>NC_133623.1:24060407-25522907 GCF_048593235.1 Sminthopsis crassicaudata
CATCTTTACAAAGAGCCTCTAATTTGATTTTCACAATAACCCAGGGAAGTTGGTGCTATTATTATCCCCATTTTACACATAAGAAAACTGAGGTAGTAGCTAAGAAATCTGTCCAGGATGGCATAGATAATAAGCATTTGAGGCCAAATTTGAAGTCAGGTTTTCCTGAGTCCAGCCTGGAACTCTAGTTGTTGCTCCACTTAGCTATAAAAACCATGTTCCTTCCCCTAAAATTAAAAAAAAATTATTTTCATAAGACAGAAAACATGCAAACAACTGTATAAACAAGCTTAAGAGAGACAGAGATACAGTGACATCAAGAAAGACATATAGAGACAGAGACAAAGAGAGAGACAGAGGTAACAAAGAAACAGAGCAAAGACAGAGAGTGACACAGAGAGACAGAGAAAGACAGACACAAAGAGAGAGACAAAGGTAATAACAGAGAGACAGAAACAGACAGAGAGAGATAGGGACAGAGAGACAGAGCCACTGAGAATGAGAGGGGAATAGAGAGATTGTGTGTGTGTGTAGGCAAGAATAAAGTGTATGAACACTGAAAAGGTAAGAACGGGTTACTGTGAAGAACTCTAAAAGCCAGAGAAGGCTTGGCTATTTGGTTCCAGAGATAACAGGAGGCCGGTGGAGTTTCTTCACCATAAAGGAGCCACCACTACAACAATTTCGGTAGGAAATAATGAGGACCAGCACCCGGAGTGTGGGCAGCAGAGCAGACAAGAGGCGTGAGATGGGCCCATACGAGGGGGCAGGAAAAATGATCTGGCTTCAGATTGGGCACGTGAGGTGAGTGTGGACATGGGGCTGGAAGATGCTAGTGAGCAACTGGAGGATGGTCCTCCCTGCCCCCATACATGTGATAACAAGGAAGCTGAGAAGAGAAAGCTAATAAGTTCAGAGTGGACATATTGAGTTAGAAATGGCTCCTTCTGGGCATGGCGATGGAGGCCACCATTCTCACAAAGAAATATATTCCACAAACATACAGACACTTGGCACCACATTGCAGAGACAGGCCTCAAGGCCTGACACCAGACAACCTGCAGGAGATAGAGGGGGCAGTTTAAAAAAAGAAAGAAAGATAAGTCTTACAGAAGGTAACCTTGTAAGCTCATATCTCTGTCCATCTCACTTTATTCAGAATCTCACCAATGGCCCAAGTTCACACAATTACTGAAAATGGCAATTGACTTTTCCAAATGTGCTGAGGTAGGAAAAGAAAGGACTGGGTTCTGAACCAGCTCTTTTATTGTATTTAAATTATTTTATTTTCTGGTCAAAGGATGTGAACAGACAATTTTCAGATGAAGAAATTAAAACTTTCTAATCACATGAGAAGGTGCTCTAAATCACTATGGATCAGATAAATGCAAATTAAGATAGCTCTGAGATACCAACTCTGATTGGCTAGAATGACAGGAAAAGAATGATGAATATTGGAGGGGCTGTGGGAAAACTGGGACACTGATGCATTGTTGGTGTAACTGTGAATACATCCAGCCATTCTGGAGAGCAATTTGGAACTATGCTCAAAAAGTTATCAGAATGTGCATACCCTTTGATCCAGCAATATTACTACTGGGCTTACATCCCAAAGAGATCTTAAAGAAGGGAAAGGGACCTGTGTGTGCAAAAATGTTTGCAGCAGCCCTTTTTGTAGTGTCCAGAAACTGGAAACTGAGTGGATGCCCATCAATTGGAGAATGGTTGAATAAGTTATGGTATATGAATATTATGGAATATTATTGTTCTGTAAGACATGACCAGCAGGAGGATTTCAGAAAGTCCTGGAGAGACTTACATCAACTGATGCTGAGTGAAATGAGCAGGAGCAGGAGATCACAGCAATATCAATATTATCCAAGGATCAATTCTGATAGATGTCTCTTTCCAACAATGAGATGACTTGTGTCAGTTCCAATGATTTTGTGATGAAGAGAGCCATCTACACCCAGAGAGAGGCCTGTGGGAACTGAGTGTGGATCACAACATAGTATTTTCACTTTTTGTTGTTGTTTGCTTGCATTTTGTTTTTTTACTCATTTACTTCTTTTATCTGATTTCTCTTGTACAGCAAGAGAATTGTATAAATATGCCTATACATATTGGATTTAACATATATTTTAACATTTATAACATATATTGAATTACTTGCCATCTAGGGGAGGGGGTTGGGGGAGAAGGAGGAAAAAAATCTAAAACACAAAGCTATGCAACGGTCAATGTTGTCAAATTAACCATTCATATATTTTGAAAATAAAAAAAAAACTTTCTTTGTAAAAAGTCTGAGTTCCAAATCCCCCCATGTCTCCATTGCCTCACCCATCCTTGAGAAATCATGCAATTGGATATAGAGCAGACATGGGCACTCATACCAAACACATGTCCACATAAGCCATGATTATTTTTCTCCATTTATCCCTTCTCTTCTTCTTCCTCTTCATCTTTCTCTTCCTCCTCTTCTTCTTCTTCTTCATTTTCATCCTCCTTCTCTTCCTCCTCTTCTTCCTCTTTTTCCTCTTCATCTTTCTCTTTTTCTTCTTCATCTTCCTCTTCCTCTTCTTCTTCTCCTCCCCCTCTTCTTCTTCCTTTTGCTCTTCTCCTTCTTCCTGTCCCTCCTCCTCTTCTTCCTCCTTCTTTTCTTCTTATTCATCTTCCTTCTCCTCCTCTTCATCTTCTTCTTCCTGTTATTCTTCTTCTTCCTAGTGTTTATTCATTTGCTTTCTTCTTTCTTCTTCCTACACTTCAGCCTCCACCTAAGGTTTCTCTGTATGTCCCCCTCTCTGTCTGTGTGCCCCCCTTTGTCCTTCCCATCAGTCTGTCCCCCATCAGTTTGTCCCCCTGTCTGTCTGTGTCCCCTTGTCTGTTCATCTGTATATCCCGTCTGTGTCCCCCATCTGTATTTCTCTCTATCTGTGTCCCTTTGCCTGTGTGTCCCCCTCTCTGTCTGTCTGTATCCCCTCTCTGTGTGTCCTCATCTGTCTGTCAATATTTCCCCCTCTGCATGTCCTTTTGTCTGTATGTCCCCCTCTCTTTTTGTCTGTGTCCTGTCCTCATCTGTTTGTGTTTCCCTTTCTGTCTGTGTGTCCCCTGTTGTGCTCTCCTCCTCCTCCTCTTCCTCCCTTTCCCTTCCCCTTCCCCTTCCTCTTCTTCTTCTTCTTCTTCTTCTTCTTCTTCTTCTTCTTCTTCTTCTTCTTCTTCTTCTTCTTCTTCTTCTTCTTCTTCTTCTTCTTCTTCTTCTTCTTCTTCTTCTTCTTCTTCTTCTCTCTCCTCCTCCTCCTCCTCCTCCTCCTCCTCCTCCTCCTCCTCCTCCTCCTCCTCCTCCTCCTCCTTCTTCTTCTTCCTCCTTTTCCTCTTCCTCCTCTTCTCTCCTGTCTCTGCCTTTCACACTCTCTGTCCCTTTGGCTCTCTGCTCTCTGTCCCTGATGCCCTCAATACGATCTCCTTTCTATCACATCCCCACCTGATCTTATCACTTTTCCCTCCTACTTCCCAGTAGCTTAGTATAGCTTTTCCTAGGTGTCACTTATGCCCTCTTTGCATCAGTTCTGATTCCCTTTTCAGCTGCCTCATCCTAATCTACATCTTTTTTTTATTTTTTTGAATTAAAGCTTTTTATTTTCAGAACATATGCATGGGTAATTTTCCACATTCAGCCTTGCATAACCTTGTGTTGCAAATTTTTTCCTCCCTTCCCCCACCCTCTCCCCTAGATGGTAAATAACCCAATATAGGTTAAACATGCAATTCTTCTATACATATTTCCACAGTTATCACACAGAACAAGAAAAATTAGGTCAACAAGAAAAAAATGAGAAAGGAAATAAAAAGCAAGCAAACGACAACAAAAAGAGTGAGAATGTTGAGAATGTTATATTGTGGTCCACATTCAGTCCCCACAGTCCTCTCTCTGGGTGTAAATGGCTCTCTTCAACACAAAAGCATTGGAACTGACCTAACTAATCTATGTCTTGCCAATGAACCCAGTGGCTCTGGAGGAGCAAGTGCATACCCCTCCCTCACCTGAATCCAATTCACTTGCATGTCATGACATCACCTTCTTTTTTTTTTTTTTTTTTTTTTTTTTATATTTTTTTTATTATATATATATATATTTTATAATATTATCCCTTGTATTCATTTTTCCAAATTACCCCCCCTCCCTTATTCCCTCCCCCCGACGACAGGCAATACCATACATTTTACATGTGTTACAATATAGTCTAAGTACAATACATGTGTGTGAATATCATTTTCTTGTTGCACAACAAACATCAGAATCCGAAGGTACATGCAACCTGGGCAGACAGATATTAGTGCTAACAATTTACATTCCCCTCCCAGTGTTTCTTCTCTGGGTGTATCTACCTCTGTCCATCATTGATCAACTGGAAGTGAGTTGGATCTTCTTTATGTTGAAGATTTCCACTTCCATCAGAATACATCCTCATACAGTATCGCTGTTGAAGTATACAGTGATCTTCTGGTTCTGCTCATTTCACTCAGCATCAGTTGATTCAAGTCTCTCCAACCCTCTCTGTATTCCTCCTGCTGGTCATTTCTTACCGAGCAATAATATTCCATAACTTTCATATACCACAATTTACCCAACCATTCTCCAACTGATGGACATCCATTCATCTTCCAGTTTCTAGCTACAACAAAAAGAGCTGCCACAAACATTTTGGCACATATAATGACATCACCTTCTTGATGTCATGGTTGTCTTTGAGAACAAAGGACAAACTCCAATTCCAAGAAGAGTTACTTCTTCTCCAGTATGAAAAATCTTTCCCATTGCTTTAATATGAGATAGTTTTCTCCATTCTACCTTTTCTTTCTCCAAGTGCATCCCTCTTTCTCATCCCTTAATTTTATTTTTAAAAAAAGCATCCCATCTGAATACAGAGAGGCTTGGAGAGACTTACATCAACTGATGCTGAGTAAAATGAGCAGAACCAAGAGATCATTCTACACTTCGACAACGATACTGTATGAAGATATATTCTGATTGAAGTGGATATCTTCAACATAAAGAAGATCTAATTCAGTTCCAGTTGATCAATGATGGACAGAAACAACTACACCCAGAGAAGGAACACTGGGAATTGAATGCAAACTGTTTGCACTATTGTCTTTCTACCCAGGTTACTTATACCTTCAGAATCCAATTCTTACCATGCAACAAGAAATTTTGTTTTACACACATATATTGTATCTAGGTTATACTGTAACACATTTAATATGTATGGGATTGCCTGTCATCTAGGGGAAAGAGTAGAGGGAGGGAGGGGAAAATTTGGAAAAATGAATACAAGGGATAATGTTGTAAAAAAAAATCACTCATGCATATGTACTGTCAAAAAAATTATAATTATAAAATTAATTTTAAAAATCATCCCATCTTAAACAACCAGTAACCCTATCTATAAATATTCTTCTAAGTGTCCTAATAATAATAAAAGGAGTTAGAGGTATCTTCTTCCCATATTGGAATGTTAGTATTAAGGAATACTAACCCTACTGAATCCCTTATATTTCTTTCATATTCGCCTTTTTATCCTTCTCTTGAGTTTGGTATTTGAGTCAGGTTTTCCCATTCAGCTTTAATTTTTTCATCAGCAATATTTGAAAATCCTCTATTTCATTAAATATCCATTTTTCCCCTGAAGGATTATCCTCAGTTTTGTTGGGTGAGTGACTGTTAGTTGTAATTCTCACTTCTTGGCTTTCCAGAATACCATATTTCAAGTCCCCTGATCCTGCTAGATCTTATGTGATACTGACTGTGGCTTCCTGATATTTGAATAGTTTCTTTTCTTGCTTTCTCCTTAACTTGGAGGTCTGAAATTTGATTTTAATATTCCTGGAAGTTTTCATTTTAGGATGCATTTCAGGAGGTGATTGGTAGATTCTTTCAGTTTCTAACTAACCCTCTGATTTAGGGATATCAGGACAATTTCCTTTGATAATTTCTTGAAATATGCTTTCTAAGCTTTTGATCAGATCATGGATTCAGGTAGTCTAATAATTTCTAAATTTTCTCTTCTAAATCTATTTTCCAAGTCAGTTGGTTTTCCAATAAGATATTTCACATTTTCTTCATTTTTTATTGTTTCTTGATATCTCATGGGGTTATGAGCTTCTTCTATCCAATTCTAATTTTTAACGGATTATTTTCTTCAATCAACTTTTGTGCCTTTTTTTCCATTTGGTCAATTCTGCCTTTTTAAGGAGTTCTCTTCACTGGATTTTTATGCCTTTTTTTCTTTAAACCATTTGACGAATTCTGTTTTTTAAAGTGCTATTTTCTTTAGTACTATTTGTGCCTCTTTTGCTGTGCTGTTGATTCTCCTTTCATAATTTTTTCCCCTGAGGCAATTGGGGTTAAGTGACTTGCCTAAGGTCACACAGCTAGGAAGTATTAAGTGTCTGAGACTGGATTTGAACTCAGATTCTCCTGACTTCAGGGCCAGTGCTCTATCCACTGTGCCATCTAGCTGCTCCCTTTCATAATTTTCTTGCATCATTCTCATTTCTTTTCCCAATTTTTTCCTCAACCTATTTACTTGATTTTAAAAATTCGTTTTGAGTTTTTTTCCGGGAATTCTTTTGAGGTCTGTGTGCAATTCTCATTTTTCTTTGAGGTTTTCTTTGCATGTTGACATTTTGATTTTGGTATTTTCTTCTGAATCGGTGTCTTGATCTTACCTGTCCCCATAGCAATTTTCTATGGCTAGTTTCTTTTTTTGCTGCTTGCTCATTTTCCCAACCTATTTCTGGACTTTGAACTTTAAGTTAAAGTTGGGCTCTGCTACTAGGGTGGAGGAGCCACTGAACCAAGGTTCAGGATTTTTGTACAGCTGTTTTCAGATGTAGTTCTGAGGTTCTGTAAGTTTTCAATTCTTCCAATATTTTATAATCTAACGAGAGGTGTGGTCACTGCTTTCCTGACCAGTGTTCTGGTCTGAGAACAACCACAAGTACCCTATGTTTCCTTGGAGTTGTGCCCAGGGTCCCTGCCCCACCCCAGGGACACAGACCTTTCCTTTCGAACTTCTAAGTTTTCTTGGTCTGAAAAATTACTTCACCCCTACATCATGTAGGTTCTGTCTCTCTAGAATTCATTTTGAGTTGTTATTTAAAAGTTGTTTGGAGAGGGATTTGGAAGAGTTCGGGTGAGTTCCATCTTCTGCTCTGCCATTTTGGCTCTGCCTCTTGCCTCCATACCAATTCTTGCCACTAACCATCTGTTTGGTCTTGGCCAAATCACTTTAACACAATTTCCTGAATTGTAATTAGAGGGGATTGAACTACTGTGTTCTCCAATCCAAACTACTCTGTGGATCTCAGACCATTCCTGATACTCAGGAGTTGACGGAAAGAAAACAGTGTCAGTCTATGAAGCCATTAGATATTTTTTATTAAAGCTTTTTATTTACAAAACATATGCATAGGTGATTTTTTCAGCACTGACCCTTGCAAAACCTTCTGTTCCAAATTTTCCCCTCCTTCTCTCCACCCCCTCTCCTAGATGGCAGGTAGTCCAATACATTAAATATGTTAAAATATGTTAAATCCCATATATGTAAACAAATTTACACAGTTATTTTGCTGCACAAGAAAAATCAGATCAAGAAGGAAGAAAAAATTGCAAAAGAAAACAAAATGTAAACAAACAACAAAAAGAGTGAGAATTCTATGTTGTGAACCATAGTTCCTACAGTCCTCTCTCTGGGTGTAGATGGCACTTTTGATCACAAGACCATTGGAACTGATCTGAATCATCACATTGTTAGAAGAGAGCCGTGTCCATCAGAACTGATCATCATATGATATTGCTGTTGCCGTATACAATGATCTCCTGGTCCTGCTCACTTCACTCAGCATCAGTTCATGTAAGTCTCTCCAGACCTCTCTGTAGTCATCCTGCTGGTCATTTCTTAAAGAACAATAATACTCCATAACATTCATATACCATAACTCATTGAGCCATTTCCCAACTGATGGATATCTACATTTTCCAGTTCCTTACCACTACAAAAAAGGGCCACCACAAACATTTTTGCCCATTTGGGTCCCTTTCCCTCCTTTAAGATCTCTTTGGTATAAGTCCAGTAGAGAGATTGCTACATCAAAGGGGATATACAGTTTGATAACTTTTTGAGAAAAGTTCCAAATTGAAGCCATTAGATTTTTAAGTTTATCCAATTTTTTATTGAAGAATGGAAGTTTTTAAAACATGTGGGCATGAGTCAAAGTTTGTTCAGTAGGTAGTTGTGCTTACTCATAAACTGTGGCTAGGGATCAGTCCCAGCCAGTAGCTGAGGAGCCCTGGAGGAGATGGTCTCAAAATCCTTTCTGGCTCAACTGTCTTAGGACCCAATAGTCTCATAAGTGAAATAAACCCACTAGACCCGACAACTAAGACAGAGGACTAAAAACCATGCTCTGTGTGGTGCTGCTTGATAATCACAGATGGACACACTTTCTTTTGGGGCAACACTATCTATCAAAGTAAAGACAGAACAGTAATGAAGTATCCTCGGGATGCGGGACACTGGCCAACTCCCAGCCTCCAGAATGGTAAAAATCAAGAAGCCTGTTGGCAGCTGTACTGGAAGCCTCTTACTTTTAGTAACTGTTCATTCCAGTAACAGTCCATTTACATAGCACCTGACAGCACTTTTCCCAAGACAACTCTGTGTGGTGTGTGGTGCCAAGTGTTATTATCTTCATTTTGCAGATGGGTCCATTGAAGTTCAGAAAAATTGAGTGATCTCCCCACAGATACACAGCTAGGAAATGGCAGGGCTGGGATTAGATGCTAGGTCTTCTGAATATATCTGGTGCTCTTTCCATTACAACATACGGTCCCTCAGTAAAAATAAGGAGGCTGCCGGAAACTCAAGGAAACCTTGAACTTTGTTACCTCTGGTATATGGCTGATCACTTTGGTTTTGTAGATAGAGAGCTAGATCTGGAGTCAGGGAAACCGGAGTTCAAATTCAGCTTCAGACTTTTGTCTGTCCCAATTTTACTCACCTCCCAGGGTGGTTGTGAGGATTAAATGAGATCATTGTAGAGCACTCAGCACAGTGCCTGGCATAAAGTAAGCACCATAGAGATATCAGTTATTATTACTGTGACTGGATGGGCTTTTATAGTAACCCATCCAGCAATTTGAGGTAGGCTGTAGTATAGTAGATAGAAAGCTGGCCTTGAAGCTAGGAAAACCTGAGATTAAATTACATCTCTGATAGATATTGCCTGTGTGACCTTGGACTAGTACCTTCACCTCTCATTATGTCCAGGCAACACTCTAAGACTCTAATTCTCTAATTGTGAAGAAGGTTCCAAACTGCATTTGTAGAAAGAATTTCCTTACCCAGAGTTCCAATGAAATCCATAGGTCCAGTGCCTTTCCTTAAAAGAGGGAAACTGAGGAAAGAAAAACTAAATTTCCAAGGGTATAGAATTGGAAGGGACAGCTATCTAATCCCACCCATGCCTGGAAAAGAATCCTCATTACAACATGTCTAATAAGTTGCTCATCTAATTCTTTGCGAAGATCTCTAAGGAAGGAAACCTAGGCATCTTCCAAAAGTCCATTCTGATTTGGTCACCTCTCTTTGAGGGTTTTCTTGATATCAAGTCTAAATTCATCTCTTTATAAATTGTACTCATTCCTCTTTCATCTTCCAGAGGAAAACAAAGCAAATCTATTTGCCTTTCTGTGTGGCAGTCCCAAGTACCATATCCCCCTCCCCCTGGTCCCCAGTCTTCTCTTCCCAGACAAAACACAACCAGTTCCTTCAACTCATCATACAATACAGACTCGAGGTTCTTCACTTTCCTGTTTGCCCATGATTATAACTCTATAACTCCTTCCTTCTCTCTCTCTCTCTCTCTCTCTCTCTCTCTCTCTCTCTCTCTCTGTCTCTCTCTCTGTCTCTCTCTCTGTCTCTCTTCCCCTCTCTCTCTCCTTTTTTTTTCTTTTTTTTTTACCTTATCTCACCTAGGCCGGAAGTCTAGATCCCCCTAATGATGGGCACAGGAGCTTTGATGTACTCCATTTCTGATATGGGGCAGTTTGTTCCTACTGAGGCAGCCTTGTGGTTCATCACATTGATATAGGATTTATTAAGGGATCTTAATCAACTCCAGGGATCCACCAGTCTCAGCATGCTCAGTGGAAGAGATTATAGGTGTGTGACATTATTCTCAGTTCAGGACATCCTTGATGAGGACATAATAAAGAACAATCAGGCTTTTTTCTCATAAGCAATATTGAAGAATGGACCCTATCTTTACCATATCACAATGAACTTAAAGATCAAAAGAATGGAAGATCCTCAGTGTTTGCTGTTTGTTAATTATGAAAAAGTATCTGGTTCCCAGTAGGATAGAACACTGTCTCACAGGCTCTTTTCTAGCAAGGTGTCTCCCACAAAGATCATTCAGAGAGCTCACAATGGTGATGCAGATTCCAAATGTCATATCAAGATGATGCTTCAGGAATCTCTGAAAGGAGTATTATAGTGCTGTAGGATTCAACGAATTTGGGCTCATTCAAAGTGATACAATTTATGAAGATAAAGATGTTAAAGAAACCATAAGGTCTCCAGAAAATCTGTGTTATGACCAAATGTTTCATATCTGACTAGGAGACAGGAGATCTTATCTAAAAACCAGTAGACAAAATATGAAGGAGAAAAATTCCACCTTTGATCATAGCTGAAGGAGGTTATTCATGTAAGAAAGAAGAGGAGAAAATGGTCAAGAAAAAAATTATGTTGGCTCTTCTCAGTGATGTTCCAATGATCTTATAATGAAGAGAGCCATCTGCACCCAGAGAAAACTGTGGGAACTGAGTGTGTACCACAACATAGTATTCTCACTTTTTTGTTGTTATTTGCTTGCATTTTGTTTTCTTTCTCATTTTTTTCCTCTTTAATCTGATATTTCTTGTGCATCACAATAATTGTAGAAATATGCATAAAATAATTGTACATGCTTAACATACATTGAATTACTTGCCATCTAAGGGAGGGAATGGGGGGAAAGGAGGAAAAAAAATTGGAACACAAGGTTATGCAGGGATGAACGTTGAAAATTATCCACGCATAGGTTTTGAAAATAAACAGCCTTAATAGAAAATAAATAATCATGTCAAAAGAATTTATCAATACATTACACCTAAAAAAATACATTAGTCCTGAAAATATTTTAGTTAGTATGGTTGTACAAAACATGAGATTAACTAACCATTTGTAACTATGTGCTACAAATTTAATATAAGTAAGTGTCTCTAATAGTATATTATAAACCAGAAAAAAATTTATATCAAATCATTTTGAAATATACTGTTATATGTATATTATACATGTATATATTATGATGATATGTATTATATATGTATATATATATATATATATATATGAGAGACAAAGATAGAGACATTATTCAGGATACCTTGGAATATGTAACAACAGAAATAGTCCTGTTCAATGATCATTTGATAAGAAACAGCTTCATGTGAAGCATAAAACAAGATGTCTCTTTCCAAAGATCTTTACTACTGTGAGGGAATAAGCCCAGGGCAAAGTCCAGATCAAAGAGGAATTCCCTGTGCACGAGTGAGGTGCTATAGATGCTATTGTTTATGGATGACAAAGTATTCACTATATCAAGGCCCAGGACACTAAACAGTCTCCAGGGGGAAAAAAAATCTATATTGATCCAAATGAATCTGGTCTGTCCATTCACATAGGAAAGACCAAGTGGATGAAAAATGCCTAGAGCCCAGATTTCAGCGTGCCTCTGAATGGACACTGAGAGCTTATCCAGCGATATGCATGTAAGGGATAGGTAGTACTTCAGATAGGTTCAGAACTGAAAAGAAGGAAGAAAGCAGGCCATCATATGATAGTAAAGGCCAATCTTTTCAACACTGACATTTGCCCAGTGCTGCTATAAGAGGGTAAGATGTAGAACATCATTCCCTCTGAACCATCTGAAGATCTGATAAGTATCATGCAGAAGGCAATGGAGAGGCACAGGATGAATGTGAGCAGGCTACAGGGGATAATCAATGAGGAACTCGAAAGAACAATATGAGTCAAGGACCAACAAATCCAAGAACCACATGATAGGAAGTATGGCTAGGCTGGTCATATGGCAAGAGCAAAAGATGACAAGGTACAAAATTCAGTTCTCCCCTGATACCCTCATAATGTAAAGAGAAAGAAAGAAGGCCTACAGCACACTGGGGCCACCCACTAGGGTAAATTTGGGGGAGACTATGTATGAGTCCCCACAGGATGATAATAGATGAGCTGTGATGCTTCATTGGAGGAAACTCTAAAACCAAGGAGATAAAGATACATTTTAGTTAATGAGTATATGAGCTAGCTATCCTTTCTCCTTAGGTATACTTATCAGAAATAAAATATATTGAAAACTGAATTGCCTCCAATGATTTATTTAAAAAGAAAACAGTTACAACTATTTCTTTTCCTTTTGAATGCTCCTGTGATACTGAGACCTACATATTCATTTTCTTTTTCATTTTTCCCTCTACTGAAATCCTCCTCTAAAGATTGCTTACTGAAGTGTGCAAGGGTTGTGATCTGCCTCAGTGGACGGAATACACATACTGTCACCACCAGAAATCATCAGAAAAGATCTCACTGCCATTTCAAGTTCAACAGAGCAAGTAGAATTCCTAATTAGAGAAGCAGAGGTGCTCCACACTCTGGCCGCTCACCCTTTGGCTTCCTCATCACTGTAGCATGTAGCCTTTTGAGAGCTCTCCCAGTATGATACTTTTTGTCATTCCTTTCTTTGTCTCCAATCTCCTAGGCAAATTCCTTGTCCAGGGCCCCACTATCTCCTGACTTGACCACTGTAACCTTCTCTCTAGTTTCCCCAAATCATGACTTTGGACTGAATCAGTCCAAGATGCTGTGACGTGAATCTTTGTTCTTACAAGTCATTTTGCTAACTGTTCTACTCACTCCAAACCTCCTGCAAGCTACTCAGACACACTCCACAAGAGTTGGAATTACTCAGACTGGGATTTCAGGTCTTCTGAAAGCTGTCCATATTCTACTCTTATCTCTTAATACCTTGTTCCTACTGTCATCTACTTGGGGTTAAATTAAAGCTCACTTAGAATCCCTAGACTAAAAGGGGACACATAACATTCCCTTACCCCTAGTTTTCTAATAAACTATCCTCCTGACTGTGGGAACTAAGTGTGGATCCCCAACTATAGCATCTTTTTGTTGCCATTTGCTTTCTTTCTCATTTTTTTCCTTTTTGATCTGATTTTTCTTGTGCAGCATGATAATTGTGGAAATATGCAGAGAAGAAATGCACATGTTTAACAAATTGGATCACTTGCTGTCTAGGGAAGGGAGTGAGGGGAAGGGAGGGCAACAATTTGGAACACAAGATTTTACAAGAATGAATATTGAAAATTATCCATGCATATAGCTTGAAAATAAAAAGCTTTAATAAAAAAAATGAAATAAAAAAAACTGTCCACCTTATTCAATTACAAACGATCATCTAAGGTCTCATTTTTTGGGGAGGCCCTGAGATCCCCTCTCAGGTCATAATGTGTGTCAAACTTCTAACTTCACCAGCCATCCACATTCCTGATGACCCCTTCATTTTCATTCTGGCCTATAAAAAGAGTGTCAGGAAAGCCAAAATTGAGAATAAACCGAGGCTGGCAAGTAGAACAAAGGACAATTAAAAGAAATTTGGTTTTTGTTTTTGTTTTTTATGCTGAGCATCTATGAGGTCCTTTAAGGTTTGCAAAGCACTTTATGTATACTATCTCATTCAATTGTCACAGCACTGAGAGGTAGGTGTTATTATGCCCATTTTATATATGAAGAAACTGAAGCTGAGAGAAATTAAGAGCCTTTTGCTTAGTGACATAAAGCTACTAAGTGGCTGAAGATCTTCCTAAATACAAACACTAAGCCATTTAGCTACCCTGCTATATTGGGGGAAAGAAGATCAGAAAGAGCATAGGGTTGCTGTTTGGGATGGATGGACCAATGCTCACAGGTAACAATTCTCTTTTTGTTTCTTTGTCAAGGAGAATACTCTTTGGACTGGAAAGAAACAACAAAGATGGCTAAAAGAGATTTGATGCCCATGATAGGTAAGGAGAAAGAGTAAAAGTGTCCCAGTTATCTTTGTTGGGTTCCAGTGACCAGACTCTGATAGGTCCTAAAAGAACTGGCTATGGAAACTGCTGAGCCAGTCAGTGATCTTTGAAAGAGCAAAAGGTGCCACATGATTGGGAAAGGACTAATGTCCCGATTTTCAAAAAAAGGGAAGAGAGAAGAATCTATGAACTGTAGGCCAGTGAGCCTAATTTCATTTTTCAGAAAAATTCTGGGATGTATTATTAAAGGGATAGTTTATGAATTTCTAGAAGGGGAAGCAGCAAATAATAAAGTACCAGCATGGGATCACTAAATCATGTCCAACCTCAGGTTGTTGTACGTCCTTAATTCCTGAAGAGGAGCATGACATCAGGGAAGCAATGCTATGACATGCATGTGAATTGGACTTGAGGGAGGGACGGAAGGCTGTACAAAGTCACCTGCCTCACTGTGTCCTCAAAACCCATACAGGACTATTGTTATACTGTATATGCTTTCAAATAAAGTAATTTAGTTTTGATGATACATTTGTTTCTTTTACAGTTGGGAAGTCAAAGAAGGGGAGAATAGGGGTAGGGAATAGACCTGTCAATTTGTTGGTATAGGGAATTGTTGGATAGGGAGGCTCCCTCCACCAGTGCAGGTCAGCATCCTCTGTGCAATTTAGCATCTTAAATGCAATAAACTGGGAAATTAGGTTATTTGAGAGGGATGCTTTGACTCACATCTACTCTCAGCTGTGTGACTGATATCAGACCCTTTACTGAGAGCTGATTGGAGGATCACAGGATGTATGGCTGGAAAGCAATGGAATGGTCATCATGTCCAACCCCCTACCTTTCCAACTGTACATCTGAGGAAGACCTGGGGGTTTTAGTAGACTGCAAGCTTAATGTGAATTAAGAAGACAATATAGTTGCACTAAAAGCTAAAGTTGGCACAGCTAGGTGGTACAGTAGATAAGAATGCAGAGCTTGGAATTATTTTCCTGATTTCAAATCTGGCCTCAGACACTCACTGTGTGACCCGGGGAAAGGCCCTTAACTCAGTTTGCCTCAGTTTCCTCATTTGTAAAATAAGCTAGAGGAGTTGGCAAAAAACAAACCCAAATGGGGTCATGAAGAACCAAACATGACTGAAAATAACCCCAAATCCTAAAGTTATTTTAAGCTGGGTTCAGGGAGGCACGGTGACCAGGACCAGTAGCGTGCTCTGCCCTGGTTAGACCATTTCTGGAATACTATGTTTAGAAGTGGGCATCATATTTTAGGCTTTTATTTTTTTTTTGTTTGTCTTTGGTGAGGCAACTGGGGTTAAGTGACTTGTCCAGGGTCACACAGTTAATCTGTGTTAAATGTCCAAGGCTACATTTGAACACAGGTCCTCCTGACTCCAGGCTCAGGGCTCTGCCACTGCGTCATCTAGCTGCCATTTTTTTTTAGATACCATATTCTAGGAAGAGTTTTGATAAGCTAAAGAACATCAGATACAAAATGCTATCCACATCCAGAGAAAGAACTACGGAGTCTGAATACAGATCAAATCATACCATTTTCATTTTTTTTTGTCTTTTGTTTTGTGTGGCTTTTTCCCTTTTGTTCTGCATCTTCTTTCACAACAGGACTGATATAGGAATGCATTTACCATGATTGAACATGTATAGCTGTCTTGAAGAGTGAGAAAAATTGGGAACTCAAAATCTTACAAAAATGAATGTTGAGAACTATCTTTACATGTAATTAGAAAAAATAAAATATACTAGAATTAAAAATAATAACACAAGAGACGGCAAGGCAGGATGCAATGGGGTTAATGCCATACAAGGATGAGTTAAAGAGCTGGGCTTGCCCAGACTGGAGAAGATAACAGTAAGGGTTGGCTGCCTTATCTAGGTGGGATTAGACTCTTTTTTTCCTTCATTCCAGATAGTAAAACCAGAAGTAATGGAGATATGTGGAAAAGAGAAAGACTTAGGCTTGATTCAGGGGAAATTTTCCTAACATGAGAGCTATCCAAAAGTAGAAATGGCTGCCTCAGAAGGTACTGGCTTTCCCCTCAGAAGAGGACTTCAAGCAGTGATTGAAGGTCACTTGCCCTTTATGCTAAAGGAAGGGATTCTTGCTTAGGTGTGCACAGGCTTAAGGCGTTTCTGAAGTGCTTTGGGACTCAAGGATTCTGGGAATCTGCTGAAATAAGACAATGGGGATAGGAAGAAGAATAACAATAGCTGAGAGCCCTTAAGTGTTACAAAGTGTTTCATGTTCAGAATCTCACAGGATCTTTTCAGAACCAAAGAAGGCAAGTTCTTTAGATATGCCCATTTTGCAGAAAAGCTTCAAGCTCAGAGAAATTAGGTGACAGCAGTGGAAAGAGCTCTAGGCCCCTAGTCAGGAATGCCTGGTTGGCCTTAAACACTCAATAGCTGTGTAATCCTGGACAAATCATTTTACTTCTATCTGCCTCAATTTCCCCAACTCCAAAATGGGGATAATAATGGCACCTACTTCACAGAAGTGAGGATCAAATGAGATCATAATTGTAAAGCACTTAAGCTTAATGTCTGGCACACAGTAGGAGTTATGTGAATGTTGGCTACTATAATTATTATTGTGAACGGTCATCTTATTAAGTGATTCAGAGTCCAGCATTCTACTATTCCATATGGCTTTGTGAAGACCTCAGAGGCTGACAATCTAAGAAGAGAAGACGGATTAAGAGATTTAAATATTTTAAAGGAGCCTCTGAATCTTTGGGTATTTGCCCATTTCAAGCCTCTGAAACTCCAATAATTAAAGAATCCATCTACCATTTTATTACATTAGAACTCGTTTTAATTCATCTAGTTCCATCAAGCTAATAATCTGTTTGCAGACCTTCCTTAAATTAATTTTGGAAAATAACAAAGCTTCCAATTGCTTGTAGTTTCACTAGATTTTTGAGAAAAATTATTTTTATTTTAGGATAAATCTAATAAATAGGTTTTTAAAAAACCTATACCATGATAACTACAAAAGAATTGATAGTCTGCATTTACTCTAATAGTAGAGCAGCTTTCCTTGCTTTGTAATGCATGGCTTACTCTAAAGGTAAATTATTTTGTTACCATGGCGACGTTTTCCTACCCTAAAATGTTATATTGCTTCTTCCATAAATGGTCAGTATTCTAAGTCATTCTCCATTTACTATAACCATTTTAAATAGCTGAATATACCTTGAATTTAAACCAGTTTCAAGTGTCTTTGTTAAATAAAAAAAAAGGGAGAGCAAATCTAAGAAAGTTATTAAAGATTTTTTAAAAAATCAACATTGCTCATTTTGTTAAATATGAAATAAAGATCATGAAAATCACAACCCAAGAGGGCATCATGATAAAGCTTTAAATGAATTCATTTCATTCATTCTATCATTCTTTCATCTAATGAACATTTATTAAACTCCTACTGTGCGAAGAATACTATCTTTGATCTGGGAAGAGAGGGATTGGGTTTATTAAAATCACTGCTCTACAGTCAGAGAGCTTAAGTTTAATTATGAGATAAGATACAAGCACAAATAATCAGAAGACAAAATAGCACATAAGAGGGTCTGCAGGTTGGTTGCATGGGAGCTGGGGAAGAGCTCATTAGGGACAGCAAGGATCTGGGAAGCTAAGATTGGAGGTGACATTTGAGTGGCACTAAATCATTCCTCCAGTGGCTCATTGTGGCATGGAAGTGACCCTGGGTTCCTGAAGGTAATGCCAATAGAGTGTACTCTTTGGCAATCTTGTTAAGTCCATAAGGCTAGAAATTCAAGCCTGGCGATTGACTATTTCTGTTGCTGGAGAAAAGGTCTTGCTGAATTCTGAATGGCCCATTACTGGTTTGGATGCTAGGGGAGATGTTCTGGAGACCACAACAACTCTCAAAGAGCATCTGCCAAGTTATAAAGGGGTTGTGATCCATGTTGGTAAAAGAAATACCCACAGAGATAAAATAGTAAAATATTACCGAAGTATTATTATTACTTATGATGATAGCTTCATTTATATGCTACTTTCTGATTACGAAGCGTGTCCAATCTCATTTGCTCCATCTACCAACCCTATGAAGTAAAACAATTTTTTCCTTCTTAATCAATGAGGACATTGAAGCTCAGAAATAAACTAATTGACCCAAAGTCATGTGACTGGTAAGTAGTAGAGCAGCTACTCAAATGCAGATCTTTGGACCTCTACCCTTATTTATGCAATGTTAGAAGGGACTTTTATAGGTGGGGAAAATGAAGCCTGGAGAGGTTGAGTTTCCTGCCTAAGGTCACACAGAAGTTGATAAAACAGGCATTTGAATTGAGGCTAGATAGCCTAGTGGATGAAGCATCAGCTGGGCCTGGAGTCAAGAAAACATTAAGTTCAAATCTAGCCTGAGACATTTACTAACTGTGATCCTGAGCAAGTCACTTAACCTCTATCTGCCTCAGTTTCCTCAATGATAAAACAGGGATGACAATAATACCTATCTCCCAATGTGGTTGGAACTCTAATAATATGTGCGAAGTACTTAGCATACTACTTGGTGTACAGTCATTTGGCCTTCATTTTCAGAGGACCAGTGACATCACAGGTAACTTCTTGGCATGTGCATGAATTGGATTAAAGTGATGCAGTCGCACAAAGTCTTCAGCTTCACTCTCTTTTCCAAAGTCATCAAAGTGCAAAAGCCAAAATGACCAGCAACATCACAGTATGTAGCAGAGGACCTTGGAAGTCTCCCATGCCCGATCAAGCTCTAAGCCCTCCACAATGCCTGCTACAGCCACCTTTGTTGGAACAAATTGTTTTCATCCACCCATTCTGTTGGAGAAAGTCTTCACAAGGTTGGGGCACAATGACAGGCCTGAGGCCCATCAGTCACCTTTAACCTAGTCTAACCGCCTGCCAAGATGGTTTGCCAGGGGATGGCCACTGCATGTTCTCTACTTTCTTGGTCACAGGTGAGTTGAGTGAATCTAGTGGACACCAAAGGTGGATGAGTGGCCCTGAAAAGGGCTCAGCAAGTACTAGTGCTCCTGAACATGCCATAGACCCCACACAGTAGGTCCTATTTAAATGCATAGTCCCAGGGGCAGCTAGGTGGCACAGTAGATAGAGCACGGGCCCTGAAGTCTGGAGGAGCTGAGTTCCAATATGGTCTCAGACACTTAATACTTCCTAGCCATGTGACCTTGGGCAAGTCACTTGACCCCAACTGCCTCACCCAACAAATAAATGACTAAATGAATGCATAGTCCCTTCCTTCCCCCTCGCCCACTCCAAATATAGTATATGTTCCACTGTACCCATGCTGTCTCAGTGTTGTAAAACTTGTATACATGAAAGTACACATAAAGATATAAAATCCAAATGCCTTATACATAAATTAGAAAACTAAATTTGTAAACATTAAGATTTCAATTAGTATCATATGTGACTCAGTCAGAATTTAGAAAAATAAGACCTGGAAGATATTTATGAATTAAAAGTTCTTTTCACTATCACTTATACAGAACAAAAATTCATCCCATGCATAGTCAGTCATGCCGGCTTCTTGCTGCAGTGATATCTTCAGTTTGACTAGGAGGAGGATGTTATGGAAGGAAGGTCTGTAGGGCAGAAGTATCAAACACATGGTCCTCCAAACCCCTGAGTGGGGCTGGAACCAGATAAAAATGTAATTGAGAATATTGCACAAAATAAATAAAAATCCAATAAAACATTGATAATATTATATATTACTTGTATATTATATCATGTATATTACATGATATCATAATGGTTTAATTCTAAAACGTAATATCATCAATCATTACACAGCCCACAAGAAACCTTAGGTATGGTTTAATGGACTGTTCCATTTGAGTCTCATAGCAGTGTTGTAAGGGGATGGAAATTTGGAGGCACTGAGGTATGTGGAAAGAACACAGTTCTTAGTCATAGTCCTTAGAGTTGAAAGAGACCTGAGAAACGATTACTGATGCAGCCACTTTGATCACAAATGAGGAAACTGATCCTCAGAAAGGTTAGATGACTATACAATGGAAGAATCAGGCTTCAAAAAACAGGGTCTTCATCTAGTGGCCTTCCTACCTACCATTCTTCCTCTGGAATCAAAATAACTTGGATTTGAATATAGGTTCTGCCAGTGATCGACTGGGTGACCTTGTAGAGACTGATCACTTCCCCTATGTGGTCCTTAGTGCCCTCCACTGTAAGATGAGCAGGTTGGACCAGATGGCCCTTTCAATTCTAATTATTGTTACAGAAAAAAAGTGTGATGTGAGTTAAACTTACTAAATATTAAAAGAGATCACACATTCATGTTATTTTGTAGATTGAGATTTTATATGATGCTTATATAGAAATTAAAAGATCAGAATTAAAATAAGAATTTCATAGATCTATAGTACTCATCAATCATATTTATTTTAGGGGTAAAAAATTTGGAAATGACATAGATATTTATATTTTACTAAGTGGCATGCTGAAAGTGACTTATTTGTCCTGCATTCATTCCAATAAAATCATAATATAAATGACTAATTGGATCATCAAGCCTATTTTAAATATTTGCCTGTGATACTCTGGTTAATTGAACTTCAATTCATTTGAGTGCCTTCGATCCTATTTTACAGAACCATAGAATCTCACAACTGAAAGACACATTTGAAGCCGTTGTCTCCCACCCCTATTTGAATGATACCGGCTATAACATGACTAACAAATAGTTATCCAGCCTTTTCTTTTCAATCTCCAATACAGGGGAAGCCATTACTCTCCAGGAGACTCATTCCACTTAGGGATAGCACCAATTGTCTGGATATTCTTCCTTTTATCTGGCTAAAATTTGTCTCTTTGTAACTTTGACCTAAGGATACTCACTCCTCACTCTAGGACAAAATAAAACAAATCTAACCCCCATTTCAAATGAAGCAGAAATCTGTGAATTACAATAAAACTCTTTATTGTATTAGATACAAAAAGAAAGGGTTAGTAGACCCTAAATTAAACCAATTTGTCTTTAAATCTGTGCATTTGCATAGAGATGTAAGTTTGAAAAAGTTTATGTAATTTTTTTATAATTCTTTTTCCTCTTTTCAAATACAACTCTAGCTTTGTTTTCACATTCCTCGTATTTCCCCCTTTATTGCTCCTTCCTCCCTCGTCATTAGCCATCCTATTTATTAGAAGTCATTTTAATTTGCTTTTTATTTTTCCAAATACATGCAAAGATAATTTTTAACATTCACTTTTGCAAAACCTCATGCTACAAATTTTCCCAATCCCTCTCCCCTACTTCCTCCCATAGATAGCAAGCAATCCCATATAGGTTAAACGTGTGCAATTCTAGAAGTCATTTTTTTAACAAAGAAAAATAAAAGGGAAAGTGGGAGAAGAGAAAATGATTATAACAAAATTGATCAATACATTGAATAATTTTTTAGATAATGGCATTGATATCAATATCAATATGTTTGGAACATTGAATCTTTATTTTCCTCAGTCATTTTCATCTTTCACCCACCACATGTCATTCTACACCCATGGTCCTCCCACTTCTACAAAGTAGAAGTAGAAGCAGAAATTATTTGTGATTTTCAAGTAAAAAAAAACACAAAAAAAACTTCAGTATCTGAACTTACTTAGAAGAATAAGCATGTATATATTTATGAGGGAAAGTTACTAATTTTAAGCCTCCAAAATGCAATTAAAAGTGAAAAAAATAATAAACTAAACTGAAGTGCTTTTACCATTCTAATTTCAATTAATACAAAACTTAAGAGACCAGTCCAGTGATTTCAATGGATGTGTGTGTGTGTGTGTGTGTGTGTGTGTGTGTGTGTGTGTGTGTGTGTAAAATACACACAGTTCTTAGAAAGGAGACAGCAACATAGTCTGAGGGAAAGAATATCTCAGGAATAAGAGCCCCTTCAAGTTCCTAACCTTTCCCCTTCACCTCTACTTTTAAATAACTTCAGAAATTACACTCTTTAGATAATCTTTTTAGTAGCTCCACTTATCTGTGATTTTGAAGATGTTTGCATCTGTCTTATCATGACATGCGCTCTCTCTCTCTCTCTCTCTCTCTCTCTCTCTCTCTCTCTCTCTCTCTCCCTCTCTCTTTCTCTCTCCACCCCCCCCAATCACCCTATACAGCAAGGGAGGCTGCAGGAATAATTGAAATAAAAGTTCCTAGCCTTGGAAGCAGAAGCCCTGGGTTCGAGTCCTAGCTCAGCCATTAGCTGTGTCTATAAACTGAGCCAAATCATTCTCTCACTCTAAGTCTTAGTGTTCTCTCTAATAGGAGGATTTGAAGTAACTGATGTTGCTGGTACCTTCCCTTCCAGCTCTAATCATCTGTGACTCTGACCATCATTTTTTTTCGCACAAAGAAATTTCTCATCATTCCAGCTTGTACCTGAAAGTGATTAATACAAATGATGTCCCTCCTCACTTCCATCTCTCCCTTCATTGCTCAAGGAAGCACTAACTTCTTCATGAAATCTTTCTGGATTTCCTCAACTGCTAATGCCATCACCTTGTATCAAATATATGTAACTGAATATACATATATAGGTATATATACATATATGTATGTAAATGGGCATACACACACCTGCCATATAATAGGTACTTAAATGAGTATTGCTTGAATAACTTCTTGATCAGTAGAATGTCTGTGCTTTCCAACTTTTGTCAGTCAATATACATGTATGGATCCCATATCTTGTTAAGTAAGTATCAGGCATCATGCTGAGTGCTGGGGATACAAAAAGAGACAAAAGGACAGTCCCTGCCCTCAAGGAATTCACAATCTAAAGGAAGAGAAAGCAAATAAATATATATAGATTGAACAGGAAATAATTAATAGAGGGAAGACATTCAAATTAAGAGGAGCTGAGAAAGGCTTTCACCAGAAAATAGAAATTTAGTTGGAATTTAAAGGAAGACAAGGGAAGTCAAGAGAGGGAGAGAGGAAGAGAGGGAGAGGGGGGAGAGACAGAGAGAGAGAGAGAGAGAGAGAGAGAGAGAGAGAGAGAGAGAGAGAGAGAGAGAGAGAGAGAGAGCCCTCGCAATTCAAGCATGGTGAACAGCCAGAGAAAATGCCTGAGGCAAGAGATGTGGGGTCTTGCTCATGGAACAGCAAGGAGACCAGTCACTGGATTAAAGAGTATATTGCAGGGAATAAGGTATAAGAAGACTGGAAAGGTAAGGGGGGAGAGGGCAGGTTATAAAGGGATTTGAACATCAAATAGAGGACTTGATATTTGCTCCTGGAGGTGATAATCACTGGAATTTATTGAGTAGGAAGGGGACATGATCAGACTCCAGAGAAACTTCTATAGCATCAGACATACATGGATAAACTGAATTTTATCCTATTTCATTACACAAACACCCTCCATTAAGCAGAACAGGTCACTTACCACTCTACTTCTTACTGACATGGATTCATGTGGATAGAGCATTTTTTTTCCATTTCGGGGATCTTGACATGACACAGAGTTGCTATGCCAGCAAAGTCCAAGCTTGACCAGGTCTTGAGCAAGTAAGGTTCCAGTGACGAGCTGCCAGGCTGGCCACAAGTGATACATTTTGGAGCCCCATGATCCTTGCAACTTTTGGGGTGGTTCTAATCGGTGCGGTGGAACAGTTCTAGTACAGGGCAGACTTGGGGCCCTGAAACATTAGCTCTCTGGCCAGAGTGGCTGCTAATCTGGAGAAAGTTTCTTTTCCAATGTTTATTTACATGCATAATATCATGACTCCATATCCCAAAAACCATCTCAACTGGTAAAGGAAGGACCACAAGGAATAGGGCAAGGGTTCTGAAAAATCCCTGAAGTTGATGAAACAACAGCACCACACCCTCTCCCTCTTCAACAAACACCCAAGGTCCAGCATAGTCTAGGATGCTAATTTTCCAACATCTTAAATGCTGTTTATATTGCTCTCCTCAAACATGATTTTTTAAGTTTTTAAATGAAAAATGGAATATTTTATGGAGCAAGAGGTTTTTACTGTACAGATTATTATACTCCTGTTAGGCACTAAGGAGCTGTTTCCTGCTTGACTTGTCTCAAAGCAAATGAAATCAGTTGGCTGTCCATTGAACGGCCAGGCACATCCACGAGAGATGTTAAGAGTGGGTCGATAGCGATCTTCATGTCATTTTCTGTGGCTAGGGACACATTTCTGCAGGGAGTTTAAGTAAAAAGGCTCTTATCACTGAGGCCTCTGATTTGCTCGGGTTCGTAGTCCACCATCTGGAATAGAAGAAAATTCAATTCAATTCAACAAATATTTATAAAGTACCTACTACACACATTAGCAGCAATGCCATGTAGCAAAAAAAGGCCCAGACCCTCAGCACTCTGCAGATCCCATCTTAATAGCTGTGCCACTATGGACGACTGACAACCTTTCTGGAGCCCAGTTTCAGAACCATAACTAACATGGGTTGACTGTGGCTTGTTTCTGGACTCTGAGCTCTCTCCGGGAGAGGAGGGGACCACCTTCCACTAGCTGACAGTATCTTGTGACAAAACTGCTCACCCCAAGTCCCATTGCTTTGATACTCTTCTCTAGAGATTTCTCTTTCCCTCAGTCTGTGCATGGCAGCCTCTCTCCATACCGGCACATTACCCGGGCCTTTGGTTAGACTGTATTCCATACCACAGTAGCCCCCATCCTCATCTCATCAACTGAATCCGCTCCAGGTATAAGAATTGCTAGGTATGACTCCACAGGAGTTTCTTTGTCTATATCAGGGCTTCTTAAACTTTTCCCACTCCAGACCCCTTTTCACCTAAGAAATTTTTACATGACCCTAGGTATATAGGTATACAAATCAAACATTTACTGACAAGAAATCATAATTTTGCAACCTCCACATTGTTACACTTTGGTCTATATAATATGGATAATAATATTAGTAGTACTTCCCACACAGGATTATCATGAGGGATCAAGGAAATAATGTAAATGAAGCAGTTTGCAAAGCTCAAAGTACTACAAACTCACACATCACTGTTCCTAAAACACTCCAAATCTGGTCACCTTAATGTATGTAATTTACCTACCACTGGAATCTAGATGACAGCTAAAAAGTCAAAATCCAAATCCAGATGTTTGGCTATATAGTATCAAGCATCTGGATGTTTAGGAACATCAGATTCCTCATTGACTATTTCCCAGAATTGGTCTTGACATGTGGTGTTATACAGACACTGCCGTACCCTTTTATGAATATGGAGAAAGAACATTTCCACTTGGGGGGAGTCTTTGTACAAACAATTTGAGGGCACTCAGTCCTACAGGAAGAAAGTAACCTTCTTGAAGTCCAAGTATTAAAGGCACCTCTGACAGTGCCCTAGGGTCTAATCAGTCTCCAAATGGACAATCTCACAGCATTAAATCAGCTATACATTTAGCCAGAGCACCAACAGCCTATGAAATTACACAGCAAAAGCAACTCCATGTCACGTACAGCCTGACTCGAGCTGGACTTACTTGCCTGCTGGGCTAACAGCTATCTGTTTGCAGAGGTCTCAGTGGTGAGAGCCTTTTCATTTAAAACTCCTGTTTTGAAATCACCAATTACAAACATATAGTATGAGGGTGGAAGTTGTATTTTTTAAAAAGAGCTTTCTGTTCAAGCATTTTCATAGCAGCAGTTCATGAAATTCGAAAAACTGGAAGCAACCCAAATGTCCAATAAGTGGGGAATGGTTCAATAAATTGTGGTACATTAGGGCTAATGAATACTGTACTGTCATTAAGAATGAAAAGTATGAGGAATACAAAGAAATCTGGAAAGACCTTCATTAAATAATGCAAAGGGTAAAAAGCAGAATGGAGTAGACAATAATTATGACCATAGAAAAGAAAGAGTACATCAGGATGAATGGGCAAATCAAAAATCCTGATGGGAGTTTAAAGAAAGTGACTGGAAAGTTCTTAGCCTAGTCCACCCATATTGATGGTCATTGTTCAACTTCTAATAAATTTTTTTTTCAATCTCAAATATATACCAGAGGGTTTGTATGGTCAATACAAATTGATAGCATTTTTTCCAGTAATGCCTCAACAAATAATAGCGTGAACCGTGGAGCTTTTGAAGCTAGCACCAAACTGGTTTACATAATGGAGGTCCAGGAGAGCTATTATGGAATTTCATCTTTCAGAATTCTGTGATTTGGCCTTTCAGTAACCGCAAATGCTAAGCTTATTACATAGAAAAAAAAATCTAAGGACAGAAGCTGAGGCATAGTAAACTAACTGTAGTCCAAATAAATGGTAAGTTTAGAAAACCAGAATGTTTAAGCTCCTGTACTCTACATTTATTAAAAACAAAAGATAAACCAACACCCTGCAATCAGAGAATTATTTTAATTAGCTTCCAGGACATGTCACAATCCACTAGCCTACCTGGTATAGGTGAAAACACTGGGCTGGGAGTCCGGAGTCTGGAGAAAGGGATTCTAATTAAGATTCTGCTACTACATGTGACCTTGGCCACCCACTGCACTCCCAACTTCACGGCTCCTAGGTTACTCATGTGGCTAAATGATTTCCAATGATCTTCAGCTTTAACACTGCAGGATTCAGTGATACCTCCTTCTTCCATATCTATATGCCATCACTGGCTGATGGCAACTAGTGGTTCATCTCATGATCCTGAGATCTGAATTATCAAAGAAGATTCAGTTATTTAAGGATGGTTTTTGTGTCAAGTAGAGTTTATTAAGTGGGAACAATCTATTGTCAGAGGACAACCTTAGGCTAATTGAAGAGAGCCTCATCGCCACAATATGATGAAATTTTCAGCCACAGCAACTCTTGAAGGCCTTCTACTAAGTTACAGAGGGGTGATGATAAGCCTTGATGGAGGGGGCCATACCAATGACAAAAGATCCTTTAAGTATATCAGTGTTTTCATGTTTTCTAATTTCTTGAAATTGATTAATATCCTTCAGTCATACATGGATGAATCCCATCAAATTGATACTGCCTCAAATGTTGTGGCTCCTGATCCAATGAATGTGTTCCCACCCCCTTCCCTTCTTTTCCATGTCCTCTCACTATTCCCCCACAGGGGAGAATAACTTCTAACATACTTCATATAGGAACTAGTGGAGCACAAGAGCGATGGTTCATTGGATCTTCCTAACTTTTGATGGGATTAGGGGACTAATCCACCCCATATGATTTCTTCATTAATGACATACTGCACTCTAAATATATATATGTATATATATATATACATATATATATATATATATATATGTAGTCTAGAATCAAAGAAGAGAAAGCTAGTGCTAGAAAAGATCTTTGAGATCATCTAAGATCCTAGATATGTCAGTAAGTAATATTCCAAGTCATCAGAGAAGAGACTTAATGAGTTGATGAATGTGAGAAAAGAGAAGAAAACTGGTCTCATTAAATAGACTCCCCTAAGCTTGAACTCCATCCAACAGCACACCTGGCTACTGGACCCTGCTTTGTACTTCTAGTTCTGTGGAAACAGCTGAGCTTTAGTAGTCTCTTGATTATGCTGCCATTGTGTGTGTGTGTGTGTGTTTGTGTGTGTGTGTGTCTGTGTGTCTGTCTGTCTGTCTCTGTCTCTCAAAGTTGTCAGCTCTAATTGGTTGTTCTACTGGAATCAAGCACAAACTTGGTTTGATTGTAGGATTAAAAAAAGAACCCTCCCCTGGCTGCCCCCTCCACCCACAAATAGCCATAACTTGAGACATTAAAAAGAAGCAATGGGCTTCTAATTCTCAAAAATGAAGTAAAGGATAAGAACAAACATTCCAAAAGGAAGACTTGCAAATTATTAACAGCCACATGAAAGAATATTCCAAATGATTAACTAATAAGAGGAGAACTGAAAATCAAAACAAACTTGAAGTTTCAACTTATGCCTAGGAAATTGGCCAAGATGACAGGGTTGTAGGAACATGAATACATTACTGATGCAGCTATGAATTTGTATAACCATTCTGGAAAACAATCTGGAAATTAGGCAAAGAAAGTGACTAAAATGCCCATACCTACTTAGAGTTTCCAGAGCTAGGCATATACCTCCAAGGAGATCAATAACAAAACATCTATAGCAACATTTTTGGGGGTAGCAAAGACCTGGAAACAAGATAGATGCCCATCAATTTGGGAATGGCTAAACAGTTATGTTACCTGAATGTGACTGTGCTACAAGAAATGATGAATATGATGAATGCAGAGAAATGCTTATGATAAGATGATGGATTCAAGGAACCTTAGATGTCATTACATCTCATCCTCACATTTTACAGATGAGGAGACTGAAGTTTTGAGATGTCCAGGGACTTGCCTGTGGTCACACAAGTAATCAATATCAGGCAGGATTAAAATCCAAGACTTCTTGACTCCAAGTCCCAAACTCTAGCCATTACACTACAATAACTGAATTGATGAATAACAAAATAAAGAGAATGTATATTTGTAATGACCACAACAATATAAATGGAAAGGCAACAACAACAACAAAATCAGAACTGAGAGCTGTGAAGTCACTGGCAGGGCCCCAAAGAAGAAATAATGAGAAAAGCCGTTCCCCCCCCCCCCATGCTTTTGCAGAAGCTTTTTGGCTTTTTTTGATATGTTGTTTCACTTTACAGAATGTTTTTTCTTCTCTTCTACATACCTTATGGGATGGTTGTATAGGGAGGGAGGAAAGGGATGCTTTGAGAAATGCAAGTGATATAACAATAAAAAAATCAGTTACAATTTCTTTTAATCAAAGCAAATAATTTCTGTGATAAAACAGTTAAGATTGATTATATATGAAATCCTGAGCTTTTGCTATGTAGTTTGCACAGTGGATAGAGAGCTGGCCTAGGAGGAGGAAGAGCTCAGGTGAAGTTCATTTCTGACACAAATGGGCTGGGTGACCTTGCACATAATTTCTCAGGGCTCTGAACAATTCTCTGAGATTCTAAATATGCACAAAAAGGTGTTGACTGGTTTTGGGAGAGGGAGTTTCTCACCAGGAGCTCCTAGTACCTCTCAAATCACAGATCTGGTCAAAAAGAAAAAAAATTAAATGCAAAATGACTACAAGAAGATAAATAATAATAGTAAAGAATTATACAAGGTTTTAAAGTGTGTAAGCCTCTTTACATGGTATCATTTCTTCCTAAAGTCAACGGTTAATCTTAATACCATACATCTATCCCTTCTTTCTGTTAATAATCTGTTTGCACGGGAAATGTATTTTGTCAAAGGGTCTGTTTGGGAATCAGTTAGAAATTGCATATTGTGTTAAAACAAAATATACCAATACATTAAAAAAAAAAGCAAACTGATGGGGAAATTATTCACATTCTATTTAGTTAGCACTGTAATTAGAGAGCACCAGTAAGGAGAGGACCAGAAGAAATCCATTGTGAACAGAGGTGACTGGTTTGGGGCATTTAAGAAATAGGAAACTGCAATTACTGTTTCCTGGTGGATAATTAGTTTAGCCCCAGCCTTGGTGTGTTTAGACAGACTTGGATGTTTACTAGTTGAGAGCTATACCCAAGAAAGCCCAAGGAAGCATCTGAGGCTCTAGGAGGACCTCTGACTGGGATGCTGGAGTTGATGGGGGGAGCTGTTTCTGGAGAAGTGACCCTGACTCATGTGTCCTTCTGAGGTTCTTTCCCATCCATATGACACACAGGGAGGTGTTTGTACATCCCTCCCCAGGCATCTCCTGCACTGTGGTGGCTGTTGGTCCAGTCCCCAGTGTTTGAGAGGAGGGGGTGGGGTCAGTTTTCCAGTGCAGGGGACTATGTCAGAGACAGCCCCAGCTGCATTTCCGATAGAATGATTGTTCTGAGACTCTGCCGCATCCCCCTAAGGCACCAGACATAACAGATTTGAGCTAAAATTATTTTCTCTAACCTCCTGAGAATTTAGCATCTATTTCCATTCTCCTATCAGAATAAGTGACATCACAATTACCATAAACACCCCCTTTGTTTACAGTTTTCCGATGTCACTCAATTGGAAAGGGGCAATCAAAATTTTTTAGCCTGTAAAATTGGGAACTGATCTTATACAATCTCTCTTTTCAACCATGTACAACTCTGTGGAGAAATGCTTTTTCTCCCATAGCTTCCCCTTTCCTTCTTCAAGAAAATAAAATGTGAATCTCATCTGTTTTTTTTTTAAGAAAATAATTACATTATTTTAAAAATTCCAACTCATAACGAAAAGAAAATAAAGGATTCACATCTAAACATTGCTGCATGAGTGAAGCTCTAAAAATGGCAGCAAGTACAAGATCTTATCGGATGAGCTAACTAACCTACTTCAGTAATATAGAATTCAGAGACTAAAGGAACATTCCATCTTCCAAATTTGCTCCCAACATGCTGAAGTACAATTGGCCTGGGTAGCCTTCTCTGTGAATTATTAAAAAGGGTGGGGGAAGGGAAGTGACAGAGGGGAGGGAAGTGGTGGTTAAGTAGCAATGCTAACCAAGTAGGGACCATAAGAACGTTCGAAAATATGGAGAGCAAATTCAAAATTGATAGAAGAAAAAATAAAACCATAATTCAGGATCCATTTTTTAAATTCCAAAAACAAATCTTAACTTTGCTTGGCTATTTCTGTATGCGTTGGGGGTTTAATACCATCAAGAAATAATTAAATCATCTTCTCTTTCAAAAATTTGTATTAAATATGAAAAACACAAAATGGGCATGAAAGAGATCGTGTCTATGTGACCAATGTAAAAAAAATCATACTTGTACAAATGACGTACATACCGTCTAGCAGATCAACAGGATACTGAACATCTAACACCAGTGAATGGCTGGCTGCCATAACACAGATATGAGAAATATGGATCGGTCCACAGTCCAACAGATGGTATCATTCCATGCAGATGGTGCTTTGTGTTATATCAAGTAGATTTGTAAAACTTAGAAATCATGTACTTATATTTTATACTACTAGTGTCCTATAAATTGTGGTATAGATATAAATAGATTACAGAATTTGTAGACAAAGAAGGGGGTCTTCTTGAAATTATTTTTCAATAACGTCCAGACTAGGAAATGATTCTTGGTTCGGAGCACCATCTAGAGGAAACATGTGGATAGAAAAATGAAGCAGGAATGGAATGGAATCATATTGTTTACAAAAAGGGGGGAAAAATCATCAAAACCCATAAGATTAAAAAGACTCTTCAATTTGGACCATCGGTTATTATTAGTAGTACTAATACTACTGTGTTTATTAGTTATTAAATGAAAAACCCTGACAATATCATGCACGTGTGTGTGTGTGTGTGTGTGTGTGTGTGTATGGGTGTGGGGGAAGGGTGTGTCTGAGCCTGTGATTCATCAGTGTAGGGAAATCTTGGTATGTAATTCTTTAACCTTTCCTTTTAATCACCACTTATATTTTTAACTTTTTTTTCTTTTTCTTATAAACTTGATAATCGTCAATTAATACAAACATTTCCATTTTATAAAGAAGAACCAAAAAAATGACTGTATATAAAACCGTAAACTTCTGCTATGCATTTTCTCTTTTAAAGCATACATTATAGCTAGGTCTCGATTAGTACAATTAAGGAATCTCCTTGAAGTGGTCGCATTATTCAAATTTTCACTGCTCATTTTCAATGGCCTAGAACCAATTATCATATTTTACATATAATTATATTCTAAAATAGTGTGAATTCCAGTAATGAGGAGACCACTTCATAAACTCATTATTCATTTATTCATACCAATCAGGACCTAGCTGTAAATTTCCAAGGTAGTTACAAACCTGTGCTGTTTCTTACTTACATTTACTTCTGAATGAACAAAGTGAGAAATCATCTGAAATGAAATACTATAGGCTTTTTTAGACTGTATTATATTAAAATAACTTGTGTCATATTTGACTAGAACAGTATTGCCAAGAAACCAGCCAGATTAGTGAGCCAAGGAAATAGCCTATATAATTCTATTGGGATTTTATCATATAATCATAGTATCATAGATTTAGAGCTAGTAAAGAATTTAGAACTAATCTGGTCTAATCCTTTCGGTTTAACACATGAAGAAACTGAGAGGGGAGAGTGGTCTGGGAAGTGAGTAGAAAGACCACTGACTTGGAGTCAAAGATGAGGTCTGTTCCAGCCTCGAATGGCAATGAATTATTAAACTCTCAGTCCAATTTTCTTTTTCTCTACAGTAAGAACTACCTACTTCCTGAGGATGTAGTAAGGCGAATGTTTCACCAAATCCTAAGGAACTATGGGAGTCTTCCTACAACCTCACAACAAGGTGTGAAGAATGATTAGAAGGAGGTGTTAACATTTTGCGTGCGTGTATGGGTGTGGGGGGAGGGTGTGTCTGAGCCAGTGATTTCATCAGTGTAGGGAAATCTTGGTATGTAATTCTTTAACCTTTCCTTTTTATCACCATTTATATTTTTAATTTTTTCTTTTTCTTATAAACTTGATAATCATCAATCAATACAAACATTTCCATTTTATAAAGAACCAAAAAAAAAAAAAAGACTATATAAAACCATAAACTTCTCTACAATTATGAGACCTCTCTGAGAGTCCAAATGAAATAATTTGATTGGCTGGGCTGAGTAGCCATGACCTAGCTAATCCCAGGAATGAGTCAAGGCCTAGGCTTGGAGCAATTAGGGAGAGAGGGAGGGGGTGGGGGAAGTAAGGGATTTCTCTCCCCCAGGTCCCATCAGCCAGCAGCAGATTTACTGATCCATCCAACATCAGAGGAGTCAGTTTTAGAGTTCAAGGCTCAGTTGAGGGAACAGAGACAAATACTTCAGACAGACATGGATAAAGATCTTAAGACCCAAGGGAGGAAGCAGCTTTAAGGAGCATGACCCCTGGCATCAGAAAAGAAAGATGACTATGGATTCTGGCAATTTAGAAAGCTGAGGCACGGAGAGGACTGCACACAGGGAGAAAGGCCTTCCGGGGCCCTGTAGGCCCAGAGAAGCACATACACTGTGTGGGGCCACGTGTGTCCCTGCATGTGTGCCTACTGACCATTGTTCTCCAATTCCTTTCTACATCCTTACAATGTGATCGGAGTATTTGTATTATAGTGGGCGTCAGGTTTGTGGAGGAACATTTTCCAGCTGTTGCCTTTACCATGACTTCTTCATAAATGACTTTGCTATGAGTTAGTTGCATCTTCTTACTGGTTGTTAATAGAAAGCACATAAGTGGGAAGCTCTTGAGCAGAAGTGGGGCCCTATGGGGTATGCCTTTGAACCCCAAGGTAGCAACTGCTAACCTAAAGGGGGTTATGCAGAATAAATGAATAACAAAAAATATGAGCTATTCTTTTGCATTGTCTCTCCTACATCAGACTGATTTGGATTAAAGTGGAATTCATTCTTTTTCTCAAGAAAAAGATAAAGGAAACAACCTATATCTGTTGATATATTTGACATAGTATCAAGTAATAAGAGCTGTATTTTCATAACCTGTGAGTTTCTAATAGTTTATAACATTAGATAATATCAATATGTAAGGGGCGGGTCATAGAACAGAGAAAGAAGTGCCACCTTCCCAAAAATAGAAAGGGAAACTTTTCATTTGAAAACCCTATGCTTGTGATAAATCACTTATGTCAAATGATTTGCATTATACCTTTACAAATTCCCCAGGCAATGAAAATATAAGGTTTAATAGGGAGGGTAGATCCAGTTGTAAAAAGCTTGGAATGTTGGGGCAGCTAGGTGGCGAAGTGGATAGAGCGCCAGAAGTCAGGAGGACCTGAGTTCAAATGTGACCTCAGACACTTAACACTTCCTAGTTATGTGAGCCTGGGCAAGTCACTTAACCCCAATTGCCTCCGCAAAAAAAAAAAAAAAAGAAAAAAAAAGCTTTGAATGTCAACCCAAGTGTTTGGACTTTATATTTTAAACAATGGATAAATAGTGCTGCATCTGTCCCTTGAGGGAAGAAAAAGAAAGTCAGCAGGGACTAGGGCTTCCATGTCCTTATGCCCTGCCTCCTGCCTCTAGTGGAAGAGAACTTTGCTATCCACTCTACCCTACTAAACCCTATATAGTCTTAGTGATTCTGAATCCCTATTGTCATTACCCAAACCCTATTTCCCTATCTCCTAGCATCTGATCCCTTATTTCCATTCCCCTCAACGTCCCCACCCCAAAGTCCCAACTAAATGCCACCCAACCATTCAGCTGTGCCCTCTGGAATGCCTATTCCAAAAAAATTCCCTTCCTTTTGAATCTTCTCTTTCAATCCTTCTGTCTTCCAGCAATCACCAAAACCTGGATCTCCTTAATGAAAGAGCTTCTCTAGACACCCTTTCTGGTACTGGTTACACCTTCATTCATTCAGGGAGTAGAAATACTACATATTCCCCAGTGCCACTTCCAAGTTATTCCCCTACATCAATCATTCTATAATTACCCAATCAAAATCCTAGTAAATACAGGGGCATACACACACACAAGATGTTGTCTACAGAACTACTTCAGGCTACTCCCCTTCCTCCCTGAATGCATTTGATACTTGGCTCACAATTTTTCCCTCCTTCTCAATTCCTGTCCTTGTACTAGGAGGCTTCCACATATAGATTGACTCCTCTTCTTCAACTATTCAGTTCCTCAATCTACTCACTTCCCATGACCTACTCTTCCACCCCATTTCGGTCATACATAAAGATGGCCATATCCTTGATTTTGCCATCACTAACAAATGCACCACATTCGTTTTCAAAAATCCCAAACTCCCATTATCTGATTATAATCTCTTGATCTTCTATCTCTTCTGACTTTATTTACCAAACCCTACTCTTGGTCCACACTGTGACTTCTAATCCCTTTAGTTCTCTCCCAAGCTAGTTCCCCTGCACTACACACTCTCTTCTGTTTTACCTGTCTTGACCCTAAGTGAACCAGTTCACCTCTATACCATCTTCATCTCCTGGGTTCCTGGTCTCCTTATCATATTGAAAATTGCATCTGGCCAAGTCTCAGCCTTGAACGACTCCCATCATCCACCACCTTTATTCCAACATATGTGCTGCTAGATGAAGGTAGAGAAAAATCATGCATCTATTTTGACTAGTTCCACTACAAATTTATGTTACACAATCCCAACTGGGCTTTTAATGTCTCAAGGCAATCTTCCTGCAGTTCCCTTATGAAATCCCCTTCTCACTCTCTAGGGAAGCTCTTCCAAACTTTCATCCCTCCTCAAACCTCCCATGGCTCCTCCCCCTCTCCCACCTCTTATCAGACAACTTTAGCACACATTTCAGTCTTCTTCCTCTCCTATGCCTCAGATGTCTCCTGCTACTCTGTTCTGCCATGCTGTCTCACATGAAGAGGTGGCCTTACTCTTAACCAAGACTAACGCCTCTACCTATATAAGCAATCCCATTCCCTGTATGCGCAAGAATGTTTGTGGCAGCCCTCTTTGTAGTGGCCAGAAATTGGAAACTAAGTGGATGCCCATCCATTGGAGAATGGCTGAATAAATTGTGGTCTATGAATATTATGGAATATTATTGCTCTGTAAGAAATGACCAGCAGGAGGATTTCAGAGAGACCAGGAGAGACTTACATGAACTGATGCTGAGTGAAATGAGCAGAACCAGAAGATCATTATCTACTTCAACAACAATACTATATGATGATCAATTCTGATGGATGAGGCCTTCTCCAACAATGAGATGAACCAAATCAGTTCTAATAGAGCAGTAATGAACTGAACCAGCTACTCCCAGCGAAAGAATCCTGGAAGATGACCATGAAACACTACATAGAATTCCCAATCCCTCTATTTTTGTCCACCTACATTTTGGATTTCCTTCACAGGCTAAATGTACACTATTTCAAAGTCCGATTCTTTTTGTACGGCAAAATAACTGTTGGATATGTATACATATATTGTACTTAACATATACTTTAACATATATAATATGTATTGGTCAACCTGCCATCTGGGGGAAGGGGTGGGGAAAGGAGGGAAAAAGTTGGGACAGAAGGTTTTACAAGGGTCAACGCTGAAAAATTACCCATGCATATATCTTGTAAATAAAAAGCTATAATTAAAAAAGATAAGCATTCTATCCTGTCTTCTCTATCAGATTGCCACATTTGTCATCTCCCTTCTGTAACTTATTTTCAATTGACTTCTACCTACTTCTTTTTCCTACAAACAAGCCTGTGAATTCCCCATCCTTAAAAAAAATCCTCACAGATCATTAAAAAGGGAAAAATACCCATATGTGCAAAAATGTTTGTGGCAGCCTTTTTTGTAGTAGCAAGAAACTGGAAGCTGAGTGGATGCCCATCAGCTGGGGGATGGCTAGGTAAACTGTGGTATATGAATATTATGGACTATTATTGTTCTATAAGAAATGAACAGCAGGAGGATTTCAGAAAGACCTGGAGAGACTTACATGAACTGATGCCGAGTGAAATGAGCAGAACCTGGAGATCATTGTACACGGCAACATCAATATTATACGATAATCAATTCTGATGGATGTGGCTCTTTCCAATAATGAGACGACTGATGCCAGTGCCAATGGTCTTGTGATAGAGAGCCACTTGCACCCAGAGAGAGGACTATGGGTACTGAGTATGGATCACAACATAGTATTGTCACTCTTTCTGTTGTTGTTTACTTGCATTTTGTTTTCTTTCTCATCTTTTTCCTTTTGATCTGATTTTTCTTGTGCAGCATGATAATTGTGGAAATATGTATAGGAGAATTGCACATGTTTAACATATACTGGATTATCTGCTGTCTAGGGGAGGAGGTAGGAGTAAGTGAGGGAAAAATTTAGAATACAAGGTCTTATAAGGGTAAATGTTGAGAATTATCTATGCATATGTTTTGAAAAAAAAAACTTTAATTAAAAAATAAAAACCCTCATTTGAGTCCCTATCATCCTGTATTCTTTTTTTTTTTTTTTTTTTTTTGCTGAGGCAGTTGGGGTTAAGTGACTTGCCCAAGGTCACACAGCTAGGAAGTATTAAGTGCCTGAGATGAGGTTTGAATCTCCTGATTTCAAGGGCTGATGTTCTAACCACTGCACCACCTAGCTTCCCCCTGTATTCTTTTTTTTAATTATTTTTATTTTCAGTTCCAAATTTTCTCCCTCTCTCCACCTCTTCCCCTAGTTATTGAGAAGGCAAGAAATACAATATCCATTATACTTATGAAGTCATGCAAAGCATATTTCCACATTAGTCATGTTGCAAAAAACAATAAAAACAAAGAAGGTAAAAAACATGCTCCAATTCATACTGAAGAGTTCATCAATTTTTCTCTGGCGGTGAATGATGTTTTTCATCATAAGTACTTTGGAATTGTTGTGGATTATTGTATTGATCAGAGCAGCTAAGTTTTTTCACAGTGGATCATCATTACAATATTATTATTACTGTACAGAATGATCTACTGGCTTTGATTACTTCACTTGCATCAGTTCTGAAAGCATCCCCTTATCATTTTTATAGCACAATCATATACCATAACTTATTCAGCCATTAATATACCAGCCAAACTAGAAACTGGAAGATGAATGTATGTTCATCAATTGGAGAATGGTTGGGAAAATTATGGTATATGAAGGCTATGGAATATTATTGTTCTGTAAGAAATGACCAGCAGGAGGAATACAGAGAGGCTTGGAGAGACTTACATCAACTGATGCTGAGTGAAACGAGCAGAACCAGAAGATCACTATACACTTCAATGCTGTATGAGGATGTATTCTGATGGAAGTGGATATCTTCAACATAAAGAAGATCCAACTCACTTCCAGTTAATCAATGATGGACAGAAACAACTACACCCAGAGAAGGAACACTGGGAAGTGAATGTAAATTGTTAGCACTGCTGTCTATCTACCCAGGTTACTTATACCTTCGGAATCTAATACTTAATGTGTAACAAGAAAATGGGATTTACACACATATATTGTATCTAGGTTATACTGTAACACATGTAAAATGTATGGGATTCCCTGTCATCTAGAGGAGGGAGTAGAGGGAGGGGGGGATAATTTGGAAAAATGATTACAAGGGATAATGTTATAAAAAAATTACTCATGCATATATACTGTCAAAAAATTGTATAATAAAGTGATGGGCATCCCTTCAGTTTCCAGTTCTTTGCTACAACAAAAAAAGATGTACTATAAATATTTTTGTATATCTGGGCCATTTCCTTTTTTCTTTGATCTCTTTAGGGTACAAACCAAGCAAGAATATTGCTGAGCCAAAGGGTATGAAGAGTTTTGTAGCCCTTTTAACATAGTCGATTCTGGACCAGTTCACAGCTTCACCCACAATGCCTTAGTGTCCCTTTTTTCCCCCACAATCCCTTCAGTATTTTATTTTCCTTTTCTGTCAGGTTAGCCAATCTGAAGGGTGTGAAGTGGCACCTGAGTTGTTTTAATTTGTATTTCCCTAATAATTAGTGATTTGGAACGTTTTCATATAACTACTGATAGCTTTGATTTCCTCTTCTGAAAATTGATCCTATCTCCTCTCCTGCTCATTGTGGTTAATCTTGTCAAAAAGGCCATCTACAATAAAAGCCTCCACTTTCTCTCCTCTCACTTTCTTATTAATCCCTTACAATCCAGCTTCCAAACTCTTCATTCCATCAAAACTGTTTTCTCCGAAGTTATCAGTCATCTCTTAACTGCCAAAGTCAGTGGTCTTTTCTCAATTGTCTTTCTTCTGGAACTCTCTTCAGCCTTTGATATTCTTGGTCACCCTTTTTTCCTTAATGTTCTTTTCTTTCTGGATTTTTAGAACATAACAGGTAAACCCACCTTTCTCTTTCTTCTTCTACCATTCTTTCTCCATATTCTTTGCTGGATAATAATCTTGACCCTCTAACTCTAAGTGTTAAATAGGCATTTGTCCTGGGTACTTTTCTATTCTCCCTCTGTACTACTTCACTTGGTGGTCTCACATCTCCTACTGAGATTTAATTATTATCTCTAGGCTGATGATTCTCAAATCTACCTACCTATCTTGCCTCAACCTCTCTGCTGACCTCTAGTCTCACATGTCCAACTGTCTTTCAGAAATCTCAAACTGGTTGCCCAGTAGGCTTCTTAAATTCATCATATCCAAAACTAAACTCATTATTTTCCCCCATATTTTCCCTACTTCCTAACTTCCCTATTACTGTCAAGGGCAGCACCATCCTACCAGTCCCTTAATTTCATAAGCTAGGTATCATCCTTAACTCCTCAATAATCTCACCCCACTCCAGATCCAATCTGTTAGCAAGATTCTCTTGATCTTCTCTGATACCTCTTGAATATCCCCTTTCTCACCTTGACTATCTCTTTCTCACATGATTTCACACTTGAACTTTTGCAATAACCTACAGGTGGATCTGCCTGCCCCAAGTTTCTTTCTACTCCAATCCATCCTGGATTCAGCTACCGAAGTGATTTTCCTAAAGCTCCCCGCTCTGACCATGTCATATATACCTCCCCTTTCAATAAACTCTGGGGACTCTATCACATCTAGGATCAATGAAAAATGTTCTTCCTGACCTAGCTGTTCCTCTTCTCCCAAGCTTCTTACATCTTACTCCCTGATATGTATTCTTCAATTCAATTCCTACTTGCTGTTCTGCCCACAAGATAGTCTATCAGTTCATCCGAGTTTCTCTGCCTACCCCTGTGCCTGGAATTTTCTCCCTTCTCATCTCTGGCGTCCTTCAAGACCCAACTAAAGTTCTATCTTCTACAGGAAGTCTTTCCCAATTAGTCTTAATCTAGAGCTTTCCCTCTGTTCATTATTTCCTATTTATCTTGTATATAGCTTCTTTGTACATGTTTGCTTATCTCCCTCATTAGATGTTTCTTTTTTTAATTTTTAAACATTTTTATTTAAAGTTTTGAGTTACAAATTGTATTCTTCCCTCCTTTCCTTCCCTTCTCCCTCTCTGAGACAGTAAGCAATCAGATAAAGGTTATACATGTGCAATTATGTAAAACCTTTCCATATCAGTCATTCTGTACAAGAAGACTAGAATAAAAGAAACGAAATGAAAGGAAGTAAAAAATAGCATGTGTCAATCTGTATTCAAACAATATCAGTTCTTTCTCTGCAGGAGGATAGTATACATCATTAGACCTCTGGTATTGTCTTGGCTCACTGTATTGCTGAGAATAATTAAGTCATTCACAATTTTTTTATCGAAATATCAATATATTACTGTTACTGTGTATAATGTTCTCCTTTCCGTTCACTTCACTAGACATCAGTTCATGTAAGTCTTTCCAGGTTTTTCTGAAATCATCCTGCTTGCCATTTATCATAGTACAATAATATTCCATTATAATCAAGTACCACAATTTGTTTAATCATTCTCCAATTGATGGGCAGCCTTTCAATTTCCAATTCTTAGGTACCACAAAAAGAACTGCTATAAATATTTTTGTACAAATAATCCTTTTCCCTATTTTGGATGTCTTTGGGATATAGATCTAGTAGAAGTATTGTTGGAATGAAGAGTTTGCATAGTTTGATAACCCTTTGAGCATAGTTCCAAATTGCGCTCCGGAATGGTTGGATCAGTTCACAACTCCATGAACAGTGCATTACTGTCCCAATTTTCCATATCCCCTCCAATATTTATCATTTTCATTCTGTCATATTAGCCACTCTTATAGATGTGAGATTAGTACCTCAGAGTTGTTTTAATTTTCATTTCTCTAATCAGATTGTGAGCTTCTAGAGAATAAGGACTGTCTTATGCCTTTCTGTATTGCCAGCACTCAGCTCAGTGCTGGCACAGAGTAGGATCTCAATAAAGGTTTATGGACTGATTAAATGTAAAATACTACACTTGTGTTAAGAAAAACAACTTCATAAGTACAAGACATGGGTAGTGAGCCTTTAAAAAGTAGTCTGATTGGGGCAGCTAGATGGTGCAGTAGATACAGCACTGGCCCCAGAATCAGGAGGATCTAAGTTCAAAGGTGATTTCAGACACTTAACACTTACTAGCTGTGTGACCCTGGGCAGGAAATTTAACCCCATTTGCCTCTTGAAAAAAAAGGAGCCTGATTTCAGTGGATTGCAAGCCCAATATGAATAAACAATATTTTCAACACCGCAGCCAAAAAAAGCTAACAGAACCGTAAGCTGAATTAATGGAGGCAGAGAGACTAGGGAGATAATATCTAGGATACACTGTTCAGTTGTAAGTACTATGTTTTAGGAAAGATATTTATAAGATGAAGAATATCCAAGGGAGGGAACATAGGATGATGACAGATAATAAAATCATTCCATGAAATGATTACTTGAAGGAATTTGGGATGTTTAGCCAAAAGAATAGATGATTTAGAAGGAGCAAGGCAGTTATTTTCAAGTTTTTGAAGGGTAACACATGGAATTGTGAATAACCTTGTTCTAGTTGGCCCCAGAAAGCAGAGCCAGAAGAAATGAGTGGAAATTACAAAGAGGCAAATTTAGGCTTGAAATAATGGAAAATTTCCTAATAGTTAGAACTATCCAAGAGTGCAATGTATTGATGTGGAGGCAGTAGATGGAAGAGGAAAATGGCTAAGTGATGACTTATCATTGGAAAGAGTATTTCTGTACAGGTATAGGTTGCAAATAAATGGAAAGATAGCTCAAAACTACTCCTTTGAGAGGCAAGGAAAGACTAGGGCCATAGTAAGATTAATCATATGGCCAGAAACAACAAAAAATATTTCATTAGATATTTAGTCATTGCAAATTTGTAGTACTAATGATACATATCTGCAAAAAAGACACCATGAAAATTATTGCAATTCATGTGCCGACATCAATTGTTGAAAATGAAGTAGCAGAGAAGTACTACAAAGAACTTTATAATACCTTCTAAATTAAATCATTATGTACTCTGATATTTGGTGACTTCAATGCAAAGGTGGGAAAAGGTGAGATGTAAAGAAGTATATGGGAGAACATGGTTCAGAAAGGAAAAATAAGAGAGGCCAAAGATTTGTGGATTAAAAAGAAGTTTCATGTCTCTGTAGCAGGAACACATATTAAAAAAATAAGATCTCTTAGATGTGGCAAATTTGAAATAATGCCATAAAGAATGAAATAGGATTTTACTTTAATAGACAGGAAATGACTTGTTATTTGTGGCAGTTATTCCTGAGTTAGTTGTCAGTGTTCAGTCATACCACTAACAAAAAGAGGGAGGAGGAAGAGCAGGAGCAGGAGGAGGAGGAGGAGGAAGGAAGAGAAGGAAAAGGAGGAGGTGGGAGAGAAGTTGAAAAGTAAGAAGTATACAACTGAAACAATTTAAGCTTTAATGGAAAAATAGATAATAGAAATGATATTGACACTAACCATAATAATTTCTGTAAGGAATTAAACCAGTGCTAATTAATTGCTACAAAATGAAACTCAAGAGTCCAGTTGCCCCTTAGACAGCAAACATCTGACTGAGTTGCCAACTGAAGAGACATAGAAGCCAAAGAAAACACTGGTTTAGAAAATAAATTCATCTCTAACATCTTAAGAAGAAGAGTGATAAACACTTTGAGCAGTAGTTTCTCATAAAGCAGAGAAAATCAGTGGAAGATAAAACTAGCTGAAGGAAAGCATGGTAAGACAGACAACTAAACAAAGTCATTCCAAAGGCATTCAAAGATGAAAAAATGAAAGGAGGGCTACAGATAAAAGAATTTGCAAAAATCATTTTATTAAAAAACTATGAACTTATCAACAAACAAAAATTTTAATACACAAAGGAAGAATGATCATATAAGAGAAAAATATGAACTTTTGTTACATTCAAGTTTTTAAAGGATGTTAAGTTTACAAAAGTGTAACAGAATTGCTTTATTTCCCCTTCTATACTGTTGTTTTTCTTTTGAGGATTTTAAAAAATGTTTGATTGATGGGGTTTCTCTAAAGTCTATCACTACCCACTAACCCACCTCTCCTCCCCCACTTCTGAGTGGAAGGCTTTGTTATTGTTCAGTCATTCAGTCGTTCAGTCATGTTGACTCTTTGTGACCTATGAACCATAGCACGCCAGGCCCTTCTATCCTCCACTATCTTCAAAAGTCTGTTCAAACTCATGTTCATTATTTCCAAGACACTCTCTATCCATGTCATCCTCTGCTGTCCCCTTCTCCTTTTGCTTTTAATCTTTCTCAAGATCAGGGTCTTTTCCAATGAGTCCTGTATTCTTGCTATGCGACCAAAGTATTTTAGCTTCAGCTCCAGTATCTGTCCTTCTAATGAAAAGTCAATTAATTTCTTTAAGTATTGACTGATTTCACCTCCTGACTGTCCAAAGGACTCTCAAAACTTTTCTCCAGCATCACAATTTTTAAACATTGATTCTGCAGCGCTCAATTTTCCTTACAACCCAACTCTCTCACAGCCATATAATGGTGCTGGAAAACTCAGACCTTTGACTGTATGGACCTGTGTCAGCAAGGTGATGTCTCTGCTTTTTGCTAAGCTGTCCATATTTGCCATAGATTTCCTTCAAAGTAGCAAGCATCTTTTAATTTCATGGCTGCAGGAATTGTCTGCCGTGATACTTGAGTCCAAGAATATAAAATCTGACACTGTTTTCATTTCCCTGTTTGCCAGGAACCTTGGGATGGGACCAGTTGCCAGGATTTTCTCTTTTTTGATGCAGAGCTTCAAGTCAGCTTTTGCACTCTCCTCTTTTGCTCTCATAAATTCTTTTTTCTTTTTTTGCCATCAGAGTTATATTATCTGCATATCTGAGATTATTGACATTTCTCCTGGCGATCTTAATTCCAGCTTTTGATTTGTCCAGCCTGGCATTTCACACGATGTATTCTGCATGTAAGTTAAAGTAAATATGGTGACAATATACAGCCTTGACGGACTTCTTTCCCAATCTTAAATCACTCAGTTGTTTCATGTTTGCTTCTAACTGTTACTTCTTGACCCACATAGAGGTTCCTCAGGAGACAAGTTAGATGATTTGGTACTCTAAACTCTTTGAGTTCTTGCCACATTTTGTTCTGATCCACACAGTCAAAGGCTTTAAGATAGTCAATAAAGCAGAAGTAGATTTTTTTTTCCTGGAACTCTCTTGCTTTCTTGATAATCCAATAAATGTTGGCAAAATGAAGCAGGGAAGAGATTAATGGGTTTTGTCAAGATAACTTGCTGGTGCTAGCAAACACTCTTTTTCAACAACCCAAAAGACAATTCTACACATGGACATCATCAGATTGTCAATATTGAAATCAGATGGATTATATACTTTGCAATCAAAGATGGAGAAGCTCTATACAGTCAGTTAAAACAAGACCTGGAGCTGACTGTGGCTCAAATCATGAGCTTCTTATTGTAAAATTCAGAATTAAATTGAAGAAAGTAGGGAAAATCAGCAGACCGTATAGGTAACATCCCTCATGAATATGAAATAGAAGTGATGAATAGATTTAAGGGATTAGATCTGGTAGAGAGAGTGCCTATAGAACTGTGGGCAGAGATTCCCAATGTTGTCTAGGAGGCAGCAACAAAAAAAAAAAAAAAAAAAAAAAAAACATTACAAATAAAAAGAAGAGCTAGAAAGCAAAATGGTTGTCTTATGAGGTTTTACAAAGAGCTGAGGAAAGACTGAAAGCAAAAGGTAAAGGAGAAAGGGAAAGATGTATCCAACTGAATGCAGAATTCCAGAGAATAGCAAGGAGAGACAAGGTTTTCTTAAAGGAGCAATGCAAAGAAATAGAAAACAATAGAATGGGAAAGACAAGATATCAAGGGATGTGGGTATGATGTTGGGAATTGGTGTGATAAAAGAAAAAAATGGCAGGAATTTAACAGAAGTAGAGGAGAGTAGGAAGAGGTGGCAACACTATATAGACCAACTATACAAAAAAGATCTTAACATCATAGATAACCGTGATGGTGTGATTCCTGTTCTGGAAGAGAATGAAGTCAAATGGGCCATAGGAAGCATTGCTAACAGTAAGGCTAAATTATTTAAAATCCTAAAAGATGATGCTCTTATTTGCTACACTCAATATGCCTGCAAACTTGGAAAACTCAACTGTGGTCACTGGATTAGGAAAGATCACATCTCAGTCCTAAATGGAATCCTGACTTTGTAACAAACATGTAAAACAAACCACAATGTCTATGTGTGAGGACATATGCTTCATGCTATGTTTGCTCTCCCATTAATACTGTAGTCAATTGTGTAATTTTCTCCAGATTCTGGACACTTCACTCTATATTATTTTATACAAATCTTTCCATATAAGATATTTTCTTTTGTTTAATTTTTTTTCAGTGAACAAATATCTATTTTTCTCTACCTCCCACCTCTTTCCTAGAGGGAAAAAAATACAAAACCCTTAGAACAAAGCTCACAGTCACCAAAAAAACCCCAAATTCCCACATTGGCCAGGTGCAAATAATATTTGTCTCACTCTGTACCCTGACTCTATTACCTCTCTGTCAAGAGATGGGCAGCATGCTTCATCAATGGTACTCTGGAACAAAAAACATTTTAACAAACTGTTTCTCCACCAAGGACAGTCCACATCTGGTCTGTAACATCACAACCCCAGATGTACTTATAAAGCAGATAAAGTGGGCACTAGAGAGAACAAAGACTGAAAAAGCAGGTAAAGGAGACTGAGAGATCTGTGCTATAGAGGTCAGCTGCTTCCCACAACTCCTCTTCTGCCCACAACACCCGCCAATATTGCTGGTACCAGATTAAAATGTCACTGAGAAATACCAAATGAAAATTTAAAAAATACAATAAAACATTGATAAGATTACATTTTAAAATTAAATCAATGTGTAGTCCCCAGGGATCTTTGTGCATGGATTAGTGGATCCCATTTCTATTTGACTTTGACACCACTGCTCTGAGTGATATGATTTGTGAGGGTATTGAGGAATCACCATATAAGGATTTGAAGGAGAACAAGATATCAAAGGCATGAGGGAAAATCTCCAAAATACGATCTAGGGAACATCAATAATTACTGACATATCCTGCTCTACCATCATATCAAATGTTTACAAATTTCAAATTCATCTATTGATGAATCAAGGACAGTCTTGATAAAGGTATTAGTAGAGAACAGACTTTCTTTTATAAGTAATATTGAAGAAGGGACCATATCTTTACTATATTACAATTAACTGATTGGCAGCTGCTTTTTCCTGCTGGCAAAGAATTGGAAAATGCGTAGATGCTAATCAGTCGAGGAATGGCTGAATAAGTTATGATGTTTGAATGTAATGGAATATTATTGTTTTATAAGAAACAACCAGCAGGATGATTTCAGAAAGCGCTGGACAGACTTGCATGAACTGATGCTAAATGAAGCGAACAGAACCAAAAGAACATTGTACACAGAAACAGCGAGTTTTTGTGATGATCAACTATGACATATTTGTTTCTTCTCAGCAATTCAGTGATCCAAGGCAATCCCAATAAACTTTGGATAAAAAACACCATCTGTGTCCAGAGGAAGACCTATGGAGACTGAATGTTTTCACCTTTCTTTTCCTTTTTTTTTTCTCATTCTCCCTTTTGTTCAGATTTTTCTGTCCCAACATGACTCATGTGGAAATATGTACAAAATGAATGTACATGTAAAACCTAAAAAATAAAACAAAAAATTACAATTAACTTAAAGAAGAAGAGAAAATTAGATCTCACTGTATTTAATCTTTGTTGATTATTAAAAAGCATCTGATTCCCCATGGTCCAGAACAAGTGCCTTACAGCAAAGCATCTTCCATCAGAATCATTCAAAATTCCTTAGAAGATGTAACAACAGAAACAGTCTTATTCAATGAGCCTCTGATAAGATATATCAAATGAGGCATAAAGCAGGCTATATGCTCACCAAAAGTCATCACCACTATGAGAAAGAAAGTGCAGAGAAGAATACAGTTCATGGAAGGATTCCCTGTGGCTTTGAGGCCCTACAGCTGCTCTTGTTGATGGTGATAAAATTTCAATTGCATCAAAGCCTAGGACACTCTAGAGCAGGGATGGGGAACCTTTTTTTTTTTTTTTTTTTTTTTTTTTTTACTAAGGGCCAGTTAGATATTTATAATAACATTAGTAGGCCATACAAAATAGACAACTTATAAAACTCAAGCAGCAGAAGACAGTTGTCCCTAGCTCTCAGGTCCCCATTACCTATAGTTGCCTTAGCAAATGATGTCATGGGCCTCATATGGCCTGTGAGTTGGAGTCCCTGTCCCTGCCTTAGAGTGTCCTGGGAAAAAAATCTCTAATTATCCAAAGGAATTTGGTCTGTCTGCTCACACAGGAAAGACCAAGTAGATGATGAATATAGCCCAGATTTCAGCATGCCTCTGAATGGACACCGCTTGCCCTGTACTATGCATATCTGGGGTAGATGGCACAAGCAGACAAAAAGCCTACTCCAGGACTGGAGAAAAACAAGCTGGATTGCCTTTGGGAAATTGCCATGCTCCAACCCAACGCTTCCAAAAAAGCAAAGGCCCATCTTTTCAATACTGACATTTTACTGGTATTGCTATATGGCTAACAGACAGAACACCACTGCCTCCAAAAACCTAAGAATCAGTATCATGTAAACCAAAAGAGGCAAATGGTTGGTATCTTGTGGCTATAACATAAGCAAGGAGAAACTCCCAAGAATAGGAAGAAAGGATATCTTCAAAATCATGTGATAAGAAAAGAAGATGACTTGATCAATCAGCAAAAGCAAAGGATGACAGGTGGAAGACCAGAGCGGTCTACTGGTATCTTCATATTGTCAGGAAAATATGAAGAAAACTTCTAGCACTTTGCTTGAAACCTTTGTGGTAAGCTTCAGGATGACATGACAAGAGCAAATGCAAGATCAGCGAGGTTAGCATCGTTGGATAGAATTCCTATACAGACAAGAATACAGAGCCATGTGAGAGCCATCTGAGTATATTTGTCTAGGTTGTTTCCCAGATAGAATTGAAGTTCCTTGAGAGCAGGAACTATGATATTTCTTTCTTTGTATTTCTACTACAGTACCTAACAATGCCTGGCACACATGAAATGGACCTGGAAGGACCTCCAATCTGAACATGAATCTTTTCTCCAGTAGTCCAATTCATCTGGCGTTTGCTCATAGTCCTCACATTATGAGTCCTCTCAATCCCAATGCAGCCCATTCCACTTTTTTCCCCACTTACTTCATTATATAAAAACTAAAGTCATATATAATAATTTCAAGTATTTTTATGGAATCCAACATTCAAAGAGTATCTAAAGGGCAAAGTTATATTACAGCAAAAACAAACCACTCGGCTTTTGAAAAGGCTAATTATTAAGATTCCTCTTACTGGACTTAAACCTGTCTCTCTTTAACTTTCATCCATTGCACTGAGTTCTGCCTTCTGGGGCCAAGAAGAAACCTTCCAATATCTCTTCAACATAGTTACCTTTCAGGTACTTGAAGATAGCTATCATTTCAATGGCCCAAATCTCTCTTCTCCAGGTTAATCATCCCTAGTTCCTTCAACTAATCTTCACAAGGCAACAAGATTCATTACTGAAACAGCTATGGTCATGGAGTCAGAAGAGACCTGATTTTACATTCTCTGCTCCTGACTTTTCCTAGATCTGAGCTCTGTTTCCATGTCTGAATGTTCTCCAGTTAACAGTCCCATTGTCTGGGAAATGAGTGTAAACTGTTTGCACTTTTGTTTTTCTTCCCAGGTTATTTTTACCTTCTGAATCCAATTCTTCCTGTGCAACAAGAGAACTGTTTGGTTCTGCACACATATATTGTATCTAGGATATAATATAACATATTTAACATGTGTAAGACTGCCTGCCATCTAGGGAAGGGGGTGGAGGGAGGGAATGGAAAAACTGGAACAGAAATGAGTGCAAGGGATAATGTTGTAAAAAAAAAAAAAATTACCCAGGCATATGTACTGTCAATAAAAAGTTATAATAATTTTTTTTAATTAAAAAAAACAACAACAGTCCCATTGTCCTCCTAGGATAAGATATAATACTCTGGATGAAGTTGGATTCAGATGTTGAAATCCTGAACCCAAGTATAAGTTTTTACATTTAATTCTACAAAATTACAACTTATTAGAATCAACCCTATGCTCTAGGCCAGAGGAGTCAAACTCAAATACCAACAGAACCCTATTGATTTAGAGACCACAAATTAAGAGTATTTCTATTGTATTATATTTTAAAATTTATTTTGTTAAACATTTCCCAATTACATTTTTATCCAATCCAGGCCCAAAGGGGAGTTGAGGAGCCACAAATTTTTACACTTCTGTTCTAGCCCAGCAAGATATTTTTGGATCTTGACTTTATCATTCAGTGAGTTATATACATCTTCCAGTTTTGTGTTATTCTCGAAAATGCTCAGTATATCAACTAAACTTTCATCCAAATTATTGATAAAGGACTTGAAATTATAAAGTCAAGGCCAGATTCCTTGTATATTCTACTAGGTCCACTCTCCAGGTTGGCATTAACCCGTTATGGCTTGCTTGCTTTTTAGTCTAGCCATTCACCCCATTCTGAATCTACCAACCCATACTTTATCAAGTCCACATGGCAAGAATGAGAGAGTTCAGCAAAAGCTTTGATGAAATATAGGTACTTAATCGTATTTCCATGATCTATAACTCCATCAAAAAATGAAAATAAGATCAATCTGTGATGACTTGATGAAACCATGCTGGCTGTTTGCAGGAAACACCTTCCTCTATAAATAATATGTTCTAAAATTGGGCCAGAATTGCTGCAGTACTCATCAGCCTAAAGTTTGCAGACTCTACTCCAAAGGACTTTTGGGATTGGCAGCATTACCCAGTTGAAACTAAACAGATCTTCCATCTTTTCTGAGCTCCTGAAAAGTTTTCTAAAAGTGAAGTAGTATATAACAGTAAAAAAGGAAAGAACAGAAACAATAAAAGAAAATGAATATTGTTTAATTAGAAAGATCAAGATGCTTGGCCTGGGAGAAAGGTTAATAGGTAAAATAAACCCCCTTCTCTTCTTTGCAATGGGGTGGGGGGGGAGACCACTAGTATGAAATTAATTTTTTATACTGATATACTAGTTCTCATTTAGTTTAGTTTTGTGAATTGGTTCCTCCCCTTTCCTTTCTTTTGTTAATCTTTGGGTAACTGCCAATATGCTAAATAGCTCTTGTCTGAGGCAATATTTTGGCTTCTATTGTCCACACATTCATTGCTCTTGGTTTTAGGGAGTTCATTTAGCTTTTAACTCTAAGCATTGACCAGGTCCTAAATAGCTCCTTACGTTTATACAAATTCCTTTTCTTTGACTCAGTCTCTTATAACTTGCTTTGATTGATTCAAGAAGATGTACTGATCCTGTTCATATTCAGTTATGATCTATGGATTCAATCAGAAGGGTTATTATCTAACCAAAATAATTATTTTTAAGTGGGTGGGACAGTCACTGAAACCGGGCTCTCAGTTGGTTACAAGGAAACGTCTTGATAAGTAAAGGAGGGAAAATGTGTTCACAACTTAAGATGATCAGTAAATTCCAAAGATATTAATAAGATTAAAAGCAAAAGCAAAAATAAGATGAATGATGATTAGGTCCCGATTAGTGCAAATAATGAATTCCCCCTAAGTGGTCCCATTATTCAAATTTGCAGTGCATTATTTCCATTGGGCTGGAACCAATTACCATATTTTACATAATAATAATTTCAGTTCTAATTCAAATACATGCAGGCACTTGAGGGGATTCATTATTCACACTAATCTAGACCTGGCTCTAGTCTTGTTTCAGTGGATCAGAGTTATATTACTAGCCTGTGATTTAGTTTGAAAGACCCAAATTCTATAGCGGCCTGTCAATATGAATTACATATTCATGTTCTGGGTTTGGGGTTTCTGTTTATTTCTGTTTCTCAAGAATTTGCTGCGCTTATCTCCTGGCTTTTTCACCCAAGATAGGGTCCATATGTATAGCTTTCCCTCCACCCTCTTGCTCCCCCTTTTTACAGATTCCCAGTGGAAAGCTGAGCTAAGGAGGATTTTCTCTTGCAATAGTGATAAGGCCCCAGAGCTCAGGGTCACAGGCCCAGCTTGTATTCTTCTACCCTGTGGGAACTAGAGCCTCATTAAAAAACCCAGCTGTGTCAGTACTTTTCACCTAGCCCCTGAGTGATATAAAAGCCTCTCCCTTGAGGAGGGACCCAAGAGTCACTCAGGCTTGGGATAGTGGTCAGGGCTGCTGCTTTGCATTCTTGATTGTACACTAACAGGGCCCACTTTGTTCCCAGAAATTATGAATCTGGGGTCTAGGATGAGCTGTTCCAGCTGCTGGCTCAGGCCTGCTGAACTGTACTCGTTGCTGATGAGACTGCTGGTTGACACTTGTTCCTGGCTATTCCTGCAATTAACCATGGGAAATCTCCTGCATAGTCCCATCCAGCCCCTCAGAATTCGGTGTTGAGCACTGCTCAGTTAAACCGTCAGGCTAGCACACCTCCCTAACTAAATAGAGCACGCTGGATGCAACTGAATCCTTGCTGATCAATAATTTTTCAGGACCTCATTCTGATCATAAACCGTCATTTCTTCGCGCTATTCCCGTGCCTTTCTCTGGCCAATCTCTGCTCCTCCCCTTCCAACTTGCCTTTTCTAATCTGCTATTTGTTAAGAAATCAAGTAATTAAACCAGATGGAATTTTGTCTAAAGTAATACTAAACAGGCTTTTGGCTGGAGGCCTAAGGGCTTCTAGTGAGCCAAGAGAATGAGTTTCAATGCGGTGACTTGGTGACATTTCTTTTAGCTGCCCAGAAACTTCTTTTCTGGCTTTCTCTGCTTTCTTTCTTTGCTTCTTTGTCTTTCTTTTCCGGCCTTCCTTTCTCGGTCTCTCCCTTCCCCCCTCCTCCCTTCCCTCTTCCTCCCATCCTCCCCCTCCCCCATCCTTAGCTAGGTTTTAGATATTTAAAACTTCGGCATGAATGAGGTGTCTCCCTTTCGCGGATAGATAACCAGATTGATACAAAAGACAAAAGCAAGATAAGCATGCGCATCCAAAGGAACTAAGAGTCGGACAAGTCAGTGCGGGCTAACATTTGAAATTTAAATTTAAAGAGTTGAGGCTCAAACTCCGGGAAAAAAATAAAATAAAATAAAGAGGGAGAGGGAGAGAGAATTTGCCTTAGGGGAAGATGAGTAATAGCTCTAGTCACGGGATCTCTTGCATTTTAATTTAATTGTAGAGCTAGAAGGGATCTCAGGAGGTCATTTAGTCTTCCTCCGAACTCTGCAAAGATTGTATCTTAACCATTTCGGAAAAGTCGGCAGATGCTTTAGCCTTCTGGATCGCTTGGGAAGGATATTCCACACCCTCCTTGGGGAAGCCATTCTAATTAGAAAATGGTCAACATTTGGACATTTTTCTAAATTAGCTAATAAGGCTACCTTCTGAAGACTGGATGGGAGCTTCGGGCTGAGAGGTGTGAAGCACGGGGAACTCATTTATTCCACAAGGTGTTTTCTTCCCCCCACGGAGGGATTTGCTATTCTATGGCTAGTTGTACCGTCCCTCCCTCCCCTCCGTCCCCACCTCCACTCCCCCAAACCAAAGCAGACCAAGATCCGGGATTTTCGTTGCGAATTTTCCAGACACAAAGTAAATTCATGCCGATTTCAAATCTCACCTTCAGGCAAGTTAAACGTTAATTACTTCAAATTGCCAATGGAGCACCCCCCCACACACACACACATATTTACCAAAATAACTGCAATCTCCCCCCAAGCCTTCTGGTTGAAAGACCAGATAATGGAAGTTTGCCCTTGTCGATTATTTCAAAGAAGCCAGCCCTCGGAGTCAGTCACTCCGAAACACTCTAGGAACTAAGATGAGGCTTTTGAATGTTAAAGGTACTTTCTCACCTAGGGGGCAAAATAGGTGGAGACCAGGGAAAATGTAAATCTAATATGGAATGAAAAGCACTCATTAGGAGTTTACCCAGAGTCCTTTTAGGAATACTAATATCAAAAGCTAGTCTTCTTAGACCTCAAGGGATTTATATTCTGATTGAGAGAGAAGACTGTCCTTCTGGGGAGTTGGAAGTCTGGAAAGTTGTCCAGCAGTAAAAACAAAAATTTGTTCCCAAATCGTGGGAGTAGGGCTCAGAGACCGACTAGGGAACCACAGTGTGGTGACGGAAACATTCCCAGACCCAAAGGGAAAGAAATCTGAAAACAAAATAAGTATTCAAACTGACAATGGAAGAATGCTTGTTCTTGGAGTTGGTGATAATCCAAGGTGGAAGTTCCCTTAGATCCATTCATCTAGCACTCAGGGCCTCAAATGTCCACTCATTATCTTTCCTCCAAATCCTCCCAGCTTCTTAACTTCCCTGTTGCTAGTGAGGGTGCCACCTGCCAGTTGCCCAGGCTAGGAAACTAGATGTCATCTTGGACTCCTCCCTCCCTCTTTCTCTGTCTCTCTCATTTCATCTCTCTCTCTCTCTCTCTCTCTCTCTCTCTCTCTCTCTCTCTCTCTCTCTCTCTCTCTCTCTCTCTCTCTCTCTCTCTCTCTCTCGACTCATCTGTCTCTCCTTTCTCTCTCTCATCCCCCTCTACCAGCTCATCTCTCTTTTTCTGTCTGACTTCCCCTATCCAATCTGACCTCAAAGCCCATCGATTTGCTCTTCCCGACATCTCTAGCATATACATCCTTCTCTGCTCTGACAGCGCTCCCATCCTAGTGCAAGCTCACCCCTTGCCTAGACCACTGTAATAGTGTGCAGGGTGACTAGCCTGAGCCCACTCCATCACTCTCCATCTTCCGCTCGGCTGTCAAAATGATCTTTCTAAAGGATAGTTCTGACCATGTCACTCCTCTACTCTGTATACTTCATTGGCTCCCTATCACCTCCAGGACCACTTATCATATGCTTTTTTGGCATTCAAAGCCCTCTCTAACTCACCTTCCCCCCTAACCTTTTCAGTTGCACACCTCCCTTCTCCTATTCTTTTCAGTCTAGTGACTAGGGTCTCTTGGTTGTTCCCTACATTGCATGTCCAGCTTCAGGCCTTTTGGGGCTGTCAGTTTCTGGAATGTTTTTCCTCTTTGTCTCCATCTCTACCCCTCCTTGGCTTCCAGCTTTAAAAATCCCACTTAAATCCTACCTTCTGTAGTTAGCCTTCCCCAATCTCCCTTAACTCTGGTACCTTTCCTCCCATGGAAACTGGATATTTCCAATTGAGCTTGTTTATACATAGTTATTTGCATGCTAGTTTTCCCCCATTAGGCTCTGAGCTCCCCAAGAGGAAGGTCTGAACCCCTTCTCTGTCTGCCCAGTGTTCAGCTGATTGGTGGTCATAGTGACAGTAGTGGTTGTGATTTAGTTATGGTTCCTCCTCCTCCTCCTCCTCTCTCTCTCCCCTCCTCTCAACTTCATTTTGAAGAAGGGTACAGAGCAGCCACAAGACTAAACCTTGCCTTTCTCCCTCCTAGGCCTTCCTTTTCAGCCATCCTTTCTAAGTGTTCTTCCTCAGGACAAAAGTAAACTCCTTGAGGACAGGTACTGTCTTACTTTTTTATTGTATTTATATCTCCAGTGCTCAGCACCATTCTAGTCTGAATAAATGTGTGTCAATTTGACAGCTTACGCTCCTACTCGGTACCTGGCCGCAGAGGATTCAAGCTGTCAGTCAATCAATCAACAAGTACTGGTTAAGAACTGAACCTCCAAGTGTGAGAATAAAAGGCTTTCCTCCTGAAGAGCTTGCTTTCTAATGGCAGATGCAAGAAATATATATCTATGTATGGCTTGTGTCTCCATATGCGAATAAATACAGAATGGTCAAATCAAAGATAGTTTGGGAGGGCCTTAGCAGTTCAAGAGGATCTGCGTTCAAATTCGGCCTCAAGAAACTTAGTCACCCATGTGACTCTGGGCAAGTCACTTACCTCAATCACCCTCCCTCCACAAAAAAAAGAGAGAGATCAGGAAAGACTTTATACAGAAGTCTTTGAGTTAGTTGTGTCTTAAAGGAAGTGTGAAGTTCGAAGGGAGCATTGACTTGGGAAGAGTCACTGAAAAGGCCCTGAGAAAGGAAGGAGTGTTACATGTGAGGAACAGAAAGTGGGCCGGTTCCCCTGGGATTAGAGTGGGGAAGGGGACAGGAATGGCTTGTGCTGCTGGAAAGGGAGGTTGGCAAGAGCTTTAAACAGTTAAAAGGAGAAATTTCTCTCTTATCCTAGAGGCGCTAGGAAATGACTAATATTAAATAGGAGAGTCAGATCTGAGCTTAAGGAAAATTATTTTGGCAGCACCGGACAGAAATGAACAGTTTCTACCCTTAAGGAGCTTATATTCCTTTGGGGGAGGGAAGATGAAAATGTACACAGATAAGTAAATACAATAAACATTGATTAATCTTCTATATGCAGGGCTTTGTGCTCTGCCTGAAGGAGATATTTTGCATTTATTCAATTAATAATTTAAAAAGCAAATACCCAGCTATCACCACATTACAATAATTCCAATCAGGAAATTCTGAATAAATAAATAATAATGATACATGAAAAATAATATAAACTTAGATTCTATATACACATATAAAGTCAATAGCTGTCTATGATGTAAAAACAAAAATAATGTTTACAGTAGGCTTGAAAAAAGAAAATAATTCTGTGTTAAAAGACTTTAAAATAATTATATCCTGCTAAAACTGGTCAAAAAGAAATTCAAGCTCTTCTTATATTTATTCTGTATATATTCTGTAACATATTCAATGTATATATCCCTGTTCCTATAACTAATTTGGTACCTCCTGAAGTCAATACTCAAAAGAATATAGTAATATGATGCACAAATGATGAGATTCTTTAGTTCAAACCCTCTGAAGGCAAGACCACAACCTATTCAGACCTTCTTTGGAGCCAATGCAAACTTTTTTTTAAAGTCTTTTTTTTTTTTTTTTTTTTTTTTTGTGGGTAGGGTTTTAAAAAATCTTTCTCTTTTTAGAAATCCTCCACAGAACTCCCCGACTTGCGGGAGAGTTGCCTCTGATATTCAATTTCTCTACTAATGTAGGAACCAGTTAGCTGTTAGGCAAAGATTAAACAAGGAAAATGATGTACTCTCTGTAATTAATTTAGTCGGTGATGTTTGCAGATCTGGGATTCTTACCACTATCTGCCCCCTTTCCCACTGTCCTTTCAAGCAGTATTGTGAAAGTAAGTCTTCCACTGCCTTTTAAATTTTTATCTGTTTTGGAGGTCTCAGAAACTAAAAAATCCCCCATCTGGTGGCTAATCTGCTAGAGGTGGGCCTAAGGCTGCTGGCTCTGCCTGTGTGGAAAACTTCACCCTATAGTCTTTGAAAAGTTGGGAGGAAGCCATATCATATTACTCCCAAGAAATTATCTTACAGATCTAGAGAAACAATAACAAAATTCATCTGGAAGAATCCAAAGGTCAAGAATTTCAAGGGAATTATTGAAAAAAAAAAAAGCACTTGTAGGTGGCCTAAATGTATCAGACCTAAAACTATATAACAAAGTAGCAGTCATGAAAACCATTTGGTATTGGCTAAGAAACAGAGTAGTCAATGGGTGGGATACATTAAGTTCATACAGCAAAACAGGCAGTAACTATAGTAATCTAGTGTTTGACAAGCCCAAAGACTTTTTGGGATAAGAACTCACCATTTGACAAATTGGAAATTAGTATGGCAGAAACTAGGAATGGACCCACACCTAACACTGCATGTCAAAATAAGGTTGAAATGGGTTTTTGATTTAGACATAAAGAGTGGCATAAGCAAATTAGAAGAATAAAGGATAATTTACATCTCAGATCTGTGGAGAAGGAAGGAATTTTTGGCCAAAGAAGAAACAGAGAAATTACTGAACGCAAAATAGATCATTTTGATTATATGAAGTTAAAAAGTTTTTGCACAAACAAAACCAATGTAGATAAGATTAGAAGGGAAACAATAAACTGGGGAAATTTTTTTTTTTTTTACATTCAAAGGTTCTGATAAAGGCCTCATTTCTAAAATATATAGAGAAATGACTCAAATTTATAAGCATGCAAGCTATTCTCCAAGTGATAAATCGTCAAAGGATATGAAAAATTTTCAGATGAAGAAATTGAAATCATTTCTAGTCATATGAAAAGGTGCTCTAAATCACTGTTGATCTGAGAAATGCAAATTAAGACAACTCTTGAGGTATCATTGTACACCTCTCACATTGGCTAAGATGACAGGAAAAAATAATGATGAATACTGGAGGGGATGTGGGAAAACTGGGACACTAATACATTACTGGTGGAGTTGTGAATGGATCCAAGCATTCTGGAGAACAATTTGGAACTATACCCAAAGGACTATCAAACTCTGCATCCCCTTTGATCCAGCAGTGTTTCTACTGAGCTCATATTCCAAAGAGATCTTAAAGGAGGGAAAGGGATCCACATGTGCAAAAATATTTGTGGCAGCCCTTTATGTAGTGGCTAGAAGCTGGAAATTGAGTGGATGCCCATCCATTGGAGAATGGCTGAATAAGTAATGGTATATGAATGTCATGGAATATTATTGTTCTATAAGAAACAATCAGGAGAATGATTTTGGAGAGGCCTGGAAAGACTTACATGAACTGATGCTAAGTGAAATGAACAGAATTAGGAGATCATTGGACACGGCAACAAGAAGATTATATGAAGATCAATTCTGATGGTCTTGGCTCTTTTCAGCAATGAGATGATCCAAATCAGTTCCAATGATCTTATGATGAAGAGAACCATCTACACTCAGAGACAGGACTGTGGGAACTTAGTGTGGATCACAACATGGCATTTTCACTCTGTTGTTTTTGGCTTGCATTATGTTTTCTTTTCCTTTTTGATCTGATTTTTCTTGTGCAACACAATAACTGTATAAATATGTATACATATATTGGATTTGATATCTTTTTTTTTAACATGTTTAACATATATTGGATTGCTTGTCATCTAGGGGAGGAGCATGTTGTGTTTAATTTTTATTGATGTCTTTTGTTTCTATAATACCTTCATTCCTAAACATTTTGCTCCAGAGAGCTATCCACCTAGGGACAAAAAATAAATTAGAGAGAAAAAGAGGCAGTTCAGTAAAAACAATTGAGATCGACAGTGGTGTCAAACTACTAGAAACAGGGCCCCTCAGCTGTGCAGAAGGATCCCTGTAGATCAACTATTACTTGAAAACCACACATTAACATTATCTATATTTTTTCTTATTTTGATATATTTTGTTAACTATTTTCCAATTACATTTTAATCTAGTTTGGTGTAATATTCAGTAGTAGTGCTGCTGTTGCTGTTTGATATCTCCATAAGACATTCATGTTCTCCCACCTCTTCCAGAAAGGCAGAGAGGAGAGGATATATTTTTTAAATAATTAATTTAAAACAAATAGAAAATAGACAGCAGAACATAAGAGAGGATTCAATTTAGGAAACAATAACATTTACATTTCAAGAAAACCTATACGATAAATGCTACACATTGTGTTCAGAGCTGTCCATATTTTCTTTGCTTTCTTGTAGGTTATTCTTTCGTTCTCTGCAGTACACTTTTCACCTTATTCTTTCCCCCCTCCACCCTCCCCCTCTTCCAAAAAAGATGGTATACTTCTCTATTCCTCTCCAAGACTGATGCTTGTTTATTACAGTTGTATAGAGCTCAGTTTCTTTTTGTTGTTCTTCATCTATATAGTTATTGTGTAATTGTTTTCCCCATGGGAAGCACTGCAGTGGACAGAGAACTGGGGCTGGATCTGGAGTCAGGAAATTTCATTCATCTTCCTGAGTTCAAATCTGACCTCACTGTGTGACCCTGAGCATGTCACTTCACCTTGTTTTCCATAGTTTCCTCATCTATAATATGAGCTGGAGAAGGAAATGGCAAACCACTCAAGTGTGTCTGCCAAGAAGACCCCAAAATGAAATCAAGAAGTGTCAGACATAACTGAAAAACAAACGAAAAAACAAGAGTTACCCAGTTCCTAATTTACACATCTTCCTAAGCTTTTCTGAATTCGTCATATTCATTGTTTGAAGAGAAATAATTTGCTATACTCACATACCACAGTATGTTTGGTCTAAATAGCTGTATATCTATTTCATTGCCAGCTCTTTGCTACTACAAAAAGATTAGCTCATTTTTATATAGCTATTTAATTGCTTTTATATCTATTACCAATGGATCTTAGCAACAATTCCTAGAGGAGGGTGCTACTGATACCATCATTTTAATTTTACACATAAGAAAAATGAAATTCAGAGACATGAAGTGCTATTGAGTGTCCTAAAAAGAATTCAAACTCAGGTGTCTTTTGGTTCCAATCTTAAAGTTCTTTCTGTATCATCAATTGCCTCACATCACTGTATAGGATAGCTTTTGACAATCTTTTCGATGTTTTGGGGATTATAAACATAATTTATTAGTCTTATCTTGGTTTTCACAACTAGGTTCTTATAACTCTTTAATAGTAGGCCACTTTTGAAAAGACAGTTATATATTTTTGTTGTTATGAAAAGTTTTTTTAAGGTTAAAAAATCAGTACATATAGATAACATCATTTTCATGATGTCCACTTGCAGGTGACTCTGGAAAACACCATATACTATTTTCAATATCTTTTTTTTTCCCCCTGAGGCTGGGGTTAAGTGACTTGCCCAGGGTCACACAGCTAGGAAGTATTAAGTGTCTGAGACCAAATTTGAACTCCGGTCCTCCTGAATTCAAGGTTGGTGCTCTATCCATTGCGCCACCTAGCTGCCCCACCATATACCATTTTCATAAAGTTATTATGACCCAAACAAATCCTAATTAGAGTAAATTCTTGATTATCTATGATTGTGTTGATTATTATGTTTTTTGGGTCATTCATTGCCCAATTTTTGTTTGGGTTCTGCCAGGTTCCAGGATGTCCCAGTAGGAGAGTGAGAGTTTTGGGCATTGTATAGGTGACTTGGAATTACAAAATTAAGCACTAATTACAAAGTGTCACTATTCTGAATTACCTGTGACTCTGATTTTTCTCTAGTTATATGATTATTTCAAAGTTTACTATAACGAAATGTTTTTCTAACAGAACACCAGAGGGCAATGTTAGCAGTTAGAATGAGTCAAGAGCCATTCCATTGGGGTCTTACCCCTTAGAACCAATCCCACAGTACTTGGTTATTCATATTTACTTTACTAATTCTTCTCTAGCCTTACACTGGATTTTCAGAAAGCCTATTTGTCAGACCTGGCATCACTAATAAGCTGTCATTTAAAATGATTGTATCAGGGATAGTGCACTGACCCTGAAGGCAGGAGGACTTGAATTCAAATTCAACCTCAGTCATTTAACACTTCCTAGTTGTGTGACCTTGAGCAAGATACTTAACCCCAGAAGAAAGAGGAGGAAAAGAAAAGGAAGAGGAGGAGGAGGAGAAAGAAAGTGAACTACAGACACACTTAAAGAATGGCTTGCATGCTTATAAATTTGAGTCATTTCTCTATATATTTTAGAAATGAGGCCTTTATCAGAACCTTTGAATGTAAAAAAAAAAAAAATTTCCCCAGTTTATTGTTTCCCTTCTAATCTTATCTACATTGGTTTTGTTTGTGCAAAAACTTTTTAACTTCATATAATCAAAATGATCTATTTTGCGTTCAGTAATTTCTCTGTTTCTTCTTTGGCCAAAAATTCCTTCCTTCTCCACAGATCTGAGATGTAAATTATCCTTTATTCTTCTAATTTGCTTATGCCACTCTTTATGTCTAAATCAAAAACCCATTTCAACCTTATTTTGACATGCAGTGTTAGGTGTGGGTCCATTCCTAGTTTCTGCCATACTAATTTCCAATTTGTCAAATGGTGAGTTCTTATCCCAAAAAGTCTTTGGGCTTGTCAAACACTAGATTACTATAGTTACTGCCTGTTTTGCTGTATGAACTTAATGTATCCCACCCATTGACTACTCTGTTTCTTAGCCAATACCAAATGGTTTTCATGACTGCTACTTTGTTATATAGTTTTAGGTCTGATACATTTAGGCCACCTACAAGTGCTTTTTTTTTTTCAATAATTCCCTTGAAATTCTTGACCTTTGGATTCTTCCAGATGAATTTTGTTATTGTTTCTCTAGATCTGTAAGATAATTTCTTGGGAGTAATATGATATGGCTTCCTCCCAACTTTTCAAAGACTATAGGGTGAAGTTTTCCACACAGGCAGAGCCAGCAGCCTTAGGCCCACCTCTAGCAGATTAGCCACCAGATGGGGGATTTTTTAGTTTCTGAGACCTCCAAAACAGATAAAAATTTAAAAGGCAGTGGAAGACTTACTTTCACAATACTGCTTGAAAGGACAGTGGGAAAGGGGGCAGATAGTGGTAAGAATCCCAGATCTGCAAACATCACCGACTAAATTAATTACAGAGAGTACATCATTTTCCTTGTTTAATCTTTGCCTAACAGCTAACTGGTTCCTACATTAGTAGAGAAATTGAATATCAGAGGCAACTCTCCCGCAAGTCGGGGAGTTCTGTGGAGGATTTCTAAAAAGAGAAAGATTTTTAAAAACCCTACCCACAAAAAAAAAGATAAAAAAAAGTTTGGCAAGAACTAGAAGTATTATTATCCTTGTTTTACAGATGAGGAAACTGAGGCTCGGAGAGTTTAAGTAAATTACACATAGTCACACAGCTAGAAAGTGTCTTCAAACTTAGATCTTTCTTGAGTCCAAATCCAGTAATTAGGCTGCTATATTGTGTTGTTTCTGAAAGCTGTCTCCCTTTAAGCACAATGCTAGATCAGTTCAGATGAGCTCATTATAATTACGGAAGGTTAGATGGAATCGCACAGCCTAATTTATAACATATTTGTATCCCACTACCACAGGAAGAGTCAACTGCATGCTTAAACAAAAGAAGAATGCTTCTTTCACAGAGAAAGCATAAGGGCAGGGCCTATTCAGTCTTTGTCTTTGTACTTATTCTAGCATCAGCATACATCAATTTAGCATTGTACATAGTAAGTGCTCCATAAATGTTTTTTGAACTGAACGACTGGCTAAGATCTCCAGATGAAAGTATGGAAACAGAGGCACTGCTTTAGCGACGGCTGTGATCCCATGTGCTAAGGTCAGATGTTAAACTGGAAAGGCTTGTGCTTAGAATCCAGCAAATTGCCAAGCCCCGATGTGAAGCGGCAGTTTGCCGTAATTATTTTGGGTAGCAAAAAGAGAAAAGACAAGAGAAGACTAACACTTATGGAAAAGTGATCTAAAGATTAAACTCCGTAATGCGGGATTTGTTTTGTGAAGTGGGTCTCCTGATGCTGTAATTATGAAGTGTGAACACCTGGTACCTAGTCTTCCTCTCCAACCCATCCTCACAGCCATCTTCAAGGGCTTCAATATTCATGTTAATCACCCTTCTAAGCCATCCTGACCCCACAGGGCCTCAGCCCTCCCGACATTCATCTTCCACTTCCATCAGACACCATCCCCCGAAAACAGCCTCTTCTCCATGAAACCACACCATCTGGTCAGTAACAGGGAAGCTTGGAAAGCATTGGCCATGAGGCCGGAATTGCTGAATTCACCTTCTGGCTCCTAGCTCTGTGACCATAGGCAAGTCACAATCTCCCATGTTTCTCTCCTTCTAAAGCAGGGATACCTGTCCCGAGTACTTCCCAGGGCTATCGTCCGGATCCACTGAGATAACATCTGCAAAATGCCACCTCAGATGTTAAGAGCTATTTAAATGCCCAAGATTACTGCGTCAACTCCAGTATTCTCCTTTTGGACTACAGCTCACTAAAAGGCTAAACGGTCTTTTTGAACTCACCGTGCTATGGTCCCTCAACTCATCCTAATTTATTCCTGGAATATTGAGGCAGTTCAGAGCAATTAACTGCCGCTAATCTGAATGATTTTCCTGGCTTTTTTTTTTAAAGGCTGTTCTTTACGATTACAGAATGTCACTGTGATAAAGAGGGGCAACGGGAGGAGGAAGCTCCCAGAACCCTTACCCCTGACACTAAAGCACCTAGTCACATGTATAATCTGTGACTAAGCTTTTGCAAAATACTCATTGGAATGCAACCAGTAAGATGAACATACAGCTATTATGTGAATAAATATGTGAAAGAAGTTCAGGTTGTAACTGCAGAATAGGGAGTCCTTTCATCTTTATGTTCTGTTCAGTGGTTTACATATTACTGAAGATCAATAAAGGTGCTTCCCTGGCAACCAGACAAATAAACTAAGCACTAGTACATATTGGGGGAACTTTTAGTCTGTTTACTGAGTCAGGCAGTCACTTTAGAAATACACTGAACCTCCTTATTTATATGGTTGCCTTCTCCCTCTAGACCCATTACATTTTTTCCCCTGTCGTTAACATACTGGACTCCTGTAATTTGTACTGCATCCCCCTCCCCACCCAAATTTGCACAACTTTTCCTCAGCAACACTTGGTAAATATCCTCATTGTTTATTGAGAAGCCAGGGAGGACGGGCACACAGAGGTTCCTATGAGGAGATCTTGGCACCTTCCAGATTTGCTGCTACAAACCCCCACCTCCTACAGCAATCCCAGACAGGGGTCTCAATAAAAGGTGTTAATAAGTGTTTCACACCTTAGAGAAGCCTCCTGAGTTGACACCCAAGCTAACACAGAGGAAGAGAGAAGCACTAATCCCATCCCTGAAAAAGCTGTTTGATGGGGAAGGTGGGGGTGGGAGAAAGGGATTGGGGCAGCTATGATATGCTTTTCTATATTGTGAAGATCGATGTCAAAATAAAACAAGCGATGCACTTAGTAATTTCTCAACTTTTCTCAAGTCCCATTTTTTATTATTTGCAACATTTCCAGCCCTCACTCCCCCCCCCCAATTCTCTGAAAAGCACGGGAACGGGTTTACAAGCATCTTGTGAGTGGCCACTTTGGCCTGGGTACTGTCCCAGGTGCTGGGCAGCTCCGAAGAACGCCGAGGACATGAGTCCCGGCCAGAAGGAGGCTCACAATAATGGACCCGGGACCCGGTGCCCCTCAGTCAATGTATGGAATCTAAACAATGAGCTACATTGAAAGGTGAAAATAGCAACTGAGCAAAGTTCCTGACAGAAAAGGCTCTAGCGGGGCAGGGGCCTCTCTTTGAGCCTGTCCCGCTTTTTGGCTTTCAGAGTTTTTCCCCATTCAGTCCCTTCTTTTTCTCGGGGCTCCTCACCAATGTGAAGGTGCTGGGCCTTTGTGTCAGCCTCTCCCCCCCCTCCCCCGCCCCCCCAGGAAGCTCCACTTCACTACACTAAGCTTCCTTAACAACAACAGGTAATTATCATGTATTTCCAGCTGCAAGTTGTCCAATTAAGATGAGTGACCACTAGGTGCCTGGTGTTCGGAGAAGGCTCTGAAATTGGGGGGGGGGGGGAAGGAGAGGAGATCCAGTGACTTTCTTAAGAAGCTGACACTTGCTTAGAAAGAGACAGAACGTTATTCTTGTCAAATAAAGGAAGACACTTTCAAACAAATTTGAAATAATTCTGTGTGCTAATTGCCTCATCCCTTGATGTGGCAGCGGGAGGCTGTCAGGAGAAAGGAGGAAAGGAACATCCCCTACCTTCTCTCTGGCATTGCTGGTTAAGGGAAGAGAGGTGGCAGGATGGTACTTTCCTCCCTACTCCTTGATCCCCCCCAACCAGGTTTCCGAGGAGGTGAATAAACGGTGCACCTTCCCCTGCATCCTACTACCACACTGACCACCCTCATCGTCGTGCAAGTGAATTATATAGACACAGAGGCCCCTTGTGCATTAAGCCTCTGGGGGACAAGAGGAACTACATGAAAGAGAAAGCAGGCAAAGGTCATGAAGGAAATAATTGTATTTTAGTGAAATGGGAAGGGAAAAAGTGAATTCTTTACATGGGATGTGGTTTGAAGGACTAGGTTTGAGACACATGTCAGCCTTTATGTGGGCCACAGACCCGGCAGAGGACAAGTGGGGATTTACGTTCCTCATTCAAGCCTGTCCCGAGTGAAGGCAATTGGATTGAACTGGTTTCCATTCATTAGGTAACAATTGACTGAATGCCTACTATGTGAAAGACACCCCTTAGGCACTTTGGAGCTTAAGACTCGAAAGAAAAGGTGAATCCTCTATCTTCAGAAATTGTAATAGTTTGGAATGTATGCAAAGAAGAGAAAGGAGTAGCCTCAGTGCCTCCTGATTCCCTGAAGGGGTGGAGTAGGGGCTCCCAGTGGCAGGGCTCTGCCCCAAAACTTTCCCCAGAACTGTATGCTTCAGGAAACAAATGTCACAGGAACAAGGTGCTTCCTAAAGTGTATATTGGGTTTTCATGGAATGGTAAATACCCACTGCAGATGTTCAGGAAGAAAGTCATTAAGAGTTTTGTCTTTGTCAGGTTGAATTTCAGAATGTATGGCTAGAAGAGAGAAAGGAGAGACATTTTTGAGAAGGCACAGGACAATACCTGAGTAGGGATAAGGAAGAGGTGTTTGCTAGGATTGGCTGTATTTGGAGAGTATTAAAAAAAAAACAGCTTTCAAAAAAAAATCACTCCAATTTAACACATCACCTAATAAACAGCAATAGAAATAAACGCTAAAAGCCTTAGTATAGTTCATTTCCCAAAATTCTTGCATAGAAAACTATTTTCATTCTAAGGGGATTTTTTTTTTGGGCTAATCTTTTCATTGCAGAGATAAGATTTCTGATGTGGCTATAAAATATTTATGTTATAGGAACATCGTTCTAATATGTACTAACTCATATTTATACAGCAAAGTACTGTGGACTAAACAACCACACCGTAAGTTAGGTACTACTGCTTTTATTATCCCCATTGAACAGATGAGAAAACTGAGGTCCGGAGAGGTTCTGTGACTTGACCGTGGTTACACAGTTATTACTAGAGGAAGTATTGGAACGAAGGTCTGAATTCTGTACTTTACTAGACTGAATTCTAGGTCTTATTGGCTCTTTCATAACAGATATCAAAACCAGCTGGAGGATACAAGGAATAACTGGAAGCTGAAGCCATACACTCCCCACATTTCTCCCACAGCACTACTCTAAAGAAGAGCAGCTTCCATTGGTTTCTTGGGTTAGCCATTATGGTTCAGTCATTCATTCTCCTCGTTGGCTAGATATGACAGCACAGACCCCAGGATCCCTTGCCCCTAGTTTCCATTTCTCTCTGAGGAAAGCCATTTGTTAATCTAGTAACCCCATTCTTTCCTCTTTGAAAGGCTTTCCTATTCCCAGCCCCTCTATAAGGCCTCTAAGCCAATATATCACATACAGCAAGAAAAATGTACATGCTGTAAATATTTGGTTACTGTCTGCTTGGGCACTGTGAATATTTAACACAGTACCTTTTCATTTTTATGTTTGCATCAATGTCATCTGCATTTCAGCTTTTGGAGAATAATAATAATAGCTTACATTTGAATAGCTTTCACATACATTATTTATGTGCCTTGCACACAATAGGCACTTAATATGTTTGTAGGATTGAACTGAACTGAATTCGCACACTGGAGCCTCCCTGTGTACAGCCTGCCCTGCTGGCTAGCTAGGCAGATATCCGTTCTTACATCAGGTCTGCTGCCTCAGAGGCTGCTGGGATTCCCGGGCCACCAACCTCCCTCTCCAGAAAACCTCTAATTTCCTTCAATCTCCAAAGGACCCTAGGATTTGTTGCTCGACATAATAATGCATTAAGCTCTCCCTGAGCTAGGGAGTGTCCAAAGAGACTTCTAGATACTTGGTGGCTTCTTTAGTGCATGAGGGAGTGGAGAAAATTTGATTGAGTCCTGCTCCACTATACATCGGTAGGCTCCTTGTCCCTGCCAGGTGCTGTTACTGTTGGGGCAGGAGTCAAGCAAATTAGTTTTATTCACGCTAACGTTTGAATAAATAAGGGCTGAAGGTTGAGTTTGAGAGATAGGCAAAGGCTTCCATAAATAATTTACTTTGGAAAAGCAGATCAATCATTCATTTGTAAGAGCTCATGTAGGTTTTTCCCCCATAGGATTTCCTGAGCTTCTCCTCCCCTCCCCCCACTTCAAATATCTGAGAAAAGGGGCGACCTTCATTTTCCTGTTAAAAGTCATACTGAATCATCTAGTATACAATGAACAACAAAACCAAAAAAAGCAAACAAACCCAAAAAGAGAAACACCTAAGAAAACTAATACCTCTTCACTTCAAGAGCTGGGGAGGATCATCCTCACTTTGCAATTAAGTATTTTTAATAATAAATATTAAATAATTAAAAGACAAGATAGTAAGATTGTATATGAGAATTTTGAAGTAATAAGAGTCCCAGCAGTAACAATGGAGCACAGAAGTAATCTAAGGCTGGGAATAACTACAGGGGTTTGGGGGGGGATGGGCAGGGAAAGGGGGGCAATGTCCTGTTGTGGTTATTTCCCTGTTTGGAGCTGACTATATTTTGGATATGGAATTATTTTTTATTGAAGCTTTTGATTTTCAAACATATGCATAAATAGTTTTCAACAGTCACCTTTGCAAAAACTTGTGCTCCTGTTTTTTTTCCCTCTTCCTCTCTCCCCTCCCCCAGAAGGCAAGTAATCTAATATATGTTAAACATGTGTAACTCTTCTATACCTTTGTCATGGTGCACAAGAAAAATTAAATCAAAAAGAAAAAAAATGATAAAGAAAATAAAATACAAGCAAACAACAAAAAGTGAAAATGCTATGTTGTGATCCACACTCAGTTCCCACAGCTCTCTCTCCATGTAGATGGCTCTCTCCATTACAAGACCATTGAAACTGGCCTGAATTATGTCATTGTTGAAAAGAGCCAAGTCAGTCAAAACTGATCACATAATCTTCTTGTTTGTACAATGATCTCCTGATTCTGCTCACTTCACTCAGCATCAGTTTATGTAAGTCTCTCCAGGCTTCTCTAGAGTCATCCTGCTGATCTTTTCTTATGGAACAATAATATTGATATGGAATTATTTTAAAGATAAATTTTTCTATCTATTGTTTTCATATCACCTACATTTTTCAATATGAGGCCTCTCCCTTCCCTGACAGTATCCCTTATGTCAAAGAATAAAAGAAGGGGAAAAAAAGTTTAGCAAAGCTAACCAACACCAGAAAAAAGTCTAGTCATATTCATCGTCTGACTCCTAGAATACTACAACCCTACAAAGAAAAGGGGATATGGCCACTCATCTCTTTTCTTTGGGCTCCAGACTAGTCATTATGATTTCATAGCATGCTGTTGGGATGGTTTTGTTATAGTCATTTCCATTTCCATTGTTCTGATCCAAGGGTTCTTAACCTCTGGCCTATGAATTTAATTTTTTTTAATATTCTGAAAACTATATTTCAGTATACTTGATTTCCTTTGTAATGCTGTGCATCTTATTTTGCACATTTTAAAACATGGTTCTTAGAGGGGGTCCAGACTGTCACAGGGATCCATTTAGCAACTGTATATAGTGTTTAATTGATTCTGGCTATTTCACTTAGTATTATGTTCTAGAAGTCTTCCCATGCTTTTCCATATTCATCATATTCATCATTTCTTATAGCAGAATAATATTCCACTACTTTCGCACTGTATACTTATGGGCTATTCCCCAATCAATGGACATTTTATTTTGTTCCTAACTCTTTCCTACTACAAAATTGCTACTAACAAGTATTTTGGCATATGTAGGATCTTTCTTGTCATAGACGTCTTTGGAGTTTATGCCCAGAAGTAGAATCTCTGGGTCAATAAATATGGACATTTTAGTGACTTTTTTTGGATATACAATTATAAGATATGACATCATAAATTCATTTCTCCCCCAAAAGTGTGTGTGTGTGTGTGTGTGTGTGTGTGTGTGTGTGTATATATATATATATATACATATCCTAAATTATTCTCTGAATCCACTTTTCCCTTTAGTTTATGAAATTTGCTTTCTAACAAGCTAGCCATACCAGGGCTAAAAGCTCTTGTCTATAAGGGATCTTTTCAAGAGTAAAGATTTGGAGCAGCAATGAAATTCATTCTTTCCACATAGCCAACCTGAATATTAGATTAAACCCAAACAAGAACAAACCTTTTATGTCAACAATTCTCTCTGACAAAGAGCAGCAGGAAGACCAAAAGAGATCAACAAATGGAACCCCTAAACTTTATATCATCTATTTAATATTCAAAGATGAAGCTAATAATAGGGCCCTCATACTCTTTGGAGTTTAAGAAAGGTCCTTTCTGAACTGTCGGCATAAAGATTGTATGGTCACTGCTACTATTTGCAGATCTTGCTTCAAATGACTGTCTTTTAAACTGCCTGAGGCTCTAAGAATCCTGATTACTCCATGCCAGACTGGTGTGTTTGCTGTGATTGTTTTCCAGAAGCCTATAGTCCTGCCACAATATTGAATGTGGCCACATATCCTTAAAACGCATCTTCTGCCCTTCCTACTTGTGGTTACCCCACTTTACCTCAACAGCTCACCACACAAAAACTGTTTTGAGTTTCCTTTCGTTATCTATAAAACAGCTTATGTCCATTCCATTGAAGTGTCTAGGAGAGAAGCATTGCTTCAACATCAGGAGTCCCATCTGTGGTGGGAAGAGCCCAGCTATCTGAGCTTAACTCTCAATTTATACAACTTTGGCCTGGAGAGTGATGTCATACACTGCCAGATTCCTAAAGGACATCATTTTTCATTTTAAGTAAATGTCTATTTGTAGCACTGCATAACATAAGCAAGCCCCAGGGATCCCATAGTATTAGTGTTAGACATGTGCAAAAAGCATACTCTGTTGCTTTTGTTCAGGAACTGAAAGCTAGCCTCAACTTCTCTCTTGAAATGAAACATTTTACTTCACTCATGTCATGTCTAAATATAAACTGCCCTTTCTCCTCCAATCTGGCTTGTATAAAATCCAAATGCAGCAAATAATCTGAAAATTTTTCACATTTCCATATACATTTAATTTTTTTTTCAATTAAACAAAAGCTATTTTCTCTTCCTTCCCCCTCTCCCCCAGGATGGGGAGGGGGGAGAAAAATAAAACCCTTGTAACAAATTTGCATAGTCAAGCAAAACCAATGTTCTGAATTAGTCATGTCCAAAAAAATATAGGTCTTAAACTGAGTTCATCATGACTTTGGCAGGAGTGTGGCTGGCACAATTTATTAAATTCTCTGGAGTCAAAGCTTTTCAGAGTTAAGTCTTACGAAACTATTAGCTTTATACTATTTAACCAGTGTAGAAAGATACATACTTTGTATCAATATAAAGAAGTCTTCCCAGATTTCTCTGATACTGTCCCCCTTTATCTTTTCTTATACAACAATAATATTTCATTATATTTATATAGCAAAGTTTGTTCATCAATTCCCCAATTTGTGAGCAATTCCTTCACTGTTATCATTAAAATTCTGCTATATTTTTGTACATCCATCTGGGTCTGTCCTCTTTCTTTGTTCTCTTTGGATTATAGGTCTAGCAGTAAGGATGGGTCAAAGGATATAGCAGTGTAGTAACTTTTAAGGCATATTTCCAAAACTGCTTTCCAGAATGGTTGCACCAACTCTCAGCTCAGCCAAGAACTTATTAAAATGCCCCTTTTTTTCCTCATATATTTTAGATGCCAAGTTTTCATTGCTCCTATTTATTCTAAATAGTTTCCCTAATCTGTAATTCTCCCTTTGATTTTTAATAGGGTCAAGCACTTCTAGTTTGTTCCTAATAATTATTTTAAATTGTGGAGTAAAAAAAAAAAAGTAATTTCTCAGAAATTAGATAAATATGCATGTCATTTTTTATTTCTGTTTTATAGTTCACTTTTTATGTTTAAGCCTATTGCTGAGTTGAAAGTTACTGGGATAGAGGGTATAAATAAGGTGTGAGCCCAAATATCTTTCTTTCCAAACAGCCAAGCAGTTTTCCCAAGTACATTTGCTAAATAATGAGTCCTTTCCCAAATTTTCATTTTCTATAGTATGTTTTGATTTAATAGTCCATGAATTCCCTTAGGGTTTACCAGCTACTTTAAACTGAAACCAAACCAGATTAAGAGAAAATAGAAGCACCTTTTAGTTCTCAAAGAGACAGTAATTTTAGGTTAGCTATTTACAGCCCATTTGCACACAAATATTCTAACACTGACTTTTCCCAAGGGGAGCCACACCCTGAAGTGGAAAAGCAAACATCTCCCTCTCAAAAAACAAACAAACAAAACCCAACAAAAAACCAAACTCAACTACAAACAAAACTTCTGATAAGTCCCACAATTCATTACAATGAATTCCAATTTTTTTTTCTTAATGAACTGCAATTTTTAAAAGTTGAATATTACTCGAAACAATTAGGTTGGGTTTTTTACTTATAACCCTATTTGTGTTAGTTACCACAGCATAATTGTCGTCAAACATAATCAAATTATTGAGTCTTTTATTCCTATTCCTCACCCCCTTAAGCCAAAATAGTTGGTTGGAGTTATAAGGAAAAAAAAATTCTTTTGGTGTTAATGACCCCAAAGAGGATATGTATTATTGTTCATGTTGTGGGTGTCAATGGCAGAGTCTAAGAATCAAAATTCCTGAAAATAGGACCTCAGAATATTTGGATGTACAGTGAGGCATTTGATTGTAAATACGGTTTTTTTCTTTAATTTGGTAATCATATGTCTATTGTTAATTTGAACATAAGCCTATGAATATCGGAAGGAGGAAGGGAAAAGGAGTCCATAATTTGCTCCACCTGTAAAAACGAGTTTAAACAGTCAGACGAGCCACATTGTCTATGTTACTCAGTGATGTCCAGCATCTAAGAACACGTGGGAAATATTAACAGGCATGTTCCTACTCTGCTTGGAAAAAAAAAAAATGAAGAAACACCTAATGGCCCACCAGCCGTCTACCGTCGGAATATCAAGAGAAATGTCTAAGTGCAATAAGGCCAACGGCGCGTTAAGGCGAAGTGTGAGGGCAGGACGGTCTTTTGAAATATTGACAATCGGTTTTGGGGGCCGGGATGGCAATGATCAGAACATGGGAATTCGAAGGCTGCGGGGCTGATATGCGGGAGAAAGAGACCCAAGGCAGCAATCCCAAGCTAGCTTGCCAAGGACAATTTCCCACTTATTTCGAGCTTGGGGAGCGGGGAGAATGAGTTGAGAGAATCAAAGATCAGGATGCTTAACGTGTTTCGGGTAACTTTGGTAAAGAACAAAAGTCGCTTTAGGATTAGGAGAAAGACACCCCAGGGTCAAGTTCAGATATCAGGACTCAAAGCGGCGGGCCTCCTTTCCCTCAGGGCAGGAATAGCACAGGCTCGAGGCCCCCCCCTGCGGAGAGCAAGGAAGCCAAGCCTATCATTCCCTCCCCCCCCCATCCTTTTCCCTCCCGCTCCGCCCCCCCTCGAGCAAGCGCGAGGGAATCGCCCGTAACCGGAAAGGACTTAGCAACGCCGCGGCGAAGGTAACTAAGCCGGAAAGCGACAGGCGGAATGACGCCATCGAGTTCTGAGAACAATTACTAGAGCGTCGCATACCATAGACACATCATCACCATTGTTCCTTTGCCTCTGTTCTAGAAAGATAGCCGAGATACTTCATCCGGCGGAAAGAGGTGGATACGAGCGCGCTCTGGCGCCTCCTGTGGTCGACGCCTACAGTTACGGCGGCGCCCTTCCCGCAGCCGCAGCTCTTCCCCCTCCCTTCCTGCTCCTCCCTCGCACTCGGCGCTTGGTCTGCCTCCCGCCCGGCTGCCGGGCCGCCTCCCTCTCCCTCACAGCCTCCTCCCCCGCCCTCTTCGCTCCGCTCCGCTCCTCCCTCTACTGCTCTCCTTCCTTCTCCGCCTCCTCAGCGCTCGGGCTAGAATATCTATGGGGCGAAACGTGATGCGATGAATCTGAGAGAGACCGAAACTGGGACGCGGAACGCGGCGGAAGCGGCGAGACGCCGGGGCCGGGTCATGGGGGCTTCACCACAATAGAGGCGCCCCCTCCCCCTCCAGAGCGGACTCCCCCAAATCTCCCAGTTACAGGATGGCGGCGGAGGCAGCGGCCCCGTCTCAAATCGAAGCCGGTGGGTAGCCCGGTCGTGGCAAGCGGGGGGCTCCGGGGCCGGGGGGCGGCGGCGGCGGCAAGGGCTAAGAGGTCCGCGGCTCTCTAACCGCTTCTCTCTTTTCTCGCATCCCATCCCCTTTTCCCTGCTCCCCTGTGTAGAACTGTATTACCTGATCGCCAGGTTCCTGCAGTCCGGACCCTGCAATAAATCTGCTCAGGTGAGGAGCTGCTCTTCGGCCGGCCGGCTGCCTGCGGGGTGCCGAGCGCGGGGCGCTGGGGGGAGGGGGGCAAAAGGGGCTGAAGGCTTCTCGGGGCAGCGGGACCACTCGAAAACGAGCTGTCGGCCTGGGTTCCCTCCCCGAACCCCCTCGACGCTGGGGCGGGTGGCGCCACCACTCGAGTTCCAAGGGTTCGGGCAAGTAGCCGGGGCGGGCTGGGGGGGTGGGGGTCGGCGCGCTGCGGATCCGCTGTGAGGGGCAGCGGGCGCCGCGGGGCGAGCCGCTCTGCTTCGGTCCTGTGAGGGGAGCCACCGCCGCCGCGCTTCGACCCCTCACGAGCCGCGTTTCTGTGTTTGTCGCTCTAGGTGCTAGTGGAAGAACTGGAGGAGCATCAGGTACTGTGTGGAGAGGGGCACCCCTGGGTGCGGGGGGGGGGGAAGGCACTAGCGGTTGGGCCGCGCCGGGTCGGGTCAGGGCGAGTTGGGCGGGGCGGGCCGAACCGGGACTGGGGAGGCCGGGCTCTGGGTCCCCCGCCGGTTCCCTTGTCACTGAAGCGGAACCTGAGGAACTCCGCGCCCCGGGTCTCCCTGTCCGGGACTGACGGCCGTCCTGCGTTCGAGGAGCCGGCCGGTCGACGACTATGGAACGCTGACGGGCTCTGGACGTCGACGGGCTCGGAACGCCGGGCGGGAGGGAGCGGGGCCCCGGGGACGGGCGCGGGCACGGGAGCGCGGTCGCTGGCAGCCGCAGGCTCCGGCTGAGCGTCTGTCCCGTCCGCTCCCGGCCCCCCCCCCCCCCTTTCTCTACCTCCCGCCCCTTAGCTGATCCCGAGGCGACTGGATTGGCAGGGGAGAGAGCATCAGAGAAGCTTCGAAGATCTGGTGAGTAAAGTTTGCTCTTCTAACTTACCCTAACTGACGCTCGCCCTCACGGGCGTCCCCCGGGTACCCCGCGGCTGCTCCCGAGGTGGCACGGCACGCCCGGCCTCCGGCCCCTGCTGACCTCCACTCCACTGCGAGTGTCCCGCTGCCTTTTCCCCTTGCCCAGTCCTCTTTTTCCTTTCCCTTCCCCCCTCTCTCCGACCTCCAGGGAGGCTGAGAGAAGAAGCCGGCCTACGGGGCTCCCTCCCCTCCTCCCGCCGCCGCGCCTGTGGTATCTCCCCCCCGCCCCCAGCTTTGTGTGAAGGCTTGGCTGGGTAAGGGGGCCGCCAGCCTCGATGTCGTGAATATACTACCAATATTGGGGAAGGCCCTTTGTGGTGGTGGTGGGGGGGGGGGGGGGGAAGAAGAGAAAAGGAGAAAAACCCGAGGGTTATCTCGGGGCACGTACCAAGCACTGACGCTGGCCAATGGTAGCACGGCTAACATGCTGGAGTTTCGGCTCAGTGGAAGAAAACTGTTTCCTGGTTGGCCCTGCCTTGAAATACGGGAACTGAGGCCAGCCTTTTAGTCCCTTTGGACGAAAAGGGGGGGGGGTGTTAGTGAATCGAGTAAGGGGGAGACAGTGAGGAGAAAGAGGGGGGACAATAACGACACAATTAAAAAATGCTAGGACCGAGGAACGCATCCGAAAATTCCTCCGTTTAGAGGACTGACCGAAAGCTATGGTCTTCTATGTGTTAAATCTATTTAAAAAAGGAACTATTCAGACTATGTATAAATAATGCTTGCGTGACTATATTTCTCATCAAAATGGTAATATGTACGTTAGGTTTTTTGGGGTGACTTGTCAAAACATGATGTTAGATTCCTAAGGAGATGTATATGGTAAACATAATTTAGATTTTGACAAATGTCCAAATATATTAGAATCTTTGTGTTCTTTCTCACAATCTGTTTTCCACTGTACATGCACCTATTTTTTTTTTTTTCTTCTTCTGTTCCCAGTGGACAAGAAGAGCTTTCGATTTCCTTCTCTTGATTTAAGTATTGGTTTAGTAGAGGGCAAGTGGCTTGATGGTGTGTCTGAGGTTTCAAAAATCAAAGTAGGCTTTAAAAGGATATAAATTACAGGAGAAAAAGGTGGACATAAGCAAAATCTCTAAGGAGGGGTGTTAGGTAAGTGTGAAGTAGGAGGAAAAAGATGAAAAGTTTCTTAGTTGCAAGATTAATTGTCATCAGCTAAAAAATTGATAGTGAGCATATTCTCTTTCAAGTGAAAATGAAGAAGCTGTAAAAACTGTGTCCAAATATTTTGGCAGATTTTTTTTTCTTTCTCATAACTTTTGAAGGTAAGAGATAGTAGTATTCTTTTTGATTGGCAAGTTCTGCTCTAAGTCATTAAAATAAAAAATTTGAAATCCGAAGTAAAAGTTATTCGAATTGAATAATTAGGAACAATTTGTACATTCCCTAGTTCAGAATTAAATTTTTGGTCTGACCTTTTCGTTTTGCTGATGTGTGTTCCCCAGAAATCAACAAAGAAAAATTGCCCAGGAATATAACTACATGTTTTTAAAAATGCATTTTATTCCTTTTAAATTTCGTAGATTAGTTACAGCGGTAACTTTGAAAAGTGAATTTTCATGCCACTATATATTGAAAATATTTTTATTTAATGTGTTTCTGATTGTCCTCATTTGTATTGGACCTTTTTTTTTCTAAAATATTTCGTTTTGAACTAGCGGTTTAGGATACTTTTTGTTAACCATACCTTTTTTTTTTTTTTTCTTTTTTCTTTTCTTTTCTTTTTCTTTTCTTTTTTTTTTTTTTGGAAGCTCGTACAATGTAATGTCTTCAAACTTCAAAGGTGGGGGATAAGGTAGGGCAGGGCTGGGACAGAATTTAAACAGGAGTAAACTTCCCTGACCCAGAAGTCCTGCAGTGTTAGTCAATTAAATTGCTGACTAATACTTCATATTTGAGCAATGATTTGAGTGACATAGTACCAGGACCTATCAGACAATAGAACAGTTTTATTTTCTCCTCAGTATTTCACATGTTTTAATTTTTTAAACAAAGATTTCTTGAGAGGAAGAGCTCTGGAAAAAAACAAAATCCAAAAAGAAAATGCAAATGGGCAAGGAATTTTCACCAAGAACTCAATATTGCTCTCCAAAATTAGGGACACTTTTATTTGGAAAGAAAGCATATGCCTGGAATTTTGTAATTTCCATTGTTCGCATTTTAACTGTTTAACGAGATTCGCTTATGAGACTACTAAAAGATCATAGATAAAGAGCTGAAAGAAAATCCTTAGAGGTGACCAACCCGCTTCATTTTAGAGATATGGGAATTAAAGTCCAGACTACGTTTAACTGACCTGCCCAAGGTTTCACAGAACTTAAACCCCAGCTTTCTGACCTCGAATTGACCTCAGCAGTCTACAGTATATAAGGCTGCCAGTAGAACAAAGTTCTATATCTTTTTTGTACCTTTTCCTTTCCCTTGTTGAGTGTGTTCCCTTGCTTTCTAGGTTTGTGGATCCGTAATAAGCAGCTAATTCAGTGTTTTACTCCTAATTTGCAACACAGGGAAGGTAGCATGGTTTTTGTTAAAGCCAAGATTGTGCAAGAATTGATATAGCTTGGGGTCTGAAGTTAGCTATTTTAAAAGGTAGGACTATACCATGGGGTAACCATGCTCAGACAAGTAATGAGATTTTTGAATGGGATTTTCAAAGTAAGTGTACTTTGTGTTCAGAATTGTGGTTGTTGAGCAGAGACTCTTGTTTGGAAATTTTATTTGGAATAGTGATGACAATTTTTGCACATTGGATACAAACATTTTTATTTCTGTAGTTGATGTTCCCTATTGTTGACAATGTAAATGAAAGTTTATTTATTTATTTATTTTTTTTTAAATTATTGTCGGGTAGATCATTGAAAGCAGCTACGGAAAAGAAGCTATAGATTTTGTTTAGGAACACTGAAAGCAAAGATAAGCATGCTGAAAGCTTGCTGATAAGAATAACAACAGGAATTTTAAAAGGCTTTTTATTTAAAAAATAGTGACTTCGGCTAATACATGTTTAAAAATACTATACTTTAAAGAAATTTTTAAAGTGTTAGGTTCTAAATCTTTTATAAGTTTGAGGGGAGTTTTGGATGGTAAAAGGGCAGATTTGCTGTGGTGTGTTAGAATATTTGCATTTATTCAGCACCAATTGATTTTCATTATTTGGAAGAAGGTAAATACAAGACTAATTTTATAGCTGTAAGGAATAGGCTTACCGAAGTTTTTCTCCCCTGCCCTCAGGCTGTTTGTTCCTGTAGCCTTAGAATAAACTTGCAGATTACCAGGTGGTTCTTAACATCTGAATTCTAGACCCTTGGGCTTGTAAACATTTATTTATTTATTTGTTTAGCTTCAATTGTTACCTTTGCCTGGTTTAGTAGAACAGGCAAATGATAGTCAAAAGTTGAGGGTAGTTTTTCTCTAAATGTAGAAACACTTTTAAGCTGTGTGTTTTCTTAACTACCATGTGTACACACAGTTGTGCTGAGGGAACTGTCTTTTCTGGGGACTGCAATACGCTGGAACAAAAAAGAACTGTGTGAGCTGTCAGTTTGGCCATGAGTGGCACAGAACAATAACTATTGGATGGCGTGGTAAGGCCCAGGCTGAGGCCTGAAAGCATTGTGACATGTGGGGCTGTGCTGGGGGGCTCATATTCCTTCTTAGTGAGTTGCTGAATTCACGTGCAGGCACATGTTTTTTTTGACAACGCTTTGCCATTGGCATTATTAGCTTTGTTCTTAAACACTGGTAGATGTCTAATATCTTTAGCCAAATAGGAACCTATTTTTAAAATTCTTAGGCATAGAATTATGGGTGTAGAATGGGATTCTGGTGTCATCTGGTCTCCAACCCCATCATTGGACAAATGAATAAACTGAGGTCTAGAAAGGTTACTCTTTCAAGGTCCCACAGATAAGAAATATCAGACCTTTTAAACTTGACCCCAAGATTCAGTACCATTATTACTATAGCTTTCTAAGTCTTTAAAAAAGGAAGACCCACAAAAAACCCCCACAAAAAAGCCCCCAAACACTTCCCCCTCTTTTTCATGATAAAAGTCCAGTGTCTCTGGTCTTAGGCACCAGTAGTGCATTCAAGTTATCCTAGGGTCCCGGTTTTCTGATCTTCTCTGAGATGTTTTTCCTCACCACTCATTTCTCTCTTGCCAGTATTGTCTCCTCCTTGTGGTGGGGGTGTGACCCTACCTCTGCCTGGGAATATAAAATGTAGCTTTCATTTTTCATGTTTCAAAGTTACCTGGTTGAGAATGACTAAGTTATTATTCTCTGAGCCTTTTTCATCCCTAAGATAATGAGGTTTTGGAATAGGTGACGTTTTGGATTACATCCTAATTTTAAAAGCTCTTATCTCAATAGGGGTACAAATGCCAGCCTGAGACTGGGTGCTGTCGTCTCAGGCCCAGTCTAAAGTAAGTTTGTTAGAGGAATGTTCAATTGGATAGCTCTTAGAAGATGCCTCTTTGGGGAAGGATCTTCTGCAATAATAATTCCGCTGCCTACAGGTAATTTTCAGTGTGCCCACAGCAGTCCTGTGATTTAAGTTGGCAAGAATTCTCCCCATTTTATGACTGGAAGCTCTGCATGATGAAATGATTTCCCTGAGGTATATGACAATTAAGTTTTTAGGACCAGGATTTTAGCTCAAGTCTCCTTGCTCTGATTCCTAATATTTTGAAGCCATGTTAACCTTAAACTGCTGACCAGGAGTTTCAAATCATAGTGGCTTGAGCCAGTGGGCTGTTGGGCTCACAGAAAAGGAACAAAGCTTGTTTGTCACATTCAAGGACTATAGAAGAAATACCCTGGGGACATTCTGTCGTCTTGTGTAAGGTCCTTCAGTCCAGAACCAAGTCTCCCAGTCTTGGTCAGTGATGTGTCTGGGAGAAAGTGTCTTGTTTGTTGTCCTTGTTACATTTTAAGCTCCGGACTATCTCCTGCCCACCCTTCCTTCCTCCCTTCCTCTAGACCCCACACTAGAGAATTGCCCCCATTCTCTCTCTCTCTCTCTCTCTCTCTCTCTCTCTCTCTCTCTCTCTCTCTCTCTCTCTCTCTCTCTCTCTCTCACACACACACACACACACACACACACACACACACACACACACACACACACACAAAATCATACCATACTTACTTCTGTTTATCAGTTCATTCTTCCGGAAGTGGAAAGCACCTTTCTTCATAGCCCCCTTGTAGTTGATTTGAGTAGAATATTCAGAATAGCTTAATCATTCCAGTTAGTATCTTAAATATTGGGTTGGAAGGGGGAGGAAAGTTAGAAGCTGATCCCTGATTCCCCCACTACACACAGGCTTGGAAGGTGAATAGTGGCTGAGTCTGGAGTCAGTACAAATCTTGCACCATTTCCATTAGACTATCATCATACCTATCTAGCCTATTCTCTAACAATAGCACTTATCTACAGGTAGTTTTGATTTTATTTTCTTAACTCTGTGAGTACTTTTAGACAATCGGTTACTGGTATATGGTTCTTTTTTGTGACCCTTTTAAGGCAGGGGTAGCAGGCTCAATCTTATTAGCTCTTGGGATAATAGTTGCCTTGGTTATTGGGTCACCAAATGTTTAACTCTCTTTCACTTTCCCGGGGGTTTCTTTGATTATTTTTTCCCCCATTCCTAGAAAAGTTTCTTTAAATTCAAGAATAAAGAACAGTTAAAAAAGCAAATGAAGGTGGCTTGTAGTTTCCAAAGGTCCGCAATATGGTTATTTATTGCTCCAAGTAACAGGAGTTGTGACCACTACTTCAGACTGATTTGTCCTTCCTCCTCATGCATTTCTCTGTGACTGCTTTTGCTTCATCTTGTATTTTTCCTCATTCCTCTCTTCTGCCCTAGTAATTGGCTAGGATATGTAAATTAATCTTAAACACTCTACCTTTTGTTTTTTTAGTTGAACAATTTCTCAGGTTCTTTCTTTAACCAATATGAAAAGTGAAAAATAGGTTCCTTTAACCTTTCACATGTTCTGCACTGCCCCTGACAGTAGAGTAGCTGTGTTCTTATAGTTGATGGGTTTTTTTTTCCCTCTTTGTAGATACTTTTGCCAAGGACTCCCTTTTATGGGGTGTGTCCAGGAATTTCACTCTATATTCAGATACCATTAGTGTTACTGAAAGCTTTTAAGGACCATCTTACACTGTTTCTTGAAATCCCTCACTTTGTACTGTTATCTGCAGGTTGGTAGCTGAACTCCCAACTGACATTTCCTAAATGGAGCACTGATTGAGGAAGCATCTAAATAAATGTTTTGTGTGGCCAGTGCCCTGATCCCCCAGCTTTCCAAGTGGGCCTTGCATGGCTCTGATGGCTTCTGAGTCTAGGAAGTACTTTGTTGCTTTTCTCCTGTAGGTCAGACAACAATCTTCAAGGAAGCTTAAAAATCTAGATTTACTTTGAGGTGACTGTCTTAAAATTTTTCATCTTGGAAAGCTTAAAAGGATATAAAATTTTGGTTAATGGTTGGAAAGGCAGCAAGATTTCTTGGAAAGAGTATTAGATTTGGAGTGATTAGACCAGGGTTCAATTCCCAATCTGGGGGAGTGACTTGGAGGAAGACCTTTAACCTTCCAGTTGGCTGTGCCCTGTAAAATCAGGAGCTGAGAGTAGATAAGCTCTGTTCCAGCTTCAAAATCCAGTGACCAGACAGGAGTCCTTCAAACTGGGCAAATCTGTATAGTTAGGAGCCTCAAATGGGAGAGTAATAGCCAAGTCTCGATGTTGCCTTTGCTTTAGTTATAACTCCCAAATTGTTCTTTTATGTAGGTATACTGTGAAAGAAAAATGATACTTTTTTTCATAGTATAGTACTCCACTTTGGTTATGCATGCTGTTTTCACTCACAGATCTCAAAGTACTTAGCTGCATCTGTGAACTGGAGTTAGTTTTCCAGAGAGAAATCAGTGGGGCTAAATGACTGATCCCTTCAAATTTGTTTTAACCTCTGTTTTTAGCTAGTAGTTTACTGGTTTTCTTTCCTCCTCCCCTTGTGATTTGGAGTCATAGGGGAAACCAGATGTCAGCTAAAAGCAGGATGAAACTAGGAATTGATAGCTAGAAGAAACCATATTGACATACTAAGTCCAACCTCTTTCTATAGATGAGGAAATGGAAGTACAGTGAGATAAAGGGACTTGACTAAAGTCACATAGCTGGAAAGGGTGGGTGGTAAGGGAAAGTGAGGTATCAGAGCCCATGATTTGAACTGGCCTTCTATTTCCAAGAACTTGATCACACTGTCACTAGCCCTGAGCAGAGGTTAACCCTCAAAGTTCTGGAATAAAGGTTAAAGCTGGATTCTCCAAGAAAGCAAATGTTTTTCCCAATATACCGAAGTCCAACTCTGCTACTATTCTGTTGGGATTTCTTGCTCAAGTCAAATCAGCAATCATTTATTAAACACTTACTACAAGCCAGACACTGCTAAGCTCTGGGAGTTACAAAGATTTTCTTGGATAGAGATGGGTTGATGCTTCTGAATAAAATGCATACAGTTAACAATTGGGCACGGGATTTAAAAATGTGTTAGGTAGGTCAGAAAAACAAAACCAAAAAACCTAAAATAAAAGTAAAGTTGGATCATTGTGGATGTCCTAAATAATATTTATTTAAAGTTCCTAAATTGTGAGATTCATTCAAATTTGGTCATTTTACTCATCTTCTGTAAATTCCTTACTTTAAACTGGTTTTTGTTGGAAAGCATTTAAGTACAAGAATATTTTGAAGGTTTTGCTCACTATGAAACATTTGTGTGTTGCTGCTTTAGGTAACAGCCAATGCACACATTCCTCCAGACTACCTCCTTAAAATTTGTGAGCGGATTGGTCCCCTCTTGGACAGAGAGATACCTCAGAGTGTTCCTGGGGTACAGACTTTGCTAGGCGTTGGCCGGCAATCTTTGTTGAGAGCAGCAAAAGGTAAGGCTTACTTAGCCTTTGGGGGTGATGGGCAGTTGGAAGAGGGGGAGAATGTGAAAGGTAATTAAAACTTGGGAGAGAAATGCTCCATCTTATTGCTGTTCTTGGGCACCTGGGTAGTGAAGAGGCGTTCTTTGCTTAGTTAGCTAGGACAGCTAGCTTCAACCACAGAAAAGTAGGAGTTTTAATTTTTACAGACAGAAGAGTGAGATCAGCCAAGTCTGGGGAGGGACATGTCTCAGGGGTAGCAGCTTTATGCCGCCCCCCCCACCCCCCCACTTCCAGTAGCAAAGCTTCAGATCTCTCATGTTCTGCCTCTGCTTTACCTGTGACTAACTAATATTTATTTCTCATTTCTTTCTAATCTAAACAATGATGATGTGATCAGTTTCTCAGAAATTTAGATGGATCAGATGTACCAAATATACTTAGTTTTAAATTTCAGTCAGTAAATATTAAGTACCTTTTATGTGCCAGTCACTGGGGATGCAAAAATAGACAAAACATTTCATTTTGAAGAGCCAAAAGTTATCCATTGTAGTTTCAAAAAAAATCCTGAGTGAAAGTAGAGCGAATAAAGCTTTGGACTAACCGTTGCCCTTTTTTGCATAGACTGTAAGAGTGCACCATGGAAAGGATCTGCTTTTGCAGCTCTTCACTGTGGCCGACCTCCAGAGCTACCCGCAGACTATACCAGAGCACCAAATGTTGGTAAGTGATGTATGTGAGAGCCATTTCCTCTCCTTGTAAATCTCAAATACTTATAATAATTATATCAACCATGGAGTCAGGTTGCTGACACTAGGTTTCATAGCATATCTCCCCATTCTTAAAGCTTTTATTGAAAATATCAGTCATGCTTTTTTCATGGCTGTGTGTAAGGTGTAAGATGTCCCTTATCAGCCTCAGAGCTCACGCTCTATGGGGGAATTGAGTCATTTTCAGCTGAAGTACTTTCTTTTTTTAATTTATTTTAATAGTTTTTATTTACCAGATATATTCATGGGTAATTTTACAACATGGACAATTGCTAAACCTTTTGTTCTAATTTTCCCCTCCTTCCCCCCCCCCAGATGGCAGTTTGACCAATACATGTTAAATATGTTAGAGTATAAATTAAATACAATATATGTATACATGTCCAAACAGTTGTTTTGCTGTACAAAAAGAATCAGACTTTGAAATAGTGTACAATTAGCCTGTGAAGGAAATAAAAATTGCAGGTGGACAAAGTTAGAGGGATTAGGAATTCTATGTAGTGTAGTCATCTCCCAGAGTTCTTTCCCTGGGTGTAGCTGGTTCAGTTCATTACTGCTCTATTGGAACTGATTTGATTCATCTCATTGTTGAAAATGGCCACATCCATTAGAATTGATCATCATATAGTATTGCTGTTGAAGTATACAATGATTTCCTGGTCCTGCTCATTTCACTCAGCATCAGTTCCTGTAAGTCTCTCTAGGCCTTTTCGAAGTCATCCTGTTGGTCATTTCTTACAGAACAATAATATTCCATAATATTCATATACCACAATTTATTCAGCCAATCTCCAGTTGATGGGCATCCATGTAGTTTCCAGTTTCTGGCCACCACAAAGAGGGCTGCCACAAACATTCTTGCACATACAGGTCCCTTTCCCTTCTTTAAAATCTCTTTGGGATACAAACCCAGTAGCAACGCTGCTGGGTCAAAGGTTGTGCACAGTTTGATAACTTTTTGAGCATAGTTCCAAATTGTTCTCCAGAATGGCTGAATGTATTCACAATTCCATCAACAATGTATCAGTGTCCCTGTTTTCCCACATCCTCTCCAACATTCTGCATTATCTTTCCCTATCATTCTAGCCAATCTGACAGGTGTGTAGTGGTATCTCAGAGTTGTCTTAATTTGCATTTCTCTGATTAATAATGACTTGGAGCATCTTTTCATATGACTAGAAATAGTTTCAATTTCTTCATCTGAGAAAATGTCTGTTCATACATGATAGGATTCTTAAAGAAAATAGGGTTCATATCCTTTGACCATTTATCAATTGGAGGATGGCTTGATTTCTTATAAATTAGAATAAATTCTCTATATATTTTGGAAATGAGGCCTTTATCGGAACCTTTAACTGTAAAAAATGTTTTTCCAGTTTACTGTTTCCCATCTAATCTTGTCTGCATTAGTTTTGTTTGTACAAAAACTTTTCAATTTGATATAATCAAAGTTTTCTACTTTGTGATCAATAATGCTCTCTAGTTCTTCTTTGGACATAAATTCATTCCTTGAAGCACTTTCTTTTTCAGATGGGCATGTGTGAAATGTCGATATTGGTTTAATTACATATATATGTGTAGGAATGCCAAACTTCTTTATTGTCCTAGAAATAAAGAAAATGAAGGTGTATTAACTTCCTAAACCCTCTTCACTAAATGCATTCTTTTTTTTTTTTTTTAAAGGATTGAATACTTTTTGCCAAATTGTTTTTAATGAATATTACATAAAGCAAAAAGTTGTGAAATTTTAGGAATTGGTTGTTTTGGTTCTGGTTGTTCCCAGAAGTTTGAACAAGGCAGTTGGGAAGTCAGATTTTACAAGTCATTTTGATTATGTGAGTTTGTAGACTGTAATCTCCTGTCATTTTCCCGGGAGAACTTTGTGTGGGTGACTGAGTGGTTTCTAAGTAATGCTCTTTCATTGTTAACTTAATGTTTAGTTTTGAATTTGGCATGGAGCATTTGATTTGTGGCTAAACAGATGTCTATATGTGGTACACAACATCATCCTCTCTATGATGGAGGATTCTTATTTCATTGCTTCTACCTGAAGGGGTGAATAAGGCCAGGCTTATCTTAGAAAGCCTTTGTTTACCTAACTGGGCCCCGACCTTTCCCCCTTTCCTTCCCCCCCCCCTCTTCCTCCTGGTACCTTTTTTTTTTTCTTACTGTGTCCATTTGAGAACTTCACAAACAGATGGTTCTGTTATACAACTGACTTGACTGCTGTGTGATGAAACTTAGATGTTTGGAGGTGTGTCCCAAATGTGCTTAACTGTAGTCAGCCTTGAGGTTTCAAGCACTAATGTGTTAGAGAAGTAACAGGTGTTTCCTGTTGTCAGCTGGTGGGCTTCCCGGTCTGTTCCTCTCTCCCCAGGCTTTTAACTAATCAAATATATTGATACCCTTTCTGGCAGGTGTCTCAGTCTTTTTTCTGTGGCCTGTGACATTGACCCTAATCTTCACAGTTAGCTAGCTTCTTTAAATCCATCATAATTGCTTTGCTTATCTCCCATTTTCTTGCAAACATTGATACTCTACTCCTTCTGTCCCTAACACACCTGTGGTTCATCACCATCTTCATATATATATATTTTATAAGTCCCATACTCCCAAGTCAAGCAGAATCAGTATGAAAATCTGGTTTTTAAGAAGGAAGGTTTGATTTAAGATATATTTATGCCATCTTTCCACTGTGAGCTCATTAGCAATGGTTTAAAGTTGCCTGTTTCTCCCAACCACCAAACGACTTTGCCTTACCCTATTTTCCCCAAATATTCCTTGAGTCACTAAGAGAAGATTTATTTATTTTGCATTTAATAAAAATAAGGCAGTCCTTTTAGAAAAAAAAATTATCTTAAGTATTTGGTTGCTGTATTCATTTTTGAAGAGGAAGAAATGTTTCTGTAGTCTCTTTCCTAATGCCCTTCACTTCTTTTCACTTTCTTGTAGTCTTGAAAGGGAAAGTCTGCTTTAGGATCATAATTTAAAAGGATGTTAGGGTCTGTCTTGTCTCCACTTGAAAATTTCAGTTTTAAGAGATGTAGTGATGAATACCAACTCAATCTGTCCTGATTGAGTCCATTTTTTCTGGGACTCCCTACCGATTGCCTCTTTTGCTGGGACTCTGTTGGCCAATGAGAGAACCCTATTCAAATAAGCAGCTCTACCACAGGAATAAATTTCTGGAGGACCTCTCCACTCTGCCGTCATCTCTAGTTTTGAATAAGCAGATCCATTTGCAGACCATGTGTATTGTGTGCCCAAGCTTTCCTTTAAACATGAACTAGTGGGTTTTAAAGAGGTAAATTTAAGGCTAACAAATACTGATGCACCAGATAAGTTTATGGAACTTGTTGCTTAAGACATACCCTAGGCTGAAAATAAAGTGGTTCTAGAATAGTAAGGTTTATTAGGAAAAATGGGTTGATTCACTGTGGTGAATCAGTAAATAGATTCCTGATGGAAAGAGCCATCCAGATCCAGAGAGAGAACTATGGAAACTGAATGTGAATCAAAGCATAGGATTTTCACCTTTTGTTGTTGTTGTTTGCTTATTTTTTCTCATGTTTTTTTTTTTTTTTCCATTTTGATTTAATTTTTATTACACAGCATGAGAAATATGAAAATATTTGGAAATATGTGGAAAAAATTGCTACAGAAGGTTTTGTAGGGGTGAATGTTGAAAACTATCTTTGCATGTGTTTGAAAAAAATAAAAAGTTATCAGATTTTTAAAAAGGGATGGAAAAAAAGAAAAATAAGTTAATTGGATTAATCCTTAATGAGCTCTTTGCATAATGGATTCCTTGGTGCCATTGATTGAGCAAGAATACTATGTCAGATGGCTAAGGGATGGGAGTTATTGGCACCCCCACCCCCACCCTCCCATAGCTAGTCTGGCTGGCAATTCCTGAGTGTCACTGAAAAGACTAGAAAAAGTATCCCCAATTTTAATAATTATACTGAGCATAGCTAATATATACCTACTTCATCTGTTTGTCACTGCCATTTCTTTTTTTGCTAAATACTTGATAAAAAAAAATCCATTTTTTTCATCGTAACCCTTTGAAGTAGTTATTTTAAGTAGTGTCACCATTTTACAGATGAATCAGTTGAGGTTTAGAAGTTATAACAAATTCTCAAGTTTTCCAAAGTTAGTAAATGAATGATTTGCAAGGACAAGATTCAAACTCAGGGTTTTTGACATGAAATAAATTCATCCATTACACTACGATCATTTGTTAATCTGTATGTGAATCTTCATTGCTTCCTAACAAAGTGCCTATTATTTGAGTGTCACTGTGGTATTGTGAATGTCAATACAATTAGTAATGTTTTCTTTTTCTATTTTATTTTCCCTCTTTTCATCTTCTAGTATTGTCTCTAATATCTTAAACATATCTATTTTTCTCTCAAAGTTCTCCTGGTTTTACACAGTAAATTTAAGGTTCTGCCTGAATTCTCAAGAATTTGGTTGATGTTTCATGAAAGACTGAAATGCTGCTGTGGCTAGTATTGATGGTTCTAATTCTTTTAGGATCCGGCTCTTTGGTTGTTGAGGGGATGGGTGGTTAGATGTGTGATTTAGACAAGCATGATGTGATTTCTTTTAGTTCATAATAATCTGGATAGCTCATAAAAAGAACACATGATATAGTCAATTAATTTAGGGTTAGCTTCCTTTATAATTTGGTACCAGATAAAACCTCAAGCAGGATTTTCCTAGCTAAGTAAGCAAAACCAACAGGAAACTCCCTTTTAAAATTGTAATTCTGGGCAGGTTTCCTTCCCGTTGTTACCCACAGCTCATCCAAGCTACCATAAAAGAACACCATAAAAGTGGCTAATTTTAACATTACTCTGAGCAAAGTATAATTATTAGGAAGGTAAATCTACTTTGAAAAGTCATCTATGCATCATTCCCAAGCTGAAAATGAGCAAGCTTTTAGATTATCGTCTTGGATTGTGACTCTCCCAGCCATAGCCACTGCCATGATCCAAGGCCAGTGCTCCACACTCCCCTAACTTGACGCATAAATTGTTCTGTGTATGCATGCAAAACCATTTGGAGTGATAAAATTATAAACTACTGACTTTAAGACAGACCTGGAATGAAGTCTTTGTCCTAAGTAAGTTGCATGTGATCACTTCCTAGGGAACAAAATTTTGAAATGTGATCTTTTTTTTTTTTTTTTTAATAACAGTATCTTCTGTGTTTTAAAAGTTTTTATTTAAAAGATACATCTTTTTAAAAATCACATTGCCCCTCATTTTTTTGCTTGGTTAGACTTTCAAAATTTTTAAGTAGTAACTTTATCTGTATTTGTTTCACTGTATTCATTGTATTTGTATCACTGTTTCTCTAGTGGAGGCATTTAGGAATATTATCCATGCCTTAAATGGGGGAGTGGTCCTTGATTTCCAGGTTTTGTTTTCACCAATCCCTTAACTCTTGGTGTAGGATTCCCATATTGCCCGACCTGGGGTCACTGGTATGGGTGTGCATTATTACAACCCCTCCCATGCCTGGGGAAACAGTTACTATAGTTACCTTGACTTTCACAATCTTTTAGTTTTTGACCAGCCCCTCTGGTCAATTTAACCAGTCTAGTTCTCTGGCACAGGCATCTACTGATTGTTGACCTGTCCCTAAATCCTTGCTAACTTGTATAGGTCCTGCCAGAGCTTGTGCTTTGGAAGCTTAGTCTTCAAGAAGTCATATTTATGCCTCCATAAGCTGATGAGAAAAAAGGGATAACAGTAGGGAAATTGGGAATATACATAACTATGGATTTTCAAAGAAATCTAGTCGAACCTCTAGAGCATGTTTATATAACTTTCAAATTATTCCAGGACTAACCTTTCCTCATGCTATTTCTTTTTTTTTTTTTTTTTTCTTTTTTTTTCTTTTGCATATAAATCATTTATTTTAAAAATGGCTACAGGATTATATATGATTCCAATTCAATATCTGAAGTTAGACATTACATTTTTTTCAGTGACAATTAGTGCCCGTTTTCCTAAAATATATTTAGTGACCAATTCCATTCACTGAAGCAGAGTATAAAGTAGTAGAATTTTTACATTTTATGCCTTTTCATTTGTTCAAATCTGTATTTTCCCTTAAACTAGAAATTTTAAATAATAAAGAAGAGAAAGGGTAGAGGGTAAATTTATTTCACTACCCTTCAAATTGGGAAAGGTGAAAAAAGATTTTATGAATAATCAGTGTTGGGTGAAGTCAGTGTTGGAAGATGGGAACACTAATACAGATTACCATTCTGAAAAAAACAACTGGAATTAGCAGGCATGGTGGCATGAGGCTGAATCAAAGTGATCCAGCACAATTATTATGCTCCCTGGTAGCCATGGTGGTATGGGGAAAACATTTGAGGAGTATCAGATTGTTTCGGGAAGGGAAACAACAGATCAGAGATGCCATTGTCATCATTCCATTTCATTAGCTAGCTCTGGGTTATATTTGATAGATCACATTGTCTTTGCATTGTAGCAAAACCATATCAAAGCAAGCAAATTGAACGAAATGAAAAAGTTTTAATACTTATCCCCCTCGGGCCCTGGACATGTGTAATTAGTGCTTGTAATATTTATTGCAATCTTGCAGGAAGACCATTGCTAAATTTTGTTATTGTTTTGTTAATTTGTCTTGTGAATGTTAGTACTTCATAGAATTGAAATGAGTGTTTTAGTTAGCTATTAAAACATCATTCTGATTTAGGGCCAAGTGATCAGTTCAGAAGTCATTGAAGTGAATGCAAATTATAGTCCTCCTTTAGAATTACTTATTCCAATCAATCAGCATGATAGTTAACATAGACAATGAAAAGTTTTATGAAAACACATTTATTCTATGAACAAAAGTAATGTTTCTCTAAATACGTTCTCTGAACAAGCCAGCTGGATTAGCCTGTCCCTTCTGCTTTGGGGCCAGCTTGAATGACACCCAGGCAGCAGATGGACTTGCTTGTTCTTCTAAACTCAATCATGGGCATAATGCAGAAGTCTGGTTTAGGCCCACTTTCTTTTATGTTCATGCCACTGATGCAGTGAGTCTTCCAGTTTGCCTGGTAGTGCCGTAACTCAAATGTTTATTTAGAAAGCAAATTCATATTTACATCTGGCTGTAAACTTCCAGTTAGCAGTGTTTGCCTGTTGATTAGTATGACAAACTGATGTCAGAATTTGCTGCTAAGGGCGAATGTCTCTTTTGTGTACAGATACAACTAGATAAGAAAATGTTAGTTTCATGGCTTCTCATCTAGGAAAGTAGAATTTCTGCCACATAAACTTTATGTCATGGTCTATTTAAAATTTTTGTATAGCTCAAGTCTCTTACCCCACAAGTCAGTCTTGTGCAAAAGATTTCTCTTGGCACCTGCCTTTATTTTTGTCCTCACATAATAGTGCATGAAACAAGTCACTGTTTGAGTCATTACTTTCATGCTTGTGGTAAGGATTGCCTAACATACCACACCTGCAGGTAATTAGAATATAAATTCAGAGAATCTTTTCTTTATGCTGGTAAATATTAACTGGATGGTGGTACTTTAATTGCTCCCTACATGGAAACCCAAGCTATCCTTTTAAAAAAAATAACTCCAAGGATGAAACCAATTCTCTTCTAAGAGTCTATCTTGTGTTTCCGATTCCTGAAATTGCTGTATCTGGGACAAAACCACATTGGTCTTAATGTACGCTGTATCCTTACAGCCTTAAACTGGCAATTTGGGATAGGAAAACTATGAATGTAAATTGAAAGATGATCAATTATAAGTTATACTTAAGTTTTATGTGAGACAAGTTTTGAGTGAGGGGAAAATAGGGCTTCACTTTATACAATGTTAATTGTAATATTTTGCAAGAAATGAAACAAACTAGTGGGTGAATATGAATTGTATTTCATCATAGGGAATTTATCATTTATAATGTTTTTTAGAATTCTGAACTTAACAAATAGCAAATAAAATTAGCATTTCTATGTACATTTCCGTTCCATGAACAGAAAAAGAGAGTGGTACATGTAGCCACGAGTCGAGTTGAGTTCAGCTGGCTTGCTTCTTCCTATAGGTGTACAACAAATTCATATTATATTCTGTTTAAATAATTTTCTTTCTGTATTTTTTTGTGTCTATATACTCTTATACACTTGGGCGCTTGTGGGAGTGTGCGCTACAGATATATACATCTGTTGCAAAATGAAAGCTATCCTTCTAATCTGCCTGTAGTTCTCTTAGTATTTTTTTCTTGGGAGTCTGATGGGGAGAGGATGATTATCATCTATTGATAGATTTGCTTAAGTGATATATCCTTGGTCTAACTTAGAGCAGGAGCAGAGGGCTCAAGCACTGTGGTGTTGATTTGAAAGCAATCCCTGTTGGCCACATGTTGATTTAGAAAACCACAAGTTAACATTGTTGTATTGCATTTTTATTGATTTTTGTTCAAGATTTTCCAGTAATATTTTAATCTGTTTAGGACCAATTTGAGTCCTATTTTAGATGATAGGAAGGTGAGCACTGGAAGCAGTATCACCAGCTTTTTAAAAATTATTTGAAGGTGTTTGATTAATGATTTTATCTCAGTGCCCCACTCAGGGGGGCATCTTTTCCTCCCACCCATGTCCAAATTAAACCTGGCTTTGTGGCAGAAACAAAGTACGAATAGCTGATACAGGGTCATCATGTCTTGATATCTTACAAACACCTAACAAAATGACCATGTCTTGACACAACATTTTCCCATAGTAGTCCCTGGTCTCTGGAAGGAAGAAGTATGTTTTCATTATCTCCAGACTGTTCGCTATTTGTCCAATTACTGCTTCTCATTAGTCATCTAGTTGAATTAAGTTGTTGACATTCATTTTGTTCTAAGATTTTGCTTTTTTATATGGATTCCTTCAACTCTTCTCTTGTTTCTCTAAATTCTCCATATTTGTTGTTTCTTAATGCATTTTAATGATAATAACTTTCATATACTAAGTTTTTTTTTTTTTTTTTGTAAACAATTCCTTAAGTATATGGGCACCCACATGGTTTCTAGTTCTGGACTACACTTTTATTCAGCTATGTTTCAGACCGTTATTTCTGTCTTTGACTTCCTTAGGATATATGTTCAGTAGCAGGATCATTGGGTCAAAGGGTATGAGTAGAGTAGCTGCCACTATTCTTTAATTTCAAGTTGAAATGCAGAATAGTTGGGCCAGTTCTTAGTTTCACCTACAGTGTATCATTGTGTCTGCTTCCCATCCACCCCCCCCTTCACCGCAAACTTTGACTTTACATTTTAGTCATGTTTGCCATTTTACCAAATGGTAAAGTAAAATCTTGTGGTGGTTCTAATTTGCATTCTCTTACTATGGTGATTTGGAGCTCCTTGTTGTATCTTGAGCTTTATTCATGTATTGAAAAAAATTTCTTCATACAACCCTTTGCTTTTTTTCCTATATGCTAATAGTAGCTTATATTCATATAACAGATATCACATAACATTTATACAATTGCACATGTGTGCACACACATACAGCCCCCTCCCCCACACCTATTGCTTTAAATATTGGAATTGTACTAACCCCATTTCATATATTGAAGAAACTGATGCCAAAGTGACTTCTCCAATCTAGTACAACCCATATCTCCTAAGTTGCAGTGATAGGAAGTAAACTTAGGTCTTTGATAGACAGATATTCTTTCCAACATTACAGCTTGCTTTTAACCAGAGTGTCTTTGAGATATCAAAGTTACTGTTCACACAAAGAAATCCATTACAAAGCAAGAACATTTTTTCCACGGGATCATAAGATTTTGGAAAAAGAAGTTTTTAGTGTCATCTTTGGTTTTTGTTATCACTGAAATGTTTTAATGTATCCTTCTCCATTTCCTCTCAGAAGGCCAATTTATCTAAAAGAAGAAGAAAGAAACATTTCAACCAAACTTAAGTTTAATGCTTTATCCAGTGTACACTATCCACTGACTCCTGCTTGTACAAAGGGTGGGGGGGAAGGGAAAGATCTTTCTCATCTCTTGATCTCTTCTTCCAGGGACCAAACTTTGTTGTCATTATCTTGCCACATTCAATTTTTGGTTATTTCGTTATTCTTTCCATTTGTGTTGTTGTCATCACCGTGGGCTTCTTATTTCACTTTGTCTCAGTTCTTGGAGGTCTTTGAACGCTTCTGTATTTATGGTTTTGTTCTCTTAACAGCATAGTAAATATCCCGGAGACTCTTTTACAGTGATTTGATTAGAAAACAGTTTTAGAGACTTGTCAGTTTTGCATCTGAGGAACCAGGCTTACCGAGTGGGAAAACCAGGTCCTATGGAGAGGAGCCAAGTTTTGTACCTAAGTCCTCTTGTACCAAATCTAGATTTCCTTCCACCCTACCATGATGTTGAGTTTGAGGAAGAGACCATTTGGGAAAAGAAGCTGGAATCAAGAAAGTTGTGTGTGTCTTTCTTATCAGAAATGTCAGGCTGCCTTTGCCAGGGGGCTTTTATGTAGGTTACCAAATTTTCCCTTTTCCTGTCAATACTTTTCTGTATCTTGGAAATGAGAACTCTTAGAGCAGCAAATATAAATAGCCTGAGGGGGACACTACTACCTCTGGAAGTCATACCTTGTATATCATGCTGTTGAATGATGGGTTTGACAGACGCCTTGCAGACTACATGCATGTTTCATAGACATTTGACATCTAGTGTATTATAAATTCATGTCATCTCTAGGTTCTGTGATGCTAAGCTACTGTATTTTTTAAGTTTCACAATTCTTATTGGGGTTTGTCCTGTTTTTTTTTTTTTTTTTTTTTTTGAAAGCCTAGAGCTACTAATTTACTTGTTTGTTACAGCTAACTTGAGACTTTGTTCCTCAACTAGAAGCTTTTCAAATTCACCTCATCAAGTTTGATGTAAAAGGCTCTACTCTGTGTCAAGAATTGGACTTGTTATCTTGAATCAACACTTAATTGGAGCATTTCCTGGTTTGATTCTAGATCTCTTCAGTTCACTTCACTTCAAACATTTATTTGGGTGGGCGGCAGGGAGAGCAGGTAGATCTGTGGTTATCACCTTCTTTAATCAGTTATGACTACATTTTTAATTACTGAGAAGTCCTAAGTGATACTTTCTGACATTAATAATTGTACTGTGATAAAATGAGATGAGTGATATAGTAAAAAGACAGAGTTTTTAATCAGATGGTTTTTGTTTGATACAGACCTGTGGGTTTGTTGGGGCAAGGAAGGCCGATTTTTAGCAGTTTGCCTTCATCTTAGTCTTCATGTGGCAGTTCTATGGACAGCTTGCACCTTGCCCATGGCAGTCCAGCCAGATAATTTCTGATTCCAGGATTAACTTTCTGTCGGCTACACCAAAATGGCTCTTTAAGTCATATGATCTTGCTTCCAGTACTCACTTGTTCTCTTAACCTATATGATCTTTGACAAGGGCTATAATTTCCCTGAGCCTCACTGTGTTCATCTGTAAAAAGGGATTTGACTGAATGATAGCTCAGACCCTCGTGAGTCTAAGAACCAGATTTTTGAAAATGTAGTTTTCAGATCGATTTTCTGAAGAAAATGGAGATTCTTATGTGCTGTAATAGGTTCATTTTCCTACATTCACAGGATTGAAAGCTGAAAATGGCTTTTGAGACCTGAGGATGGGCTAGAATATTTCTTGAAAGATGAAAAGACCATAGGTCCCCTGAGATACTTTCCAGCTCTAGAGGGTCTTCACAATTCCTTTTTTGACCCATGTATGGGCGCCTTTCTGAAGGGTGGAAAAATTACATAGAGATGAGGACACCTATTATAATGGGTGAAAAGCAAAGAAAAATTCACCTGGGAACAAAAGGCCCTTTGCCCTGTGGCCCCCATAAGCTGCTTGCAGTGATTTGTTCTCCAATGCTAACTGTTTCCCAGACCTTTGAGTTCTCTATTCCACTTTCTTTTAAAAAAAAATTTTTTTTTGCCTATCAATAGACAAAAATGTTGGGGTATGTTTGAAAGACAGTGCACAAAACTGTAATAAGCTGATGGTGTAATTTTTTTCTCCCTCATTCCCTAATGTTGTTCTAAAATGGTACTTTTTTTTTTTTTTTTTAATCAAGCAATTCAATAATTCCTTGATGTTTATTTTTTTGAAATTCTTGCCCTTCCCCATGGAGAAGGCAAGCAATATGATATCAATTATAAATGTTGAATTTCTATAAAACCTATTTCCATTTTACAAAAATACAAGAAATAAAAAACAAGAAACAAAGTGAAAATACACTTCAGTTCTCTCTTGGAGGTTGATAGCATGAGTTATCCTGTGTTCCTTTGAAATTGTCTTGGATTGTTTTCTAGACCTGTAGTGACCTAAGTTTTTCACAGCTGAACATATATATATATATATATTTTTAAGTTAAAGCTTTTTTATTTTAAAAATATGCGTGGATAATCTTCAACATTCACCCTTGCAAAACCTTGTGTTCTAAATTTTTTTCTCTTCTTTCCCCCCACTCCATCCCTAGATGGCAAGTAATCCAATATATGTTAAACATATGCAGTTCTTCTGTATATATTTCCATAAATATTATGCTGCACAAGAAAAATCAGATCAAAAAGGAAAATGAGAAAGAAAACAAAATGCAGCCAAACAACAAAAGAATGAAAATACTTTATTGTGATCCATACTCAGTCCCCACAATCCTCTCTGGGTGCAGATGGCTTTCTTAATCACGAGACTATTAGGACTGGCCTGAATCAGCTCATTGTTGAAGAGAGCCACGTTTATCAGATTTTTGATAACAGTTATGCTGTTGTTACTGTGTGCAATGTTCTCCTGGTTCCAGTCACTTTACTTTGCATCTGCTCATGTAAGGCTTATCAAGTTTTTCTGATTTCTTAGCATAGTAGTATTTTCATGAATCACATAAATTAGTTCAGCAATTCCTCAATTGATGGCTGTCTCCTCAATTTCTCAGTCTCTGCCATAAGGTAATTTTTGTTTTGTTTTGTTTTGTTTTGTTTTTTCCTCCCAAAAAAATTGTGCCACTATATGCTTAGCAATCTTTTATTATGTTTCTTTTGTTTGTCCCCCCTGCTTGTTGCCATTTTACTTCATTTTGTTATGAAATCTTTTCTAAAATATTCATTCAAGATAATAGATTGAGAATCTGCACTGCAGAAAAATAAAACAAGTGTAACTTTTTTTTTCATCCAAAGTTTCCTCTCAAAACTGCAAAAAAATACTTTACTAAAAAGCTATCTGTTTAAAATTGCATAGTAAAAAGGAATAAAAATTTAAAAATGCTATGTTATTTTACAGTGGGAATCCCAAACACTCATCTGCTGTGAAGAAATAGCAAATGACAAAGATAGCAGTTGCTAACAACATTAGTCAAGGATCCAGCAAAGTTAACATTAAAGGAAAAAAGTTTCTTTTAATTTAGGAACTTGACATTAATCAGTGAATGTTATTATTTCCCATATATACTTACTGTCTTGAAACTACATTTCTATCATTGAATCAAATTTAGAAGAAGCCTTTGAGGTTACATTCTCCAAATGAAGTTGATAACTCAGAGAGCAGAGGTAGTAAGTGGTCTGGATCCTCGGACCCTTGAGCTGGTAATCATTCCACTTGTTGGATGCTTAACCATTTAGTCAAAGATTTAAGAAAATTTCTCATAGCAGTTGAAGGTTTGGGAAATGTTTCTCTATGTTATCATTTGATCATCATCATAATCCTATGTAGTAGCTGCTGTGATCTATGGAAGCTGAGACGCAGAGAAGTTGAGGCTACAAAGGCCAGTTTGTCCACTGGGCCATTTGGGTTTCATGTAGTTTGATAAAAAATCTGATTAATATTTTTCCTTTTGCCTCCATACTTTTTGGCTAAAAAACATTTGATATTGTACAGGTTTGAGGAAGTGGCATCATTTGTTGCACCAAATCCACTTGTAGCATCTGAGGCCAGTCTCTGGTGGACATAATTAACCTCTTCCTTTTTTTTTTTTCCTCAAAAGATATTTATTCACTCCCCATTTTATAATTTTTCCTTTTAAGAACTTATATATTTTAATTTTTTGATAGCATTTTATTTTTTCCAATTACATGTAAAAATACATTTTGGTCAGATTTTGAGTTTCAGATTTTCTTTTCTGCCTTCCCTCCCCCTTTCCCCAAGACAGCAAGCAAATCTGATAGAGGTTATACACGTACAATCATTTTAAAAATATTTCCATATTAGTCATGTTGTGAAAGAAAAACAAAGGGGAAAACCACAAGAAAGAGAAAGCAAACAAATTTGTAAGAAGGTGAAAATAGTGGGCTTCCATTCACATTCGGTTTCCATAGTTGTTCTATGGATGTAGATGGCATTTTCCATCAATTGGAATTTGTCTTGGATCATCAGATCCAAGAGAAGAGCTAAGTCTCCAAGTAGATCATCACATACTCTTGCTGTTTTACTGTGCGCAGGGTTCTCCTGGTTCTGCTCTCTTCAATTAGCATCAGTAAGCTCTTCCTTTTTTTTTTTTTTTTTTTTTAACCTCTTCCTTCTTGATGCTAATTCACTAATGTGAGCACAGAAGAAGCTGGGGAAAGCTTTTGAAATCCTCACACAATATCTCTATGATATAAACATGATAGGATTCTTTACTATTATTATTATTATAACTTTTTATTTACAAGATATATGCATGGGTAATTTTTTTTCTTTATTATTAATTTTTATAATTATAACATTTTCTTTGACAGTACATATGCATAGGTAAATTTTTTTTTTTTTTTTTTTACATTATCCCTTGTACTCCCTTTTGTTCCGAGTTTTTCCCCTCCGTCCCTCCATCCCCTCCCCTAGATGGCAGGCATTCCCATACATATTAAATATCTTATAGTATATACTAGGTACAATATATATTTTTCTCCTTCTCCCTACCCCTTCCCCTAGGTTGACCAACACATGTAAAATATGTTAAAGTATTAAGTTAAATACAATATATGTATACATGTCTATACAGTTTTTTGCTGAACAAAAAGAATTGGACTTTGAAATAGTATACAATTAGCCTGTGAAGGAAAAATAAAATGCAGCCAGACAAAAATATAAGGATTGGGAATTCTATGTAGTGGTTCATAGTCATTTCCTAGAGTTCTTTCACTGGACATAGCTGGTTTAATTCATTACTGCTCTATTGGAACTGCTTTGGTTCATCTCATTGTTTAAGGGCGCCACGTCCATCAGAATTGATCATCATATAGTATTGTTGTTGAAGTATATAATGGTCTCCTGGTCCTGCTCATTTCACTCAGCATCAGTTCCTGTAAGTCTCTCCAGGCCTTTCTGAAATCATCCTGCTGGTCGTTTCTTACAGAACAATAAGATTCCATAATATTCATATACCACAATTTATTCAGCCATTCTCCAATTGATGGGCATTCACTCAGTTTCCAATTTTCTAGCCACTACAAAGAGGGCTGCCACAAACATTTTTTGCACATAAAAGTCTGTTTCCCTACTTTAAAATCTCTTTGGGATATAAGCCCAGTAATAACATTGCTGGATCAAAGGGTATGCATGGTTTAACTTTTTGAACATAGTTCCAAATTGCTCTCCAGAATGGCTAGATGTATTCACAACTCCACCAGCAATGCATCAATGTCCCAGTTTTCCCACATCCCCTCCAACATTCATCATTTTTTCCTGTCATCTCAGCCAATCTGACAGGTGTGTAGTGGTATCTCAGAGTTGTCTTAATTTGCATTTCTCTGATTAATAATGACTTGGAGCATCTTTTCACATGGCTAGAAATAGTTTCAATTTCTTCGTCTGAGAATTGTCTGTTCATATATGATAGGATTCTTTTTTTTTTTTTTTTTTTTTTTTTTTTTTTTTTTGGGGGAGGCTGGGATTAAGTGACTTGCCCAGGGTCACACAGCTAAGAAGTGTTAAGTGTCTGAGACCAGATTTGAACTCGGGTCCTCCTGAATTCAGGGCTGGTGCTCTATCCACTGCACCACCTAGCTGCCCCCTATGATAGGATTCTTAAAGAAAACAGGATTATGGTCCCCTAATAATTATAACCAAGTTTTTAAGTTTGTTGGTCCTTTTAGGAGTTAGGATATCTTCAGTATATATACTTTGTGCCAACTAGTTGAACGGCAGAGGTTGGGCATTTTTTTTCCTTCTTTTTTTGGAGGGGGGTAATGTTGTCTTCTAAATAAAATTAAGGAGCTGCAGTGGCGATTCCTTTTTCGCCTTTGGTGCCAGCTTGGGGAAAAGGGTTCCACATTATTCTTACTCGTCCTGCAACAGTCCTCTTTTCTGAAGGAGGCCAGAGTTAGGATTTTCTTTCCTGTTGTGTGCTGCCTCCTCTTAGTGAAATCTCCTGCAGCCCCTTAGGAGGCAGTGAGGAAGCCCAGGGTGTTCAGGCTTTTCCTGAGACATGAAGTGCCTGGGGAAGGTGCCTTAGGGGATGCTTTAGTGTTTGTGTTCAATTTGTTCTCATATCTTTGAGGTTAAGTATTATGTCCTGTAATAGCTTCAGGAACCACGCATGGTTGCTTTACTTCCAAAGTTCTCATACAGATGTGTTGATTTGATTTTGAGAAGTATTCTAGACATTGAAAAGAAGCCAGGAATATAGCTGTCTGGACACTTGTCTGCAGAGGCTTGGTCCTTTCTGCTGCCCAGCCATCTTGTGACTGGCTGAGTCACCTACTTTGAATCAGTTTCCTCTTCTGGAGAATGAAGGAGTTCAAATAGATGATCTTGAAAATCATGTCCATTTCAAATTATGATTTTTATTAGTCCTAAAAGATGCTTTTCCTTGGTAGGGGGAGGGATGGAAGAGGCAAGACTGATGAGCTAAAAAGGTGAATGGGAACTGTGAAATGACTTTCAGATATAACAGATCCAGGACATCATTTTCTGCCCTCGTGATTTCTTCATGTTGTCATGTAAGAGCCTCAGAAGGGACTTTTACAAGCTGGACAGATTGCTCATCCTTTTGTTATCAGATGCTTCTGGCTACTTGGGAGCACATTCCATGCGTGTGGGCCAGGTGGCCGCTGTTGCCCAGCCTGCCATAGGCCTGGCCACCCAGAGCCTCAACTTTCTGCATCCTTTGTCACATTAGCTCATTTGACCCAAAGCAATTATTTGAAACACCCAACTTGGATTACCATATTCTGGATTCGTTTCTGGCCCTTTCTTTTCTCATTACCGTATAGTGGAATCTGCTTCACTAAATACTGAAAGCAGTTGATGGATTAAATTGCCTGAAACAAGTTGTGCTGGAGCCAAGACGATTTTTCTGATATTTTATTGACACTTAAAAAAAACATCCCTGTCATTTGTTAATAATTCCTTTTCCCCTTTCTTCCCTTTCCACCCTGGAGTCCTCCTAATTGCAAGGCAAAAGAAAACAACCCACAGGCCTTGTCTACAGAGAGATGCATTGCTCATTCTGCAGCTGTTCTACCACTTCTCTGCCTAACAGGTGCTTGCTGTTCTCTCCCTCCCTTTGCTTCCCCTCTCCCTTGCTCTCCCTCCTCCCCTCTTTGTCTCCTTGCCTCCTTCCCTTTACTTCCCCTTCTTCTACTTTTATCCCTTCATTCCCTTGCCTTCTCTCTCGTTTCCTTTATCCCTCCCTCCCCTTACCTCTTCTTGCCCTCTCCCTCCCTAGCTTTCTCCCAACTCCTTTTTCTCCCCTCCCTGATCACTGGCCATCTCTATGGAGTCTTTGGTTGCTCCAGTCACTTGCCACCCTGTTTGTTCCCCTTCTCCCACAAATAGGAAGAAGTGTTTTCTTCTGGCCTTGTTGTAATTAATGTTTTAGGTGTTTTGTCCTCCTGAGCTCTTCTGCAAACCCTTGGAACTTGGAACACTAACCTATTTTCTTCTTTTTTTTTTTTAAATTAAAGCTTTTAAAATTTTCAAAATTTCAACATTAAGTCTTGCAAAACCTTGTTTTTCAATTTTTCCCCATCTTCTCCCCTTCTCCCCAGATAGCAAGTAATTCAATTTATGTTAACCATAGTAAAATAAATAATAAATCCAATATACAGATAAATATTTATACAGTTATCTTGCTGTGCAAAAAAATCAAATCAAAAAGGGAAAAAAAATGAGAGAAAGTAAAATGCAAGCAAATGATAACCAAAAGAGTGAAGATGCTATGTTGTGATCCACACTCCAGTTCCCACAGTCCTCTCTCTGGGTGTAAATGGCTCTCTTCATCACGAGATCATTGGAACTTGACTCAGAGATTTTCATGGTTTTAGTGTTTAACACAATGGTTTACTGAATAATGTCTAAAGTGCTTGTTAATGGATAAATATAATTGATTTTTTTCCTTGGGGGTATCAGAACTCCCTATAACACTTTTTGCCTTCCCATCCCTTCCTTCACCATGTTTTCATTGCGTTGTAGTGGTTTTCATCTTGCTTTGAATCCTATGGGGAAAAAAGCTGCTTCAAGGCAACCATATGATTGGGCTACTAACTTTGCCATTAGCTGTGCCCAAATGTTCTGTTCTGAACCTTTTGGAATGATTTTAAGGCTATCTAACAACTAGTGGTTTCCAGTAAACAAATATATGCTGCCTAAAAGGACTATTTTAGGGACTTACTTGTGCTTTTATTGATTTTTATCCCCCAAAGACTTTGTTGAACTAGGCATAAAGTTGAAACCCCTTAAATCTAGCTTTCAAGTATATTCATGCTGAATGTTTAAAGCAGCACAAATGGATTTTGGAAAGCCTTAGGTAGTTTGATGATGTTATTTGAAGGTGAAAATTGTGGGTATGTATGCCTCTTTACTCGGAATCCATGCTCTTTTGGTTTCTTGATTTACCAGACATTTATGTAGCCCCAGTCTAGGTCATTTGTATTTTGTGGGGCACTGAGAGAGAAGGGAATAATTTAGATAAAAGACTCCACAGTTTGGGGTAAGTCATGGATTGATACATCCATGAGATACTTTTTATCAAATGGCATGAGGATTGTTGTAAAACAGCTGGAGTGTACAGGAAAGAGCACCGAAGAGTGAATATCTGCTTCCCTCAGTCTTTTTGACTTACTTGGGGACACACAGTTATTAAGTATCAGTGTCTGAGGCAGGATTTTCAAGTCAGGTCCTCTTGACTCCAAAGGTGGTGTTCTAACCATTTGTGCCCCTGTCTGTCTTAATCTTGAGCATATAGTAGGATTTGGGACCCTTCTTTCCCAACTAGAACATTTTCCTCCAAATACAGTCCTATTTGTGGGGAAGAGGCCAAGGAATGGAAGGGCCTGAGGATTTGAAGCCAACTGAGCCTTTGTGTGCATGAGCTTTTCAGTCAAATTAGCATTTTCTTACTCCAACTCCTACTTTCAACTCCAACATTTCATAGGAATGTTCTCACGATAAACAAGATCATATGAGCTGTACTTCAAAGGAGAGTTGCTCTATAAATAAAAGGCATTATCTTGATTTAGTATCTGTGCTCTAATGGCTTGATGGTTAAAAAAAAAAGAGTCCTGTTTGCTCAGTAATTTTTTAAAGTCATTTCTTCTCTTACACTGCCTAATGATGTTCTTAGTAGTTTTAATATTTCTTAAAGTATTTTCCTATATCCTCACTCATACATGAATTAAGCATCTCTCTTGAAGATTCTATTTGCACATCCTATGGATATCAATATAAATAAAACATAGACCAAAGAACTGAGTCTGTGGGGAGGAATATATGAGAGGAAGAGGAGGAAGAGAAGGGCAAGACCCTAGTCTTGAGAAGAGTTCATATTTGAGGGCCAGATAGATATGAGTGTGAGGGGTAGGGAAGCAAAGTCATTAGAGATTGCCTCAAAGATGAAGTACCTCTGAGCTCAGTCCTGAAGGGCAGTGATGATAGAGAAGGTGCCCTTAGCATTTAAGAAGGTGGGCAAAAAGAGCATGGAAGAAGAGGAAGCACATTGAAGTGGGCCATATTCAGGGTTGTGAGTAGTGTAGTTTGTGGCTACGTTAGACACTGGGGAATTACGGAGTGGTAAACCAGATACATTGGGAGGCTGTTGGAAGCTAGCCCCATCACAAGATTTAGATCCTAGGAATTAAGATGACAGTGACTTTAGCAACTGTTCTTGAGTTCTCAGAGAAGTTGCTCAGACATAGGCGAATCAGAATTTCTGGTTGATGGGATGATCATTTTTTGAGATATAAAAAGTTGTTTTGTTAAAGGATCTTTTACAAAGCCTGAAGAAAAGGGAAACTTTTTTTCCTGGAACAATGCATGATTTGGGATTCTAGAGTAGTTTTAAGTAACTTTTTTTTCCCTTTTGAAATTTTTATTTTTAAAAACTTTACTAATTTTCAACTTACAATGTTTTGGAACAAATTTGGGATTCTAGAATAGTTTTAAGTAGTTTTTTTTTTCCCTTTTGAAATTTACTAATTTTCAACTTACAATGTTTTTATTTCTATTTTCTCTTCTTCCTCTCTTCAAGATGGCATTCATTCTCATATAAGTTATACATGTACAATCATATTCAACATATCTCCACATTGTTTATGTTGTGAAAGAAGAATCATTTTAAGTACTTTACTTCTAGACTACTTTTTTTAAGCCAAGCTGTTTTAGAGACCTTTGGGCCCACAGAAATGTGGTTTGCCCTCCATAAGTGTCCATTACTGTTAGTTCCGTTGACCATGTCCCTGTCAGCCATCTGTTGTTCTTCTAATTTCTAAGTAAAAGAAGACAACCTTAGTTGCAAAAGGTCATATGTAGAAAAGTAGCAAAAATGAATTAGGTCCCTCCTGTATGCTGAACCGTATGTTTTAGAGGGAATTCAATTGCTGTTTTCCTTCTGCCATCTGAGGCTTGGTACTTAAATATTTAAATCATCTGATATAAATGGATGAGTGTGAAAAATCATTTCCTAGAGTTGTTTCAGTCAAAGGTCATGGCCACAATTTGGGATTTTCTTGGAGTGGTTGGTCATTTCCTTTTGTAGCTCATTTGACAAATGAGGAAACTGAGACAAACAGGGTGAAGTGACTAGCACTTGAACAGTGTTATACAGCTAGAAAGTGTCAGGCTAGAATTGAACTCATATCTTTTTTACCACAAGCCAAAAACATAAACACCTGAAATGGAGTATAAAGTGGAAAGTGTGGTTATTTGTTAGCTTAGTGTTTTTACCTTTTTTTCTCTGCTATTTCAAATGCTTTCTGAGCACCTTAATGAACACGTCTTAGTTTTTCCCTGTTGTAGCAGGTTCCAGCATAGATTTTTCTGGTATGTAGTATGAAAAGATCATAGATTTGAGTTGGAATAGGAGGAACTGAGAATTCATCTAGATCCTTTGTGGAATGATGAGACATTTCTTCGAGACTTTATCTAATAGAGTCATTCTAAAATCTATCCAGACAGACAGGTTTCATTGATTCCTGGCTCAGTAGCAGTTGCCAAAGCTTTTTAAAAATGTACTTTTTGGTATTCTTGCATGTAGTCATCTGCTCAGGTTGAAGGGGAGAGGAAGGAAAGGAGGAGAAAAGTGAGAAAACCTGAAAAAAGGGAAGAGCCAAGGAAAGGAGACTTATGTCTGATTGAGAGAGAGCATATTTTCAGACTGGATCAGACTTGATTCCTTTGAACAAAGGTTCTGTATTGACAAATCCTGAGGTTAGATTAGGAATTATGATAATATAATAGATTAGAACTTGAAGTTATCAGATGTCTAGTTTTTAAATACATAGTATAACAAAACCACGTTCTTCATTTGGAAAATGTCCATTTTTCTGCATGACCTGTTTCAAAGATTGAGAATCCCCCAGGTCCTAAAGGTAATTTAATAGGATTTTTAAAATCTAAGAAAAAAACAGCATCTAAAATAAAAATTTGCCAGCTTTAAATAATTTCACAGTTTCAGGATGCCATTTCCTTTGAACAAATGTTGTTTAAAATCTATATTCTTTATTCTATATCTTCCTTTTTGCCCATTTTATTCGTTATCACTTAAAATTAAAGACCTGAGGGGCAGCTAGGTGGCACAGTGGATAGAGCACCAGTCTTGAATTCAGGAGGACCGAGTTCAAATCTGGACTCACTTAATACTTCCTAGCTGTGTGAACCTGGGCAAGTCACTTAACCCCAGCCTCAAAAAAAAAAAAATTTAAAGACCTGAAGCAGAATTCAAGGCACTTTAATTGTGTTGCTTCCTACAAGTTTAGATAAGATCTTTAGGGAAGAAGATTGAAATAAATGTTTAAAATGAGGTTTTGATACTTGCTTGGATTTGTCCTTTGCTAGCCAAACTCCTCATTGCGTGACATCACCTCTCTGGAATTCATGGTACCATTTTAAAATTAAAAATAAGTAGAATTGGTCCAAACCAGGTCATAGAGCAAATTCTCTACACAAAAACTGACTGCAAAGATATTGCCAGGTGTTTGCTAGGTGCCTAATTCCACATGTGAGACCTAGATCTCAAATGTGAAAATATGTTTAGAAGAATTGCACATGTTGAACCTATGTTGGATTACTTGCTGTTTAAGGGCGGAGAGGGATGAGAAGGGGAAGAGTGAGAAAAAATTGCAACATAAGGTTTTGCCAGGGTGAATGTTAAAAACTATCTTTTGCATGTATTTAGAAAATTTAAAAGCTATTAAAAATTAAAAAAAAAGACATCTCTTATCTAGTCTCTAGGAGCTTCTAATTTTAAGACAGAAGTACATAGATTGAAATTTGAAGAATTATAGACAGTATAATAAAAAGATTGAAACTGAGAGATCATTTAATTTATTTAACCCTATCACTTTATATTTTAATTTTGATATTTTAGAAATAGTCTTCCTTTCTCACCCCAGGTAGAAATTCAACATCCTTTAGGTCCAATTACACTACTAACCAGTGGCATAGGAGCTTTATCTCACTTTCTTTTCAACTTTGGCTATTTAACCCTTAGGTGGATTGGTGGTCCCTCAATTATGGGGTTTTGCTGTTTTGTTGCCAGGCTTATAGTATGGAAACCCCATAGGCTTTCTCCCATTGTAGCTCAGAAATTCAGAGCTTAAGTGATCCATCAACCTCCCTTTCTTCCTATAGCAGGGATTACAGGCTTACAAATCCATGCCAGAATTGCCCTATCATTTTATTTTATTTTTATTATAGCTTTTTATTTACAAGATATATGCATGGTAATTTTTCAGCACTGAGAATTGCAAAACCTTTTGTTCCAACTTTTCCCCTCCTTCCACCCACTTCCCTCCCCTAGATGGCAGGTAGTCCAATACATGTTAAATATGTTAAAATATAAGTTAAATACAATATATGTATACATGTCCATACAGTTATTTTGCTGCTCAAGAAGAATTGGACTTTGAAATAGTGTACCATTAGCCTGTGAAGGAAATCAAAAATGCAGGCAGACAAAAATAGAGGGATTGGGAATTCTATGTAGTGGTTCATAGTCATCTCCCAGAGTTCTTCTGCTGGTTCAATTCATTACTGCTCTATTGGAGCTGATTTGGTTCATCATTGTTTAAGGGGGCCACGTCCATCAGAATTGATCATCATATAGTATTGTTGTTGAAGTATATAATGATCCCTGGTCCTGCTCATTTCACTCAGCATCAGTTCCTATAAGTCCCTCCAGGCCTTTCTGAAATCCTCCTGCTGGTCATTTCTTACAGAATAATAATATTCCATAATATTCATATATCACAATTTATTCATCCATTCTCCAATCATTGGGCATCCACTCAGTTTCCAGTTTCTTTGTCCTGTCATTTTAAAAGCAGGCAAACAGACCGAAGATGATAACTGGCTCAAAGACAGTGACAGTTGGGACTAGAACGTGGATTTCATGACTTCATTAAATGAATGTTCTTTCTAGTGTATTAAGGTCTTTCTTGTTACATTTCATATAAGTATGTGCTTTTGGAGAGGAGAAACAATTGTATACGTGCCTAGATGTAGTAGAAAGAATGGAAGTGTTTTTAAATCCACATGTGGAATTTCTAGCTTAATATTTTGAATGCCACTTTTTATTAACTATATATATATGTATTTGTATGTACCTTCCTGTCCTTTTCCAACAGCTTCTCAGCCATCCCTCACAACAAATTTTATTTTTCCACTTAATGATAATGTATTTTTAAAAACTTACATGTAAATTTATTTTCAACATGGATTTTTTTGTTGAGATTTTGAGTTCCAAATTTTTTTGGTCTCTTACCTCCCTCCCTTACAACAAATTTTAAGTGGGGGAAAAAGCAAATTTTAAAAATCAGCAAGAACCAGCATACCAAAAAGTAGGAAAAACTATGGAAGATGAATCTGTTTTGCATTATCTAGACCTCTTAGAATAGCATTTCGATTGTGTGCTATAGAATTCCTTTCTAGATTACAGTGACCAGAATAAGGCCGTTTGTTTTTTGTATTGTATAATTTTGCGTGTGTGTGTGTGTGTGTGTGTGTGTGTGTTCCTTTTCCAATTGTTATATTTGGTAGCTGACTGCAAATATTAACACATTTTTGGATCTTTTATGTAACTGGGAAGAATTGCTATACGCAGGATTTAAAAATATTTGAAAAGCTGAACCAAAGTTTTATGAATTTTTTCTCATGTTTTTTATCACCTTTATAGTTATTATTTGTAGTATTCCATTCTGCAGTATGACAGTAGAAGTTGAATCACTCACTTCGAAACTTTTCTTAAGAATTAATGAAAGTAAGTAGAAGCAAGTTTTAAAATTATGTTTCAGCCTTGGTGGTTTCTTCCCCTGATCCTTTCTTCTTGCTTCCTTAATATTTTGAAGGAAAAAAAATATTAATGGTATTGAACAGTTAGAGAAAATAACTATTTGAAGCACACATCAGAAGAACAATTCCTATTTCTTCCCAGTGAAAGGACAACTGGAGCCCAGAGTTGATCCTAGAACTTAGTTCTTAACCATTAGCAGCTGTGGACAAAGTTCCTTCTCTAGGAGCTCTGTTCCAGCAGTAATGCTGTGCACAGCCTTCTAGAAGAAGGGCCTCATGGAACACCAAGCCAAAGCAAAGTGTGGACACAATGTTCTATTGCAGAGTGCCAAAGGACTGTCTCTATTACAAAGGAAATGTAGACATGTTATATTCGTGACCACTGAGATAGAGACAAAAAATATTGAGGCCTCTTTAGCAAGGCAGTGTTCTCCCTTTTCAGTATTTGTCACAGCTAGCACACCACCTGTTGGTGTTCTTCTCAAAAGCTAGTAGTAAAGGTTAGGAAAAACAAAAGTTTTCCAGTCAGACTGACATGTATTTTGTGATTATTATCCCCTTGGCAAAATTTTAGGCAGAGGAAAGACAGTATGTGTGTGTGTGTGTGTGTGTGTGTATATATACACACACACACATTACAACATAGGTGTGTATGTATATCTGTATGTGGTGTGTCCATCTGTTTAAAAAGACTGATTTATTTTAAATAAATAATAAATAACCTTTAGGTTTTTATAATACATTATTATAAATAAATTTTGCTGATTTGTGTATTTGAATAAGTAATATCAACTTGATATAGTTTTAAGTTCAGAAGATTTTCTTTTGGTTACTTCCTTTTTTATGACCTTAACTACATTTCTGTTGAGCATTTTTCAGCATTGTTTGAGTCTCTATGACTCCATTTGGGGTTTTCATAGCAAAGATACTGAATAATTCCTTTTCTAGCTCATTTGACAGATGAGGAACTGAGGCAAACAAAGTAAAGTAACTTGCCTAGTAAGTCTATTCCAGGCCCTTGCGCGTTGCTAACTATAGTTATTGACTTAAGGTAAAAATCAGTGTTGTCTTGTGTCTAAATGATAAAAACTTCATAAAGAATTAAAAAGAAATTAATCCCTTTTGATCCCAAATGTACTTCTTATAAACATAGCTATACTGGGTAGCTAGAGTTAAGTAGAATTCAAAGCAACTGTTTGCATCTTAATAACAAAGGTGGTGTGTCCATCTGTTGGAAGACCCTGTGACCTTCAAGAAGAGTGATTCTTCAAAGACTCCACTTTATTCAGTGTTTTTCATCCTAAGTCCTTAAGAGTTGTCTTGGATCATTGTATTGCTGAGAATAACAAAGTTACTCATAGCGGATTATTTTATAATATTGCTGTTACTTTGTACACAGTACGTTTCACTTTGCATCCATTCATGGAAGTCTCTAGGTTTTTCTGAGGATATCCTGCTCATCATTTCTTCTGGTACAATAATGTTCCATCATAATCACATATCACAATTTGTTCAGTCATTCCCTAGTTGATGGGCATCCCCTCCATTTCCATTTCTTTGTCCCCAGAAAAGAGCTGCTAGCAATATTTTGTCCATAGGTCCTGTTCCTTTGTGAGTTTTTTTTTTTTTTTTTTTTATTGGAGATAAATTTTTTTGGAGAAGAGTTTCTGTTCTATTGAATCAAACATTTTCTTGTCATTAACAATAAACACAGGGAGATCTCGTATTTTTTATATCTTTCAAGTTTGTTGTAACTATAAAGATGTTGTCCATAGGATACTATTTGCAAAAGCCTATCAGTTCTCTTACTATGCCTTAATCAAAGATGCTCTTGATCATGAGTTTGTGTATTATTCTCATGAAAATGGTTAGATAAGCCTTTGTTATGCCTAAACCCATCTGTCTTTTTTATAAATCTTAAAACTGTTAGCGGCCTTGGTGTTCTCCTTGTATACTTGGAGGTGTTCTTTCCTTTTTCTTTTTGAAGTGCAACTTGTAACTTCCTCATCAAGCATTTTGGGGACTTTAATATTGCTTTACAAATGTTGTGGCTCTATTATTATTGTTAAAGGAAAGGCATAAGAAATCTTTATAGATCATTTCTCTTTTTTTGCTTGTTATTCTTCCAACTTCATCCTTAAATGCACTTGGAATAATTTTATTGAGATGGATTTCTTGTCAAGCTTGTTTGAAACTGGACTACTTTTTGCTTGCTATTTTATGAGGTTGTACTGTTCGCATATTTCTACCATGTCCTGTCCAATTACGTAAATGGTTTGGCTGCTTTCTTTCTCCATTTGCCAACGTGATCAAACTTATGTTTCCTAGATTCTTTGTTGTAGATGGTTGGCATACATGGTCACACTTCCTTAAGAAATATATAGCCTGTGTTGATGCTTCTTTTGTCCTTGTCCATTTCCTAGTATTCAATATTGATTAAAAAAAAAAAAAACTGACCAGATTGGAGTGATTATAAGCCTCTTTTTTCCTCCTTCTTACTCTCCTAGTTTGATTTCAATATTGATCTTTTCTCAAATGCTTCTCTCCAAAGTGACCATAACCCCATAACTGATTTGGAATCAGCTTCTACAATTGTAACTAGTTGCTTCCTGTCTAAATATAATTTGCTGTCATTTTTTTTTGGTGATGTTTGAGGCTTGTCAAGTCTAAGACCTCATGCATCTTTTATTCTTTTTTTAAAAATCTAAGTAATTTCCAGATATTCTCCTATTCTGCCCTTTACCACCCCCCAAAAAATCCCCAGATCCGCTAATTAAGCAAGATAGCCTTTTCTGGGTTAAGTCGTTACCTTTTCACTGCTTTCAGCTTCATTTTGATATTCTTATTCATTTTCTCTCTCTCCCTCTCACCCCACTCTCTTTTTACAATATTGTTGTGCCTTTTCTTAAAGAAAATATTACCCATAATCTGTAGGTGTAGGGCTTCTGTGCAGCTAACAACCTGAGTTCTCCTTTCCTATTATGAGATGATGATTTCTAACATATTTTTCACTGATCTGCCTTTTGTTTCCACCTTTTCGTTGAAATCCCTGTGTATTAAAGTCTTTGTCAATTCGCTTTGGAGACAGATCTTATCAGGTCCTTGTAGAATTTCCCTTCCTAATCTTCAGCTTGGCACCAGATGTTCGTCTATGAGCTGCAGTGATCTTCCTGTAAATGCTTATCAGCGATCATTGCTTAAATGCTGTATAAAATGATACGGTTACACGATAAAATCTACTCCATCAAATCCCTTCTTTTTCTCTCTAAGGAGAAGTTATGAAGCATCTTTCAATTTTGCTATAACTTCCTTTGGTTTTTGAGTTTCATTTATAACATGGATGTCAGGGTTGTGAAGATTCATTTGCTCCTCCGTTATGTCCACTCTGTGATGAGATACGGATTTCCTAGTTAGAATACCAGTAACCAGTGTAAAACTGATATTCTTGGCACACTTTGGCCCCTTTCTTGGCACTCTGCCATTTTCAGTGAAGAAACGGCTGGCTCCAGATAGAAGTGAAGGGCATTTTATACTCTTGTATAGTTGATGGGTTTTTCTGGCCAAATAATTCATGACACATGTCTGGCCTACTGGAATTGAGCCTTTCTATTGCTGGCCATGACGGGCCTTAGCATACAGTGGAGATCTCAACACAGCCTGGGCTTAGTTTTGGAAACTTCCCTCCCAAGTTGAGGTATCTGAATCTTCATAATAGTGACAGCCCTCAGAGTTTTCAAAACATTTTAGATATTAATTCATTTGACCCTTACAATAACCCTAAGGATTTAATGCTATTATCTTCATTTTGTTTGGTAAGGAAACTTGGTATGAGGAGGTCCAGTAACTCCCAGAGCCACATTGCTTCATTGTGTGTGACTCTTTGAACTCACTTCTGTCTGTAAGAGCACGGTCCCTTGCTCAGGAAAGTTCCCAACCTCAAAACTGTTGTTGTTGTTTTTTTTTTTTTTTTAAAAGAAAAAAGAAAAGATTAAGGTTAGTGTGGTATGACATAGATTTTATAACCATCTCTTTTCACTCCCTCCTTTCTGCATAGCTGTACAATAGCATATTTTAGTAATTAATACATTGGGGGAATTTGCCAAGAATGAGGAGCAGATTTCTTAGCCTATAGCTTATATACCACCTGAGCTTTCAGTTTTTTGAAAATTTAGATAACATTTTTTCTCTTCTCCACTTCTCTGGTACTCACTAGTTTTTCATAGGTATTCTAATCTCTATGAGAGCCTCACTAGTCATACCTGCTTATTCTCTCATTACTCCAGAATGTAGTTTATCTGGACCTGAAGACTGGAACTTCTGAACTTACTAAGGGCTGCTAAGTCTTAACTGTGTCGTTGATAGAAAGTTGATTAACTTGGTTTTTTAAAAATTAATTTATTTTAAAGTCTTGATTTAATTTAATTTGGATCTCCCACTATTTATTTATTTATTTTGCTGGGGGCAATTGGGGTTAAGTGACTTGCCCAGGATCACACAGCTAAGAAATGTTAAGTGTCTGAGGAGAGATTTGAACTCAGGTCCTCCTGACTTCAGGGCTGGTCCTCTACCCACTGGGTCACCTAGCTGCTCCTAATTTAATTTTAAAAAATACATATTGCTTTATGAATCATGTTGGAAGAGAAAGATCACAACAAAAGGGGGGAAAAAAAACACTTGAAGGTGGAAAACCCCCCCAGCATGTGTTGATTTACATTCAATTTCCATAGTTCTTTTTCTAGATGCAGGTAGTGTTTTCTATCCATGGTTTATTGGGATTGCCTTAGATCACTGAACCACTGAGAAGAACCAAATTGGAAAGTTGATTAATTTGTAATTTTGATTGTGACAAGTGTTTATGGTTTAACTAGGACCATAATCTTGCCATCAATTTCCCTTGTATAAGACAGAAATAATTGTACTTCTAAGTCAGATTTGGAGTTGGACAGCTGAACGGTGGAGTGGAGAGAGTCCTGGGTCTGGAATTAATATCAGCCTCAGATACTTGGCCAGATGTGTGTGTGGTCCTGGACAAGTCACTTAACTCCTATTTGCTTTAGTTTTCTCATCTGCAAAATGGATATAATAATAGCGCCTACCTCCAGGGTTGTTGTGACAATCCAAATGTTATAATAATTGTAAAATACTCTGCATGATGTCTGGTATGTCATAATGTCTATATAATTGTTACCTATCATAAGTAATACTGTATTTTTTACACTGTGTGACAAAATGTTTTTTCAGCTTGAGATGACTATGAGTTAAGGGAATTTAGTTTGAAATATTAATAGAGTCTTAATTCTTTTAAATTTTATAAGGAAGGCCTTGGGGAATTTCCCTGTGTCATGGAGTAGTTGTTTTTAATATGCAATCCTATCATGCCTCCTAAATTAAGGACATGTTTATGGGGAGTTCCAATTTGCAGATAGGAAGCCATAGGGTTGGTTCTAGGAAACACTTGTTAAGTATGTGCCAGGCTAAGTGCTCAGGTTACAAAAAAGGGCAAAAGTCTATTCCTTCCCAAAGTCTAATGGGGGAATGGGTGGTTGTCCAATTTGTTGTTTTGGTTGGTGAATACTGAGTTATAAAGAGTCAGGGGATGATTCTTTTACAAATGAGGAAACTACTTAGGCTATTTTGGTTTAGAATGGAAACACTTTTCCTCCTGGAATTGAGCTAATTTAGAAGCTACTTAATCCAAATGAACTCTTCCAAGCTTCTCAGTTGTTTTTTTTGTTTTTTGTTTTTTTTGGTAAGGCCATTGGGGTTAAGTGAGTTGCCGTGGTCATACAGCTAGGAAGTGTTTAATGTCTGAGTTTGAATCTGAACTCAGGTCTTCCTGATTCTAGGGCTGATTCTCTCTTGATTGCACCATCTAGCTTCCCCTTCTAAGCTTCTCTACAACAGGCCTTCTTAAGATTTCTCCACTTGTGATCCCTTTTCTCCTGAGAAATGATGACTTGTATCTATCTGTCTCAAATCTGAGCTGAGTGGTTTCTGGCAACATTCATGCGTGCACAGTGCGAAGTGCACATGTTAAGTGTTTTGAACTGGGGCTGCAATGATGCAACGTGGGCTATCGCTGCCAGGAACGCCTTGAATTTATTAAGCATTTGTTTTTGAATTAATGTCTGATTGTTGCATTCAGAAACCTTTTCCTATTGCCATATTCTCTACAACTGCCAAGTTCACTTATCTGTCCCCACATAGGTTCAAAATCCACAGTTTAAAAACTTTTGCTCTGTAAGATCTCCATTCAGAGGGTATCTAGCCTGTTCATACCATTTCAATTTTGAGTTTCCTAACCTGTTAAGAGGTGCTTTGTCATGTTCCCCAAATCTTATCTCATTGATATTTCTTTTGTTGGTATTATTGCTGATCTCAAGGGCTGCATAGGAAAAGGCTCCTCCAGAAACTGAAGATAGGCATTAGTTTGCCCTAAAGGTCTTCTTTCCTCTGTTCCTACTGCTCTTGCTCATGTGATGGCATATCTTGTCTCTTCACTCTCCTGGATGTCATCTAGGGGGTCAGTGTTCATTCTAAAACATAGCACATAGAATTGACCAGTCAGTGCCTCCAAGCTGTCCTTAGAGTGTGCAGTGTGCTGTCTTCTCACCTGGACTTTGGTCACTGTACTTTTTCTGATCTTGTATCCCTAGAAGAGCCTGTATCTGGGGGACAAGGGCTTCTGGGTCAGCACCAGAGAAGGATTTGTTGAATTACTGAAGTAAGTGATTGCACAGCTAGCTGGCCATTTGGGTGAAAGTCCCAAAGCTGATATATTTAGTGCTGGAAGAGGCAAGGTCCCTCGTACTCTAGGGACCATCTCATATCTATGAAAGTGGAGTTTTGATAGGAGCCCGGGATAATATCTGGTGTATTCATTCTTCATTCATAATCCATAACCTTTAAGAAAAATAGAACCAGGGGCAGCTAGGTGGTGCAGTGGATAGAGCACCAGCCTTGAATTCAGGAGGACCGGAGTTCAAATCAGGTCTCAGACACTTAAGACTTCCTAGCTGTATGACCCTGGGCAAGTCACTTAACCCCAGCCTCAGGGGGGGGGCGGGGGAGAAAAAAGAAAAAATAGAACCAGACTCATACATGATTAAACATTTCAAGAATTTGTATAGGACTCTAAACTTTGGTTAAAATTTTCAGTTTGATGCATTTCACTTTAAGCTTTCTTTCCTATGTTTTCTGTAACACTGTTGTATGTTTTTGTCTGCAGTCTATACATTGGGCTTTAATAATCTCTCTCCCTCCTCTGCAATGCTTCATTTTTACTTTTACTTAAATTTTCTCACTTCTTCTAGCTTAATATTTGAATATGTTTGTATATCAGATTTTGTTCACCTCTCTCCTAATTGCTGGATAATGCTACACCTCATTTTGGAAATGAAGAATCTGACTGGCAGAGAAGGAAAGTATTTTGCCAGTGTCAGCCAAGATGATAAAATAGATTCACTATTGGAAAGATAGTAGAACCCTAGTTGTTAAATGTTTAAGAACGCAAAGGAATGTGTAGAAGAGCTTATTTCTTATTTTATGTCTGTGCTGCTATAATAGATTTTTAAAGTCCAAAAGTTAGGGCTGTTGTTGTTTGTTCTTTGTTTTCGAAAACGAATATGGCATCAGGGAGGTGATGCCATGACGGGCAGGTAAGTTGGATTTAAGTAAGGGAAGGCGATATGAAGTCAATAGCCATACTTTCTTCTCTTGAGATGTCCACTTCTATTGGTAAGATATAAAACATTACAATTGGAGATGACCCTTGTTAGAGTAGTTTGTATACTTGAAGTTGTCCATGTGCTATACTATGCTGGAAAAAGAAAAACGTGAGAAAAGAAATTGTGGAAACATCGGGATTTGGTTTGTGAAGTGGGAACCAAAAGTGACCTTCAGATTGTTGATTTCTAACATTTGAAAGGCACTTTTGGACCTACCACTGGGTGAGATAAGGTGTTGTGTATCCTATTTTCTCAATGTTTCTCGTAGGTATTCCTGATCTCATTCACTACAATTTCATGAGATAGATTTAAAAGCAATATCCTATTTGTTTTTCCAGTAACAATCACTTCTGCCAGACAGTTAACAGGATGTGGCCGCTTTAGCCATATATTCCCCTCATCTTCTTACCAACAAATGAAGATGCATAAGAGAATTCTGGGTCACTTATCCTCAGTCTACTGTGTGGCATTTGACCGAAGCGGGAGAAGAATTTTCACGGTGAGTTTAAAATTTATCATATCATGTCATATTCAGAATTCATCATGAAGGGAGATTTCATGCAAATGTATTTTCATAAGCACCATATTGTTTTAGTAAGGATTTTGAATAGAGAAAAAGATATCAGTGGAAACTCATTTTGATATCCTCTCATTCTTCTTATCATGCTTTATTCTTAATTTAAACCTTTGAATACATACAGACCCTTAAAGTTTTATGATGAAAAGTTCATTACTTATCTATTTTTCTTAAATGCATTTCTGGTTGTGTTTTTTTTTTTTTTTTTTTAATGTTGCTGACCAGTTTTTCTTAATCCACATCTATATGCTCCTTATACCTGGATAGTCAAACTTGAAATTAGTAATAAAGAGCATTTATCAGGATATGTGTTTCAGTTGATCTGAAATCATTACAGAAAATTTGTAAAGGACCCACTAGCTGTCTCTTAAGTATTTGAAAGGCTGCAGTGGGGAAGAAGGGATTAAACCTGTTCTGTTTGTCCTTGGAGAGGCATGGCTCATTTAGGCTAAGTGTACTGAAATGTTGGCATTCAGAGCTCTTCCAAAAGAGAATGCATTGTCTGAGGAGGTCCCAGGTGGTCTTCTTGGACTCTTCAAGCAGATTGGTGCCTACTTTTTGGGCTGACTAGTGGATTTATGAAGAGGGCAGAAGAATTGAAGGAGGCCTGGCATATAATCATATAAATATTTTTTCAACTAAAAGTTTTCTTCATTTCCCACTGGTTTACATATAGGCACTTCTTTACCCTATTCAGTCCTTTGTTTAAGTTAAAAATAGTTAAGTAATCAAAACAGCAACCCTATTAACATCCTGAGAGAAAGAAAAGGTATTGGATTATGTGTTTGTTTCTATTATGTTTGCAGTATTTTTATTTCAGTTAATTCTAGTCATTTATTTTTTTGCTCTTGGTTCTGTTTACTTCATTGTGTATAAGTTCAGAATAGTCCCTGTATATAAGTCCATACAGAATTTAGATGTCAAACAAATAAAAAGTTGTTGGGGGGGAAATGCCAATGGAAGAGATTCATGAAGAGGTAATAATTAGCTTGAGACTTATAGGGAGCTACGGCATCTAAAGGGAAGGTAAAGGGATCCTTCTAGGAATGGGTTTCTCTGCATGTTGACTGGCAAGAGGCAGAGAGTGACTTTGGAGAACAGTGAGGAGGCCATTGAGTGGAACATAGTTTGGGTGTTGAGGAGTAAAGGATAATATAAGATGTTTAGAATTATAGTTTGAAAGTTGGGAGGGACTCTGGACCATCCATTCCAGTCCTTTCAATGAAGAAACTGGAAGTATAGAGAAATTGATTGAGTTCTAAGGATTGTACCTTGTCCAAATAAGTTACTGGGATTTGTATTCAGGTCTTCCATGCCAGAGTTTCTAACTTCCTGCCAAGTTTTGCTGAGCCAGATTAAAATGTCATTGGGAAATGTCTAATACAATAAATAAAAATACCACAAAATATAGTAGTTCATGTTAATTTGTGGTTTTCTGAGTCAGTAGGCAGCCTTGATCCTATTATTGCTAATTTTGACCCATGACGTTCTACACCAAACCCAGATCTTTTTACCATACTGATTTCTAGTCTCTGATCCTGCTCACCTCACTAGCTGTCATTTGATAAACATTTTCTCAGGTTTCTTTGTTTTAATTATTTCTTATAACACAGTAATGTTCGCTTCCATTTGTATGCTGTCATTATTGACTCAGTTAATCTCCAGTTGATGGAAACCCACTTTGTTTCTAGTTTTTGGCTATTGATAACAACAAAATGCTACTCCAGATGTTGTGGGGGGGGAAGAATAAAACTGTAATGCTTAGGGACTCCCAACATAGTACAATGGAAAGATACTGGCCTACAATTAGTCATGTTGGCATCCCCTCACCTGGATTTAGTAGAGGCCTACATAGTTAGGCCTGCTAACTCTAGTTTCTCATTCTGTAAAATAAGAATCCCATGTTACTACATCCTGAAAGGCTTGAGTGAGAAGTGCTTCAAGCCTCGAAATGGATGCAACTCTCCTCTTACTTCTGTTAACTTTCTTCTTAACTTCTATGATGTCATTTCTGTGTCCATGTAATTCCAGGGGTCAGACGACTGTTTGGTAAAAATCTGGTCTACTGATGATGGGCGCCTCCTTTCTACACTACGAGGGCATTCTGCCGAAATTTCTGACATGGCCATCAACTATGAAAATACACTTCTTGCCGCTGGCAGCTGTGACAAAGTGATCAGAGTATGGTGTGTTCAAACCTGTGCACCAGTTGCGGTCCTTCTGGGGCATTCAGCTTCTATTACATCCTTACAGGTGAGAAAAAGAGAAAGAAAACTTCCCATCGTTCCTATGTTTGGCTGTGGGAAGGGGAAGGGAAAGAGCAAGAGCAAGGGGTGGGATATGGTCTGCAAGGGAGTATAAGTGCTGCCTAGCTATTGCTACTTGAAGAAGGGAAAGGGAAGGGAGAAATGCTGTGTTATCAGAGAGGTCCTTTTTTCTTTGGAAAGGCCGACCCAGAAGTGGTTTTTGAAAAGGGTGCTTTTCAAGCATTTAGGGAAGATGAATGATTTTAGTGCCTTGAGCAGTACAGAAAACCTTTGGAGGATAGAAACAGGTTTTGATTTGTTTCCGTATATACAGTGTTTCATTTCTGGTGAATAAAATGTTGTTGCTAGCTCTTTGCTAAGCATTTTAGTGACAGAGACATTTGACCACCAACGAACCTTTTTCACATGAGCTTGGTTGAAGTTGCAATTGGACATCTAAGGTCCTAATGAAACTGCATCTCCTTGAAATGAATGTTTGCCAGGGGAACACTTCTTCCAGGTGTTATCTACTGACTGTCTTGGCCAAACCACTGAATCAGCTTGTACTTTTCTTCTGTGCTGTGAGCAGAAGGGCAGCAGGGAGCTTTTGAAATGAACTCTTGGGCCACCATGCTCTGGATGGAGAACTTTGTGCATCTTTTCATCCTTCTGTTAATTTGAGCTCAACTAGCTATTTATGGGACATCCCACCCCACGCATTCATGCAGAATTGGGCACATACGGGCTTTTATTGGCTTCTCAGGAATTAAAAGGTTTTTATAAGGAAATAAAAAGAATCTCTGCATTTTTAATTTGGAAGATGAATAGTTACTGCCCTTTTCATTTCCCAATTGATGGGCACTTTCTTTTCTTTTTCCCTTTTAATCCCCCTTTCAGGATCAGGAAGTTTGTTTTGCATGGGCTATTCATTCTTCAGTATTAAACTCCCTCTTAACCTCCCTGCTCTCTAGCCTTGCTTATTTCACTATTGAGTTGGTTGTATTTCTGCACAAAACCCTGTGTGTGTATCTAACCCCCTTTTGTCTGTTTCAGATAAATACGAGTCGTTTGTCTGTCCCTTTTCCCCAGCCATTTTTCCATTTGTTATACTCTGCTTCTCAAACTCCCCAATTAGGAGGAATAAGTTCTTCTCCCTGTTTGCTCCACCAGTATTTCTTCGAAACTCCCTTCTCCCTTTTCTCTTCATATTCTCACAAAAGAATTGTTCTCCTTCCAAGTCCTTTATTTCTCTTAATTCTGTCAGTATCTTTTGAAAACACACACATTTCTTCCCTCTCCATTAGATTGGCAATATTGCAACCTTATCCTAGCTCCTCCTGGTAAGTCAATGAATATACCTTTATGGATTTCTCTTGACTAATGTTTGAATTTCAGAATTTCTACTTAGCCTTAGTCTTTTCATCAGAAATGATTGGAAGTCATCTTTGAGGATCCATCCTCTCCACCTTTGAAGGGGGGGAAGGGGAGCAGACTATATACGTAGGATAAGATAAGTTCTTCCTTCTTGTACACTCTGAATATTTTGCTCTTTGAAATAGTGCATGTTGGAAGCACAGATCCTTGTATGATTATCAGTATCTCTTGGTCCCACTGGGAGATTATAAATTTGTTTATACCAGCACTGGCTTTGCTGGTGCCTTCTTTTCCTCTTGCTTATAGATTTCTGACTGACTTTTCCTACAATTTAGTTATTACAATTTTTCATTGGGTTTTGTGATCCTTATTTTAGGTATGGTTCATTTTTTTAAAAATTAGATTTTATTTTTTATGGAGTTTTACATGTATATGATTTACTATGTTGATACCAAGTTCTTTTTTAGTTTATTTTATTGTAAATGTAAAAATGTGTATTTTAAATTGGTCCAAATTATGATTCTCTAAAAGAATCACCATCATTTTACAGATGACTAAATTGATAGCCTTCATGTTTTTTTTGTGAAAGAAACTTGTTTTAAATTGAATTGTTTAATTTCTTTACTAGTTTTCCTAATAGTTTTTTTCATAAACAAGTTACTAATCAGTGTGAGAGCTAAACTTGGTACCATAGGTAACTTTTTAAAGTGCATTGATTGAAATGAATAGTTATTTAAAGGTTTGAAACAATGTAGGCTTGAAAATAATAATTTTGGGATGCTTTCCTCTATAGTTTTGCCCAGCAAGGAAAGGAACAACTCGTTACCTCACTTCAACTGGTGCTGATGGAACAATTTGCTTCTGGCAGTGGCACGTAAACACAATGAAATTCAAGTAAGCCAGAGTGGGCATGAGCAGCTTCCTCCAAAAAAAAAATACCACTTAAAAAAAAATTGTTCTGGGTTGAGAGATTCTTTAGCTGAGTCTGAAGGGGAGATACATTTATTGATTCAGTTTATCTATGTGGCAAGTTTTAGAATAAGACTCCTTGTCCCAGTAATGTTAAAAGAGATTATTTGCTGTGGTATACAGAATTTGCCCATTTGGAATCATAGACTATTTGTAATCAAATTGTTAAGTAATATGTCGAATTGAATGCAATTCATTGTGATGGCACAGTGGGTAGAATCCTGGACCTGTTTATCCAGTCAAGACCTATCCTCAGACATATTTTAGCTGTGTGACTTAATTCCATTTTCCTCTGTATAATGGGGATAATAATAGCACCTACCTTCCAGTGGTGGGGATCAAATGAGATAATTGTAAAGCTCTTCTACAAACCTTTAAGTGCTATATAAATGTGAACTAGTTTTATTATGATTATGGGTAATACTGTTGGATTATAAGCCTTGAAAAGTATATTTGGAAATCTTAGTGAGAATCCCAACTACCAGTTTTCTGTTGCATTTAACTAAAGCATTTTGATGCCAGACTTTATATTTAGAGAATGACATCTTAAGACTGGATATACTGCAATAGCAGCCTTAGATCAGTCATATATCAGTGTGTTGAGCTCCTGCTTCAGTGAAAATTATTCTCTTGAAAATTGTTAGAGGATAATGACAGATAATTCTTGTGCTTTTAGGGACCGTCCGCTGAAATTTACAGAGAGATCCAGACCTGGGGTTCAAATTTCATGTTCTTCCTTCAGTTCTGGTATGTATATATACAAATATTAAAGTTGATCTTGTTTCACTAAACAGTTAAATTGTTGTGGGAATTCCTGCAATATGGATTTCAGTTTTTCTCTTTGGTGATGTGGTAACAACTTAACTTTTCACACTTTCTGAGGTTTAATGAATGGATGCTTACCTAATCTAGGTATGATAGATCTTTTGGGACTAGAAGTGAAATGTAATGCCAGTTTAGTCTTTTAAACACAATTGCTATGGAAGACAGGGGAAAGAACATGAAGGGATTAACCTAAAGAGGGTCCCCAAGCTTCATCTCTTATTTAACTTTTAGTCTACTTGCTGTTTACCAAATTTGACCAGGTAACAAATAGCAAATAAAAGTGTAGCTTCATTTATGTTTGATCTCTTATTCTCAACCTCCAAATTTTGGGTGGAGATGCAATTAAATATAAGAATAGCATGTAGATTGGTGAATATGGCATTTGCCACTTTGACTCAATGCTAAGATTATCTGTGTTTGTATTTATCCTCTTTTTAGACTGTAAGCCCCTTGAGGGCAGGGACCTGGTCTTAAGCAGCCTACTGAAGCATTCCAGCTTCCTTTGCTGTGCCTTCTGGTGCTTTTCCCCACCCATGCCTTGAAATGTGCTTCTCACATGCTTAACTTTCTTTAAAGTTCTACCTTTAATGGGGAAAATTTCCTGCCTTCTTCCTATCTCCCCTCCCATTTCTGTAAGAATGCACATTCCTGGAAGACATCAACAGTTTTATTGTTTTTATTGTCATGTGCTCTGTACACAGTAGGCATTTAATGTTTGTTGAATGAATGAGAAGTAACCAATTTAATTGGCAGTCTACTGATTTGGGAAATCACCATCTGATAGTGAGAATTGATTGACAATGATGTGAACATGACACAGGTTTAATTATACATCTTGAAATTGGATTCAGAAAGGCCTGAGTTCCAATCCCTACTCAGACATTCTAATGATTAATTTCTTAACATGGGCAAGTCACTTAACCTTTTTCAGATTAATTTCCCTCATTTGTAAAAGGAAAACAATAGCCCATATATCAAGGATTGTGAAGATCAAATGAGATGATACATTTAAAGTGTTTTCAAAATCTTAAAAGTTCCATTTAGAGTTAATCATTGTTGTGTTGTTATTTTTGCTAACCGATCTTGCCCCTCCTCCTAGGCATGTCTCCCAGTTGCAGGCTTCTACATACTTGCATTCCACATACAAACACACACACATGCATATGCACATATACACACTCTTTTATTCTTTGTGCAGTTCATTCAAAATTTCCCCATTGCTTCAATGAAAGTAATTTTTTTTTTTTCCCAAACCTTCACATCCTCAGTTATTTCAATTCGATTTAACAAATATTTACTACAATGCTTACTCCAAGGTACTGAGCTAGATGAAAAACTTTGTGGTCCCTACCTCAGGGACTTTATAGTGCAGTCTTCTGGGTGGGCAGTATCATGACACATAAATAAGTCTGATATAATCAGAATGTTTTGCTAAAGTGCAGTGTCTTCCCCTCCAGTGCTTGTGGAAGACAAGTTGACATGTAGATAGATGATAGAATATGTAGCATCAAAAGGCTACCACTTCAATTGAACTCCATATTAATTTATTTTTGGAATGGGCAATAGCTGCTTAAGAGTTCTTTATTTTATTATTTTTATTATGTTTTTATAGATACAGAAACTGTATAGACTGGGAGGAGGGGGTGTGTGCGGTTTTTTTGTTTTGTTTTGTTTTGTTTTTTCTTTATAAAATTATCCTCTTGGGTGTTTTCTTTTTGGGAGTTGTGAATGCATAAGTTGTGTATAAGTTATCTGCTAGTCCTAATTTTTTCTGCAAGATTGCATGTGTTTTATTTGGAAGAAGTAAAACAAAGCATTTTGATTGGCCAAAAGCCCCAAGAGAGCTGGGTATAATATACATAAATGTTTTTTTGCACACCATCCAGTCTGTTGCCTCATGAGAACTGGAGATGTGCTACGTAATGATAATGAGACGTTGTTGAGATGTAATCATCCAAGATGAATTGAATTTTTGGGAAATTTGTTCAACTGGGTGGTGGGCCTTAAGTTCAGTTATGATTTAAAATCTTGCATGGCTATTCAGTATTGTTTATATTACAAGTCTAATACTAATACCTACATAAGAAAAATTTTCCATTGAGAGTTTTCTATGCAGTGGATAGTTTTACAATAGAATTTAACTTATAATTAATTTCATTTATTGCTTTTACATAAATTTTAAGGAATTGACTTTGTTTTGGTTATGGCTGCTTTTTAAAGTTACTATCTGTTTTCAGTGTGCTTTTTGTGTTTTTGGTTGAATAATTGATTTAGCTTTTTATATTATAACTCTTGGGTTGTCAGTATTATTTGGGTTTTAATATTCTTTTTGGTTTTGTTTCTTTTAAAAAATATTTATTTATTTTTTATGGTAAGGGGAGAATCTTATATACCTTGATAGCATATTACTCAAATTAGTGTGTAGCATACTATCCTGAACGTTAATCTCAAAGATTTAAGTTCTTTTGGTCACCTTTCATTTTTCCCCCCCTCTAGGTGGCATGTTCATTGTTACAGGTAGCACTGACCATGTGATTAGAATATATTACTTGGGATCAGAGTCCCCTGAAAAAATTGCTGAGTTAGAGTCACATACGGTAAGAGTGAAATGAGAAATTTCAGTTTTCCTCCGTGCAGTTAGTTTCATTTCTTTTTCCTGTTTTTTGTATCCTGTTTAATATATATGTCTGTGTTATATAATTTAGAGAGATTTTTTTTTTTTACCTTCACAAGGTGTCATTGTACAAATGAAGATAGTTCAGGGTACCGTCTAGCTTTATTTAGTATCTCTGTAAATGTTAATGAGAAATTCTCCTTCAAGCTACATTGGAAGAAACGAAAACATACATGGCTGTTTCTTTGAAAAACCACATTAAAATTTTGTGAAAATCTTTAAAAAAAAAGAAACCAAAATTAGTAGTTATCCTTTAAAAATCTAATTGCTTAGAAGACATAATATTAAGTATGTCTTAGAAAAAGTTTCTTTCATGGAATTAAGTTTGTTGATCTCAGTTGATTGTTTTCAGAAATTCATCAAAGACTTAATCGAAAGTAATCCCATTTAGTTATCAAAAACAGCCTTTCACATAGGGAACAGCTGCTTGCTTGGGGTGACAGCCACTGGTGACTGGCACCTTTCTCTCTCTGGCTATCTTCACTCCCCTGTGGCTTTTTCAGGAAATGTGGAGCCACTAGAGCACAGTTCTTACCCTGTTCACCTTCAACACGTCACCTTCCCACAATCTAGATGCTTACTGGCTCTGGAACTTGGTGTGAGGGAATGCTGCTGCTGTTGTTGCTGGAGAAGCCCTCTGTAACTGTATGCCTAACAAGCTCAGAAATGAAAAGTCCTCAGCTTTATGTTTCTGTATGTTTTCATTTCCAATCAGTATTGAAGCCTCTGGAATGGTATTTGTACATTAACAAAAGTTTGTCTGAAAAATGGATTTAAAAAAATACATTTGGATACTGAATTTGATTCATCTTTCAGAAATAAACTTCAGTATAGATCTCTGTCTCGAACCTTGGCCCCCATGATTTTGGGAATATTTACACTTGTTGGTTCCTTAGGTTAAGAATCTATTTTGAGACTGGGGTAGCCACTAATTGTGCAGCAGTAAAATCTTCAGGCTTAGGTTATTAAACAGATTCCTCTACTATCCCAAGTGGGTCATGTTAGTGACTCATTTGTGCTGGGACAGGCAAAAGATCAATTTTTAACTTTCTCCCTGTGCTGGAATTATGTTCAAGGATTGAGAGCAAAGAATTGAAGGAGGGTAATACAGAAAAGACTTTTGAGAAAATAAATGGGCTTTGGGAAAGATGTAGAACAGCATAAATGAGCATATTTTCTTTTGTAGAGGACCATAAAATAATGAAGAAAAGTCAGAGTAAATACACTCCCTGATCAGAATCAGTGGCGGTTGTTAGACTTCACAAAGAAGGCCAAATCCTGTACTGAAACGTATCATAAAGCAGTCTGGAACAGGATGAGTTGGATGTTTCTGAATACCACAGAAATAATATAATAATACAATGTATTAACTTTTTTTTTTAAGCTGGGGAAAAATTAAAGACAATATTCTGCATTTTTATTAAAAATTCAGCATAAGTATAGCTGTGCAGATTTACTAGTTGTAAAAAGACATGTAGTTTGAAGTATCTTTTTAGTTGACTTTTTTTTAAAGTGATGAGTATAAGGATAAAATAAAGCATTTTTTTTATTTAGACCTCACTGTAAATCCATCATCCAGACACATACCTTTAAAAAAATAATCTGGTTAATCATTTTTAAGAATTATTTTTAAAAATTTTATTGCAATTTTTTTCTTTCATTTTCCTCCCACTGCCCAGATCAATTTCTTATGACACAAAGAAGAAAAACAATGAGAGCTGCTTTACTAATTTTTGGTTAATTATTTTTAAAAATACATTCAAATAGTGCCTGAAGTGTAATACATACTAAATGTCAAATACTTCTGTTGCAGTATAATGAAACTGAAGGGTGTGACTCATTTGCCTACTAAAATAGAACATAAATTTATAGATTTTCATCTAAACAGTTACATTTACATACAGTTAATTTGTGGTGGCAGATGAGCTTAGAATTGTGTTATGAGAAAGATGATGTGTATAGTTCTCATCATGAACTGCCCAGTTTACCTGGATTCCAGTTTACTGCTAAACAGAGGAAAAAAAAAAAACTTGGTTTTATTTGAGCTGTCTTAGGTTGATGCTGATAATCATTTAATTATTAATTTGCTGATTCAGGAAATGAAATATTCCACTTTTAATTTTAGGAATCCAGAATGATTGAAGATTCCATTTATCAAAATTTCTTTCTCCATTTTCCATATGAATATGAAAAGAGAAAGACCACACCTTGTATTTATTGCTTGAAAATTGAATTTTTTGTAATCAAGATGTTTTGTTTTATATCTTAGGACAAAGTTGTTGCAGTTCAGTTTTGTAACAATGGAGACAGGTAAGCTCATCGTCTAGATTTTAGTGTAATTTTGACCTATTCCATGCATCTGTTTGGTGGAGTGACGGCTTCTTTATTCTTTTAAAATCTGTTTACCTTTGCAATTTAATGCCTTTCCTTCTTCACCCACAGTACAAACACAATACCGCTCAGCTCTCCTCCAAACTTTCTGTGACTGCCATCTCATTCTCTTAGTCTTTGTGGCTAGACATCTGGAGGGTGTTTCTGTTCTTTCTCTTTAAGCATTGTCCTCCTGTGTGTTGACTTCTTATATTTTTTCAGAAGGCTGCATACTTTGGTCTTCTTGGCTTTTGCCTTACTCTTATTCCTTTGCCTTTTCCCACACTTATTCCTTTGCCTTTTCCCACATGTCCAGACTGTTCTTCCACATGAGAGATTTAGAAAACCACAGGTCCACATTATGTATATTATCTTGTATTTGTATTTACTTGAATCTGCTTTTGGTTTAACCTGGAGTTTTGCTGGCCTCATTCTTGTGTACTCTGCTCCTGTGGCATTTTTCTGTTTGCCTTCTTGTGCTCTTATCTGTTCAAACTTTTGTGTTCTTGGAGAGAGTTCTGACTTAAGTTGCTTGAAGACATTGATTGTGAAATATGCCTCTTTGTGTCCTCTCCCAGAATACTGTGAATCAAATGGGAGAGAAGGATTCAGTGCATTTTCCCACATCTACTCCTTGTACTAAGCTAATGGGTCCTGGGACTGGATGGGGGGAAAAGATAAAGCCCTTTAATTGTCTGAGTCTTTTGTTGAAGACATTTGTTTTTGCACCTCATATTATTTGATAATATCTTATGTTAAAAAGGGAATATTGCAATGAGTTATTTATCTCCTATAAATCTGAATAAGGCTGGCTATGCAGTAAATATTCTTTATTCTAATCTTGCTGGAGCTCTAAATTAATATTCAGGACTGATCTGTTCTATTCAATCCTAGCCATTTAAATCTGCCTATTAGATGTTCCTTCTTTTAAAAGCCATTTTTTCTTCATTCATATTTTTGCTTTCCCATCACTTTTTTTTTTAAAACCAGTGTGTTTCGGTTTCTTCCCAGAGAGCCACTTTTTTTTTTTTTTTACAATAAAGAAGGGAGAAAAAAGCTTAGCAAAACTAACCACTATTTTGATCTGAGATAGCTTGATGTGTAGGAGTTCATACCCAGAGGCCTCTACCTTTGCAGAGGAATGGACAGAGCTGCTTTTTATATTTCTTTGAGCCCCAAATTGATCAAATTGTATTTTCATTATTAATTAACTGTACTTAGAGAAATTATATTCACATATAGAAAATAGTAAATCATATACATAGCACTTTTATCATTAATGGATTTAGTTATATTGTAAGTTTATACCCTCAGTATCTTGATCACGTATGAAATTTTGCTGCCTAAAATGAGTATAAGCTCTGACATATTTTATGTATATTAATAATTTCATTGGTGGGGGTGAACCAAGGGATTTAACATATCAGCACTATAAATCTATGAAATTATTGCTGAGCACTGAGATAGAACACCTTATTACTATCATATTTATTTGACACTAGTATGTGTGAGAAATGTATTTTTTTTAATATATCTTAAGCATAGTTATTAACTTACCATCATACTTAGTATTAAAACATTTGATGTTTTCAAGTTGTTTCTAATGCATTTATAACATTGTTTCACTGGTTTTCTAAGACTGCAAATACTGTTTCTGTAGTCTTTTTCAATGATGACTTTTCTATTAAGTTTAAGTTCTCTCAAGTAACTTTAGTGGCTAGCCCCCCTTTTTTTAAATTGCAAGGTTTTATGAAGATACTATACTTATTCTCTTGAAGTTACTTTATATATTTCTCACAAAATTCACATACGCACCTTATATGATAATTAGGATATTTGTTATCCCCATTCTATAAAAAACTGAGGCTGAGAGGAAGTCTCCAAAAGTTTCCAAGGACACTGATTCCACTTAAAATGCAAACGGGACTCATATTTTGGAGATTTCATCACTATATCAAACCTCATTAGGAAACTGAAAGGTGGTTTGAAAATGATCTTTCAAATCTAGACAAACTATGCAGCTACAAAGTAGTATTCTTCTTTATTAGAGAATAATGAGACTTTTTTTTTTATTTTGTTTCATAGCTTGAGATTTGTTAGTGGAAGTAGAGATGGAACTGCAAAAATCTGGCAGTATCAGCAACAAGAATGGAAGAAATTGGTGCTTGATATGACAACTAAAGCAACAGGGTAAGACCCCGAGTTTGTACAAGTTTTATCGGAATCTAAACATTATATTATATTGACATGGCTTACTGTCACTGAAAAAGGTTTTGGGACTAACTTTTGGGAAAACTGGAAAATGGAATGGCAAAAACTTAGGTGTAAACCAACATCTTAAACAATATTCTAATATAAGATCTAAGTAGGTAGGTGATTTAGGCATAAAGAGTGATACCATAAATAAATTAGGAGGATGATGAATAGTTCACCAATCAAATCTATGGATAAGAAAACAATTTATGATCAAATGAGAGTATTAAAAAATGTAAAATAGATACAAAAAGATTTTGCCAAAATAAAACCAATGAAACCAAAATTAAACAAAAGCAGAAAGCTGGGAGGAAGATTTTTTTTTTTTTAATAGCAAGTGTCTAATGATTTCATTTCTGAAATATATAGGGAACTGAGCCAAATATATAAGAATGAAAGTCATTCCCCAATTGGTAAAAGTTCAAAGGGTTTGAACAGGCAGTTTTCAGACAACGTTATCAATAGTTGTGGAAAAAATGCTCTAAATCAGTATATGTTAAACAACTTAAGACACCACTTCACACTATCAAATTGATTAAGATGATAGAAAAAGGAAATGCTAAATGTTGGTGGTGCTCTGGAAAAATTGAGACATAAATGCTATTGGTGGAGTTGGAAAGTAGTCCAACCATTTTGGAGAGCAATTTGGAACTATGCTCAAAGGATTCTGAAACGGTGCATATCCTTTGACACCTAACAAAACCTCTATTATGCCAAAGAGCTTTTCTTTTTTCAAAAGGGAAAAATGATCTATTTATTTTAAAAATATTTATAACTTTTTGTTTTTGTGATGGTTAAGAATTAGAAAATGATATGATAGTTATCAATTTGGGAATGGCTGGGCGAGTTGTGGTATATGGGTCATGGAATATTATTATGCTATAAGAAATGAGGAATTGGATGCTTTCAGCAAAATCTGGAAAGACATGAATTGATAGAAAGTTAAGTGAAGAGGACCAGGACAATTTTTTTTTTTAATTATAGCTTTTTATTTACAAAGTCTATGCATGGGTAATTTTTCAGCATTGACAATGGCAAAACCTTTTGTCCAACTTTTCCCCTCCTTCCCCCTTCTCCCTCCCCCTCCTTCCCCCTTCTCCCTCCCCCAGATGGCAGGTAGACCAATACATCAGGACAATGTTGTACACAGAAACTAATATTATATAATGATCTACTGTGAATGAGTTAGGTATTCCCAACAATAACAGTGGTTTAAGACAATTTCAAAGGACTTAAGATTTTTTTTAAAAATTGCTTTCTTAGAGAAAGAACTAATGGAGTCTAAATGCAGACTATTCTTTATATTTTCTTGGTTTTTTGGTCTTTGTGTTTCACAGCATGACTAATAGAAATATGTTCTCATGATTCATATGTATAACCTATATCAAATTGTTTACCATTAGGGATGAAGGAAGGAAGGAAGAAAATGTAGAACTCAGAATTTTAAAAGATTACAAAAAGAAAGTTTCAAAAAATTAGAAAAAGAAATGCTTTACTTTATTTTTGTTAAATTAAGGTGGAATGAAGATGGAAATCATTTAAATTTATTGTAGGTGGCACACGACTTTCTTGGTTGAGTCAGCATTCAGTCATGCAGTAATTGATGTTTTGCTCCTGGCATACTCAAAACAGTGGACCATAGCTGATTTATAGTCAGGTTATATTCCACTGTGACCTATGATTTTTCTTGGTTATTCTCCCTTACACTTTTCCTTGCTTTATTGGAATCTAAACATTCATTTTCCATCTTTTTTTCTCTGGGGTTTATTTTTGTTTCCTGACTATTTTACAGATGTCACTATTGAATGTTGTACATTTAACATTAGACAAGATTATTGTTCATATGCTTCAGGATGTCAGTAACCTCACTTGGCTTACCACCTTCTCATTTAAAGAGTATGCTCTCTATTTCATCACCTGAGTCACTGATAGTAATATTTAATAATTATCTCTTTGGGATTGTAAATCCCCTTTGAATGGCACTTTGGTTGTGACCCCAAAGCCTATTCTAAACCTAGTAACCAAATTGTGCCATAATCACAAAGCTGTTATATATTAGATAAAGTCAGAAACCTTAGTAAATTTGATACACACTATATCCTACACCCTTTCATTTGTAATGCCTCTCATTTTATAAAAGGAAATGAAATGCGATGGAACAAAATTTCTTACTCATATATGCTAGTAGCCAATATGGTTTTGTTTTTTGTATTTCATGGTATTTGAAAAAGAAAATAATAAACATAGTTATTAGATTACATCTTTTTAAGTTTGAGGCATACATTTCCTCCTTTTCTATAATTATGTATTTTCTAACTATCATGGGTTTTAAAAAAATACATGTAGCTTCCTAAATTCCTTCATGGTTTGTGAATTTCATTTTCCTTTACTAAGTTTACAGGGTTATTAATATTTTATTATTTTACTTTCAGATTTTTGAATAGTTTTATTTTGACAAAGCAAGACATTTCCTAAGAAAGAACACCTTCCTCCACGCATATATGTGTACACATGCACATAGTATATTCCTCTAAAATTTAATTTATTAACAGAAAAAACTTTATAGGGTTGTAATAATTTTATATATTCTTTTTGATCTGCTTTCTTCACTCTTAACATTTCATTAAATTTTCCCCATGTTATTCTGAATTCCTCATATTTTATCATCCCATTGCCTTTATATACCATAACTTGGTACATATTTTGTTATCAGAACTGTTCCTGCTATAAATATTTTTTATAGTCTTATTTGAATTCTCTGAATTTCAAAAACATATTAACTATTTATTAATTTACATTTATTAATTTACATAAGTCTAAATTGTTTTCCAGAATAGCTGAACATCAGCATGGCATTATTGTGCATTTCTTTCCATAGGCCATTTATCATGAGTTTCCTTTTTTTTTTTTTTTTTTTTTTTTAAACCTTAATTGCCAACTTTATTCGTTGTTTTGTTCAGGCACAACTTACCCAATGAAGACAAAGTCAGTAAATTAAAAGTGACTATGGTGGCTTGGGACCGATATGATGCCACTGTCATTACAGCAGTGAACAATTTCCTCTTGAAAGTATGGAATTCCACCACAGGGCAGCTTCTTCATAATCTGACTGTGAGTATTATATCCTTTTGGAATGGTTGAATATTCTTATGATTCAAGGAAGGCTTCTTTGAGCTCATTTCATTCTTGCAAAAGCTTAAGAATGACCTTCACTGCTAGTTTTTGATCTCTGAGGCAAATTGTTTTGCTTCCCTGATCCACTCAAAAGGGAGATTTTGTCTAAAAGTTGAAGATGGATCACACCTTCTGTCAGGTGTGCTTCTTTTTATTGATTAATCTCTCAAAACCAGCGAAAAGTCATAATGCTACCTGGAGGACATAGTGCTTTCAGAATTGTTGATAACCCTTTTTTCCCTTCTTCCTAATTCAGGATATAAAATTAGTCTCTTGGTGTGACATACCAGTTAGGATTTGCTATAAATTCTGTTTTTTGCATGATTGAGAATAAGGTTGGCAGCAGGATGCTTTTCTCTGGGTTTGGTCCTTATTTCTGTTTGACATTAGATCATACTCTTGAATGAAAGAATTTTTGAGCTTTGCTTCTTAACTGCTTAATTCCAACTTAGAATCAAAATCTTTTAGAGTTGAAAGGAATCTTGCGAGATGGATCTCTTTTCTTTCTTTCTTTTTTCTGAGGCTGGGATTAAGTGACTTTTCCAGAGTCACACAGTTAGGAAGTGCTAAGTGTCTGAGACCAGATTTGAACTGCGGTCCTCCTGAATTCAGGGCTGGTGCTCTATACACTGCGCCACCTAGCTGCCCCGAGATGCATCTCTTTTTGAATGGCTCCCTTTACAGACTTGGAAAGTTAGTCATAGTATCCAAGTCTAGAATGGGACCTGCACCTCCCATTTCCTGCTCTAGACTCCTGAGGGTGGACCATCTTCTTGGTTCCTACTTTAAACGGCCTTAGCTTTTTAGGATTCTAAGGAAGGATATCATTCTGGGATCCATTGTGTATTTCCCACATGCCTTTGAATATTTTATTTACTGAAGCTCAAACATCTCAAAAATGAGCCTGGTAGATGTCTTTTTCCTTATTTGGTTTCTGTAAATTTTGCTAAAGAGCAGGTATAATTTCTTTGAACAGAAGGTACAGGTTAGGATTTGGTTTTGTTGACTCTATATCTGTCAAAGAGTTTTTGTTTTTCTTTTCACTTCTTATGTAGTATCCTTAAGTAAAATACTTAGCTTCTGTTTAATATTATCCTTACTCTTTCAAAGATGTTAATATACCAAACGTTCAAATGGCTAAGATGGGAGAAGAGAGGAAATGAATAGAGGATCCTAGCTATGGCAATATGATGATGATATTAGAAGTCTAAAATTCTTTCATTCTGAAAGCAGAGTATTGATAAATATCAGCATTTGTCTTCCCCCGACTAAGAAACCTCATACCCTTCCTTTATCCCAAAGCACCTGGAGTAATCTTGTATATAAATAACCCATCACCAAAAAACTTGTTTGCAAATACAAGTTAGTTTCCTCACTTTTCAAGTTGTTTAAAAAAAAAAAGAAGAAAGAAAGAAATTGTACTCCCAAATTTACAAAATAGGTTTTCCATTAAATTACAATTTGGTCTTGTAACTTAAAAGTGTTTTGAAGTTCCCTTTCATCAAAACCTGGCTTTTGCCTGCTATGAATGATTACCCTTTTCTATTTTTTACCTTTAAGTAAATATTTTCTCTCCCCCTCCCCAGTGTATTACATTTTATTTTTTTACACATTTATCATCTGTTCCTCCCAATAGCCTCTCCCAATTTGAACAATTTTAAAAATTAATGAGGCTTCCATAACAAATAGGCATCATTTTGTGAAACAAAGCCCCAAATTTGGCCACACCCAAAAATGAATGTCTCATGTTATATTTAATGTTCATCCCCTTTCTGGCAGATGATAGAAGACATGTTTCTGTCCTTCAATTTTATTCCTCTGGCACCATGATTCATGATTGTATTTATCAGTTATTATTGAATTATTTTATAAGATATACTAGTTCTGCTCCCTTAAGTTTGCATCACTTCATGAAGTTCTTCCCAGTTTCCTTTGAAATGGTCAGTTTCACCATTTCTTAAGGTTTATATCCCATTATATTTATATGCTATAATTTAGTCATCCTGCAATAGTTGGGACTCCTTTTAGTTTTCACTTGTTTGACTATTATAGAAAGAAGCATCATAAATATTTTTGTATATATGGACCCTTGTTCTTTTTTCTTTGCTTTCTTTGAGGCATGAACCTGGTAATGGTGTGGTCAAAGATTTAGTTTAGGCACCTTGTGGATATAGTTGCAAGATGCTTTCCAGATTAGCAGGTTTGTTGTAATTCTACCAGAGCTGTATTAGTGTGCCTGTTTGCACACACTCCCTTTAACATTTGTCATTTTCTCCTTTTGTCATCTTTGCTAATTTGTGATGAATATTAGATAGACTCAGACTTTTTTAAGTACACATTTTTCTAGTTAATTGTGATTCAACACACTTTTTTCCACATGGTTAATAGCTTGGATTTCTTCCTTTGTAAACTGCTTTTTCACAGCTTTCAGGTTAACTTTTGAAATGTTTTTCAATAGGTGTGGTGTGTTACATAGGCAGAATTTTGTTAATATGTACAGTAATTTGAAGAACTAGATATGGCAAAACCAAGATGCTTTTTCTGTATCAGCTTAAGAGAAGAGTGTCTTGATGTTATGGCTTTATACATCTTTTTACCACTAAGATCCCTTATCTTTTTTTGGAAAGGGAATGATTTAGGTATTTTTGAAAATTCGGCAATGTTTCTGACTTGGATTTGGGGGAACTAGTTGAGGAAGGTAGAAGGTAAAAGCTAAGTGCTTTTGTGGTACGTCAATTCTGACTTTTCCCTCATTTTATTCTTTCAGTGTGTATGTGTGAAGCAGCATACTGTCCTAATTTGATCAAATCCTAGAGAAGCCAGTTTTGGGACACTTATGGGGACTTAAGTCTGGTTTGTTATTTGGAACCCATTATTGTGATAGTCATCAAAAAGAGATTTTAGTTATCACGTGTTTTCCATTCAGTATTTCCATACATGTTCGCACTGCATGATTATATAGTAGACTATTCTTTTAGTAGTCACAGTGAGTGATATTAGCTCCGTTAGCATAATATGGTGGAAGGAGCAAAGTATTTCAAATCAAAAAAGACCCGAACTCAATTTCTCTCTAAATCTGGGCTTCAGTCACTGATTCTCTGTATATGCTTGATGATACTTTTTTCTTTTCTTTTCTTTTCTTTCTTTTTTTTTTTTTTTTTTTTTTTTTTTTGGTAAATAAAAATAGGACTATGGAAGAATAGTCTATGAACCAGAAAGTGTTAGGGAAAAGTACTCCATTTCTGTTATTCTATTATTGCAAGTTGACCAAAATAGTTATTAGGCAACTGCACATGTTTGGAGGGGGTTTATGTAACAGTCTTCCCTAAAGAAGGTGCTTGGGATGCCCTGCCCTTCCCCTTTGCATTTGGAGCCACCAGATATAAATGTTCCTTTTGGCCAGATAGGGAATAGTAAAATAAATAGCAGTATCTTATGGATATATTATAGTGGTATTCCCTGAATTTTTTTTCTTTTTGCGTTATTGGTGAAAGCATGCAGCTGCTTGTGTAAAAATGTAGATGAAAGTACGGTTTTGTCTGTATGCCCATGGTCACTCAAAGACCTTTGTTCAATTTTCTGAGGCCTTGCAAACAGCAAGGGTGGGAAACATCAGCTCCACTGTTCAAAGACTTCTCTTCATGTGCCCTGGTTATTTGGATTGTCTGATTTCTATATTTCAATTTGATATTCTGAGTTTTGAACATTCTCCCCAAAAGTTGCTGACATCTAAAAGGTCCCTGTGGCTTTTATTAGTATGTAAGTGTAAAATGAGTATGTGTGTATTGCCTCATTGCAATTGCCAGTTCACTGTGCGTACTATGAATGAATCTCTTCCTGGGCCTTTGGTGGAAGACAAAAAGCATATGGTAACATTTCTCCTTAAACTCTGTTTGTACCATAGGGACACGATGATGAAGTGTTTGTTTTGGAAGCACATCCGTTTGACCAAAGGATAATGCTTTCTGCAGGTCATGATGGGAACGTTTTTATTTGGGATCTTGACCGAGGAACCAAAATTCGAAATTATTTTAACATGGTAAGAGAAGCTTGGATTGTTTAAAATTAGAGCTGAGTTTTAAGTCACCTTAGTGTTCTTATTTCTCTTATAATGCATATAATAAAAGGGCTATTGAAGATGTCATGGTAATAATGTGCACATATTTCCAAATGACCTATGGGCATTTTCAAGGAAATAAAAAAAAAATATATATATATATATATATATATATATATAATAAAGGAATTAAAAAAATAAAAAAACCTTAAGCTGTTTAGTTTCCTTTTTATGTGATTGTAAAGATAATTTTTTAAAACTGCCTCTGGGGACATATGCATTTTATTCATTGCACATTTATATATATTTATCTTTCTTAGATATATTCTCAGAATCCTTTAATTTCTACCATAAAGTTTTGGTTTTTTTTAAGTGCTAAGTCAGGTATTTCTGTCTTTTCCCGATTATATATGAATGCCTGGCAAGAAAAAAGAAAGGATAATAATAAAAGTAATAGCCACTTGGTAGCCCATGTGTCATTTGAAAAATGTATGTTCATGAGAAAAGGAGGAAGCTCCTATGGTGAATTTATTTGAAGGTATAAAACAAGAGTTACACAGTATGGGTTACTAAAGGGGTTTTGATTTCTATTCTTGATGGGATTTTTCAAGTCATTGAGATACATTGGAGTATAAATAAAATAAACTATACTTAGTATTTTGTGATTTTTTTTTTTTAAATAACTTCAAATAAATCATAATGTTATTAACAAACGGTAATACATGGGATGATTAGCATTATTTACTTTTCAAAGGGAAACTGGGAATAAATCTGAGAGGAAATTGAGAGTGATAATTCTCTTTATGCCAGTCAGTTGCATTTGGAAAAATCTGTGGACATTACAATGCAAACTGTTTTTGAATTGATCATGAGATCATTCTGTGTTTAGTTGTCATGTCTTTGTGCTAAAAGAAATCAGTAGAATTTTCAAAGCTTTTCTTCATAGTCACCTATTCTTTTTAAGTCTAAAGTGGAACTTTTTAGAAACCCCAGATGAAATTCCTCTTTTGACACCAGACAAGCAGAGATCTTCTGATGATAATCAATTCTTATATTGAGTAAAATGTAGGAAATTTTTAAACATTTCTATTTAAAAATATTTTTATGACTTGAAAGATTTATTGGCTGCATCTAGAGTGAAGCAAGCTGGGTATGAAATCCAGATTTGACATTTGATAACAGTTTGTGACCATAGGCAAATAATCACCCTGAACCTCAGGGATTTTATAGGCAAAGACCCTGATTTTGGAATTAGAATCCTCGCTAAGTTGTTTGCTACCAATAGCAGTTTAGGTCACATGAGTGGCTGAGCTTTGGTGTCCTCATTTGAAATGAGGCCAGTGTACTTAATGATGTTTCCAACTTTAAAATTGTATGGTTCTGTGATTTACCGTTCACTTTACTTGGAACCATATCCAAATTGGTATCAGTAGAGCATATTGAGTTGATGATGAGTCAAATACCATATTAGCAAATGGTTATTCAAAACTGATTTATAGCATGGTGGGTCTGGAGTAAGGAAAATCTGAGTTCAAATACAACCTTCAAGGATTTACTAACTTTGTGACCTTGGGGACGTCGCCTAACCTGTATTTGTCTCAATTTTGTCATTTGTAAAATAAAAATCACAATAGCACCAACCTCTCAGGGTGGTTGTGAAAATCGAATGAAGAAATTGTTATACATTTAGCTGTATTGCATGGCATATATGTTAGCATACATATATGTTAACTGCTGTTATTACCATTTTCAAATGCATCTCAGATTGTTTTTCTTTGTTTCAGATCGAGGGCCAAGGCCACGGTGCTGTGTTTGATTGCAAGTTCTCACCAGACGGGCAACATTTTGCATGTACAGATTCTCATGGGCATTTGCTGCTGTTTGGTTTTGGATGCAGTAGAGATTATGACAAGGTTAGGGTTTTTTCTTCTGTTTTTGTCCAGGAAATATTTGAGTTTACTCCATACTTTTTTATTTTCAGGTAAGTTCTTTTGGATGTCAGATGGTAATTTAGTGGTTAGTTGCTTATAATAATGCAGAATGAAGAATTTGCCCTACTAAGCTTTAGGCGTAGTATATTTATAAAAGTGGTTGAAAGGATTTTCTTGCTGAGAGAAAAAGAATCTGGTAGACTCCCCTGCCCCACCCTCTTATTTAGCATACAATAATGCTCTTTTGGCAGAATTTTTCTTTTTTAAGGAAAATATGCTGGTGCATTTAAAGATATGTATTATTTCTTTTATCTGCTAGTGAACTTGCTGTTGAATGTTCCTGGGGTTGAATTCTGGCTCTGCCACTTGAGCAAGTCACTTCAGCTCTGAGTGACATGATTTCCCCATGAATGGAACTTCAGCACTTAAATAGTCTAACCTCTTGCCCTATGCAGTAAACTCTTTTATAATTACTACTCCCTTATAGTTAGTTATTCAAGGATTTTTTGAACGCTTTAGAGTATCTGGGAATTTAATACTTTGTGAGGCAATCTATTCCATTGGTGGAAAGTTCTTTCTTCTATGGTGCTTAATTCTTCACCTTTTCATTTATATCTTTTGGTCTGCATCCTTTTGGATCAACAAGAAGAAAGTGTCCATTGCCTAGATCAGTGGTGTCAAACTCATATGGAAACAGAGACCAGTTATTGATACAGTAATAAAATAAAGGAAAATCTGATGTGATATCATGTTGTTAAACATTTTCCAACATTTCTTCCAGATCTGCTGCAGTCAGATGCTAGTTGTTTGATGCCTCTGAAAGAGGCATGAAAGAGCACTAGATAGGAAGGAAGCCACTGGGAATATAGGAGCAAAAATGAAAATAGTGCTAATCCTTAGGGAGCTTAAATAGTAACAGTAAAAAATGGTGCATCTAGATAAGCAAATGTGAAACATGTACAAAGGAAACAGGCATTTATGTAGCATCTGCTATGTGCCAGACACTTAAGCTAAATGTTTTACAAATATTATCTCATTTGTTGCTCACAATAAACCTTGGAGGCAGGTGCTGTTGTGATCCCCTTCTTATAGATGAGGAAACTGTAGCAACAATGGCTCAGTGACTTTTCCAAAGTTACATAGCTAGTAAGTATCTGAAGTTGGATTTAAACTCACTTACTCCTGCCTCCCAGCCCAGCATTCTGTGCATTATCCCACCTAGTTGCTTCGGGAAATTCTTTACTATTGATGGTTATGTGTATTCAAATAAAGGTGTTCCTCTTTACTCATCCACTGAAACTCTAATGAGAGATGAAAATGTACATATATTGGTCACATTTTCTCATTTTTGGATTTCATTTTGCTACTTTTTTTGTAACCATAGATTTTAAAAAAGCATGTTAAATATGAGTCCGCTTTTACATTTTGTGTGTATTTGATTTCTTTTTTTTGAGGCCTACTCTGTAGTTTTGAATAGGCACAGAGTAATTAAGGTGTTAGGTACTTACATGTAGGGGAGACCTCGAAAGTTTGTGTGTGGCAGTGGCAATGTTGCTGAACTGAGGGACTAAGGAGCTAGGGATTCCAAGATGGGGAAGGAAGGAGGAAGAATATTCTAGATCTGCAAAAGGCACAAAGGGTAGATATTATATGTGATGAGATTGTATGTGTGAAATTAGTGTAGAAATCAAAGCTAAGGGAACCAGCTTTTGAAGTGCTTTGAGTGCCCAGGGAATTAGTTTCTCTCATTTCTGTGACACTAGGGAGTCACTGAAGCTTTTGAAGCAGGCCTGTGCATTAGGAATATCCATTTGATAACTCTGAACGATAGATTCCCAAAGGGAATGATTAGAGACAAAGGTACTGATTAAGAAACAAGAGGTCTTTAGAGCCTAAACTATGATGGTGGCTGTGTGAGTAGGAAAAATAATAAAGATTGGGAAGATTTTTAAGAGTTTGAGTTCACAAGATCTGGCCTATAAGAAGTTTGGGTGTGAGGAGTGACCCCATGGGAAGGCTTGATAATAGTCTAAGCTAAGGTATGTATCAAAATGATTAGAAATGTAGTGAAGTTCAAGAATTGTGATTTTTAGTGAATAATGATGTGAAAAATCTTTGGGATTTGGGAGATGGTCATCTGCAGAGAAATGACAATTAAATAAATCCATGAAACATAATAAGTTGACCCAAAAAGAGGAGGCCCAGGCAGAATCCTGAAGTATAGATGCGTATCCTGGAGTAGGGCACAGAGGGTACTTCAGAAAGATGGCTTAGAAGAAGGGAACAACATAGACAGATAAAAGAACCAGCGAAGAGGGAAGGAGGCATGAGGAATAATCGTTTCACATGCTATAAAAAGTTCAACAAGAGGTCTGAGAAGGAATTACGTTGTTGGATTCTGAAGTTTCTGTTAAATTTTAAGTCAGAACCCCAATTGGAAGAGGTTGGAGAAAGTCAGAAAGTGAAGGCCTTGAGTTGATAGCTTTTTGTAGAAGTTTATGGTCTTTTGAGGATAGACAGAAGGGAAGGTTGCAACCTCTCATCTCCTTTTCTTCAATTGTAACACGAGGGGACAAAGTTGTACTTGATATTGAAAATCTCTTCCAGCTTTAAATCCTGTGATCTTTTAAGTGAAGAACTATTACTCAACTCGATATCATAGTCCTACAAATGTTTCAAGAGACAAACAATCGTAGCACCTCCCTCAGCCTTCATTCTTCTGTTCTTTGGCTAAATATCCTAATTCCTGGTTCATTGTGTGGGTCTCTTTCTTTTGGATTGCTCTGACTTGTGTCCCCCATTTTAAAGGGGGGCCCCATACATTTTAATGTATGGCCCCAGAAATTGGTTGTTTTACTATGGATGTCAAGTAATAAACGTGTTAATTATATATTCCTCTTTATTTGACTGAGACTTGTCACTTCTAGTACAGAATCATTGCTATAGAGTTCATTTATTCTCATTAAATGAATATGGAAAAAAGTAAAAAAAATTTAAAATCATAGCATAAAGTCTTAAGTGTGCTCCCAAAATTTATGCATAATTTTCTTGAACTTTTTTTCATTGTGTCAGTGATGTAGCCTAGCCTTTCCATTAGCTTAGTTTCCCACACGTTGCTGTTCCGCTTGATTGTTCCCTTTGCCTGCACAAGCAATGACTTGCCAGATCTTGCCTTTTCTTGTGCCTGTCCCCTGTATCAGCTGGTATAACCAGCCCCTTACCCTGCTTTCTTACAGTGGTCTTCTAATTGCTTTCCTGACCTTATATATCCAGCCTCTTCCATATCCATATACCTGTTAGATTTTTCTAAAGCACAAGTATGACTTCTTACCCAGTTAAATCACGTGGCTCCTTCTTGTAGAATGGAATATAAGTTCTCTTAAAGCTCTTCACTCTGGTTTTAATAAACAATCTTTCTAAGCTTATTAAATATTCATTGCTTTCTTTGCTATATTTTCCAGTATAGGCAAAATAGTGCTCTCATCTGTAACAATCCACATTTGTCTCCAATGTCTTGTAATCCTAAAATGTACTCACCCTTCACTTCTGCTTTTTAGAATTTCATGTTTACTTGAAATCCCTGCTCAGGTGGTGTTTTCCATGAAATCTCTCCTAAGGATTTCTCTCTTTATGCCCCTCATTTTACCTAGTTCCTTCCTCCCTTTTTCTTATTTTTTTCCCCTTTTCCTTTCTTCTTTTCTTCTTGCCTGAGATGATGTTAGTTCCTTGAAGGAAAGGACTGTTTGATTTTTGGCTTCATATCAGCGTTTTGAGCAACACTTTTTTATACATATTGGGCACTTAATAAATATTTGTTGATTGATTGGTCAATGTGTTTCAGGTGCTGAAAATGGAAAAGATGCTTAGTTTGAAATGCAAAAGAATTCCATGAATAAAATAAAGTGCTAATAGATGGATGTATGTGTCTGTGTCTGTGTAATACATATAATATACACATACACAGATATATATATACATATATATATATTAATTGCCCAATAATCTCTTATCTAGATTCCAGATCAGATGTTCTTCCATACGGATTATCGACCCCTCATTCGAGATGCTAACAACTTTGTATTGGATGAGCAGACTCAACAAGCCCCTCATTTAATGCCTCCCCCATTTTTGGTGGATGTGGATGGCAACCCTCATCCTACACAATTCCAAAGGCTGGTGCCAGGTCGGGAACATTGCAAGGATCAGCACCTCATACCACAACTGGGATATGTTGCTAATGGTATGTAAACTCCTTAGTTGTATTCGAAATCTATTATCTTGCTAACATAGTCAAAAATAAGTAGTCCCTGCCAGTATTAATGGTGTTGAGTTGTTGCTGATCTCACTGTCGTACATTATTGGCTTGCTTTGCCTTGGCAGAGGAATCTTTTATGTGGGAATGGGATCATCAGGACAAACAGGTTTTCTCAAGGTAGGGCAAATATAATGCCTTTCTTACTTAAGAACCTTGACCATACACTTGTGCTGTCCTCTGTGCCATTTACTTTCAAATATAGCTGAAAATGTTGGTTCTTATTGATAGAGCTTTTATATCATTTTATGAGTTTATAATAAAAATAACTACTATTTACATAGCACTTTAAAGTTTGCAAAGATTACATATCATTTGAACCTCACAACAATTCTGGGAGGTAGGTGCTCTTATCCCCTTTTTATAGATGAGTAAACTGAGCCAGGCAGTGGTGAAGTAGAAACATGGGTCATCCAGACTCCAGGCTTAGTGCTTTACACACTGCTTCACCTGGTTGGAAATTTCCATTTTCTTGGTCTATAAGTTGTAAGTAAAGAAAAATAATTCTCAATCCTCATTTCGAAAGTGGCTATTTGTTCTTCAAAGCTCGTGACTGAAAATAATGATGCTGTAGGATTTCTTTAGTTTTTCAGAGTGGGAGACAGACATGTAATTTGCAAGAGAAAGGTGTTTGCTAGATTCTATAATTCCATATGAAAGCAAATCAACTTCTGTCCCAGATATCCCTACATTAGATTTCTTTGGGAATGGGTAGGAAGGAAGAAGTACATACTGCTTTTAATATATTTTTACATTTTAATTTCTGATATTCCCTAAAAGGAGAATTTCCTTACTGCTGATTGTTGTTTCCAAATGTTTGGTATAAAAAGGAAATCTTCAAAAAAACCTAAGTGTATTTCACAAATAGTCATAAAATAAATACAAAATCATCCTAGTTTTAAATGACCAGACTTTTATTAAGTAGACTCTTAATTTTTCCTTCACTCTGTCATTTCCTTGTAAAAATGAATTTTAAAGTATGTTCTTTTTTACACAATCAATGGAATGTTCTTGGGGATGAGAGAAATGAAGATAATATATCAAGTTTGCTTGTGTTAGAACTTTACTAATTTGTTGCTTTTTTCAAGATCTTTAAAAAAAATCACTACAAATATGCATGTTTAATTATATCTTGTGTGTACTATGCTTCTAGTTTTTAAAAAATACTTCAGTTTTGATTAATCACCTAAAGAGAACTTTATATATGATAGCTTGAACTGAAGTTTTTAAAAATTATATTCGTTCTCTTTAAGATGATGTCAAGAATGTAGTTTCTTGAGATCAGAATTCTTAAGTTTTTTTGTCCTTGTACTCTTTATAAAAACCATGCAGCATCAATTAATGGCTTAAGAAGTACTTGTTGAATGCTTATTTTGTTGATGTTATGTGTGGGTTTTTTTTTTTCCTTTTTCTAATTAAGGTGATGGTGAAGTAATAGAACAGGTGATTGGTCAGCAGACCATTGATCAAGATGAGCATGTTCTTGATGGAATGATCAGAGAACTGCAGAGAGAGCAGGACTTAAGACTGTTGAGTGAAGAAGGAAGTTCATTTATTCATATTAATAGGCCATATTCTCTTAGTGGAGGTATGTATAGTTATTGAATTTTTATACTTTTTCCCATAGTATTTGTCTATATAAGGTCAATCGAGAAGGAGGGTTTTTATTACGCTTGAAACTATTTTGAAATTTTTAGATAACACCATCATTTTTTGGCTTTTTAAAAATATGTGTACAAGAAAAATTAGCTTCTTTTAGATCTCTCATTAGACTGTAAGCTACTCCAGTCCTTGGACTGCCTTTCTTTTCTATTTGTATCCTCAGCTTTTAGAATAGTGCCTGACATATAAGAGATCCTTAAGTAAATGTTTACTGACTTAAAAGGTGGCTAATATTAGCTGGATTCTATTTTAAAATTTAATTTTTGAACATTTGTCTTCAACCTTGACCTGCAGGATTTTAAGAACCTGCATTTCAGGTGTTTCTTCCCTCTTGTTTTAAGGTGCGTTGTTTTAAACTTTTGTGTTTGAAACCATGTTTGCAAAAGTTGAACATTTATAATGACTGAAAATGACAAAATTGTTCTCATGTGGTTATTATGTGTTGTATATTTTTCCTAATATATGTGAAATGTATTTGTTGCATAAGTATTATGTTTATATAGATACTTGCATACATTCAATGTCATGAATAAGCTGCAAAGTATCCTTTTTAAAAAACATGTGCTGCTTCGTATTGGAAATATTAAGAGAGATTTTTAGGTTTTTTTTGGATGTACTGACATAATGGGGCTACATCATTTTAGTAATCTAGGTTTTTTTTGTGGCCAGATAACAAATATATTTAGCTTGAGATGATTCATATTATATTAGGCCCATGTCTTGATTTGGGGGAAGGGAAGAATATACACATCTCTTACAAGTGCTATGAAAATGATTCTTTACTTTTTAGATCATTTGGAGTTGTAAACTAAACATATTTTCTGATTCTGGATCAAGCCAAGTATTAGGTGCTAACATTTATAAATCCCTTTCTTCCTAAGTTATAAAATTTGGATTACATCCTTGATTTACCACCTCCTTAATATTTTAATCTTACGAAGGAACACATTCTCTAATGTATTGTTTAATGTTAGTAAAAGGTAACAAAGGCCAATGATCTTCTGTTGTCAGTTTTTTTTTTTTTTTTTTTTTTTCTAATTTAGAAGTCATGGAGCAATTCCTGATGACTTGTTGAATCTTAGAATCTTTGATTTAGAAAGGAGAGGGACCTTTTAAGTCATGTAGTCTGGCCTCTTCATTTTACACAGAGTAGATCTCAACAGCAACAAGTCATTTGCCCAAGGTCACACAGGTAGTAAGTAGCAGAGGTGCAGTTTGCATCTTGCTTGTCTAACTCAAAATCCACCATACTTTTCAACTGGACCTCCCATGTATTAGAGCAGTGGTCCTCAAACTTTTAAAATAGGGGGCCGGTTCACTGTCCTTCAGATTGTTGGAGGGCTGGACTACAGTAAAAACAAAAACTCACACTCTGTTTCCGCCCCTCAGCCCATTTGCCCTAACCTGGCGGGCCACATAAATGTCCTCAGCAGGCCGCATCTGGCCTGTGGGCCCATGGTTTGAGAACCCCTGTTTAGAGCTTCAAAGATCCATTTATCCACTGGGAAAGGCTAAGTGTATCTTTCATAAAGAGTCTTACTGCAATTGGTCAGAATTTTCTAGAGGAGATTTCCACTTGCCTGGGTTATGAAATAAAAAGATGTAGAGAATCTAATTCCTTGTCACTTTTTATTCATTTTTATCTGCTGGTTATGCATCAGTCTTTTTTCTTTTCCATGTTCTTATAGATAGATAGCTATTCATGTCTTCCTCAACGCCATCTTACAATTCTTCATTTCATTTTTAGTTCTCTTTTAAAATGGGTTGAGAACTTTTTTGGAAAAGTGTTATTTTTTGCTGATTTTTCAGTACTGAGAAGTCCAAATATGGACTCTTCCTCAAATAATGGATTCCGATCCACTGAACAACAGATGGAAGAAGATGAAGAAATGCCTAGTTCTTCTCGTGGTCAATTGTCCCCTCAGAGGGATTTCATGTCATGGAACCGAAGAGTAGTGGTCAGTGAGCTACATCCTGGTGTTAGTCGGTAAGTTAAGGGTCATAATCATTTCATACTTTGCTTTGAGTTCACTTTTTTTAAGGTAAGTATCAGTCTCACATTATTGTGTCACATACGTGAAATTATTCTTATTCCACAGTCGTTCATTAGTCATTGCTATTTAATATTTTACCTACCATATCACATTATTCTTTGAACAACTACTTTGCTGGAAAGTGAAGTCTAGGTACATGACAAGTCACATGTAAGAAACCATCTATAAATAATCCCCAAATGTCATTATGACCGATTCTTTTACCACAATTTTTTATAATAGGTTTTTTTTTTTTTTGCTAGAAGTATTGATTGCAGGGTAAATTGGCCACAAACAATGTTACACATTTATGTGGAAGAGGGAGCATGGAGAGATGAGGTATCAGCATATGTGATTGATAATTTGGATTCTTGACCACGTGAGTAGAGGAATAATTGCACTTTAGTATTTTCCTGGATCAGGTTTATATGCCTGGTCATGTGCTGATTTGTCTCACACAACTGACATTTTATTTGTCCAGTGCTTTTCTATTAAGATGAGTAAAAGTGTGTTTCATCATCTCCACAGGGACCAAGAATTATGATGACATTTGATCTGAGTGCAGCTTCCTTTCATTAATAATGCTGTCAGTTAGTAAGCTATTATGTACCCTGTTAAACCCGGTAATAAACATTGGTGAAACAAACAGGAAAAAACCTAGTCCCTGTCCTAAAGGAGGAGAGAAAACATGGCAACAACCATATGTACAAGATTTATACAGTTAGATGGATATGTTTTGAGCAGGTGATTTCACTGGATAGATACCAGCAGTGTAAGTGACAGGGAAGGTGAGATTTGTCTTGAAGGAAGCTAGAAATCAGAGATAAGAAGGGGAGAGCCAATGGAAAGAACCAGATTTGAGAGGTAGAATATTTTTGTCCTTAGAGTTAATGTATTATAGTACGTTTGGTCCTGTAGGTAATTGGGAGCTAGTTTGAGAGTTTTTATTTGGTAGAAGAGTGCAGTGGTGATATTGTCAGATATACCTTTTAGGAAGAATACTTTGAAGCTTGAGTTGAGCCTGGGAGTGGTGGAGAAGGGAATTGAGGCTGGGAGAACATTTTAGGCATCAGGAGATGAAGATCATCATCAGGGACTATATGAGTAGAGTGAAAGTCATGTATAAGGGAGCTATGGTGAAGATAGAACAAGAAGACTTGACAACAGTTTGGATACCTGGGGCAAATGTAAATGAGTAGATAAAGAAGACTAGAAGAAAGTTGGTGGGGCCATTTGATGATGGAAGTTAGAAGTCAGGAGAGAAAATTTGCATGACTGGAAAAAGAGATATACATTGAGGTGATAGTTGAACCCATGGTTGCAGTTGAGATACTGAAAAAGATAGTATAGAAGGAGAAAGAGAATCAAGGACAGAGCCTTTTTTAAAAAAAGAAAAAAAACCTCTGAGGCTTATTGGATGTGACTTAGAGAAGTTTCCAGCAATAGAGACTTGTAAGGAGTGGTCAGATAGATTGGAGGAGAGCCAGGAGATAGCCTTGTAATAAAACAGAAGAGCAATACCCAGGAGATGAGGATGACCAAGTATTCAGGTTTGCAGAGAAGTCAAGCAGAATGAGGGTTGGGGGGAAAGAATGTTAAGTTTAGTAACTAAACTCTAAAGAAAAAAAAGAATGCTTGATATTTTCTTGCCTTCTTAATAACTGGCGCAGGAGAGAGAGGGAGAGAGACTTTGAACTGAAAATAAAAATAAAATGACATTGGTAAATTTAGAGAGTGTTGTTTCTGTTAAATAGTGCTGTTGGCAACCCCACCTTGTTGAAGATTTTATATGTAGTGAGAGGATAGTTAGTAGAGTTACCTATTAGAGACATGTTCCTTAAAGACCTTTTCTGAGAAAGGGAAAAGAAATAAAGAACAAGAAATAGCAGATAGTTGAATCAAATGAGGCTTTTTAAGAATGTAGGAGACCCCATCATGTTTGTAGCCAGTGGGGAAAGAGCCAGTAGATTGGAAGATATAGAAGAATGGTGAGAAAGTCTTGGATGGCAAATGGAAGGGCAATATCATGGAGATGGCAACAAAGGGATGCTTAACAAGCAGATACTTAATTATAAGAATTTGTTTTGTGTCAGGCTCTCTACTTAAGTACCAGAGATAAAAATTAAAAAGAAGAAAAGTCCTCACTTTGGAGAAATTTGCATTCTCATGAGGTGATACATGCAAACAACTCTCCAAAGAAGATATATACAGGTTGGATGCTGGCAATCTCTGAGAGAAGGCACTAATACTAAACATTTTGTGAAATACTTCTTTTTGAAGGTGAGGATTTAGGTGAGACCTGAAGAAAATGTGAGATTTGCGGGTGGTGGGAGTTTTATGGGGAGGAGAGAAATAAGAATTGGAAGGAGTGTCTTATAAGAAACGAGCAGTCCAGAGTCAATGGCTTTTTTGTGTATGTAGAATGAAATAATGTGTAAGTGGACTTGAAAGGTAGGATGAGGTGAGGTTATGAATGGTGTAAAAGCCATGCAGACAACTCTAAATTTGATCCTTGGGGTGATAGGGAACTGCTGCAGTTAGGTAGTGACTTTATAGAAGTCCCTTTCAAAGCTGAGTGGAGGGTATATTAGAGCTAAGAGACATGTCAGTCAAGGAAATTAACCAGGAGGGTTAATTTAGTTGATGAGTCAGTGTCAGAGAAGAGAGGGGACATATAGAAATGATGAGGCAAAAGTAGAATGAAAGGATTTGACAAAAGATTGGATTGGATGGGGAGGGGTAACGAGGGAAAGATGATACCTACACTGGATCTATAGTAAGACTAGGGAAGTTGGCAAGAAGGGATGAAATGAGAGCAAGGATGCATGTAAAGGGGTTACCACAAAATAATATCTGAAAGGTGTCAGATTAGGAGGGGTGAAGAGGGAGCTATATTGGAGAATGGCCTCTTTTAAAAAAAAAAATTTTCATGGTAGTGTGAAGCAAAGGTCCTCAGCTAAGAGGCAGAGAGAGGGCCTGATGGAGACATTTAGGATAATTCCTATGTTGTGTGGTGTAGGGAATCACTCAGGAAGGTGTAAAAGGATTACCTTGGTTTCATGAGGACCCAACTGAGATTACATATCATAAATTTGTGATAGATTCAGAATAGTTTTTGGATTATCTGTAACTTAAGTAGCATGCGAATTGGAGGAAGGTAACCGATGGTAGGAGCAATCCAAGGTTTGAGCTGGGCAAGGCCTGATTGGTGGTAGGCTATTGCTACAGGCATCAAACTGGCTCACCAAGGAATTAAGAAAAGTAAGCAAGAGTGTTGCTAGTTTGCTGGGAAAGAACCAAAAGGTAGAGATCTTAGATGTGGTGGTGAAGAACAGGCTTAGGGGTTGTAAGGCACAGGGAAAGCTGAAATGATGAAAAATTATCATCTGATAAATAAGGGAATTTGAAAAAAAAAATAAAAGGCTGTCCAAAAAAAAAAAAAAGCTGCAGTTGAGATTTGGCCTAATATTGGGGCCACTGGAGGCCGTCTCAGTAATGAAGACATAGATGTACAGCCTGGTTCCACAGTTGGCCCAGTACTTCCCTAGAAAGCTATTGAAGGGAAAAGACCACAAGTTGGGCTCATAAAATCTTAGTAGTTTCCTTTCGCTAAAGATATTTACTGGCATAGTTCTTACTTGAGAAGTAGTTATTCACCCTTGATCACATAATAGACTCTTGTTGACTGAGTATATCCATATTCTGCTTTCTTTGCTCTGTATCAATAGATATATGCCTTGGCATATTTCAATGAATTCTTTGTACTGGTTCTTTCTTTCTTCTTCTTCTTCTTCTTCTTCTTTTTTTTTTTTTTTTTTTTAATTTTATTTTAATAGTTTTTATTTACCAGATATATGTATGGGTAATTTTACAACACCGACAATTGCCAAACCTTTTGTTCCAACTTTTCCCCTCCCCCCCAATACTGATGGCAGGTAGACCAATACATGTTAAATATGTTAAAGTATAAATTAAATACAATATATGTATCTATTGGAACTGATTTGGTTCATTTCATTGTTGAAAATGGCCACATCCATCGGAATTGATCATCATATAGTATTGATGTTGAAGTATACATTTCACTCAGCTTCAGTTCAAGTCTCTCCAGGCCATTCTGCAATCATCTTGTTGGTCATTTTTTACAGAACAATAATATTCCATAATATTTATATATACTGGTTATTTCTTTTGGCCAGTCATTCTTTAATTGATGACCACCTACTTTCTATTTTAAATGGAATATTGTGGCACATATGAACTCTTTCTTTTTCATTGATTCCTGCTTCCTGTCCAAACTCCCTCAGGTCATAATTCTAACTGCTCCTATAGCCTTCCCTGAAGTCAGCACTTAACATACCCTTCATGATCGAAGGAGGTCCAGGAACAGTCGAACCATCTGCCATCTTCAAAGGACAACTCTCTGGCTCCTGATACTCACTCTTTGTGTCTGGCCTCATTCCTTAATGAAGCCAGACACTCTTACCATACTCATATCCTTCCCATTTCAGTGATTCTGAACCTGGCCAAATCATTGTTACACCTACCCCTTATTATTAGAGTGTCTCTCTTTCCACTGCCTGTAGAGACTTTTTCTGTCCTTCATTCCCACTATGCATGCATTTTGGTGAATTTGTGTTGTTTTGACCTATTTTAGGGTACAGGAGGAGTGTCGAGTTGCCAAAGGTGAAAGAGAAGTTAATATTTATACTTTTGAAAAGAAAAGAAAACCATCCCACACCATCCAGCGAGTGAGTGTTTGATGATTAACCATTGCTTGATATGTGCTCTTTATAGATTTTGTAAATGTCTAGGGCTTTGGGACATAGTACAGCAGCAATTCTCTTGTAGTTTAAGACAAATTCTTTTTATTTGGCCCTTGTTATACAATTATAATACATGATTAGGCTCTCATTTCATCATATTTCTCAAATTGCCCTTTCAGAACAGGTTGCCACATCTTCCCAGTATCACGTCCATTATCTGGCTTAGTAAATGTCTCTTGAATTGAATTGTATTAAATGGTGATTGTAGTCATTGGCAAGCCTTGAGTTCTTTATTTCACCTGTGACAACGGTCACCCATTAAGTAGCCAGACTCTTTCAAAAGTTGCCTAGGCTGGAAACCTTGTGATGACTAGAGTAGGAAAAGAAGTAGGCATATTGAATCCATAATGGAAAGAATAAGTTGATGGCCAGATTTCTAGGAAGTCTTTTGGTTGGTCATTTTAGATAATTTTCCAAAAGCAAAATAAATAAATAAATTAAAAAAAATCCCAACCTTTATTGTAGATAGGTCATTTTAATGTTTGTATGTTCATGTTGTTTGGTTTTTTTTAGCTTATTGTTTTAACACTTACATTTGGTAGTATGATTTTTATATAGGTAGAATTTTTTTTCCCAAAGCAATCTTAAGCACTGCTTCCAGTTATTCTCTTCCTTGTAATCTAGTTTGTTAAAGGACAGAATGATCTAAAAAGAGAGATGCAATTTAGAAAGATTTTTGTTCACACTCAAAATGGGACTTTTTCTTTTGAGTATAAGAATAATAACAAATATTTGCTGAGGAACAAAGCTACTTCAAAATTTTTCCTTGTCATCAATTTTTACAAGACTTTTAAATTTGCTTTTGAAAAATGATAATTTAACATTTAAAAAGTGGCAGAAACATTTATGATTTTTTCATGATTGACTGTTAAAAACATGTGGTGTCTCTGTTCAAAAGACCTGTGTGATGTTGGACAAGTTAATCCATGTTCTTGCACCTCAGTTTCTTCAAAAGAAAACTGAGTATTTTGGGTTCGATGGCCTTTGAGATCCATTTTATTTCATATTTTAGGCTATATGATCCTATATAGCTCACCTTCTAAGTGTATACATTTTCTACTTTTGAACCTTCATTCCAAATTCATCCATAGATATCCAATGTGTATCTTGTTCACTCCTTCTGGGATGGAACTTTGAGGATTAAGTCTAATCTTAATTGATGTTGGACACGGTATACCTCAAGCAAACTGGTGTCTTAATGTTAGGGTTGTGCTGTAGTCTAAAAACCAAATGGTAAATGGTTTGTGATTGAAGTTTTAAAATCACTTTCCCTTCATATGTAATTGCAATTTAGGTTTAACTGTAACATTCTTATTAGTCCTTTGTTGACTATAACAGTTATGGGTTGGTAATTTATATAAAACATCGTTTTATGATGTATTTGATGCAGTTATAGCCTACTTTTTTAGTGATACCTCTGAAGATTTTTTTGGTTAATTACCAATACCTGCTTTATTTTGAAAGTTAATTTTCTTTGCAAATTTTTAACTCTTCAGTCCTGTTTCAATTGTTTCCTTATGTTTAATCAGCAAAATTACAACTTAGAACTGGATGTTTGGTGTTTCTTCTAATTTGATTATGATGTCCTATGAACATGAAGACTTCAAGATTTAAATGACATGTTATGCATCAGAATCCTAAATTCATCTTAAGCATTTTCCATTATTTTATATTTTTCCAAATATTTCTTTTCATTCTCTAATTGCTTACATTTGTGGATATGTCCATGCAATATTCATGAGATTCAAATCTTGGGGTTTTTTTTTTTCCCCTTTTAATTTCCTCTTCACTTGTTTACCATAGACTGATTTTCAACCTGGTAGTGGACGATCTTTACGAAGAACGCAGCGCAAGCGCCAACATGCTTACCAAACACGCTCTACCATACCACAAGTATCAAGTCAAAGTGCAGCTGCCCAGGAAGAATCAGAAAGCTCCTCAGAGGTTAGACATATGTCATTCCTTTTATAATGAGGTTTTTATTAAATTTGCATTTTTAAACAGTTTACATCTTGAGACCTATTTATTTCCTATTTCTCTCATTTTCTTCTCCCCTTGACATTTTTACTTCATTTCATTTCAGGGAATTTATTTCTTTTGCAAAAATATGACATTTCTTACTTCACACCCTCAGGTCAAGCCTTGGACTATCAGCAGTGACCTTCTGATCTCTCTGCCTCGCATCTCTCCAGGCTATTGTTATTGCTCATTCCCTCACTTTTTAAAATTCAAGGGTTCCCTGTTACAGTTAGAATCAAACATAAATTCCTTTGTTTGGCATTTTACCTTCCTTCCCACTATTACCCGCAAAGACCCCTGCCTACTTTTCCAGTCTTGTTTTATATTACAGTTACTTTTTGTTCTTTGCAGTCTCACCGTACTTGCCTCTGCCTACTGATCTCAACTCTGGGCGTGCTCCATCTGCTATCTCCTTTCAGTTGTACTGATTATCCCTTATTCTAGGAATTTACTCCCTTTTCACCTCTGTAGTTGGACATTCCAGTTTTCCTTCAAAATTCAGCTCAAGTGCTACCTACCTGTTAAATGTCCTGATTGCGCCACTTCTCCATCCCTCCAGTCTTGCTAGCAAGTTCACTACCAAGGTTTTTTATACTGATGATAAATTTTCTTGAAGGCAGGCACCACTTCTTTTTCATCTCTAGCAGAGTTTAGTGCACTGTGGCTGACTCCTGTTAAATTTTTACTAACGCTTTCTTAATTGATTGGCTGTGAGAAAGCAGTCATAGTCAGGTTGGGGTGGGGAGAGCGGAGAAGGAGGGGGAGTTGGAAGGGAAAAAAGGGGGAGGAAGAAGAGGTGGCAGCAGCGGCGGTGATGGCGACAGTGGTGATGGCGGCGGTTGCAGCAACTGAAGGGAGCGAGGCTGGGAGAAAGCTTTTGAGGCTTGGGTTCTCAGTTCTCTTGTGTCAGTTATAAGTTTTGTGACCTTGAGCCAAAATCAGTTAGACTAAATGATTCTCAGGGGCTGGAATGGAGAAAACAGAACCAAAGAGAATAGGGAGGTGAAACTAAAGATTATGCAAGAAAATAACATTAGTACCCCATGAGTTCAGGTGGACTTTGCCCAAGCCGACACCATAAAATGTACCTCCCAACGTACTGAAAGAACTGGGGGATACACTTACTGAGCAGCACAGCTATGAGCATGGAGAACTTGAGAGCTTTCTTGATTTTCAAACAGGTAAGATTGTAAAGTTTTTGAATTATAGATCTAATAAGTAGACTTTAGTTAATGGTAAAACCTTATTCTGTTATTAATTAGATAAGTCCTACCTCTGTGAGTATAGGTAAGAGAGATTTCTCTGTTCTAGGTAAGCGTTCTACTAATTTAGGTGAGTTTCCTTTACTAAGGAACTCTCTAGACCAAATCTAGCTACCATTTACTTGTTTTTAAATTGACTCCACTCTGCACCCTGCCTCCAAAGAAAAAGGGTGGTAAATAAAACATTGACAAAAGGAGTCAGTTGAGTGATTTTTCAGATTTGTCTGAGTCTTCATGAGCCCATTTGGAGTTTTGTATCCAGAGGTCCTAGAATAGTTTGCCCTCATTTCTTTTACAGAGGAAGAAACTAAGGCACTCAGGTGAAATGACTTTTTCAGGGTCATACAGCCAAGAAAGTGTCAGAGGCTGATTTGAAGTCAGAAATTGGAGTCTTCACTTCAGGCTCTACACTTTTGCCACTGCAGCGCCACCTAGCAGCTTAGCAAATGAAGGCTTGATAATAAAAGTCTTGTGAGGATTTTGTAAAAAGCCTTTCGTATTCCTGTGAGGAAAAAGGCAGTGAACTGCAGCTCTGTTTAGATTCTATGGTTAGAGAATCGTGGGCAGGTCTCTCAATGATGAGATTGTCTCTTTTAGTTCCCTGATGGCTGATGAGTTTGAAGCTCTGCACTGGCTTAGGGCTGGGCAAGGAAGTTCCAGTGAAGTTGATACTAACTTGAAGCAATCTTGGGAGGGGGCAGCCCCATCGTTCGATGAGTCTCCTGCTCCTTTTCCCATGATAAGTCTGTATGGAGACAAGGCAGGGTGGTGACGTGGTATTGCCTTTCCCAGATTAGGTTCTTCCTTTAACCCTCTCCAGCTTCTGGCAGTGGGCTTGATAGAAACTAGGAAAATGAACTAGGGGATAGAGTCAACTTAGTAAAAGCAAGACTATTCAGCTCAAGATCACTGTTTCCTAAATTCAGATGGGATAAGCCAAAAGCTTTTAAGGTACATGGATTTCTAGTTGATTATTTTCAAAGCAGTTTGAAATGAGCCGCTCAAATTCACTGTGGAATAAGCACAGCTGAATTGGAGTATCTCCATTGGAATCCTGCTTCTACCACTTCCTAGCTCTTTGATGTTGGGCAAGTCACTTGATTTTATGGGCTTGACTTGATTTCTTCCTCTTTTAGATAGGCACCCATCTCGCTTTTAGGGCACTTTGTGAAACTTTCCTTCCTGATAACACTTTTGGTAAGAAGAACCTTAATGTGGAGAGCTTCCCTGAGTGCTGGGTGAGAGGCCTTGAAATTGCCATGTGAGGTCTGTGTGAAGGAACTAGCCAGAGATGCTTTGTGTGATAGGATTTATAATAGATATTGGTCAATATTTGAAGGATTAAGGAGGGATTAAAATTATTTTGTGTGATCCTTGCTGAGCAGAGGTAGAAATTAGAATATATTGGAGGCAAATTTGAGCTCCATGTAGGGAATAGCTGCTTAATAATTACAGCTATAATGATACAAATGATACCTGCTTTTGGATGTATATACAAGTCTTGGCTGTGCTCTGTGGACTCTGGGATCTTTTTCACAACTGCAATTCTCTAATCATATTCCCTTTTATCATTTTGAAGAGACCACATTGTAGAACAGAACTTGTATATTTATTAAATCAAAGTATTATTTAGTTGGTCTGTTTGTTGCCAAAATGCTTCCAAAATTATTTATTTATGACAGTTATTGATAATATTCATAGTTAATGACAGTAAGAAACTGAAATGCAAATGGTGTGCATGAGCTATGACACATGAAATCCATACAGTATGCATATTTTGTCTTAATTGCATTTTTGTCTGGTAGGTCCTTTATGGTTAGGTAAAAGTCATATGTAGAATGATACAACAGAAGATAGAATATATCCAAACAGCTTGTTGTAAGTTACTCCCCTCCCATTTTATGGGACTGAGGAAGTATGACCAGACTTGTATCATAAGCATGTTAGAGGGGATAATCTTCAGTAACTACGGCTAGAAGAGCTTCTGAACAAATGATAGTGAGGTTTACAAAAGAAGAACTGTATAATTTGTGAGACAAAAAATGTCAAATCATTTGTATAAATAGCAATTAGGAGAACAGCAAACTGGGAAGTGATCTTTGCAGCCATTTTTTTCCAGTATGGGTCTGATAATCAAAACAGAGGGAATTGATATTAATATGTTAGTATAAGATCCATAATCTAAAAAAGGTACAAATGAGGAATTTTCCCCCCAAAAAAACAAGCCATCACATGAAAATATAAGGGAACGTGGAAAACAACTTGACAAAACTTCTCTTTCTGTCCTTTGCCTTACTTTCCCATTTATTTTCACCTGTGCTTTAACTTTTTTTTTTTTCTCACAGTGATGTGATGCTTGTGGTACTGTTGGACTTTTTTGATGTAAATTTTTAAAACTTAAACAATTTAAAAAATATTTTGTTGGTGATTTTCCCCTTATTTCTTTTCCCAATGCCTCACCTTTTTCACAAAAGACAGTCAAGCAAAACCCAGGGATACCACCTTCACCTTACCTGACAGTATGTCATGCTACACCTGTAGTCTTCCACTCCACTGTAGGATTTATCAGTTTTTTAAAATGTTATAATATTTCCTCTACATTTGTTTCACTTGGTTTACATGTTTAATAATAACCAAAGATTTGGCCACACTGGGTTCTATGGAAATTAAGAGGCATCACCAATATTTATTGCAGTTATTTTTATTTCTGAACTAGTTCTAGATTTTTCAAACACTGCAATCATTTTTATTAGGTTTCTTATTTTAAATTCCACTGACAAAGTAATGAGTGTTGGACCCCTATTATTTCCCATAAGCTTTTAGGCCAAATCTTTGGTTATTGGGCAATTCAAGGTTCAGGACTGACAAGGGAGGGAGGTATGAACCAAATTTCCTTGCTCTACAGCCCACAGAAGGTATCCAATAAATAGGGCACTGTTGCATTCCTCTTCCAGGCTGCTCTCTAGGTTTTCTATACTATGTCCTACACCAGGTTGCCATTATCACAAATGTGGGCTTAACTTTTGATGTTTTGTCGACAGATTTCAACTAGTTTTGGAAACCAAGGTGCACAGAATTGCCCATAATCATAATTAATTCTCTCAATCTTTGTGATTTATCTCCCTGTTAAAAAATATTAAGACAATGCAATGAAGGCATATTCTCAAATTTCCTTCAAATATGTCTCTGTTTAGAATAATTCCTATCCCATTTGTTAATTTTAATGGAAGTAAGAACAAAGAACTTAAAAACATTTTTACCACAAGAATTTTGATAAATTAATAATTAAAAAGGGTATGATACTTTAAGAATGACCTAATCAAAAAAACACTAAAGACAAAGTTTGAGTATTTTTCCTGGTATAAATGAGTTTTCATTTATGATATATGAAGAGATATCTTCCAGTATTCCGGTTAAAAAAATTCTTACGAATATGCTCCCAGTCATCAAAGTCCAACAATTTGTTAAAATACATTAGAAGAACATTATATATCAATTCAAGAATCTGAAGTCAACCCACCCAGTAAGTGGGACATCTTTAGCATTGCAACTGGGGAACTATTGTGGAGGGAATACAATTGTCTACACTCTCCCATATTTCTCATGGAGGAGACCTCTCGTAAGCTAACGAGAAATTGCCCTGTGTTATAGATGTTGTGAAAACAGGTGTTGTAGCAGAACAATTGAGGTATGATGATTTGAGGAAACAGTGGTGACTCGATTTGATTTTGATTACAGGAAGAGGAAACTGGAGGCACAAGTGATGCATCTGCAGATGATGTTGTAGCTGAATGGCAAATGGAAAGTTCTTCCAGGTACTTTTATAACCATGTTTATCCAAATTTTTCTTCTGTATTGGTGAAGATAGATCCTGAAAGTTTATGAATTTGCTAAAATACAAATTAAAATAATGTGTCTCAGCACTACACATGCGAATTATATTTCAATTTTTGAGATAATAGTGTTATTTAGAAAGTCTCTGCTCAGAATCTATTTCATTCATATTGCTTTTTGGATTTTTTAAGGTGCCTTCTTTTTTTTACTCAAAAAGCATTTCACTAGAAATAATTCAATACTGTAGTTAAAATTTTTCTCTTTCTGCTGACACAAATACTCATCATGTATACATTTTTAAAAATGAACTTGTGAAATTTAAATGTAAACCAACATAGTATTTTTGTTTTTTTGTTGTTTGCTTTTTTTTTTCCTCATTTTTTTTCCTCGTTTGATCTGATTTTTCTTGTATAACATGATAAATTGGAAATATTTAGAAGAATTGCATGTGTTTAACCTGTATTGGATTTCTTGCTGTCTAGAGGAGGGAGGGAGAAAAATTTGGAATACAAGGTAAGGTCAATGGTATAAAAAGTATCTGCATGTATTTTGAAAAATATAAAGGTATTACATTTAAAAAAAAAAAAGAATTTAATGTGAACCAAACAACTACTTTTCAGTGTTAAGCTTTCTGTACGTTTTTGGTTTTTGTTTTTGTTTTTTTTGTTTTTTTTTTTTTAATTTGCAGTGATTCATCAAGTGATTATTCTGATTGGACAGCAGATGCTGGAATAAATCTGCAACCTCCAAAGAGACAAACCAGGCAGACAACACGGAAAATATGTATCAGCTCTGAAGAAGAGAATTTGAAGGATTCTAAATCACTAGAAGCAAAGAAAAATAAACCAAAACAGACAAGAAAAAAGGTCTGGAATTTTGGCTAGATTCTTTGGCCTTTCATATGTTTTTAGTATTGAAAGACTCGATGGATTTAAAATTCACTTTGTGATTACAAAATTAGTTTTAGACTATGGTTTTTTCCTTTTCTCAAAAGGCAGTTTTTGATCTTTGGATTGTTTCACATTGTCAGAGTTAAAATATTCATTGCAAATTCTTTCAAGTCTTGAATTTATATCAAATTTTTTTTTTTACCTCTATGAAAAGGTAGCAAAAAGTAAATTGCATGGTATATAATTCCTTTTCTAATAATTTTTTGTTTCATTTTATAGACAATTTTATCTTTCCTTCTTAACCTTAACCTGATGATAACTTGTGATCCTTTATTTTGTAAAATACTCTAGCACTTTACAAATCTGTTCATTGATAGATCTATTGAGATACAGTATCAGAAAAGGATTTACATGGATTGCAATTGATACCATGTACTCTCATAGCACAGATTAAAATAATTACCATTTCTTGCTTCAGTGTGATTAATACCTGAAAGGATTATCTTGTCATGGAATTTTTTATTAGTCCTTGAAGGACAATGTTTGAAAATCAATCAGTAAGCAACACTATGGATCAGATAGATTTAGCATTTGATATGTGTCATTGTTTGTGTATTTATTATGACTCTAGGTGTTTTAATTTTATATTTAAGAAACCAAGCGGCCTGCCTGCAGTAACAGGTGAACCCAGTGAAGAATGGCTTGCACCTCAGTGGATCTTGGACACTCTCCCACGCCGTTCCCCATTAGTTCCACAGATGGGAGATGAGGTGATTTTTGTTGATTGGTTTGCGCAGTCATTAAAATTATTACTTTCTATAATGATCTCACTTCTAATAGTTGAGTTGAAAAGATATTTGTGTGTGGGTTTGTTTTTCTTTTTTAATTGAAGGTTTTTAATTTTCAAAAGATATGCATAATTTTTCAACATTAACCCTTACAAAACCTTGTGCTCCAATTTCACCCCCTCCCCTACATACCATGTAATCCAATATATGTTAAATCCAATGTAGGCATACATATTTATATAATTATCTTGCAGCACAAGAAAAATCAAATCAAAAAGGAATAAAAATGAGAAAGTAAAATACAAGCAAACAACAACAAAAACAGTGAATGTGCTATGTTGTGGTCCACACTCAGTTCCCACAGTCCTCTCTGTGGTTGTAGATGGCTCTAAATCAGAAGGTTATTGGAATTAGTCTCAATCATATTGCTGAGAAGAGCCACATCCATCAGAATTGAGCATCTTATAATCTTCTTGTTGCCATGTACAATGATCTGTCTCTGCTCATTTCACTTAGCATCAGTTCATGTAAATCTCTCCAGGTCTCTCTGAAATCATCCTATTAATGGTTTCTTATAGAACAATAATATTAAATAATATTCATATACCGTAACTCCTTCAATCGTTCTCCAACTAATGGGTATCCACTCAGTTTTTAGTTTCTTGAACTTACAAAAAGGGCTGCTACAATCATTTTTGCCCATCAGTCCCTTTCCTTGAGAACATATTTGTAAGTGCACATGAGAACAAAAGTAGGAACAAAAACTCAGAGAAATCTTTGAAATTTGCATTTTGAATTTCCAAAGAGATAGGCAGATTTATGTATAGGTTCTGTTTCTGTTGTTCTACATGAAAATGCCCATTTTATTTGGTATTAGTTTAAAACAACATCTTTTAAAATTTGTTTTTTAATTTAAAAAAGAAACTATTGCCATTTGAGCCTATATCCAAGTTTTAATTCTGGAAGATTGGCATTTTTTAGAATATAATCAATTTAATTGGAAACGTTTTAAAAAAACATAAAAGCTCTCCTTCCTTTTTGTCATTTTTTTGGAATAAATTAATGAATGTAATTTACCAGAATCATTGGCACAAAATTTAAGGAAATCTCCAAACAAGAAATCATAGCTCTTAATTTTTTTTTAATGGAAATTGTGATGTTATCACTGAAGAACCAGAAGGCTTATATATCATTTCTCCATTGTTAGCAGAACTTCAGTTTTGATTGCTGGCCGAATATTCCTTGGCTGAGAGAGACAGTTTGTTGCTTAAAATGTACTTAAAGCCTTTATACACAGGTAGAACTTTGAGGGTGTTTGTGCTCTATGCTTTGCTGGCTTGGAAAATTTTTGATTACTACTACACTGGTTAGGAGTCAGCTGAAGACAGCCTTTGTTGAGCAAGGAGATGTTGAAAGTATCTGCAACGTCAGAAGTGCTTTGCAAGACTTTGTTTAGAAAGTTTGATTTTTGATTAAGTATTTTGTTTAGTGCAAAAGGTCCTAAGAACTACATAATTTTTTGACTATCTTACAAACACTAAAATTTGTTGGTTGTTTTGATGAGAGACCTTGCTTCATCTGCAATGGAGTCAATATCCTTCTGGTTGATACATTAAGTATAAGAACTGAAAGCATTTCCATTTTGGTCTTATAGAAAGACATCAGACATCAGAGCAAAATTGAAGAGTAGCTTATAGGCTTAAAAATTAAAAAACCCAAAAAACATTAGCACAAGTGATATCCTCATGCCCAAAGGTCACAAGAAACATCAATAAACAGGATATTTAATAATCTTAATTTGTATTTCTCATGATGCCTTAGGAGTGTTGTAAAGCTAATAATAGTTTTGTACCAACATGTTTCTAAGGTTGAAGAAGTAGAGAAATTCTATGAAGAATTTGACAATTTAATCCTAACTGACATTTTTTCACTTTTAAAATTCAAATTTCATTTAATATGAACTTAACAAATATTAAAAATTTTACCCTACTATCCCGTTCCCTTACCTCTGTCTACTTCCAGACTTCTCTGTGCATTTATTGTTTTATTCTTTAGTTGTTGGCATCAACATCTCAATTTTCCTATCTCTTTCCTTTGAGGAAATGCATTCTTTGATTGTATCCTTTTAACCAATTATATCCAGTTTGCTACTTGGTGACAATAGGGAAGAGGTAGACACGGGATTATGGTGAAAGGCATGTAGAATTATGTGGTTTGGGAACAGAAGGCAAGTGATTGAAGATTATTTAGCATCCTCAATCCTGCGTTCCATGTCGACTCTTTTTAGGATCAATGTCCAAAAGCCCTGGGATTAGTGAACTCCAAATAACTTTAAAAAATGAAATGAAATCTGAGAGCAAAAAATGACATAGTGATGTGGTAGTTATGTCTAAATTACACAATCAGATCAATTGGTAAGAGTAAAAGCCAAATTTAAGATCAAGTTGGATGAAAGAGTATAGATTAAAATGATCCCAGTCTGTCTATTTGACTAAGCTACTGTTTTATTAGTGTGGTGTCTATATTCAAATAGATGTTTGATTTTGAAAAATAGGAAATAGATGAATGTCAAGTCTAGCTTAATTACAATTTTGTGGGGAAGTAATTCACTTTCACAGGGAGATCAAAAGAAACCCAAGAAAACACTTTTATCCAAAAAACACTTACATATCTCTTTGAAAATAAAAATGGAAATTAAGGTATAACACTAGTTGGAAGTATGAAGTCATTTCCAGCCCACACATTTTTATAACTGAAAATCAAAAGGGATCCACAAACTGGTTTTTCAGACACATATTTAGATTATTCACATAATTGATAGTAACGGAAGGATCACATTTTAGTGTATCAGTATGTTAGTTGGAAGTGGAAATAGCATTCAAGGAAAGCAAGGTGGGAAAAGAAACTGGACCCAGAGGGCAAGAATACATCCCTGCTAGAAAGGATAGAATTTTCAATACATTCAAGTTATCTCAGAGAAGGGTGAATTCCCAGAGAACAAGCATGATCATGGTATCAATACCTCCAAATGAAACCATGCAAATCTAATGTGGTAGCAATTATTCAAAATTGGCTAATTAGTAACCCTGTGGCTATTTTCATTAAGTCCTGAATTCTGTCCTTTTAGTTTCTTTTAACATATCAGGGTAAGTCCCAAAAATATATTCATCCTCATAATTGAAAATTAAGTCAATGCTTAAAGTACCCTTTGAAAGTAGTAGCATTTACATAACTCCTGCAGTTCTGTAGTGTGCTGATTTATACTACTGAGCAGTTGACATTTTTACATTGGACTCTTATCTAGTTGTATTTTATGTGAGGGAAACCTCATCCCTTTTTTAACTATGAACATACCAAATATTCATGGTTAATGGTTGTGTGTTTGGAAAATAGCTTATATTGCAGATAATGTTGTAGGAAAATCTGCCTTAATGAAAAGTCACTTCTAAAATGCTTATTAAATAGCATGTTTCTCTGTTGTCTTCTGTCTTTTTTTGTGTGAATGATTGCTGTTACCTAGTCATTAAATCATTTAGGCATTCTGTTTTGTTTTCCTCTTGTAGTACATAGGTCTTAAGGATGAGCACTGGGGCATTTTGATGCGTGACACAAACAGAAGATGATGCTTGGTAGATTCAGAATGCCATATTCTTCAATAACTTTTTTTTTCCTTTTTTCCCTCCCCTAGCTTATATATTTTAGGCAAGGCCATGAAGCTTATGTGCGGGCTGTAAGAAAAGCAAAAACATACAGTATTAATTTACAGAAACAACCATGGAATAAAATGGACCTCAGGGTAAGCTTACCAAGTTCACAAACCTATGTCTCTGATGTACCATTGCAAATGAATTCAGTGACCTCTTGACAGTTTTATAGGCTTGTTCTTTTGAACTCTTGCAATCATCTCTCTCCTTCCTACTTCTCTTCATTTCACAGAGTCAGATGAGCAGTAGTTCTAAAACACAGGGCACATCCTATCGCTCTTATGCACAGAATATTTAGTGACTTCCAGACCTTTCACAAGTATACTCCTGTAGTCAAGTCTCCCTAATAAACTTTAGAACATTCTTCTTCCATACATTTCCTGTATCCTCCCACTTCTGGGAAGTCCTTGTTAGAGTCCCCATTCAAACTGCTGTGGGTAGATTGCTGTATTTGGAGTCAGGAGAACTCTGATTACATATTGCCTCAGACACTTAATAGCTCGTTGACCTTGAGCCAAGTCCCCTTTTCTCAGCCTCAGTTTCCTCATATGTAAAATGGGGGAGAAGAAAATAAGACCTACATCACAAGGTGGTTGTTAGGGTCAAATTAGTTAAAACATGTAAAGTGCCTCGAGTGCCAAGTGTTTTCTTGATTTATATCCTTTCAAAAAGAGCAAAAGTTCCTTGAGGTCACTCAGTCAGTAGTTCTTGAATTGCCTAATTAGTGTTCACATATACCAAACTTGTATTGTATTGTAGTGGTTACCATCAGGGCTGCAAACATAAAATAAGCAGGAATAGTCCCTCCTTTGGATGATTGGCAGTGGCTCTGCTCTGCCAGCCGCATGATAGCCGAAGGGGTAGGGGCAAAGTCCAAGGTAGTGGTTGGAGGGAATGGTCCAAGTAGAAGTCAATTTGGCTTGGAGTCATTTAAGAAAATGACCTATGGCGTCCAGAGTTCAATTCAAAGTGTTGTGTCATATTTCTACTTTTTAATTTAATTTGAATTTTTTTTCCATTCTCTTCTGTTTTTTCTGTTTATCCTAATTGAGAGACTCCTACTTGGTCTAGTGGTAACAGCTGTAGGAAAAAGGAAGTTAGGAGTGAGATGAGTGTTTAGGAGAAAGATGATTGTGATGGGAGTTCGCTTTTGTAGACTACTTCAAGATTTATGTAATGGTTTTTCAAAAATGATTTTATCCTCCTAGCAACTGTGAAGTTGGTGCTCTTATCACTAGTTTATAGTTGAGGAAACAGGCTAAGAGAAGCTCAAGGCTTTGTCTTTAGAATCAACCTCATGCCCGTTTCTAGAAAAAAATCTCCCATGTTTTTGTGTTCTGCATATTTTACCAAGTATTTGCAGGATAGAAAACATTTGACAGGCCTTCACAATGGTTTGGATGCTGTGAGTGAGCAAGGGTGTGGCGACAAGGACAACAATCTCATTGTTGGGAGCCTGGCTGAATGGGAAGATTTTGTGCCCTTTACGGTAATGGGGAAGTTAGAAAGAGAGGAAGATTTAGGAGCCAAGCCAGTGAATTTACTTTTGGATATGTGTTTTTAAGGTGTGTATGGGACATTAATAGCTGGCAGCTACTAGGAGACAGTAAGAAGATGTGAGGCTAGAGGTCAGGAGGGAGTGTAGAGCTGGATAGATTTGAGAATCATCTATATAAAGCTGGACCTTGAATCCATAGGGGCTGATGAAGTCATCATGTGAGATTGCATAGAGGGAGAAGCAAGCTTTGTGGGGCACCCATAGTTAGTGGGTATGACATGGATGAAAATCTAGCAAAAGAGGCTGATACACCACGAACATTGGTTGAATTAGTTTCTCCGATACAGATAAAAGCAGCGACATTTTAGTTTAGTAGTAGAAATTTGAAAGGTGAGTGAAAAATTAAGTTCTTGGGACACTAGGCACTGTAGTTGAGACTTCCTCTGCAGATTTAGAAATAGGGTTAAGAAGCTGAATGGAGGTCTTTGAGAAAAGCACATGATGGAATTATCCATCAAAGTACATTCTAGCCCTGTGATGGTAAAAATGGGAAGTTTACAGACCCTCCTCATAATAAAATAAGATATGTATGTAATGCAAATCCATCAAAAAGTATTTCTTTTGATTTCTTCTTTACAGGAACAAGAATTTGTAAAAACTGTGGGAATCAAATATGAAATTGGACCACCTACACTTTGCTGCTTGAAGCTCGCATTTCTGGATCCCATCTCGGGCAAAATGACTGGAGAATCTTTTTCCATTAAGTAAGTAGCACACTCTGGTCATAGAATTTTACTTGTCTGATTCAGCAAAAAGTGGTTTTTTGTTTTTTGTTGTCACTTGTGATGTATTAGAAGAAATTCCCAAGGGATAATTTCTATTCTTGAGTACTGTCCTGGGTTACTGTAGAGTAACAAAGGGCATATTTATAGAAAAAAAAATTTTTTTTTTCCTCTACAAAGGTACCACGATATGCCAGATGTTATTGATTTCCTTGTTCTCCATCAGTTTTATAATGAAGCCAAAGAAAGGAACTGGCAGAATGGTAAGTTCTTGCCACCTCTTATAGCCAGTCTTTCAAGGTTAATAAGTGGGGATTTTCTTATTGTTGTTGACTAACCAATCTCAGAAATGCATTTGTATTAAAGCAAAAGGATGTAGTATTAATGGTGATAGCATAAATGTTATTAACTGCAAAATTGCATCAGGTTATCTCCATTGCTTTTCTTTCTTTTTTTTTTTTTCCTCTTGAGGCTGGGGTTAAGTGACTTGCCCAGGGTCACACAGCTAGGAAATGTTAAGTGTCTGAGACCAGATTTGAACTCTGGTCCTGCTGAATTCAAGGCTGGTGCTCTATCCACTGCGCCACCTAGCTGCCCCCATCTCCATTGCTTTTTAGTGTGTTGATGAATTCATTAAAGTGATTAGTGGATGGGATATTTGACATGAGATGTGTCTAGCACAGAATTTTGTTTCTGACATTTGTAATAAAGGAAAGTTGAATGAAGTCATGGGTTACTCTCTGTGACATAATTTCACAAAACTTGATAGTACACATATTCTCCATGGATCTAAATCAATGAATTTATGTTAACCTTTCATAGACCTCTTTGTTTTAATTCTCTACATCTCATTCCCTAACTGTTTAATAGCGAGAAGCCTGCAGGATATGCTCACTGTTGTGTAAAGGATGACTTCTCTTGGGTCCAGGGATTCTTCCTACCAACCCAAATATTAACATTGATCTTGTCGTTTTGGTCTTCAATTTTGTCTATTCTCAATTTTTCCAGCCTGAGTATCGTAAATAGAGATTCACACTACCTTAAATTACAGGTATCTTCAAGTCATCTAATTTAGGACTTCTTAAACTTTTGGTATCATGGACAATTTTGGCAAACTGATGAAGTTGAGTGATTATTTTTAAGCTTCATTTAAAAAAATAATATTTGAAGGAATTCCTTAATTTCCCATAGCTTAGTGAAAACCTTTTCCTATCTAAGTTTATGGTCCTTTGGAAATATTAAATGGAATGAGATATATAGGTCCCTCCTTAAGCCTTGATCTTATGCAATCCCTTCTTTTGCCACCTTAGTGAACTGTTAACCAAAAAAGTGAATGAATTTAGACTGTATTCACACAGTGGCTTAACTTTCCTTGGGATCATTTTATTAACCAGTTAGTCAATAAATATGTCAAGTATCTGCTATGTGCCAGGCACTGTGTTAGGCACTATTTCTTTTCACTAGACCTTCTCTAATTTCAGATGTAGGTTTTTTGAGTTGATATAATCAAAGCTTTCCTAATTATTCAGATTGAGATGCACCTTTGTTTTTCTGTAATCTGATTTGATGTTGATGATAATCATACCCTGTATTTTACTGGCCTTTCTGAACAAAGGAGAATCTTGGGCCTTTTTTTCTCTAAGTGTTTTGTCTGGGCACTTCAGGTTTTTTGGGTCAAAAACTAGTGACGTACCTTAGCACATTGATGATAATTCCTTGTGTAACTTCAATTCTGTCTTCTTGAAGTTTTTCTCTCTTTCTCTATTCACTATCCAGAAGGGTTGAATGCTTATATGAAAACTGGATATATGTCCCTTTGTTGTCCTCCATAGTCATTTGTACAACTTTTAAATGAGTCTCTCTCTACCCAGTTACCTTACTCTTTACAGAAGGGCCATGTATTTACCATGAATATTTTTCTATTCATAAAATGATCCTATTCACCATTGGAACTTATGAGCCAGTTCCTTTCCATGAATACTTTTTTCCCAAAATATTGGCGTGAAACCAAATAATAGATTTTTGTGGGTTGGTTTGTTTTTGGGTCTATATAATTATGCCCACTTGATTTGGCCTTTCTCAAAGTTTTTGTTTTATTTCTTAAAATAATGATTCTTGAATGAATATCACTCTGTCCATGTGTATGAAAACAAATGTACATGTGTGTTTGTATATTATTAGCAACAGACTGTATTGTTGAAAATAAACATACATGTGTTAATGCATCCATTTCAATAAGGTTTTAATTTTGCCTAAAGATGCTAGTCATTTTGTAATTTATGGCAGTTGCATTCTGCTGGGAAGCTTTATGGTAGTTTACAGAATAAGTCATTTTTACCACATGTGATAATATACCTTTTCATCTCTATAAGTGACATTTCTTAGTATATTCAGCTTTCCCATGCCCCACAAAGAAATCTAGTTTTTAGCATAACCAAACAATAACAGAACTACTTCTTGTCAACATAAGTAGCATTCCATGCCTTCATGTCCCAATATAGAAGGAATACTTGCTTTTTCTACTTTTTTTAAGCACCCCAAATTTTTCATTTAAATTAATGTTAGTTCCTGAACTTCTTTTCACCTTAAGTGTTAAGTGAATGAACACCTCTCCTCCCAAATAAAATAGAATCAACTTGTTCCTAGAGTAATCATTTCTTTTAGTTTAGTGGAAACAAAGAGAACAGTGTTTAATTGTGGATAGAGTCAGGGCAGGCTGAATTTATGTCTTCTCCCATATAATGTACTAGCTGTGTGATCCTGGGAAAATCATTTAATCCTTCTGTTAGTTCTCTTGTCAACTCTTCTAATCCTATAAAAATTGCAGATGAAATGCAGAGGAAATTTCTTCGCTGGTAGCTTTCTCCAGTGATGACCTCAAAATCCAGAACCTTTTTCTCTTAAGCCCACCTCCAGTAAAGGAATTCTGATGTTATGGAAGTATCTGTAGTGTAATTTCAGAAGCACTAAATTTAAATTAGAAAATTACCTCTAACTTACTGTGTTGCTTGACTTATGTGGTGTTCACTTGTTTGCTTGGTTTTTACAATGATGTGATTGAACTAGATGACTCTATGGTTCCAACCAAATCCTGGGGTTCTCTGATCTTGTAAACCATTGAAAAGATTTTTATATCTATATATACCATCAGTATTGGGCATTTCTTCCAGTGGTACAAATGTGATATCACCGCCTCTTTATCTGTGTGATTCTTACCCCGGCCCTTTCTGAAATCCTTCTTTGGAATTCCACCCAAAAGAAATGTTCAAGTTCCTGGGATAGTATTAGAATTTTATATATATAGTCTTGATTCCCTCCACAGTACTCTTCCGTTCCTCACATCTTAAACTTAGTTCCTTGAAGAAATTTCCAGCAAGTTCCTGTTAAGACTCATGTTTATCTAACTATAATTCTTAACCAACCTAGTATTCTGAATTTCTGAGCCAGAGCAAAGTAGTAACAGGATGGTATTCATCCCGTTAGCTTTAGGCACAGTGAAACATGATGCTATTTTAGGCAGTGTGACTTGGAAGAGAAACACTCAGTAGTGAGCATAACTGTTTTCTTTAATGATAAGTAATAGATACTTAAATCTGGAAAACAATAAATTATTTTCAGTATTGTATATTTAAGAAAATAGAGAAAAATATAGTATCTTTTGAAAAAATTCTTAGAAATTATAATTAGTTAAAATTATTTTAAGATGCTATGGTACTAGAAAAGTGTAACATTCTGTTAATCTTAAAAATGACTGCTTAGAATCCTTACATTTCTAGATATATAGATTTTAGTTCAACAAGATGTATGAATACCTTTTTAAAATTCTCTTTAACAAAAATTTTAGGTGACAGATTTCGCAGTATAATCGATGATGCATGGTGGTTCGGAACTGTGGAGAGTCAACAACCTTTCCAGCCAGAGTATCCTGACAGTTCTTTCCAGTGTTACAGTGTTCAGTAAGTATGGTTACAGTGATTATACATTTAATGCCACAATATGTAAATCCATGAATCCATGGCTTTTATAAATCTCATTGGGTATTTTCTGTGTGAGAATATTAAGCCATTATTTAACCACATCATGGTTGGCCCATTGCAAAAACCAAACAAGGACTCTTATTTTTTTCTTCTTCATATTTTTTTTTGTCTGTTTCTTTGTGTATTATACAAGGATTCTCTTCTGAGACCATCTTGCTATAAAATATGGCATTATGTGATTTGATGTAATTGATTAAAGTAGCAGGAAACATGCTGCATTTTATTTCATTTTGTATTTTGAGGATTCCTGATGAACATGAACACACTGTTCATCCTTAGATTTTTTTAATTGTTTTATTTCTAAGAAATCATTCAACAGAGCTTGATTTGGGCGTTTTACTCTTTACAGATTGGAAAAGACATTCCTAACTTTTTGGTCCATACCTAAGGGCAACAGGGGAACTGTCAAGTCATAGAATGAAGAAATTTACAGAATGGATCCCGTTCCCAAAGTTCTTTTTGACTCAGTATTAGATGTAAATTTGGGTTGAGAAGGTGAATAGGCTTCAGTAAACTAAATCTTAAAGTTGAAGGTCACTATCCGTAGTCCATGTTTATTTCTTAAGTTTAATTTTGTCTGGGCAAAATGCTCTCACAGAAGATTGCATTATACTTTTATAAATAGTACAAAGAAAATTCTCTCTTATGTTTGTCAAGATGAGTGCATGTGAATTTGATTTCTCTTATTGCTTTTTAATAGTTGGGACAATAACGAAAGAGAAAAGATGAGCCCCTGGGACATGGAACCAATTCCAGAAGGAAGTAAATATCCTTTTGAAAATTCATTCTTTTGAAACTATCATGGCCTTCCCCAGAAATTTAAGTTAATTGTTTCTGATTTATTTTTTTCCCCCTAGCTTCCTTCCCAGATGAAGTTGGTGCTGGTGTCCCTGTATCTCAGGAAGAACTGACTGCTTTGCTCTATAGGCCCCAAGAAGGAGAATGGGGGGTGCATTCTAGAGATGAGGAGTGTGAACGGATTATTCAGGGCATCGATCATCTTCTTACCCTGGGTATGATGTACTTAAAAGACTGAGTGAATTTATTTATAATCTGATCTCACAGTTTGTCATATTCAGCCAAACATTTCACTTAGTAGGGCAAATTTTTATTTTAGTATCAGAGCTTTTCAATACCTGTCCAAAGTAATGACTGATGTTCTTGGGGGATTAATGGCAAAGGTAGGCCTGCCAGATCTCAGGTACCTTTGTCCTTTCCATTTAATTATGACTGGCAGTAAGGAAGCATGGAATTTGTTCATAAAATATCCACAAAGTTCTTTGAAATGTGATTTTTCAAACCAAATTTTATAATTTCCCATTTGATTGTTCTAAAAGTGTGTTCTAACAAATTATTTGAATTTTCATTTGGAGGGGTAGATTTTATTCTTTCTATTCTGATTACTGCTTAATGTTTTTGTAAATTGAAACGAGCTCTAAACTCATTGTTCTGTGATATAGAACTGTAGCTTATTCCCTGTCCTTATAAGCATTGATGAGAAATGGATCTCATTTGTTAATAAAAAGTGTCATTCCGCATTTAACATTACCTTGTTTGATCTTGGTCCTTTGTAGATTTTGCTAGCCCTTTTGCTGTTCCCGTGGACCTTAGTGCCTACCCCTTGTATTGCACTGTAGTTGCTTATCCGACTGACCTCAACACAATTAGACGGAGACTCGAAAACCGGTTTTATAGGTTAGTTGAGTCCTTGTAATCTTTGTAGAAAATGTAAAACATCGGTCATGTGTTTTTCTTGGAGCTAATTTGAACCAATAATGTTTCTATTGTTGTAGTGGGAAATGAGGAATGGTTCAAAATAACTCATCTCAGTTTTGTCTAGTAAACTCGGATCCCTGATTCACATAATTAAAAAATAAAAAAAAAAAAGGTACATTATTCCAGCTCGAAAAAAGTAACTACTAGAACTTTTGTTTCTAAAACCATGTCTTTTAGCATTCTCTTTGAGAAAGTGTTCTTCCTTCTCTCCATTTTCTCTCATTCCCTTATAATCCTCTAAATCACTTTTTAGCCAGAACAGGCTAATTTCATTTTTATCTCAAATTTTGGTGTCCAGACTACGATTCTTAAACCCTAGTCCTATATTTGTTGTTCTAGTCCTACATCATCTTTTTTCTTCTTTTTCTGTGGGCATGTCAATCGTGCACATCAGCTTGATCACTTTTCATGTGTTACTCAAAGGTGTTACTTCAGATGGATTTTTTTTAAATCTCTAGAATATCTGCGTTAATGCTTATGTACTTATCCTTGGCACCTGACAGATAACTTTTCCTTTTTTCAGGAGAATATCGGCTTTGATGTGGGAGGTACGATATATTGAGCATAATGCCAGGACTTTTAATGAGCCAAACAGTCCTATAGTTAAAGCAGCCAAAGTTGTAACTGATGTTTTACTTCGCTTTATTGGGTAAGAGAATAATTTGATTTTTCATAGGGATAAACTTTTTTAAATTCTAAAAGTTGTCAAGAGCCAAAATTTGATTTGCTCATGTGTTTTGCAGTGATCAGAGTTGTACTGATATTCTGTCCACGTATAACAAAGTTAAGGCAGAAGATTTTATAAGCACTGAGGAAGATGGGGACCAGGACTGTAGCAATGAGGTAAGAATGTAAGAAAAAATGAATGATTCTGAATATTCAAAAAGGGTGTGTTTTAATTGGCTGTGAGCAATTTGATCAGCATCTGCATCTTTTTAAAATTAAAAATTCTGTCCCCTATCTTTTGTAGGGACATTCTAAAGTTGCTAGTGTTAAAGTATAGGTCACCTGTTATCCACTTCTTATTTAAGAAGCTTCAGTAATGAAGAATCAGTATTTCAGATTTTAAGGTTTTGAAAGAAATCATTTAATGTTTCTTATTATTTATTTGATAGAACATTGGTTAATTTAATTGAAATATGTATGAAGTGTATTCTAAGCTTAGTTTTGAGTTAATTCAAGTTTTTTGCTTGATGAGATATCTTCATTTGCCTTCATGAACATCATTTACAGTATTCTTGGCAAATATAGGAGGATGGAAAATGTAATTGTATTACTGTAGTGAGTTAGAGTTTGTTCTTTAAATCAGGAAAACACAGAAAATCCCATATGGTTTTTTATTACCATGAATCACGCAAATTATCCGTTTCATAATCTGGCATTTTGTTTTTCACCTAGCACTTGCCTCAGGGTTAGGATATAGCAACAATTCTCTTCCAGCTAATGTGGCACCGAATGTAACTCCGAAATGAATTAGGATAAATTCAACATTCGCATATCTATAAGGGATTTATGCTGCTTTCAGTTGATTTATGCCTTGGTTTTGAATTACTAGCATTTAGAAGGTTATTTCCATCCTCCTTGGGCATTTGACCCTCATTTTCAGGGGCTGCCAGTATGTGCAGCCCCAAGTTATTTAAGCCTTTTTGTTTTTGTAACAGCTATGTTTCCTATAGTACAACCACAAATTATAGCACGTGCTTCTCCACATTCATGTTTTAGTGTAGGGTTTTTTCCTTTTTAAATGAAACTAGATTTCTTAAAGCATTGAGATCAGCCAGTCACTAATTATGTGTATGTGTGTCAGCATGCACGTATATGCAATATTGTAAACATTTTGTTTATTTGTTCTTTTTGACTAGCTAGCAAGCAATCAGTCCTAGTAATTGTCTCTGGCATTGCCACTCAGATTGAAGGAGGAAGAGGAGGGGAAGAAAGCCTTTTTAGTACCTCCTGAAGCTTTCATTTTGTTGTTGTCACCAAGGAAGGAGCCCTCTGAGAAATCTGAGGACTGTTTTGGCTATTTTTGGTGGAAAATTAATTATTCAAGTAGTTTTTAAAATTCACTATAATGTTTTTCTTTTTTTAAATTCTAGGCGGTACAAGTGCCAGATGTAGATTCTGATGGTCCTGGAACATCCTCTGGAATAACAGTAAGTAAAGGAGCCTACTGCTGAGAAGAAAATACCTTTTCCAAGATTTTCCATACTAGTATATTTATAACTTTCTTTAAGGTCCATTTTCCTTTGTAAAGCACAGGGGATTCATAAAAAGGATACTGTTAAGTGAAATTTGTATATCCCCACAATGGATTGATTCAGTAAGAAGAGTAAATGTTGTTCTAAGTGTTAGAATGGAAAACTTGAGTTGCCAGAATGGATGGGGCCCTTGCAAGTGTGCATTTTTTTTTTAACCTTTTGGAGATTCCAAAGGCTAAAATAGTTATTAGGTTAGAATTTTCATGAAGTATATTCTTAAAAAACCCACTTAACCTCCATTTTAAGAGGAGAACATTTTATTATACAGTTAGACTTACTTAAGATAGCTGCTTGAATATCAATTTTAAAAACTAGGAAAAACATTTTTTAAAGGAACATCATTTTTCAGAAAGTTTTAGGTATTCCACCTAATATGTAGAAATCCCTTTTACCTGCTCCAAGCTTAGCTTTTAAATGCAGTTTCCCATAAAACTTGTAGGTAAGATGCCCACCCAAAACTTCCATTCAAGCAACTCCTGTTGAATGGGTAAAACAGTGTAAAGAACTTTTGAGCCTCATTTATGAACGTGAAGACTCTGAGCACTTTCGACAACCAGTCGATCAATTGTCTTACCCGGTAAGTGTGTGCTACCTTCAGTGAAAACCAGCATTGTCTTGCTACGTACAGGAAGTTTCAATTCAGCGTTGCTAATGCCATTGACTTGTGGGATGCCTGTGCATGCTAATTTGAAAAATTATATTCTGCACTCTGAGACTCAAATCCTTTTGTTCCTCTTTTCTGTTTTTTATCTTGGTCATCCATTTTTCTTTTATAGCTTTTTCATATATATATATAAAATTACAGTAGAGTTAACACATTGTATACATTCAGTGGATAAGTGCACAAAATATTCCACTTTGACTTAATTCTTATTGGATCTTTTTACTTGGTGTAATCCCTAAAATAGTCAAGGAAACAATAACACTACTTTTATTTTAGCAGGGAGAGACCATACAGGAAACGATCATTAGAATATATTTCCAATATTATTTGTATTAGATTTTTAAAAAGCAGTCTGGTGCAGTCTGTGGACCCCTTTTCAGAATAATGTTTCTAAATGCATAAAAACATATGTAAGATTACAAAGGTAACCACTTATTTTAAAATATTTAAGGAAATATTTTAAAGAGCAAATCCATGGATCTCTCCTGGATCAGACCCAGCTGTGAATTCATCACTCCCAAGATGTCTTCTATCCACATGTTTTTGTTTTTGTTTTTGAAAGAAACCTTTTCGTTTAGGGAAGGCATTTGCAAATAGCAATTGATACATCTCAATCTTTGTTTTTTTGAAAGATTGATAGGTTTTATCTTTTTCTGGGATAATTTCACAGAATAATTAGGAAGGGAAATTTCAGGATTATTCATACTAACATAGTATTCTTATTTGGAAACTCTTGCATTATTGGCATTTAATATTTTTGTAATAGCATTCTGGGTACATAGTATGTGCTCTATGTTCTCCTAGGGCAAGCAGCAGCAAGGAAGAGAACTGCTGAAATACATTGTAGCATTTGCATCAAAAGAATCTCTTCTCCCTATGGTACAGGCTCAGTAGCTACTTAAAAAACCAACTTAAAAAAAATAATTGATTTTTATTCCCCGTATTACAGTAAACCTTTTTTCTAATTTGACAAAAGTGTCCAACAGCTTTTCTGTCCTTTTTCTTTCTTTGCCATTTAAACAAAATTGCACAGAAAAGGTTACAAGCCATTTATGTAATGGATTTCTACTTTCAAGTTTCTCTTGTCCATTTCCACAAGGCATTTGTTTGTTGAGAGGCGCTAAGGTCAGACTGATCAAGCATTTACCTGCTCAACACCTTCCTTGATAAGCTCTGCATTATGATTTTTCAGTCATCACATTTTGACATTTGGATTTTGGATTGTGAATTGATTGTCTAAAAGCCATTCTGAATAGATATTAGCTTTTTAGAAAATGACTTAAACAAAAGCTCTGTATCTGGGTTCTTTGAATCCCTCATTTGAAGATGAGGAAATTTTTTTCTTTGAAGAGGATTTTTTTTTAAATTTCTGTTCTTTGATTTCTTTTCAGAGAATATGCTGGTTTTATTGTCTCATAATTCTGCATGGATAGAGAGAAATTTCATTTTGACTCTTTATCAGTAAAGGTTTTTTTTTTTTTAACCCTATGTTGGCATATAGGTCTAGTTATTTATATTAGAATGAAAGTTCAAGGTGAAACAATTAGAGAATATTTTCCTTGAAAATCTTCCAATCAAATTCTGAACCATTGTGATAACCCTATACACAGGAGGAGTTTGTGATATGAGTCTAGATTCCTGAAAATATTTAGTTCTAACACTCCATTCTTTTTGTGGTTGGGAGGGCTCAGGGTTGGTTGTCAAGAGAACCTTTTTCTGCTCTGGAGACTGTTCAGGGTTGGAGCAAAGGAAATTCAACTTTTTTTAATGATTGATCTTCTCTATTGTATCCTTGCATAGCCATGTGTTTTTGCAGAATGGAAATAGGAGCTAAGGTCCCTTCTTAGCTTATTTTCACTTCTAAGAGTTTTAGTGGCATCAGACATCCCTACTTTGTGATATAGTTGTTTTGGTTTTTGAAAGGTTGGGAAGCCTAGGGTGGTTTGGGTGGTACTTTCTAAAGCATAATGGAGGTAATAGAGTTACTCGTTATACTAAGCAAGCCTCTCTCTTCTTGTATGTTGTTGAACACTGTTGCCAAGATTTAGATATGATAACATACATTAATACTTTTAGGATTATCAAGATATTATAGACACTCCTATGGACTTCAGCACTGTGAAAGAAACTTTGGAAGCAGGAAACTATGCCAGTCCTTTGGAATTTTATAAGGATGTTCGCCTAATATTCACCAACTCAAAAGCTTATACTCCTAATAAAAAGTCAAGGGTATGAGTATTCTTCATGGAATAATTATTTTAACCATTTTGTTAAAAAAAATTCCTTGAACCTCATCTAGGCAACCAGTCATTTGTATTAAACAGTTATCTTTGATCAATTTATAAATAGTTTAAAAAGGTGCTACTATGAATACAATAGTTTAGTCGCTTAAAATATCTCTACTAAAACCTGGGTTTAATAATAAGCATGCATGTTACACACCAAGGTACTTTTGTATATAAGCTATACTGAATTAACTTGTCTTCCTTTCACTTGCTGCCTATTCATGTTTGCATATTTTACCTCAGGCTATCAGAGAAAGGTCAAGACAATAGTAAGTAGTAAGTGAAGAATTAGGCCAGTGTTAATTTTTTGATAACTATTGTTTGCGAGAAAGGTGGTTGGTATTGTGGAGATGGCATAAGCAAAATATTTTTATGATTTGTAGATTGAACAGTCTTTGGAACTTTTAATATTTTAACTGCATTCAGCATTTCCCAATACCCTGTCTGAAATGAAATTTAGCAAGAGCAAAATAGGCAGTTTATATATAGTCTCCACTGGTACCACATTTATATTGAGTCAGTTCTCAACAATGGTTTTTCTCACCAAATTGTCATATATAAATGAGTTCTACTATAGTTAATTCATCATTTCGGTGAGTGAAATTTCAGGACTGTTGAATATAAGTTTTGTTTGGAATGATGATACAGATGTTACTATGCATTTTCTTAGTCTATTTTTTAATAGAACTAAGTTATGTTTCCTGGTTTCAGATCTACAGCATGACTCTTCGCTTATCTGCCTTATTTGAAAATCATATTAAAAATATAATCTCTGATTATAAATCTACCATCCAGTGTCAGAAGAGGAAACAGCCCCCGTACAGAAAACGGATCCGAAGCAGCAGTAGTTCACCAAATAGTAGCAGAGCATCAAGGTAATTGTACTCTTGTTTTTCCATTTCATTAATGACCCCTTTTATACTTAGACCAAACTCTCCAATAATTTTGCTGTCCTTCGCTCCTTCTTTGCCCAGCTTCTTAATGTCTTTTACTCCACATGTTCACTCTAGGGTTTTTTTTCTCTTGTGTGCTGTCACCATCATCCTCAATCATCAAATTATATCATTATTATTAACATCATCATCGTTTTGGAAGTCTCTTCTTTAATGTGACAGTAGTTTTGAGGGATAAAAGGAGCATTGTTTTGTTCATGGTTCCCAGTGTTTGGTCTGTTAGTAGATAACTGACCTGGGAATTATGAGACCTGGGATGTCCATTGAACTCTTTATCAATGTGTGATCAGGAGCAAGTCATTGATCATGCGTTTTTCATTGTATCTCACATATTTATTGTGTAAATTAAATAGATCATCTCTATAAAAACACCGAGTTTAAAATGAACAATAAGCCCAAAGTAGGAGGGGAATAATGCATTAGAAATGTTTATAGTGCAGTGCAGAAGAAGCCTATGGAGACCACAGGCCTGTAATATTCAATAATAATTTAACATGAAATTATAATTATTTCTTTGCTCATCCTTAGGATGCAAGGAGAACTTAAATATGAAAAGGTACAATGGATAAGAAGTGTATTGTGGTGGCAAGAATTGCTCTCTTTGCCCCATTCTGCCAGTGTGACTCTCACCACTTAGCATTACACACCAGAAGTGTGTGAAATGTTTAACACAATTAGAAAGCTACAATACTCCATAAGTAATGCTCATTTGTCATTTTCAAATTTCACATGCAGCTACAGAAGTCAGTTTTTTATTTGAATTCTATACCCAGATTCCAGGTGACTTTCCTAAGATTTAGTTACAGAGAAGGTGTCTACCTGATTTGGGCAGAATTTCATCCTATGAGAATCCCTTTTACTAATAACACCAAAAATTCCTTTGCCTAGTTCTGACTTTCATAGCAAGTATAAAAAGTGACTAACCATAAACAATTATTTAATAATCATTAGTCAGTAGTTTAATCCCACACATCGGTTGCATTGGTGGTGTCCAATTATGGTGACTTTCTCTTATATAGGTAGGGATATTCTATTTTACTCTAAAAATAATTACTTAATCAGATCCAAGCTATTTTTCCTGCCAAAATGTATTTTGTGAATTTGTTCTGGGACAGGGTTTGGGGCTGAAAATGATGTCTTTTCCAACTTTTTCAATCGTTTTCAGTCAACAGAAATTCACTTCATTCTCCGATGCAATTTTGTCATCAAAACTGTCCTTTTCTCACGTGTGGTCATCCTCTCCATTATTTGTTTGATCAGAAACCCTTCCCCCTATCTGTAGTTTAGAAAGATAATTTCTTACTTACTTTTTTTTTATTTTAATAAATCATCTTCCCCGGTGTATGTCTGTCGTGTAATTATTAATGTAGTCTTAGCTTTTGCCAGAATCTCTGTTTTCCCAACAAATTTTGTCATATGATGTATGACAATCTATGCCCAATGTATGGAATCTATAGGTTTATCAATCCCTAGACTACTAGGTTCATTTGATTCTCTGCCTTTCTTATCTCTTTACGACTTACTGTAGTATACTACTCATGTGTTTTATAATTTGATCTGCTTTGCACTTCTCCCCACCCCCATTTTTTCTCTTATAAGTCTGGACTTTTTATTCTTCCAGGTCTATTATCTTAATTTTTATATAGTTTTAGTAATCCTTTGATTATGTAATTGGTATGGGACTGAATAAGTAGAACAATTTAGGCCATGTGGTCAAAATTTATTTTATATATTTTTATATATATATATGTATGTATGTATATATATGTATGTATGTATATATATATGTATATGTGTATATATATGTATGTATATATATATATATATATGTATATATGTATATATGTATATATGTATATTATATTGACATGGTGTCTACCCCTGACCAATTAATGTCTCTAGTTTGTTTTGTCATAAATAGTTAGCATTCATATTATTATAACACATCAAGATTTGTAAAAACTCAGTAAACATCTCGTTTGAACCTTACAATACCCTTGTGTTATTTGGATATTATCCTCATCTTATCGTTGAAGAAACTGAAATTAACAGGCTAAATGACTTGCCCAGGATCAAACAAGTAGCAGCAGGTCTTTCTTTGGTCGATTTTTGATTCAAGTCTTCCTGACTTCAGGTGAAGTGCTGTATCCATACACCATGCCACCCTGCTGCCTCTGTTAAATTCATGACTTTGCATGGAGGCTCACAAGGTTTTATACATTGCAGTTATTTTAAATGGAATTTTTCTTTTTTTCTCTTCCTGTTGTATTTTAGTTAAATTACTTGGACTCTTCATTTATGTTTTAGTATATAGTTTTCAAATAGGCTTGCCAGTGTTCCATTGTCTTTATAACATATAGAATACTATGATTAATGTGGGTTTATTTTACATCCTGCAAATTTGTAAGTTATTGTTTCAGTTGATTTTTAGTTTGTTTAGAATCTAGGGTTTTCTGAGTAAACCATTGTGTCATCTGCAGAAAGCTATTTGTCTATGTTTATTCTCTGTTTCTTTTTCTCATAATGAAAGCATTTTAAGCTTCAAATAAAATAGCACTGGTAATAATTGGCATCTTGATCTTATTGGGAAAGACTCGATTTTATTCCCATTGTATATAATTAAAGAAAGATCCTATTATTGCTGTACCATGTTTTATTTTTCATAGGAATGAGTGTTGTATCTTGTATATTACTGTAATAGAATTTTTGTTCTTGTTATTAATATTATTAATATCTTTACACAGTACCTTTAACATAGTAAACATTTAGTAAATGCTTGTTTCCATTTTTTTTCTTTATTTACTTTTCTCACTATTAAACCAACCCTAAGTTCTTGGTATGAATCCAAACTGGTCATTGTGTATAATCTTTGTGACATTTTGTTATAGCACCCTTAGTATTTTATTTAAAATTTTTCATCTGTATTCATTATGGATATTTGTGTAGAATGTTCTCTATTTTGACTGCCTTTGGTTAAGATATCAAATCTTTTTTGGTATTTCCTCTTAAATTAAAAAAAAATTATGGATAATAACAGATATTTTTTCATAACCCTACTGCTCTGTAGTGCACACATGCTGTGTGCTGCCATGCGGCCCCCCTCCCCCCAATTTAAAAATAAACAGCGCAACAGAAAAACCAATAAGAACCAACAGCAGTAGCAACTCCTGATACTTACACAGTGGTGGTTTTGCCTTCCATTTTGTTAATATCTTTGATCTTCAAGATTGCTATTTTGGTATCTAATTAGGCTTTTAAAATTTGTTCATTTTTCTAGTGTTATTTTCTCTTTTTGTGTCTCATTTGTTAAGCTATTCTTTTTCTTTTCTATTGATGAAAGCATTAAGAGAGAGAAAATTTCCTCTAAGGAATGTCTTGACCATAACTCAACAATTTTGTTACATACTCATTATCTTTTTTTTCAGCATTTGTTTGTGAGATTATTATCCTGTAACACGTGGTCAGTTTTATAAAGGTTCCATGCACAGCTAATCTATGTATGTTCTTTTTTATTCCAATGCAGAGATGACCAGAGTATTGTCACATCTACCTCTTAGAAAATTCTATTCAGGCTTTTTTTGGGCACACTAGGGCAGCAACAGAATTAATTTAAGTTGAAAAGCATATGTTAAGTTTATTTTCTTAATTGTCTTGTCTGAGATCATGATTGTACCTTTGCCTTTTTAAAAGTTTTATCTGAAACATGAACTTTTCCCCCTTATTTTAATTTTTTGTGCATCTTTGAAGTGTGTTTCATGCAAACAACATTGTTGGATGCTGTTTTGTGATCTTTTCTTTTTCTTTTTTATGGGTGAGGTCATCTCATTCACAGAATTATGAAATACATATTTCCCTTCCATCCTCTTTTTATTTTTTTTGTGTCACTCCTTTATAAAGAAGAGGCTAGAGATTGAGATGTGTACTCAACGCCAGAGCTTTCTTTAGCCTTCTGCTCTCTCTACTTGCCTCTCTACAGAACCCACTCACATAATCTTGTTCTTTATTTTAAAATCTCCTTACGTGATGTATTCCTGAAAAAAGCTTTTTTGGCTTAGAACTAGTTCTTCCTCTAATTTTCTTTTTTGCTCCCTGTTCTGCTTTTTCTCTGTTGTTTGAAATGTATTCCCACATCCAACTGTGGATCTAAGTATGTTCTTTATCATTTCAAGTGTCACCTGTTCTCTTATCCCTTCCTTCTTGACTGTACATTTTCCCACTAGCATACACCAATTATTTGAGATAATTTCCCAGCTCTTGTATTTTCTTCTCCTGTGTATTCCATTTCCCCTCCCTTTCCTTTCTTCTTTTAAGATCCTGAAAACATAGAAAAATGGTCCCATGTCTTAATAAATTTTCTCTACAAATATTAGATATATTAGGTTTCTGAGGGGGCATGTGCAGTATCTTCCCATATTCAAATTTTAATTGCTAATAATTGCTTATTCTCTTTTGACTGCTTGTGCATATCAAGAGTTTCTAGTCAGTTTGGGTTTTTTTTTTTTTTTTAATCTGACATGGCTAGAAAATCTGTTTTATTAAAGATCCATTTCCCTCTTTATAGGATTACATTTAGGCCTTCTAGGTAAAGTTAATTTTTCGTCATAAACCTGCCTCTTATATTCCAGGCTTTCTTCTCTTTCATAATGGTTGCTACTACATGGTACATGGTCTTGACTGTAACTCCTTGTAATTGACTTTTTTCTTTCTGGATGTTTGCAGTAATTTTTCTTTGAGCTGTCATTGGGTTTTGACTGATGTTCCTAGAAAGTTTCATTTTGAAGTTTTTTATAAGAAAATGATTGACTGCTGGGTTCTTTCTGTCTTCTTTTAAGGTTTCTCTTTGGTTTTAAGTCTTTTTTTCAAAGAGCAACTTTTTCTTCTTTTCCAACTTTCTAGTTGAGAAAAAAATAAAATCCACATTAAAAAGATGTATAGCAAAAAAAGATTCAGCATTGCTTATATTAAAAATATGTATCATTTTGCATTCTGAGTCCATCTTTCTGTCAAGAGGGTGGATAGAATGCTGAATCATCAGTTCCTCTCAAATTGTAATTGGACCTTATGGTATTGAAAATTTTACATCTTTGCCATATTGTTTTCGCTGTTATCTGCTGTTCACTTCAGTCCTTCATGTGTTCATACAAGTCTTCCCAGGTCTGTGTGAAATGATCTGTTCGTCATTTCTTCCAGCACAACAGTATTGTGTCACATTTGCTCAGGTGTTCCCTGATTTGTGCAGACCGCCTCTCCCTCTTCTTTCTTTGCCATTTCAAAAAGTTATACTTTTTTGGTATGTTCTTAGAGTTTGTTTTGCTTGGTATTAATTCTTATCCTCCCATCATTTCTCCCTTCTTGCTTTCCCTCAGTTGTTGTCTTTTTCCCTGTGTCTCAGTGTGCATTCTCTCCTTTGACTCGTGTAAATGAAGGTGGTGTTGCAATTATTAGAAGGGCCCTACCCCCTTTTTTCCTTGTTTTTTTTTTTCTTAGATACCTCTACATCTTGTTTGAGAGAGGATTTTCCTTCCCTTCCCTTCCTTTTCACCCCAGCCATCCCTTGTTTCCTCTTCCCGTCTCTTCCCTTGTCTTCTCTTAAGATTATGACATAATAAGACCTCTTATATATGTCTTATCTAAATAGACTCTCTTTGACCTCTGACAATAATAGGGTTTCGAGGGGTAACATAACATCTTCCCCTTATTTAAATATCAGCTGTTTATCCTTGTGTAATCTTTTATGATTGTTCATTTGTTTTTTTTTTTTTTTAATTTTTTTTTTTCTCTCTACTCCGTGGTCTCTTCAAGTGCCTGGAAGTTTTCAGTTTCATTAAAGGTTGTTTTCTTTTGTTCTCTTCCACACCCAAGATTATATAGTTTTAGCTAGATAAATGATTATTGACTATAATCTATCTTCTTCAAAACTCTGGTACATTGTATTCAAAATGCTCCACTGCTTCATAGTGGTGGTGCTAAATTGTATCTGGTCCTCAATACTTGAATTCTCTTTCTGTCTGCTTGCAGTATTGATTCTTTGACGTGGAAGCTCTAGATTGGGGCCATAATGTTCCTGGGAGATGTTTTTGGAAGTAAATTTTTCCCCCTTTCCTTTTTTTTGGGGGGGGGGGATAAGGGAGATTTTTTTGAGCTACTCCTGAGATTCTGAGATTTTTTTCTTCATGTTTTCTGGTTCAGTTGTCTTCAGTCACATTTTCTTGTATTTTTGTTCATTCCTTGGACTTTGTTTTTATATTTCTTATCAAATCCTCCTTGACTTCTGTTTGGTCTTTTTCTGGTTTTTAGAGTTTTTGCTGAATGCAGGATTTATCCCCTTTTGGTAAAGTATCACATGATTGAAATAGGGAAAGTGTCATGTAAATGTTAGCTATTATTATTACTTTGTTTATTACTGGCATCTGTTAAAAATTCAATAAAATTTGGAGGAATAAATAAATAAAATAAATAAATAATAAATAAAATTTGCTAATGTCTTGTTATTTGGGATGGCTTGTAAATGACCTCATCATAAAAATGTCTTCTTTCATATTGTTAAATTGGTTTCTAACATAGAACATCTACTTATGATTGAACATTCTTTCTTTTAGTCCAAAAGGGAAAAAGAAACAAGTGAAGACAGAGTCTCAAAGTGACCCAAATACCTCCCTCCCTGTGACCCGGACGAGCTCTTCTGTCTCATCTCATGGTAAACATGCTCATTTGTTTATTGCCTCTGTTAGACTCTGTCTTAAAAGTCCATTCTAGCCTGGAATCTACTGTCCTTTGTACCTCTGTTTTTGCCTCTGGCCTGTAGGAGCTCTGAATTAGTGGCCTTCAAACCTGAAATGCTTTGTTTTGTGTTAGCAAATGTGAGGCCAGCAAATGATTTAACTGCTGAACCCCAGTTATCCCTAGAAATGAAGCTTTCTGACTAGATCATATCTCTAGTCATTTGTGGTCCCACCCCCAAATCTGGGATTTTATGCAGACTGCATGATTTAAACTTAAGCACCATGTGTCTGTTGTTGTTATTATGGTCATATATATAGTTTGAACTCATTCTGAAACATGAAAAACTGAAATTGTGTTATGATGGGTGGGTATGGCTCCTTCAGTATGCTGTCATAGATCCCGTTGACCAAAAGCTCTGAGAACAAATTGATGTTCACTGTAATCGTAATCAAGTTTCAAACTCTGCCATTTTCAATTCTAACATAGTGCAGCTGAATGAGCCATATTTCAGGTCCTAAATTGAAGTATAGGTCTGTTATTCAATGCTTTCTCTTTGAAATTGAAGTTTCAGAGCCTGGTGATGAGCCTTGTGGAGATGTAATTTGTGAAGCCACTGAGGGACAAAGTTCTTCCAATCCAAATGTACAGAGCCAAAATGAAAATAGTGCTGCTCCAAGCAAAAGTACATCACCCCAGAGTAAAGTTACACCAGCTGAGACAGGTAGGACATAAATAATTTGATAATTTCTTCTTTAAATTGATGCCTTTCAATAGGATATAAGCTCTTCAAAAACAGGGATTCAGACTCTTTTTTTCCTTACTTCCTCCCTCTCTCCTTCTTTATTCTGGCTACATAGTTGTTTAATAAATACTTGTTGATAATTTAGTTTGATTGACTTCTACAGTCTTTTTATTTAAGTAATAGATAAGTCATTTAAGAACTATTATATTTAAAGTATAAAAACTAGATTTTTTTTTCTTTCTTTTTTTAAATAAGGGAATCTAAATTTATGGTGTTTCTCTTTAATTGCCAGCCTGAATAATTTGTATAAAGTATATAGTTGTCCTTTTTTTCATATTGAGCTACCTACAAGAGTTTGTTCTTACATGAGCACCTCAAATTCAACACATTCAAACCATAATTAATCTTTTTTCTTTCCCCCGCAACCTTAGCTTTTTCCTGCTTCTCCAGTTTCCACATATGTATTCTACAATGTAGCATCATTGGCCTTTTCGTTCTTCCTACCTTTTCTTTGACTCTTCTCGAATCTTCTTCCTGCTTCTAAAGCTTCTCTGGCTTCGTTTAAGACTGTTCACATTCTACCTTCTCCAGGAATGCTTTCCCCATTCTTTCTGAGATGACTCTTCTCTTCACACCATACAGATTTCTGGTGTACCGAGGCATGGAGCTTGAGGGCAGGACCTTCTTTTTTCCTTTTATTTGCATCCCCAAACTTTTTAACACAGTGCCGGCCAAGGAGTTATCATATAATACAGACTGATGCAGAAAAGAGCATGGTAGATGCTGCAGGGAGATGATTATCACATTGTCTCTATCTTGTTATAGGTTATAATTTATTAGTAAGACAAAAGAATGGTATTAGGGTGCTGCGTGGGATTGGGTAAAAAGGAAAAATTTCCTGATCCGATCAAGAATTGCACGGCAATGAGTTCTGAGAAAAAGGGTCATGTGATAAGAAATCTCTTAACAGGTACACGTAATCATTCATGTGCACACATACATACTCGCACTACCCCAAATTTCTCCCGTTTGGTCTTACTGAAGACTAGCTGATATATTTTTTCATGTTAACCTTTTGGGAAAGAGTAGTTTTGTTTTATTTACAGGCTTTAAATTAAGAGATTAATTCAATAAGGCCTTTGTAAATGGAAATTGAATCTTTAAAGTACTTTTTTTCCCCCCCAAAGAATTTTTCAACGACCATATATTTTTTTTCTTGGTTGTAAAAGCAAGATGAATTTAATATGTCTATTTACTATTAAGGTATATAAGATCCCTTGTATATTTCATTTTTTAAAATTTCCTTCCCCCCCCCCCCCCCTGCAATTAGGGTTAAGTGACTTGCCCAGGGTCACACGGCTAGGAAGTTTTAAGTAAGTGTCTGAGGCCAGACTTGAACTCTATCCACTGTGCTACCTAGCTGCCCCTCTTTCATTTCTTCTTAGCTCAGTTTTGAGCCATCTTTGCAAACTCCATCTTAACCTTTAAAAATCATCCCTCCTGTTTTAGATCAGTCCCTTGCTGAGCCCCTTACAAATGGTGATGGAGAACAGCACCAAAAAGGAGTGAAGCGAAAATTAATTATTACATCAGAAGATGATGAAAGCCATGATGAAGGACAGAATACAGACAGACAAGAGAGAGCACGTTCATCTTCATCAGAGAGTGGAGACTCTAATTCTAGTTCTGAAAGTTCGGGTTGCTCTGATACAGAATCCGATTCAAGTTCCAGAACGGACCGTGATTATGTAGAGGGAGACCATGACTACAGCAAAGTCATTCGTACCAGACCTAAAAGAAAGCTCAGGAAGAATCTTGCCAGTGGAAAGAGACCTTGGAAGAACAGAGGAAATGCAGAAAGAGGAAGATGGGGCAGATGGGGCCGGTGGAGCAGAGGAGGCAGAGGAAGAGGAAACAGAGGTCGTGGAAGTCGAGGAAGAGGAAATGGCGCAAGGGGGAGAGGAAGAGGAAGAGGAGGAATCTCAAGAGGAAGCTCTAGAGCCAAGCGTTTACGCGTCGCAGATGATGAATTTGACAACATGTTGTCAGTTCGATTTAGTAGACTGCCCCGAATTAAAACAAGAAACCAAGGCAGAAGAACTGTTTTGTATAATGATGATTCCGACAATGACAGCTTTGCTCCCGCTGAAGATCCATTGAATCTTGGTACATCCAGATCGGGCAGAGTACGTAAAATGACAGAGAAGGCCCGGGTCAGTCATCTCATGGGATGGAATTATTAGTAAATGAACATTTTAGATAAATTTTTAAAAATCACATCCCAATGGCCTTCTCCTACAGGGAACTTACCAGGCAAATCTACCAAGCAAATTGTGTGGGGACTTCCTGCTTCCTTCCAGTGGTGCTTTTTCATTATGCCAGTATATGTTTGTTTTGAGACTCGAGCTCTCCACACTTCAATTTTCCCTGCAAGCCTTACTCATTAGGCCTTAAATTAAAGAAATTCTGCTCCCCCCACACACTACATATTTACTATGTTAAAGGAGCTTCTGGCTTCTCTACAGTAGCATGACATTTTTATCACAAAAAGGAAATCGCCCTTTTTTTGGTTTTGTATTATAGAAATTACAGCACCTTCTTACAGAGTTTTTATATAGTTTGTTTTTTGTTTTGTTTTGTTTTTTACCATTTTGATTCCTATACACAGTAATAATGATAACTTTTGCACAATACACCAATCCTAAAAGGCAGCTATAAAATGTTTACAGTTTCTATATTGTAAGAAGGATCTGGATTATTTTAATCATCCCAGGCCAAACTTTCACAAATTGTACTGAGCTGAAGTATATTTATATGGCAGGTTTTGGGGGGGAGGAGGGGACCTGAGCGAGAAGGTGGGGAGCTGGGGGGGATCTTGATATGATTTTCATTGGTTCTTCATGTTTTAAAAGTGAGAAAAGGGTTGGTGCCTTGTAAATATGTAGCAAATCTTTGCTGTGGTGTGTCCTGATGTGTGCATTAACTTTATTAAAAAAAAATTACTTGAGAAGTATCAAAATCTAGACAAAAGGTGCCAAATGCAAAAGTTACTTGCATCTATTTTCTTTTTCTTATATTTTAATGCATTAGACATTGTGTAGCTAAAGGTTAAATGTCTGAAAAATTCCTCATCCGCACAGAGTGAGTTCTCTGAATACAGTAGCTCAGCTACCTCTCAAACTACAACTACTGGAAACCTAAAAGAAAATAGATGCAGTTCTGCATTACTAAGAAGAAATTAGAAGTAGCCAATCATTAGAAATGCTTTGCTCACAAATGATAAGCCAAAAGGTTGTCTACAATCCTATTGGCACTGACTTTAATAGCAGTAATTGTCAAAATTCCACAAGCCTTGTGTACTCTACCTTAGCTTATATTAGAACCTGTCTGTGTAAGTAGTATATTGGGCTGTTGTTTTCTATGTCTCTGCTACTACTTACTATTTAATAGATGTGGCTTTGGTTTTCATTCAGATCTTGAAACTTTTAACATCTAGTTTGCGCTGTGATGTCCTAACTGACTAATATTTGGGGTCAACTTTTGTAACTTCTGTTCATACTGTTAAAAAAAGGGCTCTTCTGTTACAGTCTTTTAGAAAAGGACCTGTTGTTGCACTCTATGCTGATGTTTTGAACGATGACTTCCCGGGACTAGGGAAAGACTTGAAAACTCTCGTGCTCATGATTACAGCAATAGAATTTACATATGGTGCCATAAGAAAGTTTGGGTCAAAAGACTTGTTTTATTTCTTGAATTTGAGACATTTATATTCACTGAGTAGCAGGTATTGATTGTGATGGAATGAAGAAAATCAGCTCTGATTCAGCTAGCAGTAGCAGATTTCTTGGACTTTACCATTACTTAACGGGATCAGCCTTGATACCGGTTGATTCATTCAGTCTTCTTAAATCAGTACTTAATTTCAAAGCTACCTACAAATCATTCCATGCTTTTGGATGCTTTAATTTTTGATAATTCCATCAAGAGTAAAGGAAGGGGTGTACACATCCACATTCATACACCATGCACATGCACACGCATGAAACTTTGGGCAAATGAAATGGAGGAGGACATCCTGGCCTGACATCCTTGAGCCTTTTTTGTTTTGTCATACAAATGATGTTTGGGCTTAACAGAAGTGTTATTGTGAAACGTTAATGGCACTAACTTTGCTTTTTGGTACGGTATATGTCACTGCTAACTTTCTGTTGTAGTTTTCTTCACTGATCCTAAACTCCATTCTAGGTGCAACTTCACTGCCACATTTTAATCATGGCATAAATTCAAGACTTCTTTTGCAATCTTGGTCTTCACGTGGATTTTTGCCTATGTGCACTATTTCAGTCACTCCTCTTTTATGTATTTGGAAGAGCTTGTGCTGTTCTTTTCCTGGACTTTCCAAGTGAGCAGTGCAACATGGATACTTCAGTTAGTATGCACACACTAATATATACCATCAGAGGTTCTTAGCATAAAACTCCTTTTTTACATTCCTTTATTCAGCTGTAGTAGAAATGCCATTTATGTTAATCTTAGTTAGTTTAAGCATTATTTATTTATTTCAAAAAGAGAAATCACGATTATTCCCCCAGACATTCTTCTTGATGTGAGATCGTTTTAATAAGGTGAAGTGTGTTTCTTTGAAGAGTTTAGTTTATGTCTTTTGAAATACTGTGAAGCTAATCGTGAAGCAGCATTTGGCTCAAGTGTGAGTCTTAATCTTCTGGGTTGGAATGGTAAGAACAAGACAGCAGCTTGTGCCAGAGCAAAGCAGTCTTTGTTGACTGCAAAACATCCGTTTGCATGCAGACCTTCTGGATGCATGAAAATAGCCTCAGTTTGGAGGAGTCTTTATGTTCATATCTGAATTTTTGTTTTCCAATTTAGATAGTATTTTTGAAAGTATCCTATAGGATGCTGTGTAGAATTTTTTTAAACTTTTCATTACCTTACCATTCCCATTTTTCTCAGAGCCCATTTGTTTAAAGAAGACTTTGGGCCCTAGGAAAAGTAAAGCAGGAGAGATTGAGAGAAGGGGAGGGGAGGGAATGGACATAAATTTTTTCATCCCTAGGAAAGACCACTTATTTTTAGCTCCAATAAGGTATTTATGTACACACGTCATGGCTTGGTCTTTATGTTGTAGATTATAAGTGGTATAGCGAAGATGTTAGCCAGCCTATGGGCTTCCATCATATTAATGGTTTTAAGAATCTAGCAATGAGTAAATTTAAAACAAAATGGTTTGTGTGTTTAGGTCTGGAGTGTGTATTTTTCAAGCAGTTAAGAACTGTTTTCCCCAAACCCCACCATCCTGGTTAGTTTTTGCAATTTTTTTATGCATTTGCATTTCCCCCAAATCTTCACACCTTATGTTAGACAGGAAAAGGAACTTATTCCATGGTTATCTAATTCTTGCACCTGTACTACTGTTCCTGACTTACCTCCTAGTCAATCCAATTGAGGTACGCATCAGATGCCTCTGTTGAACCTTAATCTACTGACCTTTTTATTTCTCTCTTTTTTTCTCTCCATTTTTTCCTTCCCTGAAGATCCAGCGTTTTCATGTTATTGCTCCCATCCATCCCGGAAGTATAAGTTAACTGCATGAATAGAAATCATGGAATTTGTTTTGTAAAACTGAGGTCCAAATTTGGAATTTTCTTTCCTCCCATCCCTCTCTCCCAAAGTACATTCAGAATTTAGTAGAAGTTGTTTCACTTCACACCTTATCCTACTACTACTACTACTACTACTACTACTACTACTACTACTACTACTTTTTCTTTCCTTTTTTAAAGTTTTCTTTCTATGGCTCACTTCACATGTAGCTTTATTGAAAATGAATGGTATGAATACCACTGCTGACATTGTTAAATTCAGTTCTTTTGAGCCTTTTCACAGGTGTATTATTCTGGCTTCGATGGTAAGTTGCAGGTGCCCCTTTGCTAGTTTTGCATATCTTGAGAATGAGTTCAGGCAGTTTTATCAACAGGTGCTCACTTAAAACTTTGGGAGTTTTGCACAATTTTTAAAACATCTCAAGTTAAATATAATTAGTCATTTGTTATTGGAATGTTAAATGATCATCACCGTTTTGATTTTTGAAATTTACACCATTTAGGAAAGATCACATTTTTTGATATTTAATATCCATTTTTTGACTGTTAATCAAGCAACATTTTATATCTGAAGAACTGTCGAAACCATATTGGAAATAGAATCTTGCAACATCTTTCCAAAGAATTTTTGCTTTGAAAAACATCCTGGGAGATTTTTCATTGCGCCCCCCCCCCCCCCCTTTTTAAAAAATTTTTTTTTATTTGACACGAAAGTGATTATTTTCATGTTACAAAATTATTTTTGATGCCAGTATAAAGATTAAAGCCATTTTTCCAGGTGCTACATTTATGCCATACAAGTGACACTCAGATCTCCCTAATATTTGTTTTTTTAATCTGTGTTGCTCGCTCTCTCTTCACCCCCCCCCCTTCTCTCCCCCTCTCTACCCCCTTCCCACCATCTTCTTGGTGTTCTCATGCCCAGTTTCTTTATTTCACTTTCTGTGATATAAAACTGCTACCTACATTAGCACAAGTCAGCAGGACTGGCAATTGTGTAAATAGAAATTCTCTACAGCTTAGAATTAAATAAGGTGTGTTTGTCTGCCTAACTATATACTCACTTGTTATTGTAACATTTAACTTAAACCTAGAGAAGGAGACCTTAATGGATTAAGAAGAGAATGATTAGTACTTTCTAGAAAGCAAAATTGAAGGATAGCAGACTCCTTAGAAATCTAGGTTGGGGAATATTTTTACCTTTCTGTATAAACAGACATTAGATATTAGGAGGTACTAAAAATTCGAATTCTTAACCAATAGTGTGTGGTGATGGCAATCAGGAAATGACTTTTTTTGTCCTATGTTTTGTCACTGTTCCTTTGTAAGCCCTTAAGTAGTATTTAACAGCACAGTGATCTGGTTCTTAGGGTCCATGTTTTGAGAAGGGAAATGACCCTGAAGTAATTGATACATTGTTTTATGGATAAAAGGGTCTATGAAACTAAAATTTTAGTGAGGAAGCCAAGCTAATGAGACTTCACTTTAAAAACAAAACAAAACTGGTTAAAGGAACACTTTCTTTAGAAACTCTTTGAGGGAAGAAATACTGGACTAACTCACTGCCAAAATGCACTTTTGCTACTTTATGCCTTAACTCATGGTTATGAGGAGAGTCTTGGTAGCAAAGCATTAAGAAGATGGCAGATAACACTGGGAATTTCTTACTGTAGGTCCAGATGGGAACTTGAATAGTTAGAAAAATGTCATTTCTTGGTGTTTACAATTTTTGGGGTTCTTTCTCTGCCATAGAATGTTTTTAAAATGTTTACCTGAGCGACATAAGGAGCCTCCTGCTATGTAAGAGAATGAAGGATTCTCCTTCACCTGGAAATAGTTACTGCTAACACTTTTGGGGTCACTTTTAGTGGTGGTAAATCTGATGTTTACACTTGAAATCTGGGCGGCTCGCTGTGATAAAATGTCAACCTTAGAAACTTTGGTCTTAACACTTTTTAAGTGTTTTAGACCTCAAGACTGAGATGTTTCAGACCCTCCTCTGGCTCACAACAAGATTTTCTAGCTGAGCCACAAAGCCCTGAAATTTTTGATTTTTTTTTTTTTTTTTTTTTGGGCAGAATTGCCTGCAGTCTTAACTGTAATATTTTAAGTGGTGCTTTACTAAAATGTGTGGGGAGGGCAAAGGGTGGAAAGTTTGTGGTGTTGGGCGGGATTGGGAGGGATAGAGGGGGGTGGGGGTGACCATGAGCCAGAAGCTGAAGGAGCTAACACTCTGTCAGCTAATAGGGACTTTTCAGCCTAGTTCCTTCCTTACCTTCTGTGTTTAGCCATGTACTTCCCTCCCAGTGCCCAGAACTTACTTCACTGGCTTCAAGATTATTTGGTTGGCCAAGGATCGAACTACACTTCTACGCATTTCCTTTCTTGTTATACAAAATTCAAGAAATAAACTGTTTTAAGAAATCTTAATCACCCATCTCTTTCTGGCACCCCCAGTGGCTATGACAATGGCCTTTGGCTGATATGATTGGGAGGGTTTGAAAAAAAAAAAAAAAGCTGTTTGGTTTTATTAGGTTAAAAACTCCCTTTGAAACATTTACAGAAACATTTTTCAAATTTCCTTAGGTCTTAAAATTTTTCCTATATTGTTTCTCATTAGGAAAAAATGATATTCTTTACAGCAGTATTGATTGGGCAAGATCACTTTGGACTTCATTTGTGTTTTTGTTTTTGTTTTTGGTTTGGTTTTTTGGTTTGTTTTTTTTTTTCCACTTGAGCTCAGAACAAAGTTTAAGTACTGTCTAACCTCTTAAAATTTTATGTGTTCCTGACAGTTTAAAGCAGGCCACCAAAAATGCACAAAAACAGATTGAACTAAGACATTTAGTTTGGGTGTTGATTTTCAAGGGATATTTATGCCCATATATTTACAGCCTCAATCTCAGGTCCCTTTAAATAAATATACTTCAGGGATTTTTAATGCCACCCAATGATGGCAGACCAAATGTAATATTTATATGCAATGAGCTGTTAGTGTTTGTATTATAAACATGTAAATCTGTAAATTTTGGGGGGAGTTCACTTATGTAATTTGAGATGTTATCGTTTTCCAGCTGTCTTAATAAAAAAGATAAAACTCTTGCTTTGGATTTGATTTTTGTATTGCTTGTTAAGTTGGCCAAGATAAATTTCTTTGCACAGTAGTCCCATTCAGTATCCCATTGGATTGACTTTACTTCCTGCAGAGTAGTCCCATTCAGTATCCCATTGGATTGACTTTACTTCCAGCAATTTCTCACTTTTTAAAAAAAATAATAATAGTTTTTATTTACCAGATATTTGCATGGGTAATTTTACAACATTGACAATTGCCAAAACTTTTTTTCCAATTTTTTTCCCTCCTTCCCCCCCTCCCCAGATGGCAGGTCGACCAATACATGTTAAATTGTTAGAGTGTAAATCAAATACAACACATGTATGCACAACCAAACAGCTGTTTCGCTGAACAAAAAGAATCGGACCTTGAAATAGTGTACCATTAGCCTGTGAAGGAAATCCAAAATGCAGGCGGACAAAAATAGAGAGATAGGGAATTCTATGTAGTGAGTGGTTCATAGTCATCTCCCAGAGTTCTTTTGCTGGGTGTAACTGGTTCAGTTCATTACTGCTCTATTGGAACTGATTTGGTTCATCTCATTGTTGGAGAGGGCCTCATCCATCCGAATTGATCATCATACAGTATTGTTGTTGAAGTATATAATGATCTTCTGGTCCTCCTCATTTCACTCAACATCAGTTCATGTGAGTCTCTCCAGGTCACTTTGTCTTTTCATCAAGATGTGCACTGAATTCTAAATGCTGAGTTGGCATATCATCTTCAAGGTCTCCCAGTTTTTAGAAAGCTGATTTCCACCAGGGTGGTTTTTGTGTTCTGTGGCACTTTTATTACTACATAAAATTAGGTGTTTTTTTTTTTTTTTTTTTTTTTTTTTTTTTTTTAAGCTAAGTACAACAAGAAAATACAGCACTGAGGTATTGTGCTGACAGGAGGAATGGGTAGAAGCTGAAGAGAGGGAGACTGAGGTTTGACAGATGTAGTAGAGAAGAATTTGGTAAAGAAAAAAGCTATCTGCAAAAGTATTTGCTTGAGACAATGGCCTCCTTTACTGGAGTTCTTAAGCAAGAAATCTAGTCAGCTGTTGGGAAAATTTTAGAGGAGGTTCTTGGTCACTTTCGGGTTGGTCTGCATGATCGAGGAGGGCCTTTGGAACTGTGCTTCTGGGACAAGTCGGGTTTATGACACTGAATCACTGTTTTCTTTGTGTATAGCAAACGAAAACAAAACCGGTATTGTTCCTCCAGAAAACATGTTATTCACTTAAGTCACAATCACTAAAAAATGTCCTGAAGAGCTGCCTGGAAGTGACGAGAGATCAAACCAGAAGTGAGCTTTCTCTCACCATTTTGAGACAGATGTGTTTGAGAAAGCAGTTCTCTTATTCTAGGGTATTAATAAATATAATATAAAATAGAATATATAATAATATGAAATAAAATAAATAAAAAATTACTTGGAGGGGGTCGGTAAAGCTCTCTTGAATGTTGTACCAGAAGTGTACAAGCTCTGACAGGTCCTTCCCTCCTGGAAAGAGCACCAGTATGACAAGACCAGGAACAGGTTGTCTCGAGGACGCTTGGCAAAGCTCATCACTAGAAGGGCTGCCACCCCAAATAATGAAGCTTTTCAGCCTCAGTGACTTAGGTTGTAGAGGGAACAAGATCTGTATCGGTGGATTTTATGGCTTAGTACACAGGTGAATAGCCAGCAACCCTCCTTCCTTCTGGAAAATTGTGATGTTTGTATGCCCGTATTGATTGACATCACAAATCTTTGAAGTGTTCAATTGATATTTTGACAAACTGAAGGTCCCCACATGAGAGGCCCACAAGGTATCTCCTACTCAGATGGGTTCCCACCATATATAAACACATACTGGTGACTTTGGGTAAGGCTACTCACACCAAGGCAACAATCTGCTCCCAACATGAGGGTTTCTTTGGTGACTGGGACCTAAATCAGGTCAGATTTTCCTGAGTAGACAAAAAACCCCGCCTTCCAATGAATGCTTTTTAGTATATGCAATGGGCTGGGCTGGATCTAGATTGAGAAGGATTCTATCTTCCTAGAGCTTAGAGTTTAGTTTTATGTATGTATGTGTGTGTGTGTGTGTGTGTGTGTGTGTGTGTGTGTGTGTGTGTGCGCGTGCGCATGTGTGCATTCACACAAGAGTATGATAAATACTTAAGGTTTAAAAGGTGGTATGAAAGCCAAAAGAAGAACTGTCATGAAGGTTTTTATGGAATAGGTGATATTAGAGAGAAAATGGATGAGTTGGATTCTGAGAGGCAGAAATTAGAAGATGAGCATTTATGTAGCACCTAGTCTGGGCCATACCCTGTGCTGAGTGTCTTGTTTTTCTTAATAGCTAGCCCTAGGAGACCAATGTTAGTTCGATTCCCGTGTTACTGTTGAGGAAACAGATAATCAGGTTGAGCTGTCCTGAACTGCTCATCTAGTAAGTCTAAGGCCAAACTTGAACTCTGATTCCAGGCCCACTGTATTCAGTGGAAAATCAGTTTCAAGGTGAATATGAAGGAGTATAACGTGAAAGCTACATTGAAGACAATGGCGCATGGCCTGAAAAGCCACCTAAGGAACTCGGCCTGTTCAGACAATGAAGGATGCTGATGAACAGCAGTGACACGATCAGAAGCCTGTGTGTTAGATGGTTCTGGCAGTGGTAATGAAGCATCCATTTAATGAACATTTTTGGTGCGTGTTAAAATATTCAACATGTTTCTTGAGTCCCTCTATGTAAAGGCGCTCTATTAGACAATGAGAGAGAAAGAATAAGAAACCAGCCATGCGTTTGACATCTGGCATAGGGACCCAGTGGGAGGAAAAAGGGCAAGGATGTAAGCAAGGAATTCTGTCATCCCTTCAAGTGTCAAGCTCGGCTTTTGATAACTCCACTTTCTCAGAGGCCAGACATCTAAGGCTTTTGTGCTTCTTAAAGGAATGATTTTTGTCTTCACGTGAGCTTGACCTTCATATGAAAAGAATTATAATTCTCTGTGTTACATAGTGAGTTATCCAAGAATTCGATGAATAGTAAGTGGGATATTCCACCTGTTTTCTTACAAGGAATTATAAACTTTGTACTAATGAGCATGTTGCTGAAATTCATTTCAGTTCATCAGAAATAGCATTGCAAAAGTAGTGCTTTGAGATTTGAAAAAGGCTGGAAGAACTCATTTGATCCTTCAGTTTTTTGAAGTAGGTGCTCCCTTTATCCTCACTTTACAGATGAGGAAACTTGAGGCTGAGATGTAGTGGCTCCCCTAAGCTCATACAGCCAGTTTGGGTCTGAAGCAGAATTTGAAACTGGCCTCTTCCCAACTTCCAAGACCACTGCTACAACACCCAACTGCTGCCTGCCTTTTCCATGCAAGGTGCTGAAGAAAGAAAACAAAGGAACCCCAAAAAACCTTTCCCTCAGGTAATTTGCATTCAACTTGGATGTGGGGAATTGGAAAGTGCAAGCTCTCTTCAGGTGACCTATACCAGCCTAAGAGGAGGCACCCCAAAACATCTGATATCCCTTTGGCTCACATTTAGATTCCGGCAGATGTGAGTAACAAAATAAAGCAGCTGTGAGACAAACTTTGTTTCATGCTGTAGAAAACATAGGTATAAAGACCCTTTAAGTTCTTAAAGCACAGAAAGGAACTTGAAATTATTGAAAATTGCCATAATTTTTCCTTTCTGATTGGTGGTCCTTTCCCACCATGGTAATAATTCTACTCTTTGTATCCGGTCTCATAATGCCACCTTGTGCTTTGGCTTTCCTTGTAAGGGATGCATACCTTGGAGCAGACCTTTCCTTTGGGCCTGTAATGTTAGAGAAGAAAATCAAGGTCTTTGACTCCTTCATCTATTGACTTTAGTCTTGCCTTTCAATCAATCAAACAAAGGCCTTGTCTGTGTTAGGCCTTGTGCTAAGTGCTAGGGCTATGAGGAGGCAAAAGTCAGACCCTTCCCTCCAGAAGCTTACCATATAAAGGGGAAGACAATAAGCAAAGATATATACAAAGCAAACACTCTCATGTAAATGTATATATAAACACATATGTATAAATTTTGGAGGAGGGCACAAGTTGAGACTTGAAGGTAAGAGGTACAGAGAGAGGGGAGAGAACATTCCAGGCATGGGAAACTGTCAGAAAGAATGCCTGGAGCTAAGATTTAGAGTATCTTGTTCATCAAACAGCCAGGAGGCCCATGGCACTGGATGGAAAAGTGGGGGGGGGGAACGGGAAGTGAGACCAGAAAGGTAGAAGGGGACTAGATTAAGAAAGACTGAGTGCCAAACACAACAGCTGAAGGTGATAGGGGACCAGTAAGTTTTGAGGGCTGGTGAGGGGGATAACATGTTCAGACTTACACTTTAGGAAAGTGACTGGAGAGTAGATCTAGGCATAAGGTGATGAGTTTGCACCTGAGTGGGGGCAATGTCCAAGGAGAGAAGAGAGCACCTTTCAGAATTGTCAGCACCTTGGATATGGAAAATATGTGTGTGTGTGTGTGTGTGTGTGTGTGTGTGTGTGTGTGTGTGTGTGTGTGTGTGTGTGTGTGAGAGAGAGAGAGAGAGAGAGAGAGAGAGAGAGAGAGAGAGAGAGAGAGAGAGAGAGAGAGAGAAAGAGAGACAGACAGAGACAGACAGAGACAGAGAGAGAAATCCAGGTCGACTCACAGGAAGAATGGTGTTGCCGTCTACAGAATCATGTCCCCTTTATGTCCCTGGATGTGGGTATGTGGTGGAGAGGCTGGTACCTTGGGAATCTTGGCGTCTCGCTTTCTTCATCTGGAACAAGGGAGTTGACCAGATGATCATAAGGGTCTCTTCTACCTCTGTATCCACATGGTCCTTTTAGCTCTACATTTAGAAAGAAATACTTTATTGGATTGGACACATTTGAGATAAAGAGAAAGATGGGAAGAGTTTGTAGTTCTAACAATTGATCTCTAAAGAGCTCTCTTCCAGCATAACTCCTTCCTTCTGCAATACAGATTAAAAAAACTACCGGGTATTTGGTTACAGAATCTATTATCATGAAAATGATTAGATAAAGCATTGGCTGGGGAAGATATTTCATTTTAGAGGACCTGTAGAAACCAGATGAAAAAAAATGCTGTTTCTGTGAACCCTATATTAAAATCTGGAATTACCTTTGTTATATCAGCCTTCAAAGGAGGACTGTGTTTGGGGCTGGGGCACCTAAATTCTAATCCCGGTCCAAATCATTTCTCCTCTTTGAGTCTCAGTTTTCTCATCTGTCAAACTCTATTAATATATCTGTATTCTCCTCTGTAAAATGTGTGTGTGTAGGGGGCGGGGGAGAAATGACCTTTGGAGTTGGAGGTCCTTTCTAGCTCTGAACCTATGATCTTAGGAGGCATTTGTGCTAAATAGGCTCTACAATGTGAATTTTATTGAAAACTGGGATGGATGCACCATGACAGAGTCACCACTAGATGGCAGCAACGGAAAATATTAAAAAGCAATAAGATTTCAATTCAAAGGTGTACAAACTTTGATCACTCCCATTTCTAGAGTGCTTCTATATTCGCAACAAGCTTGTGAGATTGGTGGTGTAAATAGCCCCATTTTGTGAACAAGGAGGTATTTCCTCTCGGAAATTCACAATGACTCGTGTGCAAAGTTATCCAGCAAGCCAATAAACTGCAAAGGATTTGGGATTTTACCTAAGGAGGCTCACTTTACAAGAAGCATACTGAGGCACAGGGAGCTGACTTGTTTGTGGTGATAGAACTAGTTAGGGACAGAGCTGGAGCAGGGACCTAGGTCTTCGCTTCCAGGCCAGTGTACCATGTTGCCTCTCAGCTCCTAAAGACGGTCCATCAGTTAAACTATCTAGAAGCTGTCTCCTTTGGGTCATATTCCATTTGCAGCCTTCTCGTGTTTTGAATGCTGCTAGCGCTTATGAGTCTGGCCAGCCATTTCCCCCAAATCTTTTTTGTTCTGCCTCTTGAAATCCCTGCTGGCTTTCCCCTCCTTGCCCTGGGTTCTAAATGAACCTGTATCCTTCAGAATTTATAGAATTAAATTCTTAAAAGAAAAGAAACATTTTTAAAAGCATATTTTATTATTATTTTATTATGTGTCATCATTTTATTTATTATTTATTGATATATTATTAATATATTATTTATTAATTACTAGTTTGCCCTCAATCAGCAGATAGTTTGCAGAGGGGGCTTATCAACAGTTGTGCAAGGCTGAGTAGGCTCACAGTGGAAGGAGAGGCCACGACTGAGATTTGGGAGCTGGAAAGAAGCAAGGGAAAAGTTCCCTGAGTAAACATGGAGATGAGGGAGCTTTGACAGCAGAAGTCATCCAGGCATTCTGTGTCAGACCTTTGGGCCGACCAGGTTTGTCGAGCACCAGTCTGGATTTGCAACATAGGAGGTGTTTTTCCTACCACAGAGCTGAAAAGTCATTGGAATTGACCTTTCTCCCCTTAAAATAAGGAAGTCCAGAGCTGAAAAGTCATTGGAATTTGATCTTTCTCCTCTTAAAATAGAGAGTCCCACTTGTTCCTGTAGATATCGGCCTAGATGTGCCTCTGGAGCTTGTGCATTCTCTGAGAGGCTCAGGGTTATTTTTTCTTAGAACTTGGCCAAGAGTCAGGCCCTGCTTGAAGCGGGATTCAAAGATTATGGGGATCTGGAGGAACACTGCAAATCACCCATTTGAGGGAACCTTAATCACTTTGGTGTCATGGAGGTCTTGGACAGCCTGGTGGCACTGTGCCCCTCTTCTCAGAAACATGTTTTTCAAGGTACAAAATGAAATATGTAGGCTTACAAAGGAAATCAAATTCTATTGAAATGTGTTTCTTGAAGTATTTTTCTTTTTTTTTTTCAATTCAGGTTATATATATATTTTTAAATGATATCAACACAATGAATACAGTTCTATTATTAGTCTCTTTTTAAAAATCAAAGCTTTTTTATTTTGAAAACATGCATAATTTTCAGCATTCACCCTTGCAAAATCTTGTATTCTAAATTTTTTCCTTCCCCCCACCTCTGGTCCCCTAGACAGCAAGTAATCCAATTACTTAAAGTTAAACCTGTGCAATGGAAATATTTTTAAAAACAATTATATAGACCCAGATTAAGAACTCCCGGTCTTGTCCAAGCTCATCTTACAGAGGAAGAAATGGAGTCCCAGAAACCTGGATCACACAACCAATGAATGGAGCTTAAAGTCAGGTCTCCTACTCCATGGTGCAGGACTCCTCAGAGAGACCTTTGTGACCGACGCCTTCTGTTAGCAGAGGGATCTGTCTGAGCCAGAAATGAGATCTACGGCCGGTGAGCAGGATGAGGCTCTTGGGAATGCGATTAGATCAATATTCATCAAATAAATAGAGCTCTTCTTTATATCAATAAGTAAGCACTCATTAAGTACCTATGCACTGGAGATTCATAGACAAGAGCATGGTTCAGCCCTCAAAGACTGTCACTGTGTCAAAAATCAGACTGGATGGAGGGTTGAGACTGTTCACTTAAATCCTGGTTTGGTTGCAAAAGCTTACAAAAGCAGTTTAATGCCCCTGTAGCAGATATATGCTTATAGGAAAAGACCCTGGAAACTTCAGAGAAAGCTGGCTCTTCTATAGAAGGAATTAAGAAGCCCTTTCCCATGATTCTATGAATCTTCACTAGTTGCAAGAAAGAAGAGGCTGCCTAGGAGGCAGTATTGAGAAATGGGAGCTCAGACCAGGGCAACATGGGGCAGAACCTGTTCGTTTCTACAAAGATAGAAATTGACTCTGTAAGGAGAAAAGAGGGAAATGGACTCTTGAACCCTGAGGCTCAGATGTGAGCTCCTTTGTTGCTCTCTCCACACTCCAAACGTTCCATATGCAATTGTGTGTGTGTGTGTGTGTGTGTGTGTGTGTATGGTAGTGTGGCAGGGGTGTAAGAAAATGAGTATCTTCAGAGGAGAGCTGAAATGTCTGTCTCTTTGTCTGATAGAGTAAGGAGAGTTGTTCCAATCTTCCAAACTGAGGCTGCCTTAAATTCAGGGGAAAGAGGTTCAAACTTAAAAAGCACATTTGATAAAGGGGTAACTAAGAGCTACTGGTTCAATGGAATCCCTTCCCTTCCCTTGTAGAATCCTCACACAGGTCTCCTTTATGGATAACACTTTGCTGAGCTCTGAGGGATGGGGCCCTTTTAGATTTTTTCACTTCAGACAAATCGGGGCCCCCTGAAAATGTTTTCCCTTAGGGTGTCTAGCTGACCATCTCACCTCTTATTACTGCTCCAGTGTCTCTGATGACATAGTAAATAGGGTTGGGGGGAATATGACACTCCTTTGCTCTACCTTGTTTAACAGGTCTAATATATATATAAATATATATGCACATATATATGTCAAAGCCATATATATGTAAAAACCATATATATATATATATAGCCATAAATATAAATATATACATATATGTAAAAGCCATCTACTTGTTTCAATCAGCCTAATACATTTTATTATTTGATTTCATCCAGTAGCTAAAAGTATTTTACTCGTCACACCTATCTTATATGGATTTGATTGATTCAATAGCAGTGTCCAGGAATTATTCATAACTAGATATACATCTGATTGCTTCTGTAACTCAGTCAAAAAGGCTTCCTTTTGATAAAGGTATCAGAGCTCGGAACATCTTTTTGGTTCCATTAATTGGGGCTGAGGATACAAACACCCCTCTAACACAGGGTTAAGTGAGTATGGCCATAGGGGAACATATTGACGTATCCTATCCGGGAACAATGCCAGAGTTGATCTGATCATTATTGCATTTGGTTCCAGAACTAAAAGGTGGGGAGGAAAGAGTATTCTCACAGTGACAAAGCAGTGGAGTGAGTCCTGGAGGAGATGGCTGCTGGACAGAAAGTGAAATGAAGCATGACTGGAGCTTTCCTGAATCTGGGAGAGGAAGTCAACAATCGGGATAGTCGATGTTTCAGAGATGAAAGGGCAAAATCTTCGCTATGGATAGCAAGGTGGTTGGCAAAGCTGTGTAGGCAATGTCCAGAGAATAGGGAATAAAATGAGGCATGGCTGTGCTTTCCAAAAGCGATAGTCCAGGAGAAGCAGTAAACAAAAGGTAAATGAAGCATTTTGCAATTCCTTTGAGTTCAGCTGCCTTTTTGTGCGTGTTTTCATTTATGGTATGCAAGTCACTGGGAATATTATTCCCCTCATTCTGCTTTCTTCATTCTGTATCAATTCATCCCAATCTTTCCATCCTTCTCTGTGTTCTTCGTATTTGTCTTTTCTTAGGGTACAAGAGTATCCATTGCATTCCTATAGCACAATTTGTTTAGACCTCCAACTGATGGGTGCTCCAGTAGTTTGCAGGTTTGGGCCACTGCAAAGATTCTGATACCTACTGAGCCTTTCCTTTTTGGCACTGCCTGGGAGCATGTCAAATAGCATGTCCTAGTTGATGTCTTTTAGCCCGGGTTTCATATCTGAATCTTCGAGGGGCTGGTCAGGTCACCTGCTGCAGCCCCTTCGTGCATCACTCCATCATTCTGAAATCACCTGTTATTTTGCTTCATCAAGTGATGACATATAACAGAATACATCTCCCTGGATTGTCAGAAGGAACATTTCTGGCATCAAAATTTGGGCATTCGTGAAAAATCATATTGAGAAGTGCCATTCGTCTCCTCAGCACACATTTCCAGGGAACTGGTGGTCTTGGTCCTTTCTCACACTGTCTTGCATTATTAAGTACCGTTTCATGGGTGTAGGTATTTGAAAGATGATCGGCCCTTTCGGGGCATAAATGTTGTCAATGTCTATCTGCTCCTCTGTAGGATGAGGGGGATTGGACTGGGATTTCTAATGTCTCTTCCAGATCTCACAATCTAGGACTCAGGTACTTCTCCTTATCCTCATCTCCCCCCACCCATGCCACTCCTTTCCGGCCCTCCAGTCAGTCAGCAAGCAGTTAATAACTGTGTGCCAAGCACTACACTAAAAGCTGGGGATTCAAAGGCCCAAAACAAGACATCAGTCCCGTCCTTCTGGGAACTCAGATTCTAATTGGAGAAACAATATATCAAGTGCTGGATATATACAAAATAAACCCCCAGTAGATGCAAAGTAATTCAAGAGGGGAAGGCGCTTGCCGGAGACAGGGTGCTGATGGGGAGACTAGGAAAGTAGGATTGTAGCTGAATCTTGAAGGAAGCCAGAAAGTATGGATAAAGGAGAGATTTCCAGGTCCATGGGTCTATTAGTGCTAAAGGATTGATGAGGGATGATGGAACCAGTGAAGTGGGATCACAGAGTGTGGAAAAGAATCAAATATAAGAAGAATGAAGATTATGAAGGGCTCAAAAAACCAAACAGGATTTTATTTTTTGATCCTGGAAGCAAGAAGGAGCCACTGAACTTTACTGACTAGGGGATTAAAATGGTGAGACCCGACTTGTAGAAAAGTCACTGTGGCAGCTATGTAGATGGATTGGAGTGGGAGAGACTTGGGACAAAGAGATCATGTAAGAGGTTATTGAGATAGTCCAGGCAACAGATGATAAGGGCCCGAGGTAAGGTGGCAGCTGTGCCAGCAGCATATACAAGAGATGTAAAGATAGAAGTGGTAGATTGGTAGTACAATGGAAATATGGGGAGGGTCAATAGAGGACCCAAGGATGATACCAAGGCGGTGAGCCTGAGTGACTGGAAGGTGCCCTTGGCAGTGACAAGGAGCTTTGGAAGTGGGAGAGGAGGTAGGTTTGGGTGAAAAGAGAATGAGTTTTGTTTCAGTCGTGTTGAATTTGAGATCCCCGTCGGATGTCCACTTTGAGATGTCCAAGAGGTAATTAGTGACTCGGGACTAGAACTCAGGAGAGAGATTAGGGCTGGATATGTAAATTTGGGAATCATCTTTATAGAGATGAAAATTGAACCCATGGGAGCCAATGAGATCATCAAGTAAGAATTGCTAGGGACTGCTGGCAATTACTTGGCAGCCACTGGTTGCCAGGTAACCATCTGTACTTATTTTTCGAAGCATTTCCAACATCTGCCAAACTGATTATCATGAGAATTTCAGCCCACACGATGGCCACAAGGCTGACAGGTAAAACATCAAAAGAATCCATAGTTTTAAAGTGTAACGTTATCTACATTTCATTGTATTTTGTATTGATGTTGTTAATATTTGCCAATTACATTTTAATCTGGTTCAGGGTGCCTAGGCACTGGTTAGTGTTAGCAGCTGCTGTGTGACTGTCACCATTCCCCTCTATTAATGTATATAGTCAAGAAAAGAGCTTTTACTTTCGTCACCCCACAAGTATTTAGAGCGGGTTATCTTCATCACTGGAGAGAAGGTGACTCTAGTCCCTCGAGAGCTGGGGCAGATCCCACCAAGATGTCCATCTGTCTGCTAGCTGTGGAGAGAGACCTATCGGCAAAAAAGAGGTAATGATTTTGGGGGGCAGCTCGGACTTCTCAAGGGATTGTGATCTGTGTTGTCATATGATGAAAACATGCTGATGAAAATCATGTATTCTTTAATGTTTTGAGAGAAAAATCACTTGGAAGTATAGATCGGAAGGAATTTGGTTTGAATCTCCATTTCTTGCCAGTGCCTTGTGGCCCTCTCCTCAGCTGAGACCTTAGCTGAGCCAGGTTCCCATGAGCCTCTGAGACTGAGGAGGGATATCTCTTCCCTTATTGATCCCCCTTCCCAGCTTTTCCAAAATTCATGGCTGTTAAGTGAGTTTTCATTTCCTCAGAATCCTCTCCAAATTATTTCCTATAAATTTGAAAAGATGGGATCTGACCCCAAATAAAGTCAAAACCCTTTCAGTTCATACATGAGCAAACTGAGATCCAAAGAGAAAGAGCAACTTTCATAAGATTATCACAAGCTTTAGAACTGGAAGGGACCTTAGAAATCATCTGGTCCAAAACCCACCATTTTACAGGTAAAAGTAATGACACCTAGAAAAGTACAGTGACTTGCCCAAAGACATCAGACTCATCAAGTTCACAGAGCCAGGATCAGAATTCAAGTTGTATGTCCAGAGTCAGCATTCTTGGGATGTTGGGAGGTGGTGGGCAGTGAGGTGGTGCTGCAGGTTCCAGGCCTGGAGTCTGGAAGAATTCAGTTTGACACTTACTAGTGGCCTTAGACACTTACTAGCTGTGGGACCCTGAACAAGCCACTTGGCATTTACTTGCCTCAGTTTCTTCATCTGTAAAATGGGAATGATAATAATAATGGCATCTGTCTTGCAGGGTTATTGTGAAGATCCCAAAAAAAGAGATAATAATTATGAAGTGCTTAGCACATAGTAAGTATATATATATATATATATATATATATATATATATATATACTAAGTAGATATAAAGTTAGTGATTATTAATATTAGAGCACATAGTAAGTATATATATTCGCTATCAATTTTAGAGCACATAGTAAGTATATATATAGTAAGTATATATAAATACTAGCTTTTATTAATATGAGAGCACATAGTAAGTATATATATATATATATGTACATACACACACACACACACACACACACACACACAGTAAGTATATGTAAATATTAGCTATTATTAACATCAGAGGGAAGGCAATAAGAAGTTGAGTAGTTCCAATAACTGTGAAATCATTTCACTGCTATTGGACCCGTATTTGGGGGTCATATGTTCCCAATTTATTTTGTAAGCATTGATTAAATGCCTGCTTTGTGTCAGTTACTATGCTGGTGGCAGCTGGGGTTATGAGGATAAAATAAAACATATCTTATCCTCAAAGATAGTTAGTCTCTACACATTATTGAGCGCCTTCTCTCTGCCAGGCACTATGTTAAGTCTGGAGATACAAACAAAGGTAAGAATAATCCTTGCCTACAAGGAGCTTACAGTCTAATGGAGGAGAAAACATGCAAACATTGTACATACCAGGTCTCTAATCAAAGGATGTAACCCTTATATAAATAAATATAAAATCACATATTCACCATGGATCCAAAAAATTTAAGAGGTAAAAAAAAAAAAATTAGCTCAAAGGTCAGGGAAGGCCTTGAGTAGGAGGTGACACTTGAACCTTGAAAGGAGGTAGGAGAGCATTCTATGCATAAGAGGCCACATGAAAAGCCTGGAGACAGGCCAGAAGATGAATCTTGTGCATGGGCCATTGACCAGAATGGAGTGTGGGAGGACAGTGATGAGAAACCTTTTTTTGAGGCAAATGGGATTAAGTGACTTGCCCAGAGTCACATAGCTAGTATCTAAGGCTAAATTTGAACTCATGTCCTCCTGACTCCAAGGCTGGTACTCTTATCTGCCGCAGCATCGCTTAGCTACCCTTGAAGTAAAAACATTCTAGAAAGGTAGTCTTGGGCCACATTGTGAATAATTATAAATGTCAGAATCTGATACCTAGGAGCAATAGGGAGCCATACCACAGAAGCTTCTTCAGTAGGGGTGTGATGTGGTCACAGTTTCACTTTCAACAGAGTTTCCAAGTTGGTCTGTGAACTTGATTTAAAAAAAAAAAAAAAAAAAATATATATATATATATATATATATATATATATATATATATATATATATATATATATAATTAGCTTCCTTTCCAATTGTATGCATTTTATTATATGTCTTTGAAGCATTATTATAAGGAAGGGGTCCATAGCCTTCACCAGGCTGCCAAAAGGGGTCCATGATATACAGAACAATTAAGACCCCCTGCTTTAGGGAGATCACATTGGCAGCTTGGGTAGAGGATGGGTTGGGGTGGGAAGAGAATGGAGGCAGAGAGACTGACCAGAAAAAATGGCTATTTCGAGTAGTCCAAGTGAGAGGGGATAGGGGCCAGCAGTAAGGTAGCAGATATGGGAGATGATGTTCTAGTCTGAATTGCAGACTTTTATTGGTTTTTTTTTTTTAAAAGGAAAGAAACGTTGGTAGTAATTCATCTTTAAACATTTGCTTCATTTGAGACTCATTTTGGAAAGGATGTTAGATTCAGAGCTAAGGACCTAGGATCCTGCTCTGCCCCTAACTTTTCATGTAATGCTGGGTTGGTCATTAGCCCTCTCTGGGTCTTAGTTTCTCCCTCTGAAAACAGGGGAGACTGGAAGAGTTAAATATCCCAATCCTTTCCAGCTCTGACCTGTAATTCTGCTAAATAGTTGACAAAGTTTCCAAGGAGGCACCTTCCCATAATTAAAATTAATTTATCAGTGTTAGCAGCTCATGTTGCTATGGTAAACATAAGACTTTGAATTAGGCAAAGTCAGAACGGAATGGAAAAAACCCAGCTGTGTTTTGTGTCAAGGCTGTATTTATCCTGATGGCTTCAGTAATGGCAGTAATAGTCCAGGGTCATCTTTTTTATCATCCCTTAATCTTACTGTGATATTGATTATTTTGCATGGCTTGCCTGAGACCAAATTCAATGATTCATGAAGCTCTAGCTTTCACACTCATCTCCTTGATTCTTTTTCTAATTATATTTTACCTTGTTTCCTTGGTTTATTTTCACTTAAACTGAAAGGAGAGGGATTTGCAAAGGACAGCCAGCTTTGAATTTATCCATGGCCATAGGGGAAAGAGAGGCTAGATAATTTAAATCACAGATAATTCAAACCTTCATTTTGGTCTGCTCAATTCCTTTCAACGTCTTAGTATGGAAAGTTCTCCTGGATCTATCCACAGCCATATCTTTCTAGAGTGACTTCATAGTACACTTTCCCTCAAAGGAGAACTCTGTTCCAGTCATGCTGATCTCCTTGCTCTTCCCTCTTTGCGACATCCCATCTCCCACCTCTGTGCCTTTGAATGGGCCATATTCTATTCCAGGAAGGCTTTCTCTTCATCTCTGTCTCTCAGAATCTATACCTACCCACGCAAGGCTTTTCCTGAACCTCAGCTCCTACTTCCACTTCCCAGTTTGTTACTGCTTTCCTCCTGCCATGAAATGACTCTGAATGAATATAAACTTTTTATACCAGTTCTATTCTGGTGAGCCACTGAAGGCAGGGACTGTTTCATCTGTATGGCTTCAGTGGTTGGCACACAGTAGTTACTTAATAAATGTTTGCTAGATTGAAGCGAACAGACATTTATATACCGAGCTCCTTCTATGTGTCAGCCTTCGGGCTAGGTAGAGAGTCTACAGAAACACAAATAAAACTTTTTCTACCTTCAAATAGTTTCCATTCTCCAGAGTGGAGATAATGAGGACTCGAGAAAGCAAATACAAAGTATATGCAAATTGCCAGCAACAATTTCAAATGAGGAGGATTCATTTAAGAGGAGCCATTTTTTGACCTTCTATCAGGAGGAGGTGAAGGAGGCAATATAAGGGAAGGGAGAAACGCTTATGTAAACATCCTTGATTCCTTTTGGAAAATCAGAGATGCTAATGAATTAGTAGCTTTGAAGGGGCTCTAGTTTTTCATCAACTGGTTGATAACCAAGTATCCAAGTACTTGAGATATATATGCCCGTAGTGTCGCAGAAGGACTTGAGCGTGAAGATGGTATGGCCATTGGCTAAATTGTAAGGTTGGTGAAACTTGACATTGGGCCATTTCAACATCCCTAACTGTACTTCTTCATCCACCACACACCCAAACCCATCGCTCTTGCTACTTTTTTTTAGCAATCTTGTTCTCTAGAGGCCCTCTCAAATTGCTTTAAAATATCATCCTCCTCTTCCAATGTTCGTTCCTCCAGTGGGAATATCTGATTTGGCAGAAAGTATCTGATTAAATTAATTCTCTTGAAGGTAGAGAGCAGGAGTTTTTGAGCTTTTTTTATGACCCAGCCCCCCTGGGCAAGTCTGGTAAAGCCTCAGAACCCCTTCTCGGAATCATGTATTTAAATGGATAAGGTAAAACGAGACTACAGAAAACATCAATTATATTGAAATATAGTTATAAAAATATTTTCAAAACAAGATCATGGACTCTAACATCAAGAACCACCGGTGAAAAATGTCTGGCACTTTAATATGTTAAGCTCCCCTCCCTCCAAAGTTGCCTTTTAAAGGAAGATGCCTGTTAGCTCCTAAGAAATAACTTCTCTATTGGTTGACTTTCAGGTGGTATGATGTTCTGTGTTGGTCAAAGGGGCCAAATCTGCCAAGTGTGGGCTGTGTGGGAGCCTCAACATTGCCTAGTGCACCGGGAACCAGATTAAACTGTCATTGGGAAATAATAAAATAAATAAAACATAGATAATATTCCATTTTAAAACTAAGTCACTATGTGGCAGTAGGGATCCAATTTGTACAGAATAACGGCCTGCTTCTTTTGGGGTTTGACATTACCAATACTGGTGATAAATTTTTCTTCCTCTGCTTATGTCTCTCGGTAATGCGAACAAAAGCTCCTATGAGTCATAATTGTCACCCATCTGCATCATTACAGTAGTTAAACTAGCATTTTTAAAAATTAAAGTACCTAGCCTCCTAACTAGTCTTCCCACTTCTGCTCTCCCTGTCTCTCGTGCTTCCTACCTGCTTAATCTCCAAGATACCACTCTGTTGGCATCCCTCTCCTGCAGAAAAGCCTTTGAAGCTCCCTATTGCCTAGAGGATAGAGTCTGTCTCCTTACCCTGGCATTCAAAGCTCCCTACTTATCTGGTCTTATTGCCCAATGCTCTTCTCCTACATGTTCTACAACTGTGTCAAACTGATCTGTTCCATGTATACTGACTGACTGGCTCATCTGGTATTGTTCCTCAGACTTAGAATAAATCCCTCTTATCAGCTGTCAAGATCCAGCTCCCATACCTCCCCTCACTTGGAAATACAGATCGTTGCTTCCTTGGACCCAGCAAAATTCAATGTTTGCATGGAGCTCATATTCTTTTTCTTTTGGTAATGTCAAACCCCAAAAGAAGCAGGCCGTTATTCTGTACAAATTGGATCCCTACTGCCACATAGTGACTTAGTTTTAAAATATATACATATATATATATATATATATCTTTTGCTGAGGCAATTGGGGTTAGGTTAAGTGACTTGTCCAGGGTCACACAGTTAGGAAGTGTTAAGTGTCTGAGACCAGACTTGAACCCAGGTCCTCCTGACTTCAGGGCTGGTGCTCTTGGATCTTTTTTCTTGTTGTATGTCTGGTGGTCCCAACTTTTAAACTTCCTTCTCTTCAGAAGGTGCCTCCCCATGTACTTTCTAAGAAATATCCAGGGAATTTCTTCCCGTTTATCTATGTTCTCTGGACCTTGAGAATCACAGGAAAGAAATCCTGGGGACTTCTCTCCTCAACCATACGATTACTGATTCAGTTAGTATATTTTGGTCTAATCTATTGGTAGCCAAATTCTACCCCACCTTATGCAAGGCTCTCATTAAATAGATTCCAAGAAATTAGAAGTTGTAGTTAAAAGAAACATCAGAAGCAGTTTAGTTCAATTCATAACTGAGTTAGAATTATCGCTATAACAGAGGAACTTATTTCCTCCAGAGGTAGCCCATTCTATTTTTGGGTAGTTCTCCAATTGTTAGGAATTTTAAAATATGTCATACCATATTGATACGAGAGAGGACAAAATAGTGCTTGAATAAAGACAGAGAAGAATTGAGTAGGGTGGAGGTATATCAATTTCCCAAATTATTCCATGCCTAGATTAACAGATCATGTTTTTGATTTTCAAAGAGCCAGAGGAATATTTTGAAAGCATGTTAGCAAGCAGATAAGTATAGTATATGGGGTAATCAAAAGCTTACTTGGGAGTTAACTTTAACTTGAAGAGATAGAGAATCTACCTTACAGTTCTTGTCCTGCCACTAATTAGCTTCGAGACCTAGGGAAAACACTAAACAAGGTACAGAATTTCAAGGTTGGAATGGACTCCCATGGCTGTCTAGTCCAATCTCTAACTAACCTGTTGCCCACTCTTCCTAACCCATCAGGACTTGGCCTTTGGGTGTTAAGTGTTGAGTTATTTCCGTCATATTTCACTGTTCTTGACCCCATTTGTTTTTTTGTTTTTGGCAAAGATACCACAGTAGTTTGCCATTTCCTTTTCCAGGTTATTAGGTGATAAAAGATGCAAATCCAAAATAGTAAAATTTCAGTGGATGTGTCTTTGGGCAGCACAGTGATCAGTTGTGAAGTGGGAAAGGGGGAAAATGAGATTCCTTTTTTTCTCCTTTTCCTGGTGCTTTAGAGCGAGCAAGAAAGAACTTTATGTACCACCCTTGCCCCCCCCACTCCCAAGAAAAGGAAGGAACGATGTTCCAGATGTTTCTCTTGCTGCTGTTTGACCAGAGAGATAGTAGAGGGTGTGATCTGGCTAGTTGAGGCTGCTCAATTTGGGGGAGGGACTCTTAGGCCATAGATTTAACTAGGCCACTGTGACTGTAAGGGCATAAAAATTTTAAAGGTTAACACCATTTAGGTTTTTAAGCAGCTAGAAACAACCGAGCTAAGGCCCTAGTTAGCACAAATGAACTAAAGTGGAAAAACTACCATATGTCCTAATTCCTTCCCTGGCTGCTGTTCCTCAGGTGAGCACCTGCTGTATACAGAGCCCTGCCTATGAGCCTCAGCTTTTTTGAACTGTCAGTAATGATAAGATGGTTCAAAGAGAGAATGTTTTATAAAAAGACACAGAACAAAGTACTGAGTTATTGGATTTAAATGTCAGAGAGATTTTGAGTGACTCATAACACAATTTACAGAGATATTCACGGCTTTATGGCAATTTGCTCAAAGCTCTTCTGACGTGGGTTGCTGGGAATCTTTGGACAGCTCACTGCTCTTCCTCTGTCATCCCCTTCCTCCGCCCCCAGCCGAGAGCAGAGTGACTTTTTTCACGTGAACACCTAGAGCTCTAAATGTGTGTATTTGGTTTTGTGTGGTATACTCTGCCCCTGCCAAGAGATGCCAAGGTCCTTATAAGAAGGAACCCCGTTTTATTAAACATCTCCCTAGATGCATAATTCACAACAGGTTTCAGTCAATATTTTTGAATTCTTATTGAAAGAGCTGATTTCTTTCCCTCCTCTCCCTTTCTGTGCCATCTCAACCCCCTCAAATCCTCTGTTTGTCATATTAATTTTAATATGACCAGTGGTCCCTGGCTTATCTCCTCTATTAGTCAGTCAATTCCGGATGGAGCGCCATCTGATTTATTTTCCTATCCATCCAGCCCCGTCTCTCACTCACAAACAGGTGTTTGGGAAATGTTTGTTGAGTGAATTTGGATGAGCTATAAACCAGCGCTGGGATGGACTCTTCCCCTAAATCTTTCTTTTGCTTTTCCTTGTCTCACTTTGCATTTCTAAATCTATACTAGCACTATATCCCCAGCCAATGAACAAAGAAAAACTATTAAGCAATTGACACTACAGTGATAATGCATGCACTGTTCTGCCCAAGTAACCTCCTCCCCTCAGCAGGAAGTAAATGTCTTTTGACCTTGGAGGTCATTCTCCTTCTCTCTGTCTCTCTCTCTCTCACACACATTCTCTTTCTTCTTTCTTTCTCTTTCTCTCTCTCCCCATTTCCCCCTTCCTCCCTCTCTTTTTCTTTCTTCGGTCTTTTCTTTCTACTTAAATCAATGTAACAATCCCTGCCTAGGTGGTTGTTCTCACTTCCTTTTATCAGCTCATACAAATATTTCTCTGCTTCTCCAAATTCCTCCTATTCAGTATTTCTTGCTGTTTTTTTGTTTTTTTTTTTTCTGGCCTCCTCACTAGGGTCAAAGCAGAGATGTCATCCCAGTGGGACCTCATCCCATAGGTTAGACTTTCAGATTAGATCCTGGGGTAACTTCCAGGGCTCCTGTTTACCTCAGGAATATACCCCTATTCACATTCAATCAGCTGTGCTGAGGGAAGAGAGGATGGGGCCAATGAACTTTCCTGATATTATGGGTAGGGTTGGCTATACCCATAGGCAGAGTAACGGTAACAGGAGGCAACGCCTGTACAACCCCAAAGTGCTTTACCAAATTGTAGGATGTCATTCACTTTGAACAATCTGAAGCCATCTGAAGTCCCTTTTAGCTTCTATGGACAGCTGAGGTCTTGTAGATTGGGTTTTCCTTATTTTCACATAAGGAAATTAAGGCAGAGAGAAGTCAGAGAATTTGCCCAATCAAATCCCTAGTACGTGCAGAGGAAGGAGTTGAACCCTGGTCTTTTGACAAGCTGCCTGTGTGGAAAACTGTACCCTGTCCCCAAATCTGGGTTTCAGATGCCTATTTTGAGGCGTTGAATTCCACCAAGAGAAAGTCATTAAATTACTGCTGTCTATAGATATTCTCTTTAAAATTCAAATATCTGTGGGGAGTGGTAAAAAGAATACAGATGATGAATATTCTATTTTTATCATCATCAAAATTATTTTGAAAAAAAGAATATTGATGATGAATATTCTTTTTGTTATCATCAACCTCAGCATAAGTGAGTATGGGATTATTAGAACTTGACTCTTAAAGGAGTCACTGGGTGAAATTGGGGTGCTTTGGGAGCTGGGGTAGGAGGTAGGGAAGAGGTGGAAAATGGGGCACAGAGTCTACAAAGAATGAGCTCATCTGGGGCAGACCTACAGGAAAAACAGCTGGAATGGTCTGGGGTCACTGCAGGGGTGCCAGGTTTACCTCGAGGAAGGAGGTGAGGGTGAAGCTCTCTTCAGCTGCTGCCACTCCCTTTGATCTTCCACAGGCTGCTGCTCATCCCAATGAAGTGGTCCCTTAGTGCTGCTTGGGGCACTCATTCTTTTGTGGGCACATATTCATGGGTGGGTGTAAAATTGGGTTAAAAAGTGGCCCTGGAACCTTTACAAAGAAGCTTCAATTGTTTAGTTCCCCTTCAATTGATCCCCGGCCACTTATTCCTCCCTGACAATGAAAGACTAATTACTTAGTGTGGGTGAAATGAGAGCAATTGGTCTATTGGGCTCCTTGGCTAGGGCCAATAATTTATTTTGCTTTGAATTTTATCTTAGTTCATGCATCTGGGATGAGGGTTACAGCTCCAGTTTTGGAAGATTTTGCTCCATGCTTTAACATCCTTGGAATAGTGGTATGAACATTGGACTCCAGAAGAAATGGGGAAGAGAAGGGACCCCTGGAGAGCAGAGTTTAGAGAAAAATGGGGAAGGAAGAGGGAGAAGAAAACACCACTGGGAATGGGGAGAAGTGACAGAGGGAAAGCGCCACTGGAAAGGTGAAGGTAGGGAAAGTGAAAAGAATATTGGGAGTGGGGGGGAAGAGAAGGACATAGGGAATAAACCATTGGGAAATCGGGGCAGGGGACACAAAGGGAAAGAACCATTGGGAATGTGAGACAGACAGAAAGGATGAACCACTGGGGATAAGGAAGAAGAGACAAAGGGAAAGAAAACAATCCAGATGGGGGGCAGATAGGGAAAAGGAACTACTAGGGATGGTGAAGGTAAGAGAGGGAGAGACAAAAGGGAAAATACATGCTGGATGTAGGGGAGAGGTAGAAAAGATGACTGGAAATAGGGAGGATAGATCCAGGGAAGACGCCCTGGAAATAAGAGGAGAGAGAAATAGGGAAAGAACAATTGTGAATGTGAAGGGACAGTGACCACCAGGGAAATGAAGCATTGGAGATAGGGGAAACGATGAAGGGAAAGAACCATTCCATATTGAGATGGGGTGGGAAGAGAGATAAAGGGAAGATATTTGGGAATGTTGAAGGAGAGAAAAGGCAATGAACTATTGGGAATTTGGGAGAGAGACAGAGGGAGATAGGGGACAAAGTATAGAAAAATCATCACATTATATAGGTATGGCCTAAATAACGTCCCTTGTAAATATGAAGTAGAGATGATAGATAGATTTAAGGGATTAGATCTGGTAGATAGAGTGAAGAATTATAGACATAAGTTCCAAAGAAAAGAAGATCCAGAAAGCAAAATGACTGATGAGGCTTTACAAGTAGCTGAGGTTAAGAAGAAAAGGTGGGGGAAAAAAAGGAAAGAAGAAAGGAAAATAATGTAGCTATCTCCGTTGAGAGCTCAAAGTATATGAGCCTTTTGATCTCAGATGCCAGATGAATGAGGCGCGAGACTCATGGAGTGTGGAAAGACCTCCAGCTTATCATGCCATGCAGCTTTGTTGATACACATTTTTGCAAGTGCAAAATGAACTCATGAACAGTAAGCAAAACTCCATCACCATTCAGAGAAGCAGTTCATGGGCTTTGTGTATGCACGGTATCTGCCAATGAGAGAAGAGCAGATCCAGCCATCTAGCAACTCACTCAGAGGCGACAGGCCACGTCAAGGCATCCCTGCTCACGAGCAATTACACTGTGATCCTCAGACTCAACCTGTTCACAATTGTGCATCACTGCTCCTTGCTCGACAAGGGCGTTTCTGCAATGTGGCAGAAAACTTATTGTACATCAAAGGTTGAGGTGGCCTCGGTACTCCCTCTCGGTGGGATCCCATACTCTTGCATGGAAAGATATGCCCAAATAAATGCACAATTCCCAAGAATAGAAAGGAGAGAGAAAGTTTTCTTAAATGAGCAGTGCAAAGAAAAAAGAAAACAGTAAAATAGGAAAGACGAGATCTCGAAGTAAATTAATATGTCAAGGGGACATTTTTTGCAGAAACAGGTATGATAAAAGACAAAAATGGTAGAGAGTAAACAGAAGAAGAAGAGATTAAGAAGAGGTGGCAAGAATACACAAAAAAACTATACAGAAAAATCTTAACATCACTGCTAACCATGATGGTGTAGTTACTGATCTAGAGCCAGACATCCTGTAGAAAAAGTTAAGTGGGCCTAGGAAAACATGGCTTGCAATAAGGCTAATGAAGGTGATGAAATTTCAGCTGAGCTATTTCAAATCGTATTTCAAAAAATGACGCTCTTAAAAGTGATGCACTCGATATGCCAGCAAATTTGTTAAACTCAACATTGGTCATTGGATTGTAAGAGTATAAAAACTAGCTTGAAGCTATGTTTTTCTTCAATAACAATGCATGGCTGTGAGAGTTGGACTGCTAGGAAAACTGAGTGCCACAGAATCAGGACTTTGTAATTGTGGTGCTGGAGAAGACTTTTGAGAGTCTCTTGGACAGTACACTGATCAAATCAGTTAATACTTAAAAGAAACTAATTCAGGATATTCACTGGAATCAGAAGGTCAAATACTGAAGCTGAAATTTAAATACTTTGACTACATAATGAGAAGATGAGACTCAATGATATGATGGTATACTTAGAAAACCCCAGAGATTCTAATAAAAAGTTATTAGAAATAATTCACAACTTTAGCAAAGTTGCTGGGTACAAAATAAATCCACATAAATCCTCAGCATTTTTATACATCACCAATAAATTGCAACAGCAAGAGATACAAAGAGAAATTCCATTCCAAACAAATGTCGAAAGTATAAAATATTTGGGAATCCATCTACTAAAGAAAAGTCAGAAATTATATGAGCAAAATTACAAGGCACTTTCCACAAAAATAAAGTCAGATTTAAATAATTGGAAAGACATCCAGTGCTCATGGATAGGCCGAGCGAATATAATAAAGATGACAATACTCCCCAAACTAATCTATTTATTTAGTGCTATACCACTCAGACTCCCAAGAAACTATTTTAGTAACCTAGAAAAAATAACAACAAAGTTCATATGGAAGAATAAAAGGTCGAGAATTTCAAGGGAATTAATGAAAAAAGTCATATGAGAAGATGAGACTCATTGGGAAAGATTTTGATGTTGGAAAACACTGAAGGTACAAGGTAAAAGGGGATGAGATGGATAGACAGTGACATGGAAACAATGAATATGGATGAACTTCAGGAGATAGTGGAGAATAGAAAGGTCTAATGTGTTATGGTCCTTTGGGACAAGAAAAGTCAGACATGACTGAACAACAATGACAAAGGGAAAGGGCCACTTTAAATTGGGCAATGGCGGGGGGGGGGAGGGAACAGGACCGTGGGGAATATGGGGAGATAAAACAGAGGAAATGAACCAGTGGAACCACTGGTAATGGGTGGGAGAGACAGGATAGTGGAAGACAAAACAGGGAATGAACCAATGGAACCATTGGTAATGGAGAGGGACAGGAACATGGGGAATATGGGAAGACAAAACAGAGGGAACAAACCATTGAGGATGTGGGGGAAACAAAGAGAAAGGACAACAACATTCGGGTGGAGAGGAAGAAAAAGGAAATAGAAGAAAGGAACCACTAGTCATAGAGAGGGAAAAGAAAGAGGATACAAAACTTGGCTAACGTGGAGGGAGGAAAGAGAATAAACCCTGAAGTTGCATGGAGAGAAACAAAGGAAAAGGACTATTCCAGATGTGGGAGAAGGAAAGGGGGAGAGGGAGAGGGAGAGGGAGAGGGAGGGAAGGAAGGAAGGAAGAAGGGAGGAAGGAAGGAAAGAAAGAAAGAAAATGAGCTAGTTGGGAAAGTGTAGGGAGCAAGACAGGAGGAAGGAACGATGGGGGAAAGGACCACTCTGGCTCAGTGTATGGGGGCAAAACGGGATGGGAGGAAGGGAAGAAAAATACCAATGGTTATGAGGCAGAGAGACATAGAGAAAGGTCCATTGAGATGGGAGAGAGGCGTGGTTTTTTTGTTCAGTCATTTAATCATGTTGCCAAATTGCCAAGATTTTTGTTTTCTTTATGTTAAGCTTCAAGTCAGCTTTTACACTCTCCTCTTTTACTCTAGTAAAGAGGTTTCTGAATTCTTTACTTTCTGCTATCAGAGTGGTGTCATCTACCTGTCTAAGACTGTTGATATTTCTCCCAGCAACTTAATTTCTCCCATCGGTTTAATTCTAGCTTTTGATTCATCTAGCCTGGCATTTTGCATGATGTATAGCTGCATATAAAATAAATAAATAAGGTGACAGTATACAATCTTGTCAAACTCCTTTTCCAATCTTAAACCATTCAGTTGTTCCATACTTGCTTCCAACTATTACTTCTTAGCTTATATAAAGATTCCCCAGGGAAAAAAGTAAGATGATCTCGTACTCCCGTCTCTTTGAATGCTTGCGACACTTTGTGATCCACATGCTCAAAGGCTATAAAGTGTAGTCAATGAAGTAGATGTTTTTCTGGAACTTTCTTGCTTTTGCCATAATGTAGTAAATGTTGGCAACATGAGACACACAGGGAATGAACCATTGGATATAGGAGAGAAACTAAGGGAAGTGACTTTGCCAGAGTGGAGAAGGGGACTGAGAGAGAAAAGACCATTGGGAATGTAGGGGGAGAAATGAGCCCCGGGGAATGGGGGGTGAGCAACAAAGGGGAAAGGGCAACTCCAGACTGAGGAGGCAAAGAAGAAGAGAATCTGAGGGAAGGAATCACTGGAGATGAGTGGACGGAGAGAGAATAGAAAGGTAGAGACAGAGAAAGGGAGGATGGGAGGGAAGTGCCATTGGAGAGGACCCAGAGAGAGAGTCAGGTGGACTAATTTTACTACTTTTTCCACTTGTACCACACTGCCTTTTCCTTTTTAAAGAATAATTGAATTGAGAAAGTTTCAGTCAAATAGGATTGTCATACAGCATTTGGGGAGAATTTTTGCAATATAAATATCTAGATATTTTGGTGGCTGAGGTACCTCGGTGGGAAGTGTTTTTGTTTGTTTGGTGCAGGGCCTGTGAACACAAATTAGTCACAGCCTGAACAACACCTGTGTTTGTGACTGTGATGGCAAAAGAATATTAAAAAGAGAAAATTGCCAAGGCAGTTTGAGAGGTAAAGTGATGCAAAATACATTGGTGAAAAAGAAAGGAGTGAGGCACAGTGATATATAAGAAAGTAAAAAAGAAAGATGAGCTGAAGAATTAAAAATGAATGAAATAGTTATGTACTCCAGTGGGAATTGGTGTGACCTGGTGGTCAGACAGTTCTGGCTTCTGATTTTCTGTGATTCCAGGAGCTAGTGAGCCCCACCCCCTTCACATCTGGCCGTTTGTATGAGCCACATTCTGGCTTGCTATGTGAATCAGCTTTGATAGCTCCTTACACCCTTGTGCCCAGTACATGGTTCTGTCCAGGTGTCTCGCAAATGCTGGAACACTGTCTTCCTCAAAGAATCTCTTAGACAGAAGCTGTGTTGAATTCAGTGCATAGAAATGGTTTTTTGGAGAAAATCAATTTGGCAAATGATGAGAAGAGAGCTAAAACATCTGCAAGGCTCTAAAAATATGGCAGTTATTAAATCATGGACTCCATGTATCTCTTTAAAGCTTATCATGAGGGCCAGCTCTGCAGAAAGCGCTGACCAAAGGGTAATGGCGATGCTTTTATGGAAATGATCAATTTATGAAATTTAACTATAACCTAACTTTCTGAGAGTACAATAATTTCACACAAATTCTCAAGGTCAGAATAGCTCCATACAGACCCAACATCCCAGATACCTTCAGAACAAGAGTCCTGCCTAAGGGGAACTCAGAGGCTTAACCTAGCTTCCTGCCTTTCCCTCTATCTCTCCTCCAAACTCCTATAATGTGAACACTCCAAATGCCACTGGCTCACATTTTGCAGAGGACTTCCCTCAGAACAGTCCTGCTCAAGTCTTCTTATTTTGGTGCAGTGAGAAAGGCACTGGATATGGCATCAAAGGACCTGGATTCAAATCCCTGCAAATCACTTGACCTCTCTGGGCCTTCCTTTCCTCATCTGTATATGAGGGTGAGATTTGTTTACTTTTTTCAGATGGTAACAGAAATTGGTTTTATTTTTTAAAATAAAATCATTATTTATTCTAAAATTCTTTTAAAATTCTGAGTTCCAAATTCTCTCCCTCCCTCTTAGGCATTCCCCCATCCACTGAGAAATCAAGCAAAATGATATCAAATATGCACGTAAAATCATGGAAAACATTTCCATATTAGCCCTATCACCAAAGAAGCAACCAAAAAAAAAGGAATAAATTTTTACTTCAATTTCCACTCAAAAGTTCATCAATTCTCTCTCTGCAGGTAGATAGTCTTTTTTCAGTATCAGTCCTTTGGAATTGTCTTAGACCACTGTCTTCATCAGAGCGTGCAGGTCTTTCACAGTTGATCATCACTAGAGCATTGCTGTTACCGTGCACAATGATCTCCCAGTTCTTCCTTTCACTTTGCATCAGTTCATATAGGTCTCACTGTGGTTTTTTTCTGAAACCATCCCCTTTGTTATACAATAGTATTCTATCACAATTATATCACACAAGTTATTCAGCCATTTTCCAATTTATGAGTATCCCCTCAATTTTCAATTCTTTACCAACACAAAAAGAATTGCTATAAACATTGTTATAATCTAGGTCCTTTTCCTTTTTTAAGATCTCTGGGCACAGACCTAGTAGTGGTATTTCTGGATGAAAGGGTATGCATAGTTTTTAAGTCCTTTGGACATAGATCCAAATTGTTCTCCAGACTAGACTAGTTGATAATTCAACCGACACTTTATTAAAATTGTACCTATTTTCCCTCACCCCCACCAGCATTTGTCATTTCTGATAGATGTGAGATGGTACCCCAGAATTGTTTTAACTTGCTTTCTCTAATCAATTGTGACTTAGAGTGTTTTTTCATATGAAAAAAGCTATAGCTTTGATTTCTCCTTCCCAAAGCTGCCTGTTCATATCTTTTGACCATTTATCAATTGGGGAAAGTTCTTATTTTAATAAATTTGATTTATTGATTGATCAATAAAGTTGAGAAATAAGGCCATTATCAGAGAAAATTTCTGTAATTAAAAAAATATTACTTCACTGTCTATGGTACCTTTTAGCAAAATGTGGTTTCCCTGATTATCTTTTCATTAGATCTCTTTTTACTTTGAGGTCATGATTGCTACTCTTGCCTTTTTTACTTTCCTAAAGTATAATAGATTCTGCTCCAGTCCCTTATTTCAACTTCACATGTCTGTTTGAAGTGTGTTTCTTATTAACAGCATATTGTTGGATTCTGTTTTGTAATCCATTCTGCTATCTGCTTCTCTTTTATGAACGAGCTTATCCCATTCACAAGGTTATTATTACAAATTGGTGTTACCCTCTATATTATTTTTTTTTACATTTATCCTTCTCTTTCTATTTTTATTCTGTCCTTTCTCAAAAGTCTATTTTGCTTCTGACCACTACCTCTTTTAAACCACTCTCCCTTTTATCATACCCCTTCAAATCTCTTATGCTCTTGAATCTCATATTTCCCTTTTGAGCCATAGATTTCTCTATCCGGCTAAGTGTGTATATATTCTTCTCTCTTTAAACCAATTCTAATGAGAGTGAAGTTCAAGCATTGCCCACTCCTCCATTTTCCCCTCTACTACAAAAGCTCTTTCTTGCATGCCTCTTTTATTTGAGAAAGTTTTCCCCATTCTCCTAATCTTCTCCCAGGGCATCTTTCTTACTCTTCCATGTGTTTTTTGGGAGAGTATTCCAACACAAATAATTTATGCTCATGCCCTCTATCTATGTCTACTTCTCCTAACTGCCCTAATAATGTTGAAGTTCTTAGGAGTTACAGGTATCATCTTCCTATAAAGGAATGTAAATGGTTTAAACATATTAAGTCCCTTATGATTTCTTTCATGTTACCTTTTTACACTTCTCTCGCATCTTGTGTTTAAATGTCAAGTTTTCTATTCATGTCTGGTCTTATCAGGAATGTTTGAAAGTCCTCTATTTCATTGAATATCCATTTCCCCTTGAAAGTTTATACTCAATTTTCTTGGGTAGGTTATTCTTGCTTGTAATTCTAGTTCTTTTGCCCTCCATAATATATTTGAAGCCATCTATTCTTTTAACATGGAAATTGCTAAATCTTGTGTGACCTTTACTGTGGTTTCATGATATCTGAATTATTTTTGACTGCTTGCAACATTTTCTCCTTGACCTGGGGGCTCTTAGAATTTAGCTATAATATTCCTGGAAGTTCTCATTTGGGAATCTTTTTTCAGCAGGTGATCAATGGATTCTTTCAATTTCTATTTTGCCTTCTGGATCTAAGATATTGGGGCAGTTTTCCTTCCTAATTTCTTGAAATATGATTTATAACTCTTTTTTATTGCCTTTCAGGTGGGCTAACAATTCTTAAATTATATCTCCTTTAATCTATTTTCCAGGTCAACTGTTTTTCTGATGAAATATTTCACATTTTCTTTTATTTTTAATTCTTTTGACTTTTTAAAATTGTTTCTTGATGTCAGTTTTAATTTTTAAGGAATTATTTTCTTTATTGCATTTTTTCCCATTTTGCCTTTTCTGCTTTTGTGTTTTTTTTGGGGGGGTGGTTTTTGATTTTTTGGTAAATAGTATTTTTTCCAATTACATGTAAAGATAGTTTTTGACATTTGTTTTTTGTAATATTTTAATTTTTAATTTTTTTCTCCCTCCCTCTTATTCCCCTTCCCAAGATGGAAAACAATATTATATAGGCTGTGCAATCATGTAAAGTTATATTTTCATACTAGTTATGTTGTGAAAAAAGAAATGGAACAAAAAGGAAAAGTCATAAATGACAAAAAAGCTCAAAGTGAAAATAGTATGCTTTTTGATCTGTATTCATACTTTATCCAGATTTTCTATAGTTATGGATAGCATTTTCCATCATGAATCATTTAAATTGTCCTGGATAATTCTATTGCTAAGTAGAACTAAGTCAATCATAATTGATCATCACACAGTGTTGCTGTTATCATGTACAATATTCTCCTGTTTCTGTTCACTTCACTCAGCATCAGGTCAAGTAAGTCTTTACAGGTTTTTCTGAAAACTGCTTGCTCATCCTTTCTTATAGTACAATAGTATTCTAGTGTTTTCACATACAATTTGTTCAATCATTCCTGTTTGATGGACATTCCCTCAGTTTCCAATTCTTTGCCACCACAAAAAGAGCTGCTATAAATACTTTTTTTTGCACATGGCTCCTTCTATTTTTTAAGGTGACATATTTTTCAGTTTTGCCAAGTTGTTGTCTTTTTTTTTTTTTTATAATTTTCTTGCATCAGTCTCACCTCCCTCCCCCCTAATTTCCCCTCTAACACTCATATTTCTGTCTTTAACTCTTCTAGAAATTCTTGTTTGGTTTGGGATCAATTAGCATTTTTATTTGAGACTTTGGTTGTAGTTGGTCAGCTTTCCTGCTCTGTGCTCTGGTCTTTACTCAGGAAGGTTTCCTGCTCCTTTGCAGTTTCAAGCACTAGTATTCTTCTTAACCTTGGAACTGTGACCAGGTCCCTTATTTCCTTGCAGCTATAAGTACCATTGGTCCTCTCTACTTTGGAATTGTAACTTAGATCCCTGCTTCCTGATGATTAACCACAGTTTCTCTTCCCATCCCTGGAACTGCAATCCAGAACTATGTATGGGCAACAGGGTTGCCATTCGGCACCAGTTACACCCAGTGCCAGCATAGAGTTCCCTTCAATCTCTTTCTGACCAGTTGCCTGACTCCCTTACTATCTCCTGATTGGGAGCCCCTAAAGCTGCTGCTGCTGCCACTATCAGAGCTGCTCTCTAATACCCACCATTAGTGCTGCTGTCTTGTACTCTGGACTGACCCCCTACCCTGCTGTCACAGACCTCTTTTGACATCCCCCTAAATTGTATTAGGCTGATAAAATGTTTCACTCCAAACTTCAGTTGGCTCTCCCACTCCAAAATTTGACTTGAGACATTATTTTTAAGTTGTTTGGAGGAGACTTGGGAGAGTTCAGCTGGGTTGCCGCCTGTATTCTAGATCCACTCCTGACCCTAGTTTGGACTTCTATGAAGTCAAAGATGGTTTAATGGGTAAAGACAGTAATTATTCTGCCCCACGATAAACTCCATGAGTAAAGAAAGGAAATGGTGTTCTGGAATTGTAAATTGCCTCAACCTCATGTATTCCTTACACACACGCCTCACTACTGTTGTAGTTTCTACCCACTGCATCCCCTCCTGGCCCTGTGTGTCTTTGTGGGAGCTGAGGGGAAATGATTTTTAACTATGATTCTTGCTATGCTATGAATAAATGTCTTTTCTAAGAGGTAATTGAGTATGGGCAATGTGGGAATTTGTTTTATTTGACTATACAAATTTGTACTGGGGTTTGTTTTTCTTCCTTTCTCAGTGGGGTAGGAGGGAGAGGTGGGAGGAAGAAACTATAGATCTGAAAATAAAATAAAACTGAATTTTAAAGAGAGGTCACTAAGTCTACTGACTAGTTAACTAGCAGGGGTTCTTGAGCTACAAGGTAAGGCATATTAAGCCATGGGGTTGCCCCTCAAAAGAGAGTTAGCAAACGCCCCTCTGGTGACCCAAATCTCCATTATTAATGCAAATTAGGGAAGTAATCCCAAAAAGGTACTACATTTAACATGAAAAAGTCAGCCTACATGACTTCTGAGGTCCCATTCAGCTGTAAATGTATGACCTCAGCATCCTACAATTCGCATCCTCCAGATGAGAAGACAAGCTTAAAGAGATAAAGTGACTTCCTATAATTACACAGTTGGGAAGTTTTAGATCTGACACTGAGGGACCCTGCCTTCAGGTTCGTTAAGTGGGTATATTTCAAAAATTAATTATATATCATTTTGTATCACTTATTAATTACTTTATATATCTACTTGTGAACTTTCCAATTGGACTTTTAGCTTCTAGGGCACAGGGACCATGTCTTAGTTGACCTTGCTTTCCCTGCAGCATTAGTTTTAGAAGATGACACTTTGATGTAGAGTATAATATAATAAGTGCAGTAAAAGAAAATAGAGGCTACATATGGAGTGGGGGGAGGGTATAGTCCTAGCTCTGCCACTTAAAACGTTTGTGACCTTGAACAAATTTCTCCTCTCTGAGCATCAAATTCGTCATCTGGAAAATGAAGGGATCCACCTAGATGATCTCTAAAGTTCCTTCCAGCTCTGAATAACTGTTAAATACAACACAACGTAGTTATAACTTGTGTAGTTGACACTATCTGAGTCCTAGGTTCCAGGCTGTCCTTCTCGAAGGGCAGTGGTATTCATTCCACTACCCCCAAAGGTAGTACCAAGTAGATAGAGCTCCTGGACATTTGACCATCTGTCTTCTGTTTGGTTCTGATGACTAAATTTCAAATTAGGGGATTTGGGTTTAAATCCCAAACTGGGCCAGACAAAGGTTCAGTAATTTGTTTCCAGGGTCACACAGCTAGCAAGTGTCTGAGGCCTACTTGGAATTCTGTTCTTCCTGACTCCAGTCCTGGTGCTCTATTTACATCACCATCAGGCTTCCTGGAGGGATTCTCCACCTATGCCGTCCCAGGCACTGATCAAGAGATACCAATAAATGCCAGAGGCAGGACTTCATTCTAAGGTCTTCCTGATTCCAAGGCCTGCTTTCCTAATTCCAAGCCCTTCCTAATTCTAAGAACTTCCTTCCTTATTCCAAGACCTGCTTTCCTGATTCTAGGGCCTTCCTAATTCTAAAACCTGCTTTCCTAATTCCAAGGCCTGCCTGATTCCAAGGTCTGGTGTCTGGTTCAGGTTGTATTATGACAGACACTTCAACTCGGATCTTGCTAATTATCCTTGTTAGACTTTAATAGCAACAGAGCTTTTCAAGTACTTGGGTTATGTGGGCAAAAAGGATTGGGAGAGGTCAGGGTTGGATGATAGTCACAAAGTGGGAAGGGACATCACTCAGAATTGTCAGGGACTCTAGCTATTATTATCTCATCCCTTCTGATTATCCCAAGAGCCTAATTCAGCATTCATCATTCCACTAATTAATGTCCCGCAGAATTCTTTGTGTATGTGTGTGATTTCTGCTTATTTTTAATTTAATCTTCCACAAACATGACCATATCAGTGTGTCAAGAAGACAGAAGAGAATTTTGTTGTAAATAGTAAGTTCCCATACAGTTTGTTCTACGTTTTTAATGGTGCATATTGAATTTAACAAGAGTAGTAACACAACAATCATTTGTATCCCTTCTAGGCTAGGATTACTAGTTACATTTAAGTTTCATTTTGGCTTTAACCTTCAGGGATCCTGTTCAGGAATGAAAAGGGAACTCAACCCTACAACAGGAGACCTGGGTTTTTACTTCTGAGTTGCCTGGGGATTACTTAGTCTCTCTGAGCCTCAGCTTAATAACAGTTCTCCTTGTTTGGAGAGGTATAGATGAAGTACTCGGCAAACCTTAAAGTGCCCTATAAATGTCAGCTATTATTACAAACTTTAACATGCTAGAGTAATAGGAGTTGCTAACAGCTGAAGCAACTAATCCCAGTGCTTCCCCTTTGACTATAGTCATGTGACCTAGAATCATGTTGGCAGCCTGTCAGTATCACATTGCTTCAAGTGAAAGATAGATAGGAAACTCTAATGACCAACAACTGGTCAGTTTGTTGATAAACATTTAACATGTCTGCTGTGTGTCAGACACTATGCTAAACACAAAGGATACAAAAAAAAGCAAAAGACAGTTACTATTCTCAAGGAGGTCAAAGTCTAATGGGGAAGACATCTAAACAAGTAAGTACTAACAAAGCTTAGAGAGAAAAAAGAGAACTCAAATCTTCTTTACTCCAAGAACCAGAATCTCTGCAATATGCTACCTAGCTGCCTTCTTCTATAAGTTTTCTGTTTTAACTATTCTTTTTTAAAATTAAATTTTGTTTCATTTTCAAACCAAGTTACAAATGTGTAGTCAAGGAAAACAAATTCCCTCATTGGTCCTATTTTTTTAAAAAAATGGCTATTCTGCCCTCTGAGCCCTTTGCCTCTGTATCAGGAGGAAGCAGTGTGTTTCATCAGGAGGCTTCTGGAATTGTAGTTGGTTGGTCATTGTGTTGATAAAAGTTCCCAAGTCTTTCAAAGTTTTAGGTAATTATTCTTGCCTTTGGATGCTAAGTGCAATCACTTTTTTACTTCAGAAGAGCTGGTCAATGCCCTCTGTGTTTCAGTTGCCCTGAGTCAAATTAACCTCACCCTAGATATAGAGAGGAAAGGCCAATCCTCTGTAATGTTAAGTACTGACTTATTTGGTAGTCAATAACTATAGCAATCTAGTGTTTGACAAACCCAGAGACCCCAGCTTTTGGGCTAAGAATTCACTATTTGACAAAAACTGCTGGGAAAACTAGAAACTAGTATGGCAGAAAAAAGACATTGACCCACACTTAACACCATATATCAAGATAAGGTCAAACTGGGTTCATGATTTAGGCATAAAGAATGAGATTGTAAATAAATTAGAGGAACATAGGATGATTTACCTCTCAGACTTGTGGAGGAGGAAGGAATTTGTGACCAAAGAAGAACTAGAGATCATTATTGATCACAAAATCGATAATTCTGATTATATTAAGTTAAAAAGTTTTTGTACAAACACAACGAATGCAGACAAGATTAGAAGTCAAAGGTCCTGATAAGGCCTCATTCCAAATTATACAGAGAATTGACTCTAATTTATAAGAAATCAAGCCATTCTCCAATTGATAAATGGTCAAAGGATATGAACAGACAATTCTCAGATGATGAAATTGAAACTATTTCCACTCATATGAAAGAGTGTTCCAAATCACTACTGATCAGAGAAATGCAAATTAAGACAACTCTGAGATACCACTACACACCTGTCAGACTGGCTAAGATGACAGGAACAAATAATGATGAATGTTGGAGGGAATCTGGGAAAACTGGGACACTGATGCATTGTTGGTGGAGTTGTGAAAGAATCCAGCCATTCTGGAGAGTAATCTGGAATTATGCCCAAAAAGTTATCAAACTGTGCATACCCTTTGACCCAGCATTGCTGTTATTGGGCTTATATCCCAAAGAAATACTGAGGAGGGGAAAGGGACCTGTATGTGCCAAAATGTTTGTGGCAGCCCTTTTCATAGTGGCTAGAAGCTGGAAGATGAATGGATGTCCATCAAATGGAGAATGGTTGGGTAAATTATGGTATATGAAGGTTATGGAGTATTATTGCTCTGTAAGAAATGACCAACAGGAAGAATACAGAGAGGCTTGGAGAGACTTACATCAACTGATGCTGAGTGAGATGAGCAGGACCAGGAGATCATTATACATGGCAACAAGACTATACTATGATCAATTCTGATATATGTGGCTCTCTTCAACAATGAGATGATTCAAACCAGTTCCAATTGTTCAGTAATGAAGAGAATCAGCTACACCCACAAAGAGAACTATGGGAAATGAGTATGGACCACAGCATACCATTATTACTCTTGCTGTTGTTTACTTGCATTTTTGTTTTCCTTCTCAGGTTTTTTTCTTTCTTTCTAGATCCAATTTTTCTTGTTCTGCAAGATAACTGTATAAATATGTATACATATATTAGATTGAACATGTACTTCAATATATTTAACATGTATTGGACTACCTGCCATCTAGGGAAGGGGGGGAAAGGAGGGGAAAATTTGGAACAGAAGGTTTTACAAGGGTCAGTGTTGAAAAATTACCCATGCATATGTTTTGCAAATAAAAAACTATAATAATTTAAAAATTTTTAAAAGGAGCTTGAAACATTTTTCAAAAAATATTGACTTATTTGGGATCATTCTTAGAATCTCTCTTTTCCTTCTTATTCAGTTCCATTCGATGAATAAATCATCATTGAGCACCTGCTGTATACAAAGCCCAATGTATGAGCCTTAGCTTTTTTGAACTGTCAGTAATGATAAGATGGTTTAAAGAGAGAATGTTTTATAAAAAGACACAGAACAAAGTACTGTTATTGGATTTAAATGTCAGAGAGATTTTGAGTGACTCACAGCACAATTTACAAAGATATTCACAGCTTTATGGATATTTGCTCAAAGCTCTTCTGACGTGGGTTGCTGGGAATCATTAGACAGCTCAATAGCCTTCTCCTGCCTTTCCTTTCTCCTTCCTCCACCCCCAGCTGAGAACAGTCAGTTAGCAAACATTTATTAAGTGCCTACTATATGCCAAGTGCAGTGCTAAATATTGGGGATATAAAAAAAAGGCAAATGACAGGTCCTGCTCTGGAGACATTTACTCAGTCTAACATGCAAACAACTATGTACAAATAAGCTTTAGACACATTAAATGGGAGAGAATCAACATTGGAAAAGGTGAGATTTTAGCTGGGATCTGAAGGAAGCCGGGGAAGCCAGAAGGCCTTTCCACCACTAATACTTTGTTTTGTTCTGGTGACTAATTTCTTTTTTATTATTACAGCTTTTTATTTACAAAACATATGCATGGGTAATTTTTCAACATTGACCCTTGCAAAACCTTCTGTTCCAAATTTTCCCCTCCTTCCCCCCACCATTCACTAGATGGCAGGTAGTCCAATACATGTTAAATATATTGAAGTACATGTTAAATTCAATATATGTTTACATATTTATACTGTTATCTTGCTTCACAAGAAAAATTGGATCTAGAAAGAAAGAAAAAAACCTGAGAAGGAAAATAAAAATGCAAGTAAACAACAGCAAGAGTAATAATGGTATGCTGTGGTCCATACTCATTTCCCATAGTTCTCTTTGTGGGTGTAGCTGATTCTCTTCATTACTGAACAATTGGAACTGGTTTGAATCATCTCATTGTTGAAGAGAGCTACATCCCTCAGAGCTGATCATTGTATAGTCTTTCTGCCATGTATAATGATCTCCTAGTTCTGCTCATTTCACTCAGCATCAGTTGATGTCAATCTCTCCAGGCCTTTCTGAAATTATCCTGCTGGTCATTTCTTACAGAGCAATAATATTCCAGAATATTCATATACCACAATTTATTCAGCCATTCTCCAATGGATGGGCATTCACTCAGTTTCCAGTTTCTGGCCACTACAAAGAGGGCTGCCACAAACATTCTTGCACATACAGGTCCCTTTCCCTTCTTTAAGATCTCTTTGGGATACAAGCCCAGTAATAACACTGCTGGGTTAAAGGGTATGCTCAGTTTGATAACTTTTTGGGCATAACTCCAAATTGCTCTCCAGAATGGCTGGATTCGTTCACAGCTCCACCAACAATGACTCAGTGTCTCAGTTTTCTCACCTCCCCTCTAACATTCGTCATTATCTTTTCCTGTCATCTTAGCCAATCTGACAGGTGTGTAGTGGTATCTCACTCAGAGTTGTCTTAATTTGCATTTCTCTGATCAGTAGTGATTTGGAACACTCTTTCATATGAGTGGATATAGTTTCAATTTCATCATCTGAAAATTGTCTGTTCATATCCTTTGACCATTTATCAATTGGAGAATGGCTTGATTTCTTATAAATTAGGGTCAATTCTGTATATATTTTGGAAATGAGGCCTTTATCAGAACCTTTAACTGTAGAAATGTTTTCCCAGTTTTTACTGCTTCCCTTCTAATCTTGTCTGTATTCATTTTGTTTGTACAAAAACTTTTTAAATTAATATAATCAGAATTATTGATTTTGTGATCAATAACGATCTCTAGTTCTTCTTTGGTCACAAATTCCTTCGTCCTCCACAGGTCTGAGGGGTAAATTATCTTATATTCCTCTAATTTATTTATAATCTCATTCTGTATTTCTAGATCATGAACCCATTTTGACCTTATCTTGGTATACGGGGTTAGGTGTGGGTCAATGCCTAGTTTCTGTCATACTAGTTTTCTGGTGACTAATTAATCTAGTTTTTTGACCCTACAATTTTTAATGACATCCTTTATACCAGTGGTATCAGACTCAAGTAGGAGTGGATGCCTGTGGGCTGGGAATTGACTTAGAAAACTATAAATAGACACTATCTATGTTTTATTGCATTTTTATTGATTTTTGTTAATCATTTCTCAATGAACATTTGAATCTGTGTGAGTTTTCTGAGCTGTCAGTTGAACAACTGGGCTTTATAACGTTTCATCTGTGTAACTCCTTTTTAATGTGTGGCTGCCCCTTATGTCCACCTCCCCATTGCCTTCTGGGTGATCTTCATTTTCATTTCTGCAGAGAGTATGCAGAGTTAGAGGCAGGAGGTAAATCAGGGAAAGCTTTCTGGAAGAGGTAACTTTTTAAAAAACATTCTGAACTTAACAAATACTAAAGGAAGCAAAAATTTCCATATATAAAGTAGGAGAAATAGAAAGAGGATTGTGTTATGAAGCTATGAATCTGTATCATACATACCTTTCTTTTCTTTTTAACTATAAAAAATTCAACATGCAACTTTCAAAGCTCTTCTATTTGTGTTCCCTTCTGACCCCTTTTGTGCATTTGAAAATGTTTCAATGATCATCTTTTCTTTCTTTTCTTTTTCCTTCTGGCAACTCTAACTTCTTTTCCTTTACTTCTTTCTTCAAATCAGAAAAAAAGCAAAAAAAACAACAACAAATGTCGTAACTAGTAAACATGGGAAAGCAAAAATTCCCCCAATGGTCACGTCCAATCCTGAGCCTCATCCTGAACCTTAAATCCATTACCTGTCAGGATGTTGCTAACATGCTACTGGACCTCTAAAATTGTGTTTAATCTTGCATTGATCAGATTTCTCAAGCCTTTCAAAACTGTTTTTATTTCCAATGCTGTTGTTATTGTATAAATTATTCTCCTACTTCTTCTCACTTCACTCTGTAACAGTTCATATAAGTCTTCCCAGGTTTCCCTGAAATCATTCCCTCTATCCTTTTTACAGCACATTAATTTCCCATTGCATTCATATACCATAGTTTGTTCAGTCATTTCCCAATTGAAGGATATCCCCTTAGTTTCTGGTTCTTTGCCACTACAAAAAGAGATGCTATAAATAATTTCACATATATGGTCCTTTTCCTTTCTGTTTGATATCTTTGGGGTATCACTGGTCAAATGGTATTCATAGATTAGTGACCTCGAGAGGATAGTTCCAGTTTGCTTTCTAGAATGACCAGACCAGTCCACAGGTTCACCCATAGTGCCTCAGTGTGTTTCTTGGAGGGTTCTGAATGGAGGACATTTAAGGCAGAGGATATTACTTCTGCAAAGGCATGGATGAAACAGGGCATGTATCCTCCTTTGTTTCTAACAAAGGGCTGAAAGTGGAGCACAGCATGGAAGGAATCAAAACTACATTGCCATTGCTGGTATGATTCACTTCTCCCCCTTGGTGGCTGATCTTATCATGGTAGATATTGATTGCATTGACTTGAGAGGAGGCAGAATGACTTGTTTGTAAGGACTACTAAGGCAGAGCTAAATGAGGGTGGAATAGCACATCCCATTTTTGTCCCAGGGTTGGCTATTTGTAAGGCTTTCCAGCTAGCAAATTGGGTTGGGGGTGGAATTTAGGATGGTTTTATCTCTTGGAAGGGACTGTGTACATTTGCGACAAAGAATAAATATTTGGGAAGAGGAATTAATCAAATCTGGATTATAATTGTGAGGGTAAGCAACCCTTTGTTCTTTTTAGAATTACTACAGGTAGGCAGGGCCTGGTTTACCAATGAGTCGTGTTCCAAAGGATCATTTCTAAACTGAGTGTTTGGAACTCAGTTGCATCTTCTCTGAAGGAACTTGTAACAGAAGACAAATGTGTGAGAATGGACTCGACATATGAGAAAAGTGAAGCTGAGAGAAGGGAATAGACATTTATTAAGTACTTGCTGTGTGCCAGGCACTATGCTAAGTGCCCTGTAATTAGTTTATCAATTGATTCCCACAACCACCTTGAGAGGTAGATGCTATTGTTATTCCCATATTACAAATGAGGATACTGAAGAAAATAGAGGTTAAGTGACTTGTTCAGGGTCACCCTGTTAGTAAGTGTCTGAGGCCAGATTTAGTCAGGTCTTCTTGATTTCAGGCCTGGTAGTCTATGGATAGAATATCCATTGTACTAGTCAGCAAGCATTTATTCAGTCCTTAATATAGAAGAGTGAGTCATTCAAAGTCACACAGTTAGTGGAGGTGAGCTTCAAACTAGATGCCCTGATTCCAAATTCAGTGCTTTGGTCGTTGTACTATCATACTATAGATATAAACAGAGGCTTTGGAGCTTCCCACATGACCTGTGGGTATTTTGAAGTTTCCCAGGTGACGACTCCTGGTTCTGTATTACTCCTAATTTCACTCTAGATCTTACATCTTCCCTTTTTGGTGAGATAGATGTGTCACTTGCCTTACTCATATGCTTAGCATTCCTGATTATAATTGTTTTAGACTCTCCTATACTGATCTTTCCAGTCATTATACTACCTACCTCTCTGTCTCATTGGCCTAGTAGACTGCATACTTTGTGAGGGTTAGGAACTATACATTTTATCTTTGTTTCTTGGTATCTTGGTGTTAAATTGTAAGCTCTTTGAGGACAGGGACTGGCTTTTTTTCCCCCTCTCTCTGTATCCCCAGAGCTTAGCACAGTTTCTGGCACATAGATGCTTAATCAATGTTTCTTGATTTGATTAATAGTTATCTTCCCCAGTACTAAATAAAGGGTTCTCTATGTTAAGAATTTAATAATAGTAATTACAACAAGATGAGAAATGATAAGGTATATGTTAGATGATAACATTTATTCTTCTTTGAACTACATTGGAAAAATGAGAACGAAACAATAACATCAATAATAATTGCACCAAGGATGCTTTCAAAGAGTCTGCCAAAGATAAGCTTACATCCTAATCCTTTTATTCAACTACAAATAGCAATGATTTTATCAGCCTATTCAATTGTCCATAAAACATGAAGAAAGAAATATTATGAAAAGAGACTTGTCTAGGATTGTTTGGATTTGAACTCCAGCCAGAAAGATAAGACAAAGAAGATAACATTTCATATTTCTAGGGACAGCAGACTTAAATGATCTTGCACGTTTTATGGTAGTTTTCTCCATGCCCAAGGCTGAGCAGCTAATCGTTTCTAGACTTGGCTTAATTATAATTTCATCCTTCAGAAGACAGAACCAATGAGGCAACATTTCTTTTCTGGATCGCATTCTCACTAACGAGGCTGGGATTATAAAAATAATAATAATTCACACTTAGTTGTAATGTTTGAAAATTGCTTTCGCTTCATTATCTCATTTGGGCCTTACAACCACCTAGGGGGTAGATACTATTCTGATCCCTAAATTACAGCTGAGGAAACTGAGGCAAAAACCAGGTTAGTGATTTGCCCAAGATCACATTGCTATTTAAGGCTCTACTGGAATTTGGGACTTCCTGATTTGAGATCTAGTACTCTATCTACTAAAGCACTTAGTGCCCCTCATGATCCTCTGAAATAGGTATTAATGATATTCATATTTCAGAGGTAAGAAAATTGAGGCTCAGAGTGTTTAAGTGACTTGCCCCAGTCTGTACATGCACACACACACACACACACACCCTTTTTTGCCTCAGTTTTCTTAACTGTAAAATGGGAGACAGTAATAGCGCCATTCTCCCAGATTTGTTGTGAAGATTAAATGAGGAATCATAAAGCACCTAGCACAGTGTTGGGCACCTGATAGTACAGAAATATTTGTTCCCTTCCTTCCTCTTTTCATTGTAGTATGGAATAATATTCTCTATTCAAATGCTATTATAAGCTTTAGTTTGCTTACATCAGGAAAATTGTGCTTTCCTCTAGGAGAGTTCTAAAAACAAGCCGCCTTTTCATTTTCACAGAAACTCTTGAGTTGGGAGTGCTAGTTGTCAAAAGGACTAATTATTGAGAATTCCCAAGTCTGAACTTAGATTGTGTCGATCCAGAGCTCTGGTGAGGGATGATAGTTTATATGCAGGAGCCTTTCTATGAGAGGTGGCTACAGGGAAATCATGTGTTTCCAAAGATGGTGCTTTTAAAATCATAGAGAAAAATCTTCTGCTCTTCAGAATAAGTAATTCTTGTTGCAAATAATGGAGATATTTACTAAATATATCTAAGAAATATCTACAAGTTATGGCAAAGAAAGTAAACTCAGTTCTTTAACAAGAGAAAAAATGAGTGGGGCCTATGAAAGGAATTGTGAGAAAATTTAAACTCCTCTAAATGTCAATTAGGGGTTTCACTGCATCTTGAAAACACACTACCCACCTCTATTCTATACTGAAAAGACAACCAACAGAAATAAATGTGCACGGAGCTATGTAACATATTTACAGACATGTCTGAACACCTGGTGCCTTCAGCAGAGAGAAGTGAGTAGCACAATTGTAGCCCTTTCTCTATATTCATATCCTAAAGCAATTTTAATAGACATGTAAGGTACATCCTTTCCCTATCTTAGAGAATTGAATAGAAAGGAAGCATGAGGAAGAAGAAGGCTTTTAGGTTACTTCTAGGTTAATAGGAAAAGATTGGAAGGAAAACAGTAATTGGGCTCTGCTAATGCACCTCAATGCTTGGTCCTTCCAGGGACATATCACCATGGTTACAGGTTTGAAGAGGGAGTAGAGTACGGTGGGAGGCTGATGTCCAACTTCCTGTGGATCAACAATTCAGCAACTGAATCTATGATTCCTGAGTCTACCCAAGGGGAAGAAAAGGCCGTTTATTTACCTTCAGACTTGGGACTATTTTCCTGGCAGTTCCAAACACAATAAAATCTGCATTCTTTCCCTCTCAGGATTGTTGTGAAGAAAACACTTTGTAATCCTTAAGGTACCCCATGAATGGGGTGGGGTGTACCACGGGAAGCATTCGGGCCAGGAGACCACAAATTTTTTTTCTTTTTGTTGCTCATTGTGGCCCAACCTGCCCTTCATGAGCATCTCCATGCAACAGGTACCTCCCCATCAGGAGGAGGCAGTGGCTGGACCCACAATGACCCAGGCCACCATTTTCTGGACCAATCTCCAACCCACCAAAAGGCAGAGAGCAACTAGTGATTGGATAACTTAGTGTTGTTATAATCCAACACATCTTCTCATCTATGTGATTCAATGAGTCCTTTGTAGAGAATCTATCCACTATCCCGGAGGCCTTCCTCTGGTGTCTTGAATCCCACCAGCACAGTATACTTGTTAGCCCTCACTCCTACTAAATGATTTATCAACTTCCTTTGGGAGATCCTAGCTATCTCACTTTGTATGTGCAGGGTCTCATTGGTTCCACACTGCCCCACTGCTTAGATCGCCAATGGGTGTTTTTCCATCGCCATAGTGACCGCTTAGGGATTTTGGTGCCTTTTGCCACGTAGGCATTTGGCCGCATAGGATATACTGGCATTTAAAAGATTGGTAGTGACAAGTAGGGGGTGGCTAAAGAAATGATAGTCAATTCCCCTTCTGATAAAGAGGTGTTGGGCCCAAGATGCAGGATGAGATACAGGTTTGCAGATACAGTCAGGGTTTTCTTGATTATGTGTAGCTGTTACAAGGACTTTGGAGTTTTGTTTTCTCAGTTGGGGGAGGATTCATGGGGAGGGAGATGGGGACTATATAGGGTAGGCAAAAAAAGAAAAAAGGAAAGAGGGCCAATAAGGCATTTCAAAAACTTCACAGAAGAAAACAGAAGGCCAGAGTCACAAACAAGCACAACAGTTTTAAAAGTTGCATGTTAAATTTATATATATATATGTATATACAATGTGTATATATATATATATAATATGTATATATATACACAGAGACACACATATGTATATCATAAAAAGAAAAATGAAATATATTTAAGAGAGTTCTAGTGTTATACAGAGAATCCTCTGTCTCTTTCTTCTATCTTTGTGTTTCTGTCTCTGCCTTCCCTTCTGTCTCTGTCTCTCTGTCTATGTCGCTGTTTCTCTTTCTCTCTCCCCCTACCTCTGGAAATGCCCATTTTCTTTGGTGTTTTCGGAATTCAGAATGGAAAAAATGAATTTAAAAGAAATTATCACCAGTGACTGATGTCCTCTTACTGTGCAAGTGCTTTGCAAGTGGAGATTATTTCATTTTTAAGTCTTTCTAACTCCAGGCTGGAATACAAAGCACCTGGCACACAGTTGGCACTTAATAAAATTTTCTAAACTGATTCAAAGACAATGTACAAATGACTTCAATGACAGAAGCAAAGTCAACAGGGAGGGGGAACAGCACTCTGGGAAGGGCCAAAGATGCAAGACTGTCCAAGTTCAACACCACACCCTTTCATTCTGGTTATAATCAAAAAAGAAAATGTTTTAGGAGAGATCCTTGGTAGGAACAGTTTATGTGAGTATTCCTTAAGAAAGGTCTGTTGTCATAAATAAAATGCATCTACCAGTGCTGAAATCAAAGGACCATAAATAAGGATTTATGAATTTTACAAAAATAATTTCATTTGATCCTCTCAACAAGCTGGGAAATAAATGCTGTTATTATCCCCATTTTTACCAATGAAGAAACTGAGGCAAATAGAAGTCAAGAAAAGCAGCAAAAGAACATGGTACATAAGGAAGGACCTTGGATTTGGGTCCAGGGGATGTAGGTGTGAAGCTACTTTTCCTTGTCTACAAAAGGAAGGAGGGTTTAATTAGTTGATCTCAAAGATTTCTTGCAGCTCTAAGAATATAATCCAACCCAAAATGGACTCTTCTGTCTCTTAGGATACATAGTCTATACAGGGGTTCTCAAACTACAGCTTGTGGGCCAGATGTGGCCAGCCAAGGACGTTTATGCTGGCCCGCCAGGTTATGGCACATGGGCTCAGGGGCAGAGACAGAGTGTGAGTTTTTGTTTTTACTATAGTCTGGCCTCCAACAGTCTGAGGGACAGTGAACTGGCCCCCTATATAAAAAGTTTGAGGACCACTGGTCTATATCTATGTGGATATATAAATATAGATTTATAGGCAAAAGAATAGTTAAACTGTTTGCCCAAGGTCACATAGCTAGTGTTTATTAGCACCTCCCTGATTTCAAGTTTTCCTCCGTAGAGACTTAACCTTCTTGGGTCCTCTCTTGGCTTGAGCTGAGATCTCATCTTTCTAGGGAACTCATTCATTTAGGTATACTCTTTAGTACTATCAGTTCTTCTATAACACTATAGATGTATTTCCAAAAAGCACTTCACTACTCAAAATTGAATGTAAGCCCTCTCCATCCCCAAACCAAGAGGGCTTCTGGGAAAAATGGAATTAGGAACACAGCACTTAAAAACTCTATCAATAACATAAAAAGCATAGGAAATAAATAAAAATGGTAGCATAGTTTTATACATGTCAAAAGAAATATGTGAACATTGCAATAAATGGTGACTTTTTCTCTGCCACTGGATCTCAGATTTGGAGGCTACAGGGGAAGGCGATGGGGTCGGTGAAGACCCAGCCTGCTCTGCTCAAAACTTTTGCACCAGAAGATATACAATCAATATGATACTTTTTTTTCTTAACAAAGAATTGAAATTTGCTTGCTAAACTGAATCTGGAAGGGTTGTAGCTACAAGTTATTTTGAAAGGGTGTAGTTTTCTTTCTGTTTCTCATCTAAGAAATAATATAGATGCAGATGTGAAATTCCAGATATGCTCAAAATGTACCCTAATGTGTCAGTCACATTGGGGCAAATTCTTGTTTCTGAAACATGTTCTAGCAAAAATGAATATATATTCAATTCTGTGTAACTTCTCTGATTTCTGATTGCTTGGATAAGTGGGTTTACTGGTTCTGCTATTTGTGATGATTTTTTGTGTAACCAATGTTTGGTGGGCTGGAACTTAGCTAGAGAGTGTAAACTTAGGGCTCTCCTTTCATTTAGGAGTGACCAGGGAAACACCTTTCCTTCTGAGCCAAACTTATACCCATAGACAAAAAATGATATTTAATGGAGCAAGCAATTCAATATAATTCTAGCCTAATATCTTTCTTGGACATAAACAAGGAAAGGAATAAGCGCCCAAACACAAGGCTTCTACTTCCCCCAAGAAGGAAATCAGTCTCCTTTGAGAAAAATGGGCCAAATTCCAGCGCTATCACTCTCACACCACCTGTGATTCAGGTCTGTATGTTTAGATTCCTCATGCATATCTCGGTGAGGGTTCACATAATTTACATGTATGCTTGTTATTGTTGCTGAGTCATTTTAATTGCGTCTGACTTCAAGATCCCATTTGGGGTTTCCTTGGCAAAGACCTTTTCCTTCTCCAACTCATTTTACAGATGAGGAAACTGAGTCATAAAAGGATAACTGACTTGCCTAAGGTTACACTGCTAGTAAGTGTCTGAGGGCAGATTTGAATTCATGAAGATGAGTCTTCCAAGTCAATGCCATCTATAGCAGCACCATCTAGATGCCTCCCTATGTGCTTAGCACAACCTATAGAATTTTGCAGTTTACTATGAATTTCCATTTCCTGCTGCTTGCTTTTAAGAAAAGTATATCATTTCATGTTACTTTCAAAACTATCCTTCCTCATGTTTGCTTCTGTTTCCTTCTATGAATTTAAAAAAGCTTACATGACCCTCTTTCTTTTATTCCCCTATACTATTTCAATTTTGATAATCTTTGCACATTCTCCTCTATCCAGTTCTATCTCTTTTTTTCTCCTTTCTTCATTTCACACATTTCTTTTACTATCTTTTTCCTTTCCTTTCCTTAGAGCCTTCAGAAGAGAATTAATCTACCCCAAGGTTCTTTGTCTTCTCATTTAACTCCCTTAATAATAATAGTTAACATTTTATATAGCATGTGCTTTGTGCCAGGCACTGTATATGGAGCTTTACAGTTATTATCTTATGTGCTCCTCCGAACATCCTGGGGAAGTAGGTGCTATTATTATCTCCATTTTACAGATGAGGAAACACAAGCTAAGTGACTTGGTTGTGATCATATAGCTAATATATGCCTCTGGGAAGAGGTGAATTCATTTTTTAATGCAAAATCTGGCACTTTCTCCACTAGACCACTACTTACTTTATAACACCTATAATAGCTTGAAGACATTAAAATTATTTAGAGAGATATGTTTCTTCTTTCCCTATTAGAATGCTTTACATAGTAATCTTTTCTGATTGCTGCAGTAAGTTTAATTTTTTAGGTTTCTTGAATTTAGATTTCAGAGTTCCTACTTATCGTGAAAGGACTCTATTAAAGATTAATTTTTTCACCTATAGGATTATACTTAGTTTGCAGGTTGTTATTCTTGATTGTAAGTCTTTTGCTTTTTTAGAATATTATATTCCAAGATCTCCTCTGGCATTTAGTAGAGGTCATCAGATCTTGTGTGGTCCTAACTAGTTCCTTGGTCCTTGTAATTTCTTTCTAGATTCTTGCAGCATTTTTTTCTTCAAGATGGGGTAGTTGGCCATACTCGGTCTCCCCCAGGATCTCCTACATTAACCTCTGACTCCTGGCATTAACCTCTTCCCACATCTCTGAGAGCAATGGATTTTCAAGACCTTCAATATATCTCAGAACAGTGTAAGGGACCTCAGAGACTAGCAATCATAGTATTCTCAGGCTGCTAGAACTTCTTTTATTACATTAAGATATATTATCTTTTTGATAAAGCAGCTGGGATGCTAGCCCCTTTTGGTCTTATTTCAGTCTGGAATAAGATTGTTTATTTAAATGCAGATTGAAAGTCTTGGTTTGCTTACAGGAGAGATATTTAATTTACCTTGAGTAGAGAGCTAGAGATAAGCTTGATATTCTGAGAGAGAGGGAGGAGATTCAGGAGGAGGAGATATGAACCAAGGAGAACATTAGTTATGTTTTAAGCCTGTAAGATTATACCTGGGTTCATTTCTGAAGGGCTCTTGCTCCAGGCAGTAGGTTACATATTTATGGTTCAGATAAATGCTTAACCATTTAGAAAGGCCTCCTGTGCAGAGGCCCAAGCTAACCAGGATTAATGATCTGTCAGAAAGAAGTCTATGGTTATGTTGATTGTCTGGGATTAGAGGAGTCCCTAATGCCATTCCTCACTGAGGACATCAGGTTTTCCTATTAGTGTCTTTTGGTATAATGAGCAAATGACTTCATTTTAACAGTAGCTGAGATTTACATAGTAGTGCTTTTACAAGTCACTGGAGCCTCATATCAAGTCCCGGAGGGAAGTGCCCCAGGAGAGAAATACTCCAGATAATTCCTGCTCCCATTTTACAGATCAGAGAATTCAGAAAGGTTAAATGATCTAGCCATGGTCACACAAGTGACTACTAAGTATTGGGATTCAAACTCGCATTTTACCTATTGTTTCTAAAACACACACGTACATACACATGAATACAATTTTTCACGCCCAAATGAAAAGTCCTCAATTTGTACTTTCTTGCAATTTGTTCTTATCTCTCCTAGTCTTTTGCCCTACTCAATTCATACCCTCTCCTTGCCGCCCTCCAAAGCATAATCAAGATGCTTAACTGTATTATGATGTCTGCCTCCACCTGCCATTTGAGAACCAGGCTGTTCTGGCAAATACAGGTTGTTACTGAGTAGCAAACGAAATCATTTGGCAAAAAGGTTCAGGATTTGCCTCTGGGCAGAAGACTGGCAGAGAGAATCGATGTGTCCATATATGAAGAATAAAAATCAAAGATCCAGCAGCCTGGAGAAGTGAGTTTTCTAAGTGGGCCATTTCCCTGAACATTGATGTAATTATTTTGAAGGAGGGGGAGGAGGAAAGGATGTACAGCCTTTTGGAGGCCAACCACTTGGGGTTTGGTAGCACTTATCATCCCCTGTCTGGGTTTTCTGTCAGCCTGACACTACCCAGCTGAAAATGTACCTTCCTGGGGCCCCAGTGACAGATGGATTTTCCAGTATTTCCAATGCCACAGCTATCCCGCTCCTGCATCGAGTTAGTGATGAGTTTTTTCTTTTCCTTTTTTCTCTTGGCTTTCTTTAATTTCTTTTCTTTCCTCAGTAGTGTTTTATTTTGCGAATATATCTAAAGGTAGTTTTCAACATTCAATTTTATAAAATGTTACGTTCCACATTTTTTCCCTCCCCTCTTTCCCTCTTCCCTCCCCAAGACAGCAAGCAATAGGTTAAATATATGTTAGAGTGATGAATTTTCTCTGTTTATTTTGGGGAAGCTAAATGTTGTGATTCCTGTTCATCTAACACTCCAGAAAAAAGAAAGCCTGAGGTGCCCAGGAGCCAAGAACTGAGATTTCAGAAATTTATCATTCACATACAATATTCTGCACACTGTTCTCCCCCTCCCTGATGCCACCTCATTCCCCTGGTCTCTCTAGCAGAACATCTTCCTTGAATAATACTACTAGTATTCTTACACTAAACTACAGAAAAATGTGGAGGTAGCCTTTATCTCCTGCATACAAATGGCAACTGAAGGAGAAGGCTCTGTGAATTCTGCTTGAGAAAGCAGATAAAGAGAAAAGGGGAGGAGAAGAGGCAATGAAATGAAATGAGAGGCAAAGCACAAATATGATTACTGAACTACTCTTTATATGGGGAAAAAAAAGATTGCGATATCTGTGGTAGAGGAGAGGATAGAGGTAAATCACTATATTTTCAGCAAATTGCTGACAAGTAAGGCTGTCTTAGATTGCATGCAAAAATTTTTCCCCTTTCCACAGTCAGTTTCCCTTTGTAACCTAGCTGCATTGATTTTGTTTGTGCAAAAATCTCTTAAATGTTACATCATTAGAATTGTTTTATTTGGTCCTTTTTTCCAATCTCCTCTTTTCCTTGTTTCCGTAGCCTTAGTTGTGAAAGATTCCTCCTTCTATTTTTTTCCTGAAGCATTTTTAACAAGGAAAAGACTGCTTATAATATGCAAAGTGCTTAAGGACCCATTTTCACACAATAGCCAAATTTTCTTTTTTAAAATTTAATATTTTATTTCCCCAGTTATATGTAAAACAATTTTTACATGTTTTTAAAACTTTGAGTTCCAGATTCTCTTCCTTCCTCCCTCCCTACACAACCCCCAATTTAGAAGACCCATGTGAAGTTATGCAGAACATTTCCATAAAAATCATATTGTGAAAGAAAACAGATCCTGCCCCTTAAAAAAACCCTCAAAGAGGCAGCTAGGTGGTGCAATGGATAGAGCACCAGCCCTGAAGTCAGGAAGACCTATGTTCAAATTTGACCTCAGACACTTAATACTTCCTAGCTGTGTAATCTTGAGCAAATCACTTAATCCCAATTACCTCAGCAAAAAACTGAAAACAAAAACCCTCAAGAAAAATAAAGTAAAAAAAAAAGTATGTTTTTAATCTGTATTCAGACACAATCAGTTCTCTCTCTGGGTACCAAAAGCATAAATTCTTCAGAATTCTCATGGATCATTGTATTAGTAAGAATAGCAGTCATTCTGACCTATTAGCCAATCTAACAGGTATGAGCTCATATCTAAGAATTGTTTTGCTTTTCTTCAGGCAATAGTGAGTTAGAGCTTTTTTCTTTTTTCTTTTTATTTTTTTTTTCATATGGCTATAAATAACTTGATTAGTTCATCTGAAAACTGTTCATATCTTTTGATCATTTATCAATTGGGGAATGGCTCTTAGTTTTTAAAATTTGACACAGTTCTCTATATGTTTGAGAAAGAAGCCTTTATCAGAAAAACTTAATAGCCAACTTTTCAATCCCCTGAACAAAAGGATTTTCTTTGCCCTTAAATTCTGATCAATATACTATACCCTGCTTTGGCTGTACAGTTGGATAATGTTGAGCATTTTGGTTGGCAATATGGGTACTTAATAGTTGAAACTGAAAAAGATTTAACTGATAATAAGCAATGACAGTTTGATGTTTTTATTTTTTTTTGTTTTGTATTTTTTAATAAAGTTTGTAATCCAATGGACACATAAAACAAAATTGCACTGAGAAAAAACAGTTCCATAAATTAATAAGTGTTACAGGATGGGGTAGGGAACAAAAAGTGTCTTTGTACAAGTGTTTAACACTCCTACATCGAGGGGCAGGGAGGGAGAGGGGGAAGAGGAAAGGGGATAGAGGAGATCAGGGAGAATGGATGAAGGGGGAGAAGTGAGCCATGTTTAAATGAAGTGCACTTACAAATGAGTGATGATACAAAGTCTGAGTATGAAAATAAGATTTTCTCTGAAAACACATTTTTGGCATAGATTTAAAAAAATGTATATCAGGGGATTTGATTTTTTTAAGTCAGTATTTTATATATATACACACATATATATTTATATTTATTTATATATACACATATCCACTGAGTTCTGCATATCCCACCAGGAAGGAAAACCAAGGTTTTCCCACTGCTGTTTTTTTCCCCCAATGTAAACTGTACACAGTTTGATGTTTTTAGAAGAACATTTGTAAAATCCCACTTGAACCTCATTAAAATTTCTAAACACAAATCGCCTGGGCAATGATTCATAAAATCATAAAGTAGAGAATATTAGGAGCTTTGGAACATGGAATGTTAAAGCCAAAAAAAACTTATAACACAGATGACCTTAAAGGCCATCTAAGTCAACCCACCTAAAGTGATACAATTAAGAAAGAAGTGGTAGAGATAACCTTTGACCTTTAATCCTCTGATTCCCAATTTAGTGCTCTTTCAATGAGGCCCTGCTACCTCTTAGTGCTCTATTTTTAGGGTAGACAGGGAGCTCTCCCAGTACTTCTAGGTCTTCCCAATCACTCTTGCCCAGCCTCCTGGAAGGGCTAGCAGTCTCCTGGGATCTTGGCTTGAAGTCCTGAGAAGGGGAATCTCTCTGGGATAATCACCCTAGTCTCTGACTCTGTTTCAGTCTCCTCTGTCATCTTACCTCTGTCTCTCCTCTCTCTCTGTATCTCTTTGTCTCTCTTTCCCCTTTCTGTCACCAAGGCAAATCTTTTTTTTTTTTTCCTGATCCATCTTTTTAATATCAAATGCATAATGAAATGTGGCATTCTCCAGCCCACATTTTTATCTGAATCTTGCTTCATCTCTTTTCGTACAATGTGATATGAGTCAAGAGTTTCAGTTAACCTTTACCTGGGATCTAGTGCTGTTAGTCAAGCAGAAAAAAAAATCCATTAAAGTGTCTTTCAAATTCCCAAGAAGTCTACCCTTGTGTATCACGAGTGCCAGTCCTGAGAGCGACAGCATTCCCTTTCCCATCCATTATCTCATTAGATCCTTTCAGCAGTAGGGCAGGGGATTAGTGTCTCCATTTTGCATATGAGGAAGCTGAGACTTCTTTCTGTCTTCCCACTCTATGATTTCATAGAAGTTGTCTCCCATGCCTGTCTAAACTGAGGGTGGGGGAATATGTGTGTGCTGGGCTCTTGCTTCATTGCCTTTGCCTTTCTGAATGCCCCAAGTGCCTGGATGATCAGAGGAACAATACTGGGGAGGTTGATTCTAGAGTATGGAAAGGATTGCCCTGGTTGTATATGTGTGCGTGTTGGGGGGGAGTGCTAGCTTTTATCTCATCAGAGGAAAATATAAAAGGAGACTGGATATCTTTTATGGCCTTTGGGGAAATCGAGACTCCTGGGCAAGAATGAATGCCTAGCCAGCATTGTAAGAGGAGGTGTCAGTGTGCCTAGTGGTACTACCTAGACACAAAGTGGCCATGATCAGCTGATGCCCAGAGTTGACGGAAAACAATTATGATGAATTCTGCTGAGCCACCGAACTAGCTGAGCTCCAGAGGTTTTGCTTGTCTATCTTACTTGAGGAAGTCCAAATCCAACTTTCTCCCTCCATATTCTGTAAATCATGGCAATGTGTAGGAGGAACTCCCCATTGTGGAAATTGAAAGGAAGAACCTGGGAACGAGGGCTGATAACTGCAGATAACTAAAGCAAAGATAATCACTAATGCGAATTTGCAATATATTCTTTATAAGTATCCTGGGACACTGGATTTGGTATGAGAAGGTCTGGGTTCAAATCCTTTCTGTGTACTTCCTGTATGAATTTGGCCAAGTCATTTAACCACTTTGGTGCTCAGTTTCCTCAATTGTAAAATGAGAGGATTACCGTCCTGATTGAGAAAATTGGTATTTTAGTCCAGGAGATAAAAGGGACTTTGTGCAGGGAGTTGATCAATGTGATGAGCTACAGGATGGTGTTTGGGACTCTGGGAGATATATTTATGCAGTTACCCTGACATGCTGCTTGAAACACTCGTAGCACTTTTTTTTTAAAATAATAATAACTTTAGTTTTCAAAATAAATGTAAAAGTAATTTTCAACATTCACCCTTGCAAAACTTTATGTTCCAAAATTTCCCCCTTCCACCTCACTTCCCCCTTCCCCTAGACAGCAAGTAATCCAATATCCAGATTAAACAATGCAATTCTTCTAACTGTATTTCCACATTTATCATGCTGCATGAGAAAAATCAGATCAAAAGGGGAAAATTAGAAAGAAAAGCAAATTACAACAAAAAAGGTGAAAACACTATGTTGTGATCTACACTCAGTCCCCACAGTTTTCTCTCTGGGTGTAGATGGCCCTCTCCATCACAGCTCTATTGGAATTGACCTAAATCACCTCTTTATTGAAAAGAGCCAAGTCCATCAGAGTTGTTCATCCACATGAGCTTGTTGCCGGCTACAATGTTGTTTCGGTTCTGATCATTTCACTTAGCATGTGAGACTCTCCAGGCCTCTCTGAAATCCTCCTGCTGGTTATTTCTCACAGAACAATAATATTCCATATCATTCATATACCGTGACTTATTCAGCCATTTTCCAATTGATGGACAGCCACTCAGTTTCTAGCCATTACAAAAAGAGTGCCCACACTTCTTATAAGTCTTCAAAATTGTCAGGGTATCTTTCGTAAACGCCTTATAAGAAGGTAGATATGTGACCACTTCCCCTCACTAGTCCTCAGTTTCTCCATTTATAAAATGAAACATTTGAGTTCTGAGGACTCTTCTAGTAGTAATAATCTATGTTCCATGGTTCAGAGTAACATTGTATCCCAGGATGCATTCATTTGTTAGAAAGCCCAGAGCTAACAGGATAATAACAGCTGGCATTTTGAGAGGGCTTTCGGCTCTGTAAACAGTTTTGCAGCCCCAACCCCAAGAGGTAGTTATTCCTACAGGCATTATTATCCCGGTTTTACAGATATAGAGACTGAGGCTCAGGCATCATGTGCTAGGATATATCAGATCCTGAAGGGAAGGAGGTGAAGTCAAACTTTTTCAACTAGAGATCTTCCTAGATTGGCTTAGCTGAGCTCTGCAATCTTGGGAAATAAACAGTTCTTTCAGATAGTGTTTTGGGCTGACACCCTATGCTGCCAAACCATAGGACCTCCTAGTTTCTCAGACCTGAGGCAATGACCGACAGACCATGGCAACACTCCGTTTTTCAGGACCCAGCTCTCAATCCTGAGGTCTTTTCCCCATTGCCTGTACAAGAGTATCCCTTGAATTTGGGCAGGATGCCATGGGAGAGGAGGTGATGTGGATCTTTATCCCCTCTCTCTCCTGCATCCTGGAACCTCGGCAGATGTCCTGTCCTTGACAGATCAGACTTGTACGCCTGCTTTTGGCAGACGATCCAGCTCAGCCTGTCTTCTCCAACCACATGACCCTAAATCAACATTGTGGGGCCCGTTGGCTTTGTCAATATTTGCTTGCCCAGGGAGGAAAGACTTTTTAATAGCTTCCCCTGACGCACAAGTCCTAGCTGTCCCTGCCTCCCCACACTGCTGAACAAAGCTGATGTGTATGTCTTGCTGCCTGCTGCTCCAGATGTGGTCAGCTGCTGGAGGCCAAGTTGAAGGACAGAGTGGAAGAGCTGCAGAGCCAAGTTAGCCAAGGAGGGGACCCCTCTGAGCTGGATGATACTCAGGCCTTGGACAACCCTGCTTTCAAGGATCATGAGGCCAATCCTGTGGAGAAGTTTGTCCAGGAAGTGGCCAGGCTTTCCTTGGCACCAAAAGAGCTGGAAGGACTGTCAGAGTTGATGGACAGGAGGCAGCAGGGCATACTGTGCTATATTACAGAGGGGAGCATGCAGGGGGCCCAGCACGAGCTAAGCTAGCTAAAAAGCTCTTTTGTCAGCTTGGCTCAGGATGAACAGCCCCAGCTCAGTGCCATCCAGCAAGAACTGGTTCCTGAGCATCAGGCCCGGAGAGTAGAGCACCACAACTGGCAGAGCCAATTTGTGGTGCTGATTGGTCACTATCAAGACACCTTCAGCCACCACCATGCCAAGAAGACTCAGTACGTGAGGACATTGAAGGAGAAAATGATGAGATAGGTTAAGCTGACAAGGCCTGGAGCTATGCAAGGAAACCATTGAGCAGCTGATGGTTGGCCAATCATTACCTCAAATTATGGTTTGGGACTCAAGACATGCTGAGCACCAAGCAGCTCCTGGTCAAGAGTCACATGCAACACCAGCAATTGTTGGCCCTAGAGGGCCACTTTGGAAAGCTGTAGACCCTGTTCTTGCAGCTGGAGGTACTCTGAGCAGCAGGAACTCCTAGACAACACAGAGTACAACATCTTACACACCCAAGACTATGTGGCCCAACTGGATGTGACAGTCAAGAGGGCCATCACATATAAGCCCCAATCACAGTTGTCCACAGTACCATCAGCCACAGTGGGCTTGGCTTGTGTGCCTGAGGCGTTGCACTGAGAGGCCTAGCAGGCAACCTTTTTGATCAGACTAACTGTGCCCTTTGGCCCTTATGAGGTCCTCAGTTTGCCTTGAAGACATGGTTTAAAGACTCATTAGCCAGGTGTGGTCTGGTGAGCACAGTCCCCCAGGAATTTACCAGGCAGTAATAGTTTGCTTTCTCTCCGTCTGGTTCATGTTGTTGCTCACTGATGCCAAGGAACCACTTATAAGGCTTTAGGAAGATGCTGTGGAAGTTCTGGATACTAGGAAGGAGACAAAGGATAGGGACAGTGAGAGATATGAAGGTTGGGAGCAAGTGGGCTCTGCAGCTACTTGCTGTAGATATGAGAGGCCTGTGTACACTCCTATTTTCCTGCCCATGAGACCTTATACAAGTCATTTAACTTTCCAGAGCCTCAGTTTCCTCATCTGTAAAATGAGTGGTTTGGACTTAGTGGTCTCCTAGGTCCCTTCTAGGTTCAGATCTAAGTTCCTATGAATCCCTCTATCAATCAGTGGGCAGCCTGTACTATTCTGTACTTTTTCTTGGTTCCTTCCTGAAGGGAGCAGCTCATTTCAAGGAGTGGGATGGTGATGGGGGTTGTCATGCTGAAATTTGACATATATGTGTGTGTCCATGTGTACTGGGAGTTTGGCTAGAAAGGAAGGGAGCTGTCTGACTTTTCAGTAGTGTCCAACTCTTTGTGACCCAGTTTGGGATGATGATGTTGTTTTGGCAGAGAATACTGGACTGCTTTGCCATTTTCTTCTCTGGCTCATTTTACAGATAAAGAAATCAAGGCCAACAGAATTAAGTGACTTGCCCACCTCACCCAGCTAGTAACTGGCGCCAGATTTGAAAAGACTCATCTTCCTGACTCTGAGCCTGATAGTCTATGCACTGCAGCAGCAGCAACCTGCCTGCAGGTAGCAAGTCAGCAAGTCTCAAAAGACAAGTTCAACTGCAGATCAGCTGAGGCAGGTAACAGGAACACAGGCTACTGGGGGGGTACAGAAATGTCTGAGCTCATCAGGAGTTTGGGTCTGTCTTTTGAAAAGCTGACAATCCCTCTGAGCTCAGTTTACTCTTTTTCTTGCTTCCATGGCTGCTGCTTTTCATAGGACCCACTAAGACTTTTATTTTATTTTGGTCCAGGCCTGGGATTTCATTAATTTCAGGAAGTCCCAGGAGTGGAAACTCTCTTTATTGACACAGATCAATGACTCCTCTGTAGCTTATAGTCTTAGAGCGAGAGTTAAAGTGAGCTGCTCACATCAGAGACTTGGACTCAGGTCACCGTATCTCTGAAACAACCCCTAAATCCTCTACACCAAACTGGCTCTTGACAGTTTTTTATTAGTGTCAGAACATTGTCAGTGTTGGGTCTGGTTCCGGTGACTGGCTGCCTTCAAGGAACTTGGTCTTAAAGGTTTCTGATCAAAATGGACTATTTTGAGATTTATCATTTAATTCTACTTTCCTTCCCCCTTGGCCTAGAGCCTAATTCAAACCCTATATAAATGTAATGTTTGTGTTGTCATTTTAAAGGTGTGGAAATACAATGTGTAATGTGCGCAAGCTAACTCTGAAAGCAGAACTCACTGTCCCATTGGCTATCCCCACTCGTTGGCTGCTTTAGAGGGAGGGCTGGGTACTTTTCGCAAGACATTATCACAGATTGAAGACTTTTTGAAGCCCAGGTAGAAATGGAAAGAGGTTGATGTTTATATCTATTAAGTTTATTCAGAATAAAATGTGTTATATTGGCCTTAACATATATTTGAACATAATTAACATATGTTGGACTACCTGCCATCTTGGGGAGGGGGAGGGGGTGGGGGAAAGAGGGGATAGTTTGGAACAGAAGTCTTTGCAAAGGTCAATGTTGAAAAATTACCCATGTATGTTTTGGAAATAAAAAGTTTTAATAAATTAAAAAAAATAAAATGTGTAAGTAGAATACTTGTGAATACCCATATACAGTCCAGTGTGGTTAGATGGGTATTTTGTTGTTGCATGTTCTATTTGTGCATGTGACCATTTCATTTTTTCATGTGTGTGTGTGTGTGCTGAGGCAATTAGGGTTAGAAGACTTGCCCAGGATCACAGGGTTAAGCAGTGGTAAGTCTCTGAGATTGGACTTGAACTCAGGTCCTCCTGACTCCAGACCTGTACTCTGCCCACTGTACCATCTAGCTGCCCCACTTCACTTTTTTCTTTTGAGTTCTCATTCTTTCAGCTGTAAAACTTGGTCCTCTCAGTATCTACCTCAGAGGATTGTTGTGAAACTTTAAAGAGAGGAGCTGTGTAAAACATCCTGGGAACACCTGTTACTATATTGCAGAGCCATTGTGTCAGAGATAGAGGGCACCTCGGAGGTGGTATGCTCCAACCTTCTTATGTTGCAGAGCAGGAAATTGAGGCAGGAAATGGCATGTGCCAAGCCCCACAAATAATAAATGTCCGAGGCAGAATTTGAACCTAACTCCTTTTGATTCCAAATCTAGGGCTTTTTCCAATGCAAAACACTGAAGCCTTGTAACCAGCTGGATGATCATGAGAGAAGTGTAACTTACCTCCAACTCTATCCTTATCTTGGAACAATACCAAAGAGGCACATAGGGTTGGGGGGGGCTTTGTCAAGAGAGCTCCAAATTCAAAATCTCTTCTGATTTGTAACTAGGAGACTGAGCATCAAGCCACTCCCAGGACTGACCTTTGACTAAACTACAGGTAGTTTTATGTTCAGGGAGAGTTTCACAAGGGACCTGGCGACAAAATGTAGTCTTCTCCCCCTTCTCCAGACTTCCAGACAGCAGAGGACCTGGGACCCCGCTTCCCTCGCTGGTCTGGTGGCACTATCTCCTTGAGAGGGGCGGCCTCATGCTGATTTGGAAGCCCCCTTGTAGGTGGCGGGGATGCTCCATCTCCTAACTCAGCCTGAAACTCCTCCCTTCTTCAATTCTGACCAGAGAATCCTTCTCTTCCTTTACGCCGCAACCTTAGAACTGAAGTCTATTCTGATTCCCCCCCCCCATCTCTTAGAGTTCTCCCCCTTCACCCCCCCACCTGCTATTTTTCTTTTCCTCTATCACACACACACACACACACACACACACACACACACACACACACATGTGTATTATATATTATGGTTTACATCCCGCTCTAGCCTGAGACTCCTAACGTGTTCTGGGGCAGAAATGCTTATCCACATTTTATAAAGGACGAGATTGAGGTTCTAAGGGTGCACGCGACTTGTCCAGGCACACTGCTGGGTAGCAGGGGTTTCCCGTCTCATCATTCTTACTGCACAAAAATCAGCCGGCCAAGGTAGAAGAGGTCAGCGTTATTATCCTCCCGAAGCCCCGACCCCAACAAATACTTACTGGGAAACTGAGGCCCGGGAGGGTAAGAAGCAACTCGGTGAAGCTCCCTTTAAGGACGCCTAACTGGGCGCGCTCTCCAGTGCGCGGACCAGCGGTCTGCAAAAGGTCGGAGGTGAACTGACCCCAGCAGGTGTGGAGTCAGCCAATCAGAGCTCACCAGACTCGTTTCTATTTTCCTTAATACCCCTTGCCCCAGAGCACTCCGCTCCTCCGCCCCTCCGCCCCCTCCCGCCTCGTCTTCGCCTTCCCGCCCAGCGGCTTCGGCGCGCGCCCCGCGTCAGCACCTGAGGCATTTTCGGGAGCCATGTTTGTGCCCCTCTTCCCTTTCCCTGTCCCCATATAGTGGTGAGTAAAATAGGTCCCCCAATTTAATTTGTGACAAAGACCTAGCAGCCCCAAATTAACGACGTGGAGGGCTCATAATCTCTTCCTCCTCTCCCTCCTTCGCCAGTCCCTCAGGCGGGCCAGGGCCCTGTCCCTCAGAGCGGGCTGGCTCTTCTCCCTCCCTTCTCTGTCTCCGACCGACTCTGTGTCTCTCTGTCTTTTTGTCTCTGTCTCTGTGTCTCTTTTTCTACCTCTCTGTGTCTCTGTGTCTCTGCTTCTCCCAGTGTTTCTGTCTCTGTGTCTCTTTTTCTCTCCGTCTCTGTGTCTGCTTCTCTCAGTGTTTCTGTGTTTTTTTCTCTTTCTGTCTTTTTGTCTCCGTCCCTGTGTGTCTCTGTACCTCTTTTTCTGTCTCTGTCTTTTTTGTCTGTCTCAGTGTTTCTCTCTGGCTCTGTGTCTCTTTTTCTCTTTGTGTCTCTCTTTGTCTCTGGCTCTGGGTGTCAAGGTCTCTGTCTATGTGTCTCTTTTTCTCTTTGTGTCTCTCTTTGTCTCTGGGTCTGGGTGTCAAGGTCTCTGTCTCTCTATGTGTCTCTTTTTCTCTTCCTCTTTTTGTTTCTCTTTCTATGTGTCTCTATGCTCTATGTCTTTTTCTCTTTCTGACTGTCTCTTTCTCTGTCTCTCTGTGAGTGTCTCTTTCTATCTTGGTATCTCTTTTTCTCTTTCTGTCTCTCCATCTCTGTCTTTTTCTCTCTGTCTTTGTGTCTCTGTTTCTCTTTCTGTCTCTCTTTATCTCTGTTTCTGTGTGTCTTCCTCTTTCTCTTTCTGTCTTTGTCTCTGTCTCTATGTTTTTTTTCTGCCTCTCTTTTTCTCTGTCTCTGTGTATCAATATCTGTCTGTCTTGCTGTGTCTTGGTATCTTGGGTCTTTTTCTCTCTGTCTCTCTCTTTTTGTCTTTGTCTTTTTTTCTTTTTCTCTCTCTGTCTCTGTCAATGTCTCTGTCTCTGTACCTCTTTTTCTGTCTCTGTGTCTTTTTTTCTCAGTATTTCTCTTTGTCTCTGTGTCTTTTTTTCTCTGTCTCTTGTCTCTTTCTTTGTCTTTTTGTCTCTCTGTGTATCAGAGTCTCTTTCTGTCTTGGTATCTCTTTTTCTCTTTCTGTCTCTCCATCTCTTTCTGTCTTTTTGTCTATCTCTGTGTCTCTGTTTCTCTTTTTGTCTGTCTCTGTTTCACAATGTCTCTGTTTCTGTGTGTGTCTCTTTCTCTTTCTGTCTCTGTCTCTCTCTGTGTGACGATGTCTCTATGTGTCTTGGTATCTCTTTCTCACTCTGTTTCTTTCTTTTTGTCTCTGTCTCTGTGGCTCTTTTTCTCATTTTGTCTCTTTCTCTATCTTTTTGTCTCTGACTCTCTCCTGTCTGTTTCCCTCTCTGCCTCTTTATCTTTGTTTGTGTGTGTCTCTGTCTTCCTCCCTGTTTCTCTGTGTCTTTCTGTCTGTCTCTGTCTCTTTTCTGTTTTTGTTTCTCTCTTTGCCTCTCTCTCTCTTCTGTCTCTCCATTTCTACCTCCCCTCTCCTCTCTTTCTCTCCTCCCTTGCTTTCTGTCCCCCTTCCTTCTCCCCCCTTTTCCCCTTCTCCTTCTTCCATCTCTTCTTTCTCCCCCCTCTCCTTTTTCCCTTCCTTCCCATCCCCCCTTTTCCAAGCTGTTGCTAAGGCCTGCTGATTTAACCTTAGTAACAACTCAAGTACACAAAGTTTTCCCTCCGATATTACCATTACTATGGTCCAGTCTGCCTGTCATCCCAGCCTCAGGTGGGGCATCTTCCTCAACCTCTCCCCTCCCCAGTCTGTCCTCCCCTGGGCCCTCCCCCCTCACTAAACTCTTGTGAGTGACCCTACCAAATACTCTCATCTCATTCCCTGTGCCCCCAAATATACATTTAAATATATTCGTTTCCATGTCAAAAAGGATCTGTGTGTGACTCTGTGAACAATCATATCTCCATTTTCACTAACTCCTAACTGAAGTTTAGCAATTTTCTTGGATTATTTAGAAACATGATTACAAAAAAGGGTCCTGCCAGATAGAGAGAAGTCTCCAAGCATTTTCAATTATGCTCTCTATCAGTAAAAAAATATCATATTGAGAATATACCTCATATATTTACTTACTCATCAATTCCTAAGGTGTATGTATATGTGTGTGTATTCTATTATATGAATAGCTATAAATAATATAAATAAGTACCTTAATAAAATTTATGCTAATAGGTAAATTGTTTATCTTTTATCTTTCTGCATGTCTGTATCTGTCTGTCTATCCATCTGCCTGCCTATCTATCTACCTTTATACCTATCTATCTACCTGCCTGTCATCTATCTGCTTATCTGTCTGTGTCCATCTATCTGTCTGCCTATCTATCTGTTCATCCATCCATCTATCTGTCTAGATATGTATCTATGTATGTGTATGCATTTGTATAAAGTATTAAAGATTGTTAACAGTCTAGCAACCATTTCTTCTAAAGATCTTACTCTTTTTTGGATCCTGCACTGTCCATGTGACTCACAGTACCAGGAAAAGAGTTCCGGCCAGGTTGTTCTTCCACAGCATGGGTCTCTGGTTTATCAATCCCTTCTTTTTCTTTCCATTTCCCTGTTGTGATAGAACTTTTTCACCTTCCACATCTTCAATTCCCTGCTGACCTGTTTTTCCATCTAGTTCCCTGCAGGGCTCAGTTTTTGCACAGGCCTTTTGCCAGCTAACCAAGTCTCATTTTATCTCCTTTCTCTTTTGTTTTTTGTTCTTTAAAGTCTGAGCCTAAGGACAATGCTTAGGCGGGAATCTTACTGCTGCTGAATCTCCTAAAATTAGGAACTTGAGTCAGTGAGAGGATTTCAGTATTCATATACAGTCTGTCACAAAGTAGACACTTTATATGTGTTCATTGATTGATTGAACAGAGTCATGAGGACTTGAGACAAGGGAAATACCTTGTCCAGGAGGCACAGAAAGAAATGTGATTACCGTTCTCTTCCTGAGGCATGGCCGGTTACCACACTATAATTGGATGTAGCCACTAATTTCTCCCTTCCTCTTTGTACCCTAACCCCACTTCTTCTCAGTGGTTCTGCCTTGCTAATTTGAAATATGGTGACGTTCCTTGTTTGGGCAGTCAAAGTGCCTAGCACTGGATATTTTTTGGCTGAACCTAGCTACTCCCAGGATCCTCTTAACACCACTTGGAGAACTGTGCCTATTATAATAACAGTAACAGCAATAATAGCAACAATAACAAACAACTCACATTTTTATAGTGCTTTGAGGTTGGCAGTGAAATTCCTCATAACAGCCCTGTGAGGTGGTTAATATCCTCATTTTGCATATGAGGCAGCTGAGGCTTAGAATTGAATTGCCCAGGATCTCATAGCTGATAAGTATTGGTACCAGGACTCAGACCTAAATCTTTCTGATTGTGAAGTTCAGAAGTCTTTTCATTCCTCCTGTAGCATTTCTTTGGGCAGGACAAATACCGGGAAACATCAGAGGCTGGCATCATCAGCGAAGTAACTTTTATGGGTCTTGCAAATGGCATGCACAGTCCTTGATAAATAGTAATGGCCTCTTTCATGTTTGCCAGCTTATTTTCTACTTGCTTTGATATTGTCTCTTATTTTTCAGATCAAGTGAACTCTTAAGTGAGCATTTGTATTGTGCCTTCCAGAAGATAAGTGACTATAGTTGAGAGAATGCTGGGTTTGGGATTGATTGCCGGCTTTGTCTCTTAGAGATGTGCACCCCTTTTCTTTTTCTTTTTTTTTCTGTGAATTTGTCACTGAAGGTGGGTATTTGACTTCTTTCTCATGCTGTGTTAGTCCAGTGGAGCTCAGAAATCAGCTGAGGGCTGCGAGTACTGACAAGTATAATAAGTCAGATATTGGAAAGTTTCCCCAGCTTAGGACCAGAGGCTTTAATTAGTGTTTGTTATCAACATCCTCTAGGCTTTAGGATGATGGGGCTTGTCTATTTCTTTGTCCACAAAAAAGGAAGAAGTAGTAGAATGGATAACAGAGTTTGGATACCTAGGCAGGATTTGGATATCTGGGACTAAAATCATGCCAGATTTGGGGATGCCTGGGCCCCCAGGAGGTCTTTTTTCCCTCTTCTGTGTAATTTATAATGAGGGATAGAGTAAGCTGCTGAGTTTTTAATCATACCTACTGTTGCTCCATTGTTTCTGGATAATCAGATTGCTGCTAGGACTACCTCCCTAAGGTGAATTAACAGAAGGGAGGGAGAGGACAGTGTTTCTCCATTAACATAACTAGTTGGCCGAACAGTTAATCAGCACCAGGCCACCCAGGAGCAATAAAATGACCAATGAACACCATCATTCACCAACCTGATACTGATTGACAGCCCAGCCAACCAAAGATACTAGTGGAAAGAGGAAGAACAGTATGGTGTCCTCTCCCTATATTTTTATGTGATCCATAATTAATTTTGAGGCTTCCCTTAGTACACAATTCCTGCACGTGGCCCTGTATATACTACAGGTCAAGACATGTCTGCTGAAGCACAGCAACAACATTGGCATATAAGACGACTGTTAGTTAGCCCTTTTCTACACCAAGGGGTTGGCCCTATGCTTATTGTGATCTGAAGGGTGCCCATGGTGCCCAGGCCCCAGATCTCTTTTACTGACTTGTAATGGTTCCTGATGCTCCAATTATTAGAATGTGGGTTAAGGCACTGTGTCTTTAGAAGACCCATTGTTAAAACACAAGTACCACATGTGACCTGTGTGTGTGTGTGTGTGTGTGTGCGTGTGTGTGTGTTTGTGTGTGTGTAGGGCATGTAGAGAGACACACTGAGCAATTATCATTCTTTGATCTCTTAGCAAAAGTTAATTTTACCCTATTGGCAAGGCCAAGATGAAATGGAACATAGGGTAGATAAGATTTTTTTGACCAGGAGAGATAGGTGAAGGAGGGCAGAGCAAAAAGAGTGCAAGCCTGGATAGACCACAAAAGCACTGATACTAGGATCTTAGATTGCCTGGTGTGGGGATGGAGTCTAAGAGGGGACTTTCAAGATCAGTTTTGTCTTTGACTCTTGGTGGTGGGCTAGTCTGGCCCTAGTAGTAGCATCCTATAGGGATATTTTTGTTTTTCTTTTACTGTGAGAGAGAACTATTAATTAAATAATTATATCACATTTAGTTAATTATGCCACTTTCATCTACTCTGGATTTTTTAAAACATTGGGATGGAATGGAATCAAGCTCTTGACTGAGTCTATACTTATTGCAGATCCTGAAGCCTTGGACCAATTGTTCTATTTGGGATCCAACTTAATGCACCAGAGGGAATTAGAGTCTTAGAGCCTTTTTGTATTTTTGCCTGTTGGAGGCTCTGGTGTGGGTTTACAGCTGGAGTTCTTAAGCTTTTTGGTGTGTCTTGGACCTCTTTTGGAAGTCTGATGAAGTCTATGAACCCATTGTCAGGATCTTGTTTTTAAGTAATTTAAGGGAACATGAAAATCGGAGCTTAGGAAAAATACAGATGTAAATTTTTTTTTTTCTGTCCAAGTTCACAAGATCTCCTGAAATCTACCCACAGACCCAGGCTCCAGGTTAAGAACACCTGTACAGAGATAGGAGCATTCCCAGACATAATTGAGCTTATGGAGCAGAAGATAAGTAGGGTGAGACAGGCTGTTCTGGGAGAAATTTTCCCCAAAGCAAGCAAGCAATTCAGAAAGCCTGTTGATAGAGCTTCTTTCCTTTATTTCAGAGAACGTAGGTATGCAGCCTAGACTTGGGCCAGGGATAGAGCTATGTCTAGTAAAGATTGCCAGGATGCTGAGAATAGGGGCCTCAGTTATCAATTATCATTACTTGGAAGATGATTCCCAGATCTATAAATCAAACCTTAATTTCATCTATGAGCTCCAATCCCACATCACTAACATTTTCATTAGATTTTCGGTAGGCATCTCAAATTAATGTGTTCCCCAAATCTCTTTTTCCTTCTTCACCTGCCCAGTTCACCCCTTCTCCAAGTTTATCTGTTTTTGTCTTGAGTGCCACTACTACTGAAGTTCCCTTTAGCTTTAGCATTATCTACTCTTCCATCTCTTTCACCTGCTGTACACAATTGGACACCAAGTCTTGTTAATTCTCTACCTAATTTTCATTTCTGTGTTCTCGTCTACTCACACAGCTACCTCTGGCATCATTTATGCTCTGGATTATTGTGCTAGCCTCCTACCTGGCTTTCTGGTTTCCAATCTGTCCCCTTGCTAATCTGTCCTGCACACAGCTTCCAAAGTAATCCTTCTAAAGCATGTCTGATCATGTTGCTCCACTGCTAAAGAACTTGCTTTAATTCTTTATTACCTCCTCCTAAATACAAACCCTTCAACTTGGCAGTCACAGCCCTTAATAGTCTGGCTCCAGACTTTTTCATACTTGTTTCACATCATTCCCTTTTATGTACTTTGTCCCAGTCATGCCAACCTACAAACTTTCCTTCCATTATATTTACTATTTCCTATCCTGCAACAGTCTTTCCATATAGTCCTAAGCTTCCTACAAAGTTCATTTCATGTGTTGCCTCCTATAGGAATCTCTGCTGGTCCTACTGTTTGAAGAGGGCTCTCTCCTTCCTCAAATTATATTTCATTTTTGGGTATAAAAATTCTATCCCTTAATAGAATATAAATTCCTTGAGGGCAAAGATTTTTCATTTTGTTTTTGTATTTAAATCCCTGCCCCATACTTAGGGAACACATCTCTCCTGTATCTTGTCCAGATGCGAGCTTTCTTGGTTGTGACTGTTGTGGAGCAGTAATGAGAAGTCTCTCTCTTGTTTTACTTATTTGTATGACCTACTCCATCAGCTATATACTGTCATTTTATGCCTTCACATTTCTAGGTGCCCAGTTCCTAAAAGAAATGAGTCAGGAGCTCACAAAACAAATCTGTTGTGTCCAGACTAGCTCTCTGGAGGATCTTGGTACCAACCCAAGTCCTTGGTCTTAGAAGAGGAGTGAAGAGGCGTGGGACTCACGTGGATGGTCAAACATGGAGTCTGTTTATTCCAAATTATCTTAATCTTACATACTCTAATACCTTTATATAACCATAGCACACTGCACTGCGCATAAACAACTTGCTATCGTATGAAGATGTCTTTTTGCCACCTGCTATCACTGTGCTTCAATCACAACACAGGTTGTCACCACCCCCTGACTTCTCAGGAAGGCCGAGAGCCCTTAGGGGAGATGGGGAGCTGGACCAGACACTGTCAGCAGGTTCCCTCTGGGATGAAGGGTCTTAAAGCTCTCCCAGAGTTCCCCCACTGTCTGTGACTCTCTACACAAATCCAATCTATTTGGCCTCTTGCAAAGAAATGTTTTCTTTTCAAACTTACCAGCCATTTGAGAAATTCATGTCAATTACATTACTGTCACTAAATGGAAATCCATTGACCAATGCAATGGGGATCTGGTCCTTGGCACCTGGAAATGTTTATGACATTTGAAGCAATTGAATAGAAGTGGAGAGTTGAGTGGACAACTTATAAAAAATAATAACCCTACTACCTGCTGATTATAATAGGCTTTCAACCTAAGAGCTTTTTCTTCTTCTTTGCCCTATTATTTCCAAGAAAATGAGGTTCCAGAGGTTAAGTGGCTTGCCCAACATCACAGAACTAGTTAGTGGTGGAGCCTGGACTCTGGTCTTCATTTCTCAATCATTGCTCCTCCCATGGCACAATGCTGAAGTCCAGAGAGAAGGTTGAAGTCACACCTTTTCTTTTAAAATTCCAATGTGTAATTACCAGATAGGCCACCCCCCTCCTCTTCCAGTGAGCTTTCTCTTATAACAAAGAAAAACACTTGAGGGTGTGGTTATCTTTCTTTCTTTCTTTCTTTCTTTCTTTCTTTCTTTCTTTCTTTCTTTCTTTCTTTCTTTCTTTCTTTCTTTCTTTCTTTCTTTCTTTCTCTCTTTCTTTCTTTCTTTCTCTCTTTCTTTCTTTTCTCTCTCTTTCTTTCTTTTCTCTCTCTCTCTTTCTTTCTTTCTTTCTTTCTTTCTTTCTTTCTTTCTTTCTTTCTTTCTTTCTTTCTTTCTCTCTTTCTCTCTTTCTTTCTCTCTTTCTTTCTCTCTTTCTTTCTCTCTTTCTTTCTTTCTCTCTTTCTTTCTCTCTTTCTTTCTTTCATATTACCATTACTTCTTTAATCCCTATGAGAAAACGAGTCACTCAGCCTTTCCTAAATTTTTTCTCTTTGGCCAGGATTGAACATTACAATTATATAGGAGTTGTTGGCATTTTAGTGTTCTTTTAATTATGTTTATATGTTCACAATGTGAAAATCACTGTGTATATTGTTTTCCTGGTTCTGCTTATTTCACTTTAGATGACTTCATACAAGTTTTCTCATATTTCCCTAAAGTCCTCTTATTTGTTATTTCTCACAGCACAATAATATCCCATTGCATTCATATATCATGATTTGTTTGGCCACTTTCCAATCAGTGGACATCTTGCCTGTCATTTTCTTTACCCCACTCGGATGTCCTTCCTCTCATCCTCCCTTTTTCTGTGAGTTCCCATGTCTCTCTTCTGGCTATCAAAGTAGCTATTCTTATTGGGGCTCTGCTCCTTATGAATTCTAGGTTTCTTGGGTAAGCATCTCAGCGTGATACTTTTTATTGGTACCCCAGGTTTATCCTTGTATTCTTGTATCCTTGGCTTTAGACTCAAGGAATCTTGGGTTTGAATTCTGATGTTGCTACTTACTGTCTGGGTGACTTTGGGCCTCAGTTTTCTCAGATGTTTAAGTAGACTACAAGCTCAGTGGTCTATAGGAGTCAAGAACAGTTCATTGAGAGGCATGGTGCCTAAGACAAAGGAGATTATAGTCTCATTATCCTCTGCTCTCATCCAAAAACACCTGGAACTCTGTGTTTAGTTTGGGGCCACTTTTAAGGAAGGATATTGTTAAACTGGAGAGCATCCAGAGTGGGGACAATTAGGAAGGTGGAGGGCCTTGAGATCATGACATGAGTGAAATAGGTACAAAGATTAGTCGAAGGACTTGGGAGGCAGGGCATGATAATAATCAAGTATTTGCAAGGCTGTTGTGGGTTAGAGGGATTGGACTTGTTCCATTTGGCCGCAAGAAGCAGAATTGGAAGTTATCAGTGAAAGTTGTAAAGATAGATGTTTGAGCCTAATGGCAGGAAAAACTTCCTAAAAAGGGAAGTTGTCCAAAGGTGAAATGATCTGCCTCATGAAGCAATGAATTCCTTCTCACCGGAAATCTGCAAGCACAGGTTACATGACTACTTGTCAGTATGTTGTAGAGTGGATTTTTAGAGGAGATGGCCATGCTTTCCACTCTGAAATTTAATGATTTGTAAAAATTGACGATTGGACTATATGATACCCTAGGTGTCTTCCAGTTTTGGATTCTGTATTCTTTAAGGTCATGCCCATACCTGTCTAATTAGATGGTAACTTTCTAAGACTCATGTCATCTTTGGCTGGCAACTTTTTGGCAAATCTTTGGAGCAACTCCTTTTGACCAGAACTGCAGATTCTCTTGTTTTAAATGTGACAGATTGACGTAGTGTTTCCAGTGCTGCCCTTAGAAGTAACACATTTTACCACTTGGGCCAATCTTTTTTTTTCCTAATGTGGAGCAAGCAGAGCTTCTTACTAGTGGTTCTGTGCCAGGTGACCTGTCTATCACTATACCAGGTGATTTGTGCATAGTGATGGTTTAATAAATGTTTGTTGAATTGAATCAAATCGCCAGTTCATTCTAACATAAGCTCTGAAGGTAGATACTGTATTTGTCCCTTTTTGTTTCCCTAGTTAGTTAAAACAATGACTGGCATATTCTGAGTGCTTACTTACTGACCGACCTTATCGCCCCATCCCATCCTGTTGATCCATCTTAGACGAGATACTCCTTGGGCTGTATATAAGGATGCTTCCCATACATTAATACTTTCCTCCTTGTTCAAGGGTTTTTACTGCCAATCACTTGTTAAAAATAACTAGGTCGGAAAAGGTACCGACGGTCTTAATATAGAGAAAATTGGAGTTTGAGAGCTTACAGACAAAATGAGAAGTTAAGAAGACGAGACTGTTTGCAAAGCATATCTGTTATTTGTGGTTTTCTTGTATGAATGCTGTATAATCTCTTTCACCACAGATAGATTCTAGAATACCATTATATCAAGTACCAGCTTCTTTATATATGGAGAAAAAAAAAAGCAACACTGGGAATTTTCCTTTTTATTTGCTTTCTCTTGTAGGGAGATTACATTCTAGGGCATTTGGCTAGGGCATTTGTCACGGTTTTGTTTTCTCTAAAAATCATCAACTAAAACCATTTTCTAGTGTCAATGTTGACTCTGTATACAGAGCAGGAAGTTGCCTTTGTGGTGGTATTTTAAGGGCCCAGTATAATCACTCCTACAAAAAATTATCCCTGTTTGCCTGCTATATAGAATTAGCATATTCATTCCATCAAGTTAAAGATTTTACTATTCCTGAAACCCTCTTCTAAAATGCACACTTTCCACCTCAATTAACACATTACATAAATTTGTCTTCATTAGGTGGGTGAGAATCCCTGGTACCTGCTAAAAGCCTATGGGGAGAGGAAGGGAACCCTGGCTTTTGAAGGAGAAAGTCTCCCCGCTCTGCTACTACTCACAGGTAGGAAAATCTGAGACAAATCATTCCATCTTTCTGGATCTCAATATGTGAGGGGACTGATGCCTGTAGAAATGAACTAAAAGAAAGAGGAAGCCCCTTTTATATTTTCTTCAGGCTACCTTGATTTCTTTTTTTTTTCTTTTAATTTGTTTTTATTTTCACACATTAAAAAATGAAACACACTATAAAAATGGTTGTTCATAGCAGATTACACATGGGTCCATTCATACTCGCTCTCAAAGTGCTGCCAACATAATAAAGGCTGCCTATAAAGACAGCTGTTAATCATATATAGCCAATGTATTGATTTAAATGCAGGCTACCTTGATTTCTTAAAAACAATTATTATGTTGGCAGTTTTTAGTGATTTACAGGTTAAATGTAGCTGACCCTAGTATAACCTTTCACTGTCATGATGTGTTTTGCATACATCAGTTCACCATATCTCCCTCAAAGCATTCTTAAGGGAGGTTGGGCAGATATAAGTATCTTCATCTTATAAATGAGTAGGCTAAGGCTCAGAAATATTCAGTAAGACTTCTAAGATCACCTGCCAATTGAGTGGAGGAAGCAGGCCTTGATCTCCCAGGCAGTAAGTATTACGAGAAACAGGAATAGTTCCCATTTTTTGTCCAGGAATTAGATCAGATAACACATAAAATGTTTTGCAGACTTTAAAGAGCTTTATAAATGGTTGGTTAATAATAACTGAAATTTATGGGTTGGCTTTGTTCTTTTTCTTTGGAACCTTTTGGGATTCTAAATGATAATGATGGATTGCTTGTTGGGACATAAGATGAAGACTCACTATGTTTGTGACTTTCCATTCCAAATCAGCCCAGAGCTTCCCCCCTCTTCTTTATTAGAATGCAAGTTCATGGAGGAGAAGAATTATTTTTCATTTTGGATATGTATCCCCAGCTCTTAGTACAATGTTTAGCACATTGTAAATGCTTTCATAAAGAGTTTATTCATTCATTCATTCATGTTGCTTTTCTTAAGAGATCTGTCCTAATAGCTTAGATGTGAAGAGTTCCTGTGAGAATTATTATCAAACCATTGGCGTAGTGGACATATAAAGATATCTTGGAACCCCTAACCTTCTTTTCTGCAGCAAGGAATGGGGCTCTGAAGCTGATGACTTGGAAATATATTTAGGGTCTTGTCTGGTTAACTTAATTTAACCAATTTTTCATGCTATTGAACTATTTGCTTTTTGAGATGTTCATTAACTATCTCTTTAGTTCTCTGTAATTTTATAAGCAATCTAATTAAAATTCCATTGTTTGTAGACTCTTTCCTTTCCCCTTTAAAAAAATCACAATGTTTGTTCTCCAGTTCTTTTACAATCTTCTTGTTCTTCTGTTCTTGACAATCTTTTGAACATCACTTACAGTGGTTCAGCAATCGTACCTGTTAGTTCTTTGACTTCATAAGGCTATATAGTTCACCTGGGCCAGTTACTATTCGAATAAATCCAAGATTGACATGTGCTGATTACTGTATCCTTATTTAACTGGGATATTAGGTCTTTAATATAAGTAGGTCTCTCCTTTCTGAGGATCATTTATCCTTCAGAGAAAACACAAAATGAAAATTGAGCACCTCTTCCTTCTCCATTGTCAGTTGTCTTTGTTCTATCTACCCAGAGCAGTTTCTTTGATCCTCCTCTTTTCCCTGAGATAGCTCAAAACAGACCAACTTCTTTTTGTATATGTGGGATTACTGGTAAGTGAAGACCCAGTTGGTAGAGCATCTTTAGATTTGTCATTCCTGGTGAGTTACCCAGAGCATGAGCAGATAAATCCCAGCATACTCCAGTCAACCAACTACACATTGGTTGGCATTGGTAGCATATTGAACCTGCTTCTGACTATGAATGACCAGGAGTTTGATGCTGTACGGTGATTAGGAGTTTTCTGGTTAACTGCAGAGCCAAAGGGACTGATGACTCAGGAGTTGGCAATAGAGTTTCAAAGGTGGTGGCTACAACAGGAACTCTTGCAGATAAAAGTGGAAAGAGAGTCCTGAAGGTTAGCATAAGCTTCAAGGATTTTGACTACTTTTGATAAAACAAGCTGTTGGATATAGACTGTATAAAGGCACCAAGTCACTGAACGCAGCAGAGAGCTTCATCTAAGGAAAACTCCATGAAAACTCCTCAAATGGATAAAAGGACTTCTGGAATCTCTTGGCTGTACACTACAGTTGGTTCCCTACACAAGTGCTGTACTCTCAGTGGACCTTATTTGAGCCTACTTTCCCCAGGAACCTTGTGTGCACAAGAGGTGAATATGCCTTGAGTTTTGGGGGACAAACTTTTTCAAAAATTCTATTTTTGCTCTAACTTCTCAGTAAGTATCCTTTTGTAAAAGTTAGTGAAATTTGATTGGCTGATTAAGCATCCTAACTTTGGTATGAGGATTGCCCATTGCTTTTCAGGGCCGATTTCCACCTTTGGTGTCCAGCTTGTCACTCAATTCTCACCTGTGACTCCAAAAAATCTGTAGCACATGCTGTGACCATACTCCAGAAAGCATTTCAGGAAGTGGGGCAAACCAGGTTGAAGGTAACCCATGTGCCTCAAACCTATTAGTGAAATGGGGGGGTGTTTATTTCAAGCATGTGAAGACTTTTCCTGGTGGAATGAGCAGATGGGAACAATTTGTTCCAGTGACCAGGTGCCATGGCATTTTTAGAGCTTGGTCCAACATAGAAGACACCTATGTCATCCACTGTATGCTGGAGCATTGCCAGTTATCCAAACTTTTAACTTTTCATTGGACTTTAATGACTATAGAAGAGAGAATGAGGCTGGTAACAATGTAAAATTCCGTCTCACTTAAATCCAATTTATGTGTGAGTCAAAATACTATTTTGCCATTTTTACCTACCTCAAAGTCCTGGCAAGTGATGAAGTAGCAGGTGTGGATTCACTGGGAGATGTGGTCACAACCCTGTACATAGGTGACCCAGTTCATAGGGTTATCTTCTCACTGAACTGAAGCAGGATTCAGCAGCCTTCTGGGTGTCTGATCAGCCCTTTTAAGGACCATATTACTCACCTCCTGGCATGAGAAAGGGGCTAGAAAATATGTTCTAAAATTGTCTGCTTTACTTAACCTAACTTTGGCCTGCTTAAACAATGCATGCAAGAATGCTCTCCCATGACTGAAACACAGAAAAATGTACAAAATCTTTTGCAAAGATGATTCTATTCACTATTGATACATGGAATATGTGCATGTTTATAGACAATAATAAATCTACTAGACTCAGAAGACAAATTCCTGAATTGATCATGTCCTAACACTATTCTTATAAGCCATATATTCTTCCTCTGATATTTATGCTTTGTTATTTATCCTTGCTTCTTTGTTTGGGGTATATCTTTGAAATCTAAGTTGATTGGTGAATTCTTTGTATCTACATTGATCTCTTCAGCTAACTCATCATCATCAGAATGATTTCCATTTGTGTTTTCAAAATCTTTCCTGGGCTGACTCCCCCAGTAGAATTTTAGTTAATGAGCTTCTGTCTATCTTCCTTCTGATCCCTTTTGAAATCTTTTTTTCCTAAATCTGTGATGTATGTCAGATTATGCCTAGTTTTCCTCTTCTTTATAAGAAATTTTAGGAGAGAGCATTCATTCTCTCCCATGCTTTCCATCATTTCTACCCAGTCCTTCTTCATAGTGAAAATTAGATTCAGAATAGAATTTACTCTTGTTGGTTCCTGCATCTTTTAAAGAGTTATATTAGCATTAAAGGAACTGAAGAAGTTATCAACTGCTTTACTTTTGATACAGAGAGAAAAAATTCTTATATTTTTAAGCCATGGGCCAGAAATTTAAATTCTATATCCAGATATCATCATCTTAGCTTCATTTTCAAAATTACTTTTTTTTGTTCTTTATCTCTTGCATGCAGTGAGAATGAAAGATATCAAAAAAATACTACTTATGTCCCTATAGTCTTTGGGTGGTATTCTTTGTTTTGGTTTTGCTCCAGGCTTTTTAATCTTTAGCAGTGCTTTCTAGGTTTCTTCATGTGGATTGCCAGGAGTACAATTTCATCATGTGTTTTTACAAGTCTTGGGAAGTTTTCTGTTATATATATTTTGGCTACATGCCTTGGGAAAACAACAGACCTTGCTGTTTTTGCTATTAGACAATAGCTGCTTCAGTTCTCCTGAACAAGGATATAACAGCCACCACTTTTCTTTTCTTCTCCTGTCCCTTCATGAATGAACCAGTATTCACTGGGGCACTGTTACCCACAAGGACTACTTTATGAGACTGTCCTCGGTGTTGTTGAACAAGTTTTTTCTTATGAATATTGGTGAATTTGTGGTTTCATCGATGTAGATCCTTTCTCTAATGATGCAGATCACAAGCCATTTCCTTCACGATTCTTTTCCCTTTCCTCTTCCAAATCTTCCTATGGGATTCACTCAGTGTTCTGGATCTCTGGGCAGTGTGGGAGTCACTGGAACACTCAAGCGTGTTTGTAGCTCTTTGTTTTGGTTGTTTGAGCAGTCAGATGTTTTTGATGACTTTGATCTTTTTGATGACTTACTTTACATTTCTTCTCTTTCACAATTCTTCTGTGGTAACAGGTTGCAGCTCATTCACATCAGCCCTGTATGTATTTACAATTCTTTGGGTAACCCACAACTTTAATCCTTCAGATTATGTTGTATTTTATAATTTGTAGCCATATGCCATCACTAGAAAAATATTCATATCAAAAAATGGGCTTTTACTTTAAAAAGAAACTTAGGGTTATTAAAAGAAGTTTTCTGGAATAATTCAACCACTTCCCCCCTTTAAAATTTGTGCTTCTCCAGTGATTGTCAAGCCATATATTGTGCCAGACCAGTTCTCTGAGTTGTCATTCCAACTGCATAGCATAGTCAGGACAAAAGGTATTCTTCATCCACTTGATTTTCCTTCGTGGATAGTTCAGCTGACTTTTTTGTGTAACGCTTTATCTCATTTAGGGGTCTGCAACATTCTAGGGTTTGATGCATTCAGTATATCATTAATAAACAAGAACCTCACCATCTAGTTCATTTGAGTCCATGCTGGACATCTTCCACGTCAGACAGATACCTCTATAAGCATCTGTTCTCACTGGTTGATGCCTTGAGAGGTATTTATAATTTGGCAGCTGTCAGATGAGGTTGTCTAACTTGTTCTTTCTTATAGCGGCTGAAGTCTGTTTCCATATGGCTTCCATCCATTTTTCCTATAGCTTCTTTCCAGAACAATGTTAGAGAGAAATCTTGTTAGTGGAAATCAAGAATGAGTAATGTGCAGAGCAGTAGATATGGCCTCTGAGAGCCTGAGAGCCCAAGCTCTCTTCATTAGCTGTTTGAGTTGGAGCAAGTCACTTAACCTCTAGGAATCTTTGTTTTCTTCACTATAAAATAAGAACAGGAATTTACATGTGTAGGACTTTAAGGTTTGCAAAACACTTCACACACATTATTATTTATTATCTTATCTGAGAAAACAGACAAAGAATTAAACTTGCCCAGGATGAATCTTTTTGGGGGGAGGGGAATCAAAATGGAACTTTGGTATTTTTCCTTTTTTCTGCTAAAATGACTTTTCTGTAGAGTAACTGAGAGCAGGCGGTCCAGCATTTTATGTGAGTTCACTTGGGTGCAGTGTGATATGGTTGAAAGAGTTCCAGGCTTGGTAGTCAGTTGGTTTAGGTTCCACATCAGCAGAGCTGCTTGCTATCTTACTATAGCCAAACCCCTTCTCTGTAGGCTTCATTTTACACATTGCTGAAATGAAAGGGATAAAAAGGAGATGTTCTTGAATAGTTCTAGCCCTAACATTCTCCTCATCTCTGTACTAATGCAGATCATTAATTGACATTTTCCTTTATTACATCAACGGCTATATTGCTACAGCTTCAGCCAGTCTGGCCATTTGGCTTCACCCCGTCCTCCCCCGCCCCCCCCCAGCACAAAAGAAGTATTTCTTCTTTTTTTTTTTTTTTTTTTTTTTGCTGCGGCAATTGAGGTTAAGTGACTTGCCCAGGGTCACACAGCTAGGAAGTGTTAAGTGTCTGAGATCACATTCGAACTCAGGTCCTCCTGACTCCAGGGCTGGTGCTCTATCCACTGCGCCACCTACCTGCCCCCTTCTTTTCTTACAAACATTAAAAAAGTTATCTTTCATAGTTTTCAAGTGGCTGAATGGCATAATTTAAAAAAAGTTGATAACATTTTTTCCTGGGGTGGATATTTAGTTTCCTAGGTTTCAGCTCAGAAAGGTTTTATGCCTTCCTTCAAATAAAACAAATGTGACTCCTTTTTTTTTAAAGCACATGGCATCTGAACTAGTCATTGAAACTTCACTTATATTTTGGGAGATCTCACATGGGCCATCTCTCAGCAGTATATGTAAGGTTTAAATTATAGGGAAAAACCAATAAAATGGAAAGTTTTCCTCCAGCAGCAATGGCCAGCCGAAGAAACTCTTTAGATATTGGGAGTGAATCAAAAATGATTGCTCCAGGAAGAAGAGCTTAGAAATTGCTAGTGAAATATGAGCTGATATTGTAGACTCTAGTAGATGACAGTGATTGGAGTGCATTCCCTCTGGCTTAGGGCCATTCTCTACCCATACTGGATTGCTCTAAAACTGGCAGAGTCAAACACCACTGAAAGAATTGCTGTCTGTTTTGGCAGAGTGAATCTGAAAGGCTTTTGGGTCTGGCTTCCTGGCGAAAGTATGTTGGAACCACCAGATTTGAGCAAATTCTTCTGCTGTCTTGAGGCCTCCAACCAAAGGCTAAGGGATTTTCCTTTCCCTTTGCATCAGGTTTTTCTAATGCCAAACTATGTTCCAATCTGAACTTTTCTATAACTTGTATTAAAGGCTAGAAAAAAATACTTAAGACAGAAAGAAATTCAACATGTGCTAAAATATTGCTAGCAACACTTTTTTTTTGGCATCAAAAACATTGGAAACAGTGGGCACTCATTCGTTGGGCTTGTTCTTTTAAACGAGTTTATCATTGACCCAGATCAAGGTTTTGATGGCATTCTTATTGAATTTTCATATGATCCAAAGCTGGATGATAGAATCAGGAAACAAGACATATCTTAGACTAGAACATTAGGCTAACTCTAGTAATGTGAAATTTATTAGAGATAAATATAAACTTTTACATATGGTTTTAAAAAGTCAACTTTAGAAGTATAAACATGGGAGTAGTAGCTAAATAGCAATTTGTTTGAAAAAAGATGTTGGATTTTAGTGAATTGAAAGCTCAGTGTGAGTTAACAATATTATGGCACCGAAAATCATCTAATGCAGGCTTGGGTGGCATTCTTAGAGGAGTAGTGTCTAGAACTGGAAAATTGATAATCCCATATATTCTTTCCTGGTTAGACACCATCTTGAGTATTGCTGGGTACCACATTTTAGGAATAATGTTAGTAAGCTGATAAATGTTTAGAGGAGTGCAACCAAGATGGACAGGGATCCTGAGATCATGCCAAATGAGAATCAGTTGTGAAACTGGGGGATTCTAGCCCAGAAAGAAGGATTAAAGAGAATATCATAGTCTTCAATTATAAGAGTGATTCCAGATGGCAGAACCAAGAATAATGGGTGAACAAAGAGAGAAATTTGGGCTTGATGAATGTGTTATCCTGATTCTACCCAAACAGGGAGTAGTTTTACAGAAGAATATCCTTGTGCTTGGAGTGGAATATTTGGAGGAAGATGTAAAACCTGATGGTTGAGAGAATACCGCATGTGGTGATGTTCTTTATCTGTGTAAGGACTTCAGTTTTAGAGAGACTTCAGAGACACATGTAGAGACGGGAACTCCAGAGAGATAACCAACAGAGAAAACTTTAGTGGTGGCATGGAGACCTTAGCTATATATGGGAACAGATTCTATCATGTTCTTTGATCTCCTATGCTTACATTTCTAGGAATGGTTGAGAATTCTGTAACTCTCTGGATTGAGGTTATTTTTTTCCTCTTGGTTGAATTGAGATATTATATTATCTTTAGTTGAAGAGCTCATTTACTCTTTCATATTATTTGGTAGTGTAATAGTCTAATCTGTAGGACCTTTCAAATCTATTTGCTATTTTACTTGGATAAATGGGTTTAGTCACTATCCACGATGGATTTTTGTATAACTAGTATTTGGTGGGAAGGGACTATGCAGGTTAATGTAAGCTTAGGGTTATCTTCCTTCTCTTAAGAATGCTCAAGGAAGCAATTTTTATTCTGGACCTATTGTATACCTAGCCTAGAAATATTTGAAAGGTAATAGAGGGATATAATTCTGCCATGGTACAATTCTTGTAGATAGAAGAGATTACCTAGGCTTAGTCAATTTTAGACCCTGCTAGCTCTTCCCCATAGCTAGCCTGCTGGTGGTTCTGAAATGACCCTCCTAAAACTTTCTGCAAAAGCAGGCCAGAACTCTGTCATCTCTATTCATGCCACCTGTGAGCCATGTTTGTATCTTTAGACAGAAATCCTCCTCAAACAAACAAACAAACAAACTTGCACCAATTGAAGCTTTCCACAAGTGCCTTAGCAGATTCTGGGTTCTCTTTCATTGTAGGTCTTCAAGCAAAGGCTAGAAGAAGGAAGACTATTCATTTGGTTGTATTTCATTTTCAGAATGGTATGAAACTAGATAATCTCCGAGGCACCATCTAACTCTGATGTTGTATGATTTCATTCCAACCTCCTCATTGTACAAATGAGGAAACTGAGATCCAGAGAGGTGAAATAACTTTGCCAAGTTCCCATGAGTCCTAAGTTGCAGGACCAGGAACCAGGGAATTTGCGTTGTGGTCTTGACTCATTTCTATCTTGCATCACTGATGCTTTTTAGTGTCTCAGGCCAATTAATATGTTTGCTTCATTTCATTCATAGAACTGTACATGTTTATGAGAAGACTGAAGTGGAAAGATCATTTGTGATGTTTCTTGGCCTCCAAAATTGTACTGCCCTGTTGAGTAGATTTCCCTGTCCATCAATAATACACAGTGAGTCCCTGGCTTTCTTAAACTGAAAGTACCCTCTGTCTCTCCTTCCTTTTTCTCAGGTTAGTTCCTCCCAGAACATCCATTGTGCTGCAGAGACTTGGCCATGAGCGAGAAGGAATGGGCACACCAGGAGTACACAGGTAGTGGGGCAGGGACACTGATGGCTGTGGGCACTTGCAGGAAAGGGGAACTTTTGGTTTGGGGCTCCAATTCAGAGGGGAGATCTGAAGTGAAGCCAGAGGTACCATCCATCTATCCCAGAATTATATAGTAATAGTTTTCCTTAAAAATGTGCAAGCAAAGAAAAAACCCAGCCATAGAAACTTACCATGGGAATAGGGAAGACCAAGGTTCATCTTCAGAGAGGACAATGAAGTAAAAAAAGCCTCTTCTAGTAATTTACTCAGTAATGTTAAATGGCTACTGCCCATATAGAAAAACTCAAAAAAGACTAAAAGTAAAGTAAGAGAGAATGATAAATAATTTAAAAAATAAGAACAATCCAAGAAAAACAAGAAAGATATGAAAAAAAAAGTTAACAAACTAGAAAAGGAGGTACAGAGTCTTTCAAGAAGAAAAAAATTCTTTGAAAATTAGAAATTGGGTAAAAGGAAGCAAGTAAAGGTATGAGACCAAAAAAATAATAAAACAATATATAAAGAATGAAGAAAATAGAACAGAATGTGAACATCTTGTAAGAAAAAGAACATATCTGAGAACAGTTTAAGAAGAAAAAATATAATTGGACCACCTGAAAGCTATGACCAAAAAAAGAATTTTGAAATGAGAATGCAAGAAATAATTAAAGAAAATTGTCTTGGAGTGATGAGGAGAAAGTAGAAATAAAAAAAAAATCCACCGATCATCACCTCAAACAGATCTTTTGTGGAAAACTCATGGGAATATTATTGCCAGTTTTTGAAACCCCTAGTTCAAAAAGAAAATTTTACAAGAAACAAAAAAACAAAAAAACAAACCACCAATTCAAATATGATATAACTATAATTAGAAGTATACAAGATTTATCAGCAACCACAGTGAAAAACTGTAGGTCCTGGAATCATGTATATTGACAATCAAAAGATCTAGGAATAAATCCAAAAATATCATCTCCAACAAAATTATCTATAATGTTGGAACAAAAAAATGGACATTCCACAAACTTGTATTTGTGGAATACAAAGGCCTTCCTAAGGCCCTTTGAAAGACTCTTCTGTAGGCCTTAATGGCATTAATATATAACTCAGCAACTCTCTTTCATGGGAAGCATTGAGAAAGAAAGAAACTAAGCCCTATGTTTCAGTTTTAAGAAGACAAAATTTTGGGGGATGGTAATTAGGGAAGTGACCGACTCTTACTAAATAATTCTTTTGATGTAATATTTCTTGTGTTTATTACCATCTTTCCAGTATCATGTCAACTACCTTTTATCTTTGTTATCTCTCTTCTGAGCTATTACAATCAATCTCTAGTCTTTACCCCTTCAAGGTACCTTGCCCATGTGTGTTAGTTGGTTTTTTTTCTCACACACCATATCATTTCCTTATTAGAGAACTTACAATATCTCTGAATTGTCTATATCATCAAGTCCAAGTTAATTTGCAACATAGTGATACAGTTACAAGGCTAAGACATTTTATATGTTCATATGAACTGACTGCCAGTGACGTATCCCTCAAAAACTTCAAGGGAGAATAGTAAGATTCCTTTTTATACTATAGTGCTTTTATAACCTTGCAACCCTGCCTCATTTTCTATTTTTTTAAATTGATATTATTAACTGCAATCTCGTTGACAAGAGAAATTCAAAGTTTTCAGTGTGGATCAGGGAGTTGTCAAAATAAAAAAAAATATTCTCAGCAAATCTCTGGCCTAGTAAAGTCTCTTACAAATAGCTTACTATAACTCATTTGGAGAAAGATGGTGGTATTATATGCCCCTGCAAAGGTGAAGGAAAGGGACATGTGCTAGTGGTTCTAGCTATTACTGAAAGTGAAGGGCAGAAGGTGATGGTAGAAATTCCATCCTGGGGAAGGAAGGGTATGGTCCAAATTGGGATCTAAGTGAGTAAACCAAAGGGTAGGCTTGGCCAGGAACCTAGGTTCTCTGAAGAGTCAGAATCCAAGGGCTTAAGATGAACATAAAACCAGATTTTGAAGCAAGATAGTATAGTGGTCCAGGGAGTATTATCAAACTGATTGTCCAAATTAAGCTTTTGAGGGCAGGGAGTGTTCATTTATATATTTGTATCATCTAGTACATCTAGTACAGTGCTTTGCACACAGGAAGCATTGATAAATGTTTTTGGATTGCATTACTGATGATCTGCCTGACTTAACCTATCTTCAAGGCTTTGGGCTTTTAAAGGAGCTATGCTCCCTATTCCCAGCTTTTGCTGACATGTCAGGTGATCACAAGCCTGATGATAGTACTCCTCCTGACTCTGCCACATCAAAAAAGCCTCTGGTGTTGGCAGACTAATTATGCTTCTTTCTGGAGAATCCTTCCATGAATAGATCCTATGATTGTCTGCAATGTAGTAAATACTCCAACATGAAGGATCCACAGGATTTAAAGGAAGAAAATAGCAAGATGTAAACCCAAGGAGTTGTTTCTCTTCTGTTTGTATCTCATGAGTATCTATATATGGTTCATTGTGGGATATTGTACAGTATCTAGACACTCCTCCATTTCTTAAAAAAGTTGATGCCAAAAGCATTTGTGTTTTTTGGTATTTTTATTTTACAAAACATCTTTTGCAAACATGTTCTTTTGACTAGGCCCCATGTCATGCACAATGCTCATTCCTGCTCACATTTTCCAGATGATTGAGTACTTGCCATGCCTTTAAGTCTCTTGACTGCTTTACTCTAGCCCATAGAGATGGGCTCCAATCTATTAATATGATTCATTACAGGTCCAGGCAGCTCATTCAAGTCATATGTATGAAGCCCCATTGAAAAAAAATCTCATTTCCACATTCAAGGTAAGAATAAGTGCCAATGTCTTTGTTAAAGAATTGTTCCATAAATAAAATCAATATTAAATAAGGCAATATAACAATATCAATCTCTTAGCAAATATATTATAGGAAAATCAAGATAAATGAAGCTTGGCTGCGATTTTGCTGGGCAGTTTTGTGTAGTAATATCTGAATGACAATGAAATTGACTTAGTGGTAAAATATGAAGCCATCATGTCTCTTTAACACAGTCAATATTATCTTTATGAAAATTATCCAGGGAGCTTTTCAAGACTAACATCTTGCTGAGGTTTTTTCCCTTCAATCAGCATCTAAGAAAACCACAGAATACCAACTCAGTGTGCTCTTTCTCTCCAGAATTGTTTCATGTTATTCTCTCAGTCTGGGTTGGCTGTCAGAGTAATAACAACAACAACAATGATGATAATACTGATGATGGTAACAATATGCTTTATTTGATCTGTGACCCTGATGTTATGAATATTCCCTCCTTTGGAGCTCATTGCAACTTATACATGCTTTTTTATCCTGTGATACTCAACTATATTTCCTAATAGATCCTCCCCAGAGTTTCAGTCCAATGTAGTGGAGGGCTTTTTTTGCTTCTTTTTATATTTTGGGAGTATTGGGTTGACCGTTTGTTATCCTCTACTCTTGAAATAGGAGTGGTCTGCCCCCTTTCCCATTATAGATTTCTTTGATGATATTGCTTATGACATTTCTTCCATGTCAATCATCATTAGAAACACTGTAATGATCTATTGGTACTCATTGTGTGACTCTTCATTGCTCTTTTGAGTCTTTGGAGATTGTAGTGGTCTAAGATTCATAACTGTACTTTTAATTTTCAAAGCATATACATGGATAATTTTTCAACATTGACCCTTGCAAAACCTGGTGTTCCAAATTTCCCCCCCTTTTCCCCACCTCCTCCCCTAGATGGCAAGGAATCCAATATATGTTAAACATGTGCAATTCTTCTAATGTATTTCCCCAAATATGCTGCACAAGAAAATCAGATCAAAAAGGAAAAAAAATGAAAAAGAAAACAAAATATAACCAAACAACAACAAAAAGAGTGAAAAATGCTATTCTATGATCCATATTCAGTTCTCACAGTCCTCTCTCTGGGTACAGATGGCTTTCTTCATCACAAGATCATCGGAACATCTCATTGTTGAAAAGAGTCATGTCCGTCAGAATTGATCATCACATAATCTTGCTGTTGCTCTGTATGATCTTCTGGTTCTGCTCACTGCACTCAGCATCAGTCCATGTAAGTCTCTCCAAGCCTTTCTGAAATCATCCTGCTGATCATTTTGTGTAGAACAATAATTTTCTAAAACGTCCATATAGTATAACTTATTCAGCCATTCTCCAGTTATGGGCATCCACTAAGTTTCAGTGTTCTGCCACTACAGAAAAGGCTGCCACAAACAGTTTTGCACATGAGGGTCCCTTTCCCTCCTTTAAGATCTCTTTGGGATATAAGCCCAGGAGAGGTACTGCTGGATCAAAGGGTATGCATAGTTTGATAGCTCTTTGGCCATAGTTCTAAATTGCTCTCCAGAATGGTTGAATCCATAACTGTACTTTTTCTTATAGGAGTTGTTAGGCCATTTTTTGGGTGTATTTGTGAATCTTATTGATGTCAGTTTCTGATTCTTACTGGTTTAGTGACAGTTGGCAAGTTGTTTAACCTCTATGAGCCTTAGGAAGTTAAAACTATAACTTATAGATGAGTTGTTTTGGTTAGTGGATGAAATTGCCACACTGGGAACTATTACATCAATGAGGTCATAAGTACTTGATGTATTGAGGACAGCTAATGATGACAGCAATGATGAAGGAGGTAGCCAATAGAACCTGATGGCCCTCTGCTCCCAGAGGCTCATTGTATTGTTCAGTCAGTCACTCTGTTTATAAACATTTATTAAATGCCTACTATGTGCCAGGTACCATGTTAAAGACTGGAGTTACAAATAAAGGTAAAAGACAGTCCCTGCCCACAAGGAGTTCACAATCTAATTGGGGAGACTACCCGAAAACAACTATGTGCAGACAAGCTCTATAGAGAACACACAGGAAATGATAAATAGGAGGAAGGCACTAAAACTAAGACAGATTGGAAAAGGCTTCCTGTAGAAAGCGGGATTAAGCTTGAATTTGAGGGAAGCTAGGGTTGCCAGAAGTAGATATGAGGAAGGTGTGCATTGTAGGTATGAGGGCCAGCCAGTGAAAGTAAATGGGGCTGAGAAATGGAATTTCTTGTTCTGGGAACAGTTAGGAGGTCAGTGGCTCTGGATCACATGAGATTAGGTTTAAGGAGACTGGAAAGGAGGAGGTGAGTTAGGAAGGACTTTGAACTCCAAACAGAGGATTTGTTTTTGATCCAGGAGGCAATAAGGGAGCCACTAGAGTTTTTTGAGTGTGTGTGTGTGTGGGGGGGGGAAGGTGACATAGTCAGATCTATGTTTTAGAAAAATCACGTGGTTGAAAGGAGAATGGAGTGAGGAGAGACTTGAGGCAGACATATTAGTATAGGATTTAGGGTGGTAACCAGGTTGACTTCAGCCCTACTGCAGATTAGGACTACTGATCTCAAGCCATTCACCAGCTTCCCGCCCCCAGCAACAGGGACTGTAGCACCACCACACTCTGCTCAAAACAGTTTCATTTATCTTGGTTCGGAGAGACTAGATGTGAAGCTAGGGGGCAAGTATTGCAAATATTAAAGTCTTTGCCCAACATGACCTAGGCTTTGATGGGTTTGTATATGCTTGGGAATTGTTGTTGTTTTTAATATACCTTCCCTCTCCCACCTTTCCATGGAATGGAAACTTCTCAAGGGCAGGAAAATTGCCAAAAAATTCATTTTTGTCTGTGCTGTCTCAGAACTTAGAACACTGCTTGGGACATAGCAGGCACTAAATAAATGCTTATTGAATTGAATCTTATCAATGAGCCCCTGGGAGCCATAGTAGTCGAGAAATACCAGTTGAACTGCAATGATTCTTTACCTCTCTCCCTCCTCCCCTATTCCTCTGTGTACATATATGTAAGTCCTTAGAAAGTACATGGGGAGGGGCAGCTAGGTGACACAGTGGATAGAGCACCAGCCCCGAAGTCGAAGTCGGGAGGACCTGAGTTCAAATGTGACCTAGATACTTAACATTACTTAGCTGTGTGATCCTGGGCAAGTCATTTAATACTGTCTCAGAAGAAAAAGGAAGGAAGGAAGGAAGAAAATGAGGAATTCAGCATTACTCCAATTGATAACATAGACCCAAATTCTAGTCTAGTATGATTTCCAGTGGAGCCTGTTGTTTCTTTTCTCTCATGCCCCAGACACATTCTTGGCCTCCAGAACTTGTTAAGATCTTTGGAACAAGTGTGTTACCTAAGTGTAAAGTGTTCTGATAATGAGGTTACTCATCTAGCTACTTATTTTCCAGTTGAACTGTGAAGAGCAGTGAGAGGTTTGCTCCATTGACTTTTCCCAGTAAGTAGGCACGTGAATGAGGAAAGCACAGCATTACTTGTATTGAAAAAAGGATTATATTGGAAAAATAAGAAGAGAGATTCCAAACTGAACCTGGATTATTTCTTCCTGCTCCCAATATCTCAAATTACTCGTTAGTGATGAACAGAGAAGGAAACTTGGAAGACTGATGATATCTTCAGCTCAACTGTGAGCCTAGGCCCTGTTTTCTAACTACTGGACTTAGAGGGGAAAAAAAGATCCTGATATCGTGCTGAGGAGCCATAGTTACCAGAGCCATGGCCAAGTCGAGATCCTCAGGATCCAGATATGCAATTCTTTCTCCTATACATCTTGTGTCCCTCAAGGTTCAGTTCAATCAATATAGGATAAAATGGGATTAAGATTGCATTATACAGAAGTAGCTGAGCTTTTTGGATTTGCTGCCAAAGGCAGAAATGTCACAATCTTTTTGAAGCCTCCCATTAGCAGTGTCAGAGTTAACTATTAAAAGGGGCCATGTATCTAGAGATTTAAGGATTTTTGGTTCAAGTACACATCATTTGTATGGGCTTAGGCTAGTACTCTGAGGAAAGAGAGAAATTTATGTACAGATACTTTTTACCAGCATTAAGCTCTGAGAATCCATAGTTCCCTTCTTTTGTTGACAACCTGTATCTTGGAAGGGGGGGAAAGTGGATTATTAGCAATGTTGGAAACATGGGTGACCATGGGTCACTTGTATAGTATAGGCTACCCAGGAAAGCAGATTGTCCTGAGCTGTACTCTTCTGAGACAAAGAGACTTACTCGTTTGCTTTTTTCATGTCTGCTATTGGAAGATCACTTTAGAAACACTGGCTAAAAAGAGGGCAAAATAGAAGGAAGCTTTACAGTCTTTCTCTCTTCCTCTTTCTGTCTCTGTCTCTCTCTGTCTCTGTCCTCTCTGTCTCTCTCTGTCTCTGTCCTCTCTCTCTCTCTCTCTCTCTCTTTCTGTTTCTCTCTCTCTCTCTCTTTCTGTTTCTCTCTCTCTCTTTATCTCTCTCTCTCTGTTTCTCTCTCTGTTTCTCTCTCTCTCTCTCTGTTTCTCTCTTTCTGTTTCTCTCTCTCTGTTTCTCTCTCTTTGTTTCTCTTTCTCTGTTTCTCTCTCTATTTCTTTCTCTCTCTCTGTTTCTCTCTTTCTCTCTGTTTCTCTCTCTCTCTGTTTCTCTCTCTCTGTTTCTCTCTCTCTCTGTTTCTCTCTCTCTGTTTCTCTTTCTCTGTTTCTCTCTCTCTATTTCTCTCTCTCTCTCTCTCTCTCTCTCTCTCTCTCTCTCTCTCTCTCTCTCTCTCTCTCTGTTTCTCTCTTTCTCTCTCTCTCTCACACACACACATACACACACACACCCTACTCCAATAGAGATTAAAGAAGATCATCATACCTAGTAGTGAGTAGGAAATCTAAGAAACAACCACAGTGAATCATTTTCCCAACTCATTTCAGCATAGGGAGATAGCCACAGTCTTGAAGGCACTGGAGATGGTCTAATCAGGAAGATGCGTATATATTCTTTCATCATAGAAACTGGACTGGGACCTGTGGACTTACGTTCTGGGTCAAGGATCAGGAGTGGAGATCTAGTTTTGATGGGGTCTGAGACTGTGTACTGTTCAGGGAGCAGGAACAGGAGTTAGCTGGCAGCTCTGTCATTCTGATGCCTGAGCTGAGTTATCTCACATTTATTTCACAAATGGGCTGTAGCTGACAGCTCAGGAACTAAGGCAAGGAACTCAGACCAAAGTTGAGCCTCCATTGCTGTTACCCTGAACCTGCAGAGACTTCGAATTAGCTAATGGACTGCAGCTAGTAGCATTCTACTAGAGCATCAACCTGAGGCAAGCTTATAGTTGTTTTGCCCAGACTAAGTCTGGGTTGAGCGCTTGCAAAGCTCAGATCAGGACAGCAATCAAACTTCATTATAGTTTAGACCACCCAAGGAAAGTTTGCAGGTCTATGGCTCCTGAGATCTTTGAAGAAGATAATGTTCACTACCAGCATCACCAGGACCCCAGAGAATATAGGTTAAGGGCAAACAAAGTCCTTGACATGTTCTCCAGAATTATGTAGATTCTTGTCCCAACACAAAATCCCAATTCAGGAAGCAAGAATGGAAAAATGAGTGAACAAAAAAGAAACCTTGCTAAAAAGCTGTTTGGGAACCAAGGGTGCTCAAGACACAAACCTAGAAGAAAATAACTCCATGTATGTTTTTGGACTTGACCAATGTAGGAATTTATTTTGGTTAACTATGCATAATTATTACAAGCATCTTATTTTTCTTTTTTTTTTCAGTAGTCAGGAGGTTAGGAGGTAGGAGAGAAAAAATAAATTCCTGTTATTTTAAAAAATTTAAAGGGACAAATTACTTAAAAAACAGAATGAAGAAAGGTAGTCAAGGGACATTAGCTTGGGGAAAAATTTCTCAGGGTGAGAGAAGCATATAAAGATGGAAACAAAAATGAACTTGGTATTGGGCCAATATGTACCAGTTTATTCCTGGCCTTTATGCAATTGACTAAAACCACAGGACTGTTCGTTTATTTAAATGAATCAAAATAGTTATTGATTGAATTAAACCACATGCAATGAAAGCTGTGTTATCTGGCACTTTACCAGTAGGAAACCTCGGAAAAGTGGCATTTCTGAGAGTCCCCAGTAGGAATCTTTAATATAGTAACCATTTGAGAGAGCTTGATAAAGATGCCAATTTGAAGTTGTCTCTGATAGTGTTCATTATGCAGCATAAACCCATCAACAGAGACATGTTGGGGTCCTTCCATGCAATTTGCTCACTTAAACTGCTGGCATGTTTAGAAGGACAAATAGTAGGGTAATCTTGTTCCATTTGCATACGTGATATATTGCCTTTTTACATTCATTTTCACAGTCATTGTTTTTTCTCTTCTATAAAAATTATCATGCATGTCATGGTATGTATTGTTCTCTATTGCCGACCCCCAAGATCGTGAAACCCTAAACATAAAAGAATCCTTAAGATTTCATCTTTTCAGTCTCCTCTGCCATCTATCAAAATCCTAGCTCATATATCCCAGATAGATATTGTTCATCCTCTTTACAATTTTTTTAATTAAGTTTTTTTAAATTCAGTTTCGCTTTATTTTCAGTTCCAAATTCGCTTCCTCTCTCACCCCTCCCACCCACTGAGAAATTAAGAAATACCATTATAAATACAAAGTCATGCAAAACACACTTCTGCATTAGCTATGTTTAAAAAAAAACAACCTGAGAAGAAAGAAAGAAAGTATGCTTCCTTAGGCATCATGAGTTCATCAATTCTCTTTCTGAGCACTCAGCATTTTTCATCATGAGTTCTTGGAATTATGAAGGATTGTTGTGATGATTTTTATTTCACAATTGATTATTTCTGTAATATTACTGTTATTGAATAAATTGTTCTCTTGCTTCTGCTCAATTCATCTTGCATCAGGTATGAACTGATGCAAGATGAATTGAGCAGAAGCAAGAGAACAATTTATTCAATAACAGTAATATTATATAGCGTAATAGTATTTAATCACATTCATATTCTATAACTTGTTCAGTCATTCCCCAATTGATGAATATCACCTTAGTTTCCAATTCTTTGCCACCACAAAAAGAGCTGTTATAAATATTTTGGTTCATATAGGCCCCGTTTCTTTTTTATTTGGTTCTTTGGTGTATGTATATACCTAATAGCAATTTTACTGGGTCCAAAAAATATAATTTAATAGCTTTTCGGGCATAGTTCCAAATTGTTTTCTAGAATGTTTAGACTAGCTCACAATTTCACCAACAGTGTATTGGAGTATCTTTTCCCCCATATTCCCTCCAATATATGTCATATTTTTTTCTGATGGGTGTGAGGAGGTAGTACTTCACAATTGTTTTAATGTGTTTTTTCCCTAAATATGAGTGATTCAGAAGATTTTTAAATCACTATTGAGAGCTTTAATTTCTTTCTCTAAAAACTGCCTGTTCATATCCTTTGACAGTTTTCAATTGGAAAATGGTTCTTATTCTTATATATTTTGACTCATTTCCCTATATTTTTGAAAAATGAGATTGTGTGTGTGTGTATACATTTTTTGGTCAACAGAAATCCATCTTTGGTTTCAACTCCATAGAACAAAATGCCTTCCCCATGCTGGGTCCTCTCTGCTATCTTCTTTCCCTTCTTTTCCAGCTTCTCTTTGTGTGTTATTTTTCCCTATTAGATTATAATTTCTTTAAGAACAAGAACTGTCTTTTTCTTACTTGTATCCCCAGTTCTTAGCATATTATTTGGCACATAGTGGTTGCTTGATAAATGTTTATTGAATCTAATTAGAATGGTATATTCCATTCTAAGTACTGTAGTATTTGAATTCCTGTTTGTTTGAACTGATTTTTCTTTGACCTTGAAGTACTAGATTATGGTCATAATGTTTTTGGGAATTTTCACTTGGGAATTTATTTTAGGAGTTGATCAATGGATTTTTTCTATTTCTACTTTGTCTTGTGGTTCTAAGAGATCTGGACATTTTTCTTTTGAGATATCTTGAAATAGAATGTCATGTCTAGGCTCTTTTTGTGGTTATGGATTTCAGGCAGTCCAATGATTCTTAAATTTTCTCCTTAATCTGTTTTCTAGATTAGTTGTTTTTGCTATGAGATACCTTACATTTTCTTCTCTTTTTTTTTTAACTCTTTTGACTTTGTTTTAATATTTTTATTGTCTCGTGGAGACATTCTACTTGGTGTATTCTAATTTTGGGGAAATTTGTTGATTGGATAAAGGCTTTTTAAAAAAACTCTTATGCCAAGCTTTTAATTCCCTTTCCAATTATTTCTTCCATAGCTTTCATTTATTTCCCATTTCCCCTCTCATTCCATTTAAAATACATTTTTAGAATTTATTTATTCAAACATTCAAAACAAATTTTTTGTGTTTCTTTTTAAGATTTTTGATTTCTAGGTTCTGTTCCTTATGTCTACTCACAATTAAGAAACCACATATGAAGTTATGTAAAACATCTCCACAAAAGTCAGATTGTGAAAGAAAATATAAATCTCCCACTGTAATAAACCTCCCCCCCTCAAGAAAATTAAGTTAAAAATAGAGAAATAGAGAATGCTTCGATCTATATTCAGATACAATCAGTTCCTACTCTGGATATAGAGAAGATTTTTCATTGTAACATAAGTCCTTCAAAGTAGTGGATAATTGCACTACTGAGAATAACAAAGTCATTTACAGATGGTCATCTCAGAACATTGCTTTTACTTTGGATACAATACATTTCACTTTGTTCATGTAGGACTTCTCAGGTTTTTTCCCTGAGGGCATCCAGTACATCATTTCTCAAAGAACAATAATAATCCATAAGAGAAACTTGCTTGGAAATTTTTTTTTTACATTTACTATTGTTAATTGTATTTTCCTCCATTTATTCTCTTTCTACGTTCACCATGTCCCTCCCCAAAAGTATTTTGCTACTGACTACTCCGTTCCCCAAAATGCCTTCTCTTTTATCATTTCCCCCCTTCCCATGTCCTATTTTCATGTAAGGTAAGATAGATGTCTAATGAGTATGTATATTATTTCCTATTTGAGCCACTTCTGATGAGAGTAAGCTTCAGTTGCTACCCCTTTCCTCCCCCTCTTCTCCTTCATTATAAAAGCTTTTTTCTTGCCTTTTTATGGCAGAAAATTTGCACCATTCCACTTCTCCCTTTCCCTTTTTCACAGTACATTCCTCTGTCACTCTTTAATTTCATCATTAAAAAAGGATATTATCTCTTCATATTCAACTCACACCCTTGCCCTCTGTCTATATATACTCCTTCTAACTGCCATCATAAATCCATTTTCTTCTGAAGGATTATACTCAGTTTTGCTGGGTAAGTGATTCTTGGTTGCAATCCTAGCTCCATTATTCTCTGGAATATCATACACCAAGCCCTCTGGGCCTTTGATGTAGAACCTGCTAAATCTTGTGTTATCCTGTGGCTCCTCTAGAACTGTTTCTTTCTGGATGCTTGCAATATTTTCTCCTTCACCTGGGAGTTCTGGGATTTGGATATAATATTTCTTGTAGTTTTCATTTTGGGAACTCTTTCAGGAGGTGAACAGTGTATTCTTTCGATTTCCATTTTATCCCCTGGTTCTAGAATATTAGGACAGTTTTCCTTGAAAATTTCTTGCAGGATGATGTCCATGTTTAACATATGTTGGATGACTTGCTGTCTAGGGAAAGGGGTGGAGGGGGGAATTTGGAACACAAAGTTTTGCAAGGGTGAATGTTGAAAATGATCCATGCATATGTTTCCAAAATAAAAAGCTTTAATAACAAAGAAAGATGATGTCCAGGCTCTTTTTTTTTCTTTTGATCATGATTTTCAGGTAGATCAATAATTTAAAAATTATCTCTTCCTGATCTATTTTTAGGTCAGTTGTTTTTCCAATGAGATCCTTCATTTTTTCCTATTTTTTCATTTTTTGGTTTTGTTTTATTGTATCTTGATTTCTCATAAAGTCATTGGCTTCCATTTACTTAATTCTATTTTTTTAAGGAATTATTTTCCTCAGTGAGCTTTTATACCTCTTTTTCCAATTGTCTTTTTTAAGGCATTCTTCTCCTCTCCAGCTTTTTGTATTTCCCTTTGTACCTTTCTCAATTCTTTCCCTAATTTTCATCTATTTCTCTTACTTAACTTTCAGAGTCCCTTTTGAGCTCTTCCATGGCCTGAGATCAATTCTTATTTTTCTTGGAGGCTTTGGATGTAGGAGCTTCGACTTTGTTATCATCTTCTGAGTGTGTGTTTTGATCCTCCTTGTCATCATAATAGCTTTCAGTGCTCAGAAACTTTTTCTGTTTTCTGCTCATTTTCCTAGCCTATTACCCTGCTTTTAACTTGGTATTAAAGTAAGACTCTCTTTCCATGGTACAGAGTGCACTGTCCCAAGCTTCAGGGGTTTTGTGCAGCTGTTCTCAGAGATCCTTCTCTGCTGGAGATAGCATAGACCCAGAGCTTGGAAGTCTTAAGTATATTAGTTCCTTTCAAACTACTATTCTTGCTTTCAGTTAGGTCCCCAAAGCCATCATTAAAGGGAAAACAACTTTGTGGAGGATGTTATCCCTGCCACCACTAAAACCAACTGCCAACCAACTGTTGTTGACAGACAGGGAATAGAGCCCACTGCTTCTAGCCTAGTTCCTTGCAGCCATCATCCAGAGGAATAAATCCTGTGGAAAAGGACCTACTGTTTTTTCCATCACCAGCACTAGTTCCCAAACAACTATCACTAATTGGCAAGTTAAGCCCAGGAGTGACAGAAATACCAGCATCCCCAAACTATCATCCTTGCTTCTAGCTCAGTCCCTAAAGATTTCATTCATGGAAGCATCCCTGGTGAAGATGCCACCCGGCAACTTTCCATGTAAGTGCCATCGCTCCTGATTCTTGAGCTACCTCAGCTGTTAAAGGGCAGGGAAAGTCCACCACCAAAATCTTGGACACTGGCAAATGATTCAATATCAGATAAGCTTTCATTAAAGAAAATGACATTAAAGACATTAAAGAAGATGCAATACCTTTGCTTTTCCTTTGCAGTTATGCTCTTAGAACCTAAAGAGTCTTTCTATCTCTTGTTTCTCTTATAAGGTGAACTTCTTGAGAGCAGAGACTGTACTTGCTTTTTTATTTGTATCTCCAGAACCTAGCACAGTGCTTTGTATGTTGTAAGCGCTTACTAAATGTTTTTTTTTTTTTTTTTTTTTCATTCATCCATCCAGAGCCCAAGTTTCTATCCAGCTCCAATGGGGGAAATGAACAGCCAGGAGAAAAGCATCAGGACACTGAATATGTATGGAAGGTAGGCATACAAAAAGAAATGGAGAAGCATCAAGGACAACCTTTAACAACTTCCTGACTTTCTTTTTAAAAAACAAATTTTATTTTTAAAAATTATTATTTATTTATTTTAGAATTCATTTAAAAAGATTTTGAGTTCTGAATTCTCTTCCTCCCTCCTGTCTCTGCTTCTTCTTATTGAGAAGGTGAGAAATGTAGTATCAGTTATACATCTGAAACCATGTAAAACATTTACACATTAATCTAATGATCTTCTCTATGTTTTCTCTGACTAGCCCTGGGTATTGGAGAAGTCTAGGTGGGAAATGAGGAGAATCCAGTTGAAAGTGGTGTTGATGGAAATACACAGAATGAGGTAGATGAAGGGGATTTTGTGGAGGAAGAAATGCCTGAGCTTGATGAATTTGGAGGTGAGGAATGAAGAAGAGGGAAGAATAGCTTGATCTAAGTCCCTGAGCCCAAGAAACAGTGATGAGGAAACTGGCAAGGGGACCTATATGTGTATACTCAAAGGACCATAGATTTCAAGCTGGAAGGAAACTTAGAGATCCAAGATTCTTAGATTTAAAGTAATGCTGAGTTGAAAGAGATTTAGGCAGGCATATAATCGAACTTATAACCCTAACTAAAAAAGAAACCTTATGACAGCGTCCTAGATAGATTCCAATCAGCCTCAATCTGTCTGAATACCTCCATTCCATTCCACTCCACATTTAGTTCTAAATGTTAGGCAAATTTTCCTTTTTATTAAGCCATCAAGTGCCTCTCTACAGCTTTCGCTTATTGATCCTAGTTCTGCTCTTACACCGTGGGGCCATTGATCCCCCATCCCCAGGGTGATCCTTGAAAATATCTTTCCTATCCCATCTTCATCTTCTCCAAACCCAGTACCCTTAGTTCCTTCAACTAATATGTAAATGGTCTGTTATCAAGGTCCTTCCCCATCCTGATAGCTCTACCCTGAATGTTTTACAGCTAGATACACTTATATCTTCTAGATTCCAGTCTAGAACTGAATGCAATATACCAGATATTGAGACCAGCTCAAAGGACAGTGGAACTAATAAGTCTTTATTCCTGGAAGCTTCGGATGCTAAGACTGCATTGGCTTTCTTGGCTGTCAATACCATGCTGTTGCCTTATATTGAGCTTTCTGTTTAATAAAACCTTCAGATCTTTTTTAGACAAAATGGTCTGTAATCACATCTCTCTAGGCTTGTACTTCTGAAGTCTGTTTTTTTGACCTCAAGTGTAAGACTTTAAATTTATCCTTATTAAATTTTATCATTCAGTGTGGTCCAATTGTTCTAGTCATCCTTATTATCATAATTCTGTCATCTTCCCTACCCCAAAGTTTTTGTCATTTGCAGTTTGATGAGGATACCATCTGTATTTTAATCTAAGTCACTGACAGTAATGTTAAGCAGTAAGCTTAGGGCCAAACACAGATCTCTAGAACACTCCACTGGAGACCTTTTCCAAGTGTACATTAAACTGTTGAATGCCTGTTCTTTAAGTCTGGTAATTCAACTAGTTTGGAAGCCATTTAATTGTACTGTTATTTAGCTCAACATCTCTCCATCTTTTTCATGATACAATCTACTTTGCTAACTTTTGGCTAAAAACTAAGTAAATCATTCTGATAAACTTTAGCAATCCTGTCAAAAAGGAAATAAAGCTAGTCTGGCATAACTTGTTTTAATGAAGCCATGTAAGCTCTTTGTGATCATTTCTTCCTTTTCCAGATGTTTAACTAGCCATTTCTTGATAAAATTTAATAAATTTAAATCTTTAATAAATTTAATATTGATATCAAACTCTCCAGTCTATACTTCACAAATGCTATTTCTTCCTTTTTCTGAAACTGTGACATTTACCTTTCTTCATCCCTATCACGCCTCTCCCATTCTTCACAATATTTCAAATGAAACTGACAATGACTCTCCCATTACACTTGCCATTTTTCTTCAGTCCCCTTGGCCTCTCAAGTCATTTGGGTTGGTGATAACTCGTAAATACTCTTTCATTATTGCCTTACTTGTCTTGGTATTCAATACCCTTCTGTTCATGTGTTCCCTGCTATCCATGTGTTCTTTCCTTTTCAACCCAAGGACATTCACCTTGGCAGAGAAAATAGAAGCAAAATGAACATTGAAGAACTGCCCTCCTCCTTATTATCGCTTTTCTTTGCTCCAAGCAGTACTCCTGCCATTTCTTTGATCTTCTTCCTCCTTTGCTGGTACTGGTTTTAAACCCCTTGTTCATGTTGTCCTTAGCTGTCTTTAGCACTCTTTATACTATTCTTATAGGACTGTGCCATGCCTTGTATTCACCTTCTGTCATCTATCCTTGCTTCCATGTTTTGTGTATACCTTAAAAAATTTTAAATTGAATCATGAGTTCTCTTTGTACCCCCAACTGTCCCTTCAAATAATTCCCATTTTTTCTACCTAATTACAATTATATCTTCAGAATTGAGTTTTTGAGTAGTTGTTGTTGGGTTGTTTTTTTGTTGTTTTTTTTTGCCACCCTTGAGCTAACTTCTCTTGTAGAATTTTAATTTATGGAGTTTTGCCTATCCTTTCTTTGAACCTTTGAAATTGCCTTCCCCCTAGAGGCAGTTTGTTGGTAAGGTACAGTGAATGGAATTTTGGGTCTGGAGGCCAGGAAAGCTGACTCCAGCTTCAGACACTTAATAACTTTCTGACTCTAGGTGTGTCATTTAACTTTTGTGTGACTTAGTTTCCACATCTATATACTGGAGATAATAACAGCACTAATATCCCAGGGTTGTTGTGAGGATCAAATTGGATAAAATTTGTAAAGCATTTAGCACAGTGCATAGTACGTAGTAGGTGCTTAATAAAAGTTTATTCTCTTCCTTTCCCTCCAATCTGAGGTCCAAACTAGGGCTGGGCTTTTTTTTTCTTCTCTATCACAAACTCTAGGAAAGAGGAGTCATATTCCCTCAAAATTCTGATCCTTTCTACTCTAATAATTGGCTCTTCCCTGCTATGAGAACTGGATTCAGGATATAATTTCTTTTTGTTGGTTCTCATATCTTTTTTAAAGTGGAAATGATCATAAAGGCGAGTCCAGAAAACATTAGCTGCTCTGCTTTTGAGAAAGACAGCACTCCAGTATATGTCTGGATAAGTAGGGTCTTCACCACAAAGATATACTGCCTCTGGGCTAGGTCAGCCTTGTTCTTTCACAGAGAGGAAAGTAGCTTGTGAAAGGCTACATAGTGACAGCCCACATTTTGAATATGGGTCTTAAAGATTTAGAAATGGCAGCGTTGATAAAGTCCCCCTAAATATTTCTTTTTGACCAGAACATTCCATGTTCTTTAGCACATAGACCTCCCTAGTCTACTTAAGCCTCAATATGCTAAGCAGGCACCCTCTTACCAGGACTTCAGCTTGGTGCCACTATGACTTTTCTCTTCTTTGTGACAAAGATCCACTTTTTGGTTTTTTTTAAACATATTCCTGAAATGAAAACACTTCATTATACAATGAAGAGAACTCCATTGTGTGAAGTGGGGCTGGTTTGCGTACATGTGAGATCCCCTAGCCTTCTGGGTGAGCTGGCATTAGGCTCAGGAAGAATTCTTGGCACTTAGAGTTATACTCTTTTAGGTGAATCACATGGCTCCTGAGAGCTAATGAGAGGCTCTGGAAAACATAGGGTGGACTATTTGGATAGGTAAAAAAGAAATAGCCTGGATTGCTTTTTGGACTGGGATTGATACTAACAAATTGCTTGCCATGTGTTGAAAATATGCCTCCAAACTTGAGGGGTATGTTGCTGATTTGAAAAAATGTTGACATTTTCTTTCTTCCTCATAGGAAATAAATAAACATACATTCTACAATGCCAAACAATTTTCTGTCTTTAGGGAGAATAGGAGAGGATAGGCTATAAATAACACACATCTCTGGAGAGACCAGTGGTTACGCCAGAGTGACTGTTCAATACTTTTCACAGTTGCTCATTGCTTAGGAAATGATTTGGTTTCATATATTAACTTGTTTGTGAGACCTACACAAACAGTATGAGTTCCATTTAGGGACACCTGTCCTAAAAACAGACCAAACCTCACAGGAAGAACAAACAACTGCTTTGATTACCTGCCTCCATGACAGATTGTTCTGATAAGATGTTGAGTTGCAAAATGGTACTTCTCTGACTCTTCCATCAGGGTTGCTCCCAAAAGACAATTCTTTCTGAGCAACTTATGTCAAATAACAAAGGCCAAAACAATTCTGACCTTCTAATTTTGGTTCTGGCAATTAGCCAGTGGTCATTTCAGGATAAAAACAGATAAAATCCTGTAGTTCTGGGTAAATAATTATAACAGAATTGAAAGAGGCTAGGGATCAGGACTTCATTGATACCAAAAAAAAATACAGTGGGACCCTTGGGAAAGCCCATTTTTGCTTTAGCATTGATCTGGTAATAGGCATTATCCTTCCTTCCTGTGTGAAATCATACTCTAGTACTTACCTCCTCTTAAAGAAGTGCTGCATGTTAACATATATTGGATTACTTGCTATCTAGAGGAGGGGGTAGAATGAAGGGAGGGAGAAAAAAATTTGGAACACAAAGTTTTGCAAAGGTGTATGTTGAAAATTATCTATGCATATGTTTTGAAAATAAATAGCTTTTTAAAAAAGAAAGCACTAGACTTGGAGTTAGAAAAGATTTGGATTTGAGTTTTGGATCTGTCACATTAGCTTTGTGACCACAGGATAGTCACATAAACTTTTTGAGGCTCAATGTTCTTACCTGTAAAATTGAGATAATAATAATTGCATTTCCTACTTCATAGGGGTGGTATGAAGAAAATAACAATACTTTAATATTTTTATAACCTGTGGCCCAGCACCCCTATTCATTGGAACAGTGTACATGGAACCCCATACACAGGAGTTAGTTTAAATTTTAACGGCAATGATCTACTTCTAAAAATCATATCTCTTTTTGTCTTGCTTTGCCCCAATGCAGCTTATATTGGGAAATTTATGGTTAGACCTCCATACATGTAGAGAAAAGGTCCCCCAGATCCCAATATGCCAAAAACTTAACTCATTATTATTCTCCCATTCCCAATGCAACTAACTCTCCTTTATTTCTAATTTCCCTTTCTTTTGTTGAGGGTACCATCTTCTCAATTACCTAGGTTTATAACCTACGCGCCATTGTGATTTCTCACTCTTTCACTCCCCCTTATCCAATCTGTTGCCAGTGCGTCTCAGTTTTACTGTTGTAACATCTCTCAAATGTGAGCCTTTCTCTCCTCTGACACTGCCACCACTCCTGGTGCAGGACCCCATCACCTTATGCTGGACTGTAACAAGAGCTGCTGGTGGGTCTGCCTGCCACTAGTTTCTCCCCACTCCAGTTCATCCTTCATTCAGATGTTGATCTTCTTACACTGTAAGTCTGACCATATCACCCTTCCTATTCAGTGGATACTATTCAGTAGTCTCTCTATAAATTTCAGGGTCAGACATAAAATTCCATCTTTGTATCCAAAGCCCTTCATAACCTGGCTCCTTGTCCTTCTACATTTCTACTCTTCTAATACCTGCTCATCCTCATAAACTCTGTGATCCAGTGACACTGGCCTTCCTGATGCTCTTTTCACAGGAAACTCCATCTCTCCATTCTCAATACTTTCTCCGGCTCTACCCTATACCTCAAATTCTCTCCCTTCTGTTTTTCACCTCCTGTCTTTTCTGTTCTCCTTCAAGTCCCTGCTAAAATCTTGCTTTCTATAGGAAAGCTTTCCCAGTTTCCTTTAATTCGATTGCTATATTGTACTGGGATCATTCCATTTTCTGAACACTTCATGCAGGTCTTAGCATGTCATGCAGTTGGATTTTTACTTTTATTTTTATTGTTTCCTGAGCATTCTCCTCTCCCCATCTAGACTGCAACCTTCTTAAAGGGATGGCCTATACCTTATTTACCTTCGTCTCCTTTTTAGAGCCCTGCATCACTTGACTAGGCACATAGTTGCTGACTATAAATATTTATTGATTGAGTGGCTCAACTGTCTCTAAGCCTAGATTTCTTCTCCCACATTTGTCTTGTTTACATTAAGGCTTACTTTTCCTTCAAGTCTCATCTCAAGTCTTAGCTTATCCACAAAACAAAGAAACTAGAGGCAGGTAGACCAGTTAGGAAGCTATTATAGATTTTGGATCTAATATAAAGATGACCTTTTAAACAATTAGAGCTATCCAGCTATGGAACAAACTGCCAAGTGAAGCAGAGTGCTCCTTCTAATGGCACATTCACACAAAAGGCTGGATGGCCCTCTATTCAGATAGTGGAGAGTTAATTCTTGCATTGGGAGAGTTTATACTAGACATTCTTCAAAACCTCTTCCAACCTTGAGAGTCTGTAAATGTAATCCAGGCGTGCAATACGAAGACCTGAACAAAGGAAGAATTGACATGGTTTAGTGAATGTCTATGGATGGAAAGAGAGGGGAAATAAAAAATAAAGTCCTGTTCTTAGAGCTAGGAGTCCCAGAGAATCTCAGTAAGACCCCAGAGCTTACCTTAACTGAAAATAGTTGACAGTTTGTTGAGGGTCTATCCTTTGTCCCTCTGGGTAGCAGGAAAGGGTAAAAGGGAGATAGGATGTCAAAGACAAATCTTTCCTCCGTCAATATAGTACTTCACTCTCTGGGATATAAGCTTTCTTGGATATTAAAGACACCAAGGTCACTCACTGTATTCCAGGCCATTGCCACTTATCCTGACTTTTGTCTTGCCACTGGACTTCATTGACTTGAGAAGAGAGAGTGAAGTTGACAACTTTGTGCAACTGCCTCACTTTTAAATCCAGTTTACTCAAGAGTCAATGTGACATCTGTCCTCTTTGAAAGTAAAGGACAAAAAAAAAAAAAAAAAAAAAGAAAGTAAAGGACAAACAACAGCCTCATGTTGTAAGCAATGTTGATGGATTGTGATGTGATTGGAGCTTTTCCAAGAGCTGGACTTATTTTTTCTTATCAATTTAAAAAGTTTTACTAATGGTTTTTTTTAAACATCATAGTAATTTCCTGATATGCTCTTCCTTCTCTTCCTCCCCTGTTTCAGGAATCATTATTTAGATTATTCCACATTCATAGTCTCTTACCTGTTTAATGAAAGGAAGGAAGTACATTTCCTCATCTCTGGAATCAAAATTAGCCTTTATAATTGCATATCATTTAGTTTTGTTTTATTGTTCTTTTCATTTACATAATGTAAATGTAGTCATTGAGCATGGTGTTATGGTTTTGCTTAATCCACTTTGTATGAATTTGTACAAGACTTCTCATATTTCTCTGAATTACCTATGTTTATTGTTTGTTATCATGCAATAATAGGACAATATTCCATTGCATTCACATACTAGGATTTGTTTAGCTGTTCTGAGTTAAAGGATGCCTCCTTTATTTTCAGTTCTTTGCTACTACAAAAGTGATGCTGTAAATATTTTGGAGTTTATGGGACTTTTCTTTTTTGTCACTGACCTCCTACAGGATCTATAGGTCAATGGATATAGGCATTTTTGTCATTTTTCTTACATAATTACAAATTATTTTCCAGATAGAGCAATTTACTTTGTTTTGTTATGTCTGTCTTCCCATACATAGCTACTCCAACATAACTATTCCCTTATTTTGTTATTTTTGCCAATTTTCTTGATGTGAGACAAAACTCAAGAGTTGTTTTGATTTCCTTCTGGCCTTTTAATGCTATGGCTTGCTGGGTATCATTTTCAGGGTAAATTATATAGAAATTGAGCCAATCCTTCCATTAAGAGATGCTTCTGTGAAATGGAAGATCCAGAATTAAGAAGTATAAAGTAGAAAGGAGGGAGGGACACCTTGTACCAAATACTAGAAGAACAATAGGGAATATTTCAGGCTTTTGAATGACGATAGCAGTTTATTAGAATATTTTTGACAAAATCATACATAGCTTTCAATAAAAATATTCCCGCATATTATCCTGGAATTGGACCTGTCAAACTAACTTCAATTCTTTGCTGTTTTACCAAATATATGTAAGGAAGATTCACCAGCCAGCCTGAATTCAAATGTTGACTGTGTTTATTCTTATGGTACTCAAAGGTTTGAAATGCTTGAATTCATTTTTTTCTCATTTTTGAAATGAAACAGTTCTATATCTAGATATTATATTCTTGATGGCAATGTAAAATTCTAAATTGATATTTATTTAATGATTGGCTTATCGTTGGAAAGGATCTTAGAACTAATTTAGGTTTCACTTGCCCAACGTGAGTATTAGGCTTTTTCTAAAATATTTCTAGTGACAGGAATTCATTCTATTTTGATATACCCTTAATTGTGAGGAACAACTGCTTTATATGTTCTTCATATCTGCCTCTTTATAGCATCCACCCATTGGATCAGAGAATTATGTATTTTGAACCAGAAGGGACCTTAAAAATCTCACATTCTCATTATGCAAATGAGTAAACTGAGTCCTAGAGAGGTGAAGTGACTTACCTAATATTAGGTATTTGAATCAAGGTTCAAATCAGGTCAAGCTGGTATTCAACTCTAAGTTCTCTAAGTGAAAAATATGATGTACTTTCCATTGGTTCTCATTCCTCCCTAATTTGTATATATGAAGACTTCATGTTTGTTGGATTGACTTGGATTGAATTGGTGAAGACCTAGGGGTCCACTTTCAATTCAGTTCACCTAACATTTATTATGTGCTGGACACTGTGATAGACTTTTTGATACAAACAAAAATTAAACAATCCCTACCATTAAGGAACTCAGGTGACCTAATTTTTAAGGGAAAACACAGATTAGCGTAGATCTTCTATGACTGGAGAACCCAGACTTTTGTGGCCCAGAAATCACTTTATTCTGGGACTTGCTGAGCCAATCCTATAATCTGACAATTCATTCACCTCCCTGCCTGAGGGAGTTTGAGTTGGGAACCCAAGTGTCCGGTGGAAACAATCACATAGGCTTTTTCTTCTTTTATTCACTTTTAGAAGGAAACTGCCTTGTAAAGCAAACTGATTTACAAATCCCCAAGTTATGGCAACAGTGTCCAGAAGTAGTTTTGCTTTGTTTCTTTGAAGGCTGTGAGAAAGGGCTCATGGATAACAATAAGGTTACATCTGAGCCAAAAGGTCATCCTCCAGAAAGGTCATCTAGTGAAATGGCAAGGTACATTATTATGTTGGCGAACCTTCACATTGTGTGACTAGTTTTAGGACAAATCTGGGAAAAGAAACTAAAAAGCATATTGGACAGTAATGGCTAGCATTTATATAGCCCTTTATGGTTTACAAAGTCTTTTTATATATTTTCTCATCTGATCAATACAAGAACCCTGAAACAGTAGGTGCCGGTATTACTTCTTGTTTTTCACAAGAAAAAAAAATTGGAACTCAGGTAAAATGACTTGTTCTGGGCCCTAAAACCAACAAGTGAAAGTCAGAGAACATGTGATGGCCAGCACAGTCTTCTGCTACATCAAGCAGCTTCTCCAAGGGCCCCTTTCTGGGCTTGTTTACTCTAATCACTCTGGTGGAATAAAATTGAAATAAGTCCCCACAAAACATTGCAGCTAAAATTAATGAAAATGTTTGTTACTGTTGCTCATCTTGTTATGTTGTTCTGAAATTATACTGTGAATTTGATCTCATTTTGAGTGACATTTTGTAAGCCTATAACCCTGTATAATGAACAGTAGAATAGTTAGTGCTTGGTTACCACAGCTCATATTTAATTTTAAATTCATTTTTCTCTTGATCCTGAGTTTGGTCCCAGTCTGCCCTGAAATGCAGCGAGAGACAAAATTTCCCTATTTCCCTGATTGGGCGGGTTATTAAGGTATTGCCCTAGCAGCCATGTTAGGGCACTTTGATATTTTGAGATTGACATTACAGGATATGCTGAAAAAACACACACACACACACACACACACACACACACTCACACACAGAGATACCCCCAAGATAGCCTGACAATAAGATTTGGAAGTTTTAGCACATAACTTCAGGATTCAGGATCATAAGGGAGCCTTCTTGGGGATAGCACTCCTTGCAAACTTTTCAAGAATGCTAATAAGGTTGCTTGGTTTGGAGTATAAAAGCAGTTTTCTATTGCAAATGGAGGGAGCCTACAGCTTGTTAAAGTAATTTTTTCCCTTAGAATTTCTATTAACTTAAAAAAAAACACTGATCACAAATGAATTTCAAATGTTATTACATTCCTCCTTTTTATTAAATAAAGGTTTGTTCTAAAGCTTTTCATATTTAAAAGAAGAGAAAATTGGTTGTAGGGAAAAGAGGGACAGGAAGAATTGGTCACTTCAGGTATGTATTAGAGACATGTTAGTTGAGGTGAGGATCACCTTTTTGATGATAAAATTGGACAAACAGTTATGATGCTATTGTGAGTCACTGATGTAATTGTTCAGAAGTCTTAGATAATCAGAGTTACAAGGGTCTTTTGAGATCATCTCATTTTTCAGAGAACCAGACTGAAGTTTAGAGAGGGGCAAGGGCTTGTTCAAGAGTGTACAACTAGTTCTTGTCAAAGCCAGTCTTGCTTGATTCCTAGTTAAGGGTCCTTTCATGACAATTGGCTGTCTCTACTAGCTCTGTCTCTTTTGAACAAAAGTAATTATCCTTTCTTTTCTATTTTCTACTTATGAGTCACTTCCCTCTAAGTCTTGGTGATAGGTATAAGGATATATTGGCTTTATTGTGTTGAAACGTCCCCTTCACCTTATTATTCCTCATACTCTGTGTTCACAGATAGCTCAGCTCATAAATCATATTCTCAGTTCCCTCTCCACTTACTTTGCTCTGTGATTTATTGGCTACTTATTCCCGTTATTCCTGAATTCAGTTCAACAAGCTGAATGTTTTATTAAATACCTACTATGTGCTAATGAGATAATACTTGTAAGTGCTTAGTTAGCACAGTGTCTAACAGGATATTTAACAGATTTCTTTCCTAGCTACAGGACACTGTCCTACGTGCTGATTATACAAAGGCAAAAATGAAATGGTTCCTTACATTCTACTGAGGGGATACAACATGTAAATAAATACAAAGCAGACACAAAATAATAGAAGATAATTTTTAAAAGAGAGCACTTAATAACTGTGGGGATCAAGAAAACCTTGAAGTAGGAGGTGGCACCTGAACTATATTTTCAAGAACATTTAACTTATTTAAGACAGAAGGGAGGAGGGAGTACATTTCAGAATGGGGAACTATTTGTGCAAAGGCCTGGGGGACAGGAGATGAGATATCACATGAAAAAAATGAGCATCTATTGAGCAATTATTATGTGGCAGATAAAACTTTACAAATATTATCTGATTTGATCCTCATAATAACCTGGAGAGGGTAGGTACTATTACTGCCCCTGTTTTATAGTTGAGGAAACTAGGAAAGACAAGGATGTACCAGAGTAACATGGATAATGCCTGGGGCTGGATTTGTACTGAAGTCTTCCTCAGTCCAGATCTTACATTCTATCTGCTTTATCACCCAGATGCTGTATGTGTGGGACCCTACTTAGCATGCTTAACTGAAAGGAACAGAGAATTTTCAAAGGGGGATGATATGAAATAAGACTGGGATAGTAGGTTGGAGTCAAATTGGGGAGGCCTTTAAGTGCTGAGCTTAGAAATTTTATTTTATCCTTGGGGCAGTTAACATTGAAGTTTTTAGCGTATGACTTGATGGAATGGAGATGAGAGGCAATACATATGCATATATAAAGAAGTGCATACACATATATATATAATAAACATATTTATATTTATTCTGTTATATTTATTATTCTATGGAATATTACTTGTAATAAAATGGTTGCTTTTTGAAATTAAAGTACTGGACTGTAAGCTCAGCTTCTGAAGGTTCACTGAGAGCATTATTGAGACATTTTTAGTAGCAGACAGGATAGCAGAAATGTGATATTGTACCATTTCTTTTTTCCATATGATTTTGATTTATTCTACTATTTTGAAAGCTTTATCATGTCTAACCTGCTTTGGATATTATGAGTATTTTATATAATAAGGTAAATTTAAGATTTTGTTGTTAAATGTTCTTAAATTCACAATTATTACTGAATTACATAGTTAGAATTATATAAAACTGAAATAATATTATGAACTTATGTCTAAAATTATTGTTTTATCATCACCGTCCACAAAATCACCCTCCAGTGCCTTGTCTTGCCTTGTCTTAGAAATGACTCTGGATTCTGTGGCATTGTCAAATGCTTCAACATCAGAAATGGAAGTTGTTTTATCAATGGAAATAGAGTTAAAGAAAGCATTGACCTCTGTTTTGCCATTGCATCCCAAGGACATGGGGCCTTTTCATCTGTATTGTGGCCGAAGCCTTCTTCATGTTTTCTCTCTATTAGAGCTTCTACGATGACAGTGATATTCACAGATTGATGGAATAGAGGGTAGAGAGTGCTAGGGATCAAAAAGGTTTTAGAGTGCTGTAAACATTAATTTAGCCCTTGGAATGTGAGCTCCTTGAGAGCAGTAAGTATGTTGCCTTTCTGTTTGTATCCTTCTATATAATGATAGAAAGTCTTTCCATTGAGTAAGTACTTAATCAGTTCTCATTCATCCTTTTATTCAGTCATTCATCCATTTATTAATTCTTTGAAGGCTATGTAGATTACAAGAAGGTTTTCGCCTGTTGGAAAGGATTCAGATTTTGTTCTAGCAACACAATGAGTCTACTTTCCAAGGACCAGTCTATCCAAGACTGGAGTGGCTCATCAGCAAGAGGCTGGCCACTTGTTGACATGGGCCATGGCAGCCCATGAGTCAAAGAAATACATTTTATGCATCTTAATTCTGAGTAGCCTCTTCTTGTGATTGTTCCAGACAGGATTAGTCACAAGCAGCTTGGCCAGAGCCACCCACACTAATTTAGCCAGGAGTCTCCCTAATGCTGCATCTGTTCCAACTGACCCGGTACAATCTATAAGGATGGCCTTGATATATATTGTCATTATGTCCAACATTCAGATTTCATCAAGTTGACTAAGTTACCTTTATAGATGTTCCTTCTATGATTACTTTGGGCATCATTTTATTGAATCTAACCAACTAAAGATCCTATTGCATACCCATGCTTCTTTGGACTCAAAATATAAAAAGACTTGCCTTTAAGTTTAACAATAAAAGGAAACTTTAGGCAACTTTTTGCTCTGGTCAATTTTCACACATGCAATGATGTTAGTAGAGTAGTGGAAGAGGAAGTAGAGGATGCTAGAAATCAAAAAGGATTTTAGAATTCTTTAACCATTATTAGCTATTGATATCCTAAATGTGGCACTCATGAAGAGAAATGTGGACATTTAGAAAGAGGAACAGACTGGGGAGTAAGAAGTAATGAGCACTGGTTGTGACATACCACTCCCCTTTTCCACATAAGATAGGATTTTAGTCATTGGTCTCCCTACATACTGCAAATCAGGATGTTGGATTACTATTAGTCTCATATTGGTGAGGAGAAACAGCATTTGTTTCCCTGAAAATGCAGCCCAGTTTATTCTTGCACTTTCTCTGGGTACTGGGTGACATTAGTTCAAGTCCAATCAGATTCTCATTCACACAGGCTTTTCATTCTGTTCTGATCATTTCCAGGCTTCTCTCCAGTAATGGAGCTTCTCATTCATCTGCTCAAATTGTACTTTTTGTATACCAGAAAATTTTATATAAAAGGTAGACAACTAAAAGAATAGGGGATTTTTTCCAATAATAATTATCTGGTATATCTTTGTAGTGCAGACAGAGAGGTAGGCAGGTAACTATTTCTCTTTTGAAGCTTACAGCAATCTTGTCATTATTACATACTCAGCCTTATGATATGTGAACTGCAATAGTCTGGCGTAAATAAAAAAAGCTTCCATTTTATTCGTATACTCTAAACTAGGATCTGCCTCCTTCAACTTTGGAGTTAATTAGCTTTCTTAAAATTACTCAGTGATCATTCAGATGTTGCTGGGTTAAACTTGACCTTTGTCATGAAGCTGAAATGAATAGGATATTGAGCAAGAGATTAATATTTTATTCCATCCCTTCATCTTTTCAGTTTCTTTCAGAGAATTTGTTTAATTATTTTAGCAAGTTTTTATCCTTTGAGGAAACTGTGGAATAAAGGAAACTCCAGCACCTTTTGGTGCTCCAGGCTGTGAATAAACTGTGAATTGTGGACCTAAAATTCTCCACATGAAAGGAGACCAAACCCAGTGCATGCTAATTACAACCAGCTGCATCACAAGATGATAGGAAGGAGGTGTTTTACCAAAATCTAGGTAATTTAGTCTTCTGATTTCTAATTTAGATTTCTGATGTTTTCTTTGGATTTGTCAAGACCTCCTCAGCCTGGCATTTAAAGCCCTTCAAGTCTGCCTCCTAACTATATTTCCAGCCTTATTTTACTTTATTTACCTTCTCACACTATTGGTTCTAGGCAAATTGGCCTGCTAGCAGTTCCCAATACATAATACCATCTCCTGCCTCAGTTCCTCATCTCTGTCTTGTAGATTCTCTGCTTTCTAGCTCAGATGCTGCCTTACACACTAACCCTTTATAATCTCCCTAACTTTATATCATTTTGTGTTAATTTTATTTACTTGCTTGTATAGAAAACGCATTTTGTCCAACAAAATGTAAGCTCATAGGACAATAGACTTAGAGATTTTTTTTTATTTTACAATTCTTTTATTCTGTAGATGAGGAAACTGAGGACTAGGAAGGAGAGGACTTCTTTAAGGTCACATAGGGAGTTGGAACCAAAAGTGGGATTTGGACTTACATCCTCTGATTCCAGAGCCATGGTTATTTCCCCATTTCCTGTATCCCTTAGTGTTTAATGCATAATACACTCAATACATTTTTGTAGAATGCAGTTGAAGGACTAACAGCACCAATTTTCAACTACTGATAAATATAGAAAAACAAAAATTGAGGATTTGAGTCAGTGTCATTTATCACAGGCCCCTGGAATTTTTAATTTAATCTAGAACTCTTCAGGGAGTAGGATTCCAACATATAAGGCAACTCAAAGCTGAGAGCTTTATTATTACCTATATTTGCATGTAAAAGTCAAGAATTTAGAACAAGGATGAAATACAAGGCAATAAATAGTTTAGTGTAGTCCCACTTTGTTTTTTGTCCTTGTCTTTTTCCCCTCTATTTATGTGCATCGGATACCTAGAAGTTCTTGGGGGCCTGAGGGAAACTACAATTATTTGGAATAATTTAGCCATTTTCAGTTTGTTGATAGGCATTTCCAAAAATTACATGAAGGTGAATGCAGGTTGGGAATCAGAAATAGATGAGTCAAATGGGACTTTCTAACCTTAAGCTAAATATAAGGCTTTAGACAGTGACTTTGAATCTCTTAGCAAAAGGAAGTGTGTGTACTCTGTGGACCTGCAGATGTAAGACCATAAGACCCTATTGATATCTTTCATTAGTCACTGAGAGGGTTTAAGTTGTAAAGAAAAGGCATTTACAGCAGTGTTATTACTGGGCTTATATCCCAAAGATATCTTAAAGGAGGGAAAGGACTCACATGTGCAAAAATGTTTGTAGCAGCCCTTTTCATAGTGGCAAGAAACTGAGTGGATGCCCATCCATTGGAGAATGGCTGAATAAATTATGGTATATGAATGTTATGGAATATTATTGTTCTGTAAGAAATGACCAGCAGGATGATTTCAGAAAGGCCTGGAGAGACTTACATCAACTGATGCTGAGTGAAATGAGTAGAACAAGGAGCTCATTATACATAACAACAAGAAGACTACACGATGATCAATTCTAATGGACATGGCTCTCTTCAACAATGAGTTGATTCAAACCAGTTGCAATTGTCCAGTAATGAAGAGAGCCATCTACACCCAGAGAGAGGACTATGGGAACTGAGTGTAGACCACAACATAGCATTTTCACTATTTCTGTTATTGTTTGCTTAGATTTTTGTTTTCCTTCTCAGGTTTTTTTTTCTTTCTAGATCCAATTTTTCTTGTGCAGCAAGATAACTGTATAAATATGTATACATATATTGGATTTAACATATAATTAACATATTAACATGCATTGGACTGCTTGCCATCTAGGGAAGTGGATGGGGGGAAGGAGGGGAAAATTTGGAACAGAAGGTTTTGTAATGGTCAATGTTGAAAAAATTACCCATACATATATTTTGTAAATAAAAAGATATAATAATAAAAAAGAAAAGGCATTTAGTGAAATGACATAATAAAAATAACAATGGGGCATACCCAGCATAATAAAACTAGCATAATAATTTTGTCTATTACAAGACATTAAATGCCTACAGGTTATAATTAGCTGACTGCTCTCTAAAAGAGCTTAACTCCTATAGTTAACTCCTAAGAGCTTTTCTAGAAGCTGACAAGTCTTCTCCCTGTGGATAGAATGTATGAGTGTCTTGCCTTTTTCACTAAAAAAGCTGAAATAGTGTTTGAGTTAAAAACAAGAAGGGGTCATGTAAATTCCTCTTCTTATTAAGAAGTAGCACCTCAGCATTGGACTATAGCTGAGATCTAGGGGTTGCAACAGTGCAAACATCCCACTGGAAAGAGGCAAGTGATATGATGACATCTTACCACCCTCTGTGACTTAGGGAAAAAAAATCACAATTTCTCTAGGTTTTCAGTTTCTGTAACTATAATATGAAGGGATTGGACTAGATGACTTCCAAGTTCTCTTTTGGTTTTAAATCTATGACCTTGTTACCTAGAGGGAACATCAGAGACTTGGTCACAGTTCTCATTGGGGAAGAGTAGAGGTATTATTCCCAGCAGGGAGTAGTTGTGATAAGCTACCCCAGTAGGGAGTAGGTCCAGCAGACCAATGACTATCGGGGAGGGAAGAAGGCTTAATGAGAGCAGCAGAGTGGTCTTTTACAAATTTTTTAGAATGGTATTTTATTTTTCACCCAATTACATAGCAAGAAGATTATTATCATTCATTTTGACAGGATTTTGAATTCCAAAATTTTCTTCTTCCCTTCATCCCCTCCCCTCTTCTGAAGATGGTAGCTAGTTTGATATAGTTTATATATGTGTTATCATATAAAATATATTTCCATATTTGAGTTGTAAAAGAAAAAACAGATCAAGAGAAAAAATCACCTTGAAAAAGAATAAAGTGAAAAAATATTCTTTGATCTGCATTCTGAATCATTAGTTCTTTATCTGATTTCCTTCATAAGTTTTGAATCATTGTGTTTCTGATTAGAGCTGAGTCATTTGCAGCTGAACATCACACAATGTTGCTGATGCTATCTCCATATATTGTACAAGTTTTTCCAGGTTTTGCTGAAATCTTGTTTATTTCTTATTGCATGATAGTATCCACATACCACGGCTTGTTCAGCCATTTCCCAACTGATGGGCATCTCCTCAATTTCTAATATTTTGCTCCCTTGGAAAGGGTTGCTGTAAATATTTATGCCCATGTAGATCTTTTTTTCCCATTTTTATGATCTCTTTGGGATACAGACCTAGTGTTGGTATTGCTAGATCAAAGGGTGTGTGTAGTGTTCTTATTGAGTTTTCTGCAGGTTTTGGGAGCAGTCTTTGCTTCAGTTGAGTAATCACCACAAGAATAACCAGGTGTTAAAGTCCAAATCCTTTATTATCTCCTTCATAATCTTGTTTCCTTTCCTGGGGCCTGGGCTATCTTTCTTAGAGGCCTTTCAGAGTCTTGGTTTCAGTGGAGAAGTGCAGGAGGCCAGGCCAGCCACCATGAGGTTGATGAAGATGGAATGGATGAATCTGTCTCTCCTTGGCTCCAAGAGCTTGAGCTCCCGCCTCCAGTCTGCTTGTTTTCTCTGGCTCTGTCTCTGAGCTCTCTGAGTCTCTCCCTGGCTCCTTCTGAGTCTGTCTCTGGCTCTGAGTCCCAGTTTATATGCTCTACTCTGAGTATAAATCAATATATCACTAGGAAACCATTATTTGTTATAAGATTAAATCAATCATACTGAACTTAGAGAACTATTAAGCACCATGCTAAACTAGATAACCATAGTCTCATCAATTCCACTGACTTAACACCTTGTAAGAATCCTTGTTTCAGAGTTCTGGCCCATAACCGGTATGCACAATTTGGTTGCCCTTTGGATATAATTCCAAATTACTCTCCAGAATGATTGGATCAGTTCACACTTCCACCAACAGTACATTGGTGTCCCAGTTTTCCCACATTCTCTCCAACGTTTATCACTTTTCTTTTTTTGTCATATTGGCAAATCTTATAGGTGTGAGGTGGTGTCTCAGAGTTGCTTCAGTTTGTATTTCTCTAATCAGTAGTGATTTAGAGTGATTCTTCATATGCCTAAAGATAGCTTTGATTTCTTCATCTGAAAACTGTCTCTTTCCTTTGGTCATTTATCAGTTGGTTAATGGCTTACATTCTTATAAACTGGACTTATTTTTCTATATGTTTGAGATATACTTGTTATTTTTTTTTTGTGGCAAAACACTTGTTGCTCATTTTATTCTAGCTGAGATTGACAAGATTTACAATTATCATACAAAAGCTTACAGAAATTTTCCAGATTTGCACATTAAACTTAATAATCTTAATAAGCACATTAATATGACAGAAGAGTTCTTAGAAGTCTAGTTAAGTGCACTAGTTAGGTGTAAGATCAGGGCATTTTTGTCAGACTATGAAACATCATCTACATCCAAAAAATGCTTTTGATCTAGTATCATACCACAAAAGGTAAATGCATTCAACATGGAAAAAATGCTTTAGTAGTCTGAGGATTTGCCTAATTTAACTCCATTGAAAACTGATGGGCTTAGAAAAGTGAACTTTTACTCAATTGTACACTTAATATCCAGTGTAATAAAAGTATGGTTTCAGAATGAAGAATGAAAGAATATGTGTCAAAATTTTATGAACTTAATGCCAAATCTTGTGGGGAAAGTGATTGCAGCAAGATTATATGGCATGTTAAATATTGTATTAGATATAAAAAATTTGTTGATAAGTTTATTTTACTATGACCCAAATACTTCACAGGGATATACTTGTTATAAAGATCATTTCCCAGCTTTCTGCTTTCCTTCTAATCTTAGTTGCATCGGTTTTGTTTGTACAAAATCTTTTAAATTTAATATAATTACAGTAATCTATTTTGCATTTCATAATGCTCTCTATCTCTTGTTTGGTCATGAGGTTTTCCCCTTCCCATGGTTGACAGGTAGACTATCCCTTGTTCTTCTAATTTGCTTGTGGTATTATCCTTTATGTCTAAATCATGCACTCATTTTGAACTTATCTTTGTATACAGTGTGAGATGTTTGTGTCCTCTTGTTTTTTACTTTTCCTAGCAGTTTTTTCAGGTAGTATGTTCTTATCCCAAAGGCTGGGGTCTTTGGACTTATTAAACAATAGGTTACTGTTTCTTTGTACTTACTGTGTCTTGTGTACCAAATCTATTCCACTGATCCCAGCAGTCTTACTAGAAACCATCAGTGGCCTTTCAATATAGAGAAGCAAATGTCTCTTCATACTTGTACTCCAGTTAGCAGCTAGATGGTATGGTGGATAGAATGCTAGCCCTATAATAAGGAAAACTTGAAGTGTCCGATCTGGCCTTAGACACTTCCTAGTTGTGTGACTTTGCAAGTCACTTAACTCTACTTGCTTTAGTTTCTTCATCTGTCAAAAGATATGGGGAAGGAAATGGCAAACCATTCCAATATCTCTGCCAAGAAAACCCCAAATGAAGTTAGTCACCAAAAGTCAGACATGACTGAAAAAGAACAGCAACAGGTGTATCCTGGTTATATATGTTTCTTATGTATTTGCTCATCAGTGTATATATTCAGTGTCCCCTATTGTTTTTTTTACAGATAATGTACTGTATAGTAACTAGCATTTATTATGGTGATTTTATTATATTAGGCATATGGTAAAAATTGTTCTAGTGATATTTTTATTATACTATTTCATCAAATGCTTTACTTTCAACAAATTGCAACTTATGGCTAATATCTGGCTTTATCAATAATTCTTTTCAGACATAATCTTAGGTGCTTGGGTGGGCTAATTAATATTTTGCAGGTGAGGAAAATTATTACTAAGGAATTGTATCTTCAGGATTTGTCAACATGTCCTTTGAGAACTAATATATATATGACCACTTTGGCTTTTTGGCCTCCTTGGGAGTATACTCAGCTAGTGGCCTGAAGCCCATTCAGGAATGGTATTTGGGGGAACTTGAGTGTCTGAATCAAAAAAGCTGTTACATAGGAAGAGACGCTTTCAGTTAGAGGTCTAGAAAATCTTCTTAAGTGATTTTCTCTCTGGTCCAGCTCCATTGAACCATAAGGATGGTAGACTGAATGAAGGAATGGGAAAATGAATGAATGAAAAGACATTCATTTACACTTTTACTATGTGCTAGAAATTATAAGCACTGAGGATGCAAACACAAAAGTAAAGGCACTCCCTTGCTCTCAAGGAGCTTAGATATTAATAAGAAAGACAACACATTTAAGGGAATGGTCAATAAAGAAGAGTGATTTGGACTGAGAAGTCACTGGAGTGATGAGTAGAGGTACAGGACAATTGACTGAGTGATGGCAAAGGAAGCAGTGGTTGTTAGAAGTCACAGAGTTTTTAGAATACGTATAAAAATTAACAATTACTAGTACTTTACATGGAACAATCTTGTCCAAAGGCTACTCAATATACATAGAAGAACTGAATACTGACAATATTAATAATATTAACTTTTAATAAAAATGGAAAACAAAAGAAAGTTGTAGCCAAATGGAGAAATGACTCCTTTGTTTTCCCTGGAGATAAAAAGAAAAGAATTTGTGGAGTTGGCTTGTGTGTGTGTGTGTGTGTGTGTGTGTGTGTGTGTGTGTGTGTGTCTAAATGCATTAAGAGACATTGCTTTGTGAGATATTTGGTTCCAGTTATCATGATGAGCACAAAAAGACTATGTTCCATTGTTTGTTGTAGATTCTGAAGAAGTAGAGGAATTAAATAACTAATTGATATGTTCCTCCAAAGCACCAATATATACTTTAGTATTTAGTGCAAAGGTTAATGCAAAGATTGATGTTGGAAAATATGGTTCAGGATTAACAAATGAGAAGACCAAAAGTTTGTAGACTATTCTTAAGTCTGATTCCTACATATTAAGAACTTTGTTTTAGAAGAGAGTTGGAAGATTCTGTATATAATAAATAAATAAATAGGAAACATCAGGTTATGTGTTGTAGTAGAGAGGGAGAGAGAGAGAGAGCGAGCGCATTCTGGTTCTATAGTTAGACAGTACTGGATTCAAATCCCATGTCAACACTTATTTGTGTGACTGTGATCAAGCCCTCAACTCTGTGTCTCAATTTCCTATCTCACAGAGTTGTGAGGATCTAATGAGAGAATGTATAGAAAGTGCCTTGTAAAACTTAGGTCACTATGTAAATGTTAGTTATATACAACATATAATAATAAAATTACCGTGATTATTATTATTATAATTGATATTTATTGAACTGTTGTTAATCAGCTGCCATAACAAGGAGACTAAAAAAGCCTAGATCAGCTAGCAAACATTTGATTTCCATATCAAGTACAGTGATAGGGCAGCTAAGGGCAGCACCAATTTAGAATATAAACTTGTTTGTAAAATCTTATGAAGAAGGATGATAGAAGATTATTAGCAGCATTGCTTCATAAAGCAGCAAGAAGCAGGGGAGAAAAACAAGCTTAAAAGACATTTTGGGGAGAGATCCAACTAAGCAGTTATCCCATGGGCATTTAAGTATGAAGCAGGAAGGAGACAGAAGATGGAAAAGATCTTAACAGATTTAGCTAACTAACTTTTTTCACCATCAAGGATATTTGAGCTACCACATTTGGGTTTTAATATCATAGCACTAAATGTGCTGATTGATGAAGTAGAAATGATGGTGATGGAAACAAATATGAGAAATAGCTGAACTAGACTAAGCACATACAATGCCATGCTTCCAAAGAGCTTTGAGGGTTTAGTTTTCAAGGTTTACAAAAAAGATAGGAGGTTACTAAAGGCAAGAGAAAAAAATCTCAGCTCTTTGGTGGCAACTGAGAGAATATCAATAACTACGAATCCATGTCTTCTTTTCTGGCCTCAACAAAATTCTTATGAAAAATAATATATATGATAATTAAAGGGTATCTTGGATGAGGATATGAGAAGGGAACAAGAAGGCTTTCACAAGTGATATTTCATAATAGATCATATCTTTACCACCATATATTTGACAGAAAAGATATAGAGCATACAAAGTCCTATTGTGTTTATTACTTGTTGACTCGCTATTGTTATTTAGTCATTCAGCTATGTCTGACTCTTTATGACCCTATGGACCATACTGTCTTGGCAAAGATACTGGACTGGTTTGCTAGTGAATGAAGGCAAACAGGTATGTGACTTGCCCAGGGTCACCCAGCTAGTATGTATCTGAGGCTGAATTTGAATTCTGGTCCTGCTGGCTCTCTATCCTACTACTCTGTATGGCCATCTATGTATATGTGTGCATAATACACATAGTGTATCTTATAAGTATATATGAACACAAATATGGTGGTGTTGCAGTGGGTAGAGCACTGGACTTGGTGTCAAGAAAACCTAAATTCAGACAACTAGGTATGTTGCTTACTCTCTCTCAGCTTTAGTTTCCTCATATGTAAAATGGGAATAGTAGCGCCTGCTTTAGAGGGTTGTTGTCAAGATCAAAATGAGATGTTTGTAAAAAACACTTTATCAACCATAATGTATTACATAAATGTTAGTTATTATATATACTATCTTTGCACACATGTCTGTGTATGTGTATGTGCATATATTTATATATAATCATTTCATTTGCTAGTGTCTTTTTCTCAGTTCTCTTCCTTCTTGACTTCTACAGCATTTAACATTATCTCTTCTTCCTAGCCATTTTCTCTTTCCCTAGATTTTTGTGCCTCTCATCTCTCCTGGTTCTTTCTCATGAATGTATGACTGTGCCTTCTTAGTGTCTCTTTTCTGCATCATCATCTGTGTCTTGCCCTGATAAATAGAAAAATTCTCTTTTTGACCACATCACAATTTTCAGAAATCTCATGCTTTCGTGAATGTGTGTAAAGAGAGTGGAATAGAAGATCTCCAAAGTCCCTTGCAGCAATCATGTTGATTGAGCTGAGAACTATGTTTTCCTGTAAAGCCTACCATTAGGACAGATATTTGGAGTAGTTTTTCCAGAAGTAGGGATGAATTTGGGCTTAGGCACATGTACCTTTTTTCCTGGTCTCTTGAACAAAGATGAATATTAGCAAGGCTCATAGGGGCATTTAAATGGGCTTTGTAGTGACTGAACTTCTGCCCAAGTTTCACTAGTGCTATCCTTTAAGTAAGTACCCAGACTGGCTCCAGTCTTCTTCTGTCTCTGGAGTCTGTAGCTAGAAGGCCACCTCTCAGAAAGGTCTTTGGGGTTTTGTCTCTAATCCTTCCTGAGCATGCCAGTGACTGCAATAAGATATATACCATTAACTCCCCATGGTCATCTAAAAGGCCTCCTGATTAGATGTGATGATGACACTTAAGATGCCTTTCCATCAGGCCTCATCCAGTATTAGATATAGATGGTAAGTCTAGAGCAGTGATTCCTGGAAACTCCTAGGATTGTTGCAAGGGATCTGTGGATCTGCAAGCAAAGTGCACCAAGAGTTTTCATTTCACACATCATATAGCTCTATCAACAAACATATCTTCTGCAGATTGAATAATACCATATCTCACACATAGAAGCAATACTTTTTTACATGCATTGTTATCCTGTTTTGATTAGAAACAAATTCATTTGGAAGCATTTCTAAATTTAGGGTAGCATTTAGTTATGATATATTTTTCTCTGTTCAATTCAGTCTTAGTAAGCATTTAAGTACTGATTGTAATCCAGGTGTTATGCTAGGTACTGAAGCTACAAAGATAAAAAAAAATGAAACAGTCCTTGCCCTTAAGGAGCCTATACTCTATTGCATAGCAGAACAACTTTCAAGAGGGAGGGGCAGGAAAAATTAGTGAAATTTTTTTGTTGTTAAAAAAAGGATGCTCATATTTTAAAAGATTGGGAGCCACTGTTTTGGATGTCTGTTGTTCTCTTTTCTTTGGATCCCTTGGTACAATTTAGCTATTTAGAAAATCCACCCAACAATTGTTTCTCAAACCCAGTTGACTTCCTCCCCACTCCTCCAGCTTAAAAGTAATTTGAGGGTGCTAAATTTTATTTCAGGAAGATCTTTGAAACTAACTGAAATCCAGTTATATCCTGTTTATGTCCACCCCCTCCTCTACTTGGTCATCAATCATAAGAAATTAGAAAATGTTGGGGATGCTTGAGTAACCCTCATTTTTTCTTCTCCTTGCTACTCTCTTATCTATGATGAAGAGTTGTTTATTGACAGTTACTGTCCTTTTCATATAAATAAAGGCAGAACTCCAGTTTTTACAACTGGAGAAATATTAATTGCTCATGGGTAGGTTGAAATAAAATATTACCTAAATTAATTTACTTATCCAGTACCATATAAATCAGTCTACCAAAATTATTTTATAGAATTAGAAAAAATAATTGCAAAATTCATCTGGAAGAACAATATCAGAGGAATCAGTGAAAAAATGGGAAGGAAGGTGGCCTGACATTACTAGATCATCAAAACAATCTGATACTGGCTAAGAAATAGAATTGGTGCATCAATGGAATTGTACTTACTGTGTACTTACACAGTACATCAGCAGTAAATGACCATAGTAATCTAGCATTTGATGAATGCAAAGATATAATTTTTGGGAGAAAAATTTGCTATTTGATAAAAACAGCTGAGAAAACTGGAAAGCAGTTTAGTAGAAACTAGGTATAGATCAAAATCTTACACTTTATACAAAGATAAAGTCACAATAAGTAAATAATTAGAGAGAAAGGATAATGTCAAGTAAATTTGGGGAGCATGGAATAGTTTACCTGTCAGAACGATTGACAAGGGAAGGATTTATGACCAAATAAGAAATTAGAGAGCATTATGGGATCTAAAATGGATAATTTTGATTACATTAAATTTAAAAAGGTTTGCACAAACTAAAACAAGGCAGTCAAGATTAGAAGAAAAGCAGAAAATTGGGGGAAAGAATTTTTACAGCAAATTTCTCTGATAGAGACCTCATTTCTCAAATACATAGAGAACTGAGAGAGATTTATAAGAATAGAAGTCATTCCCCAACTGATAGTCAAAGAATATATACAAGTAGTTTTCAGATGAAGAAATCAAAGCTATTTATAGTCCTGTGAAAAATATTGTTCTAAATCACCATTGATTAGAGAAATGCAAACTAAGACTATGAGGTATCACTTCACACCTATCAGAATGGCTAATGTGATAGAAAATGACAGATGTTAAAGGGGATGTGTAAAAATCGGGATAGTAATACATTGTGGGTTGAGTTATGAACTGATATAAACATTCTAGAGAGCAATTTGGAACTATGCTCATGGACTATAAATTGTGCATGCCTTTTGATCTAACAGTATCTCTACTTGGATCTCTATCCCAAAGAGACATTTTTTTTAAAGGAAAAGGACGTATATGCACAAAAATATTTTTAGAAGCTTTTTTTATGGTGGCCAAGAATTAGAAATTGAGGGCAATATCTATCAATTAGGGCATGGCCAAACACGTTATAGGATATGGTTGTGATGCAATACTATTGTATTATAACACATGATGAGCAGGATGGTTTCAGAAAAACCTGGAAACACATAAATTCATGCAAAGGGAAATAAACAGAACCAGGAAGATATTGTAACATCAATATTGTTTAGTGGTCAATTGTGAATACTTTAGCTATTCTCCAAGACAATTCTGAAAGACTTATAATGAAAAATCCTATACACCTCAAGAGAAAGAACTGATGGAGGCCAAATACAAATTGAAGTATACTTAGAAAACTTTCTGTCTGTTTTTTTTTTTTTTTGTAACATGGCTCATAATGAAAATATGTTTTGCATGACTGCACATATAAGATTTATATCAGATTTCTTGCCTTTTTAAGGAGGAAGAGAAAGATATGGGAAGAATTTAGAACTCAAAAAGTTTTTAAGTGAATATTAAAAATTGTTTTTACATAAAATTGGAAAAAAATAAAATTAAAAACAAAAAACCCAGCTGCCACGGTTTGCTTGGTAAATATTTGTTGTGATGAAAATTTTTTTTCAGATGAATGAAGCAAACCACCACCTTTAGAAAAGTTTCAGTGTATTTAGAATGTACTATTTTTGTTTCATTTTATGAATAAAACAAGTGGACATTATCATCACTCATTTTCTGTTGAAAACAGATGTTGTAGGCTAAAGGCAGTATGATGATAGCCCTAGCAAAGAAAGCTTGCTATGCATTGAAAGAAGCCTGTTTTTCAAGAGATAGGTGAAAAAAGTACTTTGACAATCTGTGATTTCATCAGTATGTGCCTTCTTTCAAGCAGCACAGATCCGGGCACCTGTCTGATTTTGGTAGCTGTTAGTCTTGGAGAGCAGCGTAGGATGAAAAAATCATCACTTTGGAAGTCTCTGCATATAGTCTGGAGCTTGGCTGGCACAGCCTTCATGAACCCAGAGTCACCTCCAGCTCAGGAAATGAAGGGTATTTTCACAAATACATAGTGCATTTTTTTCCCTGCTTCCTGAAAGCCAACCTTGTTCTCATCCGATTCTCATGGGGAGAGATTGTTAACTGTAGCGCTATAGTGAGAGATAGTCTTCTGTCTTGGAGCTTCAAGAACAGAATATCAGTTTGTCAGTCAATAAGCATTTATTAAGGACTTATTATATACCAAGCATTATACTAGGCACAGGGGATAAAAGGAAAGGCAAAAATAATACCTACTCTCAGTGGTAGAGATAGGATGCCAATAACTAAGTACATTCTAGATATATACAGAGTGAAAGGGAGGTAATCTTAGAGAAGATACTAACAATTGGGACCAGGAAAGACCTCATGCAGAAGGTAGCATTTAGGTTAGGGGGAGCTTTCCAGGCACAGGAATAGACAGTGCAGTCACAATGATGAGATGAAGAACGAAGTGTAAAGGACAGCAAGTAGGCCTATATGGAAGAATTGTAGAGTATGTAGAAGGCAGTGACGTTTATTAAGGCTATTAAGTTAGAAGGGGGAAAGGTCATGAGAGATTTAAGGACCCAAACAAAGGCATTTATATATTTAGTCTTATCACGCATAAGGAGCCATTAGGATTTTTTTGGGTGAAGGAATGACATGGCTAGAATTAAGCTTTAGGAAAATTATTTTGACAGAAGTGGAGAGGATAGATTTGGAGTGGAGAGAATTGAAGCAGGATAATTAGTCTCTAAGTCTGTTACAACAAGGAAGAAGAAGTGGGGGTGAGAAGAAGGAAACACTTGAACCTCACTCTCATCTGAATTGGTACTCATGCATATTCACTTGGGTATTAAAATAAATTGCCCCAACATGGAAACAGGTAAATGGGTTACAGAAAAGGAAGGAGCTAGGGATGAGAGGGAGGACAGATTAAAGAATGAATTAGTCAGAAGCATATAAAATTTTTAAAGAGGGAACAGGAAACAAAGAGAAGGAAACATATAAAAGAATAGCATAGAGGGAAATGGATAATTACAAATCATAACTGTGAACATGAACAGGATGAATTCATGGTAAAAACAAAAGAGGACAACAGAATGGATTAGAAACCAGAATCTAATAATAAATTCTCAAATGAGAAAGATAGACACAGAGTTAAAATAAGGAGTTGGAGCACAATTTCTGCTTCAGCTGAAGTAAAAAAAGGCTGGGTAGCAGCCATGATCTCAGACAAAATGATAGCAAAAATTAGACCTAATTAAAAGAGATAAATAGAGAAGCTACATTTTGCTAAAAGGTACCATAAATAATGAAATTATATCAATCTAAATATATATGTACTTTAAGGAAAAGTTAAACCAAAAATATGTTTTGTTTTTGTTTGTTTGTTTGTTTGTTTGTTTGTTTTTAATTTAAACCAAAAACAAACAAAAAAGAAACGAAAGATCTAAATAGATAGATCCCTGGATATGATAGATCCCTGGAATATGTGAAATGAGAACAGAAAGACATATACCTATTTCTTCAAGTATTTGAAAGGCTGCTATGTGAAGGATAGATTTAATTTGTTCTATTTGGTTCCAGAGTGAATAACCATATGCAATGAAGGGAAGTTATAAAAAAGGTGAAAATATTTTCATGGAGTTCAAATATTCTTAAAATTTTTCCTTGATCTTTTCCCCCCAGATTAGTTATATTTGATATCAGATATCTTATATTTTCTTTTCTTTTTTCAGTTTTTTGAACATGTTCTAATATTTCTTGCTGTTTAATAGAGTAATTGATTCCTTTTTGGTGTATTATAGTTTTCAGGAAGTATATTTTTTAAAGAAAGGTTTTGCACTTTCTCTTCTAATTCATTCCTTAAGAGGTCTTATTTAATTTTTAAATTTGTTTTATTGTTTATTTTAGGTATTCATGTGTTCCTTGTGGTAAATTCACTTTTTTTCTTTGAGTCTACTATTATAGTTGTTAGAGAGTTAAATTTACAGTAGTTTTTGATGTTTTATTTGATTTACTCTTATCTCTAGCTTTAGCCCTTGAATTGGAATTTTATGTCAAGGACAGAATAAAATGTTAAGAAAAAATTTAAAAAGTAAAAAAAAATGTCAATCTGTATTCACATACCATCAATTCTTTCTCTGCAGATGGACAACATTTTTCATTAAAATTTTTTTGGAGTTGTTTTGACTCATTGTATTGCTGTGAATAAATAAATTGTTTACAGCTGATTATCTTACAATACAGTATATTTCACTTTGTATCAGTTTATAGAAGTCTTTCTAAGTTTTTTCTGAGAGATCCTGCTCGTCGTTTCTTATAGCACAATAATATTTCATTATAATCATATATTGCTCAGCCATTCCCCAATTTATGGATATTTTCTCAATTTCCAATTCTTTCCTACCACAAAAAAAGTACTATAACTCTTTTTAGATATGTAGATCCTTTTCCTTTTTAAGAAGTTTTTTTGTCTCTTGGAATACAGACTTAGTAATGCTATTGCTAGGTCAAAGGATATGCATGGTTTTTTTTTTAGCCCTTTGGGCATAATTCTCCAGAAGAATTGAATCAATTTGCAATTCTACCAACAGTGCATTAATATCTCCTTTTTCCTTTTTTGCCCTGTTAGCCAATCTTATAGGTATGAGGTAGTACCTCAATATTATTTTAATTTGCATTTCTCTAATCAATGGTGAGTTAAAACATTTTTTTCATATGACTATAGGTTGCTTTGATTACTTCATGTGCAAACTCTTGATTTTCTTGTATCACTCTCATTTCTCTTCCCAATTTTTCTTCTACCTTTCTTACTTTATTTTCAAAAATCCTTTTTGAGCTTTTCCATGGCCTGAAGCCAATTCATATTTTTCTCAGCACTTTGGATGTAGGAACTTTGACTTTGTAATCATCTTCTGAGTGTGTATTTTGACCTCCTTTGCCACCCTAGTAATTTTCTATGATCTAGAATTATTTTTTTCTATTTTCTATTCATTTTCCCAACCCATTTGTTGACTTTTAACTCTTTGTTAAAGCAGCACTTTGCTTCCATTTGTGGGGTTCATTGTCCCAAGCTTCAGGGGTTTTGTGGAAATGTTTTCAGAGATACTTCTAGAGACCTGTGAGGTTTCAGTTCTTCCTAAGTGATAAGATCTCAGGGTAGCTGTCTACTACCCTCCCGGCCTGTGCTTTGGTCTGTGAATGACTACAATCACTCTTTTCTGCCTTGGAACTTTGAGGAAGTTCCCTGCTCCACTGTGACCACAGTTCTGGTATGTTCCTGTGGTAGTGCATGATGGGAATCCAGGAACATGAATATGCTAATGCATAGCAATGAGAGTATCTTCATCATAAAGGTTATTGTGCAGAAATATGCTGTAGTGCATGTGCTCAGGGGAAGGACCCATCATGCACTTGCTGACATAGATAATGTGTATGTGAGTCCTTGCTGGACTAAGATCCTTCCTGACAGCTCCCTAACTCTCTACACCTTTCCCTCACTTCCCTTTTCCCTCCCTGCCTCCAACTTTTTAGCAGTGTCTCTTCATTCACACCTCCACTAGATGTACTTTGGTCAGCATGTGTGCTTTTCATGAAATGTAAAACTCCTTTTTGAGTTTTTTACATTTTGAAACACTCTCTCTCAACCTTGTGTTTCATCATTCTTGGGATGGAAAATTGTTTCACTCCATCTTTTTGTAGGTTCTGCTGCTCTAGAATTTGTTTAAAGTCATTATTTAAATGTAGTTGGAGGAATTCCAATTGATTAATGATGGACAGAACCAGCTACATCCAGAAAAGGAACACTGGGAAATGAATGTAAACTGTTATTTTTACCTTCTGAATCCAATTCTTCCTGTGCAACAAAAAAATCGGTTCTACACACATATATTGTATCTAAATTATACTGTAATATATTTAACATATATAAGACTGCTTGCCATCTGGGGGAGGGGGTTGGGGGAGGAAGGGAAAAAATCTGAATAGAAGTAAGTGCAAGGGATAATGTTGTAAAAAATTACCCATGCATATGTACTGTCAAAAAATGTTATAATTATAAAATAAAATTAAAAAAAATAAATAAATGTAGTTGGAGGGGCTTGGGGGATAGCTCCCTGCCTTTACTCTGCCATGTTGGCTCCACCTCCCATCACTAGCTGTACTAGCTCCACTTGAGTTTGAAATCTCCTTAGATCCCTTGAGTTTGTGCTCCTTTGGTCAGACTTGTCCTTGGATTTTTGATGTTAAGAGTACTAAGGCCCTCTCTAATCTTTCAAGACAAAGTATTAGGGACAGTAGAACCTCTGGACTTGAATTGTTCCAAACGAAGATCTTCAGCATCACTCTGATCACTTCATGGGCTTTCGGAGTTCCTTACCCTGAGGGTTTTTGATTGCCCTAAGGCTTTCCCAGATAAATCCTCTTATTGCCTATGGGCTTCCATCTGATTTTTTGACCAGATTCAGAGCAGAAAAGTCACTTACTGTAGTTTCCCATTAGGTTTCTTGATTATTATTTGATTTGGTGGGAACTGAGTTTTGATGGAGTAAATGTGTGGGAACTAGTTGGTCTGCCTCTTATGAACAAGATAAGATTTGTTCTGCTTTGTTTTGCTTTATTTTCCTTTTCTTTCTTTTTTCTATTCTGTTTTTTAAACAAACAGAAAATTATAATACAAAAAGGTGGAATTTAACTTATCCAGTCTCTCATAAAAGAAGTTCTCTTAGTCCTTTCTCTCTGTACCTCACAGAACCTTTCAAAAAAAGAGTTCTCTTAGTCCTTTTATCTGTGCTCAGTTTCTCCTCAGCTATATTACTTAATAGTCTCTCTAGAACTCAGTAGAACTACCTCTCAAGAGATTTTTCCCTTTTAAAGACATAGTGACAATATTCATTATCTCTGTGGGAGTAGCTTGTTGACTCTGGGTTACAGATTATGGTCCATCTGATTCTTTTGCTAGAACAGATCAGGGTCTTCTCTTTCTAGAGGTAGCAAGTTTCTTAGGGATCTTCGTCTTTTCTGGGCATTGTCACTTAGTAAGACATAAGTTAATTATTCTAATGCTTAGTATTGCTGGGATTTATAGGCATGTGGCAAAGTTTAACCAAAGCCTTGAGAGGATCTCTGGTGTTATGGATAATAACTAGAGCACCTTATCAGTTCTGTCCATCTTTTCAAGTCTATCTGTGCTTTCTCTACTCTCCTTACTCATTCAATACTAATTATAATATACATTATATGGGATCTTGGAGATAATCTATTCTATTCTCATACATTTTCAGAATAGAGAATTGAAACAAAAAAAAGAGGTCACTTTCCCAATAACATATAGCCAGTAAAGAAATACTAGGTTCACTATTTTCAGGCAGAATGGAAAATGAACCTCCAAATAATGTCTCAGACTCTTAAGCACATTTCAGTGACTCTCAATTCTCAATATTAGCATGTTCTTCATAGTTCTAACATTGCTCTCTTTGCTTCAATCTAAAGCATTCTGTCCCCTCTAGAGCTTGTGTGAAATTGAGCTCCATTGCACATTTATATGACAGATATCCCTTCATTCCATTCACCCTTTCTACATCCATCAGCTACTACTTCCATTGGATTTATTAAAAAAAACTTATATCCTTGTCTTGAAGCTACCTAATTCTTTCAGCGTAGTATAAATCAGCAGTCAGCTCAGGAATAGTCCCAGACATTTCTAGGGCCATTCTGGAATCAGTCCTTATATTTTTATGGATATGTGTTGTCACTTTGCTTCTTTGAATGAAATGTCGAAATGATGTCTAATCGCTTATTTTCTCTAGCCCTGATTCCAGACTCCTTTATATTCTTCCCACAAGTTGAAATTGAATCACTGAGTGTACATGGAGTTCCCAAATGATTGTCAAGATACTGCTGCTTATTGATTTTACTTTCTTTGAGTTGTAAAACCTTAAACCCTTATTTGAGGGGTAGTGATCACTTTAGTGCATTGGGATATAAGCAGTCTTTTTGGTGCTTTGATGAGAGGAATTGATGCTTGTTTAAAGGCAGATACATCAGAGGTGTCAGAATGAAATCTGTGACATATTTGTTGTAGTTGTGGAACTTCTACCTTCAGAAATTCTAACTTCCTCAAGTGACACTTGTCTCCTTGTTCGATCTTTGTATTACATTCTATATGGTTTATAGTTAAGTGACACAATGAGAGAGATATTATAGTCATCAAGGGGTTAAACTGGTTAAGGAATACAGAGAATGAGGTAGGACTGGGCAAGAACTAATTCAGGCCTAAAGACAAAATATCTGGTCTGGTGGTTTAAGGGAAGCCATGAGAATTCTCTTTCTGTTCCCTTCTCAAACTTTGCTTAAAGTTGTTGTCTTAGTTTAGTTGTCTTTAGGTGGAAAGAGAAAAAAAATACCAAAAAATTGTAGTTACTGCTAAGAGATAAAGGGTAATTGGAATCCAAAGAGAGTGGTTCTGCCTATGAAATATACTATATCACCTTTAAGACAGATATGTAGTAAGGTTGTGTATATAGGTTACCCTTGCATTGTGGTTGAGAATTCTTAAGAAAGGATGGAGAAATGATAGAGAGAGGTACAGGATATAATGATCCAGGCACACATTTTGAGAAGGAGTGCGCAAGAGTTCTTGTGTGACTATTGGGAGATTGAGTTTGGTCTATAATACTATCCCTCCTATTTTTGTACCAAAACCAACCCATGTACTTGTGCCCTTGATCCCATCCCTTTCCCATCTCCTCCACGGACCATCCTTTTTCTTTCCTAATGTTCAAACTGTCGTTATTTGCCAACATAACTTGCTTTCTTCATACATATTGAGATCTCTATTTTTAATAACAATCCCTTTATATGAACCTACCTTTCCCTGAAGCTACCAACTTGTAGCTCTCTTTCCTTTCATAATTCAATTCCTAGGAAAACATTGTCTTCTTTGCTTCCATTTCCTTACTACCCTCTCTTTTGTTCTTTGCAATCTGACTTTTAATCTCACCACTTGACTGAAATAATTTTCTTTAAGGTTATCAACAACCTCTTAATTGCTAAAAGTTTGAAGGCTTTTCCTCATTGTTTATCCTTCTTGATGTCAATGACAGTATTGACTATATCTCCTTCTGATAATAATAGTAATAAGCATTTATAAAGCACTTTAAGTCTTATAAAATCCTGTATAAATAACTCATTTTAATATCACAACTGCCCTTGGAGATAGGTGTTATTATTATTATTTCTGTTTTACAAATGAGATAACTGAGGCAGATAACAGTTAAGAAACTTGCTTAGCCTCACATGGCTAGTAATTGTCTAAAGCTGAATTTGAACCCCCTCCTCCCTAAACTGTCATAAAACTGCTCTTTTGGATCTTTGCCTACCTGTTTGACTACACCTTCTTGATCTCTTTTAAAAGTATCTTCCAGATCTGTACATCCAGCCCTAGTCTTTTTCCTGAACTTGAGTCCCATATATCTAATTGCCTGATGGACATTTGTACCTGGATTCCCCTTTGTGAAACTTCCCTATTTATGTCAAAGGCACTACTATCCTTCCTGTCACTCAGGTTCACAGTATCAGAGTCATTCCCTTATCTTCTATATCCAGTCAGTTGTCAAGTTCTTTAGATTCTATACTTACAACATTTCTCCTGCTAGCCTCCTTTCTATTCATATTCCCACCAACCTAGATTAGACTTTCATCCCTTCACACCTGGACTATTTTTTTAATTGTTATTTAATATTGGATTTTTTTCTCAATTATGTATGAAAACAATATTTAATTTTTTAAAATTTTGAGTTCCAAATTTTCTCTTCCACCTTCTCTCTGAGAAGGCAAAAAATTTGGTATAGGATATATATGCAAAGCATATTTCCTTAATAGTTATATCATGAAAAAGTATACAAACAAAAAAAATCTCACCAAGAAAAGTAAAGAAATTAAAAAAAAAACCTATGCTTTGATCTGCATTTGGACTTCATCAGTTCTTTCTCTGGAAGTGGATAGCACTTATTACTATTAGTCTTTCAGAGTTGTCTAGAATCACTGAGAATAGCTAAGTCATGCATAGATGATCATTATACAGTATTTCTGTTACTGTGTACAATGTTCTCCTAGTTCTTTTCTTTTCACTTTGCTTCAGTTCACTTAAGTCTTCCTTGGCTTTTCCCCCTGAAGCATCTTTTTAGACATCTCTTAAAGCACAATAGTATTCTATCACAATCATATAACACAACTTATTCTACCATACCATGATTGATGGGCTTCCCTTCAATTTCCAATTCTTTGCCATAATAAAGAGAGCTTCTATAACTATATATATGTAGGTATTTTTTTGTTTTTGTTTTTTTAAATAACTTTGGGACATAGACCTAGTTAGTGGTATTGTTGAGTCAAATGGTATTTCCCTGCAAAGTGTTATAGTCCTTTGGGCTTAGAGCCAAATTGCTCTCCAGAATGATTAAATCAGTTCACAACTCCACCAGTGGTATACTAGTGTCTCAATTTTCCCATACCACCTCCACCATTTGTCTTTTTTTTTCTGTTATATTAACCAAATTGATAGGTTAGGTTAGTACCTCAGAGTTATGTTAATTTGAATGTCCCTAATCAGTAGTGATTGGGAGCATTTTAAATATGAATATAGATAGCTTTGATTTCTCCACCATTGTTCATATACAGTGACTATCAATTTCCCTGCCCCGGACTGAGCTCCACTCTCATCGCAGCGTGCAAATCTTTTCTGCTGACTTTCTGGGTTGTTTCGGGCTAGAAAGTCATTTAACCCATTTTTAATGGATTCTGCTGCCTTAGAATTAATTTTGAAGCATTATTGTAAAGTTATTTGGAGGGGAATTTGGGAGCATTTAGGCAAGTCCCTGCATTTTCTCTGCCAGACTACCCTTACCTGGACTGTTGCAGTAGCATCATACTTGTTTCTTCTGCCTCTACTCACTTCCTCTTTCCAATCCATTCTCCACAGAACTGCCAAAATAATGAATGAATCAATGATAAAAACATTTATTAGGTACTTAATATGTGTAAAGAACTAAAAATAAATAGAAAAGACAATTCCTACTTTTAAGACACTTACATTCTAGTAGGAGAGACAACACATATGGAAAATTTTAGTTGTAAGTCAAATGAAATAGTCCCGTAATCCTTAGGGTGGAGTGATAAAGCAGATGGTAATGCTTCCCTTTTAATGTTATTTCTAATGATGGAGTCATCAGTTTTGGTTTGGTGGCAAGATTTTCTGAGCTCTCAGTGACTATGGATGTAATAACTATAGGAGCAGTGCCCAGACTGCATCTCCACAAGTTACTTCCCAGGATAATAGCTGAGGGCACTGGTCTAGAAGTACTGCTATTCCCAAGGCCCTTGGGCTCAGGGTCCTAGGCTTTCTCTACTGACTTTTGAGGGGAGATGGTAGTCAAAGTTATGACTTTTCTGGCACATGCTGTTTCTCATTTCTCCCTCAGGGGGTCCTGGGGCTTCAGCACCCAATATAAATCTATTGACATAAATATAAATACATATTGTAATTAATCTTCTGAAAGTATAAATCCGACCATGTTCCTCCCTTGCTCGATAATCTTCATTTTCTCCCCATTTGGTCTAGGGTAAAACAAAAGTGCTTAGGTTAGCATTTAAATCCCTTCCCACTTTAGGGTCCTCTTACTTTTCCAGATTTACTCCATACTACTAACCACTCACGTTCTGTATTCTAGAGTAACTGGCCAACTTTCTTTTTTCTTTTTCTTTTTTTTTGGTTATCTACTAATTTTTTAAAAATTTTTATTTTATTTTATAATTATAACATTTTTTGACAGTACATATGCATGGGTAATTTTTTACAACATTATCCCTTGCACTCACTTTTATTCAGATTTTTTCCCTTCCTCCCCCAACCCCCTCCCCCAGATGGCAAGCAGTCTTATATATGTTAAATATATTACAGTATATTCTAGATACAATATATGTGTGTAGAACCGAATTTTTTGTTGCACAGGAAGAATTGGATTCAGAAGGTAAAATTAACAGTTTACACTCATTTCCCAGTGTTCCTTTTCTGGATGTAGCTGATTCTGTCCATCATTGATCAATTGGAATTGGATTAGCTCTTCTCTATGTTGAAGAAATCCACTTCCATCAGCATACATCCTCGTACAGTATCATTGTTGAAGTGTATAATGATCTTCTGGTTCTGCTCGTTTCACTCAGCATCAGTTGATGTAAGTCTCTCCAAGCCTCTCTGTATTCCTCCTGCTGGTCATTTCTTATAGAACAATAATATTCCATAACATTCACATACCATAGTTTACCCAACCATTCTTCAATTGATGGACATCCATTCATCTTCCAGCTTCTAGCCACTATGAAAAGGGTTGACTGGCCAACTTTCAATTCCCTGAACAGCAGACCTATTTCCCATTCTTTCTCTTAAGATCCTGACTCTGACCAGAGAAAGCCTTTCCTGATCCTTTGAAGTGTTATTTTGTGTTCACTCCTCTTTGTAAATATTGTAAAACCTTCTCTCTTCCACTTCTATCCCTCAACATTCTTTTGGAAGCTTCTAGAAGAGAAATTAGTTTTTGTTTTGTCTATATTCCCAGTCATGCACAGTTGCCCTGAATATAATAGGTGTTTGGTAGATGGCAGCTAGGTGGTGCTGCAGTGTATAGAATATCAAGCCTGGGGTCAGGAAGAACCGAGTTCAAGTATTACCTCCGTCACTCACTAGCTATGTGATCCTGGACAAGTCACAATCGTGTTGGCCTCAGTTTCCTCATCTATAAACTGAGGTGAAGAAAATGGCAAAATATTCCAGTATTTCTGTCAAGAAAACCCCCCCAATGGGGTCCCAGAGTAGAACATGACTGAACACAACAGGTGGTGTCGAGGAAAGAATATTGGATTTGGATTCCTAAAGACCTGGGTTCAAATGTTGATTCAGATCCTACATGTGTGACCCTAAGCAAGTTACTTAGCCTCTCTGGACCTCAGTTTCCTCCACTATAATTTAGAACTAATATTAACACAACCTCCCACAATTATGGGGGGGGTCTCAAATGAGAAAATGTAGAGTTCTCTAAATACTTTGAAGGCTAGTGATGATGACATCATCTAGGAAATGCTTGCTGCCTTGAAAGATCAAGTTTAGGAGTCAGTAGAGCCTGAGTAGAGGGAGCCATGAGAAACAAAGTTATGGAAAGAAATTGGGGTCCAATTGTGATGCCCCTCTGAGGCTATAATAAGTAGATTAGACTTCAGGGTTGCAAGACTCTAGGCCACAGTCTCCTCACTTAATGAAAACTCTGAGGCAGAATGCAACATCATAGGACTTGAGCATTAGGAAGGACTAGAGAAAGACAGCAGGTGGTCCAACATGTAGCCAATGCCCATTGGTACTTTTAAATGATATGGGAGAGAGCTAGGTCCTAATCTTTGTAAGTTGTTCTTTATTATTTATTTGAATAGAGCTTCTTTTTCATATCCCTCAAAAGTAATAATGCTTTTTAAAGTCATTGTGAAGTGTCTTGTTGTTAGATATTCTCCCTTCACTTATGTAGGGATTGAATTTAGAAAATTAGGCATTGTCACTTGGGAAAGATCACTGTCAAAACTCTGATTGTGGAGAAAGCAAGTTAATCCTGCATTTATCCTACTGACCTTCTGGGGCTTGAATTCATAGTCAAACAGAAATTAAACACTGAATTGGTGTCTAAATTTGGCACTTTTAGTTGGGTTTCCACCCACCCTTCCTGCACCTCACTGAAATGTGTAGACAATGTTTTCAAACAAACAAACACAAAATATGTTTTAGAAGTGCAGACAGTTTTCAGAATGAGAATATTGCAATTATTTGGAGGACTCTTTCATAGATCCTTTGGAAATGATTGAGAAAAGGCTCCACTTTTATACTCTGTATTTTCAGGGTGGCCACTTATGACAGGCAACTATGTACTCATGCAGGAATGGGTAAGGCCTCCTCGCATTGCCCTAAGCTCTAAACAAGAGTTGACAACTTTTAGATGGAATGTAAGCTGATTTTTCCCCCTGTATTTTCTTTTATCCCTTGCCTAGAATGGCTCTTGTTGGTTAGGTAAGGTAAATATAGGCTTTCCTTCCTACCCCCCAACCAGTTTTTGAAGTATAACCTTAAATTCTTGAAACTTTCCAGCCTCCCACCCCAGTCAGTAATTGGTATGTGTCCATTAGCCCCACTTCTGGCATACTAGAAGGAAAGGATTTAGAACTCTGACTTACTACTTTGTGAAAAATGTAAACTTCTATTTCATAGATCTTTTAGCCTCTCCATCTTTTAAAATCAAAAAATCTTATATCCTCTTCCCATAAGACTACATATTCTAAAAAGTGACAGTTTTAAGAAAATGTACCAATATCAGGATATACAGGGAAGAACAGGGAAGGGGAGGAGAAAAATGGTGGAAAACATTTAGGTGGAAAATAATGGAAGAAGAAGCAAAAGTATTATTATTGATACACCAGAGGTATCAAATACATAGCATGCAGTGTTTCCAAGTTAGGCCTAAAATGTAATACAGTAGAATATAGATAATATCAACATGTGATTTTCTCAGTCACATAATGACCTGTAAGGGTTGATGGCCTCTTTTTGTATTTGAATTTGGCACTGCTGTTTTATACCATCAGGACAGAAAGAGAATATAAACTCTTTGGGGGAAGCTCATTGTAATCTTTGTATTTCTGTCTCCCAAAATAGGACCTGGCATATAGTAAGCACCTAATAAATTTTTTGTTGAGTTGAATTGAATCAAAAGAGGAAATAGATTTGTTCAGGAAATGGATATAGAGGTATAAAGTTAGTGATGGGGGACTTCACTTATATAGATATTGGCTCTCTGCCAAAAGCAGAGCAGCTCATAATTTCTTGGCTTGCCTTAATGATAAATTTTTCTTTAAAAGGGGGAAGAAACTAATAAAGAAGAATGGTATTTTATTTTAAAGGCTATGCTAGAGTGCTAGATCTGGAATCAAGAAGACCAAAGTTCAAATCCTATCTCAGATGCTTAAAACTGAGCATAGTTTCTGGCACCTTGTTTAGCTGAGTGATCCTAGGCAAGTCACTAAACCATTCTAAGTCTCAGTTTCCTTATTTATAAAATAGGGATAATAATAGAATTGTTGTGAGTATCAAATGAGACAATATGTATAAATCCCTTTGCAGATCATAAAAATAGTATATAAATTCAATTGTTCTAATTTTAATTATTGTTATATCATTATTCTGTCTGTTATATCATTACTCTAGATCTGATTCTCACCAAAAAAAAAGAACTGTTTGCTGAGTTAGCAGTGGGATGGGAAAGTGACTACAAATTTAAGAATGACAATCAGTTCTCAGACCTCTATTACATTCAAATTTATGATAAAGAAGAAGAAAAATAGGTATAGTCTGTACCTGCACTACATAGATATATATATTCTAGACCAGGGCTTCTTAAACTTTTTTCACTCACAAATCCTTTTTTCCTGAGAAAATTTTATGCAGTCCCATGTATACAAGTATAGAAGATTGGTATACAGATCAAATGTTTACTGATATTGTCATAATTTTGCAACCCTACATTCAGTTATAGGGTTGTGATCCACAGTTTAAGAAGATTTGCTCTGGAGAACCAATTCCAAATGTTTCAAAGGAAAAATGGGTAGAATCAAGGAAGTCAGTCTAAGAAAGGGGATTAAGATAGAAAGAGGAATAATTTTGATGAAGAGGAAAAAGGAAAGATAACTGATATGGATTCACAGGGAACTCAGTAAATGACTTAGATTTATCCTAAACAAACTTGTAGAGATTCCAATTTTCTAAAATCACAATTATTTCCAAATGTTTCCTTTTCCCCTATCCTCCCACTTTCAGTGTTCCCTTTAAAGAAACGGGAAAAACAGTTAAAAGCAAAACTAATCACTGTCCCTATGTTGTCTGTACCTGATATCATATTCAACATTCCACATTCATTGTTTTCTATGAAATGAGAGGGGGTACTTTTACTTTTCTCTTCTCCAAAGCCAAGATCAGTCATTAAACTTATTTCAGTTTTGTTTTATTGTTCTTTTCATTTATGTTGTTATTACCATTGTGTTTGTTGCTTTGCTGGCCATGCGGTTTTCATTTTGCATTGATTTATACAAGTATTTCTTTGATTTTCTGAATTTCTAATAGCTATTATATTAACATGCCACAGTTTGCTTATATATTCCCCCAATTGATGGGCACCCACCTTGTTTTGAGTTCTTTATTAACACACACAAAAAGGGTTGCTATAAATGTTTCAATATATTTGGGATCTTTCTATCTCTACCTTGGGCCATGTGCCATGCCGATATGATATTTAGACCAATAAATATGGAGGAGATGAAGGGAATAAAAATTATGGCCAGAGTATAGGCAGCATGGTTTGGAAAGGATTGAAAGTGAAGGAGAACACCTTATTTTATGTTGTGCTGTATAGTCTACAAAATACTTTTTGTAATTTATATTGACAGATGTGATTGCTGAACCTCTGTTAATGATCTGTGAAAGATACAGATATCACTGGAGAAATAGCATCCCCGCATCCTATGAAAAAGAGGGAAGAACTTTATGCAGTTACCTTTGATACATGAAAATTCTAAACTGTATTATTAAAAGAATAGTGAATGTTTAGAAAAAGGAAGCAGTTTTAAAGAGATAAATACTTTATTTTAAAAACTTTTTCTGAACTTAAACACCCCCATAGTAAGCATTTCCATATGCAATTCACAACACAAAAGAGGTTTCTATATGAAACTACAAATGAATGAATAGAAAAGCATTTCTTAAACAACTAATATGTAGTGTGCGAAGTGCAAATAAAAATGAGAAAATGCAAATAGAAAAGATAATCTTTGCTTTCAAGGAGCTCACACTCTAATGGGGGAAAACAACACATATGGAAGGCTTCAGCACAAGTCAGATGGAAAAGACCCATGATCCTTAGTGTAGAATGGCAAAGCAGATGGCAAGGCCTCTTCTTTTATGGCATTTCCATGGATAAAATCCTATCTGCTTCTGATATTGAATCATTTGACAGATCCAAGGCCTTCTTTTGGGGGGCTTTAGAAAGATTGGTTAAAGTACCTGCGGGAACAGCATAGGAGCTGCTTCCCTGGGTAATGCCTGTGGGCACTGGGCTGGAAACATTGTTATTACAAAGGCTTGGCTTGGGCTCAAGGTCCTGGGCTATCTCTGGTAGGGTCACCCCAAGTGAATGACTCTCCATTTCACACTGCTTGCTTTGATTAAAAGAATATAATAAGTTGCACATATAATGTTTGTAACTGTCCTGCTTATCTTTGCCTTGTGTTCTCTTTTGTGCATCTGAAAACTGTTTCAATGACCCTCCTTTTTTGCTATTGCTATTGAGGCTCCTCCCAACTCTGACATTCTGTTATTTTGGATTTATTCAGTTGCACTTTCATGTGGGGAGAGTAATCCTAATTAATAGTGAAGGACAGCTGTATCTTTAGGGCTGTCCATGACACAGGGACCCCAAATTACACATTTTACCCTCCCCAGGGCCACAGCCATGGAACTAGTCACAGGAAATTAGATTCTTTCAGTCAGGTCACATAGGCACAACCTGTCAAAAGTGACATTTGGTTCTTGCTATTAGTTTTCCTTTTATTTGATTTCTTCCCAGTTTTAATATCTTAACACATTCTGAAATGTAGTCAATGACGCAGGCTGTTACAGGAGAGGCTTCTAATCAAATAAATGAAATCATTTGGGTCTAGATGCCCTCTTTTCCTTCGTCTACTTCATCCATTCAAATTAACGCAGGTGTAGGGCCTGAGAGAAATCAAGCTCTGGCAGCTAAGAATTTGAATAAAAATGGCAAAGCATACCCACTCTTTCATGGCTGGCTGGTTTCCTGTTCTGTGTGCCTGGCTGTATGCCACCAGCTAGGAGAGTGAGATTGAACTGGAGATTGATGAAGCTAGCCTTGAGGGCACCCACCTGACATTGCAGTCAAGATTCCAGGGTAGAAACCAAAAGCCGGGGACCACCCAGTGATGTGACATGGGTAAACAGTTTGGAGACAGTGAGGGTTTTAGTGTGGAATCACAAAGCCAACTTTTGGAAATTAATCAGTTATTTAGATGTGGAGACAAGACTAGGCTCATAATTGGGAGTCTTGGAGTGACCCAAACTAAAGCCTCCACTGTTAAGAATGTGGATCACAAGTAAGATTGCTGTGACAAGCCAAGTGAGGTGAGAGAGAGGCCCTCTGGGAATGACTGAGAATATGAGATGGAATTGACAAGTACTCTCAGGCTCTGCCTCTTTAAGAAGAAATTGATTTCCTACCTGATATAAAATCTCTGTTGTGAATGGGTTTATCTTTCCCCAGGCATCATTCCCTATCCTTCACCTCACCATTTAAAATACAAGTATTAATTCTTTCCTCCAGGAAGTCTTCCCTGATTAAATAAACCCAATTCTTATTAGATCTCTTGGTTGCTCAGTCTGTACTCAATCCATTAGTTACTTTTATGTAATTTTGAATAAGGCATGTTCCCTTCTATCAGTGACTGTGGCTGAACAAATTGTGTGCCAATACAGTAGGACATTATTTGACCTCTAAAAGTGACAAGTATGAGGAGCCCATAGAAACATGGGAATACTCTTGTGAACTGATGAAGAGAGCCTGCCCAGGAAAACTACATATAGGACAACTGCAGTAATATAAACTGAACCCCAGACAGCAGAATCACTTATCTCCAGATCCAAGACTGGTCATTGTAATTAATATGAGATTGGCTATCTTTTGGGGTTTGATCTGTTGTTTTGTGTGCCATGGGGGCACAGTGGAAGATGTCTATCAGGAAATGACTGTGGTGTTAAAAAAATCAGAACAAAAGACAGTAATGTTGAAAACAGATTAGCTTGGCAACAGTAATGAGGGAGCATTAAAATACAGGAGAAACTATAATCTGGAAGGCTAAAGAAGGAGTCTGTTTTAGGAATGAAAGCACAAAGTGATAAGGGCCTAAACCGAAGTGTTAGCAAAGGGGGACAGAAAGTTACTCTGGGAATAAAATACATTTAATGCCTTCACAATATGGTTCATTCTACTTTACCACTTTTTCCCCACTAGTTCTCTTAGATATCAGAGGTGTCAAACATGGACACTGCAGCAGACCCAGATGAAAATGTAATTGGAAAATATTTAACAAAGCAAATAAAATCCAATAGAAGATAGATCATATTAACATGTGTGTTTCCTGAGACAATATGGAGCCTGTAGGGATACTTATGGAGACCCAATTTCTATTTGAATTTGACTTTCTACCTGAGCTCCTCTACTTTCTCTTCCTCCCATACAATATCCCATCCTCCATCTTCTAGACTTTCCATCACCTGTCCCCCATGACTGAAATATACATCCTCTGTAGGCTGGCCCGCTCAGATGTCACCTTTTTATATGAGGCCTTTGCTAGTGCATATCCGCTTCTCACACTTCTCTATATTTAATTGACATATTTTATATTTGTTTTTCCACATGCTTGTTGTCTAGTTCCCTTTTCCTCCTCTCACCCTTCTAGCCTTTGAGGATTGCATCTATTTCCTTTTTGCCCTTGAATCCCCAGTGTCCTAGACAGTGCTTGGTGCATAGTACGGTTCAATAAATGCTTGTTAAATAATTGAATTTAGAGGTCAGTAAACTCTTGTTGAGTTTAAATGAACACAGAAAGGACTTGACTGTTTTGCTCCCTTATTTAAGATCACAAGACCAAAGAGAAGACCTCATTAGAAACCCAGAGCCTCCATTCTCTAAAGAACTAGCTCAGGGCCCATAGAGAAGAATCACTTGCCTCTTTTCTGGTTAGATTTATCTCATTCATTTCACATGCACTTTTCTATATCAAAGATCTAAGACCCTAAGGTGTATGATACTAAGCCCACTTTAATAGAGAGTTGATTACTTAAATTTCTCATGCTTTTAGATCAGGAGGATGGCCTTTAAGGATAAAAGCATCCAGCTCAAGGGGTAATATTGAAGCCAGTTAGAAACATTAGAACATTAATGGGTGATATGGGAGACAGAAGCTGGTGATCTGGGCTTTGATAAGCTTTGTGGCCACTTTGTTTCTAAGCAAGCCATTTACATTCCTTGGATGTCAGTTTCTTCCTTTTAAGAATAAAGGAATCAGAGTAGAAGATCTCAAAGGGCACTGACTGCTTTTAGATTTTTTTTTTGAGAGGAGGAAGAGGGACAAACTAGTTATATCAAAGTGATTTTGATGGTGAATATTAAATCTTGTCTCCTCTGTCTTCCCTTTTCCAGGCCAGAACTGTTTTTAGACTCCTACGGCCACATCTGTACAAAACAAACATTCTCTATTGTAGCATATTTACCTTGATATTGTTGATTGTAGTAGCAGTTATTTCCTCTTACCTTACCTCTAATGTAAATGATAATGTTGAAGGTTTGCTCGTGAAAGACAGAATTAGATGATTGAAATATACAGTCTAAGTCTTTTCAGTTTTCAAATAATTTTTACTGTGATTTTATAAAAATGTTTGCAAAACATTTAAATACCATATAAATGTTAACTATTTATATTATTGTTGTAAGAAGTTATGAGTGAGGTGCAGTGGGAGTATCTATGTCAGTATGTGACACTGAAGTGTGAATTTATAGTCCCGAACAAAACTATTTAAATTAAATTATATCCTAACATTAATATACTGCAAGTGACAACCACCTTTTATGTTCATTTAATTTTTTAAAACCTTTTTATTTTCTTTTAAAGTAAGTTTTTATTGATGTTTTTATTTTTTATATCATAATTTCCCCCAGTATTTCTCCCTTTCTCCCTCTCAGAGAGTTATATAAAAAGTGTTTTTAAAAAAAGAAGAAAAAATCAGCTCAATTGATCAGATCAGATCAAAACTGATCTACATTGAAAAAAGTCTGAAAACATATGCAATGTACAATACTCATGGACTTTTACTTCCTGAAAGGGGTTATATCTCTTGTGTGTGTATGTATGTGTGTATATTATATATATATATATATATATATATATATATATATATATATATATATATATATATATATGTATATATATATCTTGCATTTTTTATTTGAGTTACACTTGATATTTATAATTTTTCTACATTTACTTTTGATGTGTGTGTGTGATTGTTCTCTCCCCATACATTATTGAATTCATTATGTATATTATTTTCTTGACTCTCTTCCTTTACTTTGTATCAGTTAAACAAGACCTTTCTATGCTTCTTGATATTCATTATTTCTTACATCACAGTAATACTGTATTACATTCATGTGCCACAATTTGTTTAGCCATTCTCCATTTGATGGACATATATTTTGTTTTCATTTTTTTGCTAGTGATACTACAGTGACATTATAAATGTTTTGTTGTACATGGGGACTTTTCTTCTTATCAGTGACTTCCTTGAGATATAGTCCCAGTAACGGAATGTCTGGGTCAAAGGATAGGGACATTTTAGTCACTATTTATGCAATTCTAAATTATTTTCCAGAGTGGTTATACTGATAGTCATCCCACCTCTACCAACAAAGCATCATTAGTACGCCTATCTTCTGCAATCCCTCCAGCACTGAATTTTCCCATTATTTGTTGTTAAGACCATGCCTAAGTGCAAAAGCCCCCACAATTGTGAATCATAACACACTTGAAGGAATTGCAAATCAGCCTTTACTGATGCAGATGTTGCTTGTGAATTGGGAATGAAATAAATCAGAGGCAAGAGGGAAGAGGAGAGAGGTCATAGAACTATTTCTTAGTCTCCTTGTATCATTATCATCCTCTCACATGAAGGTATCTTCTGCTGGTCAGAATTAGATCCTCAGTAGCCACTAGCAGATTGCTCCCATAACAGTTTGTCATTGTTAATTTTCATGGTGAGAACATGAAACTTGTGTTGTTTTGATTTGCATTTCTCTTATTAGTAATTTGGAGTATTTTTTTTGGTTGTTGATGTTCAATAATTCTTCTTTTGAGAATTCTAGCTTAAACCACTTATCTATCAGGGAATGGGGATTGGTCATATAAACTGAGTCAGATATTCACTTTAGGGAATTTAGATCTCTCTTTCCCCCAAAGGGGGAAGATACCAGGAGAATGCAAAGGCCAGTTCTTGAGATCTAGGAATTCCCCTTTTCCTTGAAAGGAAGAAAACCACAGGAAGGCAATGTCTGTGAAGTTAAAAAAAAGATTTTTATTAAGCAGAGAAGTAAAATGTACATGGGGACTATCAGCCTAAGGTGAACTAGCCCACCACATAATGGCTTTATTTTTACACAGGCTTCATTTTTTCATTTGTATGTATTTGGTCTGGACTAGTTTGGAGGGATTGGAATGAGCTAGTCTATTCTTGCCAAAAGAGCTCTATTTTTTTCAAAGCTAACTAGGCATTTGATGTTCAAAAACAATCCCAAACTTTGAGTTAGAAGGTGAATAAAGAGAGATTATTTGGAACTGAAAATAAAATAAAATTGCATTAACCCCCCCAACTCCAAATTTTGATGCTTTTCATTTTCATATCACTTATATTTTCCGTTGTATTATCCCCTCCAAGCTATCCCTTATAATAAAAAATAAAAAAGGAAAATAATTCTAAACTAACCAAGTACTGAAACAGTCTGACATCAGGGGCAGTTCTGTACACCTATATTTCTCAACCTTTGCAACAAAGGGGGCGAGGAAGTGCCTTCTCATGGCTTTTCTTTAGGGCTAAATCACATTCATTTTAATTTCACAGTGCTCTGAATTGTTGGGTTGTTATTTTTGTTTCCATTTACAATGCTATGGTCATTATACATATTGATGTGCTGGTTCTGTTTACTTCACTTTACAGTCAGTTCATATTGATGCTGTTTGAGGGTCTAGATCCCTGGTAGTCTAGAGGTTAGTGGCTCTAAGAGAGTTATCAAGAATCCCCATTAAATCAGCTGCAGGTTCTAGGAGTGAAATAATTCACTCGTTCCCGGAATATTAGTTGCAAAATGAAAATTTATTGTTAGATAGAAATCAGTTTAACCAGAAACTGACTTCTACAGTGGCAAATCTATGGAAAATGGAATTTTGCATGGAGAATGCAGTTCTCAGTGGACAGAAAGTCCTGGAAGCTGAGTAAGCTACCAAGGTCCATCTGCGAAGACCTTAGTTGATGGAAGCTTATTATATTGGCTATCTTAGTGGGGGTTGGGAAGCCAGAACTGGGCGGCCCAAGCAAGTCAGAATGGGGGCTGGGACAACCAGAGCAGATCAGAACCAGTGGGGGCTGGGAGAGCCCAAGTTAGCTCATATCCAGTGGGGGCTGGGACAAGGCCCGATCTCCTATTGGAATTCAAAGGGATGCCTTTTGACCAGGATTTGTGAATCAAAGGCCCTGGCATCCAAGAAAAGACCATTTTGTCTGGGAGGGTTTGGGAATCTGAAAGGAATCACAGATTAATAGGAAATATAGTTTCTTAAAGGGATCCTAACCTATTTCAATATGTCTACCTAGCCTTATTTTTCAATAAATTTTTCATTGTTTCTCACAGCACAGTATATCTAGTATATCTAGGTTACATTCATGTGCCACAATTTGTTTAGTAATTCCCCAATCATTGAGTATCTACTTTATTTCCAGTTCTTTGCTATTACAAGAAGTTATGCTATGAATATTTTTGCATGTATCAGCCTTCTTAGTTAACAGTGGTATCTTTGGGTCAAAGCATTTTATTTGTCTAATTCCAAATTGCTGGATGATACTGGCTAACAATCAGGTCCAAAGTGATCTTGCCAGGCTAGAGTATTGGGATGAATCTTTTAAGATGAAATGTAATAGTGTTAAATATGAAATCATATTTGGATAGAGAAAAAAGTCAACTTGACAAATACAGATAATTTGATGTCATAGTAGATAAGGTACTGGACTTAGATTCAGAAAGATCTGAGTTCAAATCCTGCCTTAGGTACTTACTAGCTGTATGACTGAACAAGTTATCTTCTTGGGCCCATTTCCTCATTTATAAAATGAGAAGGTTTTATCAGATGACCTTCAAGGTCCTTTTCAACTCTAAATCTGTGACAATATGATTTTTCTTCTTTGGATGAGAAAGGTGTGGTTTAAATGGCAGATCGCATGTTCACCATCAGTCAACAAAGTTGTTCTTAAGTAGGCCTTTTGGTCCTTGTATTGAAAAAATCATTACACCCCCACAGTTTACTGTATTTAATCAGAAAACCAAGTTATGATATCTACCCTCCAGGTTATATTTTCTCTATAAAAACACCTGTCCTACTATAACTCCCCCAAGGAATGCCTATTGGGACTCCTTTTTTAGGGTTAGCCCATGTAATCCCCCACTAGCTAACTCCTTTTTTGGGATTAGTCCACTTCTTAAGCATCATAATGGCTAACTCTTTTTAGGATGATAACTACTTTTTTTAGGGTTAGCCCTCTTGTTAAGGGTTATTTAGTTTGCCTTACTGCATCAAAGGTTCATTAGAAACTTGCCACAGCTTAATGGCAGCTTTCTCTTTAATGGCTTCTTCCCCCTAATTAATTGTGAGTTCCATTAGGAAACTTGGCTGTTGTCTTTCCCCATGTTAATTGCTAAAACTCCTTTAGGGTTTTTTTTTGGTTAAAAACTCCATATGGAGTTAGCCTACTCTAAGCAGCATAATAATATCTTTGCCCCCTCATTTGGAAATGGTCTAAGCTTACAAATTCTTTTGAGACAATCAATGATACCAGCCCATGACCCAGTATACTTTTGGGGTAAAATCCCCTCTTCTCAGCATCTAGAGCCAAACTCCATCATCTGGTGGCTCCATATGAGGAGAATCACTCCAAACCCCAACATTGTGATGTAGCAGACAAAAAACGTTATGTGATCTTGAGCTACATGAAGATAAGCATAGCTTCCAGGAATAAGGAAATGATAGTTTTACTATATTCTCCTCCCATCACACTTTATCTGGGCACCATGATAAAAGAATGTTGAACACTTGGAAAGTATTCAGAGGAGGACAACCAGGATGGTGAAGATTCTTGAGTCTGTAATTTAAAGATCATTTGAAGGAACTGGGAATGTTTAGCCTAGAAAAGAAAAAACTCAGGGGACACATGGCAGCTGTTGGAAATATTTGTGAAGCTGTCATGTAGAATAGAGATGAAACTTGTTGGATTTGGTACCAGTAGCAATGGATAGAAAAGGAACAAAAGCAGATTTCAGCAAAATGTGAGGAAAGACTTCCTAACTTACCAAGTCTCTCTTGGAAGAGGGGAAATGCCACTCCAGTGGACTAGTTCTTTTGATTCTTCTAGCCTCCTTTGAGAAGAGGAGAAAAAGCCCATTCCATTATACTCCAGTCTCCAGCATTTGGAGTATAGGGGAAATGCCATTTTATATTTTTAAAGCTTTTTTATTTTCAAAACATAGCATAGATAATTTTCAACATTCACCCTTGCAAAACCTTGAATTCTAAAATTTTCTTCCTCCCTTCCCCTTTTACCCCTCCTCTGGATAGCAAGCAATCTAATATATGTTAAACATGTGCAATTCTTCTAAACATATTTCCACCATTATCATGCCACACAAGAAAAATCAGATCAAGAAGGAAAAAAATGAGAAAGAAAATGAAATGCAAGTAAATAACAACAAAAAAGTGAAAATAGTATGTTGTGATCCATACTCGGTCCCTAAAGTCCTCTCTCTGAGTATGATGACTCTCTCCATCACAACTCTATTGAAACTTGCCTGAATCACTTCACTGTTGAAAAGTGCCATGTCTATGAGAATTGATCATCACATAATCTTGTTATTGCCATGTACATTGTTCTCCTGGTTCTATTCACTTCACTTGGCATGGGTTCATGTAAGTCTCTCCAGGTCTTTCTGAAATCATCCTGCTGGTCATTTCTTACAGAACAATAATATTCCATAATATTCATATACCACAATTTATTCAGCCATTCTCCAATTGATGGGCATCCACTCAGTTTCCAGGTTCTTGCCACTATAAAAAGGCCTACTACAAACATTTTTTTCACATGTGGGTTCTTTTCCCTTTTTTATGATCTCTTTAGAATATAGTCCCAGTAGAGACACTGCTAGATCAAAGGGTATGCACAGTTTGATAGCCCTTTAGACATAGTTCCATATTGCTGTTCAGAATGGTTGGATTAGTTCACAATTCTACCAACAATGTATTGATGTCCCAGTTTTCCCACATCCCCTCCAACATTCCGCATTATCTTTTCTTCTCATCTTAGCAAATCTGAGATGTATGTAGTCCATATCTCAGAGTTGTCTTAATTTGCATTTCTCTGATGAATAGTGATTTAGATAATTTTTATAAGACTAGAAATGATTTTTTTTGACCCAGAAGTGTTACTACTGGGCTTATATCCCAAAGAGATTTTAAAGAAGGGAAGGGGACCTGTATGTGCAAGAATGTTCGGCCCTCTTTGTAGTGGCTAGAAACTGGAAACTGAGTGGATGCCCATCCATTGGAGAATGGCTGAGTAAATTGTGGTATACGAATATTATGGAATATTATTGTTCTGTAAGAAACGACCAGCAGGAGGATTTCAGAAAGCCCTGGAGAAACTTACATGAACTGATGCTGAGTGAAATGAGCAGGACCAGGAGATCATTATATACTTTAACAACAATACTATATGAGGATGTATTCTGACGGACATGGCCCTCTTCAACAATGAGATGTAACAAATCAGTTCCAATAGAGCAGTAATGAACTGAACCAGCTACACCCAGCAAAAGAACTCTGGGAGATGAGTGTGAACCACTACATAGAATTCCCAATCCCTCTATTTTTGTCCGCCTGCATTTTGAATTTCCTTCACAGGCTAATTGTACACTATTTCAAAATCCAGTTATTTTTGTACAGCAAAACAACTGTTTGGACATGTATCCATATATTGTGTTTAACATATTTAACATGTATTGGTCAACCTGCCATCTGGGGGAAGGGGTCGGGGGGAAGGAAGGGAAAAGTTGGAACAAAAGGTTTTGCAGTTGTCAATGCTGAAAAATTATCCATGCATATATCTTGTAAATAAAAAGCTATAATTAAAAAGACATAAAAAACAAAATCTATGTTGGAAAAAAGACCATTGGAACTGATTTGAATCATCTCATTGTTGAAGAGAGCCACGTCCATCAGAACTGATCATCATATAGTCTTGTTGCTGTGTACAGTGATCTCCTGGTTCTGCTCATTTTATTCAGTATCAGTTCATGTAAATCTCTCCAGACTTTTCTGAAATCACCCTGCTGATTGTTTCTTATAGAAGAATAATAATCTGCAACATTCACATACCATAGTGCATTCAGCCATTCTCCAACAGATGGGCATCCATTCATTTTCCAGTTTCTTGCCACTACAAAAAGGGCTGCCACAAACATTTTTACACATGTGGGTCCCTTTCCCTTCTTTAAGATCTCTTTGGGATATAAGCCCAGTTGAGACACTGCTGGGTCAAAGAGTATACACAGTTTGGTAACTTTTTGAGTATAGTTCCAAACTGCTCTCCAGAATAGTTGAACTTTTTCACAGTTCTACCAACAATGTGATGCTATGTGCTATATAATATAATTTCAGGAGTATAATTTTTTCTTTTGATTATGTATTTCAAAAAAACAACAGTGAATTTAAGAAGCCTCATGTAAAATGGGCATTTTCATATGCAGAGTAGAATAGAAGGAGGATTGTATCTAAAATTGCAAAGCCCTACACTTAGGTTTTGTGTAGTGTGGATAATGAATCTCCTGGGGTGGTCATATTTATTCTAATTTGCAATATTCAAAGTTATAACTATGTAAAAATATGGTAATTGGTTCCAGTCCAGTGAAAATATGCAGCAAAAGATTAAATAATGCGACCATGTCAAAGGATCCATTATTTGCACTATTCGGGACAAAGCTGCGTTACAGTTTCCTTTGTCTTTTAAGTATATAATAAATTCAACATGTCACTTCAAAGCTGTCTGGTTTGCTTTGTTCCTTCTGGCCTTTTTGTTCTGAGAATTTTTTTTAAATACTTCCATAGCTTTTTAAAATTTTCTTTTCTCTTTCTTTTTTATGTAATGGTATTACTAGCCCAGGTAGCAAGGTAGTACAGCAGATAGAGTGCTGAGTCTGGAGTTGGGAAGACTCATCTTCCTGAGTTCAAATTTGAACTTAGAAACTTATAATCTGTGTGATCCTGGGAAAGTCACTTCACCCTGTTTGCCTCAGTTTCCTCATCTGGAAAATAAACTGAGGCTGGAAATGGCAAATCAATTCAGGGTCTTTTCCAAGAAGACCCCAAGTGTAAAGAAGTATGTGCAAAAATGTTTGTGGCAGCCCTTTTCATAGTGACTAGAAACTGGAAAATGAGTGGATGTCTTTGGAGAATGGCTGAATAAATTGTGGTGTATGAATGTTATGGAATATTATTGTTCTGTAAGAAATGACCAACAGGAGGAATACAGAGAGGCTTGGAGAGACTTACATCAACTGATGCTGAGTGAAATGAGCAGCACCAGGAGATCATTATATACTTCAACAACAATACTGTATGATGATCAATTCTGATGGATGTGGCCCTCATCAACAATGAGAGGATCCAAACCAGTTCCAATTGATCAGTGATGAACAGAACCAGTTACACCCAGAAAAAGAACACTGAGAAATGAATGTGGACCACAACATAGCATTTGCACTTTTTCTGTTATTGTTTGCTTGCATTTTTGTTTTTCTTCTCAGGTTATTTTTATTTTCTTTTTAAATCCAATTTTTCTTGGGCAGCAAGATAACTGTAGAAATATGTATATGTATATTATATTTAACATATATGTTAACATATTTACATGTATGGGAGTACCTGCCATTTGGGGGAGGGAGTGAGGAAAAGGAAGGGAAAAGTTGGAACAGAAGTTTTTGCAAGGGTCAATGTTGAAAAATATTTTGTATATAAAAAGCTATAATAATAATTAAAAAAAGAAAACTCCAAGTGGGCTCACAGAAAGTTGGACACAACTGAAACTGGCACATAGTAGGCACTTAATAAATATTTGTTTATTGGTGCTATAGAAAGAAGTTGAAGTTGGAGAACCGAATTTGAATTCTAGCAAGTTACTACTTGTGTCATCTCGGGCAAGTCAACTCATTCTTCTGAACCTCAGTTTCCTTATCAGAAATGAAGGGCTTAGAGGATCTCTAAGGTCATTTCTATTTCTAAGTTTGATGAGTCAAAGCCTGAAGGACTTTGTATGGAAGCTTTCCTGGTTTGTCCTCCTAATAGGCTGCTAGAGATAAGTCTACAGACTAATAGATATTTTTTGCCATGGAGTGGGGTGGGAGTGGGAGTGTTAAAGGGAGAGGTCAAATTAAGAATTCATTACAAGTGTTCATTATGCTAGCAAGAGTCTTTCTTCTGAACTATGAACAACCAGTCTATCATTTTAAAATTCTGCTTGGAATGAAAATGATGGATCAGCCGTAGAGCCTGACAGAATCGCGTATTAGCATCAGATTACCAGCATAGCAGATAATAGCTTCTCTAGGGATGATTTGCTTCTTAAATTCCATTTCTAAAACTTCCAGGCAATTCTTGGGGACAGCTTGATAATGTCTCCTACAATCTGCATTATTAAAGCTCCAACAGATGACAGAGTGAGTCATCAGCACTGGCTGGACGGCAGCGATAGCTTGACACTAAGATTAATGACATCGTCACATTCTCCTTTGGAAAACGTTCAGTTCCACAACGGGCTTATACTAGGCCAAGCCAGGATTCATCTCCATGCTATAGGGGAGTGGAGATGCAATAGTATAGACAGGCTCTGAGGGTTCTTGGAAATGAGTGCTATACATTTTGTAGCTATCCCATCTCCTGCCTCCATGTATTTGCGCAGGATGTCTTTTAGACCAGGCATTCACTCTATACTCATCTTCATCTTTCCAAATCTTTTTTTCAAGATTCAGAGCAGGTGCCATCTCTTACACAAAGCCTTCTTGTATGCCCTCAGTTGTGAGCGTTTTCTCTCTTATCTAACTACTTATACTTATATCTGTGTACATGTTGTATTCCAAGAGAGGATGTAAACTTGAGAGTAGAGACTATTTCACTTTTGTCTTTGTCTCTCCATCACCTACCCCAGTGTTTGGCACCTAGTCAGCACTTAATACATGCTTATTAAATTGAATCAATATGATTACTTGAAAGATTGGTGATTTTCTTAGGGTGGTTACAGTATCTCCATTGGTACTGATTCTAGTGTCTTTGTGACTTGGTATAGAGCCTGTGAGAATTCTTTTGGTCCCCTGATTCTTCTTCACCCTTCAGCCAACTAGTAGTGAGTTTCTTAGTTCTTAGACTGATTCTGATGAGGAGCTTCTTTTACCAGTGGAGGTCAACAACTGCTATATGATTTCTAGTCTTAGAGAAATGACTGGGTCCACCAGGTTCACACAACATGTGGCAAATATGAGGCTTAAGCCCAGTTCTTTCTGACTTCAACATCAGATTTCTATCCATTCTCTGTTTTGTTTGGGGGTGTTTGTGGGAGTGACTCTACATACCTTTTGCAGATCATCCTCCTTCTCTCTTCCCCATCAGAAAAGGATGAGACTTTAAGGGTTACTCATGGCAGAGAGATAATTATTTGGACTAGAAATAATATGGTTTGTGGTTAAATTCTCTCCTTAAGAAGAGAATTACAAGGTAACAGCTGGCCAAGTGTTTATATGTATGTGGTGAGTGAGGTGGGTGCTGAACACTGGTCGCCTTTATAGTGGTCCTGGAATCACAGTGGCCACTTAAAGGAATATGGGAAATGAATAGTTAGGGTGCAGAGGTCCCTGGCTTTTCCTCAGCCAAGCACCCACTTGACACCATGAGGTCCTGCCAAGGACAATCTAAGGGAAATCTTACCCATAACTCTCCTTGCTCTCACTGGATACCAGATATTGGGGAGAGGTCTTTCTGTTTCTGAGGAAATGACATAGCTAGACCAGTTTTAAACAACCTGATATCTGGGACTTGGCAATCTTAGATTCATTCATCTAGCAGAGGGACTCACAAATGCAATTACTTGTGGTCTACAATGCCAGGTACTTCATCTACCCAGCTGGAAAATGAAGCTTGGAGTGTCTTATATATAGTTTTTTTGGTCTATAGAATAGTGCGAAAAAAAAGGGTCCACTTTAGGGGGAGCACACAAATCTCCCAGTATCCAATACTCTGTGCTTTGACTCAAGAAAAGTTTTGTTGAATGGAGACTGCATCAATGCATATTATTTGCTAGTTAAAAATGTCAGGGCTATTTATAGGAAATGGAAGGAAGTTTCATATGTAAGTTTTAAGTGGAAACTAAGTCTCTGAACAATCTTCTCACCTCCACTTGCTTCACCTCAGGACCTGTTAGCCCATGCATGCAGTGCACATTTTTATCAATACCAGGAAAATTGAAACATGACTTGAAAGCAATTTTCTTTAAGTCAACTGAACAGTGACAGCAACTCAACAATTGAGTACCTCCGTGTATATGTACAGTTGGATTTTTTTAGTCTATATATGCATATCTCATTTATAATACGTGTGACATATACTGGTTTCCTATCTCTCATATGTACATACAGACACACATGCACATACATATACACATGTGTTTGTATTTGAGAGAAAGATGGAAAAACAGAGACAGAGACAGAAAAACAGAGGTAGAGAAACAAGAACATAAAATGAAGCCAGAACGTTTGGGGAAGACCAGAATAATATTATGGTTAAATTGACTTTCTATTTAACTCATAGTTGACAATAGCATCTTTAGCAAATGCATTACACTAAAGTCCTTTTTTGACTTAGTGAGTATAATATGCTGAATAAATCATAGCTTTTTAGAGCTGAAAGCAACTAATTGGATATTCTTCTTCTTTTGTTTAAATAGACTAACTGAACGAGACTTGAGAGAAAAAGCCAAAGAATGGATAGCCAGTTTATTGGATCTGGCTTTAGGCTATATCTTGGAGGTAAGCTACTTAATGAAACCCAAATGATAGATTTGTTTAGCACTGCTTTTGCCAACTTTTTAATGCTAAATACAAGTGAGCTATGTTAGCCATTGGAATCCCTGATATATCATTGTGGTGTGGAGGTGACTCTGCTAATATTAATTGCACCTTATGGCAGAGTGTCAATTCAAACTCAAGATGCTCTGGCTCTAAATTCAGGGCATTTCCCATGATAACACACTGATATAAGCAACCCTGGCCTATGGCAGGCCTTTGAGGATGGCCACTACAAGCCAGAGAAACAGAAAAAGGGGTCCAAAAGCCAGTATGTTCTAAGGACCCAAACATTTTAGAGCATGTGTTTGTTCTACCTCCTCAACACCAGTATTATAAAGGGGGTTTCATTAGGTCAACAAAAATCAAGGAGTTTTCTTTGAAGAACAGTAACCCATTCCAATGGTAATGGATTTTTGATGCTTAGAAGGCTTGAATGTAAATTTTGGTTGGACTTTTTTTTTGGTAGGGAGAGAAAAGGAAATGACTGTGAGATTATTTAATCCAAAATCTTCATTTTGTAGATGAAGAGTCTGAGGCAGGGCCAGAGAGAGAGAGTGACTTGGCAAAGATCACATAACTAGGTAGTCCTGCCTCTTCATAGCTAATGTATACATCTGTATAAGCAGTTTAGTGGCATTCATTTATAATTGAAGGAGATTCTATAGAGATCTGTCATGTGTTACATTCTAACAAAAAGTACTCTTTTATTTAAAGTGCTTTAATATAGTTTGTCCCAAGCCACGATGACCTCCTATGTTCCAATATACATTTGAGGCCTTTAGGATGGACATTGTTAAAGCATGCAGTAAAGTCATGGTGACACATGCTGTCATGTTCCATGACAGGAATATAGTAAAGCTCAGAAAATAGGACCATTTTGCAAAGTGTTGGCAAAATGGATTTTATGCATTATTCAAAATTATATTCAATAAAGGGCCAAGGGAAAACAGAGTAAAAACCAATTGGAAATTACATAATCTAATTCTAAAGAATGAGTGGATCAAACAGCAAATCACAGAAACAATCCATAATTTCATTCAAGAGAATGACAATAATGAGACAACATACCAAAACCTTGGGACGCAGCTAAAGCAGTTCTTAGGGGAAATTTTTTATCTTTAAATAGTTACGTGAATAAAATAGAGAAAGAGGTCAATGAATTGGGCATGCAGTTAAATAACTAGAAAAAGAAAAAAAACAATTAAGCCAAATTAGAAATTCTGAAACTCAAAGGAGAGATAAATGAAATAGAAATTAAGAAAAATCATTAAACTAATTAATAAAAGTAAGTATTGGTTTCTAGGGGAAAAACCCCAACAATATAGATAAACCTTTGCTTAATTTGATTAGAAAAAGGAAAGAATAAAATCAAGTCACAAGTATTAAAATGAAAAGGGTGAACTTAATACCAATGAAAAAGAAATTAAAGTAATAATTAAGAGCTGTTTTGCCCAACTGTGTGGCAGCAAATCCCACAATCTAACTGAAATGGATGAATATTTAAAAAACATAAATTGCCCAGATTAACAGAAGAGGAAACAAATTACTTAAATAGTCCCCTTTTATTTAATTTTTTTATTTAAAAATTTTATTAAAGTTTTTTATTTTTAAAATATATACATGGATAATTTTTCAACAATGACCCTTGCAAAACCTTGTGTTGCAAATTTTCCCCTTCTTCACCCCCACACCCTCCCCAGATGGCAAGTAATCCAATATATATTAAACACGTTAAAATATGTTAAATCCCAATATATGTATACATATTTATACAATTATCTTGCTGCATAAGAAAAATCAGATCAAAAAGGAAAAAAAAGAGAAATAAAATGAAATGCAACCAAACAACAACAAAAAGAATGAAAATGATATATTTTGGTCTACATTCAGTTCCCACAGTCCTCTCTCTGGGTGTATATGGCTCTCTTAATCACTGAACAATTGGAACTGGTTTCTCATTGTTAAGAGAGCCACATCCAACAGAACTGATCATCATACAGTCTTGTTGTTGCAATGTATAATGATCTCCTGGTTCTTCTCATTTCACTTAACATCAGTTCATATAAGTCTCTCCAGGCCTCTCTAAAACCATCCTGCTAATATGGAATTATTAGCATTCCATATGTTAATATTTGAACTATTATTCCAATAATATTCCATAACATTCATATACTTATTCAGCCATTCTCCAACTGATGGGCATCCACTCATTTCCAGTTTCTTACCACTACAAAAAGGGCTTCCACAAACTAAACAGCGCCATTTTAGAAACAAAAAATTGAACAAACTATCAATGAACTCCCTAAGAAAAAAATCTCCAGGGCCAGATGGATTCAGAAGTGAATTCTACCAAACATTTAAAGAATAATTAATTTCATTGCTATGCAAATTACTTGGAAAAATAAGTAAAGAAGGAGCCCTGCCAAATTCCTTCCATGACACAAATACGGTAGTGATACCTAAACCTTAAAGAGCCAAAATAGAGAAAAAAAATTACAGAGCAATCTCTCTAATGAATATTGATGCAAAAATAAAAAAAATTAGCAAAGATATTACAGCAACTTATTAGCAAGATAATATACTACAACCAAGTGGGATTTATACCAGGAATGCAAGACTGGTTCAATATCGGGAAAACTATTACCATAATTGACTATATCAATAATAAAATTAATAGAAATCATACAATAATCTCAATAGATGCAGAAAAAGCTTTTGACAAAATATAGCACTCATTCCTATTAAAAACACTAGAGAGCCTAGAGAGAAAGGGAGATTCCCTTAAAATAATAAGCAGTAGTTATCTAAAATCAACAGCAAGCATTATTTGTAATGGAGAGAAGCTGGATGCATTCCCAATAAGAGTAGGGGTGAAAGAAGGATACTCATTATTACCACTATTGTACTAGAAATATTGGCTTTAGCAATAAGAAAAGAAAAATAAATTGAAGGAATTAGAATAGGCAATGAGGAAATAAAACTATTACTCTTTGTAGATGATATGATGATATATTTGCTTATTTTCTTTTAAAATTTTATTATATATTTTTATTTAAAAAACATATGCATGGGTAACTTTTTCAACATCGACCTTTGCAAAACCTTTTGTTCCAACTTTTCCTCTCCTTCCCTCCACCCCCTCCCCTAGATGGCAGGTAGACCAATACATGTTAAATATGTTAAAATGTTTTTAATTGCAATATATGTATACATATTTATACAGTTATCTTACTGCAAAAGAAAAATCGGATTTAGAAATAAGGTAAAAATAACTTTAGAAAGAAAACAAAAATGCAAGTGGACAATAACAGAGTTGGAAATGCTATGTTGTGGTCCATATTCATTTCCCATAGTTCTTTCGCTGGGTGTAGCTGGTTCTATTCATTATTGAACAATTGGAACTGATTTGGTTCATTTCATTGTTGAAGAGAGCCACATATTATATATTTAGAGAATCCTGTAAAATCATCCAAAAGCCTAGTTGAAACAATTAACAGCATTAGCAAAATTGCAGGATATAAAATCAACACAAAGCATCAGCATTTCTATATATTACCAGAAAAGCCCAGCAGCAAGAGTTAGAAAGAGAAATTCCATTTAAAATAACTGTAGATAAAATAAAATATTTTACCTGCCAAGACAAACCCAATGAACTGCCAAACTTTCAGGATTTTGTTGCAAAAAGACCTGAACTTAATAAAAAATTGAAGTATAAAATTCACGAGAAATATAAGGTAGACATCAATAAGGACAAAATGAAAGATTATGTTAGAGCTGAGTATGATGTGATTCTAAAAAAGCAAATTCATGTAGAAAAAGGTAAAAAAAGTAATTAGGTTATACAAATGAAGAACTGACAAGAAAAATTAGATGGGGAAAGAAGGTTGGTAATTCTGAAATCCTACTCACATGGGAAATGGGTTAAGGAGGAAACAATAGATTTACATACATACATACACATATATATATATGTGTGTGTACATATATGCATATTATATATATATATCTAGAAGGGTAAGAAGGCTTCTTAATTTATTAAGAAATAAGAGGGGGAGGGAATAGGATAAGGGCGGGAGCATTAGAAGGCATAGATTAATGGGAATGGGATAAGGTATATAAATTAACAGGAATGGGATAAAGAAGGAAAAAAAGGACAGAGTAAGGGAAGGATCATGGTGAGGGAGTAAGATTAATTTAAAAAGAGCCACATCCGTCTTAATTGATTATCACAATCTTGTTGCTGTGTACAATGTTCTCTTGAATACTTCACTCAGCATCAGTTTATGTGAGTTTTTCCAGGCCTTTCTGAAATCATTCTGTGATCGTTTCTTATAGAACAATAATAATCTATAACATTCACATACTGTAACTTATTCAGCCATTTCCCAACTGATGGGCATTCCCTCAGTTTCCAGTTCCTTGCTACTTACAAAAAGGGCTACTACAAACATTTTCTGCCAAATGACTTACAAATGTTCTCTCACTCCATCCTCACAATAAGGCAAGATAGGTGCTGATATAATTCCCATTTTATAGCTGTGGAAAATAAAGCAAGCCTAGGATCACCTAGCTAGTAAGTGTCTGAGGCTGAATTTGAACTTGGTCTTTTCGACTCTATGCCCAACTTTGTTTCTATCTGCTGTATCACCAACTGCATCTGGTGGTTTACATGGGAACTTCCTTTCTATGTTTGACTTTGTTAGGGAATAGACTTAACAGTCTATTTTAAATTTTTAATTAATTTTTAAGTGAAAGGGAATAGGGATGTTACTCACATTCTTAGCCTAAATCTAAATTGCTTTCCAGAATGGTTGGATCATTTCACAGTTCCACCAACAATGTAATGTACTTGTCTTTCTTAAGCCCCTTTAAGACTGACCCTTCCCATCTTTTATCATTTTTGTTAGTTTGCTGGATATAAAGTGAAACCTCATGATTTTTATTTTTGACGTGAAACTTCATGCTTTTTTATTTTTAATTCTGTTGTTATTAGTTATTTGAGACAAACTTTTACTTTTTCTTATTTTCAATTCTGTTATTAGTTATTTAGACAAACTTTCTTGTGGTTATTAATAGTTTTCACTGCCTTTGAGAACTTATTGTTCATGTCCTTAAACTACTTATCTTTTATTATTTATATAGTTATATATAAATAATATCTTATTTATTGTTTATATAGTTGCCTATATATCTTAGATGGATCAGAGATATCTGATGCAGAGATTCTTGCCACTTGATGCTTTTTTCTTAGCTCATTGATTTTGTTAGTGCAAAAGCCTAATTTTAATTGAAGTTATCCATTTTAGCTTTTGTAATTTTCTCTTATTTAGTTAAGAATCCCTTTACTCTTTTTAAATTTCTTTTAATGCTTCAACCTTTTATGTTCAGGTCATATCCGTTTGAAGCTTATTGTAGTATATGGGGTAAGATATTGATGTAAATTTACTTTATTTTAAAGTTCTTTCCAGTTTCCCTAGTAGTTCTTATCAAATAAGGAATTGTTGCCACATAATTATGTCCTTGTGTTTATCAAAATACTGGACTATTAAGCTCATTTGTTAAGCAAGCCTTTAAAAATTAATTCAATTGGGGAGGTTGAGCGATATAGCCTGAAACATGGACTCCCAAGCATAGAGATGTCCTCAACTGAATTGAAGCATCCTGGGGGTGGAAATATGGCTTATAGTCCATGTGGCTTTTTTATAGTCCATAGTTCCAAGTGTTACTGATGTCTTTGGTGAAGCCAACAGAAACTCTAGTGGTTCTTTCTTACCTCCTTGCCTCTTGGTCTCATGCCAAAAGACCTTAATATTAGTGTATGATAACTGCAATTATGCGTTATACCTGCATCTCTATCTTTTCTCTGTTGCTCTTGAGGGGAAAAGGTGGTTTTTTTCCCCAGGTATATGCCTAGCACTGAAATACTTCTTGTCATTTACACTAAAGCAAAGCTTAAATTGTGAGCTCAGTTCTGGACTGATATGAAAATACGTTTCTCAGGAGAAGGATAAGAAACAGACTGCTGGAATAGGATTAGTGGAATCTCAGGCTCCATTGGATATAGAGGGATTTTCATTGGGAAATATATCAAGCAAGACAATAGATAAGCAGTATAATTATATTAAGACTGCTCCTTCACAGGGAAACTTAATCTTAAGGACAATATAGATAAAAATAATCTCTGATTGGCTGGAAACTGCATCTTTACAAAGGAATTTCATTCCATTAATAAGTATTTTTAAGTACTACTATTGTCCCAAGTGCTATACTGTGTGCTAGTTATATAAGTACAAAGAATGAAATAATCTTGATTTATACTGAGCTGACATTCGAATAGGAGAGACTACATGTACATATATAAGTAAGTGCAGAATAGACAGAAAACAAAGAATGAATGCCAGGCAGTTTTGGGAGGGCGAGCATGTCAGCCAGGGGATAGTGATCGGGAAAGGTTGAGTTAAGGCGGGAGGACATTCTAAGCACCAAAAATGGCTAGTGCAAGGCCATTGGAATGGGCAATGCAATGGTAAATGTGAAGACTAGAGAGAAAGCCGGTTTGTCTAGAACACAGGCTGTCAAACTCAAATAGAAACAAATCACAGTCAACTACATATTACCTTAGAAAAATCACTAATTTACTATGAAGGTAGCTGAGTGTTGCTACAGTGGATAGTGTTAGGCCTGGAGTCAGAAAAATCTGAGTTTAAATCTGATCTCACCTACTAGAAACTTACTAGCTGTGTGACCTGTTTGTCTTAATCCATTAGAGAAGGAAAGGGCAAACCATTCCAGAGTCTTTGCCCTGAACACCCCATACAGGATCACCAAAAGTCAGATACAACTGGATGACAGCAACAATTTCAAAGGTGCTTCCTGGGTGTTTGCTTCTCCAGCATCTGTTCTTTCCGCTGATCCTTATGTATCATAGACTTAAGGCCCTTCAGCATCTCGGGTACGCTCTTCTGGACACTTTTTACTTTAGTAGCATCTTTCTTAACATATGCTGTGCAGAACAGTGTTGTAGATATGGTTTAATGTGGGCAGAGGTCAGAGGGATGTTGACCACCTCATTTCTGGAAGTTGTGTCTCTCTTATTGCAGCTCAAAGTCACAGAAGCATCTTTGTCTGCCTTGTCACACACTGTTGACTCTTATTGAGCTTTTTTTTTTTCAGCCCATGGAAAGCACTAGATCTTTTTCAGAAAAACTACAATGTATTCAGGCCTCATCTTGTACTTGCGAGGGTGATTTTTATTAATATCCAAGTGCAAGATTTTTCATTTATCCCTAGTGATTTTCACCTTATTATTGAGTACCAAGCTAAATCTGGACAGATAGGGAGCGCTGCAGTGGATAGAATGCAAGAAGATTCCTCTTCCTGAGTTCAAATCCAGCCTCAGACACTTTATCTGTGTGACCCTAGGCAAGCTACTTTATCCTGTTTGCCTCTTTGTTTCATCATCTGTCAAATGAGCTGAAGCAAGAAATGGAAAATTCCTCCAGTATCTTTGCCAGAAAAACCTCAAATTAGTTCATGAAGCATCAGACATAACTGAAAAATGACTTGACAACAACAACAGTGGGCTGAATCTAATAAGATTCCTGCTCTAGCCTGTCAAGAGCCTTTTGGATCTTAATTCTGAGAGCTGCCTCTTTCAGCTTTATGTCATCTACAAATATATCAAGAATATCACCTATGGTTATTTCAAAATCATTGATAAAAATGTTAAATGTCAAAAGGCTAAGCACAGATTATTGAGATACTCTGTTGGAGACTTCCTGCCAGGATGACACTGGACCATTAACTAATCTTTAAATCCAATTATCTAACTAGTTATTAATTCCTCTGGCTACATTGCTATCTAATCCATATTTTTCCATCTTCTCCACTAGTACTTTGCCAAAAGCTTGCTAAAATCTAAGTAAACTCTATCCATGGCCTTCCCTTCATCTATTAGTTTTGTAATCCTTGCAACAAAAAGAAAGTATATTTTTGTGGCATGGCCTGTTCTTGATGAAGCCATGTTGGCTTTTTCTGATCACTGTTTGCTTTTCATGATGAATATCATCATCACCTCATTTAGCTTTCTCTCAAGGGTTCTCAGCTCCACTGAAAGAACTTAGGTTAACAAGTATTTGAACACAGGGCAAGTTTTGTTTAATTTGGAAAAAACATGCTGAATGGACTTGTTACCTATTCTTGTTGGCCATCTGCAAACTCTCTCCCCCTTCAATAAGGCATTGAGCAACCTTTTCTCTATTGCTGATCCCACTTTCCATCAGGACCTTTGCAGTTTTGGGTACATGTGGCTCCGTGTCGGGCTAATTTCTCTCATATTAGAAAGGACAAGATTGGTAGAACGCTATTGTAGTTCTTTTGCCATTTAAGCTTTTCAATGTCTGTGACTCGTCAGAACATGTGATCTGCACATTCTATTCCTCCCCCCACGAGTCTTTCTCCAGATCCTACTTGCAATTTAGTATCTCTGTCACTTCTTTTTATGGATTCTGTGGTTCTTTCTAGGTGGGCAATTTGATAGTCTACAGTGAATGAACAGGAAAAGGCTTGATGATTTGCCTGCTACATAGAGATCCCAGAATTGGGTTGAACTTAGAATGTCCCCTTGATGGGCCAGAGAGTTGGCAGAGGAAATGCCCTGGACCCTGATGGGTTTTGTATTGAATCATCTTTGCTGTATTTTTCCTTTTCTTTAGGTTGTCAGTATTATTTGGGAAGGAAAGAAAGCTTGGACCCAGGTTATGGGGAAGAACTTGGAGCAATTTCTTCAATTAATATGTCACATTAGTGCTCAGGAAAAAACTAAGCATGGGTTTGGATTGTTGTATCATTGACTAGTTTTTATTTTCACTTATTTGCCTTCCACCTTGTGTTTTGTAAGTAGTCCTTTTTTAGAAAAATAAGTGAGACCTCTTCCAGTCTAAAGGCTCTATAATATTGCTTAGTAGCAATGCCATTTCTGTTGTTTGGGACAGTTTAAAAAACCAATATTCATAAAAATTGTCACTAAAACACCTGGAAACTTAGGGAAAAGCTGAGTTAATCTAGTGCTTTTCCCTCTACAGAGAGTACAGAGAGCACCTCTATGTCTTGTCTATTAGTGGTGCACATGAACCATCATTTAACCCTCTCAGAAAAGATCTTCGCAAAGAATGATTATTTGACTTCTCAAACAAGAATCCTCCAAGAGCAAGCCCTTGTGGTACCTAAAAGTTGAATTTTCTTAGCAGTGACAAGCAAGCACGGGATACTTTTAAGGGTATTGAAAAACAAGCTACTCACAAGGGGCAAACCAAATCACCTAGACTTCCCTGATGGTTTATGATCTGTCAGTCCTTGTGGTGAAGGTTAAAAGACAATGCCAAATAGTACTGATTGTTTGAGTCTATCCTCAATATGTTCTCCCAGTTCTCTTTGTTAAGATTTCTCTTCTGCCCTTATCACATCCTTCATTGTATCAGACTAATTTGTATACTATCCATACCCTCTAGAAGAAATAATTTCAAGAAACAATTCATCACTATTTATTGAGCACCTACTGTGTGCAAGGTACTATACTTGATGCTAGGGATATAAAAAAAGAAACAGTCCTTGGCCTTTAGGAGCTTTTAAATTTTTCAACAAAAACATTCCTTTTTATCTCTTTTTAACCCCAGTGTTTAGCACAGTGCCTTGCATAGGTAGGCATTTAGTAAATATTACTTGAATCCCAAATACATAAAAAGTAATAAAAAGTATTTGCAATCTACCAAACATTAGACCTGGTGATCCTCAAAGCTTGTCATTTCTCTTTCTATTGAAACATTTAGGCAATTTTGGTTCATTCCATAGAGTTTTGAGCCTCCTGCTTAGCTATTGATGGTCCTTTGGGGATCTTGTCTGAATTCATTTACGAGGTATTGCAGTATAGTGAAAGAACACTGACTCGAGTCAGAAAAGCTAGGTTCAAAACCCAGCTCTGAAGCTTACTATCTGTGAGGCAAACCACTTCACTTAGATGGGCCTCAGTTTCCTTATTTGTAAAATGAAGAAATTGAACCAGGTAGTTTCTTAGCCACTTTCCAGTCCTAGTTCTATAATGTATGATTCAGGAAGCTGGAAATTATTTAATAAAATGCTAGAGGGGTGGTATAAGAGTCTAGAAGTGTGACTGAAATACAAGAGAAAATTCCCTGGAGGCTAAAATCATTAGGGAAAGCTTCCCGAGGAAATTAGTTGTTGAGCTGAACTTTGAATAGTAGGTAGGGTTTCAGCAACTGAAGAGTATTCCAGGGTCAAGATGGGAAGCAGTCTGAACTAAGACCCTGAGGAAGGAATAAGCCTGATTTTTAACAATGTGGCACACAAATGGGAAAACCAAGAAAAGTAGCATGGCATAGGAGAGAAGTAACTCTCGAATTAGAAGATCTGCTCTATATTGGCTGTGTGATCCTGGGCATGTAATGTTATATCTTTGGGCTACAATTTCCTCTTTTATACAGAAGGGATACTAATAATTGAACTTTTTACCTCACAGGGGTATTGTATTAAAAATATTTGGAGATTTTTAAAAAGAATTTTATTTTTTAATAAAAATATCCAATTCCTATCCCATGACCCTCCCATTCTTCCCCCCACTGAAAAAGAAAAGTAAAACCCCGTTATAAACATATGTAGTTTAGCAAAACATATCCTGCATTGACCATGTACAAATATAGGTTTCATTTTGCATTCTGAATCCATTACCTTTCTGTTGGGAGCCGACTATCCTATTTCATCATGAGTCCTCTAGAATCTCAACTGCTCATTTTGTTGGAGTCCTCTAATCTTTCAAAGTTACTTGTTTTACCATATTTTTTGTCATCATACAAACCATTCTCATTCTTGTCACTTCACTCTACATCAATTGATACAAGTCTTCCCACCTTTCTCTGAATGCATCTCTTTCATCATTTCTTACAGCACAATAGTATTCAATCACATTCATAAACCATAAATTTTACAGCCATTCTCCAATTGGTGGGCATCTTCCAGTTTCCAAATCTTTGCCACAACAGAAAGAGTTGCTATAAATATTTTTGTACATTCCTAAAGTTCATTTTGCTTAGGACCCATATAATTTTTCTATTTCACTTTGCCATCTGGTTCTAAGAAAATGTGGCGAATTTCTGTTATAATTTTTTGAAATATTGATGTCTAGACTTTTTTTGTCTTGGCATTCGCATAGTCCAACGATTCTTAAATTTTTTTCTTCTTTAATCTCTTTTCTAGGTCAGTTGCTTTTGCTGTGATTTAACTTTTTTCCCTTCTATTTTTCAGTCTTTTCATTTTGTTTTAATGTTTCCTGTTGTTTCATTGAATAATTAGCTTCTGTTTGGGCCATTCTGATTTTCAGGGAATTGTTGCTTAGGCAATATTTTGTACTCCTTGTGCTAAACTGTTAGTTCCCTTTCCAATTCTTTCATCTATAGTTCTTGATTCTTTACCAATTTTTTTTTCCTCTAGCACTCTCTTCATTTATAAAAAAATTTAACATTCCTTTAAAAACTCTTGTTTCTTCTCATCTAGGAATTCTAGTTGAATGTGTGCCCATTCTGTTTTCCTTTGGGGTTTTGCTTTGGGGTTTTGCTGTTTTGGAATCATTCTCTTTTTCTAAGTTTGTGTCTTAGGCATCCATGATACACTAATAGTTTTTATGGAAAATTTTTTTCGTTTCTTCATTCTTCCAGCCCATTTTATGAATTTGCATTCTATGGTGGAATTAAGGATTGTCTGAGCCAGTCCTGTTACTGCTTTGTTGGCCGTATTGAGTGTTGAATTGTCCCGCAATCTCAGAGACACTTATAACCTGAGACCTGCATACTTTCAGTGCTCCCAAAGTGGTTAAGTCCAGGGCAAATGCTGACTACTGCTCCCCTTGTTAGAGTTCTGCAATTTCCTGAGCTACTATCAGCCAGCTGGAAAACTAGCCATTTGTTGCTGTTCCTGGATTTACCCTGGGTAAATGTACCCCATTTACCCATCTCATACCTCTTTGCTGTCTCCCTTTCCCAGTCTGGGCTGGAAAAAAGACTCACTGTGATTTTTTTTTCCTTGGATTTCCTAATCACAGTTTGGTCTGGTAAAATTTCTAGATCTCTTTGAAGGGATTGTCATGTTTGGTCATTTGTAAAACACTGTGGAAATAGGAATGGTTCCTTTTTTGATTATAATGGGGTATACAGGAGACCACAGCTTTTTATAGGTTTGAGATAGAAGCAACTGTTTTTCTGAGGACTGTTCCCATTTAAAGCCTGTATCTGGAATATCAAATTGTTTCCCAAGTATATAAAAAGTACTCTTCCTGTGGTCAACAAAGTATTAGAGTGCTTGTTTTCTGATAGCTCCTCTCATATTCACTCTTATTTTTTCTAGTTTTCTGGGTATGAGATAAAATCTCAGGGTTGCTTACATTTCCCTCCATAATTTTGTTTTAGAGTTAGGGTTAGGGTTATTGCTTACAAGGTAGTCAGAAAAAGCAATACAAGGACACTCTCAAAGGATCTCTTGAGAACTTTAGAATCAATTGTATGACATAGGAGCAGCACAGGATTACTTAGCATGGTGTGCCCTCATCAGAGAAAGTGCTGTGTTCTGTGAACAAAGCAGAATTGAATTACCTCTGAAGAAACCTGAGTTGCATAGAGTTAGAGAAGCCATCCCAAATGCTCATATGGATTATTTTAGTCCAAGTGTAGCAGAGTACTCCGAGCTCATTTTGATCTGATCAGCCACAGCTAGGCACACTGGAATTTGACTCTAATATAGTGATGCCATTTTGGTCCTCTTCAAGAACGAAGAACCAACCAACCAAGTTTACCTATAGTATCATTGGTAATTTTGAGCAATCTTTCATGTTTGCTGATAGTTTGCAAGTAAAACTGTCACATATTATATTGGGAAATGGCTCCTCATCTTACATATTTGTTTTGATTATCTATTTTTCTTGGATATCAGACTTTTATCAGAAATAGTTGATAAAGGGGCAGCTAGGTGGCACAGTGGATAGAGCACCAGCCTTGAATTCAGGAGGACCCGAGTTCAAATCTGGTCTCAGACACTTAACACGTCCTAGCTGTGTGACCCTGGGCAAGTCACTTAACCCCAGCCTCAGTAAAAAAAAGAAATAGTTGATAAAAAGGTTCCCCCCCCTTTCCCCATTGGTAGTTTTGCTTCTTATCTTACCTGCATTGATTTTGCTTGTGTAAAACTTTTAAAATTTTATATAGTTGAAATTTCCTGTTTTATCTTTTGGGGGCTCATCTGTAGTAATTGTAAGAATTCTCACCATCTGTCCTCCTCTGTAGTTTTTAAAGTGAAGTCATCTTTTATATTTGGGTCAGGTATCTATTTGGAACTTGTCACATATGCTTAAAGATGATACCTCAATCTAATTTCTGCCATACTACTTTCTAGCTATCCCTGTGGTTTTTGTTTGATAGGAAGATTTTTCTTTTATAGTTTGTATTTTCTGATTTATTCAACACTATACTGATATGTTTATTTCTGAGTCTTGCTTTATCTAGGCTAGTTTGCTGATACTTTTCTACTTTAAAAAAATCAGTACTAAATAGTTTGACTATTATCTATGGTACAATATAGTTTGAAGCCTTTTACTGCCAAACTTCCTTCATGTTTTTTCCCCCTATTTTTTCAGATTCTGTTTCCCTGAATGAATTTTTAAAACTATTTTGCTGAGTTCTTTAAAATAACCTTTAAGTAGTAGTCTGATTGGCGAATTAGATCTAGAAAGTATTTTAGGTAGCGAGGCACTTAATTTTTATTTGATAAATTGAGGCTTTTTGAATGTAATATATAGGTGTATACATGCCAATGCATAAATTCATGTGAAAGTACATGCTCTGAGATTTTTCTCTGGGAGAAGAGACTTGGTAGTATTGTAGAAGATCATAAACTTCCTTACAGAAACTTTCAGGAAATTCTGAATGTATGATGAAAAATGGAAATTTAATTAGAGTAGAAAACTTTTCATAATGTCAGAAAAATAGTGTTTTATTTCGTTATTTTTATAAATTCCCACTTATACAAAATATGTATATTTTAAACATTTCATGCTGTCACACACAAATAAATCCAGTATTCACATTTTGCCTTTCATCTAAAGATTTTTCTTTTTATAACCTTTCAAGATTTAAATGACAATCTAAGAAAATATGTATGGAAAGGCATATTTATCATATTCATCATTCTTTTTATTATTCAGAAGTTTTCAAACATATCTTCTGATTGAATCATAAAGCCTTAGTGTTTGAGTTTGATTATTTTTTGTTAAATCATCCCCTAGTTCTTTAATAATCAGTCCAACTTATTAATAATTGACAGGAAATTTTATTATCTTCAGCTCAATTGTACAAGAGTTTTTCCTTTTTTTAGAGAAATTTTTTGTTGTCATGGAATGTTTATGAAATCACGTGTAACGCCATAGAACCTTATAATTGAAAGGGACCTTAGAAAGTAGAACCTCTGATGTCAATTTGGGTAACATTGGCATAGTTGGGACAGGCCTTATGAGTCAGATCCTAGAATGCATGAGCTGGAACACAGAAATCTGGAAGCATCTTTAGGATGTAGGATGTCGGATTTGCAAGAGGTCTGAAAGCAAAATGTCAGGATTAGAAAGAACTTAGAACTTGAAACAAAGTATGCTCTGTATGTATACTCTATATGTTCCTTCTGGCATTATTCAGAGGCACCAGCTTGGTGTATGAGGGAAGAGGCTCAGAACTTAGCTTGATTCCTATGTAGCATTGATCCCATCAATTTCATATTCAAATGCAGCATGATTCCTGGATGAGTCTGTAGAGGGCTGCAGATAGTGGGGGAACTCCTGGGAGAGCTATAAGACCCTTCAGCTCAGAGGGTACCTGCTAACAATGTCTGGTTTGGCTCCCCATCTCTCCTAAGGGCTCTTGGCCTTCCTGAGAAGTCAGGGGACAGTGAAAACTTGTGTTCTACTTGCAGCAAGGGATATTTACAGTAAAGAGAGGCATTTACATATCAATAGCAGGGTGCTTATAGTTAGCACTTTGCTCAGTGTGCTGTGATGATATACTGGTTCTGTAGTTGGGACATGCTCAGTGTGCTGTAATGATGTAATCATACTGAGATATTTAAGGGCTGAGCTAGTCTGGATGGTATATTTTGGCCCCCCCAATTTGGGGGCTCTAGAACGTATACTATATGAGTCTACTGGGCTGGAACTGCAACTGTGACTTCAGAAGGTTAGTTTTGGTTAGGAGCCTGGATGCTGCACCAGTGACAAAACCCAGCCTAGATTCTGGTTCCCAGATTGCTTATGGCTTATTCTTCCTACCATGGTTGGAAATTCCACTCCCTGCACTTCAAATGGAAATGAACAATGAAAAGGTCAAGGTCTTTGGCCTGTTCTCAGGGCTTTTCCCCCTCATAGCCCAGCCTCTCACTAGATACCATGAGAGGTAGAGTCATCAAGTTTTCCCAGATGCAAATGAAGCCAAGAGGGAACCGACTCGGGCCTTTGTGAAGACAATTTTTAAAAGGCTCCTTCCAGTCATGTAACCCAGAAAAGTTACATAATGCCAGTGCATACATCCTACTCTCGCTAAGGTACTTCCTTTATCTGTGATGGCTCTCCTCAGTGGACAGGTTGTATCAGCTGAACCTGGAGTTTGCCCCTATTCCATGAGAATAATTTGCAAGATTTCACATTTACTGCATACAAAAAGATCTGAAGTTCCCTCTTTGGGGTTCAGATAGGTAGCTATGAGCTGAGATTTGTAAGCATTGGTAATGAGAGACTTCGGATGGAATGTGCTCTCAGCAGGGCTAAGGAGCACCTAGAGAAATGATTAGGTATACATTATACTATCCTGGGTATCCACTCCAAGGGTAAGGTTTGGTATTCATCCATCACCACAAAATCATTCTTATTTGTTTGCAGTCATGTATGAAAATGAAGCTTTTTCATTCCATTAGAGAATTGTAAAGAAAGATACTTATTAAACCCACCCATTGAGTAGGTATGAATTTACCAGTTCAAAATTATGATTCACAGGAATGACATGTGGTGTTTATTAACAGATGAGAGGCAGTAGGAGATATAGTGGATAGAGAGTGCCGAGCCTGAAGTAAGGAAGACTTGAGTTTAAATCTGTCCTCAGACATTTATATTTAAATTTTTTTAATAATAGCTTTTTATGTCCAAAATACATGCAAAGAGAGTTTTCAACACTCAGTCTTGAAAAACCTTGTGATCCAAATTTTTCTCCTTTCCTTCTTCCATGTCCTCCCTTAGACAGCAAGTAATTCAATATATGTTAAGCATGTGCAATTCTTCTATACATATTTCCACAATTATGCTGTGCAAGAAAAATCAGATCAAAAAGGAAAAAAAGAGAAAGAAAGAAAAGCAAGCAAAAAACAACAAAACAGGTGAAAATGCTATGTTGTGATCCACATTCAGCTCCCATAGTCCTCTCTCTGGGTGCATATGGCTCTCTCTATCACCATTGGAACTGGCCTGAATCACCTTGCTGTTGAAGAGAGCCACGTCCATCACAGTTGATCCTCACAGTTTATCTTGCTGTTGCTTTGTACAATGTTTTCTTGCTTCTACTCATTTAGCATCAGTTCCTGTCAGTTTCTCCAGGCCTCTCTGAAATCACCCTGATGATCATTTCTTATAGAACAATAATATTCTATTACATTCATATTAAACTTATTCAGCCATTCTCCAATTGATGGGCATCCACTCACTTTCCAGTTTCTATCCACTACAAAAAGGGCTGCCATAAACACTTTTGCACATGTGGGTCCTTTCCCTTTTTTATGATCAACAGACCCAGTAGAGACATAGCTAGATCAAAGGGGATGCACAGTTTGTTAGCCCTTTGGGCATAGTTCCAAATTGCTCTCCAGAATGGCTGGATCAGTTCACAACTCTACCAATAATATATTAGTATCCCATTTTTTTATATCCCCTCCAAATTATCACTCTTTTTCTATCATCTTGGTTAATCTGTGAGGTATGTAGTGGTACCTCAGAGTTGTCTTAATTGGCATTTCTATAATCAATAGTGATTTAGAGTATTTTTTCATATGACTAGAAAGAGTTTTTATTTCTTCATCTGAAAATTCTCTAGTCATATCCTTTGACCATTTATCAATTGGAGAATAGCTTGTATTCTTATAAATTTGAGTCAGTTCTTTGTTTTAGAAATGAAGCCTTTATGAGAACCCTCAGATGTAAATTCCTTCCCTCCGCCAGTTTTCTGTTTCCCTGCTAATCTTGGTTGTATCGGTTTTGTTCTTCAGGCCCGTATTAGCTGTTTGACCCTGATCAAGTCACTGCACCTCTGCTTCAGTTTCCTCATCTGTAAAACGGAGGTAATAATAGTACTTACCTTCTAGAACTGTTGTGAAATCAAATGAGATATTGGTAAAGCACATGGCACAATTACTGACACATATTAGGTGTAGAGAGCCAAAACTTTGGAGAAGTATACTTGAAACAAGGTGCTAAGTCAGTGGAATTGATAAGACAATGGTTAAATGGTTATCTAGTTTAGCATGGTCATTGATAGTTCTCTAGATAAGTATGATCTGATTTAATCCTACAACAACAGGGTGTTAACTTAGTGGAATTAATATAGCCATTCTCTAGTTTACATGTACTTGGTACTTTATAGTTCTACAAGATTGAAACTTATGATGATGTACTTATATAAGAACTAAGACATCTGGGAGAAAGACAGACTTCAAGATAGAGACTGCCTGGTGGCTCTCCTGCCTCCTTCATTTCTCCACTGAAACCAAGATCCATTCTGAAGGGCCTCTAGAAAGCTAACCAGAACATTACAAGTAGATGCTATAGAAATTCTAGTTATTATTGGTGTTGGTTTTACTCTTATCACTTGATAGTTGTGTTTATAATTCCACGTGGCCTATAAATAACAAGTATAAGGAAGTGCAGCCTCTTAAAAATAGTATTGATGGCACAGCCAAGAAGTCTACTTTTGGGAAGAGTAGACAACGATTGCCTATGTTCTGGGAATTGTACAGGTCCAAAAGAACTTTGAATCTTTCTCCCCACCTTATCCTTGTTGCTTAAAATTCCTACTAACAGATTTACCGAAGGTGAAGGTTTTGGGTTTTCTTTGAGATCTCTTTGAAAATGCAAACCTCTTACTTGGGAGCAGAACAGAATCCAAGTTCTAGTTCTGAAACTTACTTTTACATTGAGAAGGTAACTTAATTACTTTGGATCTCAGTCTCTATCTATAAAATGATTGGGTTGAACTAGAGGGCCTTCAGGTCTTTTTCAGCTCAATTTCTATAAGCTTATGACCTGATGACAGTAATCCTGTACAAGACATCTGCCTTTAATTGCCATCCAATCCAACTGGTATGCTCCTTGTTTTTGTTTTTCTTATGAAGGAACCTGTAGTCTTCTACAGCAGAAAGCCATACTGATTTTGTGATATAGTGGGTTATTAATTTGATTATTTTGTAAGATAGAATGCCATAACTGAAAAGAATTATGTATGGAAAATGTCAGTACCTAACATTGGCACACATTCACACACAGAATTACCCTTCCTTCTCCTTTCTCTCCTTTTTTTTCTCCTTTCATGAAAGTGAAATGGAAAGAATCCAGGAAGACCTAAAGCAACATGGGCCAGTGTAAAAATCACTGCCTCTAGGGCTTATTATCTCTGAGATGCTTCTTGTCCTGGGGACTTGAAGGAATCGGAGTAGAGCAGCAGTGACCTTAAGCAAGTCACTTCTCCTCGAATAGCTTCACCTCCAACCACAGAGATCTAGAAATATTTGCATCCAGGAAAAATCCTACCTCAAGCAAAGTGAAATGAACTAGACTCTCAGTCAAGGGAAAAAGGCTGGGGCACTGAGTGGGAAGACAGAGACTTTTACTCCAACATTGGCATGAACCTGCTTCTAGGGAGACTGCCTAGGTGTAGAAAGTGCTCTTTTCCCCATTAAATCTGGTAACTTCCTATTTTAACCAAGTACTCTTGATAAATAACTACCTGGTAAGCTCCATTGTTTCTGCAAATGATGTCAATACTGTCTGAATGGGGCACCTTGGGAAAAAAACCCCAACACTCCATCCTAGTTATAGTTCTGGTTCTTTCCTTTGTAAAATGAGAAAGGTCAGACTAAATTCTCTGATTCCTTCAGTTTTCTCTAACTTTTTGTGATTCTGACTGAATGAGTCATTTTGACAGATAATTTGTACGTGGCACATGGCCTGAGGGATATTATTTAAACTAGATAGTCTCACTTTAGAATAATCAGCCTGTGCCAAAGTTTAGGAGAAAAACATTTGGGGAGAGGAGAAAATATAATCTATGATTCTAGTTCCAGAAATATTAATGCAAACTGAAGCCATTCAAAAGGACCCTCATACACAATTGTCAATAAGCATAAATTTTATTTGTGATATTGAGAACAAGGGGTATACTTCAATTGTTCCCTAGTTTCTTCCTTTCACATTTGTTATCTCCCTGAGACTTTGTGGACTGATAGAAGAAATGTCTCTTTGATATCCAACAGAGTTCCCCATTCTGGGTTCTGTGGCAAACAATATCCCATGTGTATAGATCTTAGGTCAAAGCACAGAGGAATAGAATAGTGCTGGCCCTGAGTCAGAAGAAGTGGAGTCTTGCTCTATCTCTTTCTCTGTTTGTGTGATTTTAAATAAGCCATTTCATCTCTTTGTGATTTGGTTACCTTGTCTACAAAATGAGGGTGGTCGTAATATATGGAGGACTGATTTCCCTTCTAGTGTTATAAGGGTCAGATCAGACAACATATGGGACAGCACTTTGTAAACTGTCACTTGGCAAACATGAGTTCTTACTATGAATTTATGATGGAATTCCTATCAAGCAAGTCCTGGGACAAGTCATTGCCTTACTCGTATTCACTTATGTTAATAGCCCATGGGCTTTTGACAGGTAAACCAAACACTTGCTTCTAGTTACCTGAATAAAAGTGTTAAGATGTGAGCTCATTCAGTTAGGTTCACTAAAAGCATCTTTGGTTCAACTCTAATTGTATCATCATGAAGATGATATGTGCCTCATCCTGGTTCTATGCAATGCTGATTTATTCTGTTAGAACAAAGTATTTGGAAAGTTTTTCATTCCATGTAGCTGAGGGGGTTATGCATAGATAGGTGTAGTGGTGCTTACATATGATCACAGTTATTTGGGAGGCTGAAGCTGATTAATAACTTGAGTTCCTAGAGTTTTGAGGTACAGTGGGGTAAACTGGTCAGGTGCCTGTACTATGTCTGACAGCAATATTTGAGCTCTCAAGAGCAGAGTGCTGCTAGGCTGCCTAAGGAGGGCTGAACTGACTGAAACGAAGCTGGTCAAAGCTTCTGTGTTCAATTGGCACAGTGGGATTGGGTTATTGAGTTACTGAGTTTTTGAAAGACATACACACAGAGAGACAGACAGAGACACCGAGGGGGGGTAGATGGGGAGAAAAAGAGGGAGAGAGAAACACACAGAGAGAAACAAAAAGACAGAGACAGAGACAGAGAGATGAAGAGACAGATAATTTGGTATGATGATATCTATTAAAATGATTCTATAGGTGGCAGCTAGGTGCCACAGTAGATAGAACACCAGCCCTGAAGTCAGAAGGACCTGAGTGCAAATCTGGTCTCAGACACTTAACATTTCTTAGCTGTATGACCCTGGGCAAGTCACTTAACCCCAATTGCCTCAGCAAAAAAAATTCTTAAAAAATGTTCTTGTGCATCCGTGAGCAATAGCTGTTCATGATATGTTCTCGTGTAGTTTATTTGTTAAATTATCCAGAATATTTGGAGGTCTCCATTTATAGTATAGGAACTTGTTGCACATGAAATAGAGCAAGCTTCTGATGTATATTTCAAGTGACTGGGTCATTTATTACTAAGTATTTGAGAGGTGCTAAATTTTTTCAACCTCTGGTGATGTATTATATCATCACCACCATTTCTTTGCATAATTTTCATTAATCAATTCAAGCATGTTAGGGGTAAATTTCTATAATTTTTGGTGTTGATACCGGGTCCTGAATTGCCTTCAACAACCACCCTGTTTCTACAAGTAAAGCTGCATGATTCAGCCATTCATTTTGACACTTTTTTATTGACTTTTTATTCTTTTCCAGTCTTAGCCATTTCAGAAGCTTCACCTGGAGATAAGCCAATTGAGCTTTTGTTTGACATATTCCATGGCATGTACCTGTCATCAGCCTTTACAACTATTTGGCAAAATAGGATCTGCTTATTCCAGAAGTCTGCCTGTAAGTTTCAGATGTGTTTATCTTGTTTCTCTGAGAATGGCTCTCTATCGTCTTCCTCCTCTATGGTGCTGACGTGTAAATCTTTCTGTAGTTGCCTCAGGGTAATGTGCTCTATGTTTCATGAATATTTTACAGGTTTGTGTTAGAATACTTTTCAAATCTGTTATGATTCATTTTATAGTTCTTAAAGTGCACATTAAGCCCGGGCTTCTTTGGAATCACCTGTCTGTAAATTCTGGTGACTTAACTAATATTCACTAAGGTCCTCCTCCAGTTCCTCATTATGGTACAGGGTTCCTCTAAGTGCTCTTCTAGTGAAGTCCACGTTCTGGCAAGTTGGAAAGGCCTTAAAAGCATAACTCTAGCATCAATTCTAGATCTGTTGTCTGAAGACCAACCTGGCTCAGTTTGAAGAGGCTTACGGGAGAGTGATTTTTCCAGCCAGAGCAACTATTAAAGACTTCAACTAAGTCATAGTTAGGCTGTGATTGGTAGAGAGAGGGTATGTAGCAATGGCATTACAGATTCTTTTTTTTTCATGAGTAATTTTTTATAACATTATCCCTTGTATTCACTTTTCCAAATTTTCCCCTCCTCTCTCTACTCCCTCCCCTAGATGACAGGCAATCCCATACATTTTACATGTGTTACAGTATAACCTAGATACAATATATGTGTGTAAATACCATTTTCTTGTTGCACGTTAAGTATTAGATTCCAAAGGTATAAGTAACCTGGGTAGAAAGACAATAATGCTTTACATTCACTTCCCAGTGTTCCTTCTCTGGGTATAGTTATTTCTGTCCATCATTGATCAACTGGAAGTGAGTTGGATCTTCTTTATGTTGAAGATTTCCCCTTCCATCAGAATACATCCTCATACAGTATTGTTGTTGAAGTGTACAGTGATCTCCTGATTCTGTTCATTTCACTCAGCATCAGTTGATGTAAGTCTCTCCAGGCCTCTCTGTATTCCTCCTGCTGGTCATTTCTTACAGAGCAATAATATACCATAACCTTCATATACCACAATTTACCCAACCATTCTCCAACTGAAGGACATCCATTCGTCTTCCAGTTTCTAGCTACAACAAAAAGAGCTGCCACAAACATTTTGGCACATACGGGTCCCTTTCCCTTCTTTAGTATTTCTTTGGGATATAAGCCCAGTAGTAGCACTGCTGGATCAAAGGGTATGCACAGTTTGATAACTTTTTAGGCATAATTCCAGATTGCTCTCCAGAATGGCTGGATTCTTTCACAACTCCACCAACAATGCATCAGTGTCCCAGTCTTCCCACATCCCCTCCAACATTCATCATTATTTGTTCCTGTCATCTTAGCCAATCTGACAGGTGTGTAGTGGTATCTCAGAGTTGTCTTAATTTGCATTTCTCTGATCAGTAGTGATTTGGAAATGACAGATTCTTGAAGCACCAAAGAATTGTAATCCACATCCCGTCCTCCATGACCTCCCTTGCTTCTCTGTCTGTCGGCCCTCTCCACCTTCCTTTTAGGTGAACCATCTCTATCTTGGCCCATGCTGGGGTCAAGAGTTAAAATGAATATTGTAGACTTGAAGGGTTTACAAAAGTCCAACTAAGCAGAACACCTTGACCGGAGAAGAAAGAGCCTAACCAGGTCAGAAAATTACTTTATGTAAAATAAATGTTAGGCTCTAAGTATTCTCCAATTTCCACAATTTTATTGAAGAGAAAAATGGCTTTGAAGTGCCTTTCCATTTAAGTATCAATTTCTGAATGTATTCAGCAAGATATGTGCAATATAACTTAAAGGCCAGAGAGAAATACTCAGCAATACAAAGGATCACTTGAAGTTTAGCAGGTAATTTTGCCCAGAACTTTTCTGCCTTTTGATTTGTGTGAAATAGCTCAATTGAATTGTGCTTACAATTCTGCGTTCCTGTGAGTCTCTGGTGGGGGAGATGATATATAACTAAAGACACACGTTGGATAGAACTGCCTTAGACCTATTTTAACCCTATCGTTCCTTGTAGTTGAGTGATTTCTGTGCATTTCATTTTCCTGCTAAACTGTGAATTTTGTGAGGGCACAGATTGTGCCATACTCATGTATATATGCCCCAAAATGAGGCCTTATATCAAGTGCTCAGTGAATTGTTGGTTATGAGGTAGTGGTTGACTCATAGAACCTCAAGGTGTGGAAGGGACTTTGCCAACTTTTTAGTCCAAATAGTACTATCACAAAAATCCCCTGTACAGTGGTTTTCTTTCTTCTTACAGGTTCTTAAGATGGGGTCATCCTGTCTTTGCTTGAAGACCTCAAATGAGGAGAAATTGCCTTTGCCCAAAACTCTTGCACCTTTTTATTTGTTAGGAAGTCAAGCCCAAATTTGCTTGTTGGGAATTTCTTCCATTGCTCTTGATTTGGCCTTCTGTGGCCAATCTGGAGAAGCCTAATACCTCTTTTCCATGCCAGCCCATCACATACTTCAAGACGAAGTTTCATTCCATGTCCCTTTCTACCACGAGTCTTCTCTTTGTGCTAAATATCTCCATTTTCTTCAATAAATCCCCACGGGACATGCTTTCCAGTCTACTCATTGACTTGCCTAATATACTTCTTGTCATGTTTATCATTGTCCTTATTGAAGTGGGGCTCAGAGAACAGAATACAACACCCAATTTTGTGAGGTAGTCTTAAGTGGTCCTTCACTGCTTTGTGGAAATGCTTTTTGTCCTCTTTGAGGTAATATTTCTTACAGTCTCCATTGCATCTATTCTGTCTGAGCTTTCTCTCCCATCTTCATTTCCTTTCAGCACATGAGTTTGTTTTCTCTTTACTAATAATATCCATCATGAGCTTCTTCTTCTCCCTATACTACACCTCAATACTCCTTTATAGTTTGTCATTATCTCCTTAAAAAGAAGGGGAGGTTTCTGAAGAAGAGATTGCTAAGTTCAAGCCCTGTTATTTGTTCGGGAACTTTCCCCCTCATTCATTACCTCTCATCATCAAATCTTTTCTTTTCTACTGACTTTTCAAACCAGTTGCTTACAAATATATTCTAGGTTCCCTTGTCCTAACAAAAAACCCTCTCAATTTGTTCTACATCTCTCTTTGGCAGCCATGCCTCTGTACTCATTGCCTCAGTTTTCTCTCTATCCATTTGCAAATCCACTCCTTGAAATTTGGCTTTTGATCTCATTGCATCAAGTTGTTTGCCTCCTCACGGGTTACCAGCAATCTCTTTGCTCAGTCAAGAGGCATTTTCTCAATCTTCATCATTCTTAACCTTTTTGTAGTTTTTCTGTTAACTACCCTGTCTCTCCTTTGAGCCACCATAGTAACTCATGCATTTGTTCACTTTCTTCTAGATTCCTTCTGATTTGAAAGATTCTGCTTCTAGGATCCTCTTCCTCTTTGGACTTAAGTGAGACTACTTGCTATTCCCTCGATGTATTCTATTCTTTTTTTTAATTAAATCTTTTTATTTACAAACCATATGCATGGGTAATTTTTCAGCATTGACCTTTGCATAACCTTCTGTTCCAACTTTTACCCTCCTTCCTCCTTCCTCTCCCCCAGATGGTGGGTAGACCCATACATGTTAAATATCTTAAAGAATATATTCTATTCTTGCCTATCTCTGTTATAGTAGTCTGGTCCAATGGGAAGCATTGGGTATGGGGAGCTGGGTTCAAATCCTGGTTCTCCCACTTGCTACCAAGGTGATCTGGAGCAAGTCTTTGCCCTCTCTGGGCCTGAGTTCTCTTGCTTGTGTGTTTCCTTTCTTTTGTGAGCTTCCTAGTCCATACCCACTCTTTAAGTGCTACTTCTACTAAGAAACCTTATCTGATTCCCTCACATAGAAGAACTTCTTCCTCTGAAATCTCATCACCCACAGCTACTATCTTCAGAGGAACCTAGTGTATATGCGACTGTCATGCTAGTGTCATAAAATACCCCCTGCCATGTTGTTATGGGCCAGAATTTGAAACAAGGTACTAAGTGGAAATGAAGAGACAATGGCTAAATCTAGTTTAGCATTGATTTAATCCTACAACAGATAATGGTTTCCTAGTGATATAATGATTGGTTTGTACTCAGTGTGGAGCAGATAAGCTAGGAGCTGTAGCCAGGGAGATTCAGAGACATTCAGAGAGACTGGCGGCAGGAGCTTAAGCTCTCAGAACTAAGGGGAGAAATTCAATTTAATCTTTGATCTTCCTGGTGGCTGGCCTGGACTCCTACTTATCCACTAACACCAAGGCCAGACTGAAAGGCACTCCAGAAAGCTGCCTGGTCCCAAGAAGGAGATAATAAAGGATCTGGACTATAAGAAAGCTAACTGGGCTGGAAAGGAGACAAGACTTTGAAAGAGACATTAAAGGATGTGGACTTTAACACCTGGCTGTGCTCATGTGGTGATTCCTGAACTGAAAGGAAGGCTGCTCCCAGAGACCTCCAGGAAGCCGAACCAAGAAAGAGAACATTACACCATGTCATCACTCTGACCAAATCCTGCTATGACCTATCCTGGCTCTGTACCTGTTCTTCTCTCCTAAGGCCACTTTTATCTGGTCCTCTGCATCTGGGACTTAGTAGATTTGGGGATTTAATTTGTGGACTAGTTACTGTGCAATTCTTGGTTGACAGGTCATGGTGCTTGGACCTCACTTTCTCCTCCTTTACTCCTTGCTTACCTGTTAATTGCCTGTTAATGCCCAAACTGTTGTTCCCCTCCCTATTTCTTCAAGGACAATTTGTACCTACCTTGTATTCATCACGTTTGAGCTTGTGTTATAGTTACTTGTGTGCAGGCATACCCCAACTAATAACATTAATTGGTTCCAAGAAAACATGATCTCAACCCCATAGGAACAGTATTATAAATGACCAATCAGTATCCCAGTGGGGCCTCTCCCCAGCGTGGCAGGACTTTGTTTAGAATGGATTCACAGTGTCACTGAGCAGCAACACTGCTATATATGGGCACTTCCTGCCTATCTTTTTTCTTCTCCTAGAACTGAAACTTTAAGAATATAAGCTGGGACTTAGTACCTTGGATAGTATCTAGACTAAGGTTTTGCATATATAGGGAACCAAGAAAGGTCTGGGGAATGAATGAATGAATATTATGAATCCCAAAGCATGACTACCCATGTGGCATTGTGTGAAAAACCATAAGAACTTAACTCTTTCCTCCTGACTTACCCCTCCCCCTAATAGTCCATTTTTTAATACTTGCAATGATTTTCTTTCCTGACTTGCTTCATCAGGTTAGTAACTATTCTCTTAATTTCCCCATAAAGGTGGGACATAAGAAAGGGAACTTTGGTTGAAAATTTAAGACCAGGAAAGCATGATCATCTATGTTCACATATGTACTATAAGTCCTACTCAAACTAACATATGTGTCATATCGTGGAAGAAGGGAAGTCATAATGGATTTGGAGCCAGAGGAACAAAGTAATATGACCTTAGGCAAGTCACTTCATCTTTCCAGGCCTCAGTTTTCTCTTCTGTAAAAGGAGAAGTTTGAACCATATGTCTTCTGAGTTCCTTCCAGATTTAGATCTAGGATCTAATAATCCCCCAGGCAATAATTTTACCCCAGTCTTTGTGCATATTTTGCATTTACTCATTGGTAATACATGCTGTTTTCTCCCAAGAGCATGTAAAGCAGGCACAATTGCATTTATTGTCTTTATGGCCTCAGTGCCTAACACAGTACCTAGAGTACAAATAGGCACTCAAAAATATTTGGTGAAATGAATTTCTCTGGAGGCCAAAGTGCCACCAAAGTGGACTGCTGAAGTGGATGGCTGTAGATGGGGATGAAAGGGAAGCAATAGGACCCTTAGCCTTGAGATAGAGTAGGGTGGGGTCACAGACAGAGAAAGGTCTACTTTACAGTTTTATCAGTATAGTGCCATGCTAAGGCTAGGCTTTTAGGAGGCCAAGATTGTGATCCAAGTCAATCAGTTTAGTACAAAAGGAACTCTTAACTGTTTTACTTTTGGCTTTTTATCCCCATTGCTTACTTACCACAGTGCCTGGTACATATTAAGCCTTGATCAATACTTTTTCATTGATTGAACTGTCCTGCTAGTTGTTTATTGAACAGAGATTTGACATGGTCAGAGCTGAGCTTTAGCAGTATAAATCTGGCAGCCAAATGGGAGACAGATTGAAATGGGGAGAGACTAGAGGCAGGAAGACCAACCAGAAGACTATTGCAGTAGTCCAAGTGTGAGGTGATAAGGGTCTGGACCAGGGTGGTGGCTAATTAAGTAAGGAAGCATATATGTGAGGTATTAACAGGGTAGAAATGATTAGATTTGATAATCCATTGGAATTAATGAGATTGAAGATGTGAAGATAATACTGAGGTTATGAAGCTGGATGACTGGAGGGATGACAATGCCCTCCACAGTAATAAGGCAGTTCGGGAGGGTCGAAGGTTGTGGGAATAGGTTGTTGTACATGTCGAGCATAAGATGCCTAAAGTACACTGACTGGAAATATCTATTACAAAGTTCATGCCATAGGAGGAGAGCTCAGTAGAAATAGTAGGATTAGATTTATAGAACTGGGAGTTACCTGTTTAAAGATAGTTGAACTTATGGGAGCTAATCAGATCACCAAATGATAGGCTGTAGAGAAAAAAGAGAAGGAACTCAGAATAGAACCTTGGAGGACACCCTCTTTTAGTGGGTGTGACAAGGATAAAGATTCAGCAAAGGAGACAAGAGATCTGAGGTTCCTTCCAGCTTCAGTAGAGTCCCACCAGGTGTTCTTGCTCTCTTTCCTGGATGGTGAGAACATTGCTAAGAGGCCCACTGTAGTCATTTATGTGATCCAGAAGATCCCTCTTTGGTTTTGTGACAGTAGAAGTATTAATTATTAACTGCTTGCACTCTGTACAGGAACTGACACAGAGTTCTCAGAGGATCCCATGCCTTATCCCCTAAAAGCCACCCCAGAAATCCCTGGGATGCTAAGCTGGTTTATGGGAATGAGCAGTTTTTTTGCTTTGCTTGAGTATGTATATTTGATACAAGGGTAGAATTTTTTTTTTCACTGAAGGGGAGGAGGTAAGAGAGAAGAAAAACAAATACTTGTGATTGGAAACAGTGAAAACAATATTAAAAGTAGTTTTTGGGATTCTCAAGTTCTTTTAGGGTTACCCCACCCTCAAAACAATAACCTCATGTTTTGGGGGAGATAGGTGAAGGGCCTTGGGTAGATGAGGCTAAGTTCACCACAGCCTGATGTAAAATAGATGCTATTTGAAATGGCCATCCCAACTCTTTAGACGGCCTTTTCACCAATAGCAAGGGAGGTACTCTCTGAAGGCTTTAAGTAACTGGTCTGGAATCATCAAATCATCAGTGGACTATTTTCCTAGCTATTACGCTTCTCACTGGAGACTAAGAAAGGATAACACTCTCTAAATCATGGAGCCTTCTGGAGAGAATGACTAAAGGAGATAATATTAAGGCATACTTAGCACAAAAGGTGGGACCTATGGAGAGGAAAAAGTCTTGTGCTCTCTTCTCAAATGGCACACTGGGACTCTTGCACAAAACAAGGCATGTGTTTTAGAAAACCATGTGCTGTGATTTTTCATTTGATCTGATTGCCTTCAGGACTATAAAATTGTTCTCCCTCTTTTCCCTTCTCTTGTCTTTGAGAGGCAACAGTATAAAGACCACTGAACTCAGAGTCTGAAGACTTTAGGTGAGGGTGAGTTCTGGAGCCATTTGTAACTTTGGGCAAGACAATTAACGATGTAATGCCTCAGTTTCTTCCTCTGTAAAATAGAGATAATACTCCCTTTTATTTATAATATATATTTAGTTATATTACATATATATTATGTAATATATGTAAAATATATAGTTTATATATGTGTATATATAGTTTTATACACACACACACACACACATACACACATATATATATCCTATGTGCCCTTAGGAACTAAGCCCAAACCTTCCCAATGTAGGCCTTTCTTTAAAGAATTCATGAGAAACATATATGTAAGTGCCAAGATCATGTATATAAGTGCTTTGTATAAGCCCTAAAGACTTATATAAAGAGGAATAATTACTTCTGTTATTGTTTTATCAGCTTCTGTGGAAGACTGAACCCACTTGCTAAGATGCCCAGAAGGCACAGGAAAGAAGCTTGTAGCAATGATATGGAGGAAACTCCAGCAATACTCTTTTATTAAAATGGCTCATGGAATGTTAATTTACATGGAAAGCTGCCTTAGAAATCCTGCATTCCAACTCCCCTCCTGTTATAGATGAAGAAACTAAGGCCCACAAAAGAGAATCAATTTTACCTAAGTCACACAGTAGTAGAGCCCTGTTTTCTGTTATAAATCCAAAGATTTTTTTCATCTTACCACATTGCCTCCTTTTCTAAAGTCAATGACTTTGATAAAAGTAAAAATGGTCTGCTCATCAAGAAATTACATGACACACAGCTAGGAAGAGTTAGGTAGCCAACATGTTTGAATCATGACTTCAGGAGGCAGAAATAATGACTCCCAAATAAGAAAATGACATTTGATGAGAATAAATGTAAAATCCCATACTTAGGTTCAAAAGAACAATCACACAGATGCAAGGTAGAGAAGATATCCTCGAGCTATCATCTTCTATCTTTCCTCTCTTTCGCTCCAATTCTGTACATCCCCATGACTGAGACATATGCACAGATATCCATATAGACATTGAAGTATACAACATACATGCATATGCTTATAGCGTAGACACTATCTAACATATGCCTATGAATGTACGTAATAGCACTATGCACCTTCAATCTGTTTATATTTAAATAGTCCACTCCTAGTTTTTTCCTTCCTCCAGGGATAGTCCTTCCAATCCCTAAGTTTTTGCTTTTTTTTTTCTTTTCAAGCAGCCCCATTTACCTGTTATTTATTGTTCTCGAAGCAATCTGGTTCCCATCTCTTGCCCTGGACATACTTCCACCTCCCCCCCCCCCCCATCATCCTTTGCCTGGTCCTATTCTCCTCATTGTTCAATTCTAATATTACTGATAGAATCTTTTTCTTTTTTCCATTTTTACTATTCAGTCCAATAATACTGTGGTTCATGAGTCCCCTTTCACCCTTCCCCTACTTCTTTGTTTGAAGAATGACCTGAGGTGCCTGGATCCCAGAAGAATAGATTCTTGATTCCTAGGATCCTTTTTGCTGTTTACCAAAACCTCTAGCTCTTTCTCTTTGTCCCTTGATATGGTAGAACTTCAAAGAGGTAATTCTCCTATTTGTCTCCTTGAATTCTTTAGGAGTTCTAAGCTTTCTCTTTGTATCTTCTTTTCATTGTTTTATGTTTCTTTCTGGAATGTGTTCCACTCTAATTTCTGGATGTCTAACTGTTCATGTAGCATACTGCCTTTGTTCTGGAGCTCTGTCCTCCTTTTGTCTTCTAGAACTTCTTTGTTATATTAGAGCTTTCTTCCTTCAGGTTTCCAGTTTTTCTGCAGTTTCCTTTTATAAGAATTCATTTCTTTTCCTGTTGGGTTTCCACTTTTTTTGCTTCACATCTTGCTATTTATAGAGTCTGGGCCATTTAGCCATCTTGCTAAAAGTCCTTTTATTTTGGGGGGGTTGTTGTGTGGTAATTCATAGCCTCACATGCTAGAGACTCAGAGATTATCTCATGTTATATATGAGGGACCTGTAGGACCGGTGTTTTATTCACTGTGCCACCTAGCTGTCCCCTTCCTCAGATAATTTTTGTAACCACAGGCCAGTCATTTCATTTCTGAGCCTTAGTTTCCTTATCTGTCAAATGTTGTAGTATTGGTGAGTCTTGAATGAGAAGAAAGATTAACTGGCTTGTAAACTCAAAAGCATTATATAAACATCAGATGAGATTCTTATTTATAAGTAAAATGTCTTGATTAGATGGTCCCTAATGTTCTTTCAAATCTAGACTTGATAATATCTTCCAATTCCCTAATTCAGACACTAGAGCTCCCATCTTCTGAGCGGCTGCTTTGAGTATAAGCCTCAACCCTAGGAAGTTTGCATGTAAAACATTGGCCACCGTGATGAGAACATGGCACAGGAGGAACAGTCTTAGAAGAGGCAGGAAAAAGCAGTTTTTTTTTAAATAAATGAAATGAGGGCATTAGAAAAAAATGTAAAAGAAATGAGAACTGTAGAAGAAGGAATTAGAGAGGGAATTAATAGTATGGCTCAAGATATACAAAACATGCCAAGAAAGAAACTCTGAAACTGGAATGGACCAAATAGAAGATAATGACTCCATCAAACAAGAAATATTAAAACAAAGTTAAAGAACCAAAAAAGGAAAGAAAAGTTAAGATATCTTATATTTAAAAAAGACAACTGCTCTGAGAAACAGTTCAGGGAGAGAAAATTAAAGAAGCATTGGACTACCTGAGAGCAATGACCAGAAAGAAAGAACCTAGACATTATATTCTGAGAAATCTTAAACTGTCCAGATTTCTTAGAACCAGAGGCCAAAGTAGAGATAGAAAGAGTCCACTAATCACCTCCTGCAAGAAACTTGAAAATAAAAACTTCCAGAAACATCATACCCTAAATCCAGGTCAAAGAAAAATTATAGCAAGCAACCAGGAAGGAAGAATTCAAGTACCAAGAAATCACACATGATTTACCAGCCACCACTACAAAGAAGAGAACTTGTTAGAGAATAACCTAAAGGGCAAAAATGTAAGCTTGGAATCAACAATAGTTTACTCAGTAAAACTGAGTATAATTGTATAGGGGGAAAATGGGACTTTAATGAAATAGAAGGATTCCAAGCATTCCAAAGAGAAAGACCAGAGCTGTGTAGAAATTTTCAAGTTCAAACACAAGAGTTAAGAGAAACTTTAAAAATCAAACACAAAGGAACAATGATAAAGGACTAAACAAGGACAAAGCACTTTATTCTAATATGGAGAGATAAGTGTGTCAATTGACAAGGTCTGGGAGTGGTTCTGTGTTGACATGATGATCTAAGGGGAGAACGGAAAGAGGGGAAGAAGAATACCCAGTCAGGAGTAGGAGAAGGGAAAGGAAGTTTAGAGAAAATTATCTTATAAAATTGAGGTCCTCAAGTAGATATGTGTACAAAGGAGGAGAAGGAGGAGGGAGTGGGGGGAACAGTTGATGTTTTAACCTCACTCTGATCTGAACTTGTCAAAAGAGAGAAGAATACTCATTCACAGTTGGGTGCTGAAATACATTTCACTCAATAGGGAAGTAGGAAGGAAATGGTAGAGGAAGAGGAAAGGAAATTGGAGAGTAAATTAATACTGGGATTAGTCCTAAGAAAAAGAAACTAAGCATGTACAAAAATATCTATGCTGTCTTTTTGAGGTGGCAAAGTATGGGAATCTGAGGGGGTGGCCATAAATTGGGAAATAGCTGGACAAGTTAAGATATATAAATATGGATGGAATACTATTTTGATTTAAGATGTGATTAATAGGATGGTTTCAGAAAAATGTGGGAAGACTTATATGAAATCATTCAACAAATTGAAGTGAACAGAGCCAAGAAGGCAATGATAACAGTAAGGTAAAGACAAATAACTTGGAAAGAATTAGAAACACTGATCAACATAGCAACCAATAACAATGCCACAGTTCGAATGATAAGACATGCTACTTATTCACTTGATAGATAGGTGAGGGACTGGAGGATAGGATGATACATATATGTTTTAGGACATGGCCATGTGGAAATTTGTTTTGCTTGATTATACATGTTTATAACAGGGATTTTGTTTTTTTTCTTGTTCTCAGTTGAGGAGAAAGAATTAAGGTGGAAGGGAGTCACTCAGCTAGTAAACATGTATTAAGCACCTTCTAGTTATCAAAAACTGGAATAAGCACTGGAGATACAGAAAATGAGTCTTTGCACTCAAACAGCTATTGGGGGGGGGGAAACAACATACAAAAGTAAGCTGAAAAGTAGGATGGTGTCCAGCATGGGGTGGGGAGAAGCATGATGTAAAAATCCAAAGAAATACAACCAGGTGGAAAATTAAGAGATAGAGGGCCTGGGCACTCTCCTTATATGGCTGTTTTGAGAGGGACCCAAATTTCATCCTCCAATCATAGAGGAGGCAGATTTCTTCTGATTGGAGAAAGTATATTTAATCCAAAAAAAAAAAACCCACTAAAAATGCTCTTAAGCCCAAGTTGTGCAATTTCTTCCTTCCTTCCTTCCTACCTTCCACCTTTGCCCAAAGAGGATGTTTCAAAAAACCCATTTTATTACTTGGGTATGGAAACTTCTGAAACCCCAGAGGACTTCCTTAAGTGCCAGCAGCAAGTAGGGTCCATTCTAATGTGGTGGTAGTGGAAACAGAGAAAGATGGATGAAAGAGATATGGCAACTTGGTGATGAGAAAGGTGAGAGTTGAATATAATCCCAGGTAAGAAATGTGGGCAATAAGCTACATAGTAAAATCAGAAGTGTAGGGAGAGAAATAATGAGCTCATCTTTGGACTATTGTTGGAACATTCAAGTGGATATGTAGGTCTGCAGCCTAGGACTACAGACATAGATTTGGGGGTGGGGGGAATCTGTATACATGTGAAGTGGGAGCAAATAATTTCTAAGGGATAGAAGAGGGAGAAAAGAGAGAAAGCAGGAAGGACTGAACCTTATACTACCTTCCTCACATGTTTATTTTGAGGGTCAAATACTTTTAGCTAATGGACAAGTTGTATCCATTATAACCATTAAATCTTATAGAAGAATGAGCTATTACTAATGTTATCCTGAATGGATTGGAGAAGAAAAGAATGAGAAATATAGAGTGCCTAAGTAAGAAGCCTCCTTATTGTATACAAAAGTCAACAAGTAGTGGACAAAGCTTTTAGCTTTGGGTTATGTGGAGAGAAGCGATGAACAATGACACTAATTGGTTTTTATCAGACTTGGCACTTCTCTGTTCTGGATGTAAAAATAAGTATCAAGCTTAATTCCGGGCAGTAAAGGTATAAATAAGAGTGAGCATGACAGGTGAGGTGCCCCCTACTAGTCTCCCCTATTTCTTTGCTATTATTTCCTATAATGATTGGGATTATTTGAGCTTTGTTTTCATGGTGGTCCCTAAGCCTTGCTGCTGACTGTATACCCTCCAACATACTTTCCCCACTCCTCCCTTTCCAAATCTAGCTCCCCTAAATGTATCCTCTTCTCCAATTATAATGTAAACTCCTCAAAGGCAGGCATTGTCTTGCTTATTTGCATTTGTATCGCCAGTGGTCCTCATAGTGCCTGCCATAGCACTTGATAAATAAAAGCTTTTTTTTCCCCTTTAATCATTCATTCCACATGTTTTTCTTCTCTTTCTTTCTATCCACTCACACAAGCATTCCTCTAGTTCTGATCTTAATCATCTCTCATCTGGACTATCACAATGGTCTCATAATTGATCTCTTTGATTCATGTCTTTCCCTACTCTAATATCTGCCATGATGTCACTTGTCACTCCTCTATTCAACTCCACAGTCTCCTAATTACTTTGAGGGTCAAATATTAACTTCTCTTTTAGCCTTTAAAACTCTTTATAACTTGACCTCTTTTGACCTTTCCAGAATTATGACAGATGGCTCCCCTCTACAAATTTTACCATGCAGCCATATTGGCCTTCTCGCCGGTTTTCTACAAAGAACACTATAATAGTTTTGGGGGAACAACCTGGGAACTCAAGTACATAGAGGAATCGAGAATCATGGCATCATCTTTTCTGGTAAGAGTGGTCAAGCCTTGATGTAAAGATAGGGGAGTGGGAAGAGAAGTTCCCTTGCATTTTCATTGTCAAGTTTAAAGACTTCCCAAGACTGGTAAGTCGAGTCAGTGCATAAGAGCAGTAAGTTTCATTCTGATTTCTTCCTCTCTGTCACTTCATTCTAGTGACAGAGAATTATGATGGGATTCAGGCCACATGGGTAACTAAAGAAGAAATGTTGACCAAGTCTGGACTGTATAGGACAAAAGTGGCGTGTCTGCAGCAGGACCATGGACAGCAGCACAGGGAGGATGAAGAAAGACCAGTTGGATCCTCAGGAGTTCAGATAACCACAATGATGCAAGTTCAGGTCAGTGTAGTAGGTAAGAAATCAGACAGTTGAGAACTAGGAGTGCACTCAACTGTTTCAGGGAAATACAAAACCTTGATTGATGGTTAAGAGATTGGGCGAACAGGCAAGCACCAGGGGGAAAGGAAAGAGGCACGCAGGGTAAGAGATGCAAAATGACAACATTAAGGTAACTTTGATAACTAAGGAATAAATTTCAGGGGTGGGATGAAGTGAGAGGTTGGAATTATGGCACATTGTGAGTACTAACTAGCCACTTACTTGGTATTCTTTCAGTGAGTCTAGGGAGGATTCCCCCAAATCTTTCCAACTTTTTGTGGATACCTGGAATTTTACAGTAGGATTTCCCTTCAGCTTAAGACTTTGATCTCCATTAAAATGCAAACCACCTCACTAGATAGCACTTTAAGCTCTCATTATTTATATTTTCATGTGAATTAGCTTCTAACAATCTTCCTAGAAGGTCACTTTATCCAGTACTTATTTTTATGCCACATACTGAAACAAACAAAAGAGTGTGAAGATGGTCCTTAGACATTATCATATCCAGATTTCTCAATCTTCCAAAAAACAACCTAAAGGTTAGAGAACTTCAGTGACTTGTTAGAAGTTAGAACTGGGATCTAGGTCTTCTAAATGCAACATTCTTTGTATTGCTTTCCACTGAGTGTTTGAAATGACTGCCAACAGGGCTGATAGAGACTTGGAATTATAAAGGAGGGACTCTCTAGCTTGGTCCTCTCATTTTAGAAGGTAGGATCCTTGGCATTATGTGACTTGCCCAAGTTCACTCAGGTACTAACTAGCAGCACAGGGTTTTGAATTCAGGTCCTTTGACTCCAAATTCAGTACTTTGCCCAGTCCTATGTTCCTCCTTTGAGAAGACAGCCACCCTTGTGATAGGGCTTGACAGTCAGCAGAAAGAACCCTAATGTCATTTATTTCCCTAACATCATTCATTAATTCAGTTAGTCTCTCTCTATATCTGTCTTGTAATCTCTTATATGTATAGTAACTTGTGTTAAGTACTACAGGTTCTACAAAATACAACATGAAGCTACCTCCTGCACAGCCTATAGTCTTATGGGAAAGATACAACCCAAAATAAGCTCAGATAACTAAGGGAGTAATTTCAATACCGGGTGAGTGATCTGAAGTACTGTAAAAATTGAAAAGGAGAACTCAGTGTACCAGTTTCTTGGTAAGATCAAGAGCCCTGGGAATGTCAGTTCCCCTTTCTATCCCACCTGGGTACTTCCAGCCTCTTCCCTTAGCCATCTTATCAAAAAGCAACCTTTCTGGAGATAATGCCCTGACGATGGCCTTTGTTGTAGTCTCTGCCTCCTTAGCAGGCGGCGGGCACAATTACTACTGACCCAGAAAGAAAATTCTCAATGCTAAAGCCCTTGGCATTGTAAAATGATTCACCATCAATAACTGATATTTTATCAGTGGAAATGACATTAAAGGAGTGTTACCATCTGCTTTGCTGTTGCACCATCAGGACCATGGGACCTTTCCATCTGACTTGCAGCTCAGACCTTTCCATATGTGTTGTCTTCCTCTTTAGAATGTGAACTCTTGGAAAGCAGGAACTGTCTGACTTCTTCATTTATTTCTACCACTTAGCAGTGTTTTACATGTATTAAGAACTTAATAAATGCCTTTTCTTCATCATTCTTTCTAGCTAGAGTAAAAGGACCTTGTCAGTGTCTCCTTGGTGGATTATACTCATTTCTTCAAACTTTTTCTTGCTTTCCCCATCTTATCATTGACATAGAGAACTGAGCAGAGTCTCTTTCCTTCGCTCATACAATGAATGGCTTCTCTCTTTACTTCCAAATTTAGTCACTTTCCTGATAAGACAGCATCAAAGATGAACTTCATAAAGGAGACATTGTTAGAACATGAAAAAGATTTTAATGAGTCAAGATTGGGAAGGGGTAAGTCCTGGCGAGGGAAGTGCAAGAGCAAAGTCATGAGGTCTTTTGTGGAGGGAAGTTCGTTGTGAGGAAGAGCCCAATCTGGCTGAGATAGAGTTCATGCAGAATAGTAGAAGATAAGTTTAGAAAAATGGTTTGGATCTAGATTGTGAAAAAGTCCTGAATTTATGCCAAGGGAAAAGAAAGGACTTTGGGGAAACATAAAAATCATGCATTCCTTTTGTGAATTCACATCCCTCATCCTCAATGGCCTGACCTTATGTTATAGTAACTGACTACAGATATTAGCTTCTCTAGTGCTTCAGGGTCACATAGGGCCCAGGTAACTTCTGTCTAGCTCTCTTTTCAGAAGCAGCTGAATTCCCTCCCCCCTTCCCAAATCCCTCATACCCATAGCTTTTCAGATCAACTGCAGTTCACTTTCACATCAAACTTCAGAGAACTTTAGGAAATCAGTAATCACCAAGGTAGGGAGCACTTAAAGGGAAGTTTTTTATTCTGTTCAAGCATTCTGTCCATTCCCAAGAAAGACAAAAGCAAGCAAGAACTGTTACATGAATAATTTCTTTTGGTACCAATATCAGTCAAGGAAATAACAGTCTTCTTAGTAGACACATTGGAAACTAAGCCATCAGACATTCCACAACATAAAGCATCAGAGGTAGAGAGAGGAGGGAAATATAAAAGCCTTTGAGGAGCTCACGAAACAATGAGTCTCTTAGAGTCCAAAAGCAGAGAAGATGTGCTAGATTACCCTTGGCTTCCTGGTGACCAAAAGTACCCCTGATGTAGCAGTAATTACCTATGCCACTGTGGATGACTCACTGCCTCTCTCTGAGTCCCAGCTTCTTCTTCTCAAAAGTGGGTGTTAATGAGAAGCCCATTACTTTTAGGATCAAATATTGAGTCTTCTTTTTAGCATTGAAAATTTCATAATCTGGCTCTATCTTAACTTTGTAGGTATATTATTCATTACTGTCGCTCATGTTCCTAATGTTCTGGCAAGAAGAATCTATTCGTTAGGCCCCAAACTTGACATTTCATCTCCTGCTTTTTGATAGACTATCCTCTATGCTTCTTCACTTCTAGCTTTCAGCTCAAGTACTACCTCCTCCACAAGGTTTGTTTTGGTCTGTACCCCCACCCCACCTTGGTTGTTGATGTCCTGTCTCATCCCTCCCGTGAAATTATTTTGTATTTGCTTATACCACTTACTAGAATGGAAGATCCTTGAGGACAAAGACAATTTCATTTTGGTCATTGTGTCTTTGTAGTACTAATGCATAGTGGGTGTTTTAGAAATCTTTTTGAATGCATTAGTAACTTCTGAGAGTATAGAGTTCTATGATTTTGTATCATAACACATTTAATAAACCCGTTGCCTGTCAGCTGTTCATCAACATGGTTGCCTGAATATGACACCCCCTACCATTATATTGCTGCTTAATATTTACCAGCGATGTGACCCTGGGCAAGTCCTTTAATCGCAATTGCCTTGGGAGGAGGGGAAGAAAAAGTATTATGTGCTTATTGCTATATTCAGGGAACGGATCTGAGCACTGGATACAAATACAAACAAGCAAGACAATGCCTGCCTTTAAGGAGCTTGCATTCTCCTTTAGGCAGAAGACACATTGTGAGGAGCTAGACTTAGAAAGGGGGAGCAAGGAGAAGATAGTGGTGTGACTTGAGATGACTTGATAGTGGTGTGACTTGAAAGAGAACTTGAATGAAGAGCAATAGAAGTGGAGGTAAAGAAGGACACCTCACCTCTCAAGCTCACTCTTATTTCTTCTTTTATTGCTTTGAGTCAGGCTTGATTCTTGTTTCTGCAGCCAGATCTACACTTAGTTTCCACAGTTCTCTCTCTGCGTGCAAATGGCTTTCTCCATCACAAGATCTTTGGAATTGGCCTGAATCATCTCATTGTTGAAAAGAACCATGTCTGCGAGAATTGATCATCACATTATCTTGTTGTTGCTATGTATGATGTATTTTTTTGGTTCTACCCACTTCACTCAGCAGCAGTTCATGGGAGTCTCTCCAAGCCTTTCTGAAATCATCCTACTGATCATTTTCATATAGAACAATAATACTCTACAACATGCATATACCATAACTTATTCAACCATTCTGTAACTGATAGGCATCTGCTCAGTTTCCAGTTTCTTGCCACCATAAAAAGGGCTGCCACAAACATTTTTGCACATGTGAGTCTTTCTCCTTTTTTTTATCACAATATGTTTTCATTAAATGGATTGTTCATTTGAACCCTTGAACGCTGAGAGATCCATTGTATTACATGTGGAACCATGATTGGGACAAGATTAAAGTCAATGTTTCCTCATTCCTCTCAATATTTCAGATGATGGGCAGGATTTTTTCTTGTCATTCTGGGTGAGTGATCATATTATCAGATGGGCTAATTCTGGTTGTGTCTTCTCCACTCTAATTCTTTGTTCATTTGATGTTCAGTAGTTTATTGATTGTGTTGGCTTTTTTTCATCAGAAGTGGCTTATGGAATCTTCAGACCATAAGAATATTTTTGCTAACCTTACCTGACCCAGAAGAACTACTGGGTGTGGGGTAAATGGAGAAGGTTTTAGCAGGGAAACCCATGTCTGGTCCCAAAGGTCAAGTAGTTGGCATCAACTTTTGTTAAGTAGTGATAAAGTGATTGGACATCTTCTTCCAGTAGAAAAGATTGATAGCATGTGCTCCATATCTGTTGATAGACTACATTTAATCCTCTGAATTTGACTATGCCAAATGGGGGATTACCTTGCCCTTTTATGGGAGATTTTTCCAGTATAAATGGCTATGTGATACAAAACATTTCTAAAGATGGATTCTTAATTTCCCAAGTGGAATCCTGCAGGCAGTAACATGAAGGCTATCAAAGCCTGAAAGTATCAAAAATATTATTACTTTTTTATGTCTCCAGGAGCCTCTTACTCTAAAACAATATTCCTATTATTTCAAACCCATCTGAAACTACTTTTCATCTCTTTTTCTGCTTGGTAGGAAGATTGTTTAGTAAAGAACACTCAGCATATGTAGGAAGCCTGTGGTCATCTCGGGGCCTAGAGCCCTGAGAAAGGATTAGCCTGTGACATGGGCTTAGGGATAGGACCAGGGACTTCTGTGTCTTACTGACTTCAGGGATTTCTTCTCTGTCTTGAGGATCTATCCACTTTCCTCCCTTTCATATTTAGACTATTGATCTCCATCATCAACCTTCCTTTGAGGTTCTCCTTAAACTTTGATATCCTTTACTTCTAACCTATGATTGATAACTTGTCCTGAACCTTTATCTTTGAAGAGCAGCAACATGGCATAGTGGAAAAAATGCTAGCCTTGGAGTCAGTCAGAAGGCCTGTGTTTAAGTCTAGCTCTGCTATTTTCTGGGTGCATGGCACTGGATCAGTCATTTCATTTATATCTCAGTTTCCATATTTGTAAAATGAAGATAATAATTCTGTGGTACTTAATAAGAATTGACATTTACATAGTGCCTTTGGGTTTCTCAGATATTTTATATACATTATCTCAATTAAGCATCAGAATGTCATGTTGGGCTGGGGAGGGAGAAAATTGTTATAGAAGAATAATTACTGTGATCTCTCTCATCTTTAAGTTTGTAATTTCTTGCCAGAAGTAAGATAAGTGCACATAAAAAAACCTATCATATCTAAACTTGGTAAGTGCCAGAGCAGGGTCAGAGGGTACTCATTTTGGGGTCTCTGTCCTTGAAAGAATTTCTGGAAGAGGCAGAATTTGAACCCTCTGCTAAGAATGTGCTAGAAGCAGTCAGGATTGGAGCATAGTAGGAACAAAAGCCGCAGGTGGGACTGGCAATGCACAAAGGCTGGAAGCTAGGAACTAGAAGGTACCTTAGATTATTGAGTCTAACCCCCTCATTTTATAGCTGGAGAAACAGGCCCAGAGAGTTCGCAACTTAGCCAAAGTTACATAGGGAAGAAGTATTTGAACTCAAGTTCAAAGGCAGCTAGCACTGTGAGACACCCAGCCAGAACATTCAGGCCTCAGAAAACTTTTTTAATGTTTTAAGTATTTTTAAAAATAACCTCGTTCAGTCTCCAACTACTAAGCTTTTTCCTTCTTCCCTCATAATTCCCTCATTTATCCCAGAGTTAGAGGCAATAAATTGGTCCATTTCTGAAAGCTCTTTTGCTTGTGTGGCACATTTAGGAAACACTCCCAGAAGGCCCTACTGTCCCTACACACGCCTGTGTCATTTAATCAATAGTTGCCTTTTCTCTAAAGGACTAATGGTTGCCATTGGTTCCCTTTGTGATGGACCTTGTGGATAAAATGGGATTCAGAAAACTGCAAGTGAGTCAGTCACATTTAGCTTATTGAAATCAATAATAGTGGCTCGGTCTTGTTTTTCTAGCTGCCTCCATCTCCTGTTTTTCTCAGTCCATTAGTAGCATTTATCCTCTGTTTTTGGTGACTCTTTTTCATTTAGTTTCTGTTTCAATCACGTCTATTTAAGGTCTTTCCCATTGGTCTTCGAGTTTTCCATTAATGGCAGGGTGCTGCTTCTTTGGGTTGATGGGTAACAACACTTGAAATGGCTCATTTTGGGACCTGAGTAAAGCACCAAGGACACCGGCTCTATCTCAAATTTCTGTACAATGAGTGACTGGCTGATGTCTAAAAAACAAAATTAAGGGGTAAGAGAGGGAGAAAGGAAAAGAGAAAGGCAAAATGGAGTAAATTATCTCACATAAAAAGAGACAAGAGAAAGCTTTTACAGTGTAAGGGAAAAGGGGGAGGGAAGAGGGAGGGAATGAACCTTACTTTCATTAAAATTGTCTCAAAGAGGAAACAACATACACACTCAATTAGGTATAGAGATCTATCTTACCATATAGTAAAGTATGAGGGGAAGGTGACAAGAGAAAGGGGTTAGGGTGATAGAAAGGAGGACAGCATGGGAGGAAGCAGTAAGTCAGAAGCAAAACACTCTTGAGGAGGGACAGAGGAAAGAGTGATAATAGAATAAACAGGTGGAATAGGATGGAGGGAAATATAGTTAACAATAGTAAGTGGAAAAAATTTTGAAGTGAGTTTCTCTGATCAAGGATTCATTTTTCAAACATATAGAGAACTGAGTCAAATTTATAAAAAAAAATAAGAGCTATTCCCCAATTGAAAAACAATTTAAAAATATGAACAGTTTTAGTAATCAGAGCTGCTTATAGCCATATGAAGAAATGTTCCAACACACAATAGGAGAAATGCAAGTAACACAATTCTGAGGTATTACCTCAATACCTATTAGTTTGGCTAATAGGGCAGAAAAGGAAAATGACAAATGTTAAAGGGGATGTGGGGAAAATGGGATAATAATGCACTATTTTAATCTAGTAGTCCCTCTTATAAGTCTAAATCCCAAAAGACATAAAAAACAAAAAGGAAAAGGACCTGTATGTTAAAAATATTTTTAGCAACTCTTTCCTGGTAGCAAAGAATTGGAAATTAAAAGGATCCCATGAATTGGGAAATAGCTGAACAAATTGTGCTATGTGATTGTGTTGAAATTTCTATTGTGCAGTAAGAACTGATGAGTAGGATGCTGTCGGAAAAACCTGTAAAGACTTCCATGACCTCATACAAAATGAAATGTACCAAATACAAAGTAATAGCAATGTTGTTGCGTGATCAGTTATGAGTAACTTAGCTAGTCTCAATAATACAATGATCCAAGACAACTCTGAAGAAATTAGGATTAATAACACTATCTCCAGAGAAAGAACTGATGGTATCTGAATATAGGTTGAAACATGTTTTCTTATTTTCTTGATTTTTCTTGAGGTTTTTTTGGTCTTTGTTTTCTTTATCACTATTTCTACTATGAAAATGATCTGCTTAACTACACATGTATAATCTACATATGTAATTGCTTGCCTTATTAGTGAGGGGGCAATGGGGAGGGAGGAAAGTGGAGAATTTGGAACTCAAAGTTCTAAAAACATATGTTAAAATTATTTTTATATGTAACTGGGGAAAATAAAATACTAAATAATCAAACAAACAAACAATCAATGAGAAGCTGGACTAGGGCTTTAAAGAACAGGAAATGTTTCATGGAGTAAGAACATTGCATTTGAAGTCAGCTGACTTGGGATCAAGTCTGTCACTTACTAGCTGAATGATTTTGGGCAAGTCATTTGTTCTCTTTGAACTTTAGTTTCTCTATCTGTAAAATGTGGTTAGTAATTGTCATACCTATCTTTCAGGATACTTGATTGTAGGCTCTGTGAGGGAAGTGATTATGTATTTTTTTTTTGGTTAATTTTCTTTCTTTTTAAATTTTTGCTTTTTTAATTTTATTTTTTATTAAAGCTTTTTATTCTTCAAAATATATGCACGGACAATTCTTCAACATTAACCCTTGCACAACCCTGTGTTCCAATTTTCCCCTTTTCCCTACGCCCTTCCCTAGATGGCAAGTAATCCAATATATGTTTAACATGGTAGAAATATATGTTAAATTCAATATATGGATACATATTTATACAATTATCATGCCACACAAGAGAAAAAGTGAAGCAAATTAAAATGCAAGTGGATAACAAAAAAAGAATGAAAATGTTATGTTGTGAACCATACTCTGTTCCCACAGTCCTCTCTCTGGATGTAGTTGCTCTCTTCATCACTGAACAATTGGAACTGTTTTGAACTATTTCATTGATGAAGAGGGCCTCGTCCATCAGGATTGATCATCATATAGTATTGTTGTTGAGATATATAGTGATCTCCTGGTCCTGCTCATTTCACTCAGCATCAGTTCCTGTAAGTCTCTCCAGGCCTCTCTGTCTTCATCCTGCTGGTCATTTTACAGAACAATAATATTCCATAACATTCATATACCATAATTTACCCAACCATTCTCCATTTTATGGGCATCCATTCAGTTTCCAGTTTCTAGCCACTACACAAAGGGGTGCCACATTCTTGCACATGTGGGTCCTTTTCCCTTTTTTATGATCTTTTTGGGATACAGGCCCAGTAGAAACGCTTCTGGATCAAAGGGTATATACACAGTTTGATAACTTTTTGAGCACAATTCCAGATTGCTCTCTAGAATGGCTGGATGTATTCACAATTCCACCAACAATGCATCAGTGTCCCAGTTTTCCCACATCCCCTTCAAAATTTGTCATTATCTTTTCCTGTCATCTTAGCCAATCTGACAGGTGTGTAGTGGTGTCTCAGAGTTGTCTTAATATGTATTTCTCTGATCAATAGTGATTTAGAGCACCTTTCCACATAGCTAGAAATGGTTTCCATTTCTTCATCTAAAATTTGTGACTATCTCTTTTAAAAGTTTTATCTTCGTTCTCCTTTCCCTCTTTCCAAGCCACTACACTATATCTAGTTACCATGTCTTGTCCATTCTATTGCAATAGCATTTTGTATCCAGTGCCCTGCATGTAGTAAATACTTTTGGATAGATTAATTCCATTTCCTTCTCTTCACTCATGTGACCACCACCATCCTAGTTCAAGCCTTCACCCCCTCTTGTCTAGACTACTATAAAGTCCTCCTAATTGGCATTCATACAGCCAGCCTTGCCCTTCAGGAATCCATCCTCCATACAACTGACAAGTTGATATTCTTAAAGCCCATATCTGACCACGTTACTCCCTTTCTCAAGAAGCTTCAATAGTTCCCTATCAAGTATATTTTCTTGATTCCCTGCACTTAAGCCACAATGGCTGTTAGGCTATGCGTGATGGGGAAAAGAAATCCCCTCACTATACTCTCCCCATGAGTTAAAGGGAGAAGTGGCAGAGACCTACACATCAGGCTTAAAAACAAGGAACAAAAATTCTCATGACTGGAGTTTTTTGTGTTATCTTCAATCATGTAGTGCATGGGATCACATCTATTAACAATAACAACAATAACAACAATAGCTAGTAGTCTTATAGCACTTTAAGGTTTGCAATTTGCACTTATTATCAAATTTGGTCTTTACAATAACTCTGTGAGATAGGCACAATTATTATCTCCATTTTTACAGATAGGAAACAGGCTGAGTGAGGTTAAGTGACTTATGCAGGGTCACACAGCTAGTATCTGAGGCTAGATTCAAATTCAGGTCTTCCCGACTCCAAATTCACCATTTTCTCCCCTCTGCTACTATGTGACATATAAGTCATTGAATAATTGGTTTTTGGTAGTTCAATTAAGAATGTCATTTAAGAGTTCTGCTTGTTCCTTAGTGATTAACATACTTCTACTAGATCATTCCTTCTCAATTCCAGTGATTCTGAGTCTCTGGCTAACGTGTTTCAAACCCTTTTCTTAGACTTACCTATCTCCATCTCCACTAGTTCAGCCCCACCAATGTCCTTCCTGCTTTAAAGCTACTCATACCTTCTACCCTGCTCTGTGGAATGCTTATTCAATAGATAACAAACTAACTTTCATCTTAAACCTTTTCCTTTCTTGCTTCCTCCTTCCTTTGGTATCCATCGAGACCTGGCTCTGTCCTGATGCCACATTTTCCTTGGTCTTTCCTGCATTGACTGCATTTTCACTCATTTCTGACCTTCCCTGCTACAGGTTGTGGTAGAGGAGTTAAAATATTCCTTCCTCCTAGTTGTCACTTCCAGGCTTTCCCTCTATCACTGTCCCTCAGTAAACTCTTCTCTTTTGAGGTTCAGTCAATCAATATTCATCACTCAATCAAAATTCTGATAGCTGTAGTCTATCAACCTTTCCTCAATGAGTTCAGTGTGGCTCACAGTCTTTCTCCCCTCTCCAACTCCTTCCCTCATAATAGGAAACTTCCAAATACAAATTGGTATTTCCCTAAATACAATAACATCCTATTTCCTCAACTTACTCCCTTCCTATGACTTATTCTTTTATCCCCTTTCTGTTATACTTCTGCAAATACTCCATGTTCATGTTTGTGAACTCTGAAATGTCCTCAACTATTCGTAGTCTGTTGTCATTCCACTGCTCTCTGTTTTGGAACCCTACAATCTGTTATTCATCTTCCTCTTGCTCCATCCTTTAGTTCTTCTGTAAAGAAGTCAGTAGTCAGTGCAGAGGTTATGGCCTGAGAAAGAACTATAGGCTTTTTCAAAACCTTTCATCCCTCCTCGAATTTTCCCTGGCTTCCTTTGCTTCCTCTCTCCTATCAGAAGCTTGTCTCATATTACTCTGAAAAAAGAGGAGTTTTCTGACAGCTTTTGGTTCTCTACTCCTTCTCATTTCATGTGATTCAAATGCCTTCTGCTCTTTTCTCTTCCTTCATCTCTGTCTCAGGAGAAAAAGTGGCCTTTCTTCTGGCTAAGGCATGATGACCAAATGATTCCATCTTCTCTAGCAGATTGACTTTTCTATCATCCCCACTTTCTCTCTAATATTTAAACCTTTCCTGTCTATAGTTTCCCAACTACCTACAAAGATACCCATGTCTCTTCCATCTTTAAAAAAACTCTCACTTGATTGATAAAAAATACCATCATTTAAAAACCCTGTAAGCTAACATTCTAGATCTCTTTTTCTTTTTGTGTATAAATTCCTTGAGAAAACCATTTCCATTTGGTTCTTCCACTTCCTTTCTTCTCACTCTTTTAATTCTCTTCACTATGGCTTTCTACCCCATAATTCAAGTAAACCTGCTCTTTCCAAACTTACCAATGATCTCTTAATTGTCAAATCTAATAGCCTTTTCTCACTTTTCACCCTTCTTGACCTCTCTGTATCTTTTGACACTACTGATCACTCTGTTTCTCTTGATGCTCTCTTCCAGGTGTGTTAAAAAGCTCAAATAAGAAAATGGATTCAAAGCACTTTACAGACCTCAAAGTCTATATATATTTAACTTCTAGTTAGCAGTAGCAGCAGCAGCAGCAGCAGCAGCAGCAGAAACCTCCAGTCTCCAGCTCATGGCTCCCTGTTGCTTTCAGGATCAAATAGAAATCCTCTGTTTGGCTTTTAAAGCCATTAAAACCTAATTCTTTCCTATATTTCCAGAGGTTTTGTTTTTTTACATTTTATATTCTCACTCTCATACTCTATAATCCAGTGACACTGGCCTCCTTCCTTACTATTCCTCATAAATAGTATTACATATCCTGACTTGAAGATTTTCACTGGCTGTCCCTCCATTCCTGGAACTCTTTCCCTCGTCATCTCAACCTCCCAGCTTCCCTGGCTTCCTTGAAGTCTAAGCTAAAGTTCCAGCTTTTAAAAGTTCCAGTCCTCCTTAATTTTAGTGCCTTCCCTTGGAAATTGATTCCAATTTGCCCTGTATAATATCCTGTTTGGTGCATAGTGGATGCTTAATAAATGCTTGTTGCCTGAATGGTATTTTGAAGACCTTTTCCAACTTCTGCTAGTATATTTTAAAATTTCTCGCTTAAAAAACAAAATAAATAAAATCTTAAGTTACTCTTTAGCTGGCTAGCCAGGGACTAGATTTCCACATAAAATAGAGAACATCAGACCTGGAAAAATCCTCAAAGTCCAAGACTCTCCCTTTACAGAGAAAAGCAAGGCCTAAAGAAGACATGTAACTTGTCTAAGTTCATGTAACTGATGACCTTTTACAACACCTATATGTCTGTCTTCTCTCAATTCTGTTAGAGTAGTGCGTGTCCTGGTCACATGAGGGAAATGGACATGTGGAAGAATGCCAGGTCACTCCCATTTCTGTAGCACTTTATGATCTGCCAAACATTATTGGTAAATGGTGTGAGTGCTCTCTCTATTACTATGAGGAAACTAAAAATCTCAACATTATATGAGGCCTAGGAACTAAATGACTTATCTATATACAGTCATACAGCATCAGAGCTAGTACTTGAATGCCACTTGCCTCACTCTTTCCGTTACACCATGGTACCTCTAATGCTTTACAATTTGTAAATGTAGCTTTGACTGGCCCAATGACATAGAGATTGACCAACATTGGAATTGCTACAAGTGGGAAATTGGCTGGGACGTTGAAGGGAATGGAAATAAAAAATGCTAGGGGATCTGATTAATAAGGCAGGCAGGGTATGCAAACAGAATATTTTTTTACTAAAAATTTATTTTAAAAATACTAAAAATTATTTTTAAATTATAAAACAAAATAATAAATTAAAAAATAACTTTAAATTACTAAAAAAATTATCACTAAAAATGATGTTATCCCCAGAAGTCTTCCATGGTAGAAGTGATATCTCCCAGCTGTTAAGGAAGTGTCTCCATAATACTCTATGGTCAATGATATTCTCTCAGGAAGTTAAGTAACATTAGTTTCTTACATTTATAGCTGGCATTATTTTTTATCACTCATGGGGAACAACCTAGTGTAATGGATATTCTTGAGCTCAGAATCAGACATATCTGGGTTCAAAATCTCTTAACTTGTACTTTTCAATCTTTGTATGCAGGTTACCACATTATAATTATATATGTACATGATTTATATTCCCAACTAGACAATAAGCATTTGAGAGCAGGTGTTGTATATTAAGAATGTTTAAAATATGAGTTCAAATGTGCCCATATATACTTCCTAACTTTGTGACTCTGGACAAGTCATTTTACCCTGTTTACCTCAGATTCCTCATCTATAAAATGAGCTGGAGAAGGAAATGGCAAACCACTCCAGTGTTTTTGCCAAGAAAATCCCAGATGGGCTCACAAAGAATTGGACATGACTTACATGAATAAACTACAGCAAAAATGTGTCCATTGACTTCTAGCCATTGCCCCTGCCCCCAGTACAATGCCTTGAACATAGTATCTGCACTAATGCATGACTGAACTCTTTTTGCTTTTTTAAATTTAAATTTTCTTTTTTATTTTGAATAAAACAGCCATTGACCAACATGGACATTCCAGTAAACAAAGAACACCCCAAAAAAAGATTGTATATGAGGTCATGAACTATGTACAAGGTTTTTTTTTTGCTAAAATGTTTAATAAATTGAACACAATGATGACATAATTACCTTGTTTGTTAAAACTGACTTTTAAAATAGCATTTAAAGGTTATCTCCTTTGATTAACACAGCAATCCTTGAGTAATGTTCAGTTCTTTCAGTCCCATCTGATTCACTGTGACCCTATCTGAAATTGTTTTTGGAGTGGTTTGCTATTTCTTTCTCCAGCTCATGTAATATTCTTTTTCATTTTCTGTAGATCTTGGGACCAGCTTCTTTTCAGTAGAGTAATCACCACAAGAGTAGCCAGGTATTAAAGTCCAAATTCTTTATTGTCTCCTGCCTGGGGCTGGGCAGCTTTCTGGAGGTCCTTCAGGAGTCTTGGTTTCAGTGGAGAAGTGCAGGAGGCCAGGCCAGCCACCACGAGGCTGATGAAGATGGAATGAATCTGAGTCCAAGGGCTTGTGCTCCAGCCTCCAGCCTTTTGTCCGCTTGTCTTCTTATCTTCTCTGGCTCTGAATGAATCTGGCTCTTAGTCCCTGATTATATGCTCTACACTGAGTATAAACCAATCATTATATCACCAGGAAACCATTATTTGTTGTAAGATTAAACCAATCATACTGAACTTAGAGAACTATTAAGCACCATGCTAAACTAGATAACCATTATCTTTATCAATTCCACTGACTTAGCAACTTGTAATAATCCTGGTTTCAAGTTCAGACTTCTGGCCCATAACAAGCTCATTTTACATATTAGGAACTGAGAAAAACAAGGTGAAGTGACTTTTCCAGGTTCATACAGCTAATGAGTGCCTGAGATCAAATTTGAACTAAGGAAGATGAGTCTTTTTGATCCCAGGCCCAGCACTCAATCCTCTGAAGTGCCATCTAGCTAATATTTACTGACAAGTGAACTGGGGCACTTAGAACATTTGTCATTTGCCTGTAGTAGGAAAGGAAGCAGATTTGATACCTCTCTCTGTTGCTCCAATTAATGTGATCCAGGACAAGACAGAGGTGGAAAGACTGCTGACCCTAGAGTCAAGGGACCTTTTTAAAATACCTATATCAACTTGGAAAAATCTCTGCGCTTCTATTTTTTCTCCTGTAAAATGAAGTGATTCGACAGTGGTGTCAAACAAATAGAAATGGAGGCCACTAAGCCATACATATATAAGGATCCCTGCAGGCTATATATCAACTTTAGTTTTAAAATGTAATATTATCTATATTCTATTGTATTTTTAATTTTGTTAATTATTCCCTGTTTACATTTTGATCTGGTGACCCATGGGCCACGTGGTTCAACACCTCTGAGCTAGATGGTCTTTGAACTCCCAGCTTTAGATCTGTCATTCTATGAACTTGATAGGAAATATTCAGTTGAGTGCCCCTGGAATCTATGTTGCAATATATTACCATAAGTAAATCTAAGGTACCAAAAATAGCTCTCATTTCTAGAGCAATTTAAATTTACAAAGAACTTGGCACTCAATGCTCTTTGAGGTGAGTTTTACAAGTGTATTTGTGTTTTTTAATAAAGATGAGGAAATTGAGGCTCAGTTGAGATGCCTATGGTCACATGTAATCCGGGTCTCCTAACACCACATCTCCTGCTCTTTCCACTGTATCATGATGGTAGCTAGATTTATACAAGATTTTAATTTTAATTTGGCTTATCATTTGGCTACTAAGCTTCCCTTGCCAGTTGTCACTCTTTATTGGGTGGTTTGATTTAAATTCTCCATATCTGGATGGTTTGGAAAAAGCTAAAAGAAATATGAGAAGGGAATCTTGCCTTCTGGGAATCACATGAGGTGATAAACTTTGGGGCATCATTCTGATCATGAGTTCCATTTGCTTGATTAGTGCTTTTCAGTGACTAAGAATATCAGCTGAAAATCATATCAGTTGTAAAACCATCTGATGCAACAGCATTGTTTTGAAAATGAGAGTGGAGACAGTATCAACTGGGGACAGGAGACTAGTTCTAGAGGTGATCTCAGGATCATAGGTCCTATTGTATCCATTAGAAGGCCTCAAGGACTGAGTTGTTATCTTTAGTTAGTCCTTTGTGGAAAAGTATGCTAAAGGGTTTAATTCTAAAGGCTATTCCCAAAGTTAGCTCTAAATACATAGATCTTTTTTTTTTTTTTTTAGTTCTTACATGGTACCAAACAGTGAATCATAATGGGGGAAATGTATTGGCTGATTCATTTTGGAGCAATGTCATATGAAGAATTTCATTAATAATGGTATTTTGTAAATATGCATGAGGCCTGCTCCTTCTCCACAATTTCAGCAATGTCACTTCCTAGCTGAGTTAAAAAGTGGCATGAGACTGAACAGTGGTGGCTTTTCATTGGCCAGCATTCCCATTACTGGTAGTCTGCACTGATGGACAGTTGAAGCAGCCAGTGACAGGACATTTAGGAGTGCTGAAGTATACATTTCTTTTGGTATCACTTGGGGACAGGAGAATATTCTACAAAAAGAAAATTCCACACAGTAATCTAACCAAGCAAAATGGCCATTGCTACTTTGGAAATACAAGATCAATAGCAGATACTACCAGAAACTGTTTTCTATTTAGTGGGTTTCTTACTATCTGATGAATAACTGGAGAAATTGGAGGTGGATGTGAGGGAAAGAGAATTTCCTTGTTTATATCGCCAAAGGAGCAAAAGTCACAAATGTTCTTATAAATTGTTTTAGACTAATTCAGGTGGAGCAAGATGTACAGATTGGGTAATGTCAAAATATGGAGAGTCTTGAAAGACAAATAGTAGAATTTGTACTTGATGTGATTGGGACTTTGGATTTTTGAGAGAGGGAGTGATATGATTAAGGGAAAGTCCAAAGGGAGTGGGTAGTGCCAGCTTACACAGATATTATGTGGCTATGTACTATGACCAGCTCTGGTAGGTGAGTTTTTGTCTTATTTTGGTGAGACTTGGACCTTCAGGACATTTCTTACCTGTCTCAACTATGATCATATTTTTTCTTTTCTTTTTTTTTAAAAATAGCTTTTTATTTTTCAAAATATATGCAAAGATAGTTTTCAACATTTCCCCTTGCAAAACCATGTGTTCCAAATTTTTCCCCCTCCCCACCCTCCCTTTCCTAGACAGCAAGTAATCTAGTATAGGTTAAACATGTCCAATTCTTCCAAATATTTACACATTTATCATGCTGAACAAGAAAAAACAGATCAAAAAGGAAAATAATGAGAAAGAAAAATGCAAGCAAGCAAACAGAATAGCAAAAAAGATGAAAATATTATGTTGTGAGCCACATTCAGTTGCCATAGTCTTTTCTCTGGATACAGACGGCTCTCTCAATCATAAGTCTATTGGAATTGCCCTGAATAACGACATTATTAAAAAGAGTCAAGTTAAAAAGATCACAGTTGTGTGATCCTATTTTCTAATCATTTCCATCTGAGCAGAAACTTGGCCTCTATTCTTAGATTACTGGTTCTGATGGTTGAGCTTTCCTCTTTTGCCTGTGCTCAGTTTTGCACAATACTTCTTGTATTGCCCTTGCATGATTATTATCTTCCCCCTTCTTTTTCCTTTTCCCTTTTCATCAAGTCTTTTTGCATTGTCTTCTTCCATTAGAATGTAAGCTTCTTGAGGGTAAGCACTGTCTTGCTTGTTTATATTTGGATCCCCAGTGATTAGCATTCTACCTGGCATGAGTAAGTGCATGTTCTGTTCATCTATCTGTCTATCTGTCTGTCTATCTATCTATCTATCTATCTATCTATCTATCTATCTAATGTCTGTCTGTCTGTCTGTCTATCTATCCTCCACAGTAGAAGTACATTGGTAGAGGGCCATGCCTTGCAAGCTGAACTGGCACAATGAAACAAAGCAGATGAGCTTGAGAGCTAGAGGGTTTCTAACTCTACTAATTCTGAAGTCCAGGCAGTTTTCAGCAGTGATCCCATCATGAACAACTTCCTCTTCTGGAGTGAAAAGATTGTTCTTTCCCTGGATGACACCTCCAAGTCCCATTTGCTGAAGGTCTTCCACCTCCAGACTTAGTGCATAGATGGCAGAGCAGCTGATTCATGACAAAATATTCCTTTCCAGACTAATTCAGGAAGCAGGAGCAGGAAAAACACAACCAGAAGGCGCTTTAGTCCTATCGGGTCCCTCAGGAGCAAATTACCCTAAGAAGAGAAGGAAGCTGTTGGCCAACATTTTGTTTGGCTCTTTTCAGCCAGCTACACATGAAAGTGCTGCCAAATGGAACAACTTAGGAATTTGAAAAGGCAGGAGACAAAAGCTGTTTTTTTGGAACAGATAGTGGTAAAATATGGCAGGACCACATAGTTAAAATCTCCCAAAAGAAATTTAAGTACTGAATTTGTTTACTAACCGCTAGTCACAGGGAAGTTTGTTATAAAAATCAAGTATATTTCTTCTGTTCTTCAGTATGTCATTTTGAAGTTTGGTCAGTGTGTGTACCTCCTTCCTGGGATGCAGGTAGCAGCCCTCTTACTATATGGGCAATGGTCTTTGGGAGATGTCAAAAGATGAATCATCTTGCTTGTGGCCAACTTGAGCCCCTTTGAATTTATCTAGACTGACTCTAGGAAGACAGATTCATAGTCCATTACCAGGACTTGAAGCTGGCCAGCTTTGGAAAACCCTGCAGTATGTAAGTTCTACTAGCACAACTTTGATTATAGTCCACTCTAACAAAAATAGAGTGTCTAACATCAGAGAACTAAAAAGGAGGAGAGAAATGATTGGTCTTTTATTAGAAGATTTGACATCTATAAAAGACTTTGCTCAAAGATTAGGCCATGTAGAAAGATCTTATGCTTGTTATTTATACTTAAACCTCTAGCTTATGGTGGTTATTCCGTGTTTTGATACAGACTTGTGATTTAGCAACGCATGAAAACTTTTCCCACCAATGCACATCAGTAATCGATCAGCATTTTGGAGAACTATCTGGGGACACAGAGTTTAAGTCACTTGCCCACTGTCACACAGATAGTATATGTTAGAGGCAGAGACTGACTCTTTGGGGTGTAAAAGAATCTTATATTCTAAATCCATAGAAGTCTTCCAGCCTTTCTCTAGGGTTTCCTTCCCTGCCTACCTATCAGCAACAAAAATTAAGATGGCCTAGAGCCAGGACCATCTGAAAATCAGGACAGAAAGAACTAACTATATTCTGGCTGAGTTGTGAGGGTTGTACAGACCTGCATTAACAGTCCAGTACATCAGCTTGAGACAATGTACTACCTGTAGGACAGGTATTATTTTTGAAATAAGACTTAGAAGGGAGAGAGTAAGCTGCATGTTTTGTCTTCAGATGGGTGTGAGGAGAGAAGGGCACTTTTTTGTCTGACTAATATGGCTAAGTAAGTTGAATGATTGCAGACATAGACTTTAGGACTGGAAGGGACATTACGGGTCCTTTTACAAATGAGAATACTGAGGCTCAGAGTATTGAGTGATTTGCCCAAAATATCACAGATAGTAAGAGGCATATCCTTTTGACTCCAAATTCAGCTTTCTTTCCACTGTGTCACTCATAATCTGTGAATACATACACAGAAACACAGATACATACATACATACATACATACATACATACATATAAGTAGATATGTTGAGTGGATACTGTTGGGATTAGGATATGATGATACATAACTGTTCAACTAAGTACTTGGAGGAAGGGGAAGAATATTGGCACCTGTCTAGGAAGAGGTAGAAGAACACATTGGATAATGGGAATAAATGACCAAAAGGTACATTGAGCAGCAGGGAATTGGGTTGGAGCTTCTATATGGCATTGTCTATCAGCAAATACTCTATAATCAATCTTAGGGTTTGCAAAAAAGAACATGACAGTAAGGTTGGTATAATGGCTTATTTGATTTCCCCCCTTAAAGAGCATCAGTCCACCATTGGTGTGGCCAGGGTGGAAGAAAAAAAAGCCAACAGCACCATTCAAACTCGGCCAAACCAAGCTTTCCATGATAATTGCATCAAGAGATAGATTCACTTTTGCTCTTAACACTAAAGATATAATCAGCATTCTAATATATCACCAACAAAACCCTGTAAGAAGAGAGAGAGATACTCCATTTAAAATAACTGCAGACTTGGAAGTACATCTGCCAAACCAAACCCAGGAACCATGTGAACAAAATTAGAAATGACTTTTTGTACAAATAAAATCAGATTTAAGGAATTGGAGAAATATTAGTAACTAATAGGTAGGCAGGAACAGTGTAATAAAATGACAGTTTTACCTATTTATTAAATGCCATCCCAATTAAATTACCAAAAGTTTATTTTACTGAGCTAGAAAGAATAACAAAAATTCATTTGGAAGAACCGAAGGTCAAGAACATAAAAAAAAAACTAATAAAAAAAGTAAAGGAAGGAGGTTTAGCAGTACTACATCTTAAACTAAGGCAGTAATTATCAAAAGCATCAGGTACTAAGAAATAGAAAAGTAGATCACTGGAACAGAGTAGACATACAACACACAGCAGCAAATGATTATAGTAACTTTGTGTTTGACAAGTATAAAGACTTAGGTTTGGGGGTTAAGAATTCATTATTTGATAAAAAAAAAAGTGTTGGGAAAACTAGAAGGCAGTCAGGCAGAAATTGGGCATAGACCAATGTCTTAGCTCATTTACTAAGATAATGTCAACATGGATACGTGACCTAGATATAAAAGAAGATATCACAAGACAAAAGAACATGAGGCATATTGCCTATCAGACTTATGGATAGGAGAACAATTTATGAACACATAAGGCATAGAAAGCATTTTGAGGTATAAAATGGATAATTTAGATTACATTAAATTAAAAAGGTTTGTACAAATAAAACCAATGTAGACAAGATCAGAAGGAAAGCAGAAAATTGGGGAAGAAATTTCATAGATAGTTTCTCAGTTAAAGGTCTAATATCTTAAATTTGTAAAGAACTTTTAATAGTACAAGTCATCCTTCACTTGATAAGTGAAGGAAAACAGGAGTTTTCCAATGAAGAAATCAAAACAATTTACAGTCATGTGAAAAAATTCTCTAAATTATTATTTATTAGAGAAATACAAATAAAAATAAGCTTGAGATAAAATTTTAGACCTCTCAGATTGGCTAAAGTAATAGAAGAAGAAAACAACAAATGTCGGAGGTGATGTGAAAAAAATTGGGACTTTTTTGCCTTTATATTTAAGTTCAAAATGAATTTTAAAAGGTCATAAAAGAAATAAAGCCCTAAAGGATTAGCTGCATTTGCAGTGTTAATAATTGTTTAGGCATTCCCTCATTTAGATATCTGACTAAAAGCGAATTCATACAGTTGAGGGCAGTAGCCCTTTGGTATTCCTTGTATGATCTCCAACTTCCTTTGGGACTTGGACCTTTGATACAAGATCTGGTCAAACTAGTTGGGCTATCTGAGCTGGCCGGGGTTTTACAGCCCCCATTCTAATCTGCTCAGATAGACCAAATGGCATCAGGAAATTCCTTTTGGGAAGAGACTTCTGTCTGTCCCCAAAAGGTAACAAGAGAATCCTTATCTTATTTATATCATTCTCCGGAACCTCCTTACATCACTCTCAGGCTGAATGATTATGCTCTGATATAAAAGAGAGAACTCAAAAAAATCTACTCTTGCAAAAATGGGCCTTGTACCATGCAGCCATTTTGCCCACCGGCTCTCTGGTGTTTCCATTCTAATCAATAAAGACTATGTTTCCATACAGCATTAAGTAGCAAATTCCTTTGCTGCCGAACCCGCCCTTGGTTACTTTGGGGAAGGAAGGAGAGAGAGAAAAGGAACTGACCCATCTCGGTTTAGACCACAATTTACTCCTCATCATTTACTCCTCCTCATTTAATCCTCATCAATACCTGCACAAGGAGGAACAGGTAGGGCACTATTAATGATATAGCAATGATAGGTTTCCAAGCCTGATTCTGACACTGATCTTTGTTATCTTGGGAAAGTCACATCCCCTTTCTGGTTCTCTTTTTTTCCTCAATAAAAGAAAGGGGAAAATATGGAGAATGGAAACCTTCAAGGTCCTTTCCAATGCTAGCATTTCTATGCATCCATGCTTTCATGAGTATTGTTTTAGAGGCTAGTAGAACAATGGAGTATTTGAACCAATGGAAGAGTAATCCCTTAATGCCTGCTTGGTGCTGGTTGTTTTGCAAAGAAGAGAGTGTGGACCTTGCCCTTGAAGAGCTGATGTCTCACCATTCATGATGTTGGCTATTATGCCTTGCTTCCTCCTATCCTTGTTGCATTTTAGCAACACAAAACCCTGAAAATCAGATTCAACCCTACAACAGATGATGCCGCCTGCCTCTGTAATCTCTTTTTACACTCTCAAGTTAGAGGCTCCTGGTGTTTTTTTTTTTTTTTTGGTTGTTCATGTGTAGTGTAATGAAGCTTGCACAGCCATGGATCTTGGCCCAGGCCTTCTAAGCCAGAAGCTTCACTTAAGCTCATGCAGTAGGAGGGAAAATGTATTGTTATTCTTTTTCCTTCCCCTGCCAACTATTTGTTTCTGTACATGTTGAGTTAAGTTGTTTGACCAAGCACAAAGAAAGAAATATATTACCACTGAAGTTCAGATGGTCCTGTTTAAGAAGTATACTCAAGAAAGTACCCTACCCTATCACCAAAAAGGTTTGCAGAGAAAATGAGTCTTTTTTATTTTCAGGTCACCAAAAGAAATGTATTTCTTTGATCAGATTCCATTTCTTCCAAAGGAAAACTACTACTTGTGGATTATTTTCTTAATATTTTGATTTAGATCTGTGAGTTTATCAGTGTATGAAAGTTCCCATGTAGAAATTCCTTCCACAAGGCAGAGCTGTAACAAATCTTAGAGAACTCCTCAGGGAAATGAGAGGTTAAGTGACTCACCTAGGGTCAAAGATTTAGCATGTCACAAAGGCAGAACTTTGGATTCAGGTCTTCTTGACTATTTAGCCATGTTACCTCTCATAATTTTTGTAATCATTTTTGCATATCCACTTATAATATGAAGAGGGGACTTATTCTGCATGATTCCTTTAGTTCCTAGATCTCTATTTGCTCTTCCATGATTCATTCAAGTTCATTTCTCCTTAATTCTCCATGGTGCATTATTTGTCTCCACTACCTAAGTTTTTATACTGGTCTTTGGGAGTGTAGAAAACCTTTCTGTCCCATTGCCAAGCTATGGCCACTTCCAAGGTATAGGTTCAAAAATTGAGATTGAAGATGACTAGCCTTGATGTTTTACTTGAAAAAAAATGTTAATCAAACTCTTATGTTGGTGTAAACTCACTAGGTACTAGCAGTATAACACAACCTCTAAAAATGCTAGTATAATATTAGGCTATGGAGAAAAATGTTTTCGTGTTTATCTTTTTTTAAAAAAGCCTTTTGTTTGCAAAACATATATAAGATAGTTTTCAACATTCACCCTTAGAAAACCTTGTGTTCCAAATTTTTTTCTCCTTCTCTTTCCCCACCTCCTCCCCTAGATGTTAATATATGTTAAATATATACAATTCTTATTAAATATGTACAATTATTATGCTGCACAAGAAAAATCAAATCAAAAAGGAAAAAATTAGAAAGAAAATAAAATGCAAGCAAACAGCAACAAAAAGAGTGAGAATTCTATGCTGTGCTCCACACTCAGTGCCCACCATCCTCTCTCTGGGTGCAGATGGCTCTCTTCATCACGAGACCATTGGAACTGGCCTGAATCACCTCACTGTAGAAAAAAAGCCGCATACATCAGGATTGATCATTGTATAATCTTGTTGTTGCTGTGTACAAGGTTCTCCTGGTTCTGCTCACTTCACTCAGCATCAGTTCTGGTAAGTCTCTCCTGGTCTCTCTGTAATCAGCCTGCTGATCATTTCTTATAGAACAATAATATTCTATAACACTCATATACCACAATTTATCCAGCCATCCCCCAGCTGATGGGCAGCCACTCAGTTTCCAATTTCTAGCCACTACAAAAAGGGCTGCACAAACATTTCTGCTCATATGGGTTACTTTCCCTCCTTTAAGATCTCTTTGGAATACGGGGCCAGTAGAGATACAAAAGGCATGCACAGTTTGAGGGCCCTTTGGGGCATAGTTCCAAATTGTTCTCTTGAATTGATGATCCAGTTGGATCACTTCAGAACTTTACCAACAATATATTAGTTTTTCCCAGTTTTTCCACCTTGCCTCCAACATTTATCATTATCTTTTCCTTTCATCTTACCCAGTCTGAGAGGCATGAACTGGTATCTCAAAATTGTCTTAATAATTTTCCTATTTAGAATGAAGAGATGCTAGTAAACCTGTACTCTGGGCTGGTCACCCACAATAAGAATGTCGTGTTTCATGCTGGGAGTTCCATTATAAGGAGGTAAACAAATCTGAGTGTATCCAGAAGATAATAACCAAGTTGAGTGAGTCTCAGAAGCATGTTATCAGTTTAAAAGAAATCAAATGAGATTTTTAATGTAAAAAAATATTTGAGGGAGGCATAATATTACCTGTCCTCAAAAGGGTTCTCACATAGGAACAGCTTTATTAGATATATTCTGTGTAGTTTGGGAATTCAGAACTAGGGCCAATGATTGAAAATAATCATGATTGCTGTAAATTCTACCTTAATATTTGGGAGTCCTTTCTAATAATTAGAGCTGCCTCTTGAAGGAACAAGCCCTCACACAAGCTAATGTGTTTCCACAGAACTGATGGATCTAGTCTAACATGTATTTGAACCACAGTTCTTTGCTTAAAGACCATGGGGAGATGGGGGGGGGTGTGAGGGATTGGTGAGGAATAGACCTCCTCCCTCTTTTAGCAATTAATTCATTCCACTTTTGGATAACTCTATTAATTCATAAGTTTTTCAGGACATCTTACTTAAATCTGCTTCTACAACTTCTGCAAATTATCTCTAGTTTTTCATTCTCAGATCAAGCAGAAGACACTACTACTTTTTTCCATTTGTTATCACTTCAAATTCTTGAAAATGGCCCTACCTATCTATCCCCTCCCTTGAATCCTTCAAATAATGTGCTGTGCTGTCCTGCCCTGCTCTGCCCTGCCCTCTACTGCCAGGAAGGTAAATTTATTTGCTAAGTTTTTAAGGACTCAATATGCCAAGGATATCTACATCTTAAAAAAGAGCTAGAGTAATATTTATACTCCAAAAGAATGAATCACTAATGGTGAAGTTTCAGGCCTCTGTAGAGGAGACAAATGGGAACAAAAGTGCCTTATTGGTTTTCCTCAAGCCCTGCCACATTAGTGAGTCTTGCTAAGGGAAAGCCTGATTCTGTTGCACACACTAAGGAAAAAGTGGTATCCCACTAGGATTTGCCAACAGGTTTTGGTCTGAAAACCAAAATGCAGAAAGAGAACCCATTGTTGCTTCCTACAGTGTGACAACTAGACAAACATTTATTTAAACCTCATAATTTCATAGATAAGGAAAGTGAGACCTAGAGAGAGTTTGAACATCACCCAAGGAGCTTGTTATTGAAATAGCAAGGACCTGATTGCGGATGATGTGATGGTATACCTACAGAACTCTGGAGTATCAACTAAAAAACAACTTGAAATAATTGACAAGTTTAGCCGAGTTGGAGAATATAAGAAAAACCCTCACAAATCACCAGCATTTCTTAATATGATGAATAAAGTCCAGAGGCAAGAGACAGAGAAATTCCATTTTGAAATAACAGTAGACAATATAAAATATCTGTCTGCCAAGAAAAACCTAGAAATAGGAATACAATTATGAAATACTTTTTACACAAATAAGGACAGATATAAACAATTTAGAAAATATTAGTTGTTTGTGGGTAGGCCAAACCAAAATAATAAAAAATGATAATCTTACCTAAACATCCAGTGCCATCCCAATCAAACTACCAAAATATTATCTGATAGAGCTAGAAAAATAACAGTATTCTTCTGGAAGAATAAAAGATCAAGAATATCAACAGAATTTATAAAAAAAATTACAAAGGAAAATAGCTTAGCAGTAACAGATCTCAAACTATTTTATAAAGCAGTCATCATCTGAACTTTCTGGTATTGGCTAAGAAATAGAATGGTGGTTCAGTGGAATAGATTTGGTACACAAGATTTAGTAGTCAATGACCCTAATAGTAACCTAATGTTTGATAAACCCAAAGACCCCATCTTCTGGGATAAGAACTCACTACCTGACAAAAACTGCTGGGAAAACTGGAAAAAAAAATGAACACAAACTAGATATAGACCAGCACCTCTCGCTATGTACTAAGATACATGGCATGTACCAAGATAAAGTCAAAATGGGTATATGATTTAGACATAAAGGATAACACCATAAGCAAATTAGAAGAACAAGGAATAGTCTACCTGTCAAATCTATGGGGAAGGGAAGAATTCATGATCAAACGAGGGAGTGTTACAAAATGCAAAATAGATAATTTTTATTATATTAAATTTTAATTTAATTTAAGGCTTTTGTACAAACAAAACCAATGCAACCAAGATTAGAAGGAAAGTAGAAAGCTGGGAAATGAGCTTTGCAGCAAGTATCTTCTAATAAAGGCTTAATTTCTCAAATATATAGAGAATTGAATCAAATTTATAAGAATACAAGCCATTCCCCAATTGATAAATGGTAAAAGTAAACAGGCAGTTTTCAGATGAAGAAATCAAAGCTATCTACAGGCATATGAAGAAATGCTCTAAATCACTTTTGATTAGAGAAATGCAACTTGAAGCAACTCTGAGATGCCACCTCATGTCTATAACATCAGTCAGTATGACAAAGAAAAGAAAAGAAAAGTGATAAATGTTGGAGAGGATGTAGGAAAATTAAGACACTAATACACTGTCGTGGAGTTGTGAACTGATTCAGCAATTCTGGAAAGCAATTTGGAACTATACCCAAAGGGCAACCAAACTGTTCAGACCCTTTGATCTAGTAATACCTCTACTTAGATCTATTTCCCAAAGAGATCATAAAAAAGGGAAAGGAGCTATATTCATAGGAGCCCTTTACATGGTGGCAAAAAATTTGAAATTGAGAGAATGCCCATCAATTGGGAAATGACTGAATAAATTGTGATATATGATTGTAATGGAAAATTATTATGCAATAAGAAATGATGGACAGGCAGATTTCAGCAAAACCTAGAAAGACTTATATGAAACTGATACAAAGTGAAGTGAACAGAACTGTGAAAACACTGACATAGAATTAACAACAATGTGTCATGATCAACTATGAAAGAGTCACTTCTCAGCAACACAATGATCTAAGACAAGTACAAGGGACTGACAAAGGAAAATTCTATTCATATCTAGATACACAACTAATAGACTCTAAATGCAGGTCGAAGCATATTTTTTCCACCTAGCATATTCTTTCTCATGTTTTTTTTCTTTTAATCTGTTTCTTTTCTTTCACAACTGTGACAAATGGAAATATGTTTTATATGATAGCACATGTATAAACTGTATCAAACTGTAATATCTTTGGAAGAAGGGAGGGGGAAGAGGGAGGGAGAATAATTTGGAACTCAAAATCTTGTAAAAATAAATGCTAAAAATGTTCTTGCCACGTAATTAGGGAAAATGCTACTCAAAAAACACTAAAAAAATTCAACTCCTGTGCTTTTTCCCCTATATCAAACCACTGAATACTCTTATGGTCACCTCCAAACTTCCTTATTCATGGTCAGAGAATTTTAATTTGAACGCATTTCAATGAGCAATAATGGAAGCTCAGTCAATTCTATAAACATATATTGAGCTTCCACTTTGTCAAGGCCCCATGGGTATGAACAATCCCTCTCCTCAAGGAACTTGCTTTGAGCTTACATAAATGACCTTATAACCTTACATAAATATAGTCTAGGTAATATAAGGAGGAACAAGAACACTAATGACTGGGCACGGGTGTGTTAGGGTTAAGAAGAGCTCCCAGAGTAGTTGGTATATGAGTTGAGACTTGAAAGAAGAGGAGTTTGAGAGGCAGAGTTGGGGAGGGAGTGATGAAACCTAGGCAGGAAGGATGGCTCCAGTTGAGTGCCCAGAAATGGGTGATGAAATTTCAAGCTTGGCTAGAACATAAAGTGAGCCAAGGGGACCCATGTTCACTAAGACTGGAGAGGTGAGTGGGGGCTATGTTATATGAAGAGCGTTAAAGGCCAGGCTGAGGAGTTTGTGTTTTATCAAAAGACAATGGGTAACCAGTGAAGATTTTCAAGCAGAAATGACTGGATTATTTTGGCATCTGTACGGATGCTTTGCTAGTTTGTGGAGGCTGAGAATGAAAGTAGAACGGTTTGGAAGTTCTAAGTTTAGGGTTGGAATTAGAGTGGTGACTACCTACTCACCTAGGGAGAAAAAGATAGATGTGAGAGATGTAGAACACATTCCATTTAGTAATTTATCAGGGAGGTAATGTATGTGAATGGAAGTCTAATATCAATCTGAGATTAAACAGATCTTTTTCAGAGAACTAAGCAAAAAAAAAATCCAAATCTAAAGAAAACCCAGACTACTTAAAGCTTTAATTTTTTCAATATTGCACATGAGTTGGAATATTAAATGGAAGCACATGATCAAGAGAGCTGTGAAAACCAACTAATAGACAAAATTAGGATCAGATATGAGAAGTCTGATTTTTACTGTAGAGACAATAGACCTTCCTGCTAGTAGAGTCACCTATTGAACTTTGCTGCCGCCATTGGCATTACCTATAATTGTCAAGTTTCCTAGCAAAAAATATCCCCATACTTGATTAAGAGTTAAGATATTGGATCCTTGTGGCCAGTGTCTGGTTGTGTTAGCAATCACAGGTGCTTTAGGTACATATTTGCCCCTTTACATCCTTAGCCACAACTGTAACTTCCACAATCTAGCTGTTACATGATTTATGACAACATTCACAATACTGTTGCTATGGTTGTGTCTACAACATCTCAGATGGAAGTTGATTTTCTTGGTGCTAATGGGGCCAAGATTACCGATTCAGACCCTTTAGAGATTACTTAGCTTTGTCCTTTTCCATAGCAGGGAATTCTGGTTAGCCTAAGTCGGGAGATTTTTGATTGTGAGAGAGTGACTCAGTGCAACTCCATCTTCATTTATACTGATTATACTTTCTCTTGAACTCCATTGCCATGTCTTCAACTCTGCTGGACATATCTATTGATGTCTTAGCATTTTTCATCCCTTTTAGCAGTTCATAATATCAGATTCATCAACTATTCTTTATTTACTGCCATAGTTAATCTTGTTGATTCTCCTTCCACATTTCTTACATTCATCCCCTTCTGTCTACTGATACGATAACTGCTTAATAAATTTTTATTGAGTGGTTAAGTGTTACATCACAAATTTATGCTGGAGATAGGAATATAAAGATGGAACTGCTCTCAACTGCTAAGACAGCCTGCCTTTGGATCAGTTAATTACAGGATTCTCCTGTCTGATGTTTTGCCTCTATTACATCTTTGTGTCTTGAGCCTACATCTTTCTCCTTTCTCTTGGGCTCTGGTCTGAGGCAGACAGGTGTAGAGTTCCCAAGAGAGCAGAGTCCTGTTATAGGGCTGTGCTTCTCTGTGTTTGTTTGTCTAAGAATGGAACAATACAAAGCAGGATTTTGAGCTGGTTCATTGACTAGGACTTGTGACCTTATTTAGTCCATGGACTTACACTTGAAAGTACTTTCTAGTTCTCAATCTCCCTGACTCCTCTTTCCACTAGGCTTCACAATAGACCTTGTTTTTCTCACACAACCCTTTGATTCAAGGAAAAATTCAGAGATGTTTATTGGTAAAAGGACTTTCCTCACCTGGACTCCTTATGCTAATGAAATCACAGATTTGGACTGACCTCACAAACTTTCTGCCCAAATAAGAAAAGCATTAAAAGGAGATTTATTAAGTTATACTTAAAAATAGTGATTTTTTTCCTGAGGCAATTGGGGTTAAGTGACTTGCCTAGGGTCACATAGCTAGGAAGTATTAAGTATCTGAGGCCAGATTTGAACTCAGGTCCTCCTGAATTCAGGGCTGGTGCTCTATCCACTGTGCCATCTAGCTGCTCCTAGTAGTGATTTGTTTTGATGCTGTGATGACAGTCTAAATCATTTCTATGTTATGACATAATGCAGTCAGGTCTGCCTTTTTGCAAAGAAATAAAATGATCTGGTCAGGATTAGAGAGAAAGACCTAAATTCTGAGTCTAGGCAGGAATGACTGAATATTTCCTGCTTGAGGCTCCAAAAAATTGTAGCATCACAAAGTTTGGTGTTATAAGCAATGTCTATTCTTCTTTTACTTGTATAACTTATTTTTATTGATTTTTCTTTTCCTAACGGCAGTACTGGGCTCTACCTTTTTTCCTCCTCTGATTTCCTCATATTATTTCTAAGACACCTTTTTAACTTCCTCTCAAGTGAAACATATTGCCTCCTATGAATTGTGGTGAGAAGATAAAGAATTTCCTAAATGATTATACCAGTAAGGACCAGAGAAGACATGAGTTAAGATGTTTTTCCTCCTAAAAATTCTGATATCCTTTTAAAATAAATTCTTTCAGAAAGGTTCCTAATTTGTATTACTGCCCTTTGGAAATCTGATAACACTACCAAAAACTTTAGCTTGCTCTGTTGTTCTTAAGCATCACCTGAGAAACTAAATTCGAATTATATGTGGAGACATACATAGGAGACATCCTATATATGTCTGAAGCTTTCTGTAATCTCAACTCCCTACCTGTAGATATTGAAGTGTAGGGGAGTTATCTTCTGTTCTATGTGTGTGCATGTGTGCATTTATTTATTTAAAACTAAATACAAAATAAGAAAAAAAAAACAAAATAGAAAAAGAAAGACAGAAAAGGAAAATTAAAAAAAAAAAAAAAAAAACTTTGTCACGCATCCAGCAGAACATCTGGGAGGAGTTAAAATATGTAGCAATAAATCTCCATTTCAAGAAAGTTTATGTAATAATAGAAAATATTATATTCATGACTATCCTTTGCTTCCTTATAGGTTATTCTTTTGTTCTTTGCTGGGTACTTTTTATTTTATTCTTTTTCCTTCTTTCATCTCCCCACCTCCCTCAAGCAGTGTACATTTAATCACAGATATAAACACACACATACACAGCTACACAAATACATATATCTATGTACACATATACATATACCTGTGTGTGTATATATATACACACACACATATATAGATATCCATATCCATACACACATACATAGATATGCATCAAAAACAGCGTTAATATGGCTGTCATATAATGTAGATTTCTCTCTTAATTGAATCTTTAAGTTTAACTTTGAGATAAATGATTACTAGCCCTACTTTTATTTTTCTAATAAATTCTACTTCTGATCCTTGTTATAGAGTTTGTATATATCTATTTCCTAACCTTGCTTACTCTTCTACTTTAATTCTACTCCTTAACTTGCCCTGCTATTACTTAATCTTCCCCTACTCATGGATCCCTATCTTATCTTCTCCTCCCACCCTTACCTACCCTCTTTATCCCATTCCCATCTATTAGATATCCCATCTAAATACCTTTTTGTTCCTCACCTTATCCTATACCACTCTCCCCCTTTATTCCTTTCTCATGAATCTACTACATACCTTGTCTCATTGCCATATGTCACATGCCCTTCTATAATCCAGTTGATTCTATTCCCTCCCCTCTTATTTCTTTATAGATTTTGAAGGGTGCTATCTATACTCTTCATGGTGTACTTGGGTGTGTATGTGTGTATATACATAGTTCCCTATTTAATCCATTCCTAATGTGAATAAGTTTTCAGAGTTACCAGCTCTCTCTCTTCCCCTCCCCAATGTCTCTGTGTCAGTTCTTCCTCTGTATCTCATTCTTCTAGCATAATTATTATTTTTATTTTTTTCTAGGGAGTTTTTCTTTTTAGTGTCAGATAATAGTTGTGCCCCAGTCTTTCCTTTGAGCTGTCGAATTGCTGATGCCAATCTTAAACACATGATATGCATTTCCATGTAAAAAAACATAAACAATTTGTCCTTGTTAAATCCCTTGAAATTAATCTTTGATATTGGCTCTTATATGTTAAATTTTCTATTAAATTTGTGTTTGGCTGGACAAAGTCCTGAAAATCTGCAAGTTTTTTCAATGTCTTTTTTTTCTCTTTCAGTATTATGGTTAGTTTGGCTGGATATGATATTTTTTGTGATAGGCCTACTTCTTTTGATTATTGGCATATATTATTCTAGAACTTGTGGTCTTTTATTATAATAGCTGAAAAATCCTTATATATTACTGCATATTTGAATTTTTTTGGTGAAGCATTTGCGGTTAAATGACTTGTCTGGGGTCACACAAATAGTAATTGTTAAGTATCTGAGTTCTGATTTGAACTCAGGTCCTCCTGACTCCAGGATGGGTGTGAATTTATTTTTTAATTTCTTGTAGGATTTTCTCTTTCATATGGTTTTTTACAATTTGGCAGTAATATTCCTGTGAATTTTCCATGTAAGATCTCTTTGAGGTGATGACTGGTAGAGTTTTTTTCTATTTCTACTGTCCTCTCATGTTCCATCATTTCAGGATAATTTTTTGCATTATTTCTTGCATTATTGTGTCAAGGCTCTTTTTTGGTCACAGTTTTCAGGTAGTCCAAAAGTATTTTTATTCTTGATATGTTCTTCAGATCTGTTGTTTTTCTTATAAGGTGTTTCAAATTCTGTTGCATTTTTCATTCTTTATATTCAATTATTTCTTGGCCTCTTATAGCTTCACTAGCTTCCCATCATCATACAATCTTCTTGTTGCCTTGACCAATGTTCTCTTGGTTCTGCTCATTTCACTGAGCATCAGTAAATGCAGGTCTCTCCAGGCCTCTCTGAAATCATCCTGCTGGTCATTTCTTACAGAACTTTAAGATTCCACAATATTCATATACCACAACTTATTCATCCATTCCCCAACTGATGGGCAGCCATTCAGTTTTCATAAACTATCTCTACCTAATTTTTTCTGATTTATTTTGTTCAGTCAACTTACCAAAAAACAGTAATCAAGTTAGTTGGCATAACCTATTCTTCCTGAAGCCATGCTCGCCCTTTGTAGTCTCTATTACCTTCTTCAAAAAAAGTCACTGTCCCACTAGTACTGTGTGCTAGAATTTGCTAGGAATTGACTTGTGTATGCAACCTCTATTCTCTTTACTTTTTAAAAAAATCTGAACATGTGCCTTCTGAAGTCCTCTGGGTTCTTTCAGAGATCAGTGACAGTATCTCAACAATCTCCCCCCTTATTTTTCTTCAATACCCTAGGATGTAGTTTTTCTGGGAGAGGAAACTTTTCATTCATCAAGGGTAGCTAGATGTTCTCTTACCATATTCTGACTTAACTTGGGCATTGACTCTGTTAGCCATTTTGCTTTTTGTCTTTCCAGTCTAAAGGACATTTTCATTGGCAGAAAAAATAGAAACAAAGTTTTCTTTGAATTCTGAAAAAGAATTGAAGGGATTCTTTCTATCATTAGTTATGATCTTCACCACCTGGAGCAGTAGTCCAAGCTTTAATTTGATCCTTTTCTTTTTCCAATATAGCTCTAAAGTAAAAAATATTTTTATTGCTATGGTCCTTAGCTTGTTCACCAGTTTCAATTTATTCTGAGCTTTAGTACTCCTGACAGTGCTTACAGAACAAAATCAAACCAAAAAATGAACACGACATGCTCCATTGAAGTCATTGCAAAGTTCTCCCTATTCTTTCTATTTGCTAGAAATAAAATCTTCATTCACTGTAGTTCTTGCTGGTAGTAACCTCTGGAGGAGTACTGAGACAAGAAGGTAGTTGTTCTCCTCCTTACCTCCTTAACACCTTGCTAGTTGTACCCAGTTTTCTTCTCTTTCTTTTCCTAATAAACGCTCACCCTGTTTTACTAACTTTTCTTCTTCCTCTTAAAATTCTCCTTCAACTTAAATCCTGTTTTTCTTTCCGCTTTTCCTTCTCTTTCTTAATAAATACTTGTTGAATTAAATTTTCCCTTTCCTTCTCCTCCAGTGCTCCCCAAATTTCCTTTCCCAGATTGAATCTTGGGCTTCCTTTGCAATTCCAAGCTTTCCAAGTCACTATCAGAATTCTCCCTCTTCCTTCAGCTTATGTCTTTTTCTTGCTACTTCTTTATTTGATATGAAATGAGACTGGAAAGATAATGTATCATATTATAGAGAGCCTTGAATGTCATTCTTAATAACTGTATTCTTTATTTGGTGGATAATTATACCTGCTAACTATCACCATTCTATTTAAAGTACTTAGTTTATTCATTACATGTTAATCACCAAATCAGTAGCCTTTTGTCAGCCCTTCCAGATCTCTCTTTAGTTTTTGACATTCTTTAGCACCTTCTTCTACTTGATACTCTGTTGAGCTATCAGTCTCTTGACCCTCCTCTCTAACTTTCTGATCCCTCATTCACTGGTACATCATCTTTTCCCCATCTTTTTTATGGCAATGTTGCTCAAATGTTTTGGTCATTTTCTTTTTTCTTTTTATACTCTTTCCTTTGGAAACCTCATTCACTTACAGAGCTTTCATTACTGTCTTTATTCAGATGGTTCCTAAACCTTTCTTTTCAGCCTTTTTGAGCATCACAATCCCATCCCATCTGCCTACAAGAATCCTCCCTTGGATGTCTGGCAGACACCTCAAGCTTAATATGTCAGAAAGTGAGCCCCCTAAACCTATTCTTCCTTTTGCCTTTGATAATTCCGTGTGTCACACAAGCCCTTTACCTGTTCTCTCATCTCTGTCTCCTTGCTGATTAGACCTCCACAATGTCTCTCGTATCCATCCTTTCCTCTCTATTTCCATGCCGCCACTCTACTCAGGCTCTCATTGCCAGCTGCCTGTGCAATTGAAATGCTTGAATAGATCTCCCTGTTTCCAGTCATTTTTTGTTCTAATCCATCCTTTGCATTGCTGCCAGCCACTTTGCCAATCTAGCCTTATCTGATTCATTCCTTTCCACATTCCACTGCATGGAAATGGAAATTTTCTGCTCTCTGGTCATATACCATGCCTTTGGCCACACTACTCTCTTTCTTTTCCTCCCTTTTTCTTTTCACTTGTTGATGTCTTCTTACCTGCACTTTAAAGCTCATCTGGAATGTTACCTCTTCCCAAAAGTCTTCTATGTTTCTTTCCAGGTATAATAACCTTTTCCTTTGGATTTTACTTATCACGAGGTTTTGGCTCTCTCTTGAGGTACTTATTAGACTGTTAGGATCCTAAATTTCATAGAGTCTGAGATGTAGAGCTGGAAAGGACTTTAGAGTCCATCTAGAGCCACTTTTCGTTTTATAGTTGAGGAAAGCTCAAAGGGTTCTCTGGTTTGCCCAAGGTCACACAAGTAGTAAGTAGCAGAAATGATATCTGGATCCAGTTACTGTTACTTCAGTGGAAAAAGTATTTTTCTTTATCTTCTCTTTTTATTGTGTATGATTCTGTTAGTATAGGCAGCTCCCTGTTAGGTAACTCCATTTACCTAAGTACATCCACAGTGAATTTGTACTGTGTAGTCTTAGAGTTGCTTGAGCCCCTTTGAGATTAAGTGCCTTACACAAGGTCAATATATGTCAGAGATGGGGCTTGCACCTTGATCTTTTTGACTATAATGCTGACCCATTCTCTATTCACTACACCAGGAGCCTGCTGTGCCATCATATTGTGGCTAGCAGCATTTATGCATGGGGTCTGAGCTAGACTTAAGTGTAATCAGTGTATATTTAATGAAACAGATAAAAATATACTAGAACATAGATAATATTAATATGTGATTTCTAAATCAATATGCAGCGCACAGGTATGTATAGTTTAGCGGGCCCCCATTGGTGTTTTATTTTTAACACCACTGACCTATGTCATATTGCCCCTCAGAGAAAATAAAAGTGCAAGGAATGGGTCACTTGGAAGGAAGGGGGCACCAAGAACAAACTTTACCTATGTTCAGCCCATAAAATGGGCATAATAATATATGTATTTTGACTCTCACACAATAAAAGACTGTTTACTATTTAAATTGCAGAGCTTAAAGGAACTATGACCTAATGACATTTAATGGACAATTATGCCAAGGGACAGTCCTGAGAATGGTTTGCACCAAGGAATTTACTCTAATAAGGAAGGACCAACTCTTCCTCCCGCTGTGAGCAAGCACCACTGAAAGGAAATGGGCAAAGTCTGACATAATCTTCAGACCATCTCAGATCTATTACTCAAGTTCCAAAATCCTCCACAAAAGACATCTCAGGCAGAGCTGATGGGAGGAGCAGATGGCTCTGGCATGTGCCACAGCTCCAAGCCTGAGACCATTCATCATTTTCCTGCTGACTGTTGGCAGCTCTTACAAGTTGGAAAGGGAAATGCAATGAGTAACCCCGAGAAGGCAAACAGGGATGGGTGGAGGGGGAATCAGATAGGCCGGATGAGCATTCTAAGCTTGGGAAACTTTTCTCTCTTCCTGTGTGAAGAAGAGGGCAAAGACTCCACTGATATTTGTCATATGGAAAGCTAGGAATTTTCTCAGAAATACCAAGTAACCCCTTTATGGCTTGGTTTCCTGGTAGAAAAAGGCTAGGATAGAATATTATTTATGCAGTAGGTCTAAAGAGAACTGGATTAGGATACAGCTGTTGACATTATGAAATGGAAACAACTTCAATAGACTGTAGCTGTTTAAAATTATTAAGGATATGCCTCTGAGGTAAAATGACCAAACCTAGGTTCTAGCCTTCAGATTAAAAGGTCCCTGGTGAATATTTTTTAATATCAAATTTTCTTGTCAGTCAGAAAAATCCACTTTTTCTGTCTCTTTCCTCTTTTCTTCCTCATTGCCCTCTGCTAGGGAAAGAAAATGAAAACCCCTACTATAAGTATATGTAATCAAGCTTAATTAAGCAAAACAAATTTCCACATTAACTTAGTCCTGAAAACATATCTGCCTCATCTTGCATTCTGAGTGCCTCTCTATCATGAGGTAAGTAGCTTTACAGTATTATTTTTGTTTTATTTTCCTGATTCTAATTCCATCAACAGCATCAGTTCAGATAAATCTTCCCATGTTTCTCTGAAATTATGCCCTTCATCATTTCTTATAGCACAATAATATTCTGTTACATCTATCTACTATAACTTGTTGTTCAGTACTTCCCCAAATGCTGGGTATCTCCTCAGTTTCCAATTCTTTGTCGCAACAAGTAGAGATATAAATATATTTTTTTAAATCATTAAGTTTGTTTTACTTAGGATTAATCTTTCTCTTAATATACTCTTCCTATAATTCTTACTCCTTTCTTTTTCCCCTTCTCATAATTTCCTGCTGAGTAAAACTTATTTCTGTAGCTAACTCTGCATGTGTGTATATGAATGTATGTGCATGTATTTTCTCTTTTGTTTGACTATTTCAGATAAGAGTGAAGTTCAAGTGTCATCTGATCTCCCCACCCCTTCTTACCTGTTTATATAGATGTCTAATTGTGCACTCTGATTATGTGAGATAATTTTCCCCAACCTTCCTTTCATTTCCCTTTGTTATATATTTAGCTTCCTTCCCATTCTTTTTTAAGATCATCAAAATGTAACAGAACCACCCCCAGATTGTCTAATTAGGCTCTATGATCCCTGTTGATAATAGGGCACAAAGGGAATACATGTATCACATATTAGAACACAAGTAGTTTATCCTTGTTTAAATCTTTATCATTGTTCATTTGCATTTACCTTTTTAATGTATCTCTACTTTACTGTGTTCAAAGATTCTATACAGCTCTGGTGTTTTTAAATACAATGCTTGGAACTCCCCTTTTTCTTTCAAAGAAAATTTTTCCTTCTTTAACATTATATACTTAGTCTTGCTGAATAAGTCTTTCTTGGTTCTAGTATATATTCTTTGACTTCTGAAATATTGTATTCCAAGATCACTATTACTTTATGGTGGTGATGATTAAATAATGTATGATTCTGGCTGTGGCTTCTCAGTACTGTACTTGAATTCTTTGTGACTGCTTGGAGTGTTCTTTTCTTTGATTTGGAAACTCTGGATTTTGACTATATATTCCTGGGAGTTTTCATTTTGGGGTTTCTTTCAAGAGATGACTAGTACATTATTTCCATTTGCACTTGGCCCTCTAGTTGTAGGAGAACTGGGTAGTATTGGTATTTCTTGGAATACTATGTCTAGGCTCTTTTTCTGGGTGTGGCTTTTGGGTAATCCAATCATTCTTAAATGTTTTCTCCTTGATTTGTTTTCCAGATCCATCTTTTTTTTTTTTTTTTTCTATGAGAGATTTCCTATTTTCTTCTTTTTATCCTTTTTCCTGTTGATTTTGTTTAAATACATCTCATTGTGTCATGAAGTCAGCAACTTATACTTGGTCCATTTTGATTTTTCAGGACTTATGTCTTTGAGTGTCGTTTTATATATCTTGTTCTAAGCTATTAATTCTCCTTATTCCCATACTTTTTTTTTTTCTTTTCTTAATTTTTTTCTCTATTGCTCTCATTTTTTTAAAATAAAATTTTAACTCTTTTTAAACTCTTGTAGTTAGATTTGTATCCAGGCTATGTTTTTGTTTGGCACTTGGCCTGCAGATATTTTTGAGTTGTCATCTTCTGGATTTGTGTCTTGGACTTCTCTGTTACCATAATATCTCTTTATCATGGGATGTTTTTTTTTTAAATTCATCATTCCATCCTGCCTTTTGACTTTGGACTTTGTTGGGACTAGGCTCTGTATGTTTCTGAGAGGAATGTTTCACTTGAGCATTTGTCCTCTTTTAGTACTTCCTGCTTTTAGTACTTCTAAGATGATATGATCTGGTGCGGTCTGTTCACTGACCTCCTGGTCTGAGTTCTGCAAGTTTCTGATTCAGATTTGGGTCTGTTGGCTTATCTCTAGTTGGGAATTTCAATAGAATGCTACAAGATTTGACCATTATTAGCCTGTTGGGAGGCCCCATAGGTTCAGATTAACTGAATGACAGGCTCCCCTTTGGTGTAGGACTCTTGCCCTGCTTTTTCTAATGCAGAGTTCAACCTGGACTGGAGATAGGATCAAGTTCCTATTTTGCTTCTGGCATTATAACTTTATAGCTACTATTTGCTTTCAGACTTGTTTATTGCTCATTTCTCAGCCAGGAACTGCTAACATGACTGTTCCTCTTCAGTAATCCTAGGTGCAGAGTTCCTTACAGTCTGACCAGGGATTGTTAGATGGCATTCATTATTGTATCTGGGATCTCTTACTGCCTTGACGCATGCTGTTCTTGTTATCTGTCTTAGTTCTCTTTCAGTTCCTGGTCACCAAATTGCTATACATGCCGTACATTCCTGACCAGACTTTGTCCTCAGCATCCACAGATTTCTTTGACTAACCCCAAGCTGACCTTTCCTAGAAAAATGATTCTTATTTTTTCCCTTGAATTTCCCAATCAGAATTTGATCTGGTATACTGTCTAAGTTTTTGTAGAGGAAGTTTTGTTAGGGAGATAGGCTTTGCTTCTTCCTGCTACTTGACCATCATGTCCTCTTTGGTTTTCAATTTCCTCATTGCTTGGTAGGTAACCTAGAGTTAGTGACCCCAGAATACAATTCCTGACCTTGGTTCCTGGGGTGCTGGAATTCTATGTGTGGTGGACTAGTTGGATCCTGGTTACACTGTTCACTGAACTCTGTTTCCCTAAGCTAATCTGGGGTTGAAAAAATGACTCACTGATATATATATATATATATATTTTTTTTTTTTTTTTTTTTTTTTTTTTTGATTTCTCCATCAGGATTTGGTCTGGTGCATTGCATATATGTTTGGAATTTGGAGTAGGAAGGAATTGAGAATTGGAGTGGAATTTGGAATTGGGAGTGAGTAGGGAAAAGCTCATTGTACTTCTTTTCCTTCATTTCCCCTCCTTTCTTAATATATTTCAGTGCAACCAATGAGCAGAGCTACTTTCTTTCTCTGAAAATTAGCCATGGTATTAGTCTCTCAATGTTGTTCACCAGAGTGATTACCTCACAGCCCTGAATCTTACAAATACAAAATGTCATAGATTTGGAGTTGAAAAGGATTTTTGGTGCCATCTAGTCCAATCACTTTTGAGATGGTTGAGGAAATAAGACCAAGATGGATAAAATGACTGTTCAGTGACAGGAGCAGGGTTCAATTTTGGTCATCTGACTTCAACTCTAGTATTCTTTTTTAATTTTTATTTTTATATCTTTTTATTTATAAAACATATGCCTGGGTAATTTTTCAGCACTGATCCTTGGAAAACCTTCTGTTCCAAATTTTCTCCTCCTTCTCCCCATCCCCTCCCCTAGATGGCAGGTAGACCCATATATGTTAAATATGTTAAATCCAAGATATGTATACATATTTATACAGTTATCTTGTTCACAAGAAAAATAGGATTTAAAAAGGGAAAAAAACCTGAGAAGGAAAACAAAAATGCAAGCAAACAATAACAGACAGAGAGAGTGCAAATGCTACGTTGTGATCCACACTCAGTTCCCATAGTTCTCTATCTGGGTGTGGATGGCTCTTTTCATTATTGGACAATTGGGAACTAATTTGAATCATCTCATTATTGAAGAGAGCCATGTCCATCAGGATTAATCTTCGTATAGTCTTGTTGCCATGTACAACTATCTCCTGGTTCTGCTCATTTCACTCAGCATCACTTCATGTAAGTCTCTCCAGGCCTCTCTGAAATCATCCTGCTGGTCATTTCTTATAGAACAGTAATATTCCGTAACCTTCATATACCATAACTTATTCAGCCATTCTCCAACTGATGAGCATCCACTCAGTTTCTAGTTTCTGGCCACTACAAAGAGGGCTGCCACAAACATTCTTGCACATGTGAGTCCCTTTCCCTTATTTAAGATCTCTTAATGATATAAATCCAGTAGAAACGCTGCTGGATCAAAGGGTTTATACACAGTTTGATAACTTTTTGAGCATAGTTCCAAATTTCTCTCCAGAATAGCTGGATGTATTCCCAATTCCACCAACAATGTATCAGTGTCCCAGTTTTCCCACATCCCCTCCAACATTCACCATTGTCTTTTCCTGTCATCTTAGCCAATCTGACAGGTGTGTAGTGGTATCTCAAAGTTGTCTTAATTTGCATTTCTCTGATTAATAATGACTTGGAACATCTTTTCATATGACTAGAAATAGTTTCAATTTCTTCATCTGAAAATTGTTCATATCCTTTGAACATTTAGCAACTAGAAAATGGATTTGATTTCTTATAAATTTGAGTCATTTATATATTTTGGAAATGAGGACTTTATCAGAACATTTGAATGTAAAAATGTTTTCCCAGTTTATTCCTTCCCTTCTAATCTTAATCTGCACTAGTTTTGTTTGTACAAAACTTTTTAACTTAATATAATTAATAATATAATCAAAATTATCTATTTGGGAACAATAATGATCTCTAGTTCTTCTTTGGTCACAAATTTCTTACTCCTTCACAAGTATGAGAGGTAAACTATCCTATGTTCTTCTAATCTATTTATAATCTCATTCTTTATGCCTAGGTCATGATCCCATTTTGACCTTATCTTGGTGTATGGTGTTAAGTGTGGATCAATGTCTAGTTTCTGCCATACTAATTTCCTAAACTGGAATCTTTGGGTTTCTCAAACACTGGATTGCTATACTTATTGACTGTTTTGTTCTGTGAACCTAACCTATTCCACTGATCAGCTAGTCTATTTCCTAGCCCAGGACCAAATGATTTTGATGACTGCTGCTTTATGATATAGTTTTAGATCAACTCCAGTCTTCTTTAAAACATAAGAGGACACACAAAATTTTTTGGTCTGGTCCTGCCAAGGCAACTGCAGGCAACAGCAACCTCCTATTGCTTGAGTTTTTAAGTTGATAATTTTGTATGGATGACGAATGCTGTTTTAAATATCCAAATGGTCCTTGGCAGAAAAAAGGTTCCCCACCCCTGTACTGCACCATGATCTCTCCACTATAGCTAATGACACAGAGAATTCTGTTAGACCTTTCAACTTCACCGTAGTCGATGTCTTTGTAACTAGTGCCTTGTGGTCTGAGCCAAGGCAATAGGATAAATAATCTATGGAAAGATTTTGAGAAAGCATATGACCACTTTACAGATGATGAAAATGAGGTCCAGAAAAGTTGCGTGACCTATTTAAGGTCACACAGATAGTAATATAGGTGGGAGTCAAATTCTGGTCTTTTGATCCTTTGTTCAGTCTTTTTTCCCAATGTACACGATACTGATACCTTTAAATCCTGAGGTCTCTCCATCTGATTGCTATTGTCCTAACTTGTTGCTTGAGGCCTATGTTGACCCAGTGTCATTGTCTTATCTAAAGTGCAAATATAGCTATTTCTACTCTGTAGGAATAGCAAGTAGTCCAGCCCATAGTTAGACTATCTAGGATGTGGAGTAGCATGAGAAGCAAAGAAACTAAAAAGTTAGGAAGCAGCTGGGCTATGATGGACTTTAAAAGTTGAAAATATGATTTTATATTTGATCCTGGATGTCATAGAGAGCCATTGGAATTTATTGACTAGGAGGGTGGCGTGCTCAGATACATGTTTTAGTTTGATAGCTGATGGAAAGATGAATGGTTTGAAATGAGATAGAAACTTGAGTCAAGGAGACTGACTCATATGGTTCTGCAGTAGTCCAGCTAGGAGATGAGGAAAGCCCGCATCAAGCTAGTGTCAGAGGAGAAGAGGAGGCTTTCAGAAGCAGTTAGATGGCACTGCAATGGATACAATGCTTGATCTTGACTCAGTAAGACCTCATTTACTAGTCATGTGACCCTGAGTAAACTATCCTTTTCTCAACTATAAAAAACAGGGGTAATAGTAGCATCTACCTCCTAGGGTTGATGTATCAAATGGAATAATTCTTGTGAAGTCCTGATTGACAATAAATGCTTGTTCCCTTTGTTTCCTTCCCTACCCTCTTGCTTTGTAAGAGAAACATAAAGGTAAAGGCAACAGGACTTGACCACTGATTAAATGAGGGCGATGAGAGATAAGGAAGAATTGAGTGATGGGGAGAATGGTGGTACTCTCTATGGAGTTAAGAAAAGAAGTTACAAAGAGAGGAGTTTGGGGGGAAGTAATGAGTTCAGTTTTGAATATGTTAAATCTAAAATGATTATAGACCATTCAATCTGAGAGTTCTAAAAGGCAGCTAGATATGTGATATTAAATGTCGGGGGGGGGGGGCTAGATGAATCGACATGGTATTATTTGTGCCAATCTGAGTCCCATGGAAAGGAAACAGCTCCTGTATTCAAAGGCCTTAATTCTGGAAATTCACATTCAAGGAAGGCATCATTATATTCAGAGGATCAGAGGGTTTTGTCACCCAAAAATATTATTTTAGAATTAGGAGAAAAATTGTAATGTGTTTTGAGGCCTCATTCTTTGAGCTTTGAGGCCTCTGTCCATTTATTCTTTAGCTTCACTGAGTTTTCTTCAAAAGAATAAAGTAGTGAAGCATTCTCCTGCACTGCCTCTTCACTGAGCACAATGAAATCAGAGATCCCCAAAGAAATCTTATTAAGAAGAATGTGAAAAGCATCTCTCATTAACTAGAGAAGACATTATATTGGCTTAGCTTATCCTTGATTTACAGACATATTTCGTGAATTCCTTTTTTCAACTTTTAAAATGTACTTCTATTCTAAAAGACTTTGTATACAAGACCTTGGGCTAAAAGAAATTCTATAGCCACTAAACTAAGATGGGTCAAGGCAGGAAAGTTATATGACAGATGAAAGGAAGGTATTTAGCACTTGATAACTACAGCAAGTTTAGACTACATAAAAGTTTCTAAGTTAATCAGTCCCTGAATACTCTAGAAGAAAACATTATACATTTGCTTCTACTATAGTATACTTTAAATCTGTAACCCATTGATAGGGGCAAAACATTTGGAAAGGGCAGCAGACAAGAAGTTAGAAGACCTGGATATTGTCCCAGCTCTGCCAATGACCAGCTGTGTGATGTTTGGCAAGTCACATAGGTGTCAAGTCATTTCTTCCCTCCATACCTTTGCAAAACCAATTCACTGTGCCTGGAATTCACAACTTTTTCATATCAGGCTTAGGGAATGAATTCTTGATTTCATTCAAGGCCCAGTTCTGCTACCAACTCATACAAGAAGCTCATTCTGATTTCCCTATTTTGCCCTCCTCCCAGAAGTTACTAGATATGCATTTTGTCCTTAATGTCCTTGGTGCATTTTGCTTTCTTCCACTAGGATACGAGCTCTGTGATGACAAGGGACTGTTTTGTGTTTTTTTGTTTTTGTTTTTGTTTTTGTATCAGTACCTAGTACAGTGTCTGTCATGATGTAAGTGTTTAGTAAATATTTGGTGAATGAATGAAGGTGTATTTCCAATTGGATGTCCTGTAAACATGTCAAACTAAAAATCTCCAAAACAGAACCCATTTTCCTCCCCTCCCCTTTCCCCAATTTTCCGGTTACTGGCCACCTGTAACAGAAATGATAACGCCAGTCTCCCAGACTTTCTTTTTCCTTCAGTTCTACGTGTACTTTTATACTTGTACTACATATCCAAAGCATTGTTTTCTTTTTACCTCACGTTATCTGTTGCAGGCATCCTCTTCTCTCCAGACTATATTCTGCTGTGTTCCCCGTATCCTCATGAATTTTGTGCATCCTTGGTCTGTTTTGATGCCTGATCTCAGCTTTGGTTCTTCATCTCATTGTCTTCTTGGCTATTCCAGTTAACCCATTACTCTATGTTGGTATCCTCAGTAGCCATTCCTTCTTATCACTGTTTCTGTAATTCTCAGACTCTACAGTATATCCCTACCCACATTCTGAACTACTTAACAACCATCATAAAGCAAGGACAAGCTTCCTTCATCCCTGGCCAGCTTCTATGGCTCATGATTAACTCAAGTTTCCATTATATGGGTATATGGTTTTGTAAAAATTTGTTATTGACCTAGCTGGAATTGCTACTAAGAATCACAGTCTATCCAAAGTTTAGTAGTGAGTAGCTCCATTTAAAAATGCAATCCGATGGACTCTGATGACTCTGAGAGGAGAGAGACTGATGACTGTGTAACTCTGCCTCACCTTAATCCAGTTCACTCACACGTCAAGACATCACCCTGTGATGTCACTGATCCTCTTCAAAAATGAAGGATAAATAATGACAACAAGCTCCTAAAAATGGCCAAAAAGTCAGTGAGGACAATTACTTATTTCTGTGCATCTTATTAAAAGCAGATTTTTGCATATCTATGTTGGGGGAGTTAAGTAACCACTATTGATTTAGCAATATTCTTTTGAAAATTTGAAATAATTTTTATATCATGCCTTCAAATTTAATGCAATGAGACTGAGAATAGAGCTTGAATGGTTCAAATGAGGGTTTTTAAGTCACTATTAAAGGAAAATTCTAATGTGAACATCAAATAAGAATTATATTCTTCTTTCTGATTACATGGTTTTCCTTTCATGTGGAGGCTGGCTGAGGTAGCAGAGTTTTCAATTAGCACTTTTGACATATAATCTGGCATAAAATAATATTGAAAGTGGGCACAGGTTTAAGGAAATATGCTCACTATGGCTACAGTCCCAGATCTCAAGCTGAAGCTTTAGTGTTAGGGTCCCCAGGGCAAAATAGCATGTGAATGGAACCCAAGGCTAGCAAGTATCATTTTGTAATGGAGTCCAAGACTAACAAACATCATTTTGTAAAGCTTTGGGGCCCAGCATATGGTCTGGGATTTACAAATGGGTCTTACAAGCAGAATGTAATAGTGGCTACTTGGCCAACAAGCTTACCATATATGCCCACTGACCAGTGGAGTCAGATGAATGAAATAGAAGGACTCTAAGTATTACTAACCATTAGTTCTTAACAACACTAGGCCACTGGTCTCCAAATGGCTAGGGAGGCCTAGCTGTTTTCTCTTTGGCATAGATCTCTAAGAATTGGTCTGAAATAAAAATATTGACAGGAGATAACAAATAGCATTTTGTTAGGATTTGCTGCCTAAACTATTAACGTTGAGGTTTACTATTAATGGGATCAAAGAATTGCAGGTCCTCTGAGACCATCCAGTCTGATATGTATCTGAATAAGAAACCCCTCTAACAATATAACTGCCACAGGGTCATCAAGCCTCTCATTAAAGATCTCCAACAAATGAGAACCATTGCTTACCTGAGGCAACTCACTCCACTCTGAGATAACTCTAAATGTTTGGAAATTTTCCCCTCAAATTGATCCAAAGTACTTCTATTCAACTTCCAGTCATTGTTCCTTTCTTTGTCTTCTGGGGCCATGCAGAACAATTTTCATCTACCTTCCACTTGCTAGACCTTCAAATACCTGAAGACAGTTATCATGACACTGTCCTACGTCTCTTCTTCATCAGGTCACACATTCCCAGTTACTTTAAAAAATCTCCAAAAGTGCCTTCACTGTCCTAGTAACTCTCCTTTACAAGCACTTAAGTTTTTTAAAAATACTCTTCTCAAAATATGGCCCCCTGAACTGAATACAGTATCCCAGATGCTAACTCTACCCAAGATAGCTTGGTAGCATTATGGTCCCCCTATTCCTGGACTCTGGCAGCCCCTTTTGGTTTTGGGGCTGCCATTTTGCACACTCAGCTATTGACTTATATGGAACTTGTAGCTCACTAAAACCCAGGGTCTAATAATAGATTCTATTCACCTAGAACTTTAAGGTTTACAAAGCCCTTTCCTTATAACAAACCTGTGAGGTGGGTAGTTCAAATATTACTCTCTCATTTTACAGATTAGTAAATTGAAGGGCAAAGAGATAAAGCGACTTGTCCAGGATGAGAATAATGCTCTTTTCAGCTCACTGGTCCCGAGTCTCTGCTCTAATAGTAATGTGATAGAGCAGTGGTTTTCAGAATATTCTGCAGTGCACTGATGGCCAGATCTCAGGTAATATGAATTTTGAGATTATGATGTCTATAATTTCTGGCCCGTATTAGTAGTTTACTTCTGTGAATGTGTTTATATAAGTTACCAGTCAAGAAAGCAACAGTGCAATGGAAAGATTGCTAAAGTTGTAGTCATAAGTTTCTGAGTTCACAGTCTGGAACTGAGGCTTACTAAAGCTTATCAAACTGTGGGTTGTGATTCCATATGGGGTCGTATAACCGAATGTGGGGGGTCATGAAAAATTTGTCAGCAGTAAAAGGTATCCAATATTCCAACAAGATTTAATTCTTTATGTAAAAATAAACGAGCACATCTATTCTCATTAGTATGCAAATTTGCTTTCATCCTTAATAAATGGCAAAATTATATGTATACCAAGGCATTGTTTTCACATAAATTTCTTTGTGATTTATTATGAATACAGGTTTGTTTTGTAAACTTATTTTGGATATCTGTATACCTGGAATCATGTACAAGTTTCTCCAGTGGAAAGGAGTCACAAGTGGAAAAAGTTTAAGAAGCCCTGACCTATGTGACTTTGGACAAATCACTTTCTTCTTTGGGCCTCAGTTTCAACCTCTATAAAATAAAAGAGTTGGATTATATGATCTCTAAGGTCCCTTTTTATCTCCGTGGTGCTTCTTTTTAATGTTGTCAGCAGCATGAGGGGCAGCAGAAGAAGATGGCTTTGGTAGGGTATTGAGAATAAGATATTAGAGAAAGCTATCCCATTGCCCCTCTAGGGTTCCTCTAGAATCCTGAGGAAAAGATGTAGCCAGCCTTATTCTGTCAATCAAACTCATTAGTGAGAGTGAGAGTTGGGATGAGGATGCTCACGGCTTCCATGGTTTGTAATTTTGTCAGTTGACCAAATAGGTTCCTTTCTACAGGTCACAGATGTTATTTTTCTTAGTCTGCCCTTGTAAAAAGAGTGGCAGTGCCGCATTACCTTCTCTGATGTCTACACTTGGCCCCACAACAGTAGGGCATGTCTACTTTCTTGACTCCTTCTTGTTTTCACAGGGTTTTGTTTTCAGCAGCTCACCTTTGGCCAGCCTAGTTTATTGCTATGTCCATTGCAAGATAGCTTAATGAAAATTACCCAAAGACATATAACACTGCTTTATGGCATCGTTTAGAAAAAAAAATTGTCTTTTGACTCCTGTATATTTTTTAATTTTAGTTTTTTATGGTGAACTTGACAAATAATTACAAATAGAAATATTGTCATATATAAAGAACAGAAAAAGAATTGTATAATAGACTACAAAGCTCATTACATACAGCATTTTTAAAAATATGATAAACTTAGCACCTTAGTTTTACAATTGTCCTACTTGTATGCATCTTGCCACTTCCATATTGCTCTTCTTTTTATGTTTTTGCTAAGACAATTGAGGTTAAATGACTTGCCCAGGATCACACAACTAGGAACTATTAAGATGTGTAGCATACTTCATGTATGGACCTCTAATCCCTGCAAAGGATGGCTGAGAGTGGTTGAGAGTGTCTTCTCATAGTTCTTCTTTGGAGCTGTGCTTATTCTTCATTTTCTATCATTCTCTTTCAGTTGTTTTGTGGCTATTATTTCTATTGACATTGTTGCCCAGAACTTTAGCACAGTTAATGGCATAGATTTGGCACTTAATAAATATCTATTGATTGATTAGTTGATTGTTGATATATATATGTGTATATATATATATATATATATATATATATATATATAAATTAACAGCAGATCCTTTAAATCTTTCAGTGTTTCTCATAATTGCTGTTTGTTACAATTTACACCTTTCCTTTTAATTTCTTCTTTATAATTTATTCTCTGAAGTTGAAATTTGTTTTGCTCATGATTGTTCCCTAATTCCCTTCCTACCCTACCTTCCTTATTGAACCCATCTCTGTCCTTCCCTTGTCTATGCCTGTTTCCCTATTGAGTTAAATGTTGAATTTTAGCCCTATGTGTGTTCAGACCTCCTTTTTCTGGTTCACAACAGAGTAAGGTTCATGTGATGCATGCTCTCTTTCCCCTTCCTCCAAATTTATGTCTTCTCATGAGAAATGGTATGTTCTATCCCCTTCTTCCTATTTTTTCCTTAAATATTTCTTTTATCTCCCTTTTCTTTTTTTCTCAACACCATTAAAACAAACCAAAAAGAAAACCATCTCCAGGCTCTCTGTCTTATTTATTTTCTTCCATGCAACTTTGTGCAAAGTGTTTTGTGACCCTTGAAGACATTAAGACTCATTCACTGTATATCTTTTTGAGGTTTTTCTTGACATTTGGTTTGAATTTCTGAGTTCCTACTCAGGTCATGTCTTTTTAAAATCAGGAATGCTTGAAAATCTTCTACTCCATTGAAAATCCATTTCCCCTCTGTAAGATTATACTCAATCTAACAAATTCATTTACTATTAGTTATAAGTCAATTTTTTTGCCTTTTTGAATATTGCATTACAAAATGTTCTCATTTTCATAACAGTTGCTGCCAGATTTTATGTGATTCTAATGTAGTTCCTTGGTACTCTTTTGTGACTCTTTGCAGCATTTTTTTTCTTTGCCTTGAAAGCTATGGATTTTGATTGTGACATTCTTGGGAATTTTTATTTGAAGGGTTTACATTGTGAGGTGACAAATGAAACCTTTCTATTTTCAGTTCTTCAACTGGTTCTAATAAGTCTGGGCAGTTTTCATTTGATATTTCCTTGAAATATGGTATTTGACATTTTTCTTCTGATTGTGATTTTCAGGAAGTTCAAGGAGTATACTTTTCCAGTTGATTTGTTTGTAATAACCAATATGTCATATGTTCTTTTTTTTTTCTTTCTCCTAATTTTTCTATTTTTTCCTTTATTTTGGTCTGATAATATTTCTTGTTATCTCATGTTGTCTATAAATTCTCTTGGTACATTTTAATTTTCAAATCTTTACTCTCTGTTCTAAACTACTTATTCTCCTTCCAATTCTTTCCCCTTGAGCTCTTATTTCACCTCTAATTCCTTTAAAAAATTGTCACTTCATTTTTTTTATGTATTCTTGGAGTCATTGGGGTCAGGACTTTTTCTTTGAGGCTTTGTAGTTGTTATGGAGTTACTCATTTCTGTATTTATTTCTTAGGTATCCTTTGAAATATAATATTTCTGCATAGTGTTTGGAATCTTTGTCTATTTCCTCATTGCTCTAGACTCAGTTTTTCACATGGGACTTTGTGTCAGGGTCAAGCCCTACCCCTTCCTATACTCTTGAATAGGGTAGTCAGTCACTATCTGGTCCTGGATTTTGTTTCTGGGATTCTTTCTGCTGGCTTCCACATTCAAAGCACTGGCATACTTTAATGTCCATTATCAGAGCTCTGATCTTCCAGTTCTCCTTTTGTATTTCTAGTCACCGTGTCTCTATGCTATTCCATTCCCCTGGGATATCCCCAGTTGGAGAAAATGCTGCAGGCTTCCAGCTTGGTCATCTAAGTTTATCCTGGCTACCTTGGTGGGTCCCCTTTTCTGTGTCTAACTTTTTTGCAGTCCTGGATTGAATAAAGAAGCGTACTGATGTTTCTCTTTAAATTTCTTGGTCAGTCTTTACCTTGGCATATTCAGTTCTTTTTAAGAGTATATGGGAGAGTTGAGCTTCTCTCTGAATTTTATGCTGTAACCTTCTCTTGAATTTCCTTCCCAGATATATTTTTAACCAATTAAAAAAAACATTAACAACTTAAAATTGGTAAATTCTGTTGGCTGGCAAAAAAGAATTGTGGGAGGCATTGCAAAAGGAACTATGATCTTTGTGAGTTAATGAACAAATATTTGTACTTTTTTCTGGATATAACTATAGCTTAAAATCATAGACAGGAGTGTTGATGAAAGTAACATGTTTCTTTGTAGAAACAGACACATTAAAACAAGAACTGCTACTTCAGTGAAGGAAAGACTATTGGAGTCTGAAGGAGCAGTGTCCAAGGAGATAATAGATGTGAAAACCTTGAAATAGCCTTTGCCAGGGTGTGAATGTGTCTGAAGACTACTTGCTGGAGCATCTTTCATAGACTCCAGGAGGAAATTTACACTTGGACATTTTTAAAACAAATGTCCGTGGTAGATTCCTGGAAGAAACTATAAAAAGAAGCTGGTGCTCACAAACTAGTAGCATTGAATGAAGCCAGAAAAAGTCTGAGCATCTGCTCTTTTTTCCTTAGATAACCTGGCCTATAAATACAGTTGCCTGTATGGACTTATGCTCTCACTCACACACATACACAATGCACATGAGCACATGTCACATGTTTGTTCACTTTGTGTTGACTTCGGACCTTAACTTGGAGGCAGAAAATCTAGGGCTACAGCTCGTTAAGACCTAGCTAGAGACAGTATCACTACTGGATCTGTATCCCAAGGAAATCAGAAAGGAGGGGAAAAGAGCCACATGTGCAAAAATGTTTGTAGTAGCTCTTTTTGTTATGGCAAAGAATTGGAAAATGAGTAGATATCCATCAGATGGGGAATAGCTGAATAAGTTATGGGCCACAAAAGTAATGGAATATTATTGTTCTATAAAAATTATGAACAAGCTGATTTCAGAAAGAACTGGACGAATTTACACAAACCGATGTTGAGTGAAACAAGTTGAACTAGGAATATATTCTACACAGTAACATTAAGATTGTGAGTTGGTCAATTTTAAAAGACATGGTTCTTCTCAGTGGTTCAGTGATCCAAGGCAATCCCAATAAACTTTTGATAGAAAACATCATCTACATCCAGAGGGAGAAATATAGAGACAATGTAAATCAACACATGCTATGTTCACTTTTTTTCCTTTTTTCTCTCCTAACATGATTCATAAGGAAATTTGTTTAAAAAAATGAATGTACATGTATAACCCCAATTTTTTTTAAAGAACATATATATGAAAATGAAAATGATAGCCAGGACTCTATAAGTTCCTGCCCAACTCTATTTTCATGTCCAGGGCTAGGAAGCGTTTGGAATTAAACCAGGATTGGCAAGAGGAGGCCTGACTGCTTACCTAATCAATTTCAATAGGTCTGGTCCTCAAGAACATTGGGAAGTCTATCAATTAGCCACCCTAGCCTCCCATGAGGAATCTTGGATCTCTCTGCCTTTGTTCCTTCTCTCAGTGGAAGTCAGTTTGGGCCTTCCTCATAAACATAAGTTAGCGTGGGACCCAATCCAACAGATTGGATTTTTTGTCATAGCTAAATCTTAAGGAGAGATGACAAATGGCTCATATTATATGAAAATTATTGGAGAAATTTTGATCTGTGTTTTCTCTAGTTAGAAACTACTGATGAGGGTTTAGTGGCTGATTGTCTATAGAGCTTCTTATTGATGCATTTATAAGTAAACTAATTTTTGAGAGTATCACATTTGAACTAGAAGAACACTTAGAAGTCATGTAGTCCAACTGAACCCCAGAGATGGGAAGTGACCAAGGCCACTGCTAGTTAGGGGCAGAGTTTAGATTTGAACCTAAGACCTTTGACTTAAATAGCTATACTGCTGGGAGTAAATTTCTTTTGCTTCATTGTAATTATTACAAGAGAGAATGTCCATTAGAGATTTGGTGGCGGGGAAGAGTTGTGAGGAGAGAGTGAGTGGGAAGTTGTATTAGTGAAAAAATATATATTCTAAATATGTGGAAGAGAATGAGGAATTTCAGAAGGAGATGCAGTAGAATAGTGTTGTGAGTATTTTATTAAATCGAATGTACATTTTAAAAACTATACAGAAGTTTGTACTTGCAAATACAGTCTCTTTTTTGTTTCTAAGTTATGGAAATAGTAATAGTTATTGATGTTTAGATTCATCATAAAAACATTTTAAATATGGTAATCAAGACATGCCTGAAGGTCTAAAGTGGAATGAGTGGAAAGAAGATGTTGTAGAGGCAGCTGATCGATGAGGTTGTGCAGGAAGAAAAGGTGAGGTATTGAAGATAACTCACTTCACTAGTGGAATTTGGGTGACTGGAAGAATAAAGGTACCTTCAGCAGAAAGAGATCAACAGCTCATTGCAACCAGATATGAAGTGACTTGTCCAGGCCCATATGACCACTACATGGCAGAGGTATCTAACTCTTTATGACCCTCTTTGGGGTTTTCTTGCAAAAGATACCGGAATGCTTTGGCATTTCCTTCTTCAACTCATTTGACAGATAAGGAAACTGAGGCAAACAGGGTGAAGTAACTTGCACAGGGTCACACAGCTAGGAAGTATCTGAGGCTAGATTGGAACTCAAGAAGAGGAGTCTTCCTGATTCTAAGCCCAGCACTCTATCCAATTCAGTGCTCTCTGGCTGTCCTTTTCTAGCTACTATACTGTTTCATCTTTGGGATCTTCACCACGCAGAATGTCTATGAACTCAACCACCACCACTCTTTATCTTGGAAATTCCTGTGGCTTTTTGCATGAGATTCATCAATAGAAACTAGGCCTGAAATTCCAAGACTCTCTGATATTTATTTGGTATCTAATTGATGGACAGGTCATTTATCCCCTGGGAACCGTATTCTCATCTTTACGATTTGGACACTTAGATTACAGGGCAGTTAAGGGAAGGTTAAAATGAGAACATGCATATAATTGTCTTTTGCAGACCTTAAGAGCTTATACTAACATTGGCTTATTATTCCCATGAAAGCTTCTCTCCCTAACAAAGGGATTTGGGGTAGCAGCAACTAGGGAAACAAAATACATCATGGGGCAAACTATAGGCTGATGCCTGTGTGTAAGGTCAGCCTCACCCAGATTTTTCAAGTCTCTACACAATTCTTTATGGAGAACAGCAGTTAAGAAGAGTGCTGGACTTATGGGAGTTAAGAGCGATCAGGGATTAAATATTATCTTTGGCATTTATGAGCCATGTGACCCCGGATCAGTCACTTAACCTCCCTGTACCTCAGATTGCCAATCTATAAAATAAACATCATCACACTTGCCAAGGGTTGTTGGGAAGAAAACTGTCAGTTTTCAAAGGATAAAGATAGACAAGTTCATAGTTCATTTGCTCAGTTTGAGACACCAGAAACTTCAACAAGTTAATTCTGGCTAACCTTCCACTCATCTGTTGTTGCCTCAAGGATCTAGGGAGTTCACCCACTGCTCCATATTGTAGCTTAAGTGTCACTGCAGTGAATGTGCAGAGCTACAGCCCCCTCTCCCTTTCTAGAGCTCTGTTCCACCCCCTCCCATTTCCAATCATCCCCAGCACTGTGTTTACTAACCTTGTGTAGCTAGCAGGGGATATTTCCATTTTAATCTTCTTAATAGAGTGTCTCTTTTCAGATCAAGGATCATAGAATGATCCCTTGCTCAGGAGGGCTTAGTTTTTCATTCCCTTTATTTTCCGCTTGAACAGATAACAAAATCAATTACTGGTTCCAAGATGATTATACAAAATTCACTGAAAAGCCAACAGCTTGGTAGTAGACTAAATACAAATCATTTCAGGGCGCATAGACACACACAGAAAATCTAGCAACATCCTTTGACTAACAAATGGCTGTTTAAAGGATGTTTTGACAATAAAAGTAAACAACTCAACATTAATTAAAACCCACACCTATGAGCTTGTGTTGTTGTTTCCAACTAACCGCACTTTCCTCAGTGAAATTAATATTTTCTGAGACTGTATAGTTTGCTCAGTTGCTGTCTCTGTCTGTCTCTCTCTCTCTCTCTCTCTGAGAGAGAGAGGCATGTTATTGTTTTTCCTTTAAGTGTGAAAAGCTGCTTTGGTTTTGATTGCTGTTTAATCATGGCCCTAAACAAGAGGTTCAGAATCTCGCAAATGGAGATTAGACAGTGGGTTTCTTGGAAAAAGGTCAAGGATTAGATAGGGTCATCAGTAATCAAACATGATTCTTAAAATCCAACACAAGTCTCACTCTCCTAGGGCAAAAGGATACTTCTTCCCTGACCAAAGTTTGCAGACCTCATTTGGCAAAGAGGAAGTCCCACCGCCCAGCGTGTGCTGAGGCTTTCATGGGTTCTACTCAGCCAGAACGTAGCATGGTGAGAAGAGTACCAAACTTAGAAAGCAGAAGATGAAGGTCAGAAGGCCAGTGTAGTTGCAGTCCACCATTATGGGGGGTGATGTATAGTATGTCTAGAAAAGTAAATTGGAATCAAATGGTTAGTGAAGAGATTTTAATACCAAATGAGCAGGGGTTCTTCACTTTTTGGTGTTGTGGACCCCCTTCTCATAATATTGTTTTTAAATTCATTAGGTAAAATATAATAGGATTTTATTTTTATTTTTTTTATTAAAACTTTTTATTTTCAGAAAATATGCATGCACTATTTTTTAACATTGACAGTTGCATAGCCTTGTGTTCCAAATTTTCCCCTCCTCCTCCCACCCTCTCTCCTAGATAGTAAGGAATCCAATATATTCTATACAATATTCAATTTATGTAAACATATTTATACAATTATCTTTTTTATATAATATATAATAGGATTTTAAAACAAACCAATTATATTGAAATGCAAACATAACTATATTTTAAAAAAATAAATTCATATATTCCAAGTTAAGAACCTCTATCCTAAGGGCAGCTAGGTGGCTCAGTGGATAGAGCACCAGCCCTGAAGTCAGGAGGACCTGAATTCAAATCTGGCCTCAGACACTTAACACTTCCTAGCTGTGTGAGAAGATAAAGTCTGTTCTTTACAACAGTCCTGGGAGGTAGAGAATCATAGTACTATTAACTACATTTTCTTTTTTGTTTGTTTTTATTTTATTTATTTTAAACTTAAAATATGAACAAAAAACATTGGCATGTACACAGCACAACATGAGAGGATTCAAAGTATAAAACAATAAATTTAAGAAAGCCTATTATAGTAAATACTATCCCCATTTTCGAGATGAGTAACTGAAGCTCAAAAAAGCCACAGGATCAGAGCCATAAGAGACCTAAGATATCATTGAATGCAACCTTCATTTTATAGATGAGGAAACTGATTCCCAGAGAGCAGAATTGGAGCTCAAGTCCCTGTGTCTTTTTATTTCATCACTTTGCCTCCCTCTAGTCTAAGGTTCATTGCAATATGGGTCCATTTGGCTAAGGTGTACAAGTGAAAAGAATCCCAAGGAAGGAGGAAGGATGCCCAGTCAGAGGACACAAGTGATCAGTATTCTTCATTATGTTGTCATCTGGAGAGTGAAGGAATCTCACTAAGGGTGGGATTATGGAGCTGGAGAATCACAGGCAGTGGTGGCAGCTTTAGGGATAGCAGTGTAGATGACAGCAACCACTGCAGCAACCAAGAGGTTTGGACAGCAGATAGATATTTGGAACCTATACTTGGTTTGGAAATTACGTAAACACAGTAAATTCAGATTTGGAGGACTTCCATATTAATGTTGTGAGAATTTGTTTCTATCTAGAACACCTGGGTCTGAGTCCTATTTATGTCTTTATCTTTTTGGGAGGCTATGTTTATGTTTAGAATGCATGTTAGTTGCCTTGATTGTTTGCAAGGAAGTTAATGTACCCTAAAGGGAGTTTAACTTTTGAGATTTTCCAAAAGGAATCCCTGCTTGGGGACATGTGTCATATAGAGATGTTATAATTATTAAACTTCCAAGTTATGTGACTGAGTCTGCTTGAATCAAGAGCTACATTGGAGCCATAATGTTAAATATTTATTAAGCTATTTTAAATCATTAGCAAATCAGCAGGGATTTGTTTGTCACATCTGGCCACCCAATGGGACCCTAAGAACATGAACAGGGAAGGACAGAAACAAGGAGCTCCTTTAGGCAGGAGATACTAAAAGTTAGTGGAGTTCTAACATAATCTCCACCATTATCCCAACTTGTCTTTGTACCAAACGATGGGGTCTCAATAATTCTACTTTTGTGAAACCTAGTTATTTGTATGACATCTCCCCCATTAAATTATGAACTCCTTAATAACAGGGACCCAGCACTTAGTAAGTGCTTTAAAATGCTTCTTGACTAATTGAGTTCACCAAAGTGGCAGGATCATGGCCCAGCTGAATAGCTCTTTTCACTCTTGGAGATGAAGCTATCCCAGGATATCCTCCCCACCTCACTCCCCACACTTCTAGATTTCTTGTGATAATTGCTTGAGGTATAAAACCCCTTAGCTGGGATCAAACCATTCCTCCTGCCTATAATTACATCCCTTCCTTATCTCTGCCTGTCATAATCCTTGTCTTCCTTCAAGCCTCAGGTCAGTGGTCACCTCCTCCTTGAACTTTTCCTTAATCCTTCCAATTGTCTCTGCTCTCCCTCCTCTCTTTTCCTTATATTACATATGTAGCCCCATATACTTCTGTCCCCTGAATTGAATGTAAGCTTTCTCCCTTATATCTAGTGGAGGTCAGTGCAATTTCTTTTTTTTTCTTTTTGCTGTTGCATTTTATAGTCATTTCCCCTTGACCAGTTCTTTCCCTCTCCTCTCTACACTGAGCCCTTCTTTATAAAAAGTAAAAATATTGAAGCAAAACTATGTGACATCATGAGAATTTTATGACTTTGTCTATACCACAGTCCACAGCCACAGTGCTGATCCCGAGGAGGAAAGTCTGCTTCCTGATCAGACCTCCGGGACTGAAATGGTTCATCAGGGTTGGTCGCTTTGAGGTCTTGTCCTTTATCATTGATTGATTGTATTATAGTCCATGAATATATTGTTTTCTCGGTTCTTTTTTTAAATCCTGCATCATTTTAGACAAGTCTTTCCATGTTTCCCTAATAAGAATGTTGGCTCATTAAATCCAAGGACTTTAGCTTTTGTCTTACAGTTCCAGTACCAAGCATCTTGACTCACTTATGGCAGACCCTGAATTAATATATGTAGACATGAATTGAATTGAACTGAATAAATCTTGGAGCTTCCTTCAGGAGGAGAATGTATGCTTGTGAGAAAACATGATTGGCCTGATGGATGGAAGCCAATCAGAAAATGGTCAAGAAATGTGTGTGTGTGTGTGTGTGTGTGTGTGTGTGTTTGCGCATGTGTGCACCCATACACTAGCTTCCTAAGTGAGAGATGCCTCTAGCTGGAGGATGCTTGGTAGAGGGGGGCTCCATGACAGGATCCAGGGATACATGAATTCAAATACAGATCATCTAATCTGAAAAAAGCCCCTTGTGGACCTGCTACCTAATCATCATAAAGATGCATGCAATGAGATGAATGAGAACTTCCCAGTTCTTCTCCTTCTTCTCCTCCTCCTCCTCCTCCTCCTCCTCCTCCTCCTCCTCCTCCTCCTCCTCCTCCTCCTCCTCCTCCTCTTCCTCCTCCTCCCTCCTTCTTCTTCTTCTTCTTTTTAAGAATATTAATTTCATTCCACTTTGGAGCAGGTGAAAATTGCTCTGGAAAGCCAGCCCTCCTTAGCTCTTTATCCTATCTTGCCACCCTCCTCCCCTCTTGGCACCCTAAGGGTACATTCTACTTGGCCTTCTTAATGCAGTAGAGTGTTGGTTTTAAAGTCACAGGGCTTGAGTTCCTGTGTGTGTGTGTGTGTGTGTGTGTGTGTGTGTGTGTGTGTGTGTGTGTGTGTGTGTGTGTCTCCTCTCAGCCCCTGCATTTTACTAATTGTATTACCTGAGTTAAGTCACTTTACCTTTCTGGAGTTCAAGATCAGCTAAGGTATCTTCCAGCTCTATGCCTGTGGTTCTATTTTCCTCTCTCCTTTCCTCCTTTTTTCACCTTTCCACCATCCACTAACTCCTCTCCACTCTTCTGTCATCCATTTTCTTCTTGCCTCCCCCTGCCCCCACCCCTCACAGCACCCTCCCAGGCTATAACAGCTATTTATTAACAATTTAAAAATGGCTAAAAACTAGATTTATCCCTTTTCATTAAGCTTCTTCTCTCCCATGTCAGAGCAATGGCTAGAGCACTCCTAGTAATTAGATAAATTGTAGATAAAGAGGATTGCAAGTTAGTAGAAAAGAGAGAAAGGAAGGCATTCAACTTCAGCGGGGGCCAAGTTCAAATATCAAGCTGGCCGGATTGGTTTGGTTCTCCAGCTGACCTTGGGTTTGCCTTCTGAGCCCTGCCGGAGAGTGCTTTTGTCTTCTGTTGTCAGTCCTTTCCTCAGGTCTAGGAGTTAAGCTTTTAGCCTTCTGGTTTTACACTGCCAGTATATGACCTGCTGCCAGTAATCCATTCATTGCCATAGGATCCGGGACTCTTTGCCTGGAAACAGCTTCATACTTTTGTCCCCCCATTCAGCTATTGCTGGCATGCTTGGAACCAATGCTGGCATGAGGGACAGAGAAGACCTAGGTTCTCCTCCAGCCCCTGAAGCCCTCTGGGGAGGGCACACTTTTACAATTCAGTCCCAGGTGAGGTCCTTTTGGGGTGACCTCTTCCCTCTCCCCCTGAGTCTGCTATAGCCCAGGAACTCCACCTTCTTGCTAACCTTCATGCTACAGAAGCTTCCTGGGACTGCAGAATATGTTGAACCCCAGGCCAGCCCTTCATAGTTACCTCCAGGTTTGGAGATGTGAAAGGCATTTTGCAAACTTCCTTTCTGTCACCTTTGTGATCTAAAAGCTATTTGCTTTGGCGAGGGTTTGGGCTGACATTTGGCTGAAACATGTGAAAAGAGCCAATATAAATACTCAGATCTGCTAAGGAAGCAGGCTGGCATCTCTCCCATCACCTGGAGAGAACAGGTAGTCACATCAAAGAAAGGCTCCTGGAACCCCTTGGCTTTCCAAGAGAGGACAAAGGCCACTGAAAAGAGATGGTCCAATGAAGGGAGCTTGAAGTACCCAAGATTGCATCATGACATCTGCTGTCACAAGACCACTTTATCTCTCCTTTAAGCCTCCTCTTCTGGCTTCCATATGATCTATATGCCTCCAGGCATCTACACTGACTTTGCCCAATTCTTTGAAGGCCTACTCTTCAGGCTGAAAAGAAATGTGCCCTCAGGTATTCACTAAGGATGCTGAAGATCTACTAAGGAGAATTTGCGGGGGGTTTTTGTTTGTTTGTTTTGTTTTGTTTTTTAACTTGGGCCTCTGGAAAACCTTATTACAGGCCTGTTAAATGGAATGCTCAGTAAATGTTTGCTGATTAAGAATCTAAAAGACCCAAAGGAAAAATATCTAAAGGTAGAGTTTCAGAAACCTGGGCAGGCTGGTGGAAAGATAGTTTTGGATAGAGTGATCTTCCCAGTTTCCTTAAAAACCCACCATGGGAGCTGCGACTACTTTTGAGGACACTCCTGTGTCTTTTTGTAATTTAGCAGAAAGAACCTTGATAGGGTGTTTACTCCAGCCCACTGTCCCCAGAGGACAATGATCTGTGACACTTCCTAAGGATTTCATAATGTAAAATACTGTCTACTTCCAAATAGAGAACTGATGGACTCCAAATGCAGATTGAAGCACTTATTTTTCACTTGCTTTATTTTTCTTTCTATTTTGCAACATGAGATATGGAAATATGACTTACCTTCTCAATGAGTGGGAAAAGTTCTGGAGTGAGAGACTGTAATTCATAATTTTGAGAAAGAATATTAAAAAAAAGAGAAATTCAGGAAAAAAACACATTATAGCAACAACTACCCCATAGACCTATGAACTGAGTCATTTATAGTGATAAATTGTTGGAACAAAGGTCTTCTGGGAATATCAGTTAGGAGAAGAACATGGAGTAGTGGGAATTTGCTGAAGTTGAAGTCAAGAAAGACCTGGGTTTGAATCCTACCTTTGATAATAACTAGCTATGTGACTTTGAGCATGTTACCTTATCTTGTTGAGCCTTAGTTTCACATCTATAAAAAGAGGAAAAAATAGCATCTATCCCACAGAGGTATAGTGAACATGAAAGGAGATAATGTACATAAAGAACTTCACAAAACTGAAAGCATTTGATGAAGGCCACTACCTCTTGCTAACAAAAGAATATTTAGTGAGTATCTATTGTATATTTAATACTACGAGAGGTACAGAAGTGTAAGATAGGGTCCCCGACCTCAGTAATAACCACCTGCATTTACATAGTGCTTTGAGGTTGATTTCTTGGATTGGTAAAAAGAAAGCTCAGAAGGCCATCAACAAATTTATGGCATAGCAGAGACAAAGGATACAGAAGGTATGCATGGCTGAATCACTTTCAGCAGTTCTTAGAAGAAACAAACACATCATTGTGGTTTGCAAAGTCATTTTGTAGATAAGAAAAAGTACCTGCCACATAGTTCAGCTGTTGTTGAGTCATTTTTCAATCAGGTCCAACTCTTTGTGACTCAATTGGGGTTTTCTTGGCAAAGATATTGGAGCAGTTGGCCATTTCCATGTCTTGCTCATTTTACAGATGAGGAAACTGAGACAAATAGTATGAAGTGATTTGCCTAGAATCCCACAGCTAGTAAGTGTCTGAGACTGGATTTGAACTCAGGAGGAGGAGTCTTCCTGACCCCAGACCTGACAGTTTACCCACTATGGTGCTACCTAGCTGCCCTGGCAAATAGCAGGTGCTTCATGAGTGTTTATTGACTTAATAAACCTGTAAGTGTCTGAGAGAGGATTCAAACCCATATTTCTTGATTTCCAGACTAGGACCTTTTTCATTCTGCTTCATTTTCTCTCAAATAGCCTACCATCCAGGTAATCCAGGTTAGGGATTCTTGATAGATCTCAGGAAGTCTGTGATTTTGAGTGCAAAAAAAGTTTCCTTCTTAATTTGCACTAACCTCTTTGAAATTGAACATTTTTCTAAGTTAGGAATTTTTAAAAATCTTGTTCTGAGCAGGGGTCCATAAACTTCATCATATTGTACAATAGATCCACATCACACAACAGAGGTTAAAAGCATCTGGCCCAGTTGGAGAAACAAGGCGACAATGTATGAAGGACATGATTTAATTCAATTATCCATTTGATGATGCTGACTCAGATTCCTATAGAAATTCAGAGAGAAGGAGTGAGACCTGGAATAGTCAGGGAAGCTTACCACCTCTATGATTCAAGGTAATTACAATAGACTTGTGATGAAAAGAGCCATCCACATCTAGAAATAGTCTATAGAATCTGAAGGTGAATCACAGCATAATATTTTCACTTTTTGTTGTTGTTTGTTTTTTTCACCTTTTGATCTGATTTTTCTTGCACATCATGATGAATATGGAAATATGTTTAAAAGAATTACACGTGTTTGACCTTTATTAAATTGCTTGCAGTTTATGATAAGAGATGGGGGAAATCTGGAACTCAAGATTTTGCAAAGATGAATGTTGAAAACTCTCTTTGTATGTATTTGGAAAAATAAAAAAAAAAACTTTTGAAAAGGGGAAAAAAGTTAATAAAAAAAGAAAAAGAAAGATACCATATTTAGTATCTCCCTCACAGGGTTGTTGTGAGGATTTAATTAGACAATAAAAGTATAAAACTTTGGAAATTTTAAATTATCAACTACTAAAATGTCAGCTATTATTATCAGCAAAGAAAGAGGTACTCTTAGGAGATGCGTGAGGGCACCTCTTTTGTAAATTTTCTGACAGTCTTGAGTGGATGAATCACCCTGACCAAAATAGCCTCCTCCCTATCATTTCTATCTTTGAGATGGAGAGCTTAGCTCAATAATCTCCTTGATGGCCTTCATTTCTGGCCTAGCATCTTGTTTTCCTGGTCCAAACTGACAAATCATCCAGATTTGTTCCTAGTGCCCTTGCCAACATTTGACCCTTTTAGCCTTCTGAAAGCCTTCGGTCTCCCCTCAGATGCCTAATGCCTTTAAGATGCCCACTGGATTCCTGTCTCCCCACAAAGGCATCCATCAGAGTTTGTTCCCTTCCTGTTACAATACATTCTCCCCTAGATTGTTCATATAGGTGAACTCCTTCCAAGTTGCTGGTCTCACAAGTCCTTGCCTTCCTTTTACACTCCAATTTAGTCATCCACAGCTATTGCCTCACCTCAAACACCATCATTTAGAATACCTCTAACATCTCCCTCATAATTGTCAAGCCTTCCATTTTCCACTAGTACTAATGTAGTGCTTTGTATTGACTTGAATTTGGTGGTTAATTTATGTTGTCTTTGTTTGTTGTGTTAAAGTTCTTATTTGGGGCGCTGTGCTTTTTTCACTCTGTATTGTTTCATCCAGCTCATTCCATGTTTCCCTGAATTCTTCAAATTCATTATTCCTGATGGTACTATGTTTCACAATGTTTCCATGTAAGTCTGGTCAAGTATTATAACCTTATCATTGGTATGTGATTTTTTTTTTCTGTCTCTTTGCTCTTAGTACAACCAGGGCCACTATGATTTTCAGGGGGTATATTTGGGTCATTTCTCCTTGTCAATAATATCCTTGAGGAAGAAACCTTTTTTAAGATTTACTAGATCAAAGACTGAATAATTCTGTGATTTATTTGGTATTATCCCATGTTGTTTTCTAAAATTCTCGGCTCCACTAGCCATAAATTAAAGTAACTTTTCCCATAGTCACTGAAACATTGGATTTTTCCCACCCTCCTCACTCCCTCACACTTACTGAACTTGTTTTTGACTCATCATCACATCCATTACTTTAATCTTTCTGTATTTTCTCAGGCCATGAATCCTGTTCTGTCCTTTCTTGCCTTTGGGTTCAACCTGGACCCCATGGTAAAACATTTCAATGATGTTCTAACTGGTACCTTAGAATCACTCAAAACTTTGATATTTTAGCCTAATTACACTACTGATCCCCCAACTTAGCAAATTCTCCTCCCACCCATCTTCATTGTTGTTGTTCTCTTGCTGCAATGCATTTTTGGAAAAAAATAACAAAACCATGTTGCTTCAATTCACTATAAATTCACATTGTTTAATCTCCACCAGACCATCATTGCATCTCAGCAACTCTTGTATACATCTGTTATCAATTATCTGCCGCAAGAGCTATTGCAAACCTTGCTAATTATCTTTAAGCCTCTATCTCTTTCTTCCTTCCTCCCTCTCCCTTCCCTCCCTCTTTTTCTCTTTCTTCCTTCTCCCCTCCCTCTCCTTTCCCTCCCTCTTTTTCTCTTTCTCCCTTCTCCCCTCCCTCTCCTTCAGCTGAGCATGCCGCTGAACTGAACTTTCACTGAAAAGATTGAGATCATTCCACATAACATTTAACAATAGTATTTTCCCCCAGTTATGTCGAGAAAAAATTTAGCATTTTTTTTTGGCAAGATTTTGAGTTCAAAATTTTTCTCTCTCCCTCACCTTCCCTCTTCCTTAAATGGCAGGTATTTTGATATAGTTTATATATGTGCTATCATATTAATCATAGTTGTGAAAGAAGAAACAGATCAAAAGGGGGAAAATCACAAGAAAGAATAAAGTAGAAAAAATATGCTTGGATCTATATTCAAAGTCCATCAGTTCTTTATCTGGTTATAGGTAGTGCTTTCCTTCATGAGTTTTTGTACTTGCTTGGATCATTATGTTGCTGGGAAGAGTTGAGTCAGTCATAGATGATCATCACACAATGTTGCTGATACATTCAATGTTTTCTTGGTTCTGCTCATTTTACTCTTCATCAGTTTGCACAAGTCTTTCCAGGTTTTGCTGGACTGCCTGTTCTTCATTTCTTATTGAACAATAGTAGTCCATTACATTCTTATATCAGTTCTTGTTTAGCCATTCCCCAATCAATGAACATATCCTCAGTTTCCAGTATTTTGCCACCACGAAGAAAGGCTGCTATAAATATTTTTGTAAATGTAAGTCCTTTTCCCTTCTTTATGATCTCTTCGGGATACAGAGCTAAGTAGTGGTATTACTGGGGCAAAATGCATGCAGGTTGGTTGCCCTTTGGGTGTAGTTCCAAATTGCTCTTCAGTATGGTTGGATCAATTCACAACTCTACCAACAGTGGAATTTTGGGATAGTTGTGTGCCAATTTTCCCATGTCCTCTCCAACATTTATCACTTTCCTTTTTTTCACATTGGCCAATCTGATAGATGTGAAGTAGAATTTGAGAGTTGTTTCAGTGTGCATTTCTCTGATCAAGAATGATTAGGTATACTTCTTCATTTGCCTGTAGATGGTTTCTATGTCTTCATCTGAAAATTGGCTGTTCATTTGCTTTGACCATTTATCAATTGGGTAATGGCTTGTATTTTTATAAATTTAACTCAGTTCTCTATATATTTGAGAAACAAGGTCTTCATTAGAACAACTTGCTATAAAGATTGTTTCCCAGTTTTCTGCTTTCCTTCTAATCTTGGTTACATTGGTTTTGTTTACACAAAAGCTTTTTAATTTAATATAATGAAAATGATCTCTTTTGTATTTTGTAATGCTGTCTGTCTTTTGCTTGGGCATGAGTTTTCCCTCTTTCCACAGATCTGATAGGCAGACTATTCTTTGTTCTTCTAATTTGTTCATGGTGTCTAATATTCTGGTTTCTTTTTTATTTATTTTTTTGGTTGGATTTGTCATGTTCTAAGAGAACAGTTGAAGTGCCCCATTAGTATAGTTTTGTTGTCTATTTCTTTCCATAATTCACTTACATTCTCCTTTAAGAATTTGGATGTTATGACATAGCTTTTAATCTTTCTCATTCCCATTCCTAAATTTCTTACCTCTCTCTTCTATCTTTCCATTCTTAAGAAAAGGGATGTTTGATGGAACAAACTCCTCAAAGGAAGGAATTTGGCTATCCTTCTCAAGGCTAAGTCTTTCACCTTCCCTTGATCCCATTATCTCTCATCCTTTTTGTACTTTAATTCTCTACTTTTCCACTGTCTCCTTTCATTCCTTCAATATTCAAGTGCAGGCATCCCTTTTAAAAAAGAAAAAGCTTTCCTTTGATCTTGCTCTGCTATCAAGCTACCATCATATACCTTTCATTCTCACAAAACCTTTATGATGTATAGTCAGTACTACTTTTCCACCCATACTTCTTTCATAGCCTCTTAAAACCCCTTGACTTCAACTTCTTCTGCTACTCAACTAAAACATCTCTGTTAAAGATCACTGGTGATCCATCTGAAAACTCGGTAGATTTTTCCTTTGCTCATTCTCATTGACTTCTTTGTAGAATTTTTTATACTTTTTCTTCCTTTGACTTGTAAGTTCTAGCATTCTTCTATATATTCTATAGCACTCGTTTGCTACCTCACTGATAGATTCTAATGAAGATAAATGACTGTGCTTGGGTCACCAAAGGGAATCAGAGCTATCTTAAATTATTAATTATCTACTGTTACTATATAAGAGACAGCAGTTAAGAGACCATTGGTGACCTTGGAAAGAGCACTTTCAGTTGAATACTTGGCTCAGTGATGTCAGCAACTTGGAGGCAGGCAATGAGGAGAGCAAGGAACAGCAGCTATAAATACTACTACATTGTTATAGTTCTGAGCCCCAAGTAGTCCCAGTCTATTCACATCAAGAGTGAGGACCTACACTGGTTTTTTGAATCTGGATGGAAGAGGGCTATACACAAGTGAGCACATAGGGCTCAATCCTCTATGAAGAAAATTTGGATAGCTAGCTTTCACAAACAACTGGAGGCCATAGGGAATGGAGTGGAAGGAAGGAATGGTGATCATTGGTACCGCTAAACCCAAGTCACTTCACCCTGGGGTGGTTCTTCTGAGCTTTGGCAGACTGATTGGACTATAATATATGCCATCTGTAGATGACTTACATTCTTGCTTTCCCACTGGGGTTTAGTCATATGTTAAGGGTCTCTAAGAACCACATGCCTCTAAAGCAAACATCATGATCTTTCTTTTGCTTCATCATTTTCCCTTTTTCCTTTCTGACGATTTCAGAGTTACTATTCTTATTGCAGTCTTGGAGAGAGGGAGACAAGCAGATCCGTTATTAATATGCAGGGGCACAGGGCCCTCCGTGAGCTGTTAACATTCATTAGCACTTCAAGCTTTAATGTTAAGGACAACTTGCTTGTGCTCTGCTCACTCCTGCTTGGTACTAATGACTGCATTAGGGGATGTGGCTGGAATGCATTGGGATGGTAGAATTCTTCTGCTGGCAGGAACATTAGGTTGATGAGTTGACATTGGAGGGCTTAGAAATTGTTGCCCCTCTTCCTAGGATAGAGGGAAGGCTGAGTTTAGATTTATTTGGAGGTGCTGATGTTTTTGAGACAGTGTTTGCATTTTGTGGTTACTTTGTCACAGATGCCAAAGTGATCTATCTGCTGGACTCCAGGGGCTGTCATTCATCCTTTTTGTAAATTTTATCTATTTTATATTAATAGATTCTGCCCAATAGTCTAGCCTATTTGTCAAGTATCATTTCTATGTAGATGTTCTCAAAATCTTTCTCCAGAATTCCATTCCCTCGTTGGACACTGTCTGCTAGACATCTTCCCCTGGTTATCCCAGTGGGTTTCTTAACCTCAACATAACCTCAATTGAAGCCATTATTTCTTTTTCCTTCTCCAAACTTACTTGTTTCATTTGAAGTTATATCTCCCTTCTCCCACTCATACAGGTTCAAAACTCCAGAGTCATCCTCAACTCTTACTTTGTCATTTCTCATCTTGAACAAGTTGACAAATCTGGTCAATCCTGCTTTTGCAACTTCTCTCTCATCCATTTCCTTCTCTCCGTTCATATGGCTAACATCCTAGTTCAGTTTCTCATCATCTCTTACCTGGGCTACTGTTATCATATCATAATTTCTCTTTCTGCTTTCAATCTCTTCATCTTCCTTAGAGGTGATAAATTAATCTCCCTGGGGACAAATCTGACCATGGCATTCAACCATTCCAAAACAGTCAGTGATTCCCTAATGTTTCTAGAATAAAATATAAACTCTTTACCCTGGCTTTTAAAGTCTACCATGATCTGGCTGTCATCCACCTTTTCATATTTATCTCCTGTTATTCATCTTTAAACACTTTTCAATTGAATACTAATTTTTCCACTAAGTAGACTTCCCATTTCCCACTGCTATGCTTTCACACAGCCTGCTTTCCTACCCCCCTTCCCTAATTACTCTATAGGCATGGGTCAGGGAAATTGTAAGGGAATCAATTTTTAAATTTCATGAGATTGTGAGGAAGCAAGCCTTCTTTCAAGACTTCAATTGTATCTCTCTATGAAGAGTGTGACTATCTCTGTGAGAAACATTTGCTACTCTGTGTGGATTTTATTGAGGATAAATTGGTTTATTTTCACTGTTATGAGGCGCAGAGCCATCACATTATGCTGGGCCTATAAAAAAGAGAGTAAGTTGTAGATGAATGAAGGATTCATTTATGCTAAATCTCTTAAATATGCTGACATGCTTGGTTACCTAAACATTCTAACATTGGTAAAGACTTCATAAGTGGTTTTTTTTTTTTTTAATTTTATTTTATTTTATAATTATAACATTTTTTTACAGTACATATGCATGAGTAATTTTTTACAACATTATCCCTTGCACTTACTTCTATTCAGATTTTTTCCCTTCCTCCCCCAACCCCCTCCCCCAGATGGCAAGCAGTCTTATATATGTTAAATATATTACAGTATAATTTAGATACAATATATGTGTGTAGAACCGAATTTTTTTGTTGCACAGGAAGAATTGGATTCAGAAGGTAAAAATAACAGTTTACACTCATTTCCCAGTGTTCCTTTTCTGGATGTAGCTGGTTCTGTCCATCATTAATCAATTGGAATTGGATTAGCTCTTCTCTATGTTGAAGAAATCCACTTCCATCAGCATACATCCTCGTACAGTATCATTGTTGAAGTGTATAATGATCTTCTGGTTCTGCTCGTTTCACTCAGCATCAGTTGATGTAAGTCTCTCCAAGCCTCTCTGTATTTCTCCTGTTGGTCATTTCTTATAGAACAATAATATTCCATAACATTCATATACCATAGTTTACCCAACCATTCTCCAATTGATGGACATCCATTCATCTTCCAGCTTCTAGCCACTATGAAAAGGGCTGCCACAAACATTTTGGCACATACAGGACCCTTTCCCTTCTCTAGTAGTTCCTTGGGGTATAAGCCCAGTAGTAGTATGGCTGGGTCAAAGGGTATGCACATTTTGATAACTTTTTGGGCATAATTCCAGATTGCTCTCCAGAATGGTTGGATTCTTTCACAACATAAGTGGTTTGTTGATAATGTAACTATTGAATTCTCTAATCAACAATTAAACCATCAGCAAGAATTTAATAAGCAACTGCTATATTGTGGGTATTATACTAGATGCTAGAAAGCCAATACAAAACCAAAACAGCCCTTGATCTCAAAGAGCTTACATTTTAATGGAGGAAGCAACATGCACATACCTGGGTATTTATAAAACACATTAATAACCCAAGGGTGCCTTGATGGAAAGGAACCTTCATGGTTGTCTGTTAAAAGCTGTGCCAAAACAATTTCCCTGGACTGGTCACAAAATTGTATATGTGTTCCTGTAGATAAAATAAAGTGTGTAAATAATTTTAATATAAATTTGCTTCACAGTATATGTAGTATCACAAGTATGGTATTTGAATAACAAACAAAACTTATCTATTCTCTAACCTCAAAACATATTGGATTCTAAAATCATAAATGCACAGAAACTGCAAAAAAACCAGCTGTTGATATTGAAGAGGATCTACTCATGTGCAAGTCTCCTGATTGCTAATGGCAAAGAATACAGTAAGAATATATATTTTTAAAAGGATTACTACATTAATGACAGGAAAGGGCTCATCCAGATCCAACCACATCACTCTACTACTCATTATACTTCAGTAGCTCCCTGTTGTATCTGGAGTAAAATATAAATGCTTCTATTGTCATTTACAGCTCTTCACAACTTGTTAACTAAAGGTCAAGACTGGGAAGCCAAGGCAGATCAAGAATAATGTCTTGCAAAAGTTCCAAAGCATACTGCTCACAGTGAAATAAAAAAATAACTTTAGGACAAATGTGGCAAAGGGAAAAATGGAACGATAAGAGAAGATGATTGGCTAAAGGAATTTGATCTCTCTCGATCACAGAAGTAGAACATTTGTGGATGATTGCAAGATCAAAGGTATGACTGAGTGTAGCTAAATTGCAGAGAAAGAATAAATAAGGTCATTTTTCATAGGTTGAGGAATTGAGATGTTGGAATGTTGGTGGGAAAATCAACAGGTATTTTGAAGACCCTTAGTATAAAGGCAGTAGTTGAAGTAGAGAGGAATACTGACTTTATGCTTCCTTTATTCAATAGAGGAAGAAGGCTTGAGACCCGGTGAGAAAGGAAGGAGAATGTCCTAAGGGTTGGTCGATAGTGGCCACTAGGATCCAAAATGGCAGACTAACAGAGTAAAGCTTGAGTGGTGATGATAGAGGGAAAACTGGCTGTTATTAATTGCCTCTTGTATGCAATGTATATATTCTACAATTCCTTATTATATTAGTTTTTTCAACTCCCCTTCTACTTATCAGAGTGCACTGTACAGAGTAAGTCCTTAATTAAAATTTAATGAATAATATATTAGACATATTTCAGCACTAAAATGAGAGATGGGAGCGAAATTATGCTTCTAAAAGGATGACCTTGGGGAACCTGAACAGATATATCCAGGAACAGAATACCTCTTGCAGATTCAGAAGGTCTCATCAGAATAGTTCATAGTCTTCAGATGATTTCCATTTCTAAAGTATTTCAAGGTTTGAAGTTGGCTTTCCCTAGAGTAACATACTGTGAAGCTCTTAGTGCTTTATTTGGACTGTTTCTGTAGACTCTCCTAATTGGCTTCCCTGCTTCAAGTTTCTTCCCTCTTGACTCCATCTTCCACATAGCCAAAAGTGATTTTCCTACAGCTCAGATATTACTATATCTTTTTTCCTACTCAATAAAATCCAGTGGTTTTCTATTGTCTCTAGGATATAATATAAACTCTGTTATTTAAAGCTTCTCATGACTTGGCCCCATCTTACCTTTCCATCCTCATTACACATTTTTTCCTCCAAGTACCACAGTACCAAGCCATACTGGCCTTGACCACATGACACCCCCATTTCCCATTGCCTTTGCATTGTCTCCTGTGCATTAAATGCTTTCCCCTCTTCCAGCTTTTGGAATCCCTAACTTCCTTCAAAATTCAACTCAGTCTCCTACTTCTGCATGAGACTTTTTGTGAGTCTTTCCCACTAACCTCGTGTTTGCTTTGTATTTGTATGTATCTATATATGTAGATATTGTCTTCCCCATCAGAATGTTATCTCCTTGGGGTCAGGGACTATTTCACTTTTGATTTTGTATCCCAAGCACTTAGTAAGGTTCCTGACACATTAGGTGGTGCTTAAGAATATTGTTGAATAGAAGTATTGTTGCCTTTGTTTTACAGAGGAAAAGATGAAGTGACTTGCCCATAGTCACATAGCTAGGAAGAATTGGAAGCAAGATCCAGGCCTCTGGGGTCAAGGTCAGGTCACCTGCTAATTCTTCAGCAGACCGAGAACTAGGACCCAGGCCTTTTGACTCTATATTCAGTGCATACCTTCCCACTTCACTTCATCTTCTTCCCTTTTAAGCATCTCATTTACCTTATTTGATCATACCCCCAAGGGTTTCATGCTCTTGCTGAAAACCCAAGCTGCCAAGGTGGGGGGCAGTAGGAGATATTGAAAACAGATGTAACCCTGGGGGGGAAGGGAATAAGAAATATGTGTTAAAACACTCAGCTCATTCTCTAGTGCAATGGTACCACATCAGAGGCCAATATTCTGTCTGCCATTTTACTGTTGCTCCCAAAATTGATTTTTGCCATGATGGGCATGTAATATCCTAATGTTCACTTTTACAATTATGATAATCACATACTACAATGGCTTGTTGTCATAACAGCCAGACTTTCACATTTCATGCCTTAATGAGAAAATCAACAGCAGATGGCCAGTGGACAGTAATGTGGGAAAGAAATGGGTTTGTCCTTTTCTATCAACCTTATGATCTTACCTATATTTAAGACTAATGGACTGTTTGGGTCAGAAAGAGCCTGTGAGAACTCTGTTCAACCCCTCTGCATTTTACAAAGATGGAAACTAGATCCCAGAGGAGGGAAAATAACTGTCCAGAGTCACAGGATCAGTCACAGAATCTCAAGACTGGGACAGACCATCAAGGATCATCTAGCTGATTTAAAATCTGATCCCAACAAGTGTTTGTCCAGATTGAGCTTGAAGATCTCCAGTGTGACAGATTTCATGCAAACTGTGCTACTGGGAAATAATTCACAATTTTGAGGAAATTTTTTTCTGACATCAAGTCCAAGTTTGCTTCTTTACAGACTTCAGCCATTGTTTCTTATCCTGTCCTCTGGGGTCAAGCAGAACAAGTCTAATTGCTATTCACAATGGCTAAATAAATAATTGAAAAGAAATATCATGTTCCCCTTCTTCAGGACAAATATCCTCAGTTCCTTTAAGCAATCCTTATATGATGTGAACTCAAGACTTTTCACCGTTCTTTGTCTCCTCTGGCTGCTCTCCAGTTTCATCCTGTTTTTTCCTAACTGTGCCCCCTAGACGGGAGTGTAGTACTTCACATAGGATCCCACCGAGTATCTCCCTAATTCTGGACACTAACCTTCTCTTATTTAAATTCAAGACTACACAACCAATACAGGACAGGCAGTAGAGTTCAGGGCCTTTCATAAATATCAATACTGTTTTAAGATTTTGCACAAGCCATTCATGTGAACTGGTGGCTCTCTTGCCTAAATCTCAAGTTCTCTCTCTCTCTCTCTCTCTCTCTCTCTCTCTCTCTCTCTCTCTCTCTCTCTCTCTCTCTCTCTCTCTCTCTCTCTCTCTCTCTCTCTCTCTTTTTAAACCTGACTCCAAAGAAAGCAGCTTTTTGCTGTAGTGGAAAGAGGCCTCTATAGCTAACTACATGTAGGACCTGATTCAATTCATTTAACCTCCCTGGGCCACAGTTTTGTTGTCTGTAGAAGGAGGAGGGCAAGCTAGACAATCTATAAGATTCAGGTTGGACTAAAACAAGGCTGGGGAACCTTCTTTCTGCCATGGGCTATTTGGATATTTATAACATCATTCTTAGGCCATACAAAATGATCAACTTATGGAACTCGAGTGTTATTTGTTCTATTAGCTTTCAGCTCATCGTGGCCTGCACTTGATTATGCAAATGGCTTCACAGGCCTTATATGACCCTGCTGGCCAGAGATTCCCCACTCCTGGCCTAGAGTTTCACTGAGGTCTTTTAGGATTCTCTGGTTCTCCTAATATCCATACATGATGGTTCTATGAGCTATAATGACAAAGATGGCACATTTATTCCACTTGGCCCCCATAGCAAAACTATGGAGAATGGATAGAAGGTACAGAGAAACAACTAAGTGTAGCATATAGAAACCTCTCCTAACAACTACAACTGTCTGCCAGTAGAATGAGTTACTTTAGGAGGCAGTGAGTTCCTCATCTCTTAGAGGCCTTCAATTGAAGGGATGATATGGAAGGAAGTCCTATTCAGCTTGTGGATTGCATCAGGCAGTCCCTGAGGTCGTTTCTGGGCTTCAGTTTCATCATCTGTAGGATGGACTTGGATTAAATTATTTTCTAAGATCTCTTCTGTTTTCACAACTAGGATTTTATATTTTAGTATGGATTCTCATTCAGAACAGGGTCAGAATCCAAAAAGCTCTGAGATCCCTTCCAATTTAGAGATTATACAATGATCTCTAGGGTCTTTTCTAGCTCTCAAATTCTGTAATTTAGTAGCTATGTTTTTATTAAGCTTACCTTGTACTTTAAGTATGAAAAGAAAACAAAAGGCAATTCCTACTTAGGTAGTTGATTAGACTCTTGATTGATCCACAAGGTTCCTTTATAAGCAAAGATTCAAGGATAGTCTGCATGCATGCTTGCGGGTTTGCACATTCTTTTTTAAGGATTCTTAAATCTTTTCAATGTATTGTGTTCCCCAGTAAGATTAAAAACTCGCCTCCAGCGCTGACATTTTCTCTCTTTATTGTGCTTTTTCCTTGCCTTCTTCCCCCATCCTTAATTGTGAACATACCAGACCTTTTACTTCAGATTTCACAATTAGAGACCTGAGGCTTATTCCTTCTCTGGTCAAACAAATTCTACCCCGCCTTCTTTTCTAGCCCTCAACTTGACTAAAATGTCACACAGTCCCCTCTGTCCTCCTCATGTCCTTCCTTCCATGTACTCTCCCATTTTATAATTCTTTCTCACAACTTACATTGATTAACCTTATATTGATTAACTCACAACCTTATATTGATGCTAACACATTCTATCATCACCTTGACCCAACTTCTGCTTCCCCTGCCCCCACCTCCTACTTCATTTAGAAAGAAGTCTCTTTTTTAAAAAATTTATTTATTTAATTTTTATTTTATTTTATAATTATAACATTTTTTTGACAGTACATATGCATGGGTAATTTTTTACAACATTATCCCTTGCACTTACTTCTATTCAGATTTTTTCCCTTCCTCCCCCAACCCCCTCCCCCAGATGGCAAGCAGTCTTATATATGTTAAATATATTACAGTATATTCTAGATACAATATATGTGTGTAGAACCGAATTTCTTGTTGCACAGGAAGAATTGGATTCAGAAGGTAAAAATAACAGTTTACATTCATTTCCCAGTGTTCCTTTTCTGGATGTAGCTGGTTCTGTCCATCATTGATCAATTGGAATTGGATTACCTCTTCTCTATGTTGAAGATATCCACTTCCATCAGAATACATCCTCATACAGTATCATTGTTGAAGTGTATAATGATCCCCTAGTTCTGCTCGTTTCACTCAGCATCAGTTCATGTAAGTCTCTCCAAGCCTCTTTGTATTTCTCCTGTTGGTCATTTCTTATAGAACAATAATATTCCATAACATTCATATACCATAATTTACCCAACCATTCTACAATTGATGGACATCCATTCATCTTCCAGCTTCTAGCCACTATGAAAAGGGCTGCCACAAACATTTTGGCACATACAGGTCCCTTTCCCTTCTCTAGTATCTCCTTGGGATATAAGCCCAGTAGTAGTATGGCTGCGTCAAAGGGTATGCACATTTTGATAACTTTTTGGGCATAATTCCAGATTGCTCTCCAGAATGGTTGGATTCTTTCACAACTCCACCAACAATGCATCAGTGTCCCAGTTTTCCCACAGCCCCTCCAACATTCATCGTTTGTTCCTGTCATCTTAGCCAGTCTGACAGGTGTGTAATGATATCTCAGAGTTGTCTTAATTTGCATTTCTCTGATCAGTAGTGATTTGGAACACTCTTTCATATATATGAGTGAAAATAGTTTTAATTTCATCATCTGAAAATTGTCTGTTCATATCCTTTGACCATTTATCAATTGGAGAATGGCTTGATTTCTTATAAATTAAAGTCAATTCTCTGTATATTTTGGAGATGAGGCCTTTATCAGAACCTTTAACTGTAAAAATGTTTTCCCAATTTGTTACTTCCCTTCTAATCTTGTTTGCATTAGTTTTGTTTGTGCAGAAACTTTTTAATTTGGTGTAATCAAAATGTTCTATTTTGTGATCAATAATGCTCTCTAGTTCTCCCTTGGACACAAACTCCTTCCTCCTCCACAAGTCCGAGAGGTAAACCATCCCCTGTTCCTCCAATTTATTTATGATTTCGTTCTTTATGCCTAAATCTTGGACCCATTTTGATCTTATCTTAGTATGTGGTGTTAAATGTGGGTCCATGCCTAGTTTCTGCCATACTAATTTCCAGTTTTCCCAGCAGTTTTTGTCAATTAATGAATTCTTATCCCAAAATTTGGAATCTTTGGGTTTGTCAAACACTAGATTGCTATTTTTATTCACTATCTTGCTCTGTGAACCTAACCTATGCCACTGATCCACTAGTCTATTTCTTAGCCAATACCAAATGGTTTTGGTGACTGTTGCTTTATAATATAGTTCTAGATCAGGTACAGATAGACCACCTTCACTTAATTTTTTTTTCATTACTTCCCTTGAAATTCTCGACCTTTTGTTGTTCCATATGAATTCTGTTGTTATTTTTTCTAGGTTATTTAAATAGTTTCTTGGGAGTCTGATTGGTATAGCACTAAATAAGTAGATTAGTTTAGGGAGTATTGTCATCTTAATTATATTCGCTCGGCCTATCCAAGAGCACTGAATGTCTTTCCAATTATTTAAATCTGACTTTATTTTTGTGGCAAGTGTTTTGTAATTTTGCTCATATAATTCCTGACTCTCCTTTGGTAGATATATTCCCAAATATTTTATACTATCGACCGTTATTTTGAATGGAATTTCTCTTTGTATCTCTTGCTGTTGGATTGTGTTGTTAATGTATAAAAATGCTGAGGATTTATGTGGATTTATTTTGTATCCTGCCACTTTGCTAAAGTTCTGAATTATTTCTAATAGCTTTTTAGCAGAGCCTTTGGGGTTCTCTAAGTATACCATCATGTCATCTGCAAAGAGTGATAGTTTGATTTCCTCATTTCCTACTCTAATTCCTTGAATCTCTTTCTCGGCTCTTATTGCCGAGGCTAGAGTTTCTAGTACTATATTGAAAAGTAATGGTGATAGTGGGCAACCTTGTTTCACTCCTGATCTTATAGGGAAAGGTTCTAGTTTATGGCCATTGCATATGATGTTTACTGAAGGTTTTAAATATATGCTCCTTATTATTTTAAGGAATAGTCCATTTATTCCTATACTCTCAAGCGTTTTTAGTAGGAATGGATGTTGGATTTTATCAAATGCTTTTTCTGCATCTATTGAGATGATCATATGGTTTTTATTAATTTGATTATTAATATGGTCAATTATACTAATAGTTTTCCTAATATTAAACCAGCCTTGTATTCCTGGTATAAATCCCACTTGGTCATAGTGTATTATCCTGGGGATGATTTAGAAAGAAGTCTCTTAATAGTATGTCTACTGTAACAGTTGTTGCTTTCTTTGCTGCATTCATTCATTATGTTCTTTATTTCTTTTGGCTGAAGTATTTGACAATGAAATAATCTCTTCAGATATGAATATCTAAGAATATTTTGAATACCTCTTTATTATTGAAAATCCATCTTTTCCATGTGTGCGTAAGCTTAGATTTGCAGGGTAGATCACCCTGGACTACATCCTGAATTCCCCTGCTCTTCAGAACAAGAGATTGTCTTTTGCCTTTCTTTTTATCTCCTGCACTTAGCACAGTGCCTGGCCTATGGATGATACCTAAACTTTTATTGACCGACTAATTGAAGATTACTGATTGCAACCAGATTTTTTTCCCAAAAGTTGTTGATTCTGCTTAATTTTGAAGGAATTCTGTCATGATTCTTGGGGGAAGCAATGAAAGGAAAATATTAATAGTTGGTGATTCCTCATGTACATGACCTTGTTTTGAGTTTTGGTCATTGCCCCCCACCCCCAATATAGACGTATGTGTGAGAATGGGAAATGATACCTATCAGGTTTTAGAAACAGGGAAGAATTTATGACCAAAGAAGAACTATAGAACATTATGAAAGAAAATGAACAATTTGATTACATTAAATTAAAAAGTTTTACACAAACAAAACCTACACCAACAAGATTAAAAGTGAAGTACAAAGCTGGGGAAAAGTGGGCTGCAGAGATGTGGCCTTGGATGAGAAGGAACCAGCATACCAGATGAGTGCAGAAGCAGTGGGGAAGGGGGAGGCTGCTGGCTGTGGGTACTTGCAGGAGTGGGGAGCTCTTGCTTTGGGGTTTCAGGTCAGAGGGTAGAGCTGAGGTGAAGCTAGAAGCACCATCCTTCCACCCTAAGATCAGAAGTGACTGCCAAGAAGAAAGAACCCAAACATAGAAACTTACTATGGGAATGGGGAAAATAGGTTCACCTTCAGAGGAGGATACTGAAGTAAAAAAGCTTCTTCTACCCAGAGTAACATTAAATGGTTCCTTGCCCAGAGAGAATTTATAGAACTCAAAAAAGAATTTAAAATCCAAATAAGATATACTGAGGAAAAACAAAACAAAAATCCATGAAAAACAAGAAGATTATGGGGAGGGGGAAGTTATCCAATTAGAAAAGGAGATACAGACTGTTAAAGATGAAAATAACTCTTGGAAAATTAAAATTGAGCAAGGAGTAGACAGTGAAGGTATAAGAAACCAAGAAATAACAAAACATAAGATAAAAAATGAAAAAACAGGTCAGATTGTGAAACTTATTAGAAAAAAACAACACATCTGGAGAAGAGATCAAGACGAAAAAATATAAGAATAATTGGACTACCTAAAAGCTGTGACCAGAAAAGAACCTTGGCATAATAATCCAAAAAATGATGCAAGAAAATTGTTCTGGAGTGATAGAACATGAAGGGAAAATAGAAATAGAAAAAACCCACCGATCACCACCTCAAAGAGGTCCTTTGTAGAAACACATAGGAATGTTAGTGCCAAATTTTGAAACTTCTAGATCATAGAGAAAATTTTATAAGAAAAAAGAAAAAAAATTATATATGCTGGAGCTACAATTAGAATTATACAGGAAGCCACAATAAAAGACTGTAGGTCCTAGAATCATAGAATCCCATGACAATCAAAAGAATTAGTCCTGCAGCCAAAATTATCATATCCAGAAAAAATTATCCATAATTTTGAGTGAAAAAAAGGACATTCAGTGGACTTGCAGATTTTTAGGACTTTCAACCAAATTGGAACTCAATAGAAAATTTAACATATAAGAGCCAATATCCAAGATTAATTTCATTGAATTTAACATGGACAAATTGTTTGCTTTTTACATGGATATGTGTACCACATGTTTGACTCATATCAATATTTTGGTAACTTGAAAGATTTATAGAAATGAGGTGCAGAGGAAGAATAGACATAGCCATTAGAGGGGAGAGGAGGGTTTGTATTTCTGAAAACGTACTCACATCAGGAACGAGTTAAATAGGCAACGCTACATATATACCATGAAGGGTATATTCTTATTCTTTTTATTCATATTATTAATATTAATTTAATTTTAAATTGTTTTTAAAAATTAAATTTAATTAATTAAAATAATTTAAAATATTAATATAATTAATATATTATATTATATTACTAGGTTTACTTATACTAGGTTTATATTACTAGGATTACTAGGTGAGAACTCAGGTTGTCTGGACAATGACAAGGTGAGAATTCACCTAGTAATCCTAATAATATCCTATAAAGAAATAAGGAGGGAAAGATGGGAGGATGGGAAAGCAAAGAGTGTGAGTAGAAGAGAAAGGAGGTATCCATGAGTGATCCATGAGGTTAATGATACCAAGGCAAATTAAGGAGCATAATTAAAGTAGAAGAGTTAGCAGGGTTAGGAAGGAAGATATATACAAGCATCAGGAGTTGAATTTATTAAAAATTTATTTAAAAAAAAAGTACGGCTAGTAATTATAGATCTTAGACAAAGTCAAACTTAAAGACTTAATCAAGAGAGAAATCTATATATGTCAGCCATAATAATATTGTTTTGGATTCATGTTTGCATATATGTAAATATGTATATATAGATATATGTATATGTGTATGTCTGTGGATAGGTGTAAAGGTATATGTATGTGTGAGGGTGTGAATGTATATATCCTTTAAATATATCTGTTCTTAATTATTAATCTGCTTGGGGGAGGTAGAGGGAATGAAAGGGGAAAAAAAGAATAAAGTTTAAAAAGTGTACAGCAGAGAACAAAAAAACAACCTATAAGGAAACAAAGAAAACAATGGACACTCAAGAATGTAATTTCTTTTACTATTTTATATCCTTTATTGAACTGGAAGTTTATTGTTATATATTTCGATTCCTCCCTGATAGGGTAGGTATATGACAATGTTCTATTCTGTTTTGTTTTTCTTTTCTATCTTTCTTTTTTATTCTTTTTTTTAAATAAAAACTGGAAGTAATAATCTTTTAAAATAAAAATTTTTTAAATTTTTAAAAAGAATAAAAAACAAAAAAAGATTTTAAAAAGAGGCTTAGAACTTCTAAGTATGGAAAGGTGATTGGATGGATTTTATTATGGTCTGAACATAGCTGCAATATTGTTTTAAATTCTAGGCTCTGCATTTTGGGAAAGACATAGAAAAATAAATAAAAGGTTATCTGACATATTACATCAGTTGAAGAAGTTGGGATGTTTAACTTCAAGAAGGTCCAGGGGATACTAGGAGAGCTCTCTTCAGTCATTTTAAGGGCTGGCATGGTGAAAAGGAATTAGGCTTATTCTGGCCCCAGATGTTAGAACCAGGAGCAATAGTTGGAAATTGTGAGGAGGCAAAATTGAGGTGGAATGTTGAGGTGGGGGTGAGGTGGGAAGGGAAGGGAAGAATAGAAATAACAATTTCCTCTCAAGTAGAGCTGTTCAAAAGCATAGTTGGCTGCATGGGAAGATGGTGGTCTCCCTTACTGGAGATCTTCATGCAGAAGCCAGATGGTTACATGTCATGTATGATTCCTTTTTTTGGTAAAAGTATATATATGTGTGTGTGTGTGTGTGTGTGTGTGTGTGTGTGTGTGTGTGTGTGTGTATATATATATGTAAACATACACACAAGCAAGCAGAACCAAGAAAATATTATATATTTATATATATATATATATGTGTGTGTGTGTGTGTGTGTGTGTGTGTATATACATACACTTCATTTTACCTTTCATTATTATAGCACTAGTCATTGTACACCTCCTATTCCTTCACGAAACAGGCTCCAACAATCCCTCTGGGATTAACCCTGATTCAGATAAAATCCTATTCCACCCTTACTATACCATTAAAGATGCTCTCGGCTTAATATTTCTACTCCTAGTTCTCCTCGTCATATATATATATATATATATATATATATAAAACATTTTCCAGGTTCTGCTTGCTTCACTTACCATCAGTTTATGTAAGTCTTTCCAGGCTCTTTTGAAATCAGTCTGTTCATCATTTCTTATAGGACAATAATGTTCCATTTCATTCATAACTTATATATCATATATAGTTATTCAGCCATTCCCCAAATGATGGATAGCCCCTGAATTTTCAATTCCTTGCTACCACAAAAAGGGCTGCTACAAACATTTTATATATGTAGGTTCTCTTCTCTCTTTTATGATCTCTTTAGGATACAGACCCCAGTAGTGGCACTGCTGGATGAAAGGGTATTTTATAGCCCTTTGGGCATAGTTCCATATTACTTTCCAGAATGGTTGGATCTCTTCAGAACTCCACCAACAATGTACTAATGTCTCAATTTTCCCACATTACCGCCAACATTTATCATTATCTTTTCCTGTCATCTTAGACAATCTAGTAGGTATGAAGTAGTACCTCAGAATTGCTTTAATTTGCATTTCTTTAATTAGTAATTTTTTAGAGCACAGATGCTTATAAATGGCTTTAATTTTTTCATCTGAAAATTGTTCATATCCTTGACTTGTATTATTATAAATTTGAGTTTGTTTTTTATTTTAGAAGTGAGGCCTTTATAAGAAACACTGGCTGTAAACATTTTCCCCAGCTTTCTGCTTCCCTTCTAATCTTGGCTGCATTAGTGAAAAACTTTTTTTTAATTTAATGTAATAAAATCATCTATTTCACATTTCATTATGTTTTCTATTTTTTGTTTGGTCATAAATTCTTTACTTCCCCATTGCTCTGACAAGTAAGCTATTGATTACTCTCCTCATTTGCTTATAGTATCACCCTTTATGTTTAAATCACTTACCTATTTCAACCTCATCTTGGTATAGGGTGAGAGATGTTGGTCTCTGCCTAATTTCTGCCATACTATTTTCTGGCATTCTCATCAATTTTGTCAAACAGTGAGTTCTTATTCCGGAAGCTGGAGATTTGGGGTTTATGATACAGTAGATTACTATGGTTGTTGATTATTGTGTCTTGTGTACCTAACCTATTCCAGTGATCTACCACTTATTTCTTAGCCAGTACCAAATGGTTTTCATGAGTGTCACCTTGTAATATAGTTTTAGGTCTGGTACTGCTAGGCCACTGTCCTTTGTATTTTTTCATTAATTCCGTTGATATTCTTGACCTTTTCTTTTTTTAGATGCATTTTGTTATTTTTTCCCTAGCTCTATAAAATAATTTTTGGCAGTTTGATTGGAATGGCACTGAATAAGCAGATTAATTTAGGCAGAATTATCATTTTTATATTGGCTTGACCTACCCACGAGAAATTGATATTTTCCCAATTGTTTAGATCTGACTTGATTTGTGTGAAACATGTTTTGCAATTGTGGACTACAAGGAAAAAAAGCCCAGAGAGGTTGTGATTATAAATTGTTTAACAAAGTGATTGCCAGAAACCACAAGTTCAGTTATGTCATGAAGTTGCTGATAGTTATCAACTGAGACCCAGAAAAGCTAAGTAACTTGCCCAAAGTAATATGGCTAGTATGTGACAGAAGCTAGGTTTGAACTTGGGTCATCCCACTCCAGAGCCAGTGTTCTTTCTGTTGGGCCATCCACAAAGGAAACTAGTTACAAAGGTATTTGACCCAACTTGCGATCACAACTGTGACTCATTGAGAGATTTTCAAGATTTTCCCAAGAATGGGAATCATTTGGCTGGGATGTACTCCAGATGTGGTTAATCATCTAAGTCAGGATAAAAATGCCTTTCTTTAAGAGTGACAGCTGCCAGTTAGCATCTTTGCTTGCTGATTCTAGATTGTCTATTTCTCTGCGGTTACTCACAAGTTTTTTTTTTTTTGCCATAATACTTGATACTGTCAAGATCTTCACTCTCCCACTGATCCTGAATTTTCTGAAAATTGAAAAATAATTTCTTTTACATGGAAGCTTCAAGGTTTGATTCATTCATGTTTCTTTTTTCCTCTTGATTAGGACCCTAAGTTTAAGTACATATTAATCTCTGTTGCTCCGAGTCACAACTATAGAAGACATCTTTGTTCTTTCTCATTGGAATGTTCCTGAGGAAAGTTAAGTATGAGAGATGATGTTATAGTCTATAATCCTCTTCAGAGATTAATGACCTAATCATTATAAGTATTCCCTCCACCTGTATAGTTCCTAGTCCTTTCATGCCTTAGTAGAAAGTCTTCTTGAGTCATAGTAGCCAAAATATTCTGCAGGTGTTGTACAACTTTCTTCAATGAACTGGAATGGTCCTTGAATTCCAGCTTATACAGCATGTCACCAACCCTATTCAAAATGTCACTTCTTTGAATGACTTTTTTAGTCCTTGTGTCCAAGCCTGAACATTTTTTCTCTCTGAGTCTTGGCTGGTAATGTATTTGGGAGTTACTTGCTTCCTTTGTGCTTACCTCTTGGGCTGTTCTTAATCTGTAGTACTTCATTGTGCTTCATTTTCTTCTGTATTTTTATATTTGTAGTCTTGGTTGCCAGATCAGGATTTTGTGCTGTGCCCAGGCTCTGTCCCCTCCTTCAATTTTGGATGAGTTGAGTAGACTTGGCTTAGTGCTGTCCCCTCTGTAGTCTGGTAGCTACTGTGCTTACTTTCTGCTTGGGGTAGCTGGTAAGAGGCTTTATTTACCCTTTGCCTCATTTTCTGACTTCTGAGTCAGTTTCCAGTGAGGGGGCTGGAAATATGTTATTTCTATATTACTTTCTCATCTCCTGACACAGTATCAAATGGAGGCTGGCTCTGCCCCCTCCTTTGATTTCAAAACTTCTGAGATCTTATTAGCTTCAGGATCTGATTATAGGAACTTGTACTGACTTCTGATATTTCCCATCTCTCCTTCCCTAGAATGGCCATAGGCTTCAGACCCATTTACTGGAGTTCATACTGGCTTCCCTGGCACCATCTCTCTCCCAGAAGCCACCAGCATCAGGCCCATTTAATGGAATTCAAGCTGGCTTCTTTGTCAAGATCTCTCTCCCAGAGGCTACAGGCTTTGGAACTATGTAATTGAGATTGTGTTTGGCTCAGCTGGTACAATCCTTCTCTCAGTGGCTATAAATTTTGGACCATGTTCTTGTGCAATCCTGAACTGTGTGGGAAAATTTACTTCTCTTTCTCCACAGTTTTCTTCATTATTGCTCTGGCTAGTAAACATTTTTGATATTTGCAGGGTTATATAGGAGAGAGCTGAACTCTTCTGTGATCTTTCATATTACCTTCTTTTTTTTGGTAACCTTTGAATTTCTTTTTAGAATTCTTTTCAAATTTTCAATTCCAAATTCCCCCTCCCTCCTGCCTCCCCTACCTACAGAGAAGGCAAGGAATAATTAGTTTATATATATATATATGTATATGTAGTATAAATATATGTAATATATTATATACAGAATATATATATTCATGCAAAGCATTTTTTAATTAGCCATGTTTCAGAAAAAGCAAGAAAAATAAAGAAAATGATATTTCAATTTTCCCTCACAGTTCATCAGTTCTCTCACTAGAGATGGACAGCATTTTTTCATCAAGAGTCTTTTGGAATTGTTTGGGATGATTACATTGATCAGAGAAGCCACATTTTTCAAAGTTGATCAACAGCTCACAATAATCTTCTGATTCTTCTCACTTCACTTTGCATTATTTCATATGTCTTGCCATGGTTTTCTAAAACCACCTCCTCATCATTTTTTAGGCTAGGGTTAAGTGACTTGCTCAGGGTTACACAGCTAGTAAGTGTTAAGTGTCTGAGGCAAATTTGAACTTAGCTTCTCCTGAGTTCTGGACTAGTGCTCTATCTACTATACCATCTCACTGCTTCAAGAGCCCCTTAGTATTAGTCTTCCATCATAATCATATGCCACAACTTGGTCAGTATTTCCCCTATTAATGGACATTCCCTCAATTTCTAATTCCCCTCCCAAATGGAGCTGCTATAAATATTTTTGTATGTATAAGTCTTTTTCCTTTTTTTCTCTTTGGGATAGATACCTAGTAATTGTATTGCTGGATCAAAGGGTATGCACAGTTTTTAAGTCCTTTGGGATAAAGCCAAATTGTTCTCCAGTATGGTTAGATTAGCTCACAACTCCACCAACTGTACTTTACTGTCCCAATTTTCCCACATCCCCTACAACTTTGTCATTTTCCTTTTTTTTGTCATGTTAGTTTCTCATACATGTGAGGTGGTATCTCAGAGTTGTATTATTTGTATTTCTATCAACAGTAGTGATTTAGAGCATTTTTCATGTGACTATAGATAACTTTGATATATCTCCTTTGACCATTTATCAATTGGGGAATGACTTGTATTCTTTGAAAATTGAGTTCTCTATATATTTGAAAAATGAAAAATTTGCTCTAAATCTTTCATTGTTATAATTAGTGTATTTCTCTCTATCCTATCTCCCCTCTTGTCATCCTTTTCTCTCTCCTTTCACTCTGTTCCTCCTCAAAAGTGTTTTGCTTCTGACTTACTGCCTCCCCCAATCTGCCCTTCTATCAGTATCACTCTTTATCTTATCTCCTTTTCCTCCTACTTCCCTAAAAATAGCTATCTATACCCAACTGAGTGTGTATGTGTGTGTGTGTGTGTGTGCTATTCCCTCTTTCACACAGTTCTAAATGGGAGTCAGATTTAAGAATTACCCACCACTTCCTCATCTTCCCCTCCTCTCTAGCTCTTTCATACCTCTTTTATGTGACATAATTTACCACATTCTACCTCTCCCTCCTCTCTTTTCTCTGTGTATCACTCTTTCTCACTCCTTAATTTTATTTTTTAAAGATATTCTATCATACTCAATTTTTTCTTCTCCTCTTGGTACTCTTTCTACTAACTGTTCTAATAATCAAGTTCTTAGGAGTTACATTATCATATTATCATGTAGGCATTGAATCCCATATGATTTATCTTTCCTATTTACTTTTTCATGCTTCTCTTGAGTCTTTTATTTGAAAGTCAAAATTTCTACTTAGCTCTTGTCTTTTCATCAAGAATGTTTGAAAGTATTCTATTTCATTTAATACCCATTCTTCCTCCTTAAGAATTATACTCAGTTTTGCTGGACTATTCCTGGTTGTCATCCTAACTCTTTTGCCTTCTGGAATATCACATTTTATGTCCTCTTATACTTTAATGTAAAAGTTGCTGACTCTTATGTTATCATGACTGTGGTTCCACAATACTTGAATTGTTTCTTTCTGGTTGCTTGTAGTATTTTCTTTTTGATCTGAGAGCTCTGGAATTTGGCTATAATATTTCTGGAAGTTTTCATTTGGGCATCTCTTTCAGCAGGTGATTGACTATGTTTTATTCTCACCTTTGTGAGACAGACCTCTCCTGCTGACCTTCTAAGTTATCTTGGGCTGGAAAATCACTTTACTCCATCTTTTTGTTGGTTCGGCTCATCCAGAATTCATTTTGAGGCATTATTTTAAAGTTGTTTGAAGGGGAATTTGGGGGAGCTCAGGAGAGTCCCTGACTTTACTCTGCCATTTGGCTCTACTCTGTCTTTTATTTTTCAAACGAATGCTCAGATTTTCTTGGAAGATAATTTGGATATTTCTTAACTTTTAATATAGCATATTTTAACCATTTCTGTCAATTTGTCATTTTTTTGTAGAAATATATATTGTGAAATTCACATTGGTGTTTTGTTTTTATTTTTGGATGTATGGTACCTTTGAGTTTATTTTCTTGTCATTATAGTCTTAAAACTTCTAATTATAGTCATCAGACATAAAAGTCATGTGCTTGATAGAATTGAATCTTGAGTTCATCCATGTTGACATCCTATAAAATTGTTTGTAGAATTCTATTCTCTACATTGCAATATGACACTCATTTTCATTATTTTGGAGAAGTTTTATTATAGGCTTTCTTAAAATGCTGGTAGAATTTCCTTCCTCATGGATATTTGTAGGTTCGGCAATTATTAGTTGTAAAGGGCTAGAACTGAGCAAATGCACTTGGATAATGGAGCACGTGAAACTAATTGCCAATTGGACGGTTCCCTATTAACTTGTTTGAAGGTTGACCCTATTCTGTACTGACTTGGTTGGTGGGACAAAGAGGGGGAAGTGACACGTGTGGGAGAAATAAGAGGAAGAAGAGGAAATTGGGACGCTCTCACTGTCTCTCTTGTAGCCTTGGAGGGAGGAAGGTTTGTGTGGAGATTGCTAGATTTAATCCCCTGACCTTGACCATAAAAGATCAAGAATAAAAACGTTTAGTGATCCTGACTCCGGCTGATTTCTGGGAAGACAGAGTTCCAGCACTTAGTTTTCCCTTGATTTTTCTTCCAGATCTGCCAATTTTGTTTGCATGACTTTTAAATATTTTCCAACCTGATTACTTTTTTTTTTGCATTTTTCCTTATTCCTCCACAAAAGTCTTAATCTGATTCATTATTGGGGAACAAAGGTGACTCTGTCTGAGATCTCAGAGCTACAAACTCTGACAAAACAATGCTAAGCTGAAAAGGCTTTGAATGCAGGTGAATAATTGTAATATCTGACTTCAAGGATAAGCCTAGCCAAATTCAGGGAATCTAACACACTATTCAACCTCAGTATCTCTCGAAATATAGCTGAGATTCAGATTTTATTTTTTTAATAAAGCTTTTTATTTTTAAAACATATGCATGATTTTGGATTTTCTTCACAGGCTAAATGTACACTATTTCAAAGTCCGATTCTTTTTGTTCAGCAAAACAACTGTTTGGTCATGTGTACATATATTGGATTTAATTTATACTCTAACATATTTAACATGTATTGGTCGACCTGCCATCTGGGGGTGGGGAAGGAGGGGGAAAATTGGAACAAAGGATTTGGCCATTGTCAATGTTGTAAAATTACCCATGCATATATCTGGTAAATAAAAACTATTAAAATAAATAAATTAAATTTTAAAAAAAGAAAAGAAAAGTTTGTCACCAAAGTAATAAACAAACAAACAAACAAACAAAACATATGCATGGATAATTTGACAACATTGACTTTGCATAGCCTTTTGTTTCAGATTTTCTCCTCCTTCCCCTCATCTCCTCCCCTAGATAGCAAGCAATACAGTATATGTTAAACACGTTAAAATATATGTTAAATCCAATATGTATAAACATATTTATACAATTCTCTTGTTGCACAAAAAAATCAGATAAAAAGAAAGTAAATGAATAAGATTATAAAATGCAAGCAAACAAACAACAAAAAGAGTGAGGATGTTATGTTGTGGTTCACATTCAGTTCCCAAATAGATGAACTCAAAACCAAATCAATTCCCATGAAAGAAGAAGTATCAGTTTGCTCTGAATCACACTGAAGGCTGAATAACGATTCTTATTAATGATTCCCATAGCTTATAGCCCAAGGAAATACTAAAGAAGGAAAAGGGACCTGTATGTGCCAAAATGTTTGTGGCAGCCCTCTTTGTAGTGTCTAGAAACTGGAAAATGAACGGATGTCCATCAGTTGGAGAATGGTTGGGTAAATTATGGTATGTGAATGTTATGGAATATTATTGTTCTGTAAGAAATGACCAGCAGGAGGAATATAGAGAGGCCTGGAGAGACTTACATCAACTGATGCTGAGTGAAATGAGCAGAACTAGGGGATCATTATACACTTCAACAATGATACCATATGAGGATGTATTCTGATGGAAGTGGCTATCTTCGACATAGAGAAGATCTAATCCAGTTCCAATTGATCAATGATGGACAGAATCAGCTACACCCAGAGAAGAAACACTGGGAAATGAGTGTAAACTGTGAGCATTTTTGTTTTCTCCCCAGGTTATTTTTACCTTCCAAATCCAATTCTTCCTTTGCAACAACAACAACATTCATATATCAAAAAAATTCGGTTCTGCACATATATAATGTACCTAGGATATACTATAACATATTTAATATGTATGGGAATGCCTGTCATCTAGGGGAGAGGGTGGAGGGAAGGAGGGGAAAAACTCAGAACAGAAGGGAATACAAGGAATAATGTTGTAAAAAATTACCTATGCATATGTACTGTCAAAAATGTTATAATTATAAAATTAATTAAAAAAATGATTCCCAGAAGCTGAGAATGGAGTATTGAAAGAACCTTACCTTCTAAATATCTGCTGAATAGTTGACTATTGAGAGTTGGCATGGTATATAACTAGACAGTTTGACTTAGAATCATGAAACTGTGTGTTGTCTGCCTCAATAATAAGGAATACTCATACAAATCAAATTTTAAATCCTTCAAGTGTTTAAATAATTTTTTCTGCTGCTGTCAACCTCCAATAAAATAATTCTATTTTTATCTGAATATTTTATCAACATTTTACACAGATATTTCTAAATTGCTTAGTTTGGCCTTATTTTATCCTGAGAATCTTTAGTTTCTCCAGTTTCTTTTTTATCAATTTCATGATATTTCTGCTAATTTCTTATTTTTCTTCCATTCCTTTAGTGTATTCTATTATGCCCTCCAAACATTCATGTTCCATTTTGAATGAAACTGTTATTGTTACAGTAAATTTTCCCTTTGCTGTTTTTGTTTCTGTTTATTTTCCTCCATAATATTTTTTCTGTGATAAATATTTTCCTTTGATTTTATACTGTTTTAGTTTTCTTTTGGTTATTTATGGCGGGTTTGCTATTTTTAGAGGGAATAATAGCTGTTATATACATAGCACTTAAGTATTTGCTAAATAGTTTTCATACATGATCTCATTTGAGCCATACAACAACCCTTGGCATAAATGCTACAGGTATGATGAGCCATATTTGACTCAAAGGTTAGCTAATTTGCCTGTGATTATATAGAATAGTATTATCAGAGATGGCATTTGAATCTCAAACTTCATGGTTCTAAGTCAAATGTGTGCTGTATATACACCTGTCAACTCTCAATAGTTAATTATTCAGCACATATTTAGAAGGTAAGGTTCTTTCAAAACTCCATTCTCAGCTTCTGCGAATCATTAATAAGAATCGTTATTCAGCCTTCAGTGTGATTCAGAGCAAACAGATACTTCTTCTTTCATGGGAATTGATTTGGCTTTGTTTTATCTATTTGTAAATAGAGATGAGGTACATAAAATATTTATCTCAGCTATATGTTTACACCTTGGATTTTGATAGGTCTGCCCATGAAAAAGCTAAAGAGAGCATGCCCCTTGGTAAGAGGATATTTTGATTGGAGCATGTGCTGAGCATGGCAAACTCACTTTAGTAATGGTACTGAGCTGCTATATTGATACTGTCTCTCTGGTGTTTTTATAGCAGCCCATCCTTGAAAATTCATGCTTATCCTAGTCCTAGTTCTTTCTGCCAAGTCTTTTGTGTCAACTTAGCTTGGATCCTTGCTGGTTCATTTTAACCCAATGACTCCTTGCCCAATACTTGATTTAACCATAGAGTTGTATTTTTTGTCTTCTATTTTATACTCTCCAGATCTGATGTCCAGATCCCACCCCATGGAATAATTACTGGATTGTTGAGAATGGTGCCTGAATATTAAAATTGTCTACCACCAATGTGACATGTGACATCAGAGTAGTTTTTCAAGAACTATTTGGGCAATCAGATAATTAACTGGCCCTATCTGTTGACATTATGCTAGTTTTATGATTTCTTACCAGGTTCCTAATCATCTGGGGCTCATGGAATGTCCAGGCTATAGTCTTATATACAAGAAGTTGGGTGAGTTTTAAGTATGGAATATGAGGAGAATCCAGATTTAATTACAACAGGGTGTTCATTACCTGGGGCTTATTTCCTCCCATAGCTTTTTCATTGGCATCTTTTAAAAAAATTGTCTCAGTAGACAAGACAGAGACAGAAAATCTTCATGACATTTGTGTCTAAGAATAAACAAGCCTCTTAACAAAATGAATGCTTTCTTAATAGGTTTGTAGGGTTTTTTTTTACTCAAATCTTTCTCTTTTATCCTCTTGACATTGCCATGTCCCACTTAAGAGCTTTAGAGCCATTAATGTTAGTTATCAGTTAGTCCCCAGAAAATTCACTCTAATCTTCTGTCACCATAGCACCTGGAGGGACAGGAGGCAGAAAGATTACTATTCACCCTGTATTCACAATTTGCTATCATTTAGGAAGAGTAAAAGAAGAAAGGTTGGGGGTGGGACAGTTCAAATTGCCTTTATCAGTGTAGAAATGACAATTGAATTGCCTGTTTCACTTCTAGACAGCTCCTCTTGATAGGAAATTTATTCTGTCATCAAGAAAATGGAGAATTTAAGGGAAATTTATTTAGTCTAACTCTCATCATTTTTTGAAGGAGGAAACTGAGGCCCAAGAAGGGAAATCAGATGAATTTTTTTTTTGCTCTTAAGTACTTTCCTCCATTTTTATACCCTGCTACCCAGTCCACATTAAAGGTCCACTTACAAAGTATGGCACTAGTCACTTCTATGCCTCTTTATTCCATTTTTGACAAGAACATCATTTAAAGACCCTTGCAGCTCTAAAGCCTAGAATTTCCTAGCCACCAAACTGTCACTTAATAGAGCCTAAAGGACGAATGATTTGTGAGTTTAACAAGGTTAGGGGTTACTATAATATCAGCTCCCCTTCTTTCATTCTCTCTCTTTCCCATTCTTTCTTTGTCAACTTTCTATCTCTGTCTTTCTTTGTGCATCTGTCTCTCTGTGTCTGTCTTTCTGTGTCTGTCTGTCTCTGTCTCTCTCTTTGTTTCTCCCTCCCTCTCTTTGTCTCTGTCTCTGTCTCTGTCTGTCTGTCTCTCTCACATACACATACACATACACACACATACACACACACACACACACACAGCCCCCATCATCACTTTCACTTCTCAAGTTAAGAAAAAGTATGACTCAGTAGTAAGTAGTTAGTTGGTATGTCTCAATGAGGGCCCCCAGAGGTTAGGATCTGGCTTTCTGATGGACCTGTTTGGGGTGAAGGCAATGTGTGTTGGAGCTAGCTAGGTAAAGCTTGTTGCTCTGCAAGTAGAAGTATGCAAAGGACAGAAACAAGCATTTATTAAGTATCTACTATATGCCAAGCAATATACTAAGAGCCTTCAGTTATTATCTCATTAGATGTTTATAACAACCCTCAGGGAGGTGCTATTTGATTCCCCTTTTAGAATTGATGAAACTGAGGCAAAGAGGGGGTCACACAACTAGTGTTTAAGGCCACATTTGAATTCAGGTTTTCTTGAGTCTAGGCCCAGAGTGCTATCCATGGTCCCATGGATCTGCTTCTGGACCAAAGGACCCACTCTTAGAGAAGAATCAGAATTTGCAGAACAAATGGGAGAGAACCAGAATCAATTTTATACCTGAATAGTGCAGTTTTGGATCCTTAGTGGGCTCCTCAGAAAAAAAAGATAGTACCAAGGTAGGGTGGGTACAAATGGACCTAGGTCCAGAGCAGCAGTGAATGGGGCCAGAGCATCACTGTTCTGTAATTGGGATGAGAGCCACTATAGTCTGCATATCCTCCCAAACTCTCCCAGTCAGTCTTGGCATCCCCAAAGGAGACTAGCCAGCCATGCAACATTGGCATAGGAAAGTGAACTTGGACATCAGCAAGTCAGCTCTTTAATTACACTTGGAAATGGTTCTCTTCCTTAAAGCCAGCATCTTTCAAAACCAAGGCTTGTTTTATTTTCATGGTGGCCATGAGATTCTAATTGTCTGTTAAGAGACACAAATGAATTTGGTGACTGCTAATTGGGAGCATATCACTGATTAGAGTTGGTGAATGATCAGACAGAGTTGCTTTGGAGTAGAGAGAAAACATTTAGGGAAATAATTAAATTTCTGATTTGTCGTTTGTGGCTTCAGTGCTTCCCATCAGGCCCATGACTCTACATTTATCAGGCTGCCTTTTACGTGTCTCTTTCCGTATCTCATATGTCTTATTGCTGTTGTTAAAGATTCTTTTTTGAAGCTGAAGTAGAAGGCTGAGTTCTTTCTCTTCTGTTATACCAAAATGTGTGCATGTGTTTGTATGCCATCATCCTATACAACCCTTTGAAATCTTGATTCAATACATTCCCCCTCTTTAATGGGGAAACTGTGGAGACTGTGTGGCAGTGACTGCCACTGCTTGTGCTCTATGGCTTTGGACAATTGCTTCCTCTCTCTGGCTCGTAGCCTGGATGATATAACCTCTAAGATCACGCCAGCTTCCAATGTCACTTCTACCTGGATTATCCACTGGCAGAGCAAACTCACTGTATTCAAACCAGACCTCATCCTCTCTATCCCTTTACCTTCCCTTCTCTACACTTCCCAGTTTCTTTGGAGGATTACTGCATTAGCCAAGTGATAAAGGGTTGTACACTCCCAGTCATCCTTGACCCTTTAATCTCTCACCTTTCCATCCCAACTTCAAATTGATTGCCATGCCCTATTGTAAATCAGTGTCTCTTACAGCTGTACCTTTCTCTGGACTTGGATGGGCACCATCCTCATTTGGGCTTTCCTCATCTCTCATCTGGAATATTGTAATAGCCTCCCAAGCGGTCTCCTTGTCTCTAGTCTCCTCACTTTGCTTACTGTTCACCATCTGCCCAGCTTCTGAAAATTTTGTTCCTAAGATGGAAGTCTGACTGTGTCTCTCAGCTGATCAAGTCTTCCATGGAGGCCTTTTGCCTGTGGGATAAAATACAAACATCATACATGAAGAAGCTTCCACCTACCTCTCCAGCTTCATCTTGTCTACTGCCTTTCTCATATTCTACCTGGTAGCTAAGCTGATTGGTCCCTGAACTCAACATTTTGTTTCCCATCTCTTCACATTTGTACAAGCTGTCTGCTATCTCTTAAATGGACTCTTTTCTCATCACTCCATGTTTACTATTCTTTAAGGATCAGGTCAGACCCCCCTCTGCTAATTACCTTACATTTTTCTTCTCGGTGCAGATATTAATATTCTCCCTCCCTAGTAGACTACAAGTTTATTGAATCTAGGCATTCTTAATTTTCTTTTTGTGTCCCCAGCGCTCAATAGTCAACACATGTTTGTTGGATTGTTTCAGAACACATTTAATGATTCTGTGGTGACATCAATGGATTTTGCTTCATGTAACAAAAATTGTTAGAATAGGAAATCCTGCATCTTGTCCCTCCTGTTATCAATGCGTTCATTAGCAAAATAACATATTCCACAAGGAGCAATCATTGCTCTATTGCATTTAATTGACATAAAAAGCAGCTAGCAATATCAATGTATTAAGTGGATCACTCAACACCTAGCATCCTATAAAGAGGGATGCTGAGTGACAGATATTTTTTCTCCTTTATTAAAGCTTTTTTTTATTTTTCAAAACATATGCGTGGACAATTATTCAACATTAACCCTTGCAAAACCTTGTGTTCCAATTTTCCCCCCTTCCCCCACTCCCTCCCCTAGATGGCAAGTACTCCAATATATGTTTTAACATGGTAGAAATATATGTTAATTCCAATATATGCATACGTATTTATACAGTTAACTTGCTGCACAAGAAAAAGCAAAGCAAACAAAAAAAAATGATGAGAAGCAAAATAAAATGCAAGCAAACAACAACAAAAAGAGTGAGAAGGTTATCCTGTGATCCACGGTCAGTTCCCAGCAGTCCTCTGTCTGGGTGTAGATGGCTCCCTTCATCACTAAACAATTGGAACTGATTTGAATCATCTCATTGTTAAAGAGAGCCACGTCCATCAGAATTGATCATCGTATAATATTGATGTTGCTGTGTACAATGATGTTCTGGTTCTGCTCGCTTCACTCAGCATCAGATCATTTAAGTCTGTCCAGGCCGCTCTGAAATCCTCCTGCTGGTTGTTTCTCACAGAACAATAATATTCCATAACATTCATATACCATGACTTATTCAGTTATTCTCCAATTGATGGGCAAAGAAATTTCCATGGACAAAAATGAACTATGCCATATGTTCCTTTGCAAGGATCTGATACAAAGTCATAGGAGACATGATAGTTAGGAGATGTGGAATAACAGCAGGAATATAAGTTGGGTGACCTTCAAGAAGATTCCCCCAGCTAATAAATGGCAGACAGGCCTTTGGACCCCATGGCCAATGTCTGTTTACCTATAAGACTCTCTCGCATCTTGTGACATAGCATATTCTGAGAAAAAATATGCCCTAAAATTAGGGAATTAATTGGACATTTAAATAGCTTCTGAAAAACTGCAAAACCCTTTACATGCATTTTCTCATTTGGACTTTGCAGCAATCCTGTGAAGTTGCTGCTATAGGTACTATTACCCCAATTTTATGGATGAGGAAACTAGGGCACAGAAAGATGATGACTTTCATGAGTCACATGGTTGGTACAACAGGCAGAATTTGAATCCAGAGCTTCCTAAGTCTAAGCTTACTCGAGCCACTCTACTAACCATACTGCTCAGCAGATGAATGTTTTGTCACTGAGGAGTAAGTATGCTAGATTTGAAGTCCAAGGCTCAGATCCCAGCTCAGCTCTTTCCTGCCTGTGTGACCTGGGCCCAGATGAAGGAGGTATAAGGGACAGATGTACAAGGAACCTTCCAGCTTTCGTTCCTATGAGATTAATACGGTACAATTCAGACAAAATGATTGCCAAAGAGAGCTGGAGAAGGGGAAATCAGTGTGGACTGGACTTATAAGTGATGGCTTCCTAGAAAAAGTGGAATTTGAGCTGAATATTGAAAGAGAGGTAGGCTGTGGTTAAGTGAAGATGTTGAAGGGGAGGAAAGGCCGAATCTAGGGAGTGTGTGTAGAAGTCCAGTGACTAGCCTGATTTGAGTGGTATGGGGTGCCATCTACAATGGTGGCATGAGCAAGTGTGCTTAGAAGGAGACATGAGGTTCTAAGGTACTCAGTATTGCACCCTCTCCTTGGTCACCTTTAGCTCCCCTGGCTGTTCTGACTAGTTTTGCAACTCTAAGCAGCTAAACTACCTTGCTTCTGCATTTTGGTATTGAATCAGAGTGATCATTTAAGGATTTTAATCCTATTGTATTATTCCCCTAAATCAGGGGGCCAAGACTGTAGGAGATGGGCTCATACAGCTTGTGTGGAGGGTCTTACTATGAAGGGAATTGGAAAGGCACAGAACAGAGCTTAGACTGGCTGTGATTGGAGATGACTCTAGGATTTAGAAGGCTAATATCTGGAGGATGAAATTCTCTGGTCTTTAAACCATGCTGGCATCTTCTTACATTGCCAATCTTCTTACACATAGTTTACAATCTGGCAACAGGGGCCTTATTGTTCCTGTCCCATGATATTTTCACTGACTGTCCTCCAAAGTTTAGAATGTTTCCCTCCTCTCCTCTGCCCCAAGTCCCATCTTGTGAAGAGGTATTTCCCAGATCCCACAGCTGCTAGTGCCTTCTCTCTGAGGTCACCTCCAGTTTACCCCTGCATATGGTCTGTATGTACATAGTTTGTTTGCAAACCCCCCTATTAGATTGTGACTTCTTTGTGGTTTTTGCCTTTCTTTGTGTTTCTAGTACTTAGTATAGTACCTGGCACATAGTAAGCACCTTGTAAATATTTACTAATTAACTAGCAAACTGACTGTTCTGATGAGGCTGATCAAGTTGAGATCACTTCCCATTGGGCTAGGGGGTGCTCTGTTTGTTCAAAACCCAGATTAGCTAAATTTACAAATGTAGATTCAGGTTGACTGCAAAAGAAATGAATTTCTCAGCTACTAGTAATGCCCAGAGACCTCCTACTAAATCACAGAAGAGCTGAATTCCATATTGGTACAAGTTAGGCCCATGCTGGGTAAATCACAGCTCTTTGAAGTAGTGAAGAAATGGGAGGCAATAAGGAGTCATTGCAGGGTCTTGAAGTGATGATTCTATTTTCCTTTGTTATGCTTTAAGTCTTTGTAATGTTCCAAGTAAATAACTGTAATTTTTCCAACAGTCAGCTTAAATGACCATGTTTTTCTCATGATTACTGAAAATACTGCCATTGAGCAAGTGTACCTTCAAATGAAATAAAATATTAGGGGATACCAGGTCATGTGATTGACAAGATGGAAGATTAGACATTTTTTCATGAGCTCTCAAACCATTCCAAAATAGGAATTAGGCACTAGAAATAAAGTAATTGGAACTCATTTTGTGGTCTAAGACACCAAGAAGCCTAACAAGGTAAATAGAGAAGTCCAATCTATAATGATTGACTTATCTACTTTATCCATTCTTCCCTCTTTACGAGGCCACAGAAAACCTAAAAAGCAGAATGTTGTCCTGTCTGAGACAGCATAGTAGCATTCTGTGATGCATTGTCATATATCAACCGGAGAACTGAGGGTTCTGAGGTAGGACATGTATATGTGGCTGTGTGACCCTCTACTAAGACTAAAAGATCCCATCTTCCAAGCGAGACCAAATCTAGTTCCTCTACTCCATAAGTTACTGGTATCAGTCAGGCTGGTCAGCATAGCAAGAGGCTGATGGTTTTGGAGCCCATTCCCCGGGAAATCACCATCAAACGGAAAGGAATCAGAAAATTAGCTATGGGGGAAATTTAAGGGGAAAGTTTGAAATTACCAAGTATCTTAGGAAGAAGAAAAATAAGTTAAAGTACTTGAACTTAAGCATATAAAAACCAAGGAGGAAGACACTAATAAAAGAAGGGAAAAAATTAGGAATAACTGACAATTTAAATACACAGAAATGAAGGACAATCTGGCAGAAGAGAAGCAAAACTCAATAACATTAATAGAAAATATGAGTTCCATATAAGCAAAACATACTAATCTTTTTTAAAAAATTTATTTATTTATAATTTTTTTCACAGTATATATGCATGAGTAATTTTTTATAATATTATCCCTTGTATTCATTTTTCCAAATTATCCCCTCCCTCCCTTTACTCCCTCCCCTTGAGGACAGGCAATCTCATACATTTTACATATGTTACAATATAACCTAGATACAATATATGTGTGTAAATCCAATTTTCTTGTTGCACATTAAGTATTAGATTCCGAAGGTGTAAGTAACCTGGGCTAGATAGACATTAGTGCTAACAATTTACATTCACTTCCCAGTGTTCCTTCTCTGGGCGTAGTTGTTTCTGTCCATCATTGATCAACTGGAAGTGAATTGGATCTTCTCTATGTTGAAGATTTCCACTTCCATCAGAATACATCCTCATACAGTACTGAAGTGTACAGCGATCTTCTGGTTCTGCTCATTTCACTCAGCATCAGTTGATGTAAGTCTCTCCAAGCCTCTCTGTATTTCTCCTGTTGGTCATTTCTTACAGAGCAATAATATTCCATAACTTTCATATACCATAATTTACCCAACCATTCTCCAATTGATGGACATCCATTCATCTTCCAGTTTCTAGCCACTACGAAAAGGGCTGCCACAAACATTTTGGCACATACAGGTCCCTTTCCACTCTTTAGTATTTCTTTGGGATATAAGCCCAATAGCAGCAATGCTGGGTCAAAGGGTATGCACAGTTAGATAACTTTTTGGGCATAGTTCCAAATCGCTCTCCAGAATGGCCGGATTCTTTCACAACTCCACCAACAATGACTCAGTGTCCCAGTTTCCCCACAGCCCCTCCAACATTCATCATTATTTGTTCCTGTCATCTTAGCCAATCTGACAGGTGTGTAGTGGTATCTCAGAGTTGTCTTAATTTGCATTTCTCTGATCAGTAGTGATTTGGAACACTCTTTCATATGAGTGGAAATAGTTTCAATTTCATCATCTGAAAATTGTCTGTTCATATTCTTTGACCATTTATCAATTGGAGAATGGTTTGATTTCTTATAAATCAGGATCAATTCTCTATATATTTTGGAAATGAGACCTTTATCAGAACCTTTAACTTTAAAAATATTTTCCTAATTTGTTACTTCCCTTCTAATCTTGTTTGCATTAGTATTAAAACACACTAATCTTGAAGAAGGGATCTGTAGAGACAACTTAAGGATTATAGCTCTCCCAGAAGGTGAAAAATAAAAAAAAACTTGAATTCCACCCTGTAAGAAAAAAACACTGAAAAACTGCCTAGAACTTCTAAACCCAAAAAACCCAAAGTGCTAATCAAGAGATTATAAGATTACTTCCAGAAAAAAGAAAACCCTATCCTTCAATTCTAAGACACATATTGGTCAAATTTTAAGTTTTAAGGATAACACATTCTGCAAACAATCAAAAGAAAAGTCTTCAAAAATAAAAGAAAATTCCAATGGGGAAGGGACTAAGCATTTATAGATCACCTACTATGTTCCAGGAACTATGCTAAATACTTTACATATATGATCTCATGAATTCAGAAAGGTTTGGAGAGATTTACAGGAACTGATGCTGAGTGAAATGAGCAGAACCAGAAGATCACTATACACTTCAACAACAATACTGTATGAGGACTTATTCCTATGGAAGTGGCTATCTTCAACATAAAGAAGATCCAACTCACTTCCAGCTAATCAATGATGGACAGAAACAACTACACCCAGAGAAGGAACACTGGGAAGTGAATGTAAACTGTTAGCACTACTGTCTGTCTACCCAGGTTACTTATACCTTCGGAATCCAATACTTAACGTGCAACAAGAAAATGGGATTTACACACATATATTGTATCTGGGTTATACTGTATGGGATTGCCTGTCATCTGGGGGAGGGAGTAGAGGGAGGGAGGGGATAATTTGGAAAAATAAATACAAGGGATAATGTTATAAAAAATTACTCATGCATATATACTGTCAAAAATTTTTATAATTATAAAATTAATTTAAAAAACATATATGAGCTCTTTTGGTCCCTTTGAGATAAGTGCTGTTATTAACACCATTTTACAGTTGAGGAAACTGCAGCAGAGAGAGGTTACCTGACTTGCTCAGGATCACAGCTTATTAGTATCTGAGGCCAGATTTGACTCAAAGCACGACACTCTTAAGTCTGTACCACCTCCATTATACCTACAAAAGCCACCGGAGGGAATGGGGCAATGTGTTTCAAAGAGCAAAGGAGCTCAAGACGCAACCCAAAATGCTATACTCTGTAAACCTTAGCCTAACCATTGATGAAAAGATGGACATGGAATAAAAGAGGCATTCAAAGTATTCCTAGAAGTCAAATCAAACCTGAACATATTATTTGCTTTTCAAAGACCCCAGGCAACAGAAATACAAGAAAGGTAAACACAGTTATACAACAAGACAACAACAGAAAGACCAGTAAGGGATTTCTTTATAAAAATATATAAGGAAACAAAAGTTAAAGCAGATATCAGATAGCAGTGATGATAGAAAAACAGGCCTGAAACATCACTGACTAAACTTCACAATGTCTAACATGGAAGTGCATCAATGTTTTTTTGTTTGTTTGTTTTTGTTTTTGTTTTTGTTTTATTTTGTGGGACTAACTTATAAAAATAGGAGGGAAGATAAAAAAGGGAGAGGAGAAGAAGATAGAAGAAAGTATGTGAGGCATACTACTGAAGTCAAAGGTTAACAATCAAGGGAAAATCATTCTTACAGTTTCTCAGGAGGAAGAGATCCTGTAGGAAAATGGGGAAGGATGAAAAGGGAAAGACTGAAAAAGGAGGCAATCTTGTTTCATTGGTAGAAGACGTTGGGAGTTGCGAGGCTGTGAGCTGCCTATGAGAGCCATGACTTTGACAACATTGATCTTGTTCAACAGTTCTCAAGCTATAGTGTGTGGACCCCCAAAATAAATTTCACAGTAATACTAAGACATTATTTACCTATTAAAATGCCCTTCCCTTTTTCAACTACATGGCTCTGCGAAGTTAAATTTGCAGCCTTCGCAGTATATTGCAACAGATTGACTGTAAGAGCTCATAGGAGAATCCAATTGTCGTTACCAGACATTTACATATGTTTTCCCCCCCAAAAAATAAATAAAATAAATAAACAGTGCCATTCTTCTCAGTATTTTTTTAATTTGAAAATATATTTTACATAAAAATGTGATATTAGTATGTAATGGATTTATTTTAAAGTAATAAATATTTTAAATATATCAGTTTTATTTCTAATATGGCAAATATCAGTAGCTGTAACCCACATAAATGAAAGCTTTTTGAGGGTCTTGATAATTTTTTAAAGTATAAAAGGGTTCTGAGACCAAAAAATTTGAGAATTTCTGACATAAGTTAACCCCCTCCTTTTATAGGGCTCAAAAGTGAAAGTCAGGCAGTCAGGGGCAGGATTTAAGCCTAGGATTTGCCTTCCAGCCCCCATCTCTGCCTCTGCTCCACACAGTTTTTTATCCTAGGAGATCTACAGCCTTTATATGTAGCTCAAGAAATAGCTGTTATTGTGATCGATTTTGCTTTAAATGGGCAAATTAGAATATTTATAGATTCCTTTAGATGTCATTTAGATGAGTTCATTAGATGCTAGATTTGTTTATTTCCATTCAAAGAAAGATGTGATGGTGGTAAAGTGCTTTATAAGCTATTAAAAGAAAAGACATTGACTCTAGATTTGTGTCTCTTTATCCCAGCCTGGGTCCCAGAAGGTTAGGATCTCCCAGTCACTTCACCAAGTACTGGAGAGGGCTAGCTTCTCTTTCCAAATAAAAATAAGGTCCTGGGAAGAGTCCTGGGCTTGAGGCCTCTCCCATTTACCAGTCATGTGACCTTGCCACAAATTGCTCATCCTCTAGATGCTATCACATCACAATTGCGGGAAACATCATAAAAGTTTTAATGGCATCATGCATGGAAACCACTTTACGCTGCTAAGGCATTATTTAACTGTAAACTCACAGTGAAATATAAATAGCTATTAAGTTAATATAACTTTTTTCACTGATATTAATGCTAAATTTCTAATGAAATATATAATTCAAAAAGAAAGAAAGACAGACAGAAAGACAGACAGAAAGAAAGAAAGAAAGAAAGAAAGAAAGAAAGAAAGAAAGAAAGAAAGAAAGAAAGAAAGAAAGAAAGAAAGAAAGAAAGAAAGAAAAGAAACTAAGGTCAGCTTGTACAGAGTTTGTTTTGTTTTTGTTTTTGTTTTTTTATTTGTTTGTTTTTTTTATTTGTGGGGTTAGCTAGCCCTAGATATAGGGCTAGATATAGATAGATAGCTAGATAAAGTAGACAGTTGCCTGATTACAAGGTCAAATGCCATTCTCTTAACAAGTTAACATCTTAACAAGTTAACATTGTTAATGCTTAACAAATTAAGCATTCATTGATGTGATCTAGGAGAACAAATGATGTGATTGTTGTGGGCACCAAATATTCTTTCAAGAGAAGAATTCACAATGGTTGTTCTTTTTGGCAAAAGGTAAGTCTGTTTAGGAGAAGAGGTTAGAGACAAAATGAAGAGATGAAATAGACACCTAGAGTGGTAAATATGAAATAGATTGGAGAGCGTACAGCTAGCAAAGAAAGGGGTTTCAACAGTTAATAATGGAAAAGACAAGCTCCCTATAGAACCCACAGTTAATAAGAAGAAATGAAATACCCTATGAGGTTGGAGCATGCCTTTAGCTGAAAGCCTAAATCCACAGAGGATTTTAGCACCCAGAAAGAGTTAGTCAGCTATAAGAATGAAAAAGACACCATGAGCCATGGTAGGAAGTGACATCATGAGAGATGGGGGAAGAGGAAAGGGAAAGATATCACAAAGTACTGTGGTAGGCTATAACCCCAAGAGGGATTCAACAAAGATGGAGTGAGCCATGGGCAGATTTATAGGGGAAATTCAAATTCAGGCATTTGCCATAACTTAGATTTGTGACCAAACACAGCAAAGTGGGGCTACCCACATCCTTCACAGAAGGTGGGTCCACTAGGCTAAACTGATTTCCATCAGTGCCCTACTCTGCCTGCCTCAGGGCAATACTTCTTTCTCTGCCAAATGTACCAACAGGAGCTATTCAGGATCTTATCATTCATTGCGTGGCAGACACTGTTAAGCACTGAGGATACCAGAAAAGCAAAAACACGGTCCTTGCCTTTAAAAAACTCACATTCTAATAGGAAAGACCACATGTAAATAGTTATGCACATCAAAGGTATTTACAGAGTAGATTAAAAAAAACAAACAAAAAACACTTGCCCCCAAAGTGTGATAAACTAGAAAGAGTGGTAGATTTGGAGTGAGAGACTCGTAAAAATCCCAGCTTTACCACCTACCAGCTATGGGACAGCTTTCCTCAGTTTCTTCCTATATAAAATGAGAGATTTGGATTAGTATGATTTCTAAGTTCATTCCATCTTTGAGTCTGCATTCCTGTATTCCCATTTAGATCCATTTCCCTCTCTCAATGGCACCCAGAAGCCCTTTAGAAGGAATGGACCCAACCTGATTCAGCCAACCAGTTACCAAGGTTTCACCTGTTACTCTATTATGTGTCTTCTGGTCTAGATTAGTTGTTCTGGAAGATCTAAGATAGTTCTAAAGCATTCGAAAAAGCCTATTGCCTACTTGGAGAGGTAAGACTAATATGCAGTCTGAGTGAAAGTATGATACAAGAACATATACCTAAGTGGCAGCCCTCACTGGTAGCATGTCTGGAGTGCTAGTTGGTCAGAGATGTAGGGGATCAAGGAAAGTTGGGATAGCCAGGGAGGACCTCATAGGGAGGGAGGACTTAAGCAAGGCTTTGAAGGTTGGAGAAGATAGTTACCAATTTCTTTTTCCTACTTGACTCCTTATGTGTTGGGTTAGTGTGTTAAAGCTGAGTTATAAACAACATAGATCATCTCCCTCTCCCTCTCTTCTTCTCCTTCTTTCCTTCTCCCTCTCAACCCTCTCCCTTTCTCCCCTCTTCCTCCTCCCCCTCATTTTTCTCTTTCCTTTTCTATTCCATAAGCATTCGTGTCTTCTGGAAACAAAAATAGTTTTAGATAATTAACCAGTTCACAGCAGCACAAAAAGCAATTAATCACCCAATCGAAGCTGGCCAGAGTTGATATTTTTCATTTCATAGACTGAACAGGATAACATTTTTCTGAGGTCATTTTTTGCACTTTTGTAATTGGCTCTGAAACAATTATTAAAGGTTATGCATGGCAATTTTAGAACTACATTGGCGTGTTTGTGACTCATGTGTCAATGGAATGCCCTGTTAGACTGCTGTGGGCTCCCTTCCCTTGTTATAGAGAGACAAGCCGTCAATTACACAGACAAGAAACCAAGGTGGCAGAATTAGTAAAGCCATTTAACCCATCAGGCCTTATTTGTACTACAAACTGAACAAAATGTTATTTTCAAGAAAACACAAAAGGACGCTTCCTGGCAATTTCTCCTCCTCATTTTGATTGTCAGAAAGTGGAAAAGTAAACATTTATTGATAATACTCAAAGCCTCACCAAAAATGTTAGAGTAACTTCTCAGTTGATCCCATAGCCTTTGATAATTAGTGTCATTAACAATATTCAGGAGACTATATTTAATTACAGTCATAAAACCAAAAAGCCATTTGATTTGGCTGCAGTTCAGATTCATGCTTATAGAGCAACCTTAATTGCATCATGGGATTATATACAAGGGACTTTGGAGATCATGCACTTCCATCTCCTGCCGATAGTACAAAGGAGGAAACTGAGGTCTAGTGAGGCATCATTGGTCATCTGACCAAAATTGGGGAAGTGACTTGACCAAATGTAGCTGGCCTCAGATTTGAACCCAAGTGTCCTGACTCCAAGACCAGCACTCTATATATTTTAAACTCATATTCATTTGTGATATACGTTCATAGAATATGGAGCTGGAAGAGATGTTAAAATTCATTTCATCCCACATTAATAGATATATCTGGTTGCTGCCATTATGGCTAAAACCAAGCTCAAACCTATCGGTTATTATAGAACTTCTGGAACATTTTTGCCCTTTTGATCTACTCAGTACCCTTCTGAGTCCTGTAGTAAAAGGTAGAGGGTATGTAGTGAATCAAGGAAAGTTTGTATTGCTAGATTTGATGACATTTCTCAAGCTATATATTTGACTCTACTAAAAAAATTTCTTATGAAACAGTGAAATTGGCACTCTGGAACTTCTAACCTTTAGCCATTCATAAACCAAGGAGGCAGGGACTCTTACTGTGATGGATGGAGGTCTTGCCACTGTTGTCACAAGGCCAAAACTAGAAAAATAAGAGAGTCAGGGGAAAAGGGAAATAAATCAATATCTACACCATCTCCATTCCCACCTTGATTTAAATGCTTGTGTATGTGTGTATTTTATCTAAACTTAACAAATGCCACATAAGATGAGAATTTTCATAAAGTGCAACAGAAAAAGAAGGATGATATGTGCAAACCATGCATCTATACCTTAGAAAAAGCTTGCTTTGTCTTTGAAATATACAACAACTTCAACAAGTTAAATTCAAAACTGTCCTACGTTGTGTTTTTCTGACCTTCCTTTTCTCTCTTATACTTATATTAAAAATCTCTAATGACCCTCTTTTCATACTTTAAAACGTTTTAGTAAACTTATCTCTAGTACCACTTATTTCTACCTGACTCCTTTCTCCATTGAAAAAGAAAAAAAATAAAGCCCTTGTAACAAAATTCATAGGCATATCTTGTTTTATTGCACTTTGCTTTATTGTGCTTGCTGGTTTTTACAAATTGAAGGTCTGTGGCAATCCTGTGTGGAGCAAATTGATTGGCATCCTTTTGCCAGCAGCATGTGCTTACATTGTCATATCTTTGTGTCACATTTTGGAAATTCTTGTATTATTTCAAACTTTTTCATTATTATTGCATCTGTTCTGGTGATCTGTGATCAGTGATCTTGGATGTTACTATTGTAATTGTTAGGGAGCACCATAGACCACACCCTTATGAGATGGTGAGCTTGATTGATAAATGTTCTACAAATTGCCCTTATTTCTCCCCTTCTCTTGGACACAATAATAAAGAAATTAGGCCAATGAATAACTATAATAGCCTCAGATTGTTCAAGTGAAATGAAGAGTCCATCTATGTGGTCATTATTATCTTATTTTAAGAAATTGCCACAGCTATCCCAAATCTTTAGCAGTTACCACCCTGATCAGCCAAGAGCTAATAGCATCAAAGCAAGACTATCCACCAGCAAGAAGATTACAACTCACTGATGACTCATATGATAACATTTTTAAGCAAAAAAGTATTTTAATTAAGTTATGTACTTTTTAAAAAAAAAGGCATATACTATTTTTTATTATAGCTTTTTATTTACAAGATATATGCATGGGTAATTTTTCAGCATCGACCCTTGCAAAACCTTCTGTTCCAACTTTTCCCCTCCTTCTTCCTACCCCCTCCCCTAGATGGCAGGGAGACCAATACATGTTAAATATGTGAAAGTATAAATTAAATACAATATATGCATACATGTCCAAACAATTATTTTGCTGTACAAAAAGAATTGGACTTTGAAATAGTGTACACTTAGGCTGTGAAGGAAATCAGAAATGCAGGCGGACAAAAATAGGGGTATTGGGAATTCTATGCAGTGGTTCATACTCATCTCCCAGAGTTCTTCTGCTGGTTCAGTTCATTACTGCTCTATTGGAACTGGTTTGGTTCATCTCATTGTTGAAGAGGGCCACGTCCATCAGAATTGATCATCATATAGTATCGTTGTTGAAGTGTATAATGCTCTCCTGGTCCTTCTCATTTCACTCAGCATCAGTTCATGTAAGTCTCTCCGGGCCTTTCTGAAATCCTCCTGTTGTTCATTTCTTACAGAACAATAATATTCCATAACATTCATGTACCACAACTTATTCAGCCATTCTCCAGTTGATGGGCATCCATTTCTAGCCACTACAAAAAGGGCTGCCAAAAAGCATATTATTGAACACTTAATAGAGTATAGTGCAGTATAAAAATAACTTTTATATGCACAGGGAAGCCAAAAATTTTGCATGACTCACTTTGTGGCAATATTTGCTTTATTTGGTAGTATGGAACTTGATCTTCATTATCTCCAATATATGCTTGTATAGTCAAGCAAAATAGATCTCTCCATTAGGCATGACTAAAAATATGTCTTATTTTGCACCTTGTTCATCATCTCACTGTGACAAGTTGAAATGCTTTATTGTTGCTCCTCTGGAATCAGGATTAGTCACTGCCAATAATTCTTAGGTCTTTCATGAATATTTTTTTTTCTTTACCATGTTGATTTTTTTTTATTTATAAAATGTTCTCCAGGATTTCTCAGTTGACTCTGCATCAGTCCAGAGAAGTCTTTCCAGCTTTCTTCAGGTCCCTCCCTTTCAGTATTTCTTATGGTAAAATGATATTTCAATATATTCAGATATCTTAATTCCTCAATTATTGGGTAACCCATTAAAAATAGATTGTATTGATTTTTTTGTTTTTATATAACCTATACCTTTTCCTCTTCCTCCCGGAGAGTTCATCCCTATAACAAAGAATTAGAAAAAATTCAGCAAAACCCATCAAATTGTTAGATGAGATGTTATAGGCAGCATTCCACATCTATGGACCCCTGTTTCTACAAAGGAATGGAGATAGGTCTATTTTCATCTCTCTTCTTTAAAGAACCATTACTCTTACTTTATAGTCCTTTGCCACTACAAAAGTAGCTGTTATAACTGTATTTGTACAGAAGAGTCCTTTTCATTTTTCATTTAGCTCTTTAAAATATGAACCTGGTACTGGTATTGGTGAGTTTTTGAGGAAAATTTCATATTACTTTGATGGATCAATCCACAGCTCTACCAATAGTATTTAGTGTACCTGTTCTCTTGAAATCTTCCAATAATTTACTTTTCTCTTTTTGTCATTTTTGTCAATTGTAGAGGTAGAAGATAGTAACTCAGAGTTGTTTAATGGATATTTGTAATTATTATTCTTAATAATGTTACAATATTAGTGACTTGGAGCAATTTTTGTTTTAGAAAGATTTTATTGATATATCTTTTGTTTTAATATTGTTTGCATTTCCCCTTCTAACATTGCTCCAACTGAAAGGGCCATCCTTTATAACAAATATTTGTTTTAAAAGAAGATAAATGGAAAATGAGTAAAAATTAAATATAACACTAATTACTCCACTTTGATGGAGCAATTCTCTCTCCTGTGCTTTTGCAGGAAAATGGGGCAGGGGAGTAGGAAGTTTCTTCTCAGATCTCTTCTTTGGGGCCAAGCTTGGTCTTTATAGTTTAGAAGCATGCAGGTTCAATTGTTTTGTGATGGTTGTTCTTTCCATTTATACTGTTGTAGTGTGTGCATTTATTTATTTATTTATTTATTTATGCCTACATATAATATTGTTTTCTGTCTCTGTTTCACTTGGTATCAATTCATATGTCTTTCTTTGCTTCATCATGTTCATTTCATGCACAGTGCAGTAATATCCACTGTGCCACCTAGCTGCCTAGAGAGGTGGTGCAATAGATAAGTACTGGACCTGAAGTCAGAAAGAAATGAATTTAAATCAAAGATGTATTAGCTGTGTGAACCTAGGCAAGTCATGTTTACTCATCTGTAAAATGGAGGTAATAACTGTGCTTTCCTCCCAGGGTTCTTGTTAAGGACCAAATGAAATATTTACAAAGTAGTTTACAAACTTTAAAGGACTGTATATATGTACTACTCTAGTTCAGCATTTTATTAGACATTCACTAGCTGACATATATCTGTTTTCTTTTCAGTTTTTTGTTACCACAAAATGTGCTGCCATAAATATTTTGATATATGTGGAGCCTTTCTTTTTATCAATGACTTCCTTAGGATTTATGCCTAATGGTAAAATCCCTAGGTCAAATTTTAGTCCCTTTCTTTGACTAATTCCAAAGTGCTTTCCAGAGTAGTTTACCAATTCACAGCTCCACCAGAAATCCATTAGGGTATTTTTTTCCAGAAGCCCTCCTATATTGATTATTCTTATTTTTTTCATCTTTGGCCCAATCTTTGATAGATGATTCTTATTATCTCCCTTCTGGATTATTATAATAGCCTCATATGAGGTTTTCTTTTCTCCATTTCTGTAAAAAGATCTGGGGATCTTAGCATAATGCAAACTCAGTATGAATCAGTTGGGTGATATGGTAGTCAAATAGCTAATTGCTTCTTGGTCTATATGAAGAAATTGTTAAGGAGTGGAGAAGCTGCTGTCCCATTTAGTGTCCTCTCATCTATACATATGCATATCTATATAAAATTTTACTCTCCCCAGTTACATGTTAAAACATTATTTTTGGTTTTACATGTACATTCTTTTTAAAAAATACTTATGAATCATGATGGGAGACAGAAAGCAGAACAAAAGGGAAAAACCATGAGAGAAAAAATAGAAAAAGAAAAAAGAGTGAACATAGCATTATTGATTTACAGTCAATCTTCATAATTATCTTTCTGTGTATTGATATCATTTTCAATCCAAAGTTTATTGGGATTGCCTTGGAGCACTGAACCTCTGAGAACCATGAGAAGTCTGTCATGGTTAATCATCATACATTCTTGCTGTTATTGGTACAATGTTTTCTTGGTTCTGCTTGTTTCACTCAGCATCAATTCATGTAAATCTTTCCAGGCTTTCTAAAATCAGCTTGTTCATAATTTTTTGTAGAACAATAATATTCCATTACTTTCATATGCCATAATTTATTCAGCCATTCTCCAATTGATGGGCATCTATTCATTTTTAACATCTTTTCCATCACAAAAAGAGCTGCTACAAACACTTTTTGTACATGTGGGTCCTTTTCACTCTTTTATAATTTCTTTGGGATACAGGCCCAGTAGTGGCACATTTGGTCATTGTTCCAAACTGCTCCCCAGAATGGTTGGATCATTTCACAGCTCTATCAACAATACATTAGTTTCCCAGTTTTCCCAACATTTATCATTATCTTTTCCTGTCATCTTAGCCAACTCAAGAGGTGTGAGGTGATACATCAGAGTTGTTTTAGTGTGCATTTATCTAATAAATAGTGATTTAGAGCATTTTTTTCATATAACTATAGTTGGCTTTAATTTCTTCATCTGAAAATTGTCTATTCATATCCTTTGACCATTTATCAATTGGGGAATGACTTATATTCTTATAAACTTGACACAGTCCATTATATATTTTAGAAGTAAGACCTTTATCAGAAACACTGGTTGTAAATTTTTTTCCCAGATTACTGCTTTTCTTCTAATCATTTGTGTTGGTTTTGTTTGTACAAAACCTTTTTGATTTAATGTAATCAAAGTTGTACATTTTGTATTTCATAATGTTCTCTAGTTCTTCTCTGGCTATAAACTCCTCCCTTGTCCATATATATAATAGATAAATGATTACTTCCTCTTCTAATTTGCTTATAGTATCATGCTTTACATTTAAATCATTTACCCATTTTGACCTTATTTTGGTGTGAAGTGTGAGATATAGGTCTATGCTGAGTTTCTGACATTATTTATTGCCCAGTGTTTTGAGAAATTTTTGTGAAACAATGAGTTCTTATTCCAGAAGTTGGAGTTTAGGGGGGGTTATCAAAACTAGATTACTGTAATTGTTGATAATTGTGTCAGGTGTATCTAATGTCTCCCACTGATCCCCCATTCTATTTCTTAACCAGTACCATATAGTTTTGATGACTGTGCTTTATAATAGAATTTTAGGTCTGGTAATGGTAGTCCATAGTCCTTTGTATTTTTTTTTTCATTAATTCCCTTGATATTCTTCATCTTTTATTCTTCTGGATGAATTTTTATTTTTTCTAGGTCTATAAAATAATTCCTTTAGTGTACTTTTGATTAGAATCCATCTGTAGTATTGTGTTAAGTTCTGGGTCCCATAGTTTGGAAAGGACGTTGATAAGCTGGAGAGTATCCAGAGGGAGTCAAGGAAGATGGGGAAGGATGTTGAGCACATGTCAGATGAGAATCAATTGAAGGAAGAACTGAGAATGTTCTAGCTGGAAAAGAGAAAGCTGGGGCTGTAGCGGGCAGGGACAGGACAGGATGAAGATTAAGGTATAACTTTAAGTATTTGAAGGGATGATATGTGAAAGAGGCCTCATGCTAATGCTGCACCTCTGGGCAGGAGTAGGAGCAATTGTTGGAATTTCCAAGGAAACAGATCCTGGCGTGATGTCAGGAAAAGTTTTCTAAGTGTCATAAAGTAGAATAGTCCAGCTCCAGAGGCTGTGGCTTCTCTCTTCCTGGAGGCCTTTTTTGTAAAAGGTGAGCAGCTTTTTGTCTCATGTATTGCAGAGGACATTCTGTTTGTGGTGTGGGTTCCTGGAATCATAGATGTAGTGCTCATAAAGTTCAAACTTCTCATTTTATAAATGAGCATTCTGAGCCCAGAGAAGTTAGATGAGTTACAGAGAGAGTGACAAACCTAGTATTAGAAGTCATGTCCTTTCATTCCAAATCCAAATCCTTTTTCAGTGATCACAGGTAAACCAGATACTAATGTCCTGGGGACTCTGAAATTGGGTAAATCCTGGGGAAAAGCCCTACCATACTCACGAAACATTTGTGCTCCACGGTCTTATTTTCAAATTCCTCCATAATCCATTTCCAAATTTTCTTCTCACTACTACTTTGCAAAAACAAAAGAAAAGAAACATAATCCTAATAATTTCTTCCTACCAACATAGCATTCATGTTCCTTCCTTGAAGCTTTAGCATATGCCATTTCATCTCCCTTCTCTGCCTAAGTCCTGCCAGTCTTTCAAAGACCCACTCAAAATTGTCCTCTTCCAAGGAGGCTTCTCTAATGTTCTGAACTTACAATGCTTTCTTCTCTTTTAATTTCTTACGATCCATATTAGTTTTTATATTGAATTTTTAAATTAAAGCTTTTTATTTATAAAACATATGCATGGGTAATTTTTCAGCATTGACCCTTGCAAAATCTTGCAGTGTTCCAAATTTCACCCCCTTCCCCCACCCTCTCCCCCAGATGGCAGGTAATCCAAAATATGTTAAATATGTTAAAATATATGTTAAATCCAATATATTCATACAATTATCATGCTACACAAGAGAAATCAGATCAAGAAGGGGAAAAAACCGAGAAAGAAACAAAATGCAAGCAAACACCAAAAGAGAGTGAAAATGCTATGTTGTAGTCCATACTTAGTTCCCACAGTCCTCTCTCTGGGTATAGATGGCTGGTATGGGCTAGAACTTGAATCAAGGTGCTAAGTCATTGAGAGATATAATGCTTATGTACTTAGTTCACACCTTTAAAGGAGTTCGCACATCAGTTCACACATTTACACCTTTAGAGAGAATATATAAGGAGGAGATTCACAAGTTAAGAAGATTCACAAGTCAGGGAGAACTATAAGAAAGAAGCTCATAGAAGCTCACAATCCCACTCTCAGAGGCAGAGAAGATTCATTCCAACTTCCACCTTTGTGCTGGCTGGAGACATTCGGAGAGAGTTTTCGGAACCAAGGAGAGACATAGGCCTCTAAGAAAGCTAACCAGGCCCCAGGAAAAGATTTAAGACTTTGAAGGACACAATAAAGGATCTGGACTTTAACTCCTGGCTGCATTTGGGGTGATTATTGAACTGAACTGAAAAGAAGGTTGCCTCCAGAAGCCCCCCAAGAAACCTGCTCCCAGAGAATGATTATATTTTAGAGAAGAGAACAATTACAGATGGCCTTCTGCATCACAAGATTATTGAAACTGGTCTGAATCATCTCATTGTTGGAAAGAGCCATGTGCATCAGAAATTGATCATCATATAATTTTCTTGTTGCTGTGTACAATGATCTCCTGGTCCTGCTCATTTTATTTTGTATCAATTCCTGTAAGTCTCTCTAGGCCTCTCTGTATTCATCCTGCTGGTCATTTCTTACAGAACAATAATATTCCATAGCATTCATCTACTATAACTTGTTCAGCCATTTTCCAGCTGATGGGCATCCACTTAGTTTCCAGTTTCTGGCCACCACAAAGAGGGCTGCCTCAAACATTCTTGCACATACAGGTCCCTTTCCCTCCTTTAAGATCTTTTGGGGATACAGGCCCAGTAGTAGCACTGCTGGATTAAAGGATATGCACAGTTTGATAACTTTTTCAGCATAGTTCCAAATCACTCTCCAGAATGGCTGGATGTGTTCACAACTCCACCAACAATGCATCAGTTTCCCAGTTTTCCCACATCCCCTCCAACATTTCACATTATTTTTCCCTGTCACCTTGGCCAAAAAACCTAAGGGGTGTGTAGTGATAACTCACAGTTGTTTTAATTTGAATTTTTTTCTGATCAATAGTGATTTAGAGCACCTTTTCATATGACTAGAAATGGTTTTATTTTCATCTGAAAATTGTCTGCTAAATCCTTTGATACGGTCCATATTACTGTATTTTCATTTGTATCCTTTTTTTTAATTTAATTTTTTTTCCTGAGGCAATTGGGGTTAAGTGACTTGCCCAGGGTCACACAGCTAGGAAGTGTTAAGTGTCTGAGACCAGATTTGAATTCACATCCTCCTGACTTCAGGGCTGGTGCTCTATCCACTGCGCCACCTAGCTGCCCCTATGCTTGATTTTTTCAACTAGACTATAATCTCTTGGAGGAAAGGGACCAGGTTCCTTCTACTTCTTCCCCCCTTCTCTCTCTCTCTCTCTCTCTCTCTCTCTCTCTCTCTCTCTCTCTCTCTCTCTCTCTCTCTCTCTCTCTCTCTCTCTCTCTCTCTCTCTCTCTCTCTCTCTCTCTCTCTCTCTCTCTCTCTTCCTCCCTCCCCAGAATAGAATAGTGCATTATAGCTACTAAGCACTGAGTTAATGTTGGTAGATTGATAAGTTAATTCACCCTTTAAATCTTAGTTGTGGAATTAGAAAAATACTGATATTTAATAGTCTTTACTATCTATGAAGGGAAGGGAGAAAATAAAAATATTTCTGATATCCCATGGAAAAATCTATGCCTATGTTAAAAATTCTCTACATGAGAATTTCTTTAAGGGCAACTATGAGGTTATCACTATTTACACAAGGAAGAGACAAGAGACAAATGAAAAGTTATAAGAATTTAGTGGCATTTGCTCAACCAATTGGATTTCACCTTAGCCCTTCTAACTTAGCTGAATCATTTGTCTATTTGCTGGTCTTATTTGTCTTCATAAATCAGGTTTTCATTCTTGTGCTTCTAGTGTTCACAAGGAAGTGAGCTTCCTTGAAGGTAGTATTTCAAGACTTGGTTTGGATGGATCATCTCATCAACATCTCTCTGGCCGTAACTTCTCACCCTGTGCAATTCTTAGCTATGGTCACACTACAGTTCTCCAATAGAGGATCCACCCAATGTAGGGAGCTCCTTTTCCTCTTTAAGCATTCATTTAAATATTTCATGGCTCCAGACCCATTCTCTAGCATCACTTAGGCAGTGGTCCTCCAACTTTTTAAATAGGGGGCCAGTTCACTGTACCTCAGACTGTGGGAGGGCCAGACTATAGTAAAAACAAAATCTCACACTCTGTCTGCGCCCCTCAGCCCATGTGCCATAACTCGGCGGGCCGCATCTGGCCCACAGGCTGTAGTTTGAGAACCCTTGACTTAGGGGATTCTGGTTACACAGCTGTATATTTAGGGAAGAAATTACCTACCACTCTGGTTTGATTCCAGGAGCAAACTGAAGAACTTGCTTTTTGCTTTGGGGGACTTAACCAAAATGGAGCTCATCCTTGAGCAGCTTGACAAAGCTCTTGAAAGAATTATTTTGGTAAGAAAATAAGACTATTGGAGTCCCAGAAAAATATATGTCCACGTATACATAGACATAATGGACTTGCAGTCATATTTCTTATTAGGCATTTCTTTTATCATACCCTTCAACTTCAAACTGTCCCATTCAAGTTATCTGTCAGACATAATACTGACTCTCAAGAGTTAAGAACAATTCCAAAGGTATGGTCAGTGTTTCATTCAAAACCAGCTTGCTAAAATACAGAGGAAGAAAGAAGATCATGCTTTCCTATTTCTTCCTTCTCTCCTAGCAAGTCTTCAGAGGCTCTGCATGGAAGGTGGATGCTGGTGCCAACAACCATAGGAGCCCCCAAGGTGCACATGAGACTGGACTTAGCGTTGCCTGAGTAACCTCCCTGCATGAGGCCCCTCTACCTCATTCACTTGTTTCTGTGGCAAAAAAAACAACAAACCTGTCTTTTTTTTAAGTGGAAATAATGCCAGGAAATATGGCATAAGAACAGTGAATATGCTGAACACTGTCCAACCACAGACAACCATTTAAGATAGCTCATAACCATAGCAATATTCCCTTTGGATTAAACTAAGAAGAGCTTAAAAAATCTTGCTCAATTGGAAAGAAATCTATTTCACCTGCCTCTTAAAGAGTCATCAAAAAGAATTCTCAGAGCCTGAAGGTCTTATAAGTCCCTTTGTGTGTTCCTTGTTTTATTTAATCTTCTTGGCTCAAGTAACTTGACATGCCGGGGGCTCGCACGCCGATGTGGCTAATTTAAAGAATTTTTCATAAATACAAAGTCACGAGCTCAAGAACAAATACATTAAAAATGAACTCTTACTGAGTTAATATGCAAAGGAGCTATGTGGGTAATGCTTTACAGTAATAGAGTTTTTTTCTTTTTAATCTGAACCTGTGACTTCATCAGTGTCAGCAACTCCATGCACAGATAGAGATATTTATTCTCAACTTAGATTTTATAAGGCTTAGATTTTAAAATATCTAGCCACTGAAGAACAAAGATGATGCAGAGGATTTTACATTCCCATATTTCAATACATATATACAGTCATTATTACCTAGTAATATTATCTGCTAGTACCTAAAAATAAAGAGATCACTCTGGAATAGAGATACCAGAGGTGGACATGAATAGTTAGAAAATATTTGATTTTTGTTTTAAAAATCTGTACCTCCAATGTAATAGTTATGGGGAATTCCTGGTCAAGAACTTCTTATTCTAGATGCATATGAGTATCTTTTTTGTAACTTGTAAGCTACCTTGACTTTCAGAGGTGACGCAGCCGTTATGTGCCCAAGGCAGGTCTCCATCCCAACTATTCATGTCCCTAAAATTGGCCCTCTAGCCATCATACTTGGATGCTTCTAAAGCATAAGCCACTGCAAGTCCTAGAGTGCAAGCTGAGGGAGATGAATTATTTTTTCAACTTGGGTCACACACATCATATGAGAAGCGTGATCCCTACCCATGATGTACTATTTTAGTCACATTGTCCTGTTGATTGACTTTGAAACCGTAACAATTTTAGTTGACTTAAGAAAAAAATTTTCATTGCTCTAAAAAAGTTTATTTTATATTTAATTTAATTGGCTTTTTAACATTTACAATTTTGTAACTCAATCATAATGTTTTTAGGAGTCAGTCCTACTTAAACTTATATCTGTACTTGCCTAAATCTTATCGGTCTATTCACAAATTGATCCCCTTCTACAACTGGAGAGTAAACTTGTCTCATGCCCTTTGTACATGCATACAACACTCAACATCCCAAAGTGCTCTCATATTGTGGAACATTCTACAAAACTGGAATATTAATCCACATGACTCTGAAAGGTAGACAAGTGTTATCATATCTATTTTATAGCCAAGAGCAAGAAGTGACAAGTGATTTATCTAAGACTTAGCAGGCTGATGGGAGAGCTAGGATTGTAGCAGCAATAAAAAAAGAAATGTTTGATTACCAAACCTGGCAGGGGGAGAGATGTGTGTGTGTGTGTGTGTGTGTGTGTGTGTGTGTGTGTGTGTGTGTGTGTAAAGGTAGGGCCATTAGTATAAAGGGATAATAGAATTGGCTCCACACTAGTTTAACTCAAATTAAAACTTTGTTTTTCCAAAATTAATGATTTGATTTGTTAGGTGTGGTCTGATAGCTATAGCATACAGACTGGTACCCCATCAGGGAAAAGAATTAGGGATGGTGAGAGAATTATGATTTCTTCTCATTGTGTGCTAGTTGCCTGGGGTAAGAGTGAGGGCCATCATTAAGCAGGGGGAAATGGATAACAAAACAGTACCTGTTGGCTTCTGCCTCAAATTAAACTATTTTTAGAAGGAAAGTTGTTAAACCTTTTTGCCTCTCTCTTGGGTAGGATATTCAGCTCGACATCATTCAAGAGTTTCTTTCTCAAAGAGTGTCAAAGGGAGAGGATTAAGGCTCTCAACAAAAGCAGCTGGCACAAGATTTGGACACACACATATTTGGGAGCTGGATGCCAATCGCTGATTTGTATGAGGTGAGTAGGTTCCTCATTGAAAGATATAATTATCCAAATGGTTGCCAGCATGCTCTAACTCTGCTTTCCCGAGTAAAAAGGCTGTAAGCACGTCTAGTGTCCTTTGGAAACCAAATTGCAGCAGGTTCTTGCTCTTAGAAGGAGGAACATACCTCCTACTTCTCCACAGGATTTTGGTTATTTTTTGTTGTTGTTTTGTTTTTGTAAAAACCACTAAAAGCTGGTACTTAAGATTTCCAATGATGAATGAATATTAATGTTCAGCTCCCCATGTTGTATGTTGAAATAAGGATTCAGGAACCAGGCCGCCAAGAGAGTAGAAAAGGCAATAGAGTAGCCATGCTGGGGGGGGAAGAGAACATTGAGGTGGGGGCTTGTACTGTCGCAGTTTCAAGTTTGGCTCCGTATGACAAGAAAGCAGTGTACTTCCTACCTTGATGAACACATTCTAATGAGCTGCTGGTTTTCGAGGCAACATTTTAGTGAATTCTTGATAATAGAAAGCTGCAGACATCTCCTCTACCCCAAGGGTAAGAAAGATGGGCAACAAGCATCTATGGGTTTTCACACTAAAAAGATTATAGTACTTGGAGATAAGAAGTCCAAGTTCAAATCCTGCCCCCAGCATTTATGAGCTACATGACCCTGGCCAAGTTGCAATGTTTTTGAGTCCTAGTTTCTTTCTGACAATCATACAAGTAAGCACTGGCCTTACGGGGTTGCTAGGAGGTGTAAACCGAGTGCAGGATTAAAGGGCTTTGCCAACTTCAATGCCTTATTTTAATGCCTTTAAAACTTTATGAATTTCAAGGAGACCTTTGCTGAAATCCTCTCTCTACCACAGTAGTTATGTGATGCTGAGGCAAGTCACTTAACCCCTGGGTGATTAGGGTGACACTCCAAGGCAGATGAGTCTTTCTGCCCCACAATAGGTGCTTGTTGATTTCTTCTCTTGGACTGATAAGCAAAGTTTCCACAATATTTCCCAACCAGAGGAAATTACAGGTCTAGATTTCCCCAAATTATTTTTTTCTTAGTATCACACTTCCTGCCCAACTGTCTCCTAACAATGTGAAGAAATTAAACCTCTAGTCCTTTATCAATCAATCACCTAACATTTACCTAGTCACCCACTATCAGTGAGCTAAAGGTCTTTTATTTAGGCCTATGGATTGAGGAGGATGAACAGATGATAGGATATGGATTGCCAAAGAAACAGGCAATTTAGTCCTGCTCTTCAAAGAATTTCTGATACTTAACTATTTCTAGTCTGGTAAAGACATGTGTAATGTTTTTCAGTCACTTCAGACATGTTTGACTCTTCATGATCCCATCTGGGGTTTTCTTAACAGAGTTACTAGAGTGCTTTGCCATTTCCTTCTCCAGCTTATTTTACAGATGAGGAAACTGAGATAGACAGGATTAAGTGACTTGCCCAGAGTCACACAGCTAGGAAGGATCTGATGCTGTATCTGAACTCTTGAGGATGAGTCTTCCTGCCTCCAAACCAAATGTTATATGCACTGCAGTGCTCCCTAGCTGCCCTACAGGCAGATATACAATATACGTAATCAAGTACACATAGATTTTGGCAGAGTATGTGGTGATAAGAAGAAGAGAAAATGATTTCAAATCCTTGGAGAATAGGAATTATTTTTCCATTTTTTGTTAAAATGTCCTCAAATGATAGATAATGCCAATCTTGTCTGTGTGTCTATATATAAAAGAAAAACAGATAGTTCTCAGTATCCCACTCTTATAGACAAGAAAAACAGCATCTATGAAATACCATTCAATTGGGAAATCATTTCTTTTTGACTTTCAGAAGAAAGCCAGACACGCTCAGTCACAGATACACACTCACACGCACACACAATATACACTCACACATGCTCAATACACATATTCTCCTATACCTCCTACCCCCAAATCTTCAAGTTGCTCTTATCAGTAGCCAAAGGTACATGTGATTGAGAAGTAGATGGCAGGAGTGGACCAAGGTGGAAACTTTGGAGGGTAACTATTTTTATTTTTTTTTAAATTTTTAAATTAATTTTATAATTATAACATTTTTTGACAGTACATATGCATAGGTAATTTTTTACAACATTATTCCTTGTATAATGATCTCCTAGTTCTGCTCATTTCACTCAGCATCAGTTCCTGTGAGTCTCTCCAAGCCTCCCTGTATTCCTCCTGCTGGTCATTTCTTACAGAGCAATAATATTCCATAACCTTCATATACCATAATTTACCCAACCATTCTCCAACTGATGGACATCCATTCAACTTCCAGTTTCTAGCTACAACAAAAAGAGCTGCCACAAACATTTTGGCACATACAGGTCCCTTTCCGCTCTTTAGTATTTCTTTGGGATATAAGCCCAATAACAGCAATGCTGGGTCAAAGGGTATGCACAGTTAGATAACTTTTTGGGCATAGTTCCAGATTGCTCTCCAGAATGGCTGGATTCTTTCACAACTCCACCAACAATGCGTCAGTGTCCCAGTTTTCCCACATCCCCTCCAACATTCATCATTATTTGTTCCTGTCATCTTAGCCAATCTGACAGGTGTGTAGTGGTACCTCAGAGTTGTCTTAATTTGCATTTCTCTGATCAGTAGTGATTTGGAACACTCTTTCATATGAGTGGAAATAGTTTCAATTTCATCATCTGAGAATTGTCTGTTCATATCCTTTGACCATTTATCAATTGGAGAATGGTTTGATTTGGAGGGTCATTATTAATCATACAGGAGTTTTAGATGGGTTCTGCTAATTTGCCTAGTTTGTCACTAAGGATAGGTGTTGTTCCTCCATTCAACTATAAACAGATTGTGTGGAGCCTTCTTCTAAGGGTTCACTGTCCTTGACTCTTGGGGCAAAGTTTGGCCATTAATGCAGTCGGGGAAGCTTACATGAGGCAGGGGAAAAGGCCGGAGGGAACAACAATGTTTTTTGCTTTCTGTTCATCCAATGGGTTCTCAGTCAACAAGCATTTTTTAAACACTGTGCTAAATGTTGAGAATATGGCGAAGGACAAAAAGACAGCCCATGCTCTCAAAGAGCTCACAGTCTCATGGGAGAAGGGAATAACCATTTATATAATGCCTGCCATGAGCCAGGGACTATGCCAAGTGTTTTTTACAAATATTTCATTTGATCCTGACAATGATCTTGTGAGGCAGCTGCTATTACAGCCTCTATTATACAGTTGAAGAAACTGAAACAAGCTAAAATAAAGGAAGATGCCTACAAAATCACCTAGTACATAAGTGTCTGAGGCTACATCTGAAGTCAGGACTTCTTCTTTCCAGGCCCAGAGCTCTAGCTGGTGTACCATCATGTGCTTCTAATGGAGGAGATAACTCATAACCAACTCTCTACATATGAGATGTGTACAGGCTAAATGAGAAGTAATCTTGGAAGTCCATTAGCAGTGTGTGTGTGTGGGAGGCTCAGAAAGGCCAACTGCAGAAGAAAAGAGTTGATCTGAGGCTTAAAGGAAGTCAGGGAACTCAAGAAGTCAGAAGTATGGAGGGAGAATCTTCCAGGCTTAGGGGACAGCCATTACAAAAGCATGGGAGTGCCATTATCGATTGTAATATCATGAAGACAAATGGGCAGAGACAATAACATTTGTCTTTGATATTTACTGGATGACTGCTTCTGATTCCATGTTGCCAATGCTGACCTTTATTCACCACACAAAATTTATTTCCAAGCTCAGCTCTGAATGTTTTCACCAAGGTGTGGGTGAATTCAAAATGTGGGTGAAGATCCTAAAGGCATTGCAGATCCTTTGGAACAAAGTAATTAAATCTGACCTGCAGTCTTAGACCTCACATAGAAGCTAGGGTTACAACTGAACATGTAGGTTGAATTTTGACTGATTTTTAGCCCTGCAAGAGAAAAGATGAGATAGCTTTTGGATTTTGGTTGTCGTTATGACATGCTGTCTTAGAAAGTTGTACAAACAGTCCCAGACATTGGAGTTGTCCTGTAAATATAGCTTTAACTACAATTATACGTGCCAACATCACTGTCTGCTCCTCCTACTCCATGTAATTTAGCAGGCAGAAAGTATTCTATGCTATAGAGGCTGGTATTCTTCTATACCAAAGATATTAAACACTCAGCCCACAATACTCCTAAGTGCCACCAGAACCAGATTAAAATGTAGTTGAGACTATTTAATGAAATAAATCAAGATGCAGTAAAATAGAGATAATGTTAATGTGTACTTTTCTAAATCATTTGATAGCTTGCAGGGATCTTTATGTATGTTTTAATGGCTTCTCTTTCTATTTGAGTTTGACATGGTATAGAGTAAAGAGTGCTGGATGTGTAGTCAGAAAATCTGGGTTTACATTTTGGCTTTGCTGCTTATTTCCTATGCAATATAGAGTAAGTAATGTATTCTCCCTGGATCCCAATTTCTTCCTCTATAAAATAAAGGGGTGTATTTGATGATCTCTAAGATTCCTTCTATCTCTAGATGTTGATCTTAAGTTATGTAATTAATGGACATTTCGTTGTATCAAACAGTGATTGATCTCATTTTTAAAAATTTCTTTATTAGTTGTGTTGCAAAAGAAACTAGACACACACACACACACACACACACAGGAAAGATAAAATAAACATTTTACAAGTGAAAAATGCTTCAATAGGCACTCAGAGTTCATCAGTTCTGTCTCTGGAAGTGGATAGTATTTTTTATCATGGGTATTTTTGAATTATCTGGTATCATTGTCTCAATCAGAGTAGCCAGGTTTTTAGCAGCTGATTATCTTTTTTTCTAGTAAATGTAATTTTTTTAAATACACGTTGCTTTATGAATCATGTTGGGAGAAAAAATCAGAACAAAATGGAAAAACCATGAGAGAAAAAAACAGAAAAAAGAAGTAAACATAGCATGTGTTGATTTATATTCAGTCCCCTTAGTTCTTTTTCTGGATGCAGATGGCATTTTTCTGTCCAAAGTCTATTGGGATTTCTTTAGATCATCATTGAACAACTGAGAAGAACCAAGTCTTTGATAGTTGATCATCACATGTTGTTGCTGTTATTGTGTACGATGTATTCCTGGTTCTGTTTGTTTTGTTCCACATCAGTTCATGTGAATCCTTCCAGGATTTTCTAAAATCAGCTTGTTCATTATTTTTTATAAAATAATAATATTCGGGGGGCGGAGCCAAGATGGTGGAGAAGATACACGCGACTGTGTAAGCTCCTTTCTTCCCTCACAACCAACTAGATATAATCAGCCTCAGAAACAGCACTGGCCTGATAGAATCCACAAGGACTGGAAGCACGACTTACCAGCTGAAGAGAATCTGGAGTTTCAATGGGAAAGGTCAGCTCCCAGGGAAGGAAGAAGAAGGGCCAGCACAGACGGTGGGGTAGTGGCACACTGCGCCAATCGCGCTGGGGAGGGCTCTGGGATCAGAGAAGCCACTGAGATAGAGGAATCTGGCACAGGCTGTTGGCTCTTCTCTGCTTATAGTGCAGCGGTTCAGAAGAGAAATCAAGCCAACTTAAAATTTGAAACCAGATTAGATCTTCCCGGATCCCGGGGGTGACTCAGCAGATCTTGGCACTTTGGGTGTGGCCGACATAGGCAATCCAGGCTTTCATCTGGGGGTAGTTAAGAGATTGAAAAGTGGGCGGGGCGGTAACTCATAGTGCCTGGTTCAGCTGGAAGCTGTGGAACTCAGCCCCGGGAAGTCCCAGAGAAGCGGAACCTTTGAACTAGGGACCACGGTTTCTGGCAGACACTTCTAGTTTGAGCGCAGGGGCTTTTCATGTCACCTGCTGCTGACATCCACGCCCCACCGGGACACATAGGCTGGGCTTTGTGTCGCCTTTACTGTTCAGTCTCAAACCTCAGGGAAGCCGCTAGAACACAGCGCCCTCTAAGCACAGCAGTGCTAGTCACCTCTGAGGCACTTCCAGGGAGGGGGTGGGGAACTCTCTCCCAGAGCTCTCTCTTAGCTCAGGTGCAGGGGCCGCTGCATCCATCCCGTCTGGGAGGAAGCTGGTAAAGAAATAAATAAATAATTTCCTACCCCAGGGACATACCCCAAAAGATTTTTTAAGTATGAGTAAAAAGCCAAGAAAAACTATAGATTCCTTCTACACAGAGAAAGAGCGGGTATCCAACCCCGAGGAAGTTAACAGCAGAGAGTCAGCAGATAACAACCTAAAGGGGAATGATTCCTGCCCCCCTTCACATAACTCTCTCCTCGAAGAGACTATTAAAAAGTTAAGAGAGTTTGAAGAAAAATGGGGAAAGGAAAGGGAAGCTATGATAGAGAATAACAACGTCCTGAAATTGGAGTTGGAAAAAATAAAGAATTCACAGGAGATGCAGGGAAACAAAATTAGTGAATTAGAAAAGGTAAAAAAATCACAGGAAAGTAGGATTTCTGAATTGGAGAAGATAAAAAAGTCTCAGAAAATAGGATTTCTTAATTGGAGAAGATAAAAAAGTCTCAAGAAAATAGGATTTCTGAATTGGAAAAAGAAAATAATTCTCAAAAAAAAATTAGGGAAATGGAAAAAAAATTCAATAGAGCAAAATAACTCATTTAAAAACAAAATTGGGCATTTACAAAAAGAACTAAAAACTGCGAATGAAGAAAATAACTCCTTAAAAATCAGGATGGAACAAATAGAAATGAATGATTCATTGAGAATCCAAGAATCAGTCAAACAAAACAAAAAAAAAAAAATGAAAAGCTGGAGAATAACGTCAAATGCTTACTGGGAAAATCTATAGACCTGGAAAATAGATCTAGGAGAGATAATCTGTGGATCATTGGACTTCCCGAAAACTATGAACAAAAAAAGAGCCTGGATTCTATTTTACAGGAAATTATCAAAGAGAACTGTCCAGAGATAACAGAAACAGAGGGGAAAGTAGATTTTGAAAGAATTCATTGAACTCCTTCTGAAATAGACCCTAAAAAAAGAACACCACGGAATATTGTGGCTAAGCTGCAGAATTACCACCCAAAGAGAAAATCCTGCAAGCAGCTAGAAAAAAACTATTTAAATACCAAGGTGCCACAATAAGGGTCACACAAGATCTGGCTGCCTCCACATTAAAAGATAGAAGGGCCTGGAACCTGATATTCCGAAAGGCAAAAGATCAAGGATTGCATCCAAGAATAAACTACCCAGCTAAGTTTAGCATCTTTTTCCATGGAAGAAGATGGTCATTCAATGAAATAGAGGAATTCCATATGTTTCTAAGAAAAAAACCAGACTTAAACAAAAAATTTGATCTACATCCACAAGACTGAAGAGAAACAGAAAAAGGTACACAGAACCCTTGAGAACTATATCTCTGTTGTGGGTATATAGAAAGTACGCATGGATAATTTGATTTTACTGATATAAAAGAAAAAAAAGGAGGGGGTGTAGTAAAGGGAAGGGGGTAGTATCAGAAAAAGGGGAGGGAGTGATAAAAAGAGGGAAACTACATCCTAGGAAGAGGCATAGAAAATACACCATATCTGAGGGAATTTAGAGAGGGGGAGAATCATTGTGTAAATCTTACTCTCATCAGAAGAGGCTCAAAGAGTAAATAATTGTCATATTTGTTTTTCAGAGAATTCTCTATCACCTCATTAAAAGGGGGGAGAGGAAAAGGGAAAAGGAAAAGGTGAATAAGGGAAGGGACGTGGAGGGAGGGGGGAGGGATACTAAAAAAAAAAGGGAGGGCTGCGCGTCACAAGGGGGGGTCTATAAATTAAATATTGGGGAAGGGGTTCAGGGGGGTCAAGGGAAAAAGCATAATCTGGGGATAATATGATGGCAGGAAATACAGAATTAGTAATTTTAACTGTAAATGTAAATGGGATGAACGCTCCCATCAAACGGAGACGGATAGCAGAATGGATCAAAAATCAGAACCCTACAATATGTTGTTTACAGGAAACACACTTAAAGCAGGGAGATACATATAGAGTAAAGGTAAAAGGTTGGAGCAGAATCTATTATGCTTCAGGTAAAGCCAAAAAAGCAGGGGTAGCTATCCTTATCTCAGATCAAGCAAAAGCAGAAGTTGATCTAGTTAAAAGAGATAAGGAACGAAACTATATCCTGCTGAAAGGTAGCATAAATAATGAAGCCATATCGATACTAAACATATATGCACCAAGTGGTATAGCATCTAATTTTCTAAAGGAAAAGTTAAGAGAGTTGCAAGAAGAAATAGACAGTAAAACTATAATAGTGGGAGATCTCAACCTTGCAGTCTCAGATTTAGACAAATCAAACCACAAAACAAATAAGAAAGAAATTTAAAAAGTAAATAGAACATTAGAAAAACTAGGTATGATAGACCTTTGGAGAAAACTGAATGGCAATAGAAAGGAATATACTTTCTTCTCAGCAGTTCATGGATCCTATACAAAAATTGACCATATATTAGGACATAAAGATCTCAAAATTAAATGTAGGAAGGCAGAAATAATAAATGCCTTCTTCTCAGACCACAATGCAATAAAAGCTACATTCAGTAAAAAGTTAGGGGTAAATAGACCAAAAAGTAATTGGAAACTGAATAATCTCATCTTAAAGAATGACTGGGTGAAACAGCAAATTATAGAAACAATTAATAATTTCACCCAAGATAATGACAATGATGAGACATCATACCAAAATCTGTGGGATGTAGCTAAAGCAGTAATAAGGGGAAATTTTATATCTTTAGAGGCTTATTTGAAGAAAATAGAGAAAGAGAAGATTAACGAATTGGGCTTGCAACTTAAAAGGCTAGAAAAAGACCAAATTAAAAACCCCCAACCAAAAATTAAGCTTGAAATACAAAAATTAAAAGGAGATATCAATAATATTGAAAGTAAAAAAAATTGAATTAATAAATAAAACCAAGAGTTGGTTTTATGAAAAAGCCAATAAAATAGATAAACCTTTGGTAAATCTGATCAGAAAAAAGAAAGAGGAAAATCAAATTGTTAGTCTTACAAATGAAAAGGGGGATCTTTCCACCAATGAAGAGGAAATTAGAGAAATAATAAGGAGTTACTTTGCCCAACTTTATGCCAATAAATTTGATAACTTAAGTGAAATGGATGACTTCCTCCAAAAATATAGGCTTCCTAGATTAACAGAGGAGGAGATAAATTGCTTAAATAGTCCCATTTCAGAAAAAGAAATAGAACAAGCTATTAATCAACTCCCCAGGAAAAAATCCCCAGGACCAGATGGATTTACATGTGAATTCTACCAAACATTTAAAGAACAATTAGCCCCAATGCTATATAAACTATTTGAAAAAATAGGGAATGAAGGAGTCCTACCAAACTCCTTTTATGACACAGACATGGTACTGATACCTAAACCAGGTCGATCGAAAACTGAGAAAGAAAATTATAGACCAATTTCCTTAATGAATATTGATGCTAAAATCTTAAATAAGATATTAGCAAAAAGACTTCAGAAAATCATCCCCAGGGTAATACACTATGATCAAGTAGGATTCATACCAGGAATGCAGGTCTGGTTTAATATTAGGAAAACTATTAGTGTAATTGACCATATTAATAATCAAATTAATAAAAACCATATGATCATCTCAATAGATGCAGAAAAAGCATTTGACAAAATCCAACATCCATTCCTACTAAAAACTCTTGAGAGTATAGGAATAAATGGATTATTCCTTAGAATAATCAGGAGCATATATTTAAGACCGTCAGTAAGCATAATATGCAATAGAAATAAACTGCAACCTTTCCCAGTAAGATCAGGAGTGAAACAAGGTTGCCCACTATCACCATTACTATTCAATATAGTACTAGAAACACTAGCCTCGGCAATAAGAGCCGAGAAAGAGATTCAAGGAATTAGAGTAGGAAATGAGGAAATCAAACTATCACTCTTTGCAGATGACATGATGGTATACTTAGAGAACCCCAAAGACTCTGCTAAAAGGCTATTAGAAATAATTCAGAATTTTAGCAAAGTGGCAGGATACAAAATAAATCCACACATATCCTCAGCATTCTTATATATCACCAACAAAACGCAACAGCAAGAGATACAAAGAGAAATTCCATTCCAAACAAATGTTGAGAGTATAAAGTATTTGGGAATCCATCTACCAAAGAATAGTCAGGAATTATATGAGAAAAATTACAAAACACTTGCCAAAAAAATAAAGTCAGATTTAAATAATTGGAAAGACATTCAGTGCTCTTGGATAGGCCAAGCGAATATAATAAAGATGACAATACTCCCCAAACTAATCTATTTATTTAGTGCTATACCAATCAGACTCCCAAGAAACTATTTTAATGACCTAGAAAAAATAACAACAAAATTCATATGGAAGAATAAAAGGTCGAGAATTGCAAGGGAACTAATGAAAAAAAAGTCAGAGGAAGGTGGTCTAAGTGTACCTGATCTAAAGCTATATTATATAGCAGCAGTCACCAAAACCATTTGGTATTGGCTACAAAATAGACCGGTAGATCAGTGGAACAGATTAGATACAAAGGACAAAAAAGGGTACATCTATAGCAATCTAATCTTTGACAAACCCAAAGATACCAACATTAGGGACAAAAATTCATTATTTGGAAAAAACCGTTGGGAAAACTGGAAATTAGTATGGCAGAAATTAGATATGGATCCACACTTAACACCATATACCAAGATAAGATCAAAATGGGTCCATGATTTAGGCATAAAGAATGAGATCATAAATAGATTAGAGGAACAGAGAATAGTCTACCTCTCAGACCTGTGGAGGAGGAAGGAATTTATGACCAGAGGAGAACTAGAGATCATTATTGATCACAAAATAGAAGATTTTGATTACATCAAACTAAAAAGTTTCTGTACAAACAATACTAATGCAAACAAGATTAGAAGGGAAGTAACAAATTGGGAAAATATTTTTTAAAAGTAAAGGTTCTGACAAAGGTCTCATTTCCAAAATATATAGAGAACTGACCCTAATTTATAGGAAACCAAACCATTCTCCAATTGATAAATGGTCAAGGGATATGAACAGACAATTCTCAGATGATGAAATTGAAACTATTTCCACTCATATGAAAGAGTGTTCCAAATCATTACTGATCAGAGAAATGCAAATTAAGACAACTCTGAGACAACAAATTAAGACAACTACCACTACACACCTGTCAGATTGGCTAAGATGACAGGAACAAATAATGATGAATGTTGGAGGAGATGTGGGAAAACTGGGACACTGATACATTGTTGCTGGAGTTGTGAAAGAATCCAGCCATTCCAGCAATTTGGAACTATGCTTAAAAAGTTATCAACCTATGCATACCCTTTGACCTAGCATTGCTGTTATTAGGATTATATCCCAAAGAAATACTAAAGAGTGGAAAGGGACCTGTATGTGCCAAAATGTTTGTGGCAGCTCTTTTTGTTGTAGCTAGAAACTGGAAGTTGAATGGATGTCCATCAATTGGAGAATGGTTGGGTAAATTATGGTATATGAAGGTTATGGAATATTATTGTTCTGTAAGAAACGACCAGCAGGAGGAATACAGAGAGGCTTGGAGAGACTTAAATCAACTGTTGCTGAGTGAAATGAGCAGAACCAGAAGATCACTATACACTTCAACAACAATACTGTATGAGGATGTATTCTGATGGAAGTGGAAATCTTCAACATAAAGAAGATCCAACTCACTTCCAGTTGATCAATGATGGACAGAAATAACTACACCCAGAGAAGGAACACTGGGAAGCGAATGTAAATTGTTAGCACTACTGTCTATCTACCCAGGTTACTTATACCTTCGGAAGCTAATAATTAATGTGCAACAAGAAAATGGTATTTATACACATATATTGTATCTAGGTTATATTGTAACGCATGTAAAATGTATGGGATTACCTGTCATCGAGGGGAGGGAGGGGAGGGAGGGAGGGGATAATTTGGAAAAATGAATAAAAAAAAAAACCAATAATATTCTATTACCTTCATATACCACAACTTGTTCGGCCATTCCCCATTTGATGGCTATCTACTCATTTTCCTATTCTTTGCTATCACAAAAAGAGCTGCTACAAAAATTTTGCACATGTGGGTCCTTTTCCCTCCTTTAGGTTTTTGTTGGAATACAGGCCCAGTAATGGCACTGCTGGGTCAAAGGGTATGGACAGTTTTATTGCCTTTTAGGCATAGTTCCAGATTGCTCTCCAGAATGGTTGGATCCGTTCACAGTTCTACCAACAATGCATCAGTGTCCCAGTTTTCCCACATCCCCTCCAACATTCGTCATTATCTTTTCTTGTCATTTTAGCTTATCTGAGAGGTGTGAGGTGGTACCTCAGAATTGTTTTAATTTGCATTTCTCTAATCAATCTGATTTAAAACATTTTTTCATATAGCTATAGATGCCTTTTAATTTCATCATCTGAAAATTGTCTTTTCATATTCTTTGACCATTTTATCAATTAGAAAATGACTTTTATTCTTATAAATTTGACACAATTCTTTATGTATTTTAGAAATGTGACATTTATCAGAAATACTGGCTGTAAAGACTTTTCCCAGCTTTGTACTTCCTTTTAATCTTGTTTCTGTTGGTTTTATTTATGCAAAACCTTTTCAATTTAATGTATTCAAACTTGTCCATTTTGTTTTTCATAATGGTCTCTAGTTCTTCTTTGGTCATAAATTCCTTCCTTCTCCAAAGATCTGATAGGTAAATTATCTCTTCTCCACTGAATTTGGTTATATCATCCTTTATGCCCAAATCATGTACTCACTTTGACTTTATTTTGATATGGGTTGTGAGATGCAGATCTATGCTGAGTTTCTTCCATATTATTTTCCAGTTTTCACAGGAATTTTTGTCAAATAGTCTTTTTCCAGAAGTTGGATTTTGGGAAGGTTATCAAATACTAGATTACTACAGGTTGATTATTGTGTTGTGTGTATATAATCTATTCCGCTGATCCACCACTCTATTTCTTAGTACCAAATGGTTTTGATGATTGCTGCTTTATAATATAGTTTTAGGTTTGGTACTGCTAAGCCACCATCCTTTTTTTTCATTAATTCCCTTGACATTGTTGACATTTTCTTCTTCCAGATGAATTTTGTTATTATTTTTTCTATTTTTATAAAACAATTTTTATCAGTTTGATTGGTATGACACTAACAAGTAGACCAATTCAGGCAGAATTATCATTTTTATTTTAGTAGCTCAGGCTACCCATGAGCAATTGAAAAATTTCCAGTTGTTAATTCTGACTGTATTTGTATGAGCTATTGATTATCTTTGCCATAGTGCTGTTATTGTGTACAACGTTTTGCTGGTCATCCTCATTTTACCTTTGTATCAGTTCATATGTCTTCCCACATTTTCCTGAATTCATCCTATTCATAACTTTTTAATAACATAATAGTATTCCATGGCCATCATATACCACAAGTTATTCAACCATTACCAGATCGATATTGTCCATCTCCTCAATTTCCAGTTCTTTGCCACTACAAAAAGAGCTGCTAGAAATAGTTTTGTACAAATAGATTCTTTTCCCTTTTCTTAGATCTCTTTGGGGTATAGACCTAGTAGTAGTATTGCTAGGAATGACTCATCTCATTCGAAGGGGAGAAAAATAAATTGGATCTGGAGTGAGGACCCCTGCATTTGAATCCTAGCCCCAGGCAACCTGAGTTTGTTTCTTTTGGTCCAATTAGGGGAGTTGCATTGTATGACTTCTCAATCAAATGATTGTATACACGTGCACACATTTGATAAGTAGAACTATTTTATCTGTTTGTGAAAGTGGAAAAAGATGGAAGAAGGAGATGGGGATATTCAACCTGAACAAGAGAACACTCCAAGGGAACATGAAAGATGGCTTCAAGTATTTGAAGGCATGTCATATGGAAGAGATGTCAGGCTTGCTCCTTCTTTTCTCAGTAGTATTTTATGTTTCCAAATACGAGTAAATATAATTTTCAATATTCATTTTTGTAAGACTTTGTGTTGACAATTTTTTCCCTCCTTCTCTTACTTTCCCCCTCTCCAAGACAGCAAACAATCTGATATAGGTTAAACATGTACAATTCTTTTAAACAGATTTCCATATTTGTCATGTTGTGCAGGAAAATTTAGACCAAAAGGGAAAACACCATAAGAAAAATAAAACAAACTACAGCAAAATATGATGAAAAAGGTATGCTTCAATACACATTCGGTCTCCATAATCTCCCTGCAGATGGCATTTTCCATCCCAAGTCTCTTAGAATTGTCTTGAATCACTGTATTGTAGAGGAAATAGTATTGGTCTTTTTGAGTCTAGTGGATAGAGTCAGGAGCAATGGGTAGAAATAGAAAAGAGGCAAATTGAGAAACTTCTTCCTGAGTAGACTGTGTAAAAGTGGGATGTACAAGCTGCCTTGGGAGTTGGGGAGTTTCCCCTCTCTCAAGATCTTCAAGAAAAAACTGGGTACATGGAAGAAGAGGCCTCCTTTAAAATATGAATGGACTTTAATAGGAAAATTCAGGCTGCCCTTGTGACTGTAGATCACTTTAGAAATATGATTGCTTTTGTGTTGCAAGGATACCATCTTTGGGAGTTAGTCCCCCAGTTCCTGGAGACTAGATCTGAAAAACATATTTAAGCATATACCAAAAGGCTTTCTTGGGGCAATATGAAAAATGAATAAGAGTGATAGATCACAAATTTTGAAATTTAATCAAGGGGACAATTATAGTTTATTTGCATTTCAATAGAACTAAAGAGGTTTTACAGAGAATTCTACAGGAAGGAATCACAGAGCAGTTCACATGCAAAATTATTTCATCTGTTAACAGCTCCAAACAAAATCAGTGCCTAGCTCTCAGAGCTCAGAAGCACCCAGCTTGATTGAGGCCACTTAGGTCATGGATTCTTACTACTTAAGGAGGAACTGAACACAGGAATGAAATGAGCCATTGAGTTCTAAGGTTGTGATTGTGCTATTTGATGACTGGGGATGGCATAGCTGCTAAGGCCCTTGAAGGAGACAGTGCGCCTTGGAAGTGAATACCTCCTCCTTCATTCTTTCTTGATGGTTGTTTCTTTAATGTAGAGGGTGAATAGAGGAAGGAAAGTGGGGGGATGGTGGTACTGCAGGCACTGGGGAAAAGTTATGTATTGGCTGCAGATTCTCTTTTGAATACCTAGTTTGAGCTGCAACTGGGAAATTTCTTGGGATGTTAGTTGTTTGTAAATTGCTAACCTGACTTTATTATTGATACGCCCCCAAATTGTGGCTCCATTTGCATCTTTCCAACCTCCCCAGGCCCATGACATGCTTCCTGCTGGCTCTTTTCCTTGAGCTATTAATTATTCCTCCTACACCACAGTGAGTCATCCTTCAAGGATGAGAGCTTCCCATGTGTCCTGGCTGGGTTCTGGACAATAACTACATGCAGGCATCTACAAGTTGAAAGGTGGCATAAGGCTTGGGGATAATACAAAGTTGGAGAAGCTGGAACACTGAGCCCCAAAGGAAAAGGATCTGCTGTTGAACTGAGAGACAGAAAGCCCAGGGAACCAGGCCTGGGAGTGACTCAAAAGCTCATCCAGGGATCAGGCTGCCTAACAGAGCAGAACTGGAAGTGGAAAGGAATGATACACACCATCTCATGAGCAGGGACCTAAGAAACCCCTTCTAAGTGATTGGACCTGAAGTTTTATCCCTGCTTTAGGATTTAATAGCTGTGGAATCTTAGACAAGTCAATTAATCTCTGACTTGGAAAAATGTGAGGATTAAATTGGAGAACCTCTAATATCTCTTCTACCCATGGTTCATATGTTCCTAGCTCTCCCCCTTCTCCCATTTCAGAGTCTCGGATGTGCATTACCCCCCATGTTGGCTCTTATTCCTCAAATGCCTCCAGTATAACTTCATTTTTCATCACAAGTGGTTCTAAGTTCTTTTAGGAGCTATTCAGGGCCCAGTCTAAAGTTGCTAAGTCTGTATGGCCTTAGAGGGATATTCATTTGTAGCTAGCCGAACCACTGTGGTACTGTGGATCTGTTGTCACTTGACTTCCTACCAATACCCAAGTCAAGGTTTTTGGGCATCTGTCTCTCTTTTCTAACTTTTTTTGATTTAGTCATTCAACATCCATATTGATTGCTTGTTACTCAATTCCTATTTAGTTAACATTTTGTAGAGCACGTAAAAGTTTATAGAATTCTTTCTTCAGAACAATTATATGAAGTAGACATTATTTTATTTTACAGATAAGGAAGCAGTCAGCCAAAAACTTTTGACTTTTGAAGCCCAGAGTCACATTCATGTCTTTTTGCTATACCATTCTTCCTCATAGATTTAGAGAAATGCAGGCCAACATTTCTTGGAAGGCAATTATGGCAAGCATGTAAGAAGTAATACCACAATCTTAATGGTGAATGAGAGTGTCAAGACTATCAGGTTAGGGCAATGCCTGATGTCTCCAAAAGGATCATTGGTAGTTATTTTCTGAATAGTGATTTGAGAAAGATAGTTTCCATATCCAGTGGATTCCATACCATAACTCGGGAGTGTGTGTGTGTGTGTGTGTGTGTGTGTGTGTGTGTGTGTGTGTGTGTGTTTTCAATTGAATTGAGTAAGCATTTTTAAGTGTATACTATAAGTCAGGCACTGTCCTACATGCTGGGAATATAAGGCCAAAAAGGAAAATAATCTTTGCCTACAAAATCTTGTATTCTACTTCTGTGTAGGATTCTGCAGTTTCATGCTTTGGGAATAAATCAAAATGTCTTAATCCAGCTCCTTAAGAGTCAAAATATCTGAGGAGATGTTCCTAGACATTGTGAATTTTGCTGGAGCAAGTTGAAAATTCAACCTCGATCAGATAGAACATGTTGGCAATTCACTTTACAAAGAATTGACCACATATTTAATTAGCTCTAAAATTCTCCTTGGAACATACAAATTGAGGAAGTGAATTTTCATTTTTTCCTTAGTGCTTGAAGTATAGCAATCGAGAAATAGCTTTTTAGAAATCATTTTTCCTCCACTTCCAGTACTTTAAGTGCCTACCTATCCATTGACTCTTTGTGTAGTGACATCCCGCATGACACTCCTGGCAGGCTCCAGTTAAAGAAAAATAATAATAGTTACTCCCATTTCTATAGTACTTTAAAGTCTTCAAAGCACTTTCCTCTCAAAAATTTTGTGAGATAAATAGTGTATTATTATGGCTGTTTTTTGAGTAAAAAACCTGAAGCTCAGAAAGGGGTGGTACATTACTGAAGCTCATGCAGCTAGTAAATAACTATAGAATTGAATGGGATCTGAATTTCTCTTACAGCAAATAAATTTGCTGTCCCATTTTTCAGAGGCAGATTATCCATTTGTGGATGACTCAGTCCTTTTTCTTTTCCCCCTTTCCACTATTTCTGTCCCTCCTTTGGCCATTTCATTGCTTGTGATAGGAAAGGCAAAGAAAGGGAAATGATCTCAAACCAGTCTACATAGCCTCTGGTTAGCTACTTTAGCTCTGTGTAGGGAGGGGTGAGGTTGGAGGTAAGGGAGGAAAAAAGAGTTGGAGATGTCTCTTTTATAATAAGAAACGAAGATAAGAATCAACTTTGAGGACAAAAAAGAACTATAGAGCTCATCTAGTCTAATCACCTCATTTTGCAATGGAGAAAATGGAGGTACAGTATGTAGAAGGGATGTGTTCCAGATAATTCACTTAATAAGGAGCCAAGTCAGGATTCGAATCCAGCTCTTTCATCTCCACTAACAAATAGTTGACTACTTCATCTGTAAAATGAGACAGTTCTGGAATGATGAGAAAAGTGAGGCTTGAAGACATGAAGTAATCTTAACTATTGCCTCTCTTGAATAGTTTAGGCACTAGACATTGAGAGATGAATTCAGGAAGTTTCCTTATTTCTTTCCTTTTTTTAAACGTTATGAACTAGAAAATCATCAGCAAACACGAACATTTTCATTTATAAAGACGGTTGGAAAAGAAGAAAGTATGTGTGTATACATGTGTTTAAATGTATATGTGTGTGTGTAAAACTAAACATTAAATTTAACATCATATGAACATTGCCCTGCTTTCTTCTGCTGTCTTCTGTGTTAAATATTTTGTTGATATTCTTTTTTTTCTTTCTTTTCTACATATCTCATTCTATTAGGTTTCTTGGCATATAGGACAAGGAAACTTGTCATGAACAGTGTAAGATTATAGTCAGTAATAACTTGAACATAACCAGATACACGTAACAATCTTTTCTGTGACCCAAAGAACATCATTGTATTTTATTAATTAAAGTTCCATTTAGTATACACTCTTTGCCAGGCCCTGAGCAAATGAACACCATTGCAACCTTTAAAACTCATTCACCAAAAACATACAATTAAAAAACAATGAGACTCAGTGCCTACTGAGCACATAACTATTATAGAACTATTCCATTTATTTACAATAATTAGAAAATAAAACATTAGTCCCTTTGGATTTAATAATTCAAGAGCTCCTCTGTGTCTCTGTTGCTGGTCACTAATGGATAGTGAGTGTCAAGGCAAAACCACTGCAAGGGAAATCATGATTAAACATTTGAAAGAGCATAATGTTATTCATAGTGACCAAATAACTAGTATAGGGAAGCATCTGTTGATATTATGTAGCAATTAATGAGAATTTTCAGGAAATACCAAATCCTCATAAATGCAAGAAGTAAGCTTAAAATGTAGTCTTAGTCTGTCAGCTCTGTAAGGAACCTCTAAAGGGTTAATGCTTCTCCTTCCCTACAATTCCTGTTGCTAAGGCTACCAGGTTGTCTCTTGTGACTGAATTGAATCAATGAACTGGTGGGTATTTTTTTCCTTTTCTCTTTTTGAAAATTAAATTGCCGACCAGTTGTCTGAGTCACAGAGTGTTAAATTATAGATATAGCAGTGGAAGGCACATTTGAGATCATCCAGTCTCACCCCCTCATTTTTACAAATGAGGAAACTGACACCCAAAGAGATGGAGTGACTTTTCTAATATCACACAGGTAGTAAATGACAGGTCAAGAGCTCCACCCTCAAAATCCATTGTCCTTTCCTTTATGCACCTATGTCCTGATTAACATGAATAATGAATCCTGTGAAGTGATCACATCGTTTGAATTTGCACTGCATATTTCCATTAGGCTGGAGCCAATTACCATTTTTTACATGATTATAATATAGAATAGTGTGAATTCAAATATTTGTGACCACTTCAAAGGATTCATTCTTTGCCCTACTTGGGACCTAATTTATCATGCCAGATCTAGAAAAGACCTTGTAGATTATGTAGTCCTGTTGTGGTTGTGGTAGTGGTTGTGGTTGTTATTGTAGAATTGTTCACTTGTGTTTGATTCTGTGACCCTGTGGACCATAACATGGCAGGCTTTTTATCATATACTATCTCTGTCCAAGCTTACTCTCCGTGGGATTTTCTTGGCCATTCCTTCTTTGATCTTTGTCAGAATTTTCCACTATGACCTGTCCATCTTTGATGATCCTGCCAAGCTCATCATTTCATTGAGTTACACAAGTCCCTATGCCATGATGATGCAGTGATCTGGTGGGAACCAAGTTCTACTACCTTCAAGTCCTACAGAGGAGAAACGACTTTCCAGGATCACATAATATGAGAGTTAGAAGAGACCTCAGAGGTCATCCAGACTAACCCACAGGGGAACCCCTACTGAAAGGTACCCAGTAAGTCAACCATTCAATCAACAATCAGAAACTTACCACTTTCTGTATCCCAAGCACTGTGCTATGTACCGAGGAGACAAAGAAAGATAAAAGACAGACCTTTGCTTTTGAGGAGCTCACATTGTAATGGAAGAGACAACATGTAAACTATGTGTATGCTACATACATAACATACAGTGTAAATGAAAAGCAGAATCAGTGGATGAAACCCCTTTTGCCTCTAACAAAAGATAGAATTTAAGGAAAGCTTGAAGAAAACCAGAAGGCAAAGATCAGGGAGAAAAACATGCTAGGCATAGTGGACAGCCACATAAAAGGTATGAAGGATAGCTTATCCTTTGGTTTTGTAGCCAAAGAATTTTATATTTGATCCTGGAGTTAATATAAAGGGGGGATTTATTGAGTAGGGGGAAAGGGAAGATGACATGGTCAGAGAGACTGGAATGGATACTTTTTTGGTTATACACATGTACAGTCATGTTAAACATATTTCCAAATTAGTCATGTTGTGAAAGAAGACTCAGAAAAGGGAAAAATCATGAAAAAAAGTAAAAATAGTATGCTTCAATCCGCATTAGTATTCTATATAGTTCTTTCTCTGGATATGGATACTATTTTCCATCATGAGTCTTTTGGAATTGTTTTGGACAATTACATTGCTGAAAAGAACTTAGTTTATCATAGTACAATCTTGTTTTACTGTGTACAAAGTTCTTTGGGCTCTGCTCTCTTCACTCGGCATCAGTTCATGTAAGTCTTTCCAGGTTTTTCTGAAATCTGCCTGCTCATCATCTCTTTTAACACACTAATATGACATTTATATTCATATACTACAGCTTATTCAGTCCTTCCTAAATTGATGGGCATCTCCTCAATTTCTAATTCTTTGCCACCACAGAAAGAGCTACTATAAAAGTTTTTGTACATTTGAGTCCTTTTCCACTTTCTGTAATCTCTTGAGACACAGACCTAGTAGTGGTATTGCTGGATCGAAAGGCATGCACAATTTTATAGCCCTTTGGCATGGTTCCAAATTGCTCTCCAGAAAGATTAGATCAGTTTATAACTCCACCAACAATGCATTAGTGTTCCAACTTTATTGATCTTCTCTAACATTTATCATTTTCATTTTCTGTTATATTAGTCAATCTGAGAGATGTGTGGTGGTATCTGAGTTGTTTGAATTTGTATTTTTCTAATCAATAGTGATTTAGAGTATTTTCTCATATGACTATAGATAGCTTTAATTTCTTCATCTGAAAAGTAGCTGTTCATATCCTTTGATCATTGATCAATTTGAGAATGATTTGTATTCTTATAAATTTGACTCAGTTCTCTCTATATTTTAGAAATGAGGCCTTTACCAGAAACACTGGCTGTAAAAAGTATTTCCCAGATTTCTGTTTTCTTTCCAATCTTGGTAACATTGGTTTTTGCAGGAAAACCATTAAATTTAGTGTAATGAAAATTATCCATTTTTCATGTCAAAATGTTCTTTAATTCCTGTTTGGCCAGAAATTCTTCTCTTCTCCATAGATCTGACAGGTAAACTACTCCTTGTTCTCCTATTTTGCTTATTGTGTCATTCTTTACATCTAAATCATGTATCCCTTTCAACCTTATCTTGGTATAGGCTGTGAGATGTTGGTGTCTGTTTAGTTTCTGCTATACTCTTTTCCAGTTTTCCCAGAAGTTGTTTGTGAAAGTGAATTATTATCTCAAAAGTTGGCATCATGAGGTTCATCAAACAGTAGATTACTATAGTCATTTACTACTGTGTCTCCTGTACCTAATCCAATCCACTGATCGACTATTTTGTTCCTTAGCCAGTACCAACTAGTTGTGATAATCATCATTTTTATAATATAGTTTTATATCTGATATGGTTAAGCCCCCTTGCTTTGCATTTTTTTTCATTGATTCCCTAGATATTCTTGACCTTTTGTTCTTCCAGATTAATTTTGTTATTTTTTCTAGCTCTATAAAATAATTTTTGGTAGTTTAATTGATATGATACTAAGTAAATTAATTTAGATAGAATTTTCATTTTTATTATATTGGCTCAATCTACCCACAAGCAATTGTTTTTTTTTCCAATTGCTTAGGTCTGACTTTATGTAAAAAGTATTTTGTAATTGTGAGAGAGAGGAGATGAGTTTTTGTTGATTGAAAAAATACAATTGAAACAAGGTGAGAGGCAAATGAGTAAATTATGAAGAAATGGGGAAGAAGGATGGAAAACTTATTATGTCATATAATTGAGATGCTTGGATAGAAGACAAAACAAAACAATGAGGGATGTGTGTATGAAAGAATTGCGGACATTTCAATCTCAAAATAAGGTAGAGCACACACATACATACACTGACACACACAGAGCTCGGTCTAGATATACATTCTGGGAAACAGGAAGGAATGAGTACAGGGAGATCAAGAGGGAGAGAAGATTCAAGAAGGAATTAGCTATTAGTAAATTAAACACTAACCTCAGAGGATGCATCTTGAAGAGAGATACAAAATAGGAATCTATGATTGAAGTCTGAAGAAGAGCAGGAGAACAGAAGCAGATTGCATGATGTTGAAGCACACTGTCACCATTCCCTTCTTCATTGTTAAGAGGTGTTAAGGAGCAAAGATAAATAAGAGAAAAATATTGCAAAAAATATACAATTAACCATTAAAACTATGAATGTGAATGGAATAAACTCATCTATTGCCTGACACAATACACTTAGTAAATGTTTACTGAATATTGACTCTATCAGAATGAATTATAAAGCAGATAGAATTTACCAAGATGATGTTTACAAGAAACATATGTAAAATATGAAGACTCATACAGTTAAAAGAAAGGTCTGGAGCAAAATATATTATGCTTCAAGTGGAATAAAAAAGTATAAGGGCAGGAATCATGATCTAGACAAAATGTAGAAAAACTAGATTTGATTCAAAGAAATAAACAAGGAAGGTGCATTATAGTGACGAGTATAGACAATGAAGCAATACTTGAAATGTATGCACTATATGACATTGTGGTTAATATTGAAAGGAAATCCTGAGTGAGTTACAGGAAAGTATCAACAGTAATAATGTAAAAGTAGAGTACATGAATGTACCCCTTTCAGTCCCAGATAAGTCTAACCCCAAAAAGCAGATAAGGACTTGAATAAAATTATAGAAAATTCGATGTGATAGATTTCTGGTATTTATTGCATGAAAATAGCAAATGAATATACATATTACTTAGCTCTGCTTAATACATTTACAAAATCTTATGGATTAGAACATAAAAATCTCAAAATATAAATAAGCAGAATTATTAAATATTTTCTTTACAAGGATGCAATAAAACATGCATTTATTCAATAAAAGATCATTGAAGAAATAATTAAAATTAACTGGAGACTAAATAAATTAATCCTAAAGAACTGGTAGGTCAAAGAGCAAATTGTAGAAACAATAAATAATTTGATAATTCATTAATGATTGTATCAAGACAACATACCTTCAATTCCAGTATGTAGCCAAAGAAGTCCTTAGGGGAAAGTTTATATCTAATAATTTTCATCAAAAAGGGAAAGAACATGCCAATGAATTTTGCGTGCAATTAAAAAAATCTAGAAATTCAACAAAATTTTAAAAATGCAAATTAAATACCAAAATAGAACATCTAGAAATCAGAGATTAGTAAATTGAAAGTGAAAAATATATTAATAAATAGCTCTTAAGCTAGAGCTATTTTTAAAAACAATAAACTAGAGATGAGAGAATTCTGGGAAGATGGCAGAATAGGTGAGAAAATTCCAAGCTCTCCAGATTTGCCCCACAAACAAGAAAAAGTAGCACCTCAGGGGAAACTTAGGGCTATTAAAAATAAACAAGAGTTAGGGCAGAAGAGTGGTCCTCCTGGGACAATCTCTCTTCAGTATGCATCCTCTAAGGTTAGTGTTTATTTTACTAATAACTAATCCCTCCCTGAATCTTCTCTCCCTTTTGGTTTCCCTATCCTCATTCCCTCCTGTTTCCCCATTGAACAGAATATATATCTAGATCAAACTCTTTGTGTATGTGTATATGTGTGTGCTCTACCTTACTTTGATATTTAAGTGATAACAATTCCTTCATATACACATTCTCATTGTTTTGTATTTGCTTCTACCTGGGTGCCTCAATTATGTCACACAATAAGTTCCTCTACCCTTCTTTCCCATTGTCTAATACATTTTATGGAAATGTATACATTTCCAGGTTAGTTCCACTGAAAGAACAAGCTGTGAGCTTTGGGGGCTAGATGAATTGATCCTAGCCACAGGAATTTTCAGCTCCCAGATAGTGTGGGAAATCCATGAATCACGTAGGGAGTCCAGTGTTTGAGTCTGGGAAGACTGAGAGAATCTTTGTTTATAAAGGATGCCAGGCTCAACTCTTCTGTCGACATATGGCCCTGGATGAGTGTAGAAGCAGGGGACAAGGATACTGTTGGCTTCAGGCACTTATAGTATGTCGGAGTTCTTGTTTTCAGGTTCTAGGCTGCAGGGAAGAAGTGAAGGAGAACCTGAGGCCAGAGGCACCATCCTTCATACCCCAGGACTAGATGTGAGTATAATTTTTTTAAATGAGCAAAGGAGAATGAACCCAACACTAGGAAGTTATTATGGGGACTAGGAAGACCAGAGTTGATCTTCAGAGGAGAATATTGAAGAAAAAAGCCTCTCCTGCTCCAAAGAATAAGGTTAAATGGTCATCTGTGAAAAAAAGAATTCATAAAAGAACTCAAAAAAATACTTGAAAAATCAAATGAGAGAAATTGAGGAAAAACTAAAATAAAAAAAGAATAAATCACGAAAAACAAGATGATTCTGAAAAGAAAGTCAAGCAACTAAAAAAGAAGATTGAAAGTCTGAAGGATGAAAATGACTCCTTGGAAACTAGAATCGAGCAAGGGCAAGTCAGTGTAGTCATAAGAGACCAAGAAATAAAATAAAACAAAAAAATAGAAAGAATGAAAAAATAGAAACAAATGTGAAACATAAGAAAAACAACAGATCTGGAGTTAGGATAAAGAAGAGAAAACCCAAGAATAATCAAACTACCTGAAAGTTATAATGAAAAAAAAAAGAATCTTGATACAAGTAATACAAGAAATAATTAAAGAAAATTATCCTGAAGTTTAGAACAAGAGGGGAAAGTAGAAATAGAAAAAATCCATCAATCACCATCTGAAGAATCCTACAAGGAAAACCTAGGGGAGCATCATAGCCAAATTATGAAACCCCAGCACAAAGAGAAAATATTTTGAGCAAAAGAAGAAAAACAGTTCATATATGGCAGTCACAATTAGAATCCCACAAGACATGGTAATGACTGCATTGAAAGACTACAGCTGAATTTGTCAAAAACCAGAAGAACTGGGGTTGAGGTCGGAAATATTATGCCCAGAAAAATTAAGCATAATCCTAAATGCAAAAAAGGACATTCACTGAGTTGTCAGACTTTCAAGATTTTATTGCAGAAAGGCCTAAACTTAATAGAAAATAGAGAATAAGAACAAACTGTTTTATATGTAGAAAAGTAAAGCACATGTCTAAGATTGTCATTGGTAATTGAGTAGTTTGAGAGAAAGATTGGGATAGAGCTGAGTATGATGTGATTCTAAAAAGCAGTACTGTATAAGAAAGGTTAAAAAGAGTAGTTGTTATGTGAATGAAGTATAAGAGGAAGACTTGACACAGAGGAATTAGATGGGGGAGAAGGACAGATAGCTCTTGGATCCTAGTCACCTGAGGAATAGGTTAAAGAGGGAATAATACATATATATCTAGAAGTATATAAATGTCTTCTAAAGTTGTAAAGAAATAAAAGGGGGGAAGGAATAGGATTAGGGAGGATATAGAAAGATATGTAGATTAATGGGAATGGGATAAAGAGGGAGGGAATAGGTATGGGAAGAGAATAAGGAAGGGATCTTTGGGGGGCTAGGTTAAGTATTAGCAAGGCGGTGGTAGTGGATAGGATCAAAGCAGAAGAGTCAATGGATAGTAAATAATGATATACACAAACATAATAATATCAAGAGTAGAATTTAGTTTTTTAAAAGTAGGGGTAGTAATCATTAATTGCAAAGGTAAAGCTAAAATAGATGTAATCAAAACAAAAAAAGGGAAAATATACTATATGTAAGCCATCTTAATCAGTATTATTTTAAGCAATTTAAAATAACTAGTTAGGAATTGATAGCTAATAGATTCATAAAAATATGGAAAGACATGGACTTAGGAAGAATGATGTTATCTACTTTTGGAAAAACAGAGGACAAATAATCCTAGAATGGTATTATAAAGATGTATATATACATAGATTGTATGATTATAAATATCCATATACATGTATATATTATGTATATATATATATGTATTTGTATATATATATATATATATATATATATATATATATATATACACACACATATGTATATGTATGTATATACAAATATATCCATGCTTAATTGTAGCCTTCTGGAAGAAGGTGGTGGTGGAAAAAGGGGGAAAATAAAATAAAAAGTACACAGTAAAGAATGAAAAAAAAACCCTACAAGTAAGTAAAGAAAATATGGATAGCACTGAACATAATGTGTAGTATTTATTATATAGTTTCCTTGAAATGGAAATTTATTGTTTCCTATTTTGAATCTTCTCTTATTTTCTGCTGTGTAAATGGCAGCTTTTGTTTCATTTTTCTATTTTGTATTTAATAATTTTCAAATTTTTTTAAAAAGAAAGACTTAGGAAAAAAACAAGAAATTAAATAATTTGATTTTTAAAATGATGAAAAATAAATTGCCAGTATCAAAAATAAATCAATTTACAATTAAAGATTAATAAATAACATCATTATAACTACTTTCTTAATTATGTCAATAAAAGTGATAACTTATATGAAATTAATAAGTGTAAAAGCATGATATACAAATTAGTAACTAAAGAAGCACAAAGACTACTAGTGGTATAGTTGATACCAGTTTGTAGTAAAGTGTTGGCCCTGAAATCAAGGAGACATGAGTTAGAATCCACCTTAGTAGCTGTGTGACCCTGGGCAAGTCACTTAACCTCTATCATTCAGTAAGTTCATAAACATTTATTAAGGCCATATGTTTCAGGCCCTGTGCTGATATTTAGGAACAAAAGGAAACTTAAAAGATAATCTCTGCTCTCAAGAAGCTCACAATCTAAGGGTTAAGACAACATGCAAACAACTGTGTATAAGTGTGTGCGTGCATGTGTGTAAATTGGACATACTCAGAGGGAAGTCACTAGCATTTACAGGGATCTGGAAAAGCTTCTTGCGGAAGGTAGAATTGCTGCAAGGACTCAAAGGATGGCAGAGATGCCAAGAGGTAGAGATGAGAAGGGAGAGCCTTCCAAGCATGAGACAACCAGTGGCAATATGTGGTGTTGGAAGGTAGCTGGAAGGGCTGTTGAAGGCATGAGAAAGAAGCCAGGCTTCCTGGATTGGGGCTGAGAAGGCCTTTGACCATCAAACAGGATTTTAGAATTGATCCTCAAAGTAATAGGGAGCCACTGGAGTTTCAAACCAGGGGAATATAGGCAGACCCACACTGTAAGATTGTTTTGAAAACTGACTAGAGGATAGAATGAAGTGGGGAGAGACTTGCAGCAATAGAGACTAACCATCAGGCTACAACAAAAGTCCTGGTTTCAAATCCTTCATCAAACACTTGCTAATTGTGTTATTCTGAGCAAATTATTTGACCTTTGACTCAGTTAACATTTGTAAAATGATAATAATAGCACCTACTTCTTAGGGTTGTTGGGAGAACAGAAATGAGATAATACTTTTAAAGTGCTATGTAAACCTGAAAGTGCTATATAAATGTTAGCTAGGTTTTTTTCTAATTCTCAAAGCATTTGGATAAAGTTTTGTATCTTCTGTACAAAGCTGTTAACTCTTTCAACCCTTTCCTCCAAACTTCATTTCTTTCCAATTTTTTCCTCTAGCTCTGGAGTTCTTAATTTTTTTTGCATGTCATGTCATGGACCCACTTTGGCAGTTTAATAAAGCCTATGAACCCTTTATGAGAATGTTTTTAAGTGTGTTGAAATAAAATACATAAGATTATAAAGGAAACTTACTATATTTAAATATGATTATCAAAATAGTAAAAAACCAAGTTCACAAGTCTCAAGAACTCCTGCTCTAGCACACTCATTCATTTGTAATTGAAATGCTTAATTTAAAAAAATTAAAATTAAACTGGTTCCCTTTTTTTTTTTTTTTTGGCTGATCTTTTGGTCAAATCATGCTTTTCTCAGAGACCTTGCTTTAAGGTTTTTTGGAGTAACTTTGTTCTTCCGGTTTCATGTCTTGGATGAATCTACCACCATGATGACTCTATCGTGGGAATCTCTTTTGGTTTATTCATTCTTTCAGTGTGTGTAAGGTCTTTGTTGTAAGGCCAGGATCTGCACTATGTTAGAGGAAATGTCTGGACTTTATTTTGTCCTGTTTTGTATTTTCTGGGCTTCTACTGCGTTTTTTCCAGGAATTGATTGACCTCTGTGTTTTTGAAGGATCTTAGAGGTAGTTCAAACCAGTGGACTGCAGATTGTCACTGTACTCTGATCAATATGACCTAGGCAAAGTCTGAATGCTGCCCTGCTCATTTGAACTTTGCAAGTTCCTGGCCATAGTTTGGTTCTGAAAGCAATTGTCGACTTGTCCTTGTTTGGAGTTCTAATAGGCTTCTGGCGGCTATAGTCTCTGTCAGTTATGTAGAAGGATCTGGAGGTTCAGAGTAACAGAATTGCTGTCTCCTCCTTGGCATGAGCTCCTATCATGCTTACTCACCTGCAGGCCTCGTATTAGACTGGAGGCTCAATTCATGAGCTCAATTTGTGATCAGGACCAGACAGCTAGCTTCTGTTCTAAAAGCAGCTAGCTTCTGGTCAATTCATTTTAATCAAGTTATTAAGTGCTTACTATGTGTTGGGGACACAAAAAGAACCACAAGATAGTCCCTACCCTCAAGAAGCTTACAATTTAATGGGGAAAACAACATGCAAATACATACATACATTTATCTATATTAAAACAAGCTACCTACAGGATAAATAGGAAATAATTAAGAGAGACAATAACACTGGAATTAAGAGGGGTTGAGGAAGGCTTCCTGTAGGATACGGGATTTTTTAGTTAGGACTTAAAGGAAACCAGGAAGAGCAATAGTGGGAGCGGAGGAGGGAGAACATTCTAGGCCTGGAGGGGGGGGGAAGCCTGAGAAAATGCCCAGAGCCAAGAGATGGAGGGTTTTGTTTGTGCATCAGCCAGGAGGCCAGATCCTAGAGTGTGTTAGGGAGTAAAGTATGATAACACTGGCAGGGTAGGAGAGGGGCGAGTTTAGGGAGGACTTTGAATACCAAACATAGCATTTTGTATTTGCTCCTAGAGGCCATAGGAAGCCACTGGAGTTTATTTAGGGGAGGCAGGAAAGATGTGTGTGATATGATTAGACTTGCATTTTAGGAAAATCACTTTGGTGGCTCACTAGAAAATAGAACTGAGTAGGGAGAGAATTGATACAGGTAGGCCCACCTGTAGTCATTTCAATGCTCCACGAGGGATGAAGCAATGAGAGCCTTCGATAGAGGGGTGACGGGGTCAGAGGAGAGAAAGGGGTCATATTCAGGAGATGTTGGGAAGGTGAAATCAGCAGACCTTGGCAACATTTGGATATGGGGGTGGTGGTGAGGGATAGTGAAGAAATCAGGATGATCCCTAAATTGTGAGTCTGAAGGACTGGGAGTTTGGCATTGAGGGGAAAGGTTTAGACATGATGAGTTTAAGATATCCACAGGACATACAGTCCTGTCTGAAAGTCTAAAAGGCAGCTGAGATGCAAAGTGGAAGGCCAGCAAAGAGATTGGGGCAGGAAAAGTAGATTTGAGAGTCATCAGCCTGAAGATGGTAGCTAAATCCATAGGAGCTGAGATCACCAAGTAAAATAGTTTAGAGGGAGAAGAGAAGAGGGCCAATGACAGAACCCTGGGTTTCTTGTCTAGGGCACAGCCTCAGGCCATGTTTGAGCTGGAACATCTGGAGTGGGGACTGACTGGCTACTCTTTACCCTGGAACTAGACATTGGTCCTCACATACATTCAGAATTTAATTCAATTCTCGGGTCAGAGCCACACAACTACAAGCTGACTCCTGATGCTGCTCCCTTCCCAGTCAAGCCCAGTCCCTGTCAGATGGGTGACACTTACCAGCCTATATTTTCTCCATAGATTTCCTGACCACTATTGCATTTGGTGCTTCAAAGGGGCAAATGATATAGTTGTGGGGAGAACTGGGTCCCTCCTACACCATTATCGTGGTTAGTCTATTCTTTTTTGTAACTGAATCTATATAGATATTGAGTATCCTTTGGTGGATTGACTCCCAAATAGTTTATACATTTTGCAGCTAATTTTAATGGTGGTACTTCTGTTTTTGTTAATCACTTCCAGGCATTTGACATTATTACCCAGAAATGCTCTTGATTTTTGTGGTTTTATTTTATAGTTTGCAACTTTTATGAAGATTTTAATTATTTCTCAATTTCTTTGGTGACATCTATTTAATCAGCAAATTAGTATTATTACTCTTGTATTTAGTGAGAAAACTTATAGTATAGCCCCATTGCATGGAACAATTACTATGAAGCATTCTGTTTGGAAATTTTCTACTTTTCAAAATAATTTTCTCTTTCTTTTGTGTTCTAATTTCAATGGACGCAATAGAGTACAGTAGATTCTAATAATTCCTTTTATTTCTTCTGGGTTACAAAAAAAGTTAAATACTTCCTCTTTGCCCTCAAGGTGCTTCTATTTTACTATAATATGTTTAGCATGTATTCTGTTTTGGTTTTTTATTAATTTTTATTCTCTCTCTTTTTTATAATAGCTTTTTTATTTTTCAAAATACATGCTAAGATAGTTTTCAATACACACCCCTGCAAAAAACCTTATGTTGCTTATTTTTCTCCCTCTCTCCCACCTCCCCTGTCCTACTCTCAAGTAATCCAATATAGGTTAAACAAGTGCAGTTCTTCTAAACATATTTTCATATTTATCATGCTATACAAGAAAAAAAATCAGATCAAAAAGAGAATAAAAGAGAGGACAAAACAAGCAAACAATAACAATGAAAACACAGATGAAAAGACTATGTTGTGATCCGCATTCAGTCCCCATAAGCCTCTCTCTGGATGCAGATGGCTCTCTCCACCTCAAGACCATTGGAGATGGCCTGAATCATCTCATTTTTGAAGAGAGCCACATCCATCAGAATTGATCATTCTATAATCTTCTTATTGTTGTGTACAATGTTCTTTTGGTTCTACTCCCTTCACTTAGCATCAGTTCATGTAAGTCTCTCCAGGCCTTTTTGAAATCATCCTTTAGCATGTGTTCTGTAAGGTTAATGTTTTGACCACTGCAAACTCATTGATCTTATTTTCAATGAATAGCTGTGTGACAAAACCCCTTTACTTCTCTGGGCCTCAGTTTCCTAATCTATAAAATATGAACAATAATAGCCTTACGTGTAAAATTAAATTGGGATATGGGTCTTTCACAATGTGAAAGATATACATAGAACAACAGATGCCATCAAAGAAAGAAAGACTATGGCTAGCAAGTGGAATTGGTCCCACTCTTTTAAAAAAAGCATACAGGTTGAATTTTAATGAAATAATAAAGTAAAAATTGATAAGCTGGAAGTACATTTCCATGTCCCTTACACTTTTAAATTGAGAATTGAAAAGCTAATTGTGCTCATAAGTCAGCTAATTACAGGCACAGATGTTCCCTCTCATGAAAGAAGGATACTCTCTAAAACATTTTACCTTTTTGGCATCTTCTTGAAATTTGGATGAACATTTCTTTTTTGTTCCTGGCTTTTTAGCAATTTCAGACTTCAGTTAATAATGTACCCAAGATGAATTAGTGATAATATCTTTCAGGACACAAACTGAAAATGTTTTCTAAAATGCTATTTGCAAAATTGGCAATTTGCGACTCTTTCCCTGGAGTGGATTTCTGATAAACCAAAACAGGACATAGAAGGCCAGCCTGGGGAAGCATGTGCCAGCTATAGGATAAAACAGGAGGGATATGCTGAGAGAAGGATATACAGGGTGTAAAACCACTCTGTCAGAGTTGGGCAGGATATGGCTCTTATTATGGAAGTTGTCCCTTCATGCTCTGAAGCAAACTTTGGTAGCTACTTCTGCTTGTCTTGAAAAAGAAAAAGGAAACAATTTGTGTTGCTGTCTTTTTCTTTACATAGCAGTTATCTTTCTCCCCTCCTTCATGAACCCGCCCTTGACAAAGAAAAACAATTTAGCAAAAAACATTCAGTTTAGAAACCTTGACAATGTAGAGAATATTCTGTCCCAGTGCTCATCTCTACTGCACCCTCCCCGACTTTTCCCTGAGGTAAAAGTATACATTTGTTATATTTTCTCCAGAAGATATAAACCAACTCCAGTTGGTTTTCTGATTTAGTGATCAACTTAAGGCAGCCTGATGGTGCATAGTGGACAATAGACTAGACTTGTGGTCAGGAAAACCTGAGTTCAAACCCTGCCTCAGTACTTGCTAGCTGGTAGGGGCATGCCTCTAACCTCATGGGGTGCTCCTTTTATACTGCGTAATTGTGAGTTCCACTGAGGAACTTGTCTGTATGTGCTCTCCTACTCTATTTTATATTTACCATTCCTGATATCTCCTTGTATCTCATCATTTTCTCTGTAACCTCTTCTCAATAAACCAACCTTTTGCCAAAAAAAAAAATACTTGCTAGCTGGCTAACCCACAAAACTCCACTTAACCTTTCTGTTTCTTCATTTATAAAATCAGCCTGCAAGATCCCTTCTAGCTCCAAATCCTATGATTCTTTATAGTGTCTTTTTCATTTACATTGATGTGGTTATTGCAAATATTGTTTGCATTCAATTTTCTAGCCCCCTCCCCCATATAAGATAGAAGGAGCAGCAAAGTCAGGAGATCAAAGATGAGTCAAGAATTGGGAAGAATCACGTTGTTTAGGGTGGGGTGAAGAAATCTAGGAAGGGACAAAATAAGCATCTGGGAACCAGGAGGTCAAAATAAAAGTACAAAGTTCAATAATGAGCATGAGCAGGGACTAGCCCAAAGTCTGGGAACTAGGTGACCACAGCAGGTGGGAAGGAGTTGGTAACCATGGTCATAAATGGCAAAGGATCTAAAATTCATCAAGTTAAAAAGAATAAAATTAGAATACAGGAGGGAGCCTTATTCTAAGCCCAAGTTATTTGCCCAATGGCTTTTTTATACTTGTTGCTAAGGACCAGACTCATTTATGCATCATGGTTGCAAAATCAGAGGAGAGGATCATAGAAAGGAGCAATAGGAGAGATAGAACTATGGGTCGTTGAATCTTTGGACATGCTTTGCATGCTTTTGGTCCATCTTACTATCTGCCCAGCTGCTATAGCCACTGATTACCCCTTCTCCACCTTCCCTCTCTTCCCTACTCCCATCCCTTCACTGTCTGGGCACAGTAATAAAATCAGCAGCACCATTGCTTGTGGAAATGCCAATTGATTGCTGATAGATCCTCTCACCTTAGGTGAGATGAAAATCTTCTTTCCTGGCCACTATTCCTTTATGTGTATTGTCTCTGCCAGTAGGGTTTTAAGTTCCTTGGGGTAAGAGACTCTTACTTTTGATTTTCATGTACTCAGAGCTTAGCACAATACTTGGCACATAGTAAATTCTCAAAAAGAAATACTTCTTCAGTTCGTGCATTTGCTGGACAGAAAACAGATGAGAAAAAGATGGGCATCCTGGGTCAGAGCCACGAGTCACCCAACATATGATTTTTTCTGATAACTGGTGTAAAGGGCAATATTGTGAAATAACGAGGGACTCATAGAATTAGAGCTAGAAAGGATATTAAACCTTGTGTTGTCCAGTTTCCTCCCCTCCACCAATAGCATACAGGGGTCATGGGGTCATAGCTGTAGAGTAGAAGGAGGATCTTCACAAGGCCATCTAGAGCTAACCTCTTGATTTTATAAATGAGAAAATAAAAGCGCCTACTGATGTGCCTAAGGGCACACAGTATGAGGGTAGTTTAACACTCTCCTCTCAATCCTAGTATCTAAGGAAATTGGAAGTTAAGATTTCTTCAAAGTTTTCTGAATTTATTTAAATTTTCAAGATGGACTGGAACCTAGTGAGGGCCTTTTCAAGGTGATGCTTGACTAGCAATTGCATGTCACAATTAGATATTATTTGTTCTCCCAAAGATCTTAAGGCATTTTCATAGATGAAGAAAGTAAGACTCAGAGAGGTAGAATGAGCCAGGATTGGAGCTGAGCTCTCTGGTGGGGACAGTGTGGCTAAATGGGAAATGGGATGATGTCAGGAAAACAAGACTACCCACTCTGTGAGACCTTGGAATTTTGGACCTCATTTTCCTCATTCATAAAAGGGGAGAGGACGTTGGACTCCAGTGCTCTTTTAGACCCCTACAATTTTCTTCTGTAGTTCCTATCAAACATGGCTTAGGGCCTTATCAGTGGCCTTTCTCTGAATATCATGTCTCTAGGATGAATAGCCATATATTGAATAAAGAAGGTGGCTCAACTCTGAGTAATATACTTTGAGAATCCCAACACAAGGCGATTATGGATTGTTGGCCCCACTATATGTCCTTCATTATGTGAAGTGGCCAGAATGTTAAGTGGGGCCAGCTGTGAGCTGGTTCTGAACAGCCTATCCTGGAAAGGAGCAACTTTGGAAAGCTATTGGAAATAGGAACTGGAGACTGGATTCTCTTGGAATTGAAGGTTGATGATCTGAGGCTGATGCAAGTTGATTTAGTTCAATCCACACTTATGTTAGTGAAATGCTAACTCTGAGGGTAACAAAGCAAAATGCAAACCCCTCCTTCCCACCAGGAGTTTACATGCAGAAAACTCAGTTCTCCTCTCCTCTCCCCAAAGATACCATTGCTGGTGTGGGGAATGAGCTTGTGCAAAGACAGCGAGGGGGGAGATGGAACTTAATGTTTAAAAGGCCAGTTTGGCCAAAACCTAAAGTATGCCACGGGGACCAGTGTGTGCTCTAAGTCTGGAAATCTGGGATAGAACAAGATTGGGAAATTCCTTCCTTTCAGGATGCTGGCATAGACTGGGATCATGGATGAACCAAAGCCGAACCACCTGCTGTCTCAGTTCTGAATTCTCACCAGAGCTAGGCCCAAGCAAGCTGGGAAATCATAAAATCTTACTTAGTGACTCTATATTCCAGTCTGGAGTTGGGAAGGACCTCAGGAGTAATCTATTTTTATCTTTCTGCCAGGAATTTTCTCTATTCCTGAACAGGTTGTTACCCAGATCCTGTTTTAGCTCCTCTGATACCAGAGAATTCACTACCTTGCATTTTATTTTTAGACAACTCTAAGCATTGATGGGATGGATGGAGTCCAGCAGGAGACCGTGTTCCTGATGGCAACTCAGTATCTAAATGTGCTGCAGTGAAGAACAAATTGATCTTGTAGAATTATCTCGTATAGACAGAACTATCTTGTACTGACAACCTTAGTTACTTTATATAATCTGGAGGTTAAGGTATAGATATTAACTCCTGAGGCTATCTTGTATAAGCATACAACTAAGACCACCTGTTGATTACTGACACCAACAATTAGAATTATTAGAATACCTCATTTTGGGTCTTTTGTCATAAAAGGTCTCACTTTCTCCCTTGTGAATTACAAGTTCATTTGGAGATTTGCCCACTTGTTAATCTTGTGACAATAAAGCTCATCCCTTGACCCAGAGGTGCTTTAAGCCTGTGAATTCATTCTGAATGAATCTTCACCTTTGTGATTTGTTGTATCTCATCAGTATTATACAGAACTGAGATGTGCCTCTTTGTAATGGCTACTCAGTGGTTGTAGTTCTACATGGAGGAACAATACAAAGTAAGTCCACCCCTATTAAATAGCTGTCTTGATCCACACTTTTCCCAGGAGGTCTTTTTTTCCAAGTGAAATCTGCCATTTCCTTCAATTGGAGCTCTCTCAGCCTGATTCCCAGAAGAGCCAGCCTAATTTGCTACTTCTTCCCCCCCACCAAACCCTGTTCTCTCACTGTCTCAAGGAAATTTCCCACATCCTAGGTACTCAGTGTCCTCGTTTTTTTCCTTTAAAATTGTCCTACCCCTTCTCTTCTCTCCTTTATTCTCTAAGATATAAACATCCGAGAAAAGCTTAGATTGGGGTGGTGAGTGACAGGGTATATATATTTAACAGTAATTAGAGATTTAAGCTTAATAGAAAAGGTGATTAGGAATTATGGGCATAAGGTGGGGGTTTCTTTCTCTTAGCTAATATTTATGTAGCACTTTAACATTTGCAAAGTACTTGCCAAACATTATCTCCTTTGTTCCTCACAATAATCCTAGGATATAGGCGCTATTATTACTCCAATTTTACAAATTAGGGAACTGAGGCAGACAGAGGCTAAATGACTGGCTAGTGTTTGAACTTGAACTTGGGGCTTTCTGCCTCCTTGTCCAGTATTCTACCCACTTCACCACTTGCTAACCTCTTCAAAGTATCCTTGAAATCCTAACCTTACATCATCTGTTTACCAGCCTGTCTCAGGGAATAAGGTCTCAAGGCTTATGCTAACTGTGAGGGACTCTCAGATTTGGAAAAACCTTAAGAAAAAAACTTTTGGGGATGATTTCATTTGGGGATGATTATTCTTTAGTGACCTCTAAGAAACATATCAGGCTGCTTACTCAGAATATGTTCACTATACTTAACTTCAGCTGAGTTATCTCTGGAGAACTTTGCACATATTTAGAATCTTGTTAGTGACTATGGACAAACTGCTTAACCTCTCTGGACCTCAGTTTTCTCCTCTATAAAATGAAGATCATAAAAAGTCTATGACATCTAAGATCAATTCCAGTTCTGACAATCTAAGATCCTATAACCTCCCTGAATTGTGTCTCTTGTTCTTTTCTTGATTTAGTCCTTAAATATTGGCAAACATCTTTCTTTAGATCAATTCTTAACCTGGGGTCATGGCCATTCTATAGAAGGTTCATGGATAAAGTTCAGAGAATTCATGAATTTGGATGGGGAAAATATCATCTTTATTTCAATATAATTGGTTTCCTTTGTAATTCCATGTATTTTATCATAAGCATTTAAAAGGATGATTCTGAGAAGAGGTCCAGATTTCTCATGACACACACGAAAGGCTAAGAAACCTTCTTCAGGAGCTAGGCCTGTAATCTTTTGCCCACTGAGGAAATGAGTCCAGGTAGGAGTTCAGCTTATTGATCTGTCACAATTGCCCCCTGACTGCCTTTTTAGATCTTTGTCAGCTGCTTTCTATGGGAATGGCTGTGGGCATTTGAAGGGGGAGTAGAGGATGGAATGTGCAAGGTTTATCATTTGCCTTCTTTTTGAATTCTGAAATGGCTGCTAACATAATGAGAGCATGACTTTCTCCAGCCTTTGCTTTTGCCTCCATGGTTTTTATGGAGACAAGCCAATTTTTCATGTAATTGTAAAAGATGGTAGCATGGGGGAGTTTCTTTCAAAGAAGAAATGAAGCTTCTCTGAAAATTGTTCATGTACCTTTTATTAAAAAAAGCATTTCTCTTGGAAAGGAAAGTAGTTTTAGCATTTCCAAAACATCTGGATGACTCACTAAGTAACTGAAACTGTCTCTCCCTTTCTTTCTTACTCCCTCTTTTTCATGCATGTCCTAATGTCAAAGAAAATCTGAGTACAGAATTTTGAACACTTCATGAACAACCAATAATTGAATCTCTATCTCTGTCTTTGTCTCTTTCCCTTTGCTTCTCTCTCTATCCTACCTTTTAAGAGAAAACAGCATGGAGGCTATTAGCTGTAATGGATTCCCACTGTCCCTAAAGCTGTTGGGAACTACCCAGGGAGTTGGAAGGTACTATTCATTGGCTTCTGGAAGCCTGTTAATTATTCTATATGTATTTGATTGGGGAATCAGTTACTGAGTAATTGAGTTCAATAAACTCAGAGTAAGATGATAGTGGCCCTTGACCTTTTGGAAAGAATATTAAGGCTGGGTGTCTAGCCTCAATTCTACTACTTTCTAGTTGTAAGACCTTGACCAGTTCTCTTAACCAGTCTGTGCTTTGACTTTTGCATCTGTATAATAGAAATAATAATGCCTTGACCTATATACTTCAGGACCCAGCAAGTAGATGTTTAGCGATTATGAGGCTCAGATGGCAGAGAGAAGCCAGGACATTACCTGAGCCTTCCCCACCTTCCCTCAGAATCAGTACTAGATCAAGCCTCTGAATGGACTTTGAAGTAACAGAGCCCACATTCAGAGTGCAATAATTTTCCAGCTTAAAATATCTTGGAAGGACTTCCAGAGATGTATGTCTCAATTGGATATGGGGGAAAACAGCCCAGTATGGGCATGGTATAGGGAGGTCCAGCATGGGGAATCTAGCGGGAGGCTTTTAGCCAAAGTACAGCAGAGATACTTACACTGTCCTAGTTCAGAAGGCCAGTGGATCAGCTATGAGACTTCAAATGCAACCACAGAAGGCAAATTATAAACCCCCAAACCTGAAATAATAGGTGGAATGTGGCCATGTCAACCCACTGCAGTGGAAAAAGTCCCAATACAGCGGAAAGTCAGTGAGAGGTCCCTTGTCACTCTGCAAAAGAAACTTGGGACAATCTCCCCTATGTCCTAGGAGCAGAGCTCAACTTTTAAAAATGAGCTAAAAAAGCAAAAAGAGCTTTGACCATAGAAAACTGCTATGGAAAGGGAAAAAATCCTATGTTTTCTTATTAAAACTTTTTATTTTCAAAACATATGCATGGATGAATTTTCAACATTGACCCTTGCAAAACCTTGTGTTCCAAATTTCCCCCCTCCCCTAGATGGCAAGTAATCCACTATTATGTTAAACATGTTAAATATATATATATATATATATATATATATATATATATATATATATATATATATATATATATTATGTATATATATTTATAGCTATCTTGATATACAAGAAAAATCAGATCAAAAAGCAAAAAATGAGAAAGAAAACAAAATGCAAGCAAATAGCAAAAGATTGAAAATGCTATGTTGTGGTCCACACTCAGTTCCTACAGTCTTCTCTCTGGGTATAGATGTCTCTCTTCTTCACAAGATCATTGGAACTGGCTTGGATTATCTCATTGTTGAAGAGAGCCATGTCCATCAGAACTGATCATTGTATAATCTTGTTGCCATGTTCTGCTCACTTCACTCAGCATCAGTTGATGTAAGTCTCTCCAGGCCTCTCTGAAATCATCCTGCTGATCATTCATTTTAGAACAATCATATATCATTACTTTCATATAGCATAACTTATTTAGCCATTCCCCAATTGATGGACATCTATTCAGGTTCCAGTTTCTTGCTACTACAAAAAGTGCTGCCACAAACATTTTTGCACATGTGGGTCCTTTTCCTTCCTTTATGATTTCTTTGGGATATAAGCCCACTACAAACACTGTTGGGTCAAAGGGGATGCACAATTTGATAGCCCTTTGGACATAGTTCCAAATTGCTCTCCAGAATGATTGGATCAGTTCACACTCACCAACAATGTATTAGTGTCCTAGTTTTCCCACATCCCCTCCAACATTCGTCATTATCTTTTCTTGTCATCTTAGCCCATCTGAGGGGTGTGTAGTGGTAGCTCAGAGTTGTTTTAATTTGCATTTCTCTGATATGTAGTGATTTAGAGCACCTTTTCATATGCCTAGAAATGGTTTCAATTTCTTCATCTGAAAATTATCTGTTTATATCCTTTGACCACTTATCAATTGGAGAATGGCTTGAATTCTTATAAACTTGAGTCAATTCTGTATATATTTTAGAAATTAGGCCTTTCTCAAAACCCTTGAATGTAAAAATGTTTTCCCATTTTAGTGCTTCCCTTCTAATCTTGTCTGCATTGGTTTTGTTTGTACAAAAACTTTTAAACTTAATATAACCAAAATTATCTATTCTGTGATCAATAATTAATTCTACTTCTTCTTTGGCCACAAATTCCTTCCTTTTCCACAAATATGAGAGATAAACTATCCTTTGTTGTTCTAATTTGCTTATATCACTCTTTAAGTCTAAATCGTGAACCCATTTCGAACTTATCTTAGTGTATGGTGTTAGGTATGGGTCAATGGCTAGTTTCTACCATACTGATTTCCAATTTTCCCAGCAGTTTTGTCAACTAATGAGTTCTGATTCCAAAAGCCCGTATTTGGGTTTGTCAAACACTAGTTTATTATAGTCATTGACTATTTTGTCCTTTGAACCTAATCTATTCCACTGACCAACTATTCTCTTTCTTAGCCAGTACCAAATATTTTTGATGACCGCTGCTTTGTGATATAGTTTTAGGTCTGATACACCTAGACCAACTTCATTTACATTTTTTCCATTAATTTCTTGAGCTTTTGTTCTTCCAGATGAACTTTGTTTTTATTTTTCCTAGATCTGCAAAATAATTTCTTGGGAGTTTGATTGGTATGGCACTGAATAAGTAGATTAATTTAAAATAGTGTTGTCATTTTTATTATATTTGTTTGGCTTACCCATAAGCACTTTTTTCCATTTGATTAGATATGATTCATTTTTGTGGAAAGTGTTTTGTAGTTGTATTCATATACTTTATGACTTTGCCTTAATAGGTAGACTCCCAAATATTTTATATTATTGACAGTTATTTTAAATGGAATTTCTCTTTGTATGTCTTGTTGCTGGACTTTGTTGTTGTTATGTAAAAATGCTGATTATTTCTGTGGATTTATTTTGTATCTTGCAACTTTGCTAAAGTTATGGATTATTTCTATAGTTTTTTAGTTGATTTTCTAGGATTTTCTAAGTATGCCATCATATCATCTGCAAAGAGTGATGATGTGGTTTCCTCATTACCTACTCTAATTCCTTTAATCTCTTTTTCTCCTCTTATTGCCAAAGCTGGTATTTCTAATACAATACTGAATAGTAATGGTGATAATAGGTAACCTTGTTTCACCCCTGATTTTATTAGGAATGGTTCTAGTTTGGTCCCCAATCTTATGTAAATAAGATGCTTGTTGGTGCTTTTAAATAGATGGTACTGATCATTTTAAGGAAAAGTCCATTTATTCCTATACTCTCTAGTGGTTTTAATAAGAATAGGAGCTGGATTTTGTCAAATGCTCTTTCTGCATCTATTGAGATAATCTTATGATTTTTGTTAGTTTCCTCATATTGAACCAGCCCTGCATTTCTGGCATAAATCCTGCTTGGTCACGGTGTATTAACCTGGCAATGACTTTCTGTAATCTCTTTGCTAATATTTTCTTTATGATTTTTGCATCTATTAGGGAAATTGGTCTACATTTTATTTCTCTCTTTTGACCCTACCTGGTTTCAGTATCAACATCATTTCTGTGTCGTAAAAGGAATTTGGTCGGACGCCTTCTTTCCCTATTTTTCTAAATAGTTTGCATAGTATTGGAATTAATTATTCTTTAAATGTTTGGTAGAATTCACATATAATTCCTTCTGGTCCTAAAGATAAGTTATGGTATATGAAAGTAATGGAATACTATTATTCTACAAAAAATGATGAACAGAATGATTTCAGAAAAGCCTGGAAAAACTTACATGAACTGATGCTTAGTGAAGTGAGCAGAACCAGGAGAACATTGTACACAGTAAGAAGATTGGCAATAGTTGGCTCTTCTCAGCAATGTGATGGTTCAGGACAATCCAAAGGATGTGGGATGGAGGATGCCAATTATAATTGGAGAGAGAACTATGGAAATTGAATGTGGATCTAAATATCTTATTTTTACCTTTTTGTTTGTTTTTCCTTCTTGTTTTTTTTCCTTTTGGTTTGATTTTCCTTGGAGGACATGACAAATGTGGATAATTGTATAAGCTAAATGGTTATCACCTATTTAACCTATTTAACCTATATCAGATTGTTTGCTGTCTTGGGGAAGGGGTGAGGGGGAGAGGGAGAAAAATTTGAAACACAAAGTTTTATAAAGATGAATTTGAAAATTACCTTTACATATGTTGGAAAAATAAAATGCTATTGAGAAAAAAAATCCCTTTCATATTTTTCTAGGATTTAGAGCCACAGTCCTTTTTATCAACCAATCTACAAACATTGATTAAGCATCTTTCATGTGCTAAGCACAGTGTTAGATGCTGAAGATATAAATAATAAAATCATGTTTTCCAATCCCCTCACCTTGCAGAGAAGGAGAGAGACTTATCCATAGACCAACAGTTGATAGGAATCAGAGCAAGCATTTTAACCCAGGGCCTTAAGCTCTTAGAAAATAAAATTTCCATCTGTAACATTTGTAATTCTAGTCCTACTTGCATGATATTGTAGAGGGATCTCATATATCTGGAGTTGCAAGTCATGTATATTAAGTACTTGATGAACTGGAAAACACTATAGAAGTGAGTGGTGGTTATTTGATGAAAATTTTGTAGGAATTGAGAATACTCAGAGAAGGAAGATGGGCCTAATATGAGGCAATAAATGTCCACCTTAGCTTTCACATCTCAATCATGCTTCAGACCTGTTTGCTTCATAGAGTGAGGAGTCGGTATATTGGACACAGGACCCTATTTCTAATTCTTCTAACTGTATGTGGAACTTTGGCCAGTGCACACAACCTTTCTCAGTTCTGAGTTTTAGTTTCTTCATCTGTAAAATGAGAATCAATATAATGAGTGTCAGGGGACATGACTTTTTCCTGTTCCCCTCCACCACTTCCCCGCACATGTACACAATGTAAGCTGTTTTGGAGGGTGGTGGTTTCATTTGTGAGTTTTAATCCTCAGCATTTTGTGGTACCTGATACATAGTAGTAGGTATTAATAAATGCTTGTGGTATAAATTTTATTCCCCTATATAAGACTCTTAGAGGTCTCTTCTGGGAATGACTGAACAGGAAAAACTACATAAGATAGTACTCTTAGGCAATGAATTGTAATTAAATAAACACAAATACTTAGAGAATGGACTTTTCTGAAAGAGTTTGCCTTATATATACCATGCAATATAACTAAATGAATTTTAATAGTTCATTGTTTTCTTCTTTCTGACAATCCCTGGGGGGAAAAATGTTTTATTTCTGTTAAAGGTCATGATTTAAAATAACTCCCAAATCCATTTAATTCCGGCATCTTGCCTCTGGCATTGTACAGTCAAAGCTCCCCAACTCAGATTAATTTGGGGAAAGGGGCACATAAATGGAGATATCTAGCAAACAATTGAAAATGTGACACATGTGCCATATTTCAGTCATTCATTTATCCAACATTTATTGAGTACTCCTTTGTATGGGCCTTCTATTGTACATGGGGGTTAAACACAAAAGCAAAAACAGTCCCCTCTGCTCAGGGAGCTTGCATTCATTTTTTCTTTAATTGATTTACTGAAGATTTAAATATAAGATAGACAGAAGAAAAAAAATTGCCATGTGTACAGCAAAACATGAGATGATGCCAAGGGGAGCTTGCATTCTGATAGAGGAGACAGCATATATAAATCAAAATATATAAGATAAATAGATGGAAAGAAATCTTAGGGGAGATGGCACTAATAATTAGGAGGGACAAAGAAAGGCCTGGGGGAAGTGGTGCTAGAGCTAAATCATAAAGGAAGCCAGGAATTCTAGGACTTGGGGGTTAAGAGGAGAGCATGAACCATGGAAAAGGTAGAACAGCTTGTAATATGACTAGAAAATTAGAAAGGTCCAAGACGTGAAAAAGTTTAAATGCCAAAAAATAAGGCACTTTATACTTATTTTGAAGTTAATATAGAACCAGTAGTTTATGTGGGTAGGGTTAAGGAGATGAAACAATCAGATAAGTGTTTTAAGAAAATCCCTGAATAGGGAGAACTTTGAGTCAGAGAAATTAATTAGAAGGCTATTTTTAAAAGTTTAGGTAAGATTTAATGAAGAATTTCAATAGAGTTGTAGCTCTGTGAATAGAAAAAAGGAAAATATGAGAGATGTTGTAAAGAAGCAAAATTTGGTATCATGTTGTATATGTGGAGTAAGAGTGAGAAAGTGAAGATGATGCCAAAGTTGTAAGCTTGAATAATTGGGAAGATGATGATTCCATTAACGAAAATGGGCAAGTTTGGAAGAGAGAGGGCTTTTTAGGAGAAAAGGTGATTTTTATCTTGGATATGTTGAATTGGAAATGTCTTTAGAATTTCTCATTCAAAATGTCCAACTGATACTAGGTGATGAGAGACTGGAGTGCTGAAGAGAGCCTAGGGATGGATAAATAGATTCAGGAATCAACTACATAGAGATGATATTGAACCCATGGGAACTGATAAGATTATCAAGTGAAAAAGTATAGATTTAAAAAATAGAAGAGTTGCCAGGAGAGGACTTTGAAGAGACCCCACATTAGTGGTCATAACGTGGGTGAAAATTCAGCAAAATATAATGAAGAATGGCCAAATAATAGGAGAAGAATCAAGAGAGAGAAGAAGATGTAATATATATTAATACAATATAATTAATAACTTATAATATGTTGCTTTGAGGTAAAAAAGGATGAAAATTTTTAAAAGAACTTTAAATTTCATAATTAAAAGATCAATGGATTACATAAACTGCAAAAACAAAGGGAATCTTATCAAATTTTTCTCATGAAGCAAATATCTTCATATCTAAAAATAGGAAGAGACAAAATAGAGAAAGAAAAGTAAAAACTAATAACTCCAATGAATATGAGATACAAATTTTAAATAAGACATTAGCAAACAGACTACAGCAATACATCAAAAAGATTTTATACTATAACCAAATTGGAGTTATACAAGTAATACAGAGTTTACTCAATATTTGGAAAATTACGAACATATATTAATAACAAGAACACTAAATATCACATGATCAATAGATGAAGAAAAAGATGTAACAAAATCCATCTCCTATTTCTGATTTTTAAAAACATTAAAAAGCATGGGAATAAATGGACCTTTCCTTAATATTATAATTAATATCTCCCAAGACCAAAGAACTAACATATAATGTGAGTAAACCAGAAGCCTTCCCATTATAAATAAGAATGAAGATAAGATGTCCATTATCACTATTATTTCATATAGTGTGAAAATTCTGGCTATTGCAATAAGACAAGAAAATAAATTGAGGAAATAAGTGTAGTACATTCTCAACTATATTCAACTACTGAAGTGATTTTCCTAAAGTGCAGTTCTAATAATGTCATTTCTCTATTTAATAAACTCCAATGACTCCCTTTTGTCTCTCAGATAAAATACAGAATCTTTTGCTTGGCTTTTAAAGCATTCATAACCGAGAACCTTTCCAGTCTTCTTATATCTTACTTTCCACCATATACTCCATTCCAATGACACTGACTCCTACTTGTTCCATAAATAAGAGATTCTTTCTTACAGTTATAGGCATTTTTTTCTGTCTTGGTACCTCGAGTCACTCTAGTACAGAGTGCTGGTTCTGAAATCAGGAAGACATGAGTTCAAATATGACCTCAGATATTTACTTGTTACATGACTCTGGGTAAGTCATGTTAACTTCTGTCTTCTTCAGTTCCCTCAAAAATAAAATGATTTTAATAATCATTTCTACCTCATAGGGTTGTTGTGAGGACCAAATTAAATGCCTGTAAAAATTTAAAAGCATTTAGCCCATTGCCTGATGCATACTTATTCCTTTCCCTTTCTTGTTCCCTCCTCATCTCTGCCTACTGGCTTTCCTAGCTACCATTTAAATCCCAACTAAAAGCTATTCTCTAAAGGAAACTTTTCCCAACTTCTCTTAACTTTAATTCCTTCCCTCTTTTAATTTTTAATTTATCCTGTATATAGCTTTTTATCCATATTTGTTTACTTGTTATCTTCCCCATTAGATTGTAAACTCCTTGAGAGCAAGGACTGTCTTTTGCCTCTGAATCCCCAGCACTTTGTACAATCCTTTAATATTTATTGATAGAGTGACTACAATATATATGGACATAATTATTTTATTTGTGTTTGTGACACTCAGAGCCAAAGGAAAAAAATTAAGGTTGTTGGTAACTTTGAAGGGAGAAGTTTCAGTTGAAGGATGAGGTCAGAAGTCAGACGGCAAAGTGCTAAGAAGTGAGTGGGGGAAAAAAGGAATTGAAAAGTCTCAATTGCAGATGACTTTTTCAAGTAATTAAGCTGAGAAGAGAAGGGAAGACATAAAATGATAGCTCACAGATATAGTAAACTCTAGTGAGGAAGAGGGAACCCTTGGGCATGATTACAAGAGTTAATGGACAGGATGAAATTGCAGATTAGAGAAAAATCACCAACTATGCTCATTAATTGCACTACAAATTTATGCTAGCTAATCTCAGCTGAGTCCTTATTACAAAAAGGCCATCCTAAAATCCCTTCATTTGATCCCTATCCAACTTATCACAGCAACAACCCCAAACTTTCTCTTTACTCTTTTGTCCTCCTATACTACTTCTTCCCCCTACCATCTCTGCTGAGGATGTCTCTTCCTACTTCATTGAGAAAACTTTGGCCAATTTCAGAGTGATTTCTTTTCTTCTTTCATTCTCATCTCCCATTCCTCTGACCAGCAGCCAAACAGAATGAGAAGTCATGGTCAGAGTCATCCAAGATAAGACAGTTGGTCATTCTGAAAGGAGATGGTTTGCGCTTAAAATACAATATTCTGAAAGGAAAATGGAAAAGATTAAAGCCAACAAATATCCAACAAAACTGAGTATGAGCCTACAGGAAAATAAATGGACCTTTGAAAAAAAGCCTCCTTAACATTACTTAATTAAACTCCAAAAGTGAGTAGACACTTTGAAATGCAAGCACATGAGTTGAGAGAAACAAAGAAAGGTAAACACATTTAATCGTTTGGAAAAGACTATGTGAGAATCAATTCTAATGGGGGAGAAAAAAACATTTGCCTAAATGTCTTCAAGAGTCACAGAGAAAGTTAAATAGTAGAGGGAGAAGACCTTGGAGTGGTTTTGTTCTGTTTCTATGGTCTTAGGAGATGGAAATTAGAGGGGGGAAAGATTATACTGAGGAGGAAGGGGAGAGAAAACACTATTTAACATAGCAGAGGTGGATATGATGAGGGAGAAAGAATAGACATGTTATGAACTTCACATTCAGCTGAACCAGACACAGAAGTAACACACACTCAGAGTGTGATGTAGAAATTATCCAAATTCAACAGGAAAATAAGCAAAGTCAAAAAAGAGAGAAAAGTAAGGTTTAATTTTTTTCAATAGTATTTTACTTTTCCAAATACATTTAAAGATAGTTTTCAACATTAATTTTTGTAAGACTTGTGTTCCAAATTTTTCTCCCTCCCTCTCTCACCTCCTCTCTTCTAAAGACAGCAAGCAATCTTATATAGGTTAAATATGTGCAGTCCTTTTAAATATACTTCCATATTTGTAATGTGCAAGAAAACTCAGACCAAAGGGGGAAAACACAAAGAAAAAAGACACAAAGGTGAAAATTCTATGTTTCAATACACATTCAGCTCCCATACTTCTATGTCTGGATGTGGATGGTATTTTTCATTCCAAGTCAATTGAAATCTCTTTAAATTTCCCCATTGCTGAGAAGAGCCAAGTCCATCACAATTGAACATCACACAATCTTGTTGTAAGTGTGTACAATGATCTCCTGGTCCTGCTCACTTCACTTAGCATCAGTTCATGTAAGTCTCTCCAGACTTTTCTGAAATCAATCTGCTCATCATTTATATTCCACTTGAACAATATCATTGACTGAGTGACTACAATGTATATGGACATACTTCTTTTACTAGTGTTTGTTACACTCAGAATCAAAGGAAAAATTAAGATTGTTGGTTACTTTAAAGGGAGCAATTTCAGTTGGATAAGTCAGAAGCAAATTGCTAAGGAGTGAGAAGTCAGGAAGCAAAGGTCTCAACTGTTTGACTTATATCTCTTGCCTAGGGTCACATAACTAGTAAATATCTGAGGTCACATTTAAATTCATGCCTTCCTGATTTCAAACCCAGCACTCTAGTGTATTCCAGGTACCAAAGATAAAAAATGCCTAGAACTGTGAGAAAGAGTGTCTTATTCATGAACAATAGTATTCTGCTGGAAAGTCAAAGATACTGAAGAACATATGGAGCTAAGGGATACTTCAAGACTCTTGGCTAACCCTGGAAATCTTTATCTCCCTTCAAGAAGTACTTGACAAGTCAACAACTGGCATCTCCAGTGGATGAAGTGCTCCTTTGCTAAGCTGAGCTAGTTCCTTGTAAGATGAGAGGTCTGACTATAAGAAATTAATCTGCTGCTAGCCTCTATAGCTAGTCTATCCTCTACTCTGGCTCTTCATGTAGCTCAGTCACTACTGCTACTGGCTCCAGTCTGCAAATTCAGATTTCTGAGGCAATGTCCAATTGCTCTTTTGCCCTTTTGAAATTCATAAGGTCTTAATCTGGTCCATTCCATCTCCAGATATTTATTCACCCAAGTCAAGTAAAACACAGTGAAACAGGCATCATGTGCTTAGAGACATTTTGTTGCCTGGTATGGAGATAAAGGGGGTGTAGCCAGAGTTCTATTCCCTCCCCCATCCACCCAGAGAATCATAGCAATTCTTTTTCACTAGAAAGCTGCCAAGGAAGAACCCAAGAGATTACCTACAAACTTTTTGTATGCACTAAGTTATAAGTCCTCAGCCAATTGGCAGACTGTTTTATGCCATGATAGCAGCCCTGCAGATGTTCATGGCCAGAAACTGGCTTGCAAAATCCCAGTAATATGTCAAAACAAGGCAGGGAATAATATTCAAGCTCTATGGACTGGGCCCACATTGATCATTCCCCTGTTGTTGCTGGCAAATATATGAGAAAAGCACTTTAGGGGAGTACTTAACCATTCCTACATGTAATGATCTTTCAAATTTCTACCAGAGCTCCCAAATAGATAGATCACATTTATTGAAGATAAATAGGGATAAATGCAATATCCTATACTTGCGATCAAAAAATCAATTTGTCAGTATTGGATAAGGAAGATGTGGCTAGAAAAACATTTCCTATGAAACAAGTCTGGGTGTTTTATTGGATGTCAGAGTCGGTGAGTTGGTAGTGTAGTATGTAAAACAAAAAAAGCTCATGCAGTATTATGTTACACTTAAAAAAAAATAAAGTGTCCTGAAGGAAAGAAATGATAGTTCTCTTGCTCAGCTCAGAACACATCTGAAGTATTGTGTTCAGCTGTGAGCACATCATTTTAGTAAGGGCATTGATAAACTAGAGTTCCTCTGGAGGCAGAAAACTGAGATGGTGAAGATCCTTGATGTCATATTATATGACCATGTTATGTGTTGACTACTAGACGCTTCTTCCTCAGTGGCATCATGCATTTGTAATAATTTGGCAACAACACATTTTGATTTTTCCATTTTGTTCAGATGAGAGATGTTATTAGATTATCCCCTTCTCAAAAAGAAGAGAAATTCTGGTTTTTTTGGTGTTTGGATAGTGCTGGGATTGGTTGGGAGGTGGAACACATGGAAGTGAAGGAACATAGGTTGGGAACCACTTCACAGAGTTTGAGAGAATTCAGCATCAATCTTTAGCAGATATGTTTATTAAGCTTTAGTTTATACTAGTCTTCCTACCTAGGTTCCAGCAGCACTCTCATTGCCTTGAAACATCTCCAGTTGTTTCAGAGAGTCACATTCTTCTTTCTCAACTAAAGTTCTCTAAGTACAGAGACAGTACCATCTCTTCCTCTTGTGCCCCCACCCCTGCCAGGAGACAGTAAGGGACTGGCTTCATCAAAGACACTCAAAAAGCACATATAGCAAGGAAGGGAAGGGTTGGGGGAAATGGGCAAAGAAGAGAAGAGAGATTTCCCTGGTTATTTCCATGACATTTTCAGTTTAACATTATGCAGGTATGTGTTTGTTAAATGGTTCCTTCACTGGTGTTTTAAAAGTCAGGGTCGTTGGCACTTACTTGGTTTCCAGGGTAATGAAACACCTTAAAAGGTAGTTTCCACCACTGTTTCCATAGAGGCATTGATTATGCAAAGGACTCACTGTAGGAATTCACATTTTTTCCCAAGCTAATTTACTTTGTGATTTGCAAGTAAATGTCACAAGTTGTTTTTTTTTTTGTTTTGTTTTTTTTGTTTTTTGTTTTTTTTTTAATAATGTCTGACTTCAGTTATAGTCCTGGATGCTGTAGCTCAGTCTGATAGTTCAGAATTCCAATTTAATGGCTACACAGGAGGAAAAATATATTTTGAAGTAGATTTGATCAGATCAGACTAATTAATGTTTCATTATAGTCCAGAATTTTTTTCAAAATTGACTTAGAATCAATAAGGCCAACAATTAACAGAAAGAGTCAAAGCATCCTTGACTCTAAATTGGATTCTACTTGCAGGCTGTGCCACTAACTTAACCATGTGACCTTGGATGAGTCAATGACACTCTCTGAGTCTCTTCCCGAAAATGAGACGCTTGGACTAGATGGTTTCTAAGGTCCCTTCTAATTCTAACATTCTTAGGTGCTTCGATTTCTCTGTGAACAACTCATCTGAGACTCATTGATATCAGCTGAGGAAAATCCATTGTTGGTCAACTGGTCACATGACCAGTTACAATGATCCCAGTGTTCTATGCTTATTGATATACTGTTGAACTACTTTGTTCTATGCTATTTAGAAGAACCTGGACCTAAAGTTTCTAACCTGAGTCCATAGAATATGCATAATGACCCCTTTGGGACTGAGTATGTTTCCTGGGGAAGAGCTTACTGCTAACAAGATCTAGTGAATGAATTTTCATTAGAATGAAAACTTCACACAAGAGTGATTTTCCGCCTTGTCCATATCACCCACTTTATGAATAGTAATAGAGTATTTTGCATCCCAAATAGAAAATAGTTACAGTAGACTGCAGACTGTCATTTTTACCAGCCAAGAAGCTCTAGAAACCAGAAATTCCAGTAGTCTCCAATATCTTACTGAGCGCCTACATGTGCAGGGATGTGAGCAAGAATAGTACTGCTAACCTCCTGTGTGAATTCTTAAATTATTATATAATTGTTGGTTCTTCTCATTCTTCCTGTTGAGATATGGAGAAGTTGCCTCATGGGACTTTTTAGCCAAAGGGATTTCTTTGCATAAATCACTGCCCTACCTTTCACTTATAAGTCTCAGGAGAGTTTTAGGGAAAGAATAAGAGGAGGGATCACCTGAGACATCCCAGAAACACTTGTGATTAATTGAAATTTCTGACTATAACCCTAGACTCCCAATATGGTGAATAATAGCACTGTACTGTGATATGTTTTGTAGAACAACTTGGAAGACTGAAGGTCAAATCAATAGTTGTGAATGCAGAGATGCTAGATGTTATAGGTGCAGATTTACAACTATACAATCCATGTGTTTAGAGCCTTTTCATTTAAAAAAAATCCTGTTTTTGTCTCTGAGGTTAAAATTTGGTCTCTGCCACTCTGCTGTCTCATTCAGGCCTCTCTTTAGAACCTTGATGGTTTTTTTTTAAAATATATTTTATGATAATGAGTGCAGGTATCCAAATATTTAAATAAAAACTTAGAGCAAGAAAATAAAAAGGCCAAGCTTGCCAAAGAAAACAAGTAAACAAGTATATAAAAATAGAGTCTTGAATGTGGTTGACAGAATGCAAATATAGAGAGGCATTGGGCCACTGTGAGAAACTGCTCTTGCTTTTTGAATGAACTAAGTCAAGACTTCTTCCTTATATGAATTTGATCTCAGTATTTTCCTCCAGGCAGTTCTCAGCCCTTCCTGTCTACTTGCCATGCCCCAATTTCTTTGAGTTTACTTCAGTTGTTCATCTGTATTTTATTTGTGTATTGATTACCTTTGACAAGAATATACGAAGACTAGAGCTGGACTCCTGCTGGTCAGGTTGGAAAGCCCATGAGCATTCCTTCCCTTGACAAACTAAAGGGCAATGCACGTATCTGTACATTTATGTCTCCCTCCTTTTCCTCTCCATACTAGATGAGAGAGTGGTTCAAAACTCTCACAGTCTGCCCCCATCCCCAGCATCTTTCCTCAATTATCATTCCAAAAAGTGGTCCAGTTTCAACTCATGTCACTCTGTATCAATTCATAAGTCTGGCCATGCTTCTTGGAATTTTTTATCCATCATTTCTAATGGAATAGTGATGTTCCACTACTTTCATGTGAGACAGCCTCAGAGTGGCACAGTGGACAGAACAGAAGACTCGAAGTCAGGAAAACTCATATTCAAATCCTACCTCACATGTTTACTGCTGTGTGACCCTGGACAAATTAACCTTGGTTTGTCCAAGTTTCCTTATTGTAAAATTGTGATGATAATAATCCATCAGGGTTATTGTAATGATCAAATGAGAGATTTTAAAAGTCAAAATAAATGATGATGATGATGATGATGATGATGATGATGATGATGATGATGATGATGATACTATTTCTCAGTGGATGAGCATCTATTCCATTTCCACTTCTTTAGTACTACAAAACCTGCTGCTGTGGATGAGTATTTAGGTACATGGGGGACATTTTTCCTGCCTTTGCCCTTTTTAGGTATAGGGCTACCTGTCAGTAGGGTGACTGGGTCAAAATGGGATCCCTAGATTAAATGATATGAATGTTTTAGTTGCCTTCTTGGCATAATTCCAAATTGCTTTCCAAAATGGTTAGAACTTCTTCTAGCACCAAGTGCCACTCTTTCCACAGAATCTTGAACATCATTTATTTCTGTCTTTTGCCTTCTTGGCCAATTTGCTGAGGATGAGGTGAAACTTCAGGGTTGTTTTGATTTACATTTCACTAATTATCAGTAATTTGAAATAATCCTTTATGTGGTTATAAATAGTTTGTAGTTCTTTTAAAAATTGTTTATTCACATCCTTTGACTGCTCACACATTGTGCTCACATGTTAGATGACCTTTCTTCCTAGGACTGAAAAAGAAATTCCTAAAGGCTTGACTCTTGCTGTCAAACTTCCTGTCTTTTTCTGAGTTAGATTCATTACCAGAAGTGATTCTCTTCAAGGGAAAATTGTCCTCTTACTTTTGAAAAATCACACTTTCAAAGCAGGCATATTGAATCTCACCGATTATACAGGGAGACCTTCATTCCTAAATGACTGTAGAATCCAGCTAATGCTATATCTCTTGTTCTGGAGCAATTCATTATTTAAGACTCAGCCATTGAAGATTGTCTTTTTATAAATAAGTCAACAACTAATTAAACAGACTGGGATCTCATTTAGATGGTAAATAGCAATAGACTAAAGATTCAACTATGGTTTAGCAAGGCATTGCTGTACTAAAGGAAAAGCCCTCAGTACTATGCCAGGCATCTTAAATTGTCACATCCTAAATAGATTTTAGATGGCAAAACTAATGGGACTTTTTTAGAAGAAAAAACTCTTCTCTCCATCTGGGTCCTCAAGCATGGTGTATGGGAATCCTTCTTGGCTGACTGGCTTCGAAAGTTCTGAGCAGGAACGCTAATTGTATTGGCCAGTATTCTTCATCCAGTCAACACATTTTTATTATGTACCTTCTACATATCAGACTCTTCAATAGGGAAACCAAGGCAAAGACCAAAAGTCCTTGCTCTCAAAGAGCTTACCTTTTACTTGAGGGAAATGAGATGAACACTAGATACAAAAACAAAGATACAAATACTAGATACAAAATAGGCACAAAGTAAATGCATTAAGGAGATTAACTGGAGGGTTAGGAGCAGAAGATGAGCTTGGAAAGTACAGGCCGGAGTAAAGAGAGAGTGTCTCCCAGGTATGGAGAACACAGTTTGGCTCCTGGTACAGAGGGAGACAATGAAATGTTATATATATGGGGAACGGCATGTAGACTAAATTGGCTAAAATATGATGTTAGCCAAGGGGAATAAGCTGTATTTGATTTTTAGCTCAGATACCTGTGTTATCTTAGACAGATGTCCCTCTCTGAGTCTTATGTTCCTCATCTGCCAAGTGGGAGGGAAGAGGGGGGACCATGTAATCTTTCCAGTCCTCTGAAGCTAAAGAATTCTATGAGTATTTCAACTTTCATCTCAATTTATATTAAATATCATGGTAGAAAGAAGAAATTCCTTCTCCAGATGACTGCTACCTTGATAATTTCACCCATTTTCTTTTACTAAAGGTTCTTTCAAAAGCCAGTGTAAGGAAAATAGCAAGACCAATTTTCAGGGTTTGTGACATTTTGTCATAGCCTCTCAAGACATACACGTGCGCACACATACACATGCACGTACATGCACCCACGCACATACACATGGAAGCAGGGGCAACTGACAGAATGCCATTTGGCTTGATCTGGGAAATGATTTCAGCTCCTGACTCACTGCAATGTGTTGGTATCTAACTCTGCAGTACTCAACCATCTAAATGGCCAACTTCTTATGTAGCAAACTTGGCCCCTGCACCTTTCCCAGACTCTTGCCCTTGCTTCCTTCAAGACCCTGTTGAAGTGCCCCCTCTCCAGGAAGCCTGTTCTAATTCCCCATCCTGCTATTCTTCCACTCGGATTCTAGTAGTGTTTACTTATGTGAACTCTCAGAGTATGGCTGTTTCTCAGTTTGTCTTTGTAACCCAGAACCCCACATAACACCCTGCAGAGTTTTTAGTCTAAGTCTATGATTTCATTGGTATAGGGAATTCCCAGTGAGGAAACTCCCTCTACCAATGTAGATCAGCAAATCCTCTGCCATCTCCCTTATTTGTGAGCTGCCTAGGGGCACAAGAAATAAGATGACTTGCCCAGGATCACACAGCCAATATATGTCAGAAGTGGGAGTTGAAGCCAGGGCTTGAGTCTGCTTCTGAGGCCAACTGTCTTTCGACGACTTCAGGCCGCTTCTCACACAGTAGGCATTTCATAAATTCAGGCTAAATTGAACTGAAGAAAATGGCTTCTGGTTGTGTTGACAGAGAGGCCAGCTGAATTCCTAGAAAGGAGTTGGCAGGGTCTTGGTGGCCAGGGAGGCAGGAAGGGACAGATTGTACCCACTTTGTGGCCGAGTGCTCTCATGCTGAGGAATGGCCATGGAGATGATGTGCTAGATCAAGTATGTTTTAACTTCTTCCTTCCCTTAGGCTCATTGGCATAGGCCAGCTTAGCCAGGAGGGCTTGAAAGGACTCCATTTTTCCCCTTTAGAGTTTCCTGGTAAAGCCTTGTGACCTTGACAGGAAGAACTGTGGGCATACCACCCCCCCAAAGAGGGCTTCTCTAGACTCCTTCTGTTCTTTTAACCTCTGGCATCCTAGAATACTTTCTCCCTAGGACCCAATTCCTTTGCTCTCCCAATCCAGTTTCATTTCTTGAGCTCTGTCCAAGCCAAGCCCATCCTTCCATCCTTCCCTACAATCTTGTTCTCTGGAACTAGTATTTTGCTTAGTTTTTCAAAAATTACTCATAATTAATCAGTCCTAAATCACTGTCAACAAGTTCCTGTTCTTTATGGGTTTCATACCTTCTACTTCCTTCTATCTTTATGAACCCAGCTTCATCCCTGGCTCATCATCATCATCACTTTAAAGCTGGCTGCTCCTTCCTTTATCCTCCACCTCCCCTTCACTCCCCACCCTCCAGATCCTGGGCAAAGGACACAAAGCAGTGAGTTGCCTCTTCTACACCCTCCCTCTGATGCTCTCACTCAGCCACCTCTCCTTTGTAAGCCCTTGATGCCTGTCATCTACTAATCTGAAATAGCTTTCTCTCCTTCCTCAATGAATTTCTTCCATGGAGTATAGTGATCTTTTCATTCCGAGTCGTGCTCTTCTGTTTGGTGCCCTCAATAACCACATCAGTGACCTCTCAGGCAGAAGGGCTTTCCTGTTCTTGCCAGCAGCACCCCCACTCCTTTGTATGCGTCTTATATAGACATGTGTACACATATTGTCTTCACCATCAGAACATAAACTCCTTGAGGCCAGGAACTGTTTTACTTTGTCTTTGCCTAGCATGTACTAAGTGCTTAAGAAGTGCTTAGTGATATTTTGTTTGATGGCCAAACTCACTATTCTCCACTCAGTTCTGCAAGATATTGACTGTCTTCCTTACTGAAATCCTTTGCCCTCTTATCTTTTCACCATTCATGCTATTAATCTGTAACCTTAGATCACCTCCGTGGTGCATCCTTGGCACTGGTGTTCCCAGTGCCTTGAATGCAGAGGTGTCCAACTCTAATCTTTCTCCTGGAATGTAGTCCTTCTTCACCAATTGCTCTTTGGAAATTTCAATCTGCATGCCCCATAGGCTCCTCAAACTTAGGATGACCAAAACAGAAGTCACTATCTTTTCCCTAAAACTCACTTCTCTTCTGAACTTCCTTTTTACTGTTGAGGGCACTGCCATCCTTCTAGTCATTTGAGTTTTTCACCTAGGATTCATCCTTCACTCCTCACTCTCTCTCCTTCCATATCCAGTCTGTTGCTGTCTTGTCAATTCTCCCTCCTCAAGATTTCTCCCATTCAACCCCTTCTCCCCATTCACACTATAACCGCTCAAGTTCAAGCCATCGCTTCTCACCTGGACTACTGCAATAGCTTCCCAATTTGTCTCCCTAATTCTAATCTCTCCCTTTTCTAATCCATCCTCCACACAGCTAAAATTGATATTTCTAAAACACGAATCTATGTCATTCATTTGCTTAAAAATCTTCAATGCCTTTCTAGCCTTCTAGGATAAATATAAAATCTTCAGCTAGGTATTTAAAACCTTCCCACCATCTCCCTCTCACCTATCTTTCCCATCTTATTTCTCATGAGTCCCTTTCATGTGGTCTCTATTCCAGTCAAACTGGCCTACTCAGAATTCCACCTATGCCTTGGAGGCTGAGTGAGATACCAAAGGTGGATGTAAGTGACCTATACAGACAGAGAAAATGTGGGAAGTGGGGATTCAGATATGGTAGACATTGCCAACCGGGCCCAGCTGAGTGGACATCCACAAAATTGATAATCCCTACAATGGAAATCATTGATCAGTATGGGCAGGGGAAAGAAGGGTACTGGTGAAGGAGAAAAAATTTAAGTCAAGAAACCAGTGATACTGCCTTGGGTTTGACTCATTTCCTTTTTCTTAATGTTTGTTGTAAACTAGAAACAGCTTTGGTCATTTACTAATCAAGTTCAATTTAATAAGATCTGACATGATTTAACAATGGAATAGATGGCCCCACTTTAATAAAATACATAAGATGTTACTGTAAACTGACATTCCTTCTGCTGAAGAATCATGAGTAGCTGGCATTTATCAAGTGCCTACTATGTGGCACTTTTGGATATTAGAACCCAATGCTGGTTCCAGAGCTAGTTCTTTACCTGTAATGGGTCAGAACTCTGTACTTGAAACAAGTTCTTACAAGGTGCTAGCTCGGTGGAATTGATAAGACAATGGTTATCTAGTTTAACATGGTGATTAATAGTTCTCTAGTTCAATATGATTGAATTGATCTTACAAGAAATAATGGTTCCCTAGGGATATAATGATTGGCTTATACTCAGTATGATGAATGAATTTAATAGTAATAGAGTATTTAAGAAGCCAGAGTCAGACCTAGAGGTGACTGGAACAGACTCAGAGAAGACAAAGGACTGGTGGCTGGAGCACAAGCTCCAGGACTCAGAGAGACTTCGAGACAGAGACTGTCATTGTGGTCTTCCTGCCTTCCCCATAGAAACTGAGACATTCTGGAGGACCTCCAGAAAGCTAGCCCAGGCCCCAGGCAAGGAAACTAGACTAAAGGAGATAATAAAGACTTTTGGACTTTATCTCTGGCTATTCTTGTGGTGATTACTCTGCTAAAATGAAGGCTAGTCCAGAGACCTTCAGAAAACAAACCAGAACATTATTACATTTATCCTTTCCATTTTGTGTTCCTAGAGTTAGGTAAGGAAAGGATATGGGGCTGGGAGCAGGGAGTGTCAGTGACTTTGCTGATCTCACTAAGCCAACCCAAGAGTTTTTCTTTTGACATACCTGCATACAATTAAATTCTGGGTCCCTGAACATATATAACATATTAGAAAATACCCCATCCTGTATTAATTGCAATATAAACATTGTTCAGCACCCTGCATCTGAGAGGCTATTCAGGCATATACAATTCGAAGGAATAATACTGAGTGGAGCTTTTGGAGGCTTTGGAGGTGTTTGTGTTGGACAGTTTACCCACTAATTTGGAACAAGGGTTTAAATTTGGTATAGTTTTTGGTGGTCCTTTGACAGGAGCTCAGGATTTGGAGTATAAGCATCTGGATTCTTCTATGAATTAGCTGTGTGATGTGAACAAGTCATGTAACTTTTATGGGCCTGTTTTCTTTGTAAAATGGAGAGTGGAGGAAGGTTGGGCTGGATGTTCTTAAAGCTGAATTGTAGTTCTAAATCCCAGGAAAGATATTCCCATTTCTCACGTTCCTGGAAACCAAGACCTTCTCTTGAAATGCTCAACCATATATTACAAGGCAATTCCACCCTTGAGGAGCATCACCAAGAAGAGGTTGGGAAATGTCTCCTAGAGATAGTTGTTTCTACCACCACCACCACCACCACCACCACCATCTATCTCCCTGGTGAAGTTATGCTTGGCCATTCCCTTGAAGGCCCCTTCGTCCTTCCTGGCCCGGAGGATCCTAGCCAATGACACAATTTCACCAAAGAGGAATAGAAAAGTCAGGCAGCAGAGCCCACGAGCAATTTTTCTTTGCTGGAGAAGAATTCAACAATGATCCAGTCATCTATGTTCCCTGCTTTCTTTCACTGTCTTGCCATGGCCATTCATAAACATTCTTTAAGCCCTTGTGCACCATTCAGGCTGAGAGTAAATCTCATCCCACAATCAATAAACATGGCAGAAAGTCTTTAATGGGGCTATTTGTGGTATAATTAGATCCAACCAAGACTCTGTAAGGAAAGACTCATGTGAAGCAGTTGAGCCTGTAAAAGCAAATATGAGCTTTTACAGGCTCAACTGCTTCACACGATCATTGGAGATTCTAAGGAATCCAGCTTCTGCAGGAAGCAGCTGAATGTTTCCCATCTTGTGTACTCTTGGAAAGAGTTATGGGTTCAAATGAGCTGAATGGAATAATAGATAAGAGAAAGGGCAAAGCATTCAATTCAGTTTGCTGTGTGACTTAGCTGTGTGACTCTGGTAAAATCATTTAAACTCTCTCAGGCTCCATTTCCTCACCTGTAAAATGTCAATAATCATAGCACCTACTCATGGAGTATGAGAACAAGAATGTAATAAATTGTCAAGTGCTTTGCAAATTCTCAAGTGTTCTATAAATGTTATTATTACTGTGATGATGATGATAATGATGATGATGGTCAATGATTGCCCTGAATCTTGGACCTTTATCACCTTATACCCGGATTATTGTCACAGCCTGCTGATTGGTCTCCCTGCCACAAGTCTCTCCCTGTTCCTGTCCATCTTTCCACTCAGCTGTCAAAATGATCTTTCTAAAGTACGGGCCTGACCATGTTACTCTCCAACTTCCCTACTCTGTAAATTCCAGTAACTCCCTAGCACCTCCAGCAACAAATATCAAATCCTCTGCTTGGCAAAGCCCTTCATAACCTGGTTTCCCTAGATCTTCTTACACTCTTCTCCCTCTGTCATACTCTGTTAACTAGGGACTCTGGTCTCCTTGCTGTCCCATGTCCAAATCTGGCCATTTTCCTCAACTATCCCCCATGCCTGGAATTCTCCTCCTCCTCATCTTGACCTCTCGGCTTCCCTGGCTTCCTTCGTGTCCCAGATCAAATCCTACTTTCTATGAGAACTCTTTCCTGGGCCCTCTTAATGTGCTAGGGAGTTACTGGAATTTACTGAATAGGGAAGTTGGAGAGTAACATGGCAAGACTGTACTTTGAGAAGATTTTAGTTCCTTCTCTCTGTTGATTATTTGAAGTTTATATTTTTATGCTGTTTTTTCCATTAGCCTGAGATCCTTGAGAGGAAGGACTGGGTTTTTTTTTTCATCTTTGTATAGTGCCTGGCACATAGTAGGTGCTAACTTACTGACAGTAACTGAGTTCAGCTTCCAGTTCATCCTCTTGAATCTCATAGTCAACAGACATTGTAATAATCAACCAGGCCTGGCTTTGGGGAAACCACAGAATCCCTTTTATCTACCCAAAGCCCACTTTCTCTACCAAAGTAAAAATTACCCTTGTGTATAACCTCCTTTCTCCCCCTCTCTCCAACCCACACATACTTTTTCATAATCACTGGCATCTGTTGGTTTGGCCCCATGGAAGGCATGGTACAGGCTGTCTGTACAGCCTACTCCCTGAGAGCTACATAAATGATTACTTAATGACATCAGAAGTGCAGCCAGAAGTCAATAATTGGTTAATGTTCAATCCATTTTGGAGAGGTGGTTTACTGTCCAACTGTTTAAAGAGAAATGGGTCTTTGTTTAAAAAAAGGGCTTAGACCTGAGGGGCTCTGCCCTCATCCCTTCTATTAAGCCATGTCTTAGATAACCTGCCTCAAGTAGCCCATGAGATGTATTTTGAAGTGGTATGTAAAAAAGAGAGAGGCAGTATGGTTTCATGGATAGCAGGGAAGCTTTGGACTCAGAAAGACTTGGATGCAAGTTGTATGTGGTACATACTAGCTCCATGAAGTTGGACAAATCCCGTAACCTCCAAGTGCCCCTGGACAACTCTCTAAAACTATAAATTACAGAGTGATTGTAGGGGAGTTGATAATCAAAAAGATAATGTAGATTTAGGAGTGTTTCTATATCTATCATGGCTTAGCAATACAGCCAATGTGGTCTTTTCCCACCCTAGCAATTGCTCTCATGAAGAATAGCTCTGCTCACATTATGAATTCACTAGATGATATCCAAGCTTCCTTCCAATTCTTGATCTGTGATCCTAATTGTCTTCCTCTCAGATTCATTTCATTTTCTGGTTCTTACCAAACTAGCTTTTTTTCAGAAGACTCCTAGCAAATCTCTTGGTTGCTCCTGCCTTCATCCCACTTGACACCCTGGGCCAGGAGGAAGATTGAGCAAATCCATGATCCCCACCACCACTTTATATTCTCTCAGCAATCACATCTTCACCTTGGTAGTTCTTTCCATTCTATCCAGATCATTGATGTTGATCTCCATGGCCCTCCAGGGACACAGGTCTCTCTTTCTTGAGGATTTTAGTGTCTGGCTTATAGTCTTCTTTTCCATCCCAAATCCTAGCCCCTCTCCGTTCCTCAGAATCCTTAATTCCCATTGTCTCCAGTCTCCCCCAAACATTCATAGGAGTGACCAGGACTACTTCTTAACCTTTTTTTTGTGTCAGGAGCCCTTTGGCAGGTTGCAGAAACCTGTGGACCCTTTCTCAGAATAATGTTTTTAAAGGCATAAAAGCAAATACATAGGTTTACAAAGAAAACCAATTATGTTGAAAAGCAACTCTCAAAACAACAATTCTCCCTTGCAAGCTTTAAATTTTAGGAAGTTTCTCCCTACACCAACCCCACGTCTACCTCTTTGTAATGTCCACCCCTAACTCCTGAGATATTTGATAGGATAAACATTTCAAATTCTGACTATGGAGTTATAAAGTCTTGATTCAAACTGATACTATTAAGCACTGGGGATCATGCAATACCTTGACAGCAAGAACACCTCTTAACTCAAAGGGTCTAGAACTAAAAGGGACCTTTGAGCATCTAGGCCAGTCATCTCATCTTATAGAAAATAGGCCCTGGAAAATGAAGGAACTTGCCCAGAGTCCTATAGATGGTGCTGAAGTTATCATCGAAATGCAGGTTTTTTTTTATTATTATAGCTTTTTATTTGCAAGATATATGCATGGGTAATTTTTCAGCATTGACAATTGAAATGCAGGTTTTCTTTATCCAGAATCCATGTACTTTCTACTCGGCCACACCTTGGAAGCTCTATTGGCGTACCCTTGTTGAGCTAGGTACGATGCAAAAGTAACCAAGTGGTATGTGGACAGAATGTCAGACTTGGAAGCAATATGCCTGAGTTTGAATCCAGCCTCAGATACTTTGGAGCTGGAGGTAGCCTCTCTTAGCCTCTGTTTCCTCATCTGTATGACAAGGATAATAAGAGCATCTGACTCACAAGGTTGTTGTGTTATTTCATCAAGTGAGATTACATATATAAAGCTCACTGCAAACCATAAAGCTATAAAAATGCTCAATATTGGCTGCAAGGAAATCCTAGTAAGCTATACCAGCTGTTTGTCCCAGAGCCCCTAAGTCTGCTAGTGTTTCAGTTCAACATGTAGTATTTCCTTCCTCTTTAGATAGTGAGCCTCTGCCTGTTTAGCCTCACCCATCAGGCCCAAACCCAGGGCCAGAGAGAACTCCTAGAGCCAGAAGTACTAGGCTTGAGGCCTGTTCTCCCTCCTTTTGTTTTTTTCTTTTCAGCACGACCACATCTAGGGCAAGGGAATTTATAGGATGTAAGTTTTTCAAAAATGAATCTAAAACCTTGTGCAATTTGGAAGTTTGTTTCAATTAAATGTATGTCTTTATAGCACTTTATTCATTCCTGTTTTTTCTCTCAAGAATAGCACTTTATGTTAAGACTTGGTCAGACTCTATTTCTTGACTTTCTCTATTCCCCTTTTTGCCCATTAATCACCCTCTATCTCTGAAATAAATTGGCCCTTTCCATAACCATGCAGTGACTGGATTCACCAACGTGCTGATCTTACTTTGGATCTCTTGGTAGCATCAGGGTACATGAGGCATTCTCTAGAAATCTTCCATATTCATCTAAATAGCCTCAGCTTCCCTTATTAGAGTGGGTCTTCAGAACACTCAAATAACTTATTAAGAAGTTCAGTTAAACTGGTCATTTGGTATCTGGCTGACACCAACCCCATTTGTAGATATTTTTACTGAATACACTCATTCATTGGCCTGTGGGTTTTTTTTTTTTAATTAACAAAATAATCTCTTATTTGCACATTCTAAGTCAAAAGAGGATTCTTTCAGTCAGCCAATGGTGCTTCCTGCCAAGGGCCATTTCTTTTCTATCTTTGGGGACTAGATAGTGAGCCATCTGGTGCCCATTGAGGGCCCATGAGTCATTGTACCTGTGTATAGGTCTTCATCATGCCTCTGGTCAATGTTTCCTTTGCTTAATTGAATTTTGGAAATAAAATGACATCTTGAAAAATCACACTGAATTTGGGCTGCATCTCTTGAGAGAACAAGTCTACCTCCCTTAGTAAATTCCTTGACTTTCATTTCAGTGAAAGTACATCACACCTCAAGTTATATATTCAATTCTACAGGAATCATAACTTTACCCCTTTGGAATTGTAAACAAAACTCTTTTTTAAGTTAATGTATTTGTTTTGTAACCATCAAGTTATGATTGGTTCACCAGTTACCAAGAGCTGGCAAAGAGGTAAAAAGTACAGAAAGGAGTAAGGTGAAAGAGTGGGATGTGAAGGGTATTTCTACTCATCCTTTAAGGCTCAACTGAAACATTACCTCTACCATGAAGTCTTCCCAGCCAGATGAGATTACTTTTGCTTCTTTACACACTCTTTTAGCAATTTGTTTTCTCTCTCATTTCATTATACTTTGTATCACAGTTATTTTGGTGAATGCTTTAGCCTACTTAGTAGAGATTATAAGCCCCTGTGGGGCAGGAATTCATTCATCTTTATGTCTCACCAGAATACCATTCACATAGTAGACAGTTAATACATGTTTGAATGAATGAATAAAAAGACAGATTGGTTTCCATTTACATAGTGAGGGAAGGGGTAAAGGCACAGGTATAAACTTTCTTGAAAAGGAGAAGGTTCACCTCTCAGATTTGTGAAAATGGAAGGGATTTATGGCCAAAGAAGAACTAGAGAATATTATAAAATACAAAATGGATAATTTTGATTATATTAAGTTAAAAAGATTTTGCATAAACAAAACCATTGTAGTCAAGATTAAAAGGGAAGCAGAAAACTGAGAAAAAATTTATATCCAAGAGTTTTGATAAAGGTTTCATTTCTAAAATATAGAGAGAATTGACTGAAATTTATAAGAATACAAGCAATTCTCCAATTGATAAATTGATCAAAGGATAGAAACAATTTTTAGAAGAAGAAATCAAAGCTATTTCTATGCATATGAAAAAAATGCTCTAAATCTCTATTGATTAGAGAAATGCAAATTAGGACCACTCTGGGGTACCACTACACACCTCTCAGATTGGCTGAGGTGACAGGAAAACATAATAATAAATGTTGGAGAGGATGTGGGAAAACAGAGTTGTGAACTGATACAACAATTCTGGAGAGCAATTTGAAACTATGCTCAAAGGGCTGTCAAAATTGTGCATACCCTTTGATCCAGCAGTGTCTCTACTGGGCTTATATCCTAAAGAGATCTTAAAGGAGGGAAAGGGACCCACATGTGCAAAAATGTTTGTGGCAGCCCTTTTTGTAGTGGCGAGAAAATGGAAACTGAGTGGATGCCCATCAGTTGGAGAATGGCTAAATAAATTACAGTATATGAATATAGTAGAATATTATTGTTCTATGAGAAATGATCAGCAGGATAATTTCAGAGAGGCTTAGAGAGACTTACATGAACTGATGCTTAGTGAAGTGAGCAGAACCAGGAGATCATTGTACATGGCAACAAGAAGATTATGGGATGATCAACTGTGATGAACGTGGCTCTTTTTAACAGTGAGGTGATTCAGGCCAATTCCAATACACTTGTGATGGAGAGAACCACCTGCATTCAGAAGGAAGATTATGGGGACTGATTGTGGATCACAACATACTATTTTCACCTTTTTGTTATTGTTTGCTTTTTCCTGTCTCATTTTTTCCTTTTTGTCTGGGAGACCTTCAGAGGGGCCTTGGTCTTAGTGGAGGAATTCAAGAGGCAGGAGAGCCACCAGGATGGTGGGAGATGGATTGTCTCTCTTCCAGTCCTTGTTGGCTCTTGTATACTCTATTACAAGTACATCATTATAGGTGCGAATCTTGTAGAATAGGTGTCAACTTGTAGAACTATACTAAGTACATGTAAACTAGAGAATCATTATCTTAATTCCACTGAGTTAACACCTTGTTATAATATTAAATCAATCATACTGAACCTTAAGTATACCTTTTCAGAGTTCCTGCCCTCTGCATTTTTGATCTGATTTTTCTTGTGCAGCATAAGAAACATGGACATATGTATAAAAATTGCATATGCTTAACATATATTGGATTACTTGCTGTCTAGGGGAGGGGATGCAAGAAAGGGAGGGAAAATTTGGAACAAGGTTTTGCAAGGGTAAATGTTGAAAACTATTTTTGCATGTATTTTGAAAATATTTTTTTTTGAAAAAAAAAAAGAAAAGTAGAAGGTTCCTAGAAGATAAAGAAAAAAATGAAGCAAAGCTACTAAGTGAGTTTAATTTCATTTTAGGGAAAGAAAAGAAAGAGAATGTATTAATCTTGGTATAGGAGAGAGATAAATGAGATAAAATCTAGATGAAAAGTCCAGGGTGGATTGAATAACCGGTTTGGGGTTTAACAAGAGGGGTGATCACAGAAAACCATGTGGCTTAAACTTACAAGATGTGCCTGATAAAGAAAATCTTTTTTCCTTCACTTATCAAGAGCTAAAGAAAGATGCCAGATTCAAATGTTAAGCTAGAAAAAGTGAGATTTGGTAGCTAAGCTGTGTATCTGTGATTTGTAAAAATCCTACTAGGTCGTTCAGTGGATAGGGTGCCAGGCCCAGAATCAGAGACACCCAAATTCAAATCTGGCCTCTGACACTAGCAGTATGACCTTGGACAAATCACTTCACCTTATTTCTCTTAGTTTTCTCATGTATAAAATGAGCTGGAGAAGAAAATGGCCAACTATTTCAGGAACTTTACTCAGAAAACCTCAAAATGGGATCATGAAAGATCAGACATGAATGAAAGGACAAAACAACAACAATGATTTGGTGGAGTAGAGGGAGAGGAAGGAGGGAAGAAGACCAAGATATATTGAAAAAAACCTCTTTCTTCCCCCAGTCATGTGAGTTAAGAAGCATTTACTAGGTGTTAGGCATATAGGTTCTTTGGGAGGCAAAGACAATAACGAAACAGTGTCTGCCTCAAGAAGTTTCTATTCTAGCAGGAAATACGTGACCATACATGGACGTATCAGAGAGGAAAAACGTCCAGCAGAGAGTCTTTCTTCCGTGCTGGTCAGTGTCACCAGATCCACTATGTCTCTCTGTTGAGTCACATGTCTATTTCCTCTTATCCCTTGGATTTGAGGCACTAAGCCTTAGACTGTGGAAATGGTAAATACAAACTTATAAGCTATGAAAGCCACCTGGCCTTGACTCCAGGCTCAGGCTGCTGCTACTACCAGAAGTAAGTTGACAATAGAATCATCCATCTCCTCTCTGTCAAACTCATATTCCATCCCCTCCACTCCACTTCCCCCCATAGGAGGTTGTACAGGATGTGCCAGGTGTTCAAAGCTGCAGGCCTGAATGTCTACCCCAAAATGTGATGTCAGTCTAGTTTTTTTTTTAATTCTGTATTTTTAAAGGAAAGTTGGGTTTTAGTTTCTTTAGTTTGATAAATACAAATTTCCTTTATAGATAAGTATTTGATAAGTGTGTGGTTGTAAAAAAAAAAATACTCCAGCTACATACCCTAATGAAATAAGCTGTGTGTACCCTGCCCTTCCCCCACCTCCCTTGTATGTTTGCCTGAGAGCCCCAAGGCTGTTGGATGCTGAAAAGCTAGGTGCTATAAATCATCTCTTAGTATAGGTTTAAGCTCCAGCACAGGAAATGTTTAATCCAGCAAGTACTTACTAAGCACCTACTATGGACCAGGTCCTATGGCAATGTGACAAACAGTCCTCGCCATCAAGGATTTCACTTTGACTGTAAAATTTTATATTGCGCCAACACCAATATTTATGCCCCAAACACAGAGAAGCTTAATGATGTGTTAAATGGTTACACTGCTTGCAGGGGTAGGATTTGAACCCATGTCTTTATGACCTCAATTCCAACTCTCTGTTAACCATGCCAAGCTATCTCATTTTGTTTCCTACAACTTTGCTAAAGTTGTGGATTATTTCCAATAAATAGTTTTTTAGTTGATTCTCTAGGGTTCTCTAAGTATACCATCATATCATCTTCAAAGAGTGATAATTTGGTTTCCTCATTACCTGCTCTAATTCCTTTAATCTCTTTTTCTTCTCTTATTGCCAAAGCTAGCATTTCTAATACAATATTGAATAGTAATGATGATAGTGGGCAACCTTGTTTCACCTCTGATCTTATTTGGAATGATTCTCCTCTATCCCCATTATATTTGATGCTCACTGATGGTTTTAAATAGATGCTACTGACTATTTTAAGGAAAAGTCCATTTGTTCCTATACTTTCTAATGTGTTTAACAGGAATGGGTGTTGGATTTTATCAAATGCTTTTTCTGCATCTATTGAGATGATCATATGGTTTTGTTAATTTGCTTATTGATATAGTCAATTTAGCTAATAGTTTTTCTAGTATTGAACCAGCCCTGAATTCCTGATATAAATCCTACTTAGTCATGATGTAGTATCCTGGGGATGATTTTCTATAACATTTTGCTAATATTTTACTTAAGATTTTTGCATCAATATTCATTGGGAAGATTGGACTATAATTTTCTTTCTCTGTTTTCTACCTACCTGGTTTTGGTGTCAGTACTATGTCTGTGTCTTAAAAGGAATTTGGTAGGACTCCTTCAATCCCTATTTTTTTTCAAATAGTTTATATAGTATTGGAGTTAATTGTTCTTTAAATGTTTGGTAGAATTCACATGGTCCTGTAGGCTTTTTTTAGGGAGTTGATTAATAGCTTGTTCTATTTCTTCCTCTAAAATGGGACTATTTAAGTAATTTATTTCCTTTTCTGTTAATATGGGCAATCTATATTTTGTAGGTATTCTTCTATTTCACTTAGGTTATCAAATTTATTGTCATAAAGTTGGGCAAAGTAACTCCTAATTATTGCTCTAATTTCTTCTTCAAACTTCTCCCTTTTTGTTTGTGAAACTAACAATTTGACTTTCCTCTTTCCTTTTTCTAATCAAATTTACTAAGGGATTATCTACTTTATTGGTTTTATGAAAAAAACCAACTCTTAGTTTTATTTATTAGGCCAATAGTTTTTTATTTTCAATTTTATTAATCTCTCCTTTTATTTTTAGAATTTCAAGTTTGGTATTTGCTTGGGGGGATTTTAATTTGTTCTTTTTCTAACTTTTTTTAGTTGCAAGTCCAATTCATTGATCTTCGCTTTCTCTACTTTATGCAGGTAAGCATTTAGAGATATAAAATTTCCCTTTATTACCACTTTGGCTGCATCCCACAAATTTTGATATGTTATGTCATTATTGTCATTCTCTTGGATGAAATTATTACTTGGATCTATGATTTGCTGTTTCACCCATTCATTCTTTAGGATGAGATTATTTCATTTCCAATTACTTTTTAGTTTATTTGTTGAATATAATTTTTATTGCGTTGTGATCTGAAAAAATGTATTTACAATTTCTGCCTTTCTGCATTTGATTTTGAGGTCTTTATGTCCTAATTTATGGTCAATATTTGTATAGGTTCCATGAACTGCCGAGAAGAAAGTGTACTCCTTTCTGTCTCCATTTAGTTTTCTCCAAAGATCTATCATACCTAATTTTTCTAGCATTTTATTTATCTCCTTAACTTATTTCTTATTTATTTTGTGGTTTGATTTATCTAGTTCTAAGAGAACAAGATTGAGAGCTCTCACTATTATAGTTTTGCTGTCTATTTTTTCTTGCAGCTCTCTTAACTTCTCCTTTAAGAATTTGGATGCTATACCACTTGATGCATATATGTTTAGTATTGATATTACTTTATTGTCTATGGTACCCTTTAGTAAAATATAGTTTGCTTCCTTATTTCTTTCAATTAGATAATTTTTGTTTTTCCTTGATCTGAGATCAGGATGGCTACTCTGCTTTTTTTTACTTCACCTGGAACATAAAATATATTCTGCTCTGCCTTTTACTTTCACTCTGTATGTATGACTATGTTTTAAATGTGTTTCTTGTGAACAACAAATTGTAGGATTCTGGCTTTCAATCCAGTCTTCTATCCACTTTTGCTTTATGGGAGAGAGAGAGACTTGGGGATTCTAGGAAGTAGAAGTGAGGAGAGGCATTTTTCCAGGCATGGGGGACAGCCTGTACAAAGGCCCCAAAAGGAAACAGAATGTCTTGTATTGGAAACAGTGAGTCTGGCTGGGATTGAAAGTACATAAAGTAGATTAATGATAAATTAGTCTGGAAAGAGATGTTGAAACCATATTCTGAGAGGCTATAAATGCCATCCAGGGAAGTCTGACTTCTAGGCAACTAGGCGCCACTGAGATGACTTAAACAGGGGAGTGATCTGGTCAGTCTTGCATTGGATGGCACAGCAAAGCTCACAGGCTCTCAAGGTGCTGAGAGCCTGAATCTGGATGGTTGTGATAGAAGTAGGAAAAAAGGGAAGAACTAGGAGACACACTTGGCTTAAATCCACCCAGTTCCACACCTGTTTTGATAGAAGGGTGAGGAAGAGTGAAGAGCCAAAGGTAACACAAAGGTTGTAAACCTGGAAGAATGGTGCTATTCTCACCAGAAATGGAGAAGTCGGGAAGATGGTAGATTTAGGGATACTTTGGATGGCTTTAATTAGAGTAGAATTGTATGTGACCTTGGGAAAGTCTTTTACCTTGGCTAGGCCTCAGGCTCAGGACTCCTCCATGACAGAGTTGGCATCAATGTTCTCAAAAGTCTCCAGTTCAAATCTCAGTTCCACTATTTACTACCTGAGTGATTTTGGTCAAATCCAGCTTATTCCTTGAGTCCTAATTTCTACCTCTGTAAAATGAGGGAATCACTCCAGCAAATAAGTGATATGAACCAATAGCTTTCTTGTTTTCAAAATAACAGCTTTTTATTTTCAAAATATATGCAAAGATAATTTTCAACCTTAACCCTTACAAAACCTTGTGTTGCAAATTTTTCTCCCTTGCTTCCTCCACCCCCCTCCCCTAGACAGGAAGTAATCCAATATATGTTAAACATGTGCAATTCTTTTATGCATGTTTCCACATTTATAATGCTATACAAAAAAATCAGATCAAAAAGGAAAAAAAATGAAAAGAAAGCAAAGAGCAAGCAAACAAAAATGATGTAAATACTATGGTGTGCTACATACTCAATCTCCACAGTCTCTGGATGCAGATGATTCTCTCCATCACAAGTCTTTTGGAACTGGCCTGGATCACATCATCTAACAACTTTCAAAAGAAAAAAAATGCCTCCTCTCAACTACCATGTGACAAAACTCTTCAGATCAGTAATAATAATGATGCAAATTCAAACAGCTGTGAAGTTCCATCTCAAACCTATTAAACAGGAGAAGCTAGTGTTCATGTCAGAGGGACTGTGAAGAGACAGGTATACTGACTGATACACTGTTGGTGAACAGGCCAACCTATCTGGAAAAATACCTCGGAATTATGTAAAAAAAGTCATGAATTGGTCACACACAATGATTCCACTACTGAGAGTGTACCTTAAGGAAATCAGAGCTAGAAAGATCGCAAACCCTGGTTTATTCCCACTCTCTGCTATCTTCCTTGCTACTCACAGGCTTCTACAGAAATATAGAGAAAAATCATACAGCCAAGTTGATACCTTGTCGCCTTTGGTCATTAGGACAGCAGGGCAACCCTTTTACTCGTCCCTGATCATTCTTTCTTCCCTTCTGTGACTGTACCAAAGCTTCTCTTCTGAAGCTTCCTACCCTCTTAGCAAATGCCATCAAATCATCCTTTACCCAGAAAACTGAGGTCATTCTCCATGAACTTCTTTTCCCTTTCTTGATATCACAAAGCCCTTTGAAAAAACATCCCTATTTCTTTCATCCTTTACCCCAGAATCTGATGAAGGGATGGCCTTTTTCCTTGCCAACACTAAATTCTCTTCCTCCATCTCTTTCAAATAGTCAGTCTCTCCCTATCTAGTAGTCTCTTTCCTGCTGCTGCCTAGAAGTTTGTCCACATCTTCTCCTTCCTTAAAAAAAAAAAAAAAACCTCAAGAAACCCTACCATCCCTTCAAGATATCATTCTCTTCCGCCTCCCCTTCCCAAGCCAGCTTCTGAGAAAAAGCTATCTCAGCTCAGTAAGGAAATTGGATTTGAACAATGTCACTTGGGCAGTAAATAGCAGAATTGAGATTTGAACTGGAGTCATCACCCTCCCATCTGAACTCTTTTTTACCATGCTGCTCTTAGTGCTGGAGCCAGTGATTCTGACACTTGAGGTGACTAGATTTTTTTTTCTTTTTTCTTTTTTTTATTATCAAAGCTTTTTATTTTCAAACCATATGTATAATTTTTCAACATTCACCCTTGAAAAACCTTGTGTTCCAAATTTTTTCCCTCCCTCCCTTCACTTCTCCTCTAGATGGCAAGTAATCCAATATATATTAAGCATACGCAGTTCTTTTATACACAATTATGCTGCACAAGAAAAATCAAATCAAAAAGGAAAAAGATGGGAAAGAAAACAAAAAGCAAGCAAACAACAGCAAAAAGAATGAAAATGCCATTTTGTGATCCACATTCAGTCCCCACAGTCCCTCTCTGGGTGCAGATGGCTCTCCATCACAAGTCTGTCGAAACTGGCCTTAATCACCACACTGTTGAAGAGAGTCCCGTTCATCAGAATTGATCGTCATATAGTCTTGTTGCTGTGTATGATGATCTCCTGGTCCTGCTCATTTCACTCAGCACCAGTTCCTGTAAGTCTCTCCAGGCCTCTCTGAAATTATGTGAGGCAATGACCTTAAAACATGCTCAGGGCGAGCAGCCTCAAGTCATTGTCAAAACGACTTTGTAATTCGTAATGGGAAAATAACCAAGAAGTCCATAAAATAAATTGGCTTGAGTAAGAGTGAGAATTCATTACTGGGCTGGCTTTTATTCTGCTGAAGGAGTACACTGATTATTTCTTTTTTGCATCCCTTATAGTTCAATGCCCTGGACAACTCCCCTTCCCTCCCCCCAGCATCACTGTCCTAGTTATTATCATCTTGCTTCGCAATACCTAGAAAGCCAGAAAATTTAAAAAAATGTATTTAGATGGATGGAGGGAGAAAGTAGATGGTATTTTGGAGCAGAGGGTTGCTTAGATTAGACTTTAGGTTAGACTTATAGATTAGATTTATAGTCTTCTACTCTTCCTTTATCTCAAAGTAGCCTTTGAAGCTCAATCTCCCTAACTGAGTACCTGGGCTTTCTGGGGTAGGGTCTGTGGCATTTTTTGGTTCCGTCTAAGTGCCACAAATATACTTGATTGGTAGTTGTCAGGTTTCAGTATTTTCAGTATCTTCACAGTTTAGTAATCCCATATGAAATCTGGAATTGAAAAACTGAGAAGAATTATAAAAATATTCAACTCAGTGAAAAAAAATTACATCTCTACATGCATATGGTGCATAGGGCTGTGGATATAATCTCAAACATGAAACATTTCCTGTCCTTGAGGACCTTACATTCTACTGAAAGAATACCATATTTCTATAGCACTAAGGTTTGCAAGTCACTTACGTATCTAGCATAGAGGCTAGAAGCACTGCTATCAGGACTCAGAGACTCTGAATGAGTGCCTCTTTTCCTTTGGTCTGTACCTGGCTATGTGTTTGTGGTTCACTGCTAGGCAAGTCTGACTTATTAATAGGTAGAGTTCCTAATTCTCACATAATTTCTTGCTCCAACTAATCGAGGGACCATCCTATATTTGGTTCTAGTCTAAGGTTTCCCACTAAAATAGGGCTTGGGAAGGAGCAAAAAACAAAACAAAACAAAACAAAAAAGATATCTGATATATAAACATGAATCGGGTATGAAATAGGTCCTTTATTCCAACAGAGAAAAATGTAATATTAAGGACAAAAGAATACTAGCATAGCTGCCGAATGATTAGGACAGAATTCATTTATTATCACTACTTGCCCAATCAGTTACAAGGCTAGGATTCAAGTCTCATTCGAACATGAAACCATTTTTTTTTCAAAGATGCTAATTATCCACTTTACATTTTTCACTTCTACTGAGCACAGTTTAATCAAATACCAGTCCTGGTTTTCTTTCTGTTGATTTCTTTATCTCTGATACCAAGTCTTTCTTTGAAGCCTGCTTGCTCCTTCCATTGCTTAGTCATCCTTTCCAGGTAATGGGCAAACTTTTAGATGTGGCCACTTCCTTCTCCATCAGCCATTTCCATTCCATGGGATGCCTCTTTTGCCACATTGCTCATAAGGAGATCCTGCTGCAGCCACAGGTCTCCAAGTCTTTTCAGCTCTCACAAAAACCCCGAGTCCTCAGCTAAAGGAAAGAAGACACAAAGGGAAAGGGAGGCAGCCTCATCCCAGGGACTGATTTGCCTATGTAGCACCTATGCTTATAACTTGTCAGCAGTCTCCAAACAACTCAAGTCAACCTTGATGCTTTGAGGCTAGAAGGAGAAGGCCAATCCATGAGGCAGAGTGCCCTTTGGCACTTAGTAGAGCCAGAGAGTGCTGGCTCAACAGCCGGTTTAGGAAACTCAACCCAGGAAGTCCCAGATGCCCAGAAACCTGTCCCCCTCCCCAAGCTTGCACCAGTAATATTGACTGAGCATGCAGCAAGGAAAAGGCAGCCACTGGGGCTGAGTTTATCTCATAACTAGCGTCACATAGCCTACAATGTCTGGAAGAGGTGAACTTGGAGCTAGGACAAAGACTGAAGTCAAGAATTCACACAGCTTTTGTTTTGAGATCTGAGCAAGGGAAAAGGTCTGTCCCCATATACTAACAGCCATGTGAGAAACTTAGAGGCCAGATGTCATCATTTTTCCCATCTCTAGACCAACTTCAGTGAAATCTCATCAATGAGCTGTGTTTCTATCGAGTTTTTTAAAGACCTCAAGCAGTAAAAAAATATAGTGTGACTTTTGATTATAGCTATCTGCTATCTACTAGCTATATATCCTTCTATACATTAAGTCCCAGCACACCAGGAAGGAATATTCTTATTGGTCTTGTTGTTATATAGGACAGGAAAAAACCCCAACAAACTATCATTTTGACCCCGGTGTGGAAATGTATGGGGATTATTTTTATGATCAACCTCTCACCCTTCCTAATCAAAGCGAATCTTTTGATAAGCCAGTGGAAATCTTTTGTTTGTGTGTGTGTGTGTGTGTGTGTGTGTGTGTGTGTGTGTGTATGCATAAGTGTGCCAGCATTAGCATATGTGTGTGTGACCTTTATGAAGCATGATCGATCACTTGCCAAAAGAAGATTCTCAAAATTAATTGGCTCTAGACTATTGGGCCACCTCCAATACTGATGCAGAAGGAGAAATGAACTCATCATCTTGCTCTTTGATGATCACTGATTTCAAAAATACCCAAGGGAACAGCTGTTTTCCCCCCCTAGGTAGCATTCCCCCCTTCTGTTAGCAGGAAGTATTATAAAATGAGATTCCTTTATCATTGAGTGTCTGTGGGGGGCTGGAGGCCAGAGCAAGGGGGAATAGTATACAAGTAGGACACAGTTCTTCAAATATTTGAATTTCATTTCAATTTAAGAAATAGTTCTTAATGCCTATACATGCCGGACATTGTGCTGGTTGCTGGGCTTTGAAAGCCAGAACTCAAATAGTACCTGCTACCATGTCCTTGCCCACCTTCACTTGTCTCTAGGATATCTTCTTCTCACTTCTTCCTCACTTCTTCCAACTGACTAGACTCAGATCCTTTACTACCCTAGTCATCTTTCTCTGGACTCATTCCAGTTTTCCAGTTTCCTTCCTAAATGGGGCCCAGAACTGATCCCAGGATACAGAAATGGTCTGCCCCGACAGGGGGGCAGCAAGGCTCTATCACCTCTTCATTCTGGACACCAGGTTTCCATGAGAATTAGCAGAGGCTCAGTTTTTTTCACATATAAAAAGAGGAAGTTTGATGAGATGACTTCCAAGATCAGTTCCAGCTCCAAAATTACATAATTTTATGATTCACTCAATGTTCCTGAGGCTCAAAGGGAAGAGGATCCAGCCTAGCCAAGAAGTCCTGCTGGACAAGCAAGCAGATCGAAAGAAACACTTTACCCTATTTGGCTTTTCTAAGTTATTTTGCCTTTTTCATCTCACACCAGGCACTTTTTCAATTTTGCTTTCGCTTTGCTACCATTTTGCTTGGCACAAAGCAAGCCACTGGTTGGTTGATCTGTATGATGAGTACATTATATTTGTATAGTGTTTTATACATTGCAAAGTACTTTGAAACGTAATCTATTTATTTTCCTTAATACAGCATTCTTGAGAAGATAGGTAGGACAGATATTGGTTCTATTTAAGAGATGAGAAAACTGAGGTCCAGAGAAGTTCAGGGTCTTATCCAGGGTGAGACAGTAAGTTAATATAAAAAGAATCATCCAACTACAACATTAGAAGGGACTTCAGAAAACATCTGATCAATCCACACCGGAACCAGAATCCATTACATGGATTCCATGGAAGCCCTGCTCCAGAGTTTTTTTTTTTTTTGAAGGCCCTCCTCTGGATATGCTCCCAAAATGTGATGCCTAGAACAGACTGTAGGAGCCCCACTATGGACTGAGTGAGAGAAGATTGTAGTTTGATCATCTCCTTGCTGGAAGTTGGGCCTCTCCTAATATAGTCTCCCCATTCATCTGCCCCAGTAGGTTTTGTGTGTGTATCATATAACACTGTTTCCTTTCTTTCTTTCTTTCTTTCTTTCTTTCTTTCTTTCTTTCTTTCTTTCTTTCTTTCTTTCTTTCTTTCTTTCTTTCTTTCTTTCTTTCTTTCTTTCTTTCTTTCTTTCTTTTTCTTTCTTTCTTTCTTTCTTTCTTTCTTTCTTTCTTTCTTTCTTTCTTTCTTTCTTTCTTTCTTTCTTTCTTTCTTTCTTTCTTTCTTTCTTTCTTTCTTTCTTTCTTTCTTTCTTTCTTTCTTTCTTTCTCTCTCTCTCTCTCTCTCTCTCTCTCTCTCTCTCTCTCTCCCTTCCTTCCTTCCTTCCTTCCTTCCTTCCTTCCTTCCTTCCTTCCTTCCTTCCTTCCTTCCTTCCTTCCTTCCTTCCTTCCTTCCTTCCTTCCTTCCTTCCTTCCTTCCTTCCTTCCTTCCTTCCTTCCTTCTTTCTTTCTTTCTTTCTTTCTTTCTTTCTTTCTTTCTTTCTTTCTTTCTTTCTTTCTTTCTTTCTTTCTTTCTTTCTTTCTTTCTTTCTTTCTTTCTTTCTTTCTTTCTTTCTTTCTTTCTTTCTTTCTTTCTTTGTCTAAAAAATTTCCAGCTGTTCAGCTACTGGGAAGGGAAATGGTATGTTCCAAGGAATAGCCCTAGGCATCTTGGGAGTCTGTCAATGTAGCCCATTAGGTCAAGCTCACTTACATTCACTTTGAAGAGGTCCTCAGTATCACTGAGAATTTGGGGGACCATTGTCATCTAATATGTGTGAAGGCCAAACCCTTAGTACCAAGATTACTCGTCCTGACCACCCAGTGTAAATAAGTATCAGAATTCCCTGGCATGTTAGAGTTGAAGGCAGTATTCACCTATCATATGTCCATGCCCAACTGAACATGGACTAGAAATTCTTCAACTGCTGAAACTGGATCAGTCTCTTCCTAGGGTATCCCCCAATGGTTGGGAAGGTCCTGGGACCATAGTGATGGAGCAGTGGACAGATTTCATGAAGATTACCATCTGCTTGAACTCAAGAGGTTGAAGAGTTTTAGGTTGTTTTTATTGTTCCTCCATTCTGAGTAGTACTGCTGTGACCCAGGCAAGTACTGGTTTTGTCTTTTCAACAGTGATTACTTTGGTCCCATAGCCACACCTCCTTCAGGGTTCTCTGGTGATTTTAAAGGAATTGGAGGCTCAAGACTTTGTCATTGACTTACTCCTCCAGCGATTGTGTTTGTACACATGGAGGGGGCTCTCCAGCACTACCATTCCATTTAAGTCAAAATGTTTACTTCAATGGTATCTCAAGGACAAAAATATAAACATTCCCCTAGCACCTGGAGTATGATCCCCTGAATACTACCTGACTCTCTTGGGAGGCACAGAGGATTGGTTTCACAATTATCTCAGTTCCTATATAATATTAGTCCCATCAAATTCCAAGATCCAAGCCTGCCCTGTGCTTGTGTCCTGGTACCCTGGCTTCTCAGTGACTCCATGAAAGGGTGACAACAATCTCAGTCTTGGAACCCTGGATTGAAGGTGGCCATGACTTGAGCTTTCTGGTGAGGGTCTTCTTTCATCTGTGCCTAGAAATAAAAAGGTCAAACAAAACCAATAAGACCAAAACTCTAAGATCAATTTTGGGGACTACAAACTTTAAAGGGAGGAGGGAAAAGTGGGCCTTTCTACCAGAGTCAGCTTAGAGAGATCATAGTGCTTTTGCTTTCACACTTGGATGCAGCTGAAAAGAGATGGTAAGACTGTCACAGTCTGTTAGCTTTTAAAGATGTAACCAATTCTGGCTCCAGAGCCAATGGAAAGAGGCTGTTCCTGTCCATTTGGTAAGGGAACATAGAATTTCTTTTCTAAGCAGCAGGTTCCTGGAACGTCCCACATCGGTGCTTCCATCTTAGATGATACAGGCATTTGCAAAACTCATCAGCACAGAGATGTACACAGACAGAATTGTGGCAGACAGGGAGGATCTCTTTGCTCTGGTAACATAATGACCTGCTTCTCATTTTACAAAAGACACCGGTAAGCTGGAGAGCATCCAGAAGAGGACAAGGATCAGTAGAAGAAAATGCTAAGGGAAAACAGGCAGCATCATTGGGCTGTCACATGGACTAGGGATTTGATACTGGGGACAGAACTAGTTTTGGTTCTTCAAAATGACAGTGGTCCAAAAGGGGACTGTCTTGGGAGAAATTGGACTAAGGTGGTTCTTTAAGCATTTGGTCATACATGATACCCAAGATAAAATGTGGACTATGTTTGAGGTGGAGGAGATTTTCTATCAGGCCAGGGCTAGGCTGTGGCCTGTGGATCCTACGACAGTATGGGGTGATTCTTCAGCACCTCCTCCTCATTCATTTTGGACAGACCACCCTGATACTGGGCAAGATAGCAGGAGAAGCACTCATCCTCCTTGTGCTTGGCTTTATTGGCTCCCAAGTGTCATGCATCACCAACATAGAAACCTGGCTAATGACTGGATTGCCAGTCTTGTCTTGGAAGAAGACACCAAAAAGACCCAGGATAACCTAAAGGTCACAGCCACTCTGGATGGATGCTTAATCCTACAGCAATTCTGCATGTGAACCACCTTCCCAGCTCCAGCTCCAGTCCAATGATCCTAGGAAGATATAGTGACCCAAGATCACATAGGTAGTCAATGTGAGTGTTTCTCTATATAAAATAGAACCCTTCGAAGAGGATTGTGCACAAAACTGCAAGCCAGCTAAATAGCACAGTAGGGAGAGCACCGAATTTGGAGTCTAGAAGATACTTTGGAGCTATATGATCCTGGGTAAGTCACTTAACTTCTCTCAGCCTCAGTTTCTCATCTGTAAAATGGGGATATTAACACCTGCCTGACAGGATTGCAGTGTTGTAAGGATGAAAGGAAATAACATAGTTAAAGTGCTTTGCAAACTTTAAAACACTATATAAATGCTAGCTATTATCATTGTTATCTATACAATAAACTCAGCTTATAACTTTCAAAGCTGTTGTTTGTCTGCTTCTTCCTGGTTTTCATTCTTTCCTCTTCTGTGCATTTAGTAAAATGCTTCAAGAACCCTGTTCCTTCTTTATTTTTTTTCTTTTTTGGCAACTATTGCTTTCTTCTCTACCCCACATCACCTTTCCCCCCAAAAAATGACAAAAGAAAAAAAATTCTTCAAACAGGCATAATCGAGCAAAATAAATCTCCCCACTGTCTCCAAAAGCATCTGTCTCTACCTGCACTTCGAGTCCAACACTTGTGTCAGGAGGTGGGCAACATGTGTGTTTCATTAGCAGTTCTGGGGAATCAGTGATCAGAGCTCTTAAGTCTTTCATTTATATCTTCATGTAGTTGGAGGAGGAGGAGGAGGAGGAGGAGGAGGAGGAGGAGGAGGAGGAGGAGGAGGAAGAGCAGGAGTTGTCATATAAATTGCTCTCCAGGCACTGCTTACTTCAGTCTGAACTGATTTATACATATCTTCCCAAGTGTTTTGGAAAATCTTCATCATTTCTTATGGTACAATAATATTGTTAGATTTTTCATATACACACATACATACATATTCCATCATACATATATATTCAGCTATTTTTGAACTGCTGGGCATTTCCTTCTTTTCTTCTTTTTTCTAGAGTTGACAGTTAGCAACCCAGAATGCCTTTACAAGACTTACAGACATGTAAGCAAGTCAAAAAACCACAGCTTAAGAGCCAGAAAGGACTTTCAAGATCACTTAATTCAACCCCCTCCCTTTACAGAGGAGGAAACTGAGACCCATACAGAGTGAGTAGCGTGCCCAAAGTCACACAGCAAGTAATAGGCAAAGAACCATGGTCTTGACTCCAGATGTAGCTGCACCTGTCTGCCTCTCAGTCATGATGTGCCAAAACTTCTGGGCCTCCTGGATCTTTTTTGCAGCTGCTGATGCATTTTCCTGCCTATTTTCCTTCCTTATATATGAGACACATTGTTCAGCATCAGGGCCTTGCTCCCTAGTCTAGGAGACCACTGGCAGATGTCTACAACCAGCTGGGGGCACTCTTACCTTAACCCATCCAACTAATGTAGCTGGGCATGTGCATTGGTGTCTGAGACAGAACCTAGCTGAAGTGGCCACTCTGGCCTTTACCTACCAAACCAGTTTGCAAGAGAACATGGAGAGTAGGGCAGGGGGCAGGTTAACCGTGGTTGACATCAACACTGTATTAAGCAGATCCACTTTTCCCCAAACAGACTTTCTCTGACAACCTTGCACTATTCCTGTTGGGAAACTGAGATGATGCCTAGCTGAGCATGACCCTGGAAGTCAAGTATCTGGGAAAATTCTCTTAATCTTAATGAAAGATTATTGAAAGAATTGTTGAGCCAGAGCAGGGTCAGGCTTAGAAAGAAGACATCTTCCACCTAAGGACATATCAATCATTTAATTCATCTTTATTTTGTATATGCCTTGTGTTTGCCATTAATGTCATATTCCTTCAGAAGAGTAGAATCTCTGAGTGAAGGGGTCATCTTTGTATCCTGAGAACTTAGCACAGTGACTGACAAATAGCAGGTGCTTAATAAGTGCCCTTTAGTTGAAAGACACAGGAAACTAAACACGCTGCAGGTTGACTGATCCCTATCAGAACTTTCTGGAAGAGTCAGTCTAGTTGAGCAGTAGAAAGAGAGAATGAGATCAGAAAGACTTTCTGGATGATTTTGGGCTTCTGCCCACTGAGGGGGGTATTCACTGGAAGAGGGTAGGAGGTGGTGGAATTAGACAGCTCTCTTTTCTCCTACTTTATCCAAAGTTTCTTTTCTTCTCTGGCCTCTGTTTCCCCCCTAGAAAAAATGAGAGGGGCAGCTTTGTTCTCAAAGGTTCCTACCAGCACTGGCCATTTATCATGTTGAGCTATTTATACCTGGGCTTCTTCAAATCATTGCTTAGTGCCTACCCCCAAAGGACTCTCTGTTCAATTCATTTACTTCAGAGTAAATATAGCAATTTGTAAGAAACCCTTCTAGAGAAGTTACAGGAACAAAATAATTGCCACCATATTCATCATGCCCCAAGTAAATTGGTTGAGTTAAAAATCTGTCTGACAACCTCAGTTGAAGGATACAGAAGATCATTAATCCAGCCTTTTGGAAGACAGTGACACAAAGGAAGGCTACGTGAAAGCTCATGAAGGGTTCTAGGGAGGGCTGAGCCCAGCCAGACATCATGAAGTAGAAATAAACACGGGCCCCGGCACATTATGGCCCAGTATCTAATTGGATGCTAACCACCACAGTTTGGGCTCCTTGGCAGAAGAAATGATGGGCTCTTTTCTCTTAAAACATCAAGGGAGCCCCTTGCCTGGCAGAAGGAATCTGGGAGGAGGACCTTTTGTGGTCCTATAGCTCTCTGAGAAATTAGGTTGTAGAGTACCGAAGGCAGCAGCTTTTAGCCCTGGCCTATTCAAGAGACAACCTTACACTATTCCTGTTGGGGAACTGAGATGATGCCTAGCTGAGCATGACCCTGGAAGTCAAGTATCTGGGAAAATTCTCTGAAAGACAAAAATGTTTTGAATGTGATAGAGATAACAGCTTTTCATGTCTCCGTCCTCCAATTTCCTCTTTTTGAAATGGACCCCCTCAGGGAAGTTTCACAATATCATGTTATCTCATGCTCCTTGTTTTACTTTTGAAGAAGCTGAGGCTCAGAGAGCTTAAGTGATTTGCTTAAGTTCATACTCGAATAAGTAATTAGCATTCCTAGGACTCAAATCCAGGCCTTGTGGGTCCTGGGTCAAGGCTTTTGTCTTCCACTGTGATGGAGGTTTGGTTTCTTTGGAGCTGCACTGGTCGATCTTGCTATGTCTTTTCTTAGACCGTACACTCCCTAGGAAACGAGGAACAGGTCTCATTCATTAAATGTGTTGTAAAGGGTATTGTCACCTCTTGGGAGGTGTAGAGGAAGCCTGTGGAGCCGGTGATCTAGGATGAATTTTCAGGAAAAGGTAAATGCGAATTTCATCCTCTAAGACAGAAGGATGCTCTCCTTTCTGGAATTACAAGCTCCAGATTTGTCTCTTTGCTACTTTAATAATTGAAAACAGAAACCTGAATATTCCGACTGGTAAATTATATGTTGAGCAGCAACAAAAGAAATGTATCAATTTGTCATAATGAGATTCCTAGCTTCCTAGCTGTTCGGCTTTGCCTTTCCTGCTGATTTTACCTCAGAGCTCATTCTTAACTGTCATTTGAGAATGCCAATTTCTGATTACGGTGATAAGACAAGCATTACAATTAAACAGGTATATTTATAGTTCATCTCCAATGCTTTGGCAAGGAGATCTGCCTCATGTTTTCTGTTCATCATCTACAGTGACAGAATGCTGTACAACATGGGAGGAAATACCTCTAAATGCTTTTCAAAAGGATTCTGTAACTGATGGAACAGTTGATCTAAGGATTGGATTTGTAAATAAGAAGGGGACTCTATCTTGAAGAGCACACGTGTTCTTCCCCTACTCCAGAATACCTCTTCCTTGGGGGGGGGGGCAGTAGACTGCTTAGATGTCTCTTAGATGAGTTGGTAGCCCATTCTACTCTTCTCTTTGTCGTGGTGGAAAGAGCCCTGAATCAGAAGGTCAGGATTCAACTATTATCTCTGCTACTTCCTGGTAGGGTTACTCTAAACAGATCATTTCGCCTGTCTGTGCCCTCGATTCCTGATTTGTAAAATAGGAATAATAATACATAAGGTACTCCTTACCTTGTGAGGTCATTTGAGGTGCCTTGTAAACCTAAAAGCATTTAGAGAAATGTGAGCTATTGTTCAGTAATCTATTGCAAATGGTTTAATCCCAGGCTGTTTCTTGCTGCCTACCAACCCAATGTAAACCAACTATGTCTTCTTGCTGTAAACTTACTGGTGCTCAGGGAAATACAATTGGATCGAAGATTGATTCAAAGGAATAGAATTAGCTGTAGAACAAGCCATTAAAACATCCTACAACTTACTCAGAAGTTTAAAAGAAGGAGATTTGAGTCATGTGCCTTCCCCTCCAAATCCTACCCTGGCTATTCTGTTTACTCTTTATTTTACCTTGGGCCTCATTTTGTCCTCTGTAGGAGGACTTGGACTACATTAAGTATCTCTAAGTATCTTTCCTTAGTTCTCAATCTGTGGTTCCACAATCCTAGATTTCCTAGCCTCTACCTATAGCATGTCTCCTAGGAAAGCATTTGAGTTCTAGGCTAAAGTAGGGAATTTCCAGAGAGCTAGAAAGATGGAGAGATTTTTATAACCTGTCTAGGGTCTTAGAAAAGGTCCCCACAAACCCTCCAAGAGATACAATGCACCCTCCAAATATGTAAAATGGAAGAACGAAAATCTTAGTCACACCATGGGTATACTGTTCCCCTTGAGAAAGATATTTGCTTTGATATTGAGCTCTCTTGGGGCCAGCCAAAATATCACCTCTGGTAATTTTGTCTCCTTTGTGACAAAATTAATGGTCTTAAAGAGTTGAAAGGTTAGCCTGATCTTCTTGGGAATAAAGAGAAAATCATCTCATTCCAAATGATATCACTAGCTTTTGGAAAGAACGAACCATTTATCTACTGAAGAAGCTTTTGCATTGCTTCATGATTGGAAAGGAATAGAAACTGGACTTTAAAGACAGAGAGGTTCTGTTTGTTGCTAGAATGGAGGATTTCTCCTTTATGTTTTGTTTAGACAAAACCCTCCATGTCAAATTTCGTGTCCCTTTGGACATTTAGAGTTCATGTTTGTGGGTTGGTTTGAGTCAGGAGGAGTGATGACAAGAAGTGTGATCCCATGGCCTCTCCAGGGGGAGCATCTTGGGATAGATCATACATGTCCCAATCGACTGACCACAATGGCTTGAAAGAAACATACACAGAAGGAAGGATGTCACAAAAGAGCAACATGCTCCATGGTGGATAGAGATCGAAGAGGGATTCAGTATCTCACTGCCAGGCAACCAGCTCCAGCTCAGCTTGAGTGAGAACTGTGGGTCAGAATGTGGGCTGCAAAGCTTTGTTAGCATCACCTGCTGGTGGCCTGTCTACCTGTTCCCTGAAACAGAATGGGGAGGTCCCCAAATTGAGACCAAAGATTCTTAGCCTGTGAATCCCTCCACTCTTTCCCACCTTGAATTTGTAGACAAGCTTTGGTCTTCTTAGACATATTCAATTCAGTTCAACATTCTTTAAGATCAACTGCCTGATATATAGAAGGCCCCATACAGAATGTGTTTGGCTCTAACTTTTCCAGTGTTCTATTTACTTCTTTGACTTCTTTATCATTTATTTTGTGGTTTGATTTATCTAATTTTGAGAGTGCAAGGTTGACATGGATTTATTTTGTATTCTGCAACTTTGCTAAAATTATGAATTGTTTCTAGTAGTTTTTTTAGTTGATTATATAGGATTCTCTAAGTATATCATCATATCATCTGCAAAGAGTGATAATTTGGTTTACTCATTACCTACTCTAATTCCCTTAATCTCTTTTTCTTCTCTTATTGCCAAAGCTAACATTTCTAAAACAATATCGGATAGTAATGGTGATAGTGGCAACCTTGTTTCACTCCTAATCTTATTGGGAATGATTCTAGTTTATTCTCATTATATATGATGTTTGCTGATAGTTTTATATAGATGATATTGATCATTTTAAGGAAACTCCATTTATTCCTATACTTTCTCATGTTTTTAATAGGAATGAGTGTTGGATTTTATCAAAAAAAATTTTACATCTATTGAGATAATCATATGATTTTTGTTAGTTTTCTTATGCTAATGGTTTTCCTAATATTGAACCAGTCCAGCATTCCTGGTCTAAATCATACTTGGTCATAGTATTAATACACCTTGAGAAAACTTGTGTAATCTATTTGCTAATATTTTATTTAAGATTTTGTTATCAATCCTTCCTTAGGGAGATTGGTCTATTTCTCTGTTTTGATCCTACCTGGCTTACTACCAACATCATGTATGTGTCATAAAAAGAATTTGGTAGGATTCCTTCTTTCCCTATTTTTCCAAATATTTTGCACAGTATTAGAATTAATTGTTCTTTAAATGTTTGGTAGAATTCACATGTAAATCTGTCTGGCCCTGGAGATTTTTTTCTTAGGGAGTTGGTTAATAGCTTGTTCAATTTCTTTTCCTAAAATGGGATTATTTAAGTAATTTATTTCCTCTTCTGTTAATATCTGCAATCTATATATTTTTAAGTACTCATCCATTTCCCTTAGATTATCAGATTTATTAGCATACAGCTGAGCAAAATACCTCCTAATTATTGCTCTACTTTCTTCTTCATTGGTGGAAAGTTCACCTTTTCCCATTTTTTTATACTAACAATTTGATTTTCTTCTTATCTTTTAGTTTATTTTGTTAGTTTTTTCATAAAACCAACTCTTTTATTTACTAGTTTGATAGTTAAGTTTGATCAATCTCCCCTTTAATTTTCAGAATTTCAAATTCAGTATTTGATTGGGGGTTTTAAATTTGTTCTTTTTCTAGCTTTTTTAGTTGCAAGCCCAATTCACTGATCTTCTTTTTCTCTATTTTATGCAAGTAAGCATCTAGAGATATAAAAGTTCCCCTAAGAGTTGCTTTGGTTGCATCCCACATATTTTGGTATGTTGTCTCATTATTGTCATTCACTTGGATGAAATTATCAATTGTCTATGATTTGTTGTTTTACCAACTCATTCTTTAGAATCAGGTTATTTAGTTTCTAATTACTTTTTGGTCTACTTATCCCTGGCCATTTATTATATGTAATTTTCATTGTATCATGATCTGGAAAAGATGTATATATCATTTCTGCCTTTCTGCATTTGATTTTGAGGTTTTTGTCTTAATACATGGGTAATTTTTATGTAGTTTCCATGTACCGCCAGCAATAAAATATCCTTCTTTCTGTCTGCATTCGGTTTTTTACAAAGATCTATCATACCTAACTGTTAGGTTCTTACTAAGTGCTAATGAGATAATAAGATATTAGGTTCTCAGTTCTCATTTTTATGGAATTATTTTCCTCATTGAGCTTTTTTTTGTACCTCCTTTCCCAGTTGGCCAATTTGCTTTTTTTTAGGGCTTTTTTCTAAAATTGTATGTTTTTTGTCTTGCTTGATTTTTAAAGTCCCTTTGGAGCTCTTCCATGGCCTGAGTTGAATTCTTATTTTTCTTGGAGAGTTGGAATGTAGGATCTTTGACTTTATCATCTTCTGAATGTGTGTTTTTATCTTCCTTGTCACTATAACTTTCAATCATCAGATTTTTTGTTGTTGTTTTCTGCTCATTTTTCCAACCTATTACTCAGATTTTAAGTCTTTGTTAAAGGAGAGCTCTCTTTCCAGTATGGAGGGTGCATTGTCCCAAGCTTCAGGGGTTTTATGTAGCTGTTTTCAGAAATCCTGCTAGAAATCTGGCAGTGTTTTGTGCCCTGGAGCTGTTAGGTGTGTCCTCTGCCCCACTGTAACTGTCCAGTGCTGGCCTAAGTTGGGGCTGCACTGGGAATGAGTGCTGGGCTCCCACTCTACTTCCACAGCCCTTTTCTGATGACCTTCCAGGTCCTCCTTGGTGTCTCTGGGCTGAGAGGTCTGGAAGCCACCAGTACTGCTGCTGATTCAGAGATAAGGCTGGCCGAGGCTGGGCTGCACCAGGACTGCACACTGAACCTTTCTGCTGAGCTTCTAAGTTGCCTTCAGCTGGAAAATGTTTTACTCCATCTTTTGGATTAAAATTTGTTTAGAGACATCATTTAAAAATAATTTGAAGCAGTTTTGGGGAGAGCTTGGGCAAATTCCTGCCTTTATTCCACCATCATGGCTCCACTTTCCAAACAGAATATTTCAAATAGAGAAAATAACTAGATCATAGTGGACTCATATGAGACCATTTAGATAATTTATATGACTCCCTCAGCAGTATATAGCCTGAATATTTAGGTCAACTTATTATTATTATTATTATTAGTTAATCATGTCCATGACAAATGGCTATCAAAGAATCACCTCAAAATGTTAATATTTACTTGAAAGTAGGAATGCGGGTAGTGGATCATAACTATACATTTTGAGTATATAAGATTGGATTCTAATCCTAGTTGTGCTGATTACTCTATTCACTTCATCTGTAAAATGAGTCTAATAATAGCAACTACCTGCAATGGTCCGGTCTAGCTCCTCTGAAGGGCTCAGAATAAGTCCTTGTCAGGATAAGGAAAAGTCCTTGTCCCACGTTGTGGACGCCAATATGTAACATGCTGTTGTCTCCAGAAGCTGCCGATCGCTCTCTGGGAGGAGATCTGCTGTGTCAACTCAAATCTCTCGGACAGATTCTTCTTCCTGTAGAGAGCCGTTGTCTCCAGACAGTTACCGTTAACTCTTGTCCAGAGAAGTGATTTCCCTTCCTGCAGAGAGCCACGTCAAGCCTGGTCTAGAGCAAAGACTCCCTTTTCCTCCAGAGCTGCCCTCTTTAACCTCCCAGTGAATGGGCGTGGGATAATGCAAGGGCTTCTGGGAAGAACCACTTCAACCAATGAACTTGCTCCTCCCAAGCACACAAGCTCTTCCCCAGGAATTCACAAGTCAAACTCCCAGGAAAGGCCGGAACTAGAAAATTGTCAAGTACTGACTTAGCATTTAGTAAGAACCTAATATCTTATTATCTCATTAGCACTTAGTAAGAACCTAACACCTAACTTTTCTAAGATTCTATTTATCTGACTTTTTTTCTTGTTTATTTTGTGGTTTGATTTATGTAGTTTTGAGAGAGTCAGGTTGAGATCCCCTATTTGTATTGTGCTGTCTAATGCTCCTCACAGCTCTCTTAAATTCTTCTTTAGAAATTTGGATGCTATACCACTTGGTTCATATATGTTTAGTACTGATATTACTTCATTACCTGTGGTATTCTTTAGCAAGATGTAATTTCCTTCCTTATCTCTTGTAATTAGGTCTAGTTTTGCTTTTGCTTGATTTGAGATCAGAATCGCTACCCTTGCTTCTTTTTGACTTCAGCTAAAGCATAATAGATTCTGTTCCAGCCTTTTACCTTAACTTTGTATGTATCACTCTGTTTTAAATATATTTCTTGTAAACAACATATTGTAGGATTCTAGCTTTTAATATAATCTGCTATCCATTTCCATTTTATGGGAGAGTTCATTCCATTCCCATTCACAGTTAAAATGACTAACTCTGTGTTTCCGACCAAGTAATTTTCTCCAAGTTATATTTCTCTCTTTACTTTCACTTTTTCCCTCCTCCCCAGTATTTTGCTTCCAACCACCATATCCCTCAAATAGCCCTCCCCTTTCATAGCCCCTCTTCCTTTCTTATACCTTTCTCCTTGTACTTCTGTTCTTCCTTCTATTAGTATCCCTGTTTCCTTTCCCCTTTCCCCTCCTAGTTTCCTCTAGGGTGAGACAAGTTTCTGTGTAAAGCTAAATATGTCTGATATTCTTTCTCTGAGCCAAATCTGATGAGAGTAAGATTCACACAGTACTCATCCCTATCCCTTTCCCCCCTCAATTGTAATAGGTCTTTTTTTTTTTTTTTGCCTCTCCATGAGATGTACAATTTCTTACATTTTTTCAATTTTGGTTTTGTTTGATTCTTTTTTGGTGAACTTTTAAAAAAAATTTATTTATATTTTTGACAGTATATATGCATGTGTAATTTTTTTTATAACATTATCCCTTATATTCATTTTTCCAAATTATCCCCCGCCTCTACTCCCTCCCCCCGATGACAGGCAATCCCATACATTTTACATGTGTTACAGTATAACCTAGATACAATATATGTGTGTAAATACCATTTTCTTGTTGCACATTAAGTATTGGACTCCGAAGGTATAAGTAACCTGGGTAGATAGACAGTAGTGCTAACAATTTACATTCGCTTCCCAGTGTTCCTTCTCTGGGCGTAGTTGTTTCTGTCCATCATTGATCAACTGGAAGTGAGTTGGATCTTCTTTATGTTGAGGATTTCCACTTCCATCAGAATACCTCTTCATACAGTACTGAAGTGTACAGCGATCTGGTTCTATTCATTTCACTCAGCATCAGTTGATGTAAGTCTCTCCAAGCCTCCTGTTTTCCTCCTGCTGGTCATTTCTTACAGAGCAATAATATTCCATAACTTTCATATACCATTATTTACCCAACCATTCTCCAACTGATGGACATCCATTCAACTTCCAGTTTCTAGCTACAACAAAAAGGGCTGCCACAAACATTTTGGCACATACAGGTCCCATTCCGCTCTTTAGTATTTCTTTGGGATATAAGCCCAATAGCAGCAATGCTGGGTCAAAGGGTATGCACAGTTTGACAACTTTTTGGGCATAATTCCAGATTGCTCTCCAAAATGGTTGGATTCTTTCACAACTCCACCAGCAATGTATCAGTGTCCCAGTTTTCCCACATCCCCTCCAACATTTGTCATTATTTGTTCCTGTCATCTTGGCCAATCTGACAGGTGTGTAGAGGTATCTCAGAGTTGTCTTAATTTGCATTTCTCTGATCAGTAGTGATTTGGAACACTCTTTCATATGAGTGGATATAATTTCAATTTCATCATCTGAGAATTGTCTGTTCATATCCTTCGGCCATTTATCAATTGGAGAATGGTTTGATTTCTTATAAATTAGGGTCAGTTCTCTATATATTTTGGAAATAAGACCTTTATCAGAACCTTTAACTTTAAAAATATTTTCCCAATTTGTTACTTCCCTTCTAATCTTGTTTGCATTAGTATTGTTTGTACAGAAACTTTTTAGTTTGATGTAATCAAAATGTTCTATTTTGTGATCAATAATGGTCTCTAGTTCTCCTCTGGTCATAAATTCCTTCCTCCTCCACAGGTCTGAGAGGTAGATTATCCTCTGTTCCTCTAATCTATTTATGATCTCATTCTTTATGCCTAAACAATGGACCCATTTTGATCTTATCTTGGTATATGGTGTTAAGTGTGGATCCATATCTAATTTCTGCAATACTAATTTCCAGTTTTCCCAACAGTTTTTTTCCAAATAATGAATTTTTGTCCCTAATGTTGGTATCTTTGGGTTTGTCAAAGATTAGATTGCTATAGATGTACCCTTTTTTGTCCTTTGTACCTAATCTGTTCCACTGATCGACCGGTCTATTTCTTAGCCTGTTTGACTGATTCTTGATGTTTCATTGAGTCATTCCATAATATCTTCTGCTAGAAATTTATTACACTCAATATATTTGTAAGTTTTGTCACTCCAAAACCAATTCAGAGGTTTGATCTGGTGTTGATCTGAGGGATGCCAGGAAGAGTTTAGATAAATTCCTGTTTATTCTCTGCCTTCTTGGCTTCACCCCCTCCTCACTGTGCTGTATCTTAACCCAAGAATTTTCTTCTTTATGTGTTTGGTCTGTATTTTTTGTATTCCCCCAACACTTACCTTCTGGATCCTTTCCTCTTGCTCTTAGTTAGATTCCTCTGTTTGGGCCTTGAAGCTGACTCACCCTCTTTATTTTGGAAGATAAAAGAGTTTGATTCCCTGGGTTTCTGTCCTAGACATTCTCTTTGGGGACAGAATTAACCTCAGTTAAGTTTCAGTCTCTTTTATTATAAAATATAAGTTATATATATATAAAATATATGTGTGTGTATTTATTTATTTATTATAAGTAGCATGGCTATTTATCTTGACACCATACCCACTTCCTACTTGTACTCTCATCTTTTTCCTTGACATGAGTCAGTGTCTGCTACTTCTTGTGAGATCCGGAGGTATGGGGGTATTTGTATACAGTTACTATCATAGTGGGGTATCTCTATCCTGGGGGAGTCAGGCTCCACAGTTTTCAGAGCTTAAATATAATCCTGCTAGGGTGCATGGAGGGTTGATAGAGGAAGGACACTGAGTTTAAATCTACAAGTAAGTGTTAGAATCCTCCAGTTTTTTATTCATAAAGGATTTTATTTTATTGGAGGTTCCATCCCCTTCTTTTGTGGATTTAATTACACTACATCTAACATATATTTCCTTTGAAGTGGGCAGGGTGGAAGAAGTAACTAACCAACTATTTTGTGGACACCTCTGTAATTGTCTTTTGTGACCTTCCTGTTTGTATTCATCTATCTCCTTTCAAGTCTGTCCTTCACATATGTAGGAAGAATCTTTTTAACAGATATATCATTCTGATCTTATTCCTCGACTTCAAAGTTTAGAATAACTTTCTAATGCATACTGAATAAAATAGAAATGCCTAACTTGGGCACTCATACTTATATTTCCAGGTTTATCACAAACTAATCAGTTCCATGTCCTCCAGGTTTTCCTCTTATCTTTCCCCCTATCTTTGATCATGTAGCCCTCCATTCCTAAAATGGATTCCTTTCCCACTTTAGTCTAATAAAACCTTTCTCTTCCTTCAAGGTTTTCCTCAGGTGTCACATCCCCTGTGAAGCCTTCTCTTCCATTATCTCCTCCTCTTTTTTGTTCTTCCCTTCCAGATTATAAATGCTCTCTAGCTCTCAACTTTATCAAAACTCTTTGCCTCCATGTTTCCATTTTTCTCATCTTGAAAGGCCGCATGGCATAATGGATCCCATCCTGCTCCTGGAGTCAGTTGCTGCCTCTCATATTTGCCAGTTCTGTGATCATGGGCAAGTCATTTAAACTCCTTGATCTTCCATTTCCTCAGCTGTACAATGGGAATGTTTGTAGTGCTTAGCTCACAGAGCTTTTGTGAGATTCAAATGAGAATCTGTATAGTACACGCTTTAGAAACCTTCCAATTAATGTAACTGGAAATAAATTCCAGGTACTTACTTTCTTAGTACTTTTTAATATTACAGTTACTTGGGGACATGCCATTTCTTTGTATTATTAGATTGTAATCTCCTCAAGTACAAGGTCTATGTCTTATCTATCTTTATGTCCCTCTTTCCTAGTACCTAGAACCCTGAATACAATAGGTGATGAAATGATGGTGGCTGAATTGAATTTTGGGATTGAATGCAAAACACCGCTTAGGTTCCAAATGAAATGATCAGGAATAAGAGAAATGGCTTCAAGATGTTTCTGCTTTGGGGGGGAGCATACTTATTTTTTGATGAAATTTAAGCATACACTTCTTTTCCAAACATCCTGCTGAATTATACTGTTGGTAATGCTCATGGGGCTCTGAAAACAGCAACCATGGCAGCTGCCACCAGGGCCCCAAAGGTTAGGCTTCCTCTCTCATGGAAAGCAGCTGAACATATGGCCATCATAATGTTCTTGTTGTCTGGAGAAAGCAAGATTTACTCCACACCACGAATGTTAGGAAAATGTCTATGTAGGAAATTGGGGTGGGAGCGGGGTTTTTGTTTGTTTGCTTGTTGAAGGCAGGGGTGAACTCCTGCCAAATGGAACTGCAGCTGGGAAGCGAAGTGGACGTCGGAGAGAGATGCCCAGATGTCCATCATAGGACTTTCTCGCTAAGAGCCAAGGGCCGTTTCTGCCCTTTGCAGATCTGTCTGGTGAACATGTACTGCTACATGTGAAAGGGAAAGATATGATGGCAGATTTCAGGCCATATATAGGAAACCTTGCTTCCAGTTCTGTTTCTGCCCTTTGCAAAGCTTTGTAGTCCTATGAGATCATCTCCCCCTCTCTGAGCCTCAGTTTCCTCACCAGGAAAACGAGAACTAAAATACCATTTGCCCTCATATTCCATAGGATGTGGTGAGGAAAGCATTTCTCAAACACTACAGAAAAGGAGAATGGTGATGATGACAGGGATGACCAGCATGATGCTGGAATAAGTCAAACTTCAGTGAATGACCTGAAGACCTAAGGGAGTTTTGGTCCACAGATCAGGCAAGGCAACAGGAAGTTGCCCCTTTTGAATTGAATGGAGCCACTAAACAATTTCCTTGCTCTGCAGACATTTCACTAGCTTCCATGCCAACCCAATCTCTGGAGGAGCATAAACCTTTTCCTTTCCAGAACTACCACTTGGAGAGACCTGCTTTCTGGATTGGTTTTTACCTCAATGATCCACTACACCTAGTCCCGGGTCCCAGCCTTGCATCACTTTGCTCCCATGCTGAGAAACTTGGATCTCCTGCCTCCCTATTCCCACCTCACATAGACATCTTGATATTCAATTCTGGAGCCGGAAATCAAACCAGCTCTTATTATTCTGGGAAAGGGTGGCATTCAACTCTCCTAATGCCTCCAGTCACCACACCTGGAACTAGCTAAAACAAAATTATCTACCCCTTATATATGCTGTCTTCCGCCATTAAAATGTAAGCTCCCTCCTTAGAGCTAGCACAGTGCTTGGCACATACTGAACACTTAATAACAGCTAACCAATAGGCCCAGTAGAGCCACCTCAACCACTCCTTCCCATGCTTCACTGGGGAGGCTGGATTATTTTCTATGCTGACAGGGAACGAATGCTCCAGTTATATCTAATCAGAATCTCCACCCCAGCCCATTCCCTGCAAACCGACTTGTATGGCATACTGTTATTCTGTCCCATCTCACCATCTAGATAGCCCCCTTGCCCCCTCCACATAGTACACTTGGAGGAAGACCAGCGCTTTCCTTTCCCCCGAAATCAAATGACTCTCCCAGCTGGGGAGTAGAGACTGATCTTCCTTTGCTGCCAGAGGAAGGGTGATGAAGGGTGATCTCTAACTCTCAAGCTATTGACCTATCTGTCTCCTTCCTTTCATGATGAAATTCTTAGAAAAAGTGAAGTACACTAGCATTGACTTTCTCATCTCCAACTCAATTTGGCATCCTTTTATAATCTGCATTCGGAGAGGCTCTCTCCAAGGGTGATCTCTTAATTGCTAAATCTGATGGCCATTTGTCAGTTCTCAACTTTAACTCTTTAAAGCATTTGACAGGGTTGGCTTCCCTTCCTCCTGAATGAGTTTTTGAGACACTATTTGCTCCTACCTGGGCCACTCCTCCTCTTCTGATCCTCACCCCACCCTTTACATTTTGTCTTTTGTTTATATGTTGTTGTTGTTAGCCTTCTGTGTGTAATATAAACTCATGAAGGGCAGGCACTGTTTTCAAGTTTTCCTTTGTCACCCTGGCATGTTCTATAACAGGTGCTTAATATTTATTGAGCAGAGCCTAATTGACTCCTTTAGAATTTGTTCCCAAGTCCTCCATGCCTTGAACCTGATCTTCAAGTTCACCAAGAAGTAGTTAATTACTTTGGAGTACACTTCCTTTAGTTGCAAGCTAATGCAAGTCTTACCTTAGCAGAATGTGCCTGGTCATCTCTTAGGCAGAATGTGCTATTGGGGATCTTGAGTCAGGAAGATAATATAGCTGGAGATATCTTTTTGAAACCCAAAGTTCGGCCATCTTGCATCTTTGTGAGACAGCTCAGTTAATGAACCTGAGCTTTCCCCCTCCAGGGCCTGGCGAGCCAGCCAGCATAAGTAGGAGACACCTGGAATGGTGTAATCTGTGAGGTGTTTAGAAGGGGCTCCACCAGCCTTCCCAATGAATCTGAAATTCCCACTGTTAGGCTCTCTGGCCATGGGCATGTGAAAGGACTCACGGTATAGAAGTAGCCGTTTCACACATAAACATCTTTATTAAGATGATCTCGTTAACCCATCTTGTTAGGTCATCTCACTAACTCATTGGCAACCAGTGTCATCTAGTACAAAGTAGAGAGGGCTTTAAGGGACTGGCTTGCAAAAATGGAGGAGGGAAAGGTTTGGAGCATGAAAGCACTGGGCATTTGGGGGTGATAAGGGCTCTACTAACAAATCTGTAGAGAACAGAGTTCCAAAGACATTGCACTGAGGGCTGGCCCTGGAATGTCCTCCTCCCCCATTCCCTGTCCCCTCTCATTGCAGAGAGTAGGGATTTTTGTGTGAGGAACTAAGAACTCTCCAGTGGCTATGAAGTTTTTGAATGTCTTCAGAATGCTCATTATAGTAAAGATCACTCTCATGTGGAATATTTTCTTGTTTAATTTTCTTTTATTGTTTTGCTCCAACATTTGGAAGTTCCTGCTATTTCTTTCCCTTGCTATCTGCCTTGATGGAACCCAACTGAGTTTTCCTACAGTGCTTCTCTTCTTCACTACAGGAAAGAATGCTGGACTTGGAGCCGAGACACTTTTTACAACCGAACTCTGCCTTGTATCTTTGTACATGGTACATAATCTCTCTGGACTTCATCTGTAAAACAGGTGAGTTAAAATGACCTCACAGTAATCCTTAAGGTCCCTTCTGATTCTCCTACTCTATGATTTATATTTTCCTTCATGAAATCTGTACTGTCTTTCATGTGTCAAAATGTAGAAAACAATTGAAAAGCATGTGGGGTTCATTTCCCAAATGTACCAATTTACTGTCACAACTGCATTTAAAAAACATTATGTTTTAGTGGTTTCCAAGGCTCCTAATTGTGATTTTTAAAATATAGATTCTATAATGATATAGAATGAAAAAAAAAGATGAATGTGAAAGCAGCTAGGAAGAGCAATTTGTTTATCTAATAGTGTTTCATATGAAATATGATAGAAAATGAAATATACTGATTGTCATTATTCTAATGCTTTTAAATGCATTTGCCTCTTGGGCTCAGGGAATAAGAAGTACTCCTGCTGGGTTTTTAAGAAAAATGACCAGAATAAATTCAAGTACCTAATTTGGGATGTTACTGCAAAGAGCATTGGAGTCGCGTTTAGCTGGGAATGGCAAGTGTGGGCAGGGGTACAGGAAGAACCATGAACAAATGTGGTTCTGAAAGCCTCCAGGCCCAATGAGCACAGCAAATCCTTTAACAGAGAATTTCATTTTATGAGGGCCAGGGTTCCCTTAGCAAACGATCCCTATTTTGATGTCCAATATAATCAGTGGCGATATATTGCCCAATCCCGTGCTTCACTTTTATGAATAGAGGTGCATTTTCAACATGTCACCTTACTTTATTGTGTATTACATGCAGATTGTACTTTTGGTGGGAAATGCTGTCCAGGAGAACTACCATTGTTGTTGTTTTTTTTTTTCTGTTTGTTTATTTGTTTATTTTTTTGTTCTTAAAGGACACAAATGTTAAGATAAGGTTAAGATTTGGTTTTTCTTAAATACTTCTTTGGCATAGGGATAATATTAATGGCCTCCTTTGATATTACATAAAATGCTGAAACTGAATTGGGGGGGGTTGTATCAAAGTGGAGACTGTATCTAACTCTACTCAGCTTTTGTCACTCCAACGTGAATCCGTAACTAATATGTAAGAGAGAAAACATGATGAAGATGTCATTTGTAAAGGGTATTTCCAAACAGGATGACATTTAAGCTAGTCTTCAGTCTGTCATGTGAAGTACAGATTAGTATGGTGGAATTGGCAGGTTCTATATCCCCATACCCTTTGTCCTTCAAAATAAGCTTTCCGTGGTCCTTTTTTCCCCCTTTACAAGAAGACTTGCTGTAAACTGCTTGAGCAGATACCACGTTACAGCATTTGGGCTATTCACTTCTGATGTAGCTACCATCATGTTTATTGGACACCATTTGTGCTTTTGACAAACGTAAGATTAAATGAGTCCTAAGTATTGGTTATTTGGGTGAGCGAAGCAAATAAATAACACAAGTGTAAATCAAACCAAGTTTGGGAAGTAAATGTAACATGTGCCATTTATATAATTATGCTATGTGGAGAAGAATTATCTGTTGGTTAATCTATTATAAATGGTAAAATTAATTATTTAGAGCCATTAGACACTCAGAGGTCCGTTCCCCCGCTTATGTTCCCCACATCTGACTTCTAATGAAGTCAATGGGGATTTTGTCCAAATTCCAGGGGAGAGTTTTTCCTAAGTACTTTTCCAAAGACATTACACACATTTAATTGGTGGGCATTTGAAATAACAAGCATTTCATCCATTAAGTAGCTGACACATTGCTGCAATTTCACAGTGCTTTTATTTCAGAACTCATTTTAATACAATAACAGAGTCTCAACACAATTCACAGAAAAGCATAGAACACATCTAACCAAACAAGGGGTAAGTGCTATTAGATAAGAATATGCTTACAATGGTAGAAATTAGGTGTTTTGTTTTTTTTTAAATTGTGGTGATTTTTTTTTCACCACAAAAATGAGTTTTTGTATGACAACTTCTGTCAACAATGAAATAATACTTCCCAAAACAGAACATGCAATTCCTACTTAGATATAATAATCAGAAAATAGTAAAAGGACCACTCAAATTTTGATTATCATAAAGAATAAAACAAAAAGAACTAAATATCTTAGCCATCAGATTCTAAACATTTCATAATCACCTCACAGATGCTCTCTCCGGGATATCCACACAACTTTCTTTCACTTAAAGAATCATGGCAAACACTTGAAAACATTTCAAAATAATTGTAGTAAAAATGAAAAATTTGGCAACATAAACTACAGGATAAAGACACCTAAAAACCCTTATAAAGCTATATGAATGCGTTCTTTTAAACTATATGAATGCACTGCTCTTAAAACTATATGAATGCACTGCTCTCATCAACTGTTGTATATCATGTGAAAACACAGGTCTTCCTGATGTGACAATACAGAAAATCACAGGTCATCAGCAAACTCACTGAGGTTTCTGGGTAACTGATGTTTCTATCCCTTTTTATTCCATATAAACTATTCCTCACACTGTAATTATAACTCTCGTTTCCTGTATTTTCTTTAAGGTTAACCAACCTTAATCATCTCACTTCTTTACGTTGCTAGGTCCTTTGATATCCAAGACTAAATAAGCAGACCACGAGGAGCAGCACTTGGGTCACTTGTATAGTATCTTTGTGATCCGTCTTGATTAACATATGTGTGGATGGACTGTTTCAGCTACAGGGACTAAATCTGGGCCCCTTTTGCATCAAAAGATGTCCAACCTGTTTAATTTTTTGTACTCTTCTGAGAGCATATTTTATGTAGTTGTATCTCTTTTAACATTTAGCCTTTTGACACGACATTAAAGAGTAATAATGTGGTGTCTCAATTAGAAAAACAAAACTGCGACCACACAGGGCAGCTGTCCTAAATCAGAAACAAATATTCAGATTGAATTTGGTCACTTTGTCTTTATCTAGATGAAGCTGGAACTTCCAGGTACTGGGATGTCCCCCACACACACACACAAATAGGCTAGGCTGTCCAGAGTCAATTCAAACTTTGTTTCACTTCACTTTAGCATCCCATCACAGGCAAAAGCAAGTGTGTTTTTTCGGATGCATTTGAATTTTTTTTAAAGAGGAGCAGCAAAATGGTTTTTTTGTTTTGTTTTGTTTTTAAATTTATTTATTTACCAATTCTGAGCTCTCTATGTCACCTTTAGCTGTAATGTTAGTCATCTGTCAACTGGCATACCAAGCTATATCAACTGCATGCAAGTCAAGCCTGAAAATGTGGCCAGCAAACAAGTATAGCTCCTCCCCGGTTTGAGCAGGCTGAGGCAGAGCAAATTTAAGCAATGACAGAATATGGGCAATCTGAAGGCTCTCCTTTTAAAATACCTTGAACCCAAATGGACTACTGTTATAATCTGTAAAGGTACATTCGTTTTAAAAATAGTTTCATTCTGTGGGAAAGTTTATTTCAAAAATATTTTGTGAATTTTGACTTACACATCACAATTTTAATTCTAAACTAAATTTAGTTTTTTTTTAAATGTTTTAATTATTTAAAAAATAATTTTCTGAAATTTGCTTAAGATGCCAGCCCATTAACTCTTTCAACCCCTTCCCCTCAAAGTGCAATTTCACATCAATCTCAATTCTGGCATCTTTTTATTGAGCAATCAAATTAAGATATTTTCCTCCTTTAAAATGCCTAGAATTACTGCTTTATTCAGATTGAAAAGTACACATTCATCTTCAGAATTATAGTGAATTATATAGTGTGTGAATTATTAAGGCTATTGTCCAACAAGGGAAATTCTGAACAATCCGACCCCTCTTAAACTGGATTCTCCATCTATACCTGTGTGAAAATCTCTTTCAATGAATAAGACTGCCCTTCATATAATCAAAATCCTGCTTGACCCTAAGCAAGGATTGATGGTTAGTAGGCTAAGCATTAAGCACGATATAGATTTCTTTTAATTTTTTAAAGACACTGAGTGAGAATAAATGGAATTTCTCCACTCGGGGAGTGGTATCATTAATGTTGGCAGGTAGTAGGAAAGGTAAGAGTTCCTCATGTTACGAGAAGCAAAAATTATGAATGTTCAGTCTTGGGGTAAATAAGTGTCAACATGGAGGAAATTTAAAGATTATCTTAAAGATTTGGACACTTCTTTAGAGGTATTCTCATCAACTCAAGTAAATATGTGTTGGCTTTCATGGCTATAATGTACTAAATAAAGACATGCTTTTATGTTTCTAAAAATAAAAAAAAAAAACCTTCTCCGGCTCAGCTTCTGTTTTGGTATCTGTATTATTTACTCAAAAGATGATCATGTTTTTCACACTGAATTAAGATGGACTTAGGTTCATTTAAAAAGAATGATATTTGACCATTAAAGAGTTATGATTTTTTTTTTACAATCTCATATTTAAAGGGCTTTTGCGGTCATTGAGATAAAATAACTCCAACATAAAACAGATCTGGAGGAAACAGAGGTAGGGCTTACTCCATAAATTATCATTGTCTTTTGAAGTCTTATTTTTCTAGTAGAAATCATTGCCTTGGAGTTTTGGCTGTATGTGGGTCATAGGACTTATGTAATCCCTGTGGGAATGAAGAAAAGCATTCACGATAGCTCACTTATATTGCTTGATGCTCCTTCAAAGTACATACAAAAACAGGGTATTTTTCTTTGTTTCTAACACTTAATAGATCCATGAAATACTACACTGAACAGAACAACTCCTTGACAAAAAATGACTTCATACCTTTTATACCTCATCCTTCCCTGTGTGCATGTATGTGGTGGGTGGTTTTGATGTGTATCATGAGTTAAATTGTGGTAAGTAGTGTATCAGGATAAATTCTAGTTAGTCCCTTTCCTCAAAAGTCATCAAACTCACGTAAGATTGTTTTTTGTCATGAAGCATTTGAAAGCAATGCTGCCCCACTGCTGTAGCTCTTGTTCCATGTTGTAAAATGAACTCAGGTTACTTCTTAACCAAAAACACTTAATCATTTTTTATCCCAATTTTCTCTACATATTAGTTAAGGAAAGGTTTTTACATATAAGTAATAAATTCCACCCCGCCTCGGACACACATACAACTCTGCCAGATGATAATAGGTTTGAAAGTCATAAAATATAAGAACATTCTGGTACCAAGTACCCTATGTTTGTGGGCTACTAACATTGTTTTATCAAGTGAAATTCTACTACTAAACCAAGATGTTCTTTCAGATGGGTTTTCTGACAAGTCAATCTAACATAGTAAGCCTCAGCCTAGAATACATGCAAAGATGGTCATGGGTTGGGAAGTAACATTTCCCATTTCCTGAAATGGAATGAATTCTGTCCAATATCGAGCCAGAGTCTTGAATGATCGGTACTCCCTCAGGAGATCTGAAAGTCACTATTCAACTGTCTGAGTGAGAAATGTCCCAACTAATTTCTCAATGATCTGAAATAATAAGGCTTCCCAAAGCACTAGTTTACGCTGTATGAATTGCTTATACAGTAGGAGATTCTAATGTTCAACATATAACATATTAGGCAGATGGTTGGGCAGGGGAAACCTGAAAAAAAAAACAAGACCATTCACAATCCCCATTTAAAGATTGTCTCTCCATTAGTACCTTCTTTGTTTCAGGTGCAGGTTTCCACTTGACAGAAACTATGTAAATGCCAGTAAATTTTGTCCTCCAATGGAAAAGTACATTGCTGCCATCAAAGTCTCATAGAGAAGTTAATTTGCCAGGAGTAATCGTGGTCCCATCGATAACATCTTCAGCAGAAGATCTTGGGGATTCTTCTTTGTAGGCTGTAAGAAATTCGCATTAAGAAGCAGATAGATTCTTGACAGCTAGGTATACTCAAATACTTTCAAATGGTTAGGGTTCAAAGTGAAATGCTACTTGCAGATAACATATTCCCCCCTTCCAAGGCAATCAGGGTTAAGTGACTTGCCCAGGGTCACACAGTTAGGAAGTGTTAAGTATCTGAGACCACACTTAAACTCAAGTCTTATTGACTTCAGAGCTGGTTCTCTATCTACTGTATGCCACCTAACTGCCCCAGATAACATCATTTTTACTAACTCGTCATTATTATAATTCTTTAGATCTTGCCACAGAGAATTTTCATATGTGTTCTTGTCAAATGTTTCATAAACATATAATAAAACAAATGGCCCAATGATTTCAACTAAGAATATGCTAAGGGGAGAATATGACTTACTATCTTTCAATGAGAGTGAGTGTGTGTTAGTTGTGTAATGGTGTGAAAAATGTCAGATCTCAAAAATATTTAGTTGAAAATTACAGATGTGTGCACTTTGGGGTCTGGTACTAATAGAAAACAAAACCTTATTGAAATACTTAATAGTTTAAAATGAATATAAGATTTGTAAAAGAAAGGAGCATAATGAGTTTAACTGTATAACGCAATGTAAAATGGAGAACTCAGAATGCAAATCAGAAACAACAACAAAAAAAAAAAACTGTAAATCTTCTACTAGTGTTACATACATTCACCCTGGAGGATACCTTCAACTTCTCTGCATCTTCCCCCAGAATGTTGTTCCCAGGTGAATTAAGTATGTGAAGAGGGGGAAAAAAAAAACAAAAAAAAAATGTTATATCTCATAGGTAGATTTGCAAAAGATATATCCGATCAGGTAAGTAAATATCAGAGAATCCATCCTTTAGAAGGTCCACTTGTAGAATAAATTTCAGCGTTCAGGGGTAAACTGACACAGGGAGGTACTCAAGTGGCATGGGGGAAACTGATCTTTGGTAAAGACAAAAAAGAAACTCCAAATACTTCATTTCCTGTTCGTGAAGTCATCTGCTCCTATCCTATACAAATTTCTATCTCTAAGGAAACTGTAAATGCCACTATGAAAAAAATTTCCAAATGCCACAACCGTGGCTGGTGTCATTCCCTGTTTGCCACTTAGCTTATGTTTTAGTTGGACAATTATTTACAGAATGCTTCTGCATGTGGAATTTGTCATTTATCATTGAGAAAACCCAAATCACCTGCACAAGTATTCATCATATCTTTTGTACTGATGGTTTTTCATCTTTCCAGCCACATAGATTCGAAAAAGAATTTTGTCAACTCAATGATAAACGGAAATCTCATTTGTAAGATAATGAACAGCCCGATTTCTCAAAAAAGAACATTTGGACTATATAAGGTAGATTTGTGCATTTGACCCTATATTGATTCAAAGAAGATCCATGCTTGCTGCAGCCATCATCTTAGTATCTTCTGAATCTGGGATCTCTGAAATTAGGTAGTTCTATTTGTCAAACACTTGGAACATTTTCTTGACGTGGTAACTGAAAGGTTGAAGTCATACACATGGTTCTGGTAGTGTTTAATTAGGAAACTTCATGGCACCTGGCATCACTACGCATCTGTATTTGGAAACTAGTCTCTTCTTTTCCATCAAAGATGAAAACACTTCTGATTCATTTCTTAGGAACATTCAAAAGTCATTGTAAATGGTTAAAGTCACAGTTTTTTTTTTTTGTTTGTTTTGTAATTTGGTTTTTTTATTCTTGGCTGTCTTTATGGATGATAGATGATATAAATTGGGACTGATAGGAAATAACTGGTAAGCTGAAAAAAAAATCCTAAAATCAATGGGATTTGAAAACTTGCTTTCAGGAAGTCTTTATTTCAGCTGGTTCTCTGCTCTAATTTCACTTAACCCAGACCACCCTGCATTTGAATATGCAGGGGGTATGACTGGTAGATGAATGGATGTCCATGAGCCATGTAGTAATTGTTGAAATTTGTATCGGTGACATAGGGAGCAGGCTGGTAATAGCAGGTCACGTTGGCTGTGTTGGGAATGATGTTTTGTTCTCCAAGCACTTTTAGAGCCATGATGGTGATCATATTCAGGGTCTGTCTTCTTTCGTGTCCCATGAGGCAGACGGTGCTTTCGTTGACAACACCACGCAAGGTCATCAGGTAGTCATATTTGCTGTTATCTTCGCCTACGAAATGGTTATGCAGGTAGGACTCAATCTTCTTTTGTTGATCTGCCACATCAGGAAAATCAATGAAGAATCTGGAACACATGTAACGTTCCAGAGTTTTGATTTCGGTCTCACATGCTGGCTTGAAATCACGGACGAGTAGGTTGCTGTACTTGAGAAGGCCTCCACCTCTAATTTCTTCAGGATTTCTGGTGGAAATAAGCTTGCGGAGCAGATGATCCAGTGCTTCTTCGAAGTCTCCATACATGCTTTCGGCCACAATCACAGGGGAGGATTCTTCGGTCAATACATAATCGGCATCTCTGTAGACATCCAGAAGGTTGCTTAGGATTATCTGAAAGGAGTCGACGCTGAATTCAAATTGACGTCTGAGTGAATAAACAAACTTGAATTCCATATTCTTCCCAGTGTTGTTTGACAGAGAAATGAGACTCCAGCGATCATGTTCAGTGGAAACTTTCACCATCTTCTCAACATAAGCATCTTTCATGATCTGGACTGTGAGCTTTTCTTTACTGACGCCTTTTGGTAGGAAATCTTGCAGACAATTCAGAACAACTTCCTTGACAACGTGAAATTCATGCTCATCTAGATACGCAATACGAAAAATGATGTCGATATCTTTGTAAGTGGTTCCACACTGCCTTGCGAGGATGTGGCTAGCTGTTGAGCCATTCAGACGGATATCTTTGATGACAATTGCTTTTTTCTGGAGCTCATTTTGTACCACAAGGATGAAATCCTTGGTCTTCACATCCAGTGTTGGGAAATTTCCTCTTCCATGAATTGGTATTGCTTCGTTTAACACGTCATGTAGTAGTTTAACTTGATCCCAGCTGAGATAGCTGAATCTGCTCTCTAAGCTTTCAGCCATTGTTGTGTCTTTAGGGGTAACTAGAGATTAAAAAAAAAATTAAAAACAGGTTAGATTTAAGTAAGTTGTAGCATTATATTAAAAACTTGAAGGAAAAAAAAAGTAACTCCCATTACAGAAAATAAGTGTTACTTTGGGGCAGTAATAGGGATCTTAAATCTTAAAAGTGTGATTTTAAACTTGAATAGTAGTCACAATGAACTTATGAAAACCATTAAAATCCATTGATATATAGAAACAGCTAAATTTTCAAGACAATATTTGACTTCCAATAGATTTATAATTTATTGCTGGTGGTCTTCCTTGCACTCTCTCTTCAACTGGATTGATAATTTAGTTTATTTGGATGATGGTGTTCATCTAATTTGTGATATAGTAATAAAAGTATGCATTTGTGGCCCTCAAGTATTTTACAAACATTACTTATTCAGATAGAAATTCAATATGGTGACTCTACTAATGCTTGATTTCATAGGATAAAAAGTTCTAGGTAAAAAAAAAAGTTGAATCTCAGTAACACAAAAAGCATAAGTATTTATTTATACATAAGTATTTCAAGGATCCATCAGTTTGTAAGTACTCCCTACCAAAACAGCTCACAACCTTTCTGTGACTTGATCTTCAAGAGTTGCTCTGACTAAAAATTCATCACTTGAGGGCAGCCCTGGAAATGAGCTTATTGGAATTTAGGCTGGTCTCTGGTACAACAGTCTCAGAGAGTCTGTATTCAAACCTTTCTAGCCTGTTCGAACCTGCCATTTGGCAGATTCTGAAAACTCAGAACTTTTTGGAAGTGTGATACTCCTACCATTGTTGTACTAAACATAATAGGTATCCAATATGTATCTGTTGTCTGAACAAATGATTTCTACCTATTTGATGATGTCCTCCTTTCATAGGATGATAGATGAAGGACAAAGGTGTATTGTAAAAACAGTGTACAAAGAGTTGACCAAATCTGTCAATGCCAAGGATTTTTTACTCTTATTATTAGTAGGTAGTTTGAATAACTTAAAATGAATTACTAATATGTAGAATTTAGAGAATAGCCTTACTGCAAAGAATTCAAATGACTTTCACAAAAGCTAATCTTATTTATCTTTCCAACATCTGTAAGATAGCTAGAAAAATGACCTCCATTTTATGGAAAATTAAAAATGAAAGACAAAAAATTTTTAGACCCTTACAGTTATCAAAAAAAGGCAACACAAACACCAGCTACCTAAGCATTCAAAATGCTCAGTGCAGATGTGCAAGATGATCTCATGGAATTTCACAGGGGAGGGGAGGGGGGAGTATGCAATTAAATTTGTGTTATGTGTATGAACACCATGGATGCAATTAAATATAATTATACAATTAGGTAATTAGGTACAATTACAGTGATTACATGAATCTTCAAAGACTCTATTAAGCAGCCTGTGCCAAATAAGTCTACAAAAGTAAATAAAATGTACAGTTAAGCATGGAGTCTGAAAATTCAAACCACCAATTTGCCACAGGCTACCAAAAGCTTCCTTCTATCTTAAAGGCATAACCTGGGGCTGAGGCACTTTTAACCTGGGGCCTGGTTCACTCTTCTGACTATATATCCAAAGGGTAAGGAGTTTAAATGAAGCACATGAAAATGGTTATTTGGGCTATTTAGAATGATAGAAAAATCTGGCCATGTTCAAGACTGTTGTCCTTGTTGAATTTGAAGTCAGAAAACAGAAATTTGAATCCCGGTTCTGCTATTTATTACCTGGATGACTTGGGCAAATGACTCACTCTCTCTTTTGGGGCTTCACTTTCTCATTTGTAACTAATCTATAAGATCCCTTTGAATTCTAAATCTACGATCCTATCCCTGAACAAATATAGTATTTGAAACTAGGACATCTTTTAAGATCCTAAGTATTTTACAGATATGGAATTTATTAATGGCAGTACAATATAGTCTCTAAAGTGTCTCAAGATAATTTGAGAATGAGAAACCTTCCATTCTCTCTGTCTCTCTTCCCTCATATACATATATATACATATATATATATGTATATGTATATGTATATGTATATGTATATGTATGTATGTATGTATATATACACATACTTATTTATGTTGTCTCCCTCATTAAAATGTAAATTCCTTGAAGGCAAAGGCTTTGTGTCCTTTGTGAAGATCAATGAATTTCTCAAATAAAAGGTTCAGATATGTAAACAAAAAACATATTAATTGACTAAATAGCAAAAGACTCCAAAAAGATAGTTTTTTTTAAATGTTATTTCCTAGGTAATTGGCAGAAAGTGTAAAATAAAAATTGTAGAGATAATTTGCCCATTTTGGTTAGCCACGGTTCTTGGATTTGCAATACAAGCAAAATCCATACATTTCTTAAACTATAATTTTGTCTTAATATGCACATGGATTTTGTTCAATAAACTGTCACCCTGAAGACTGAAACATAGATATTTTCTAAGCCATGTGAGCAGAAAAAAGGATGAAAATGCTTTAGCAGTTTGTAGCTAAATTCCATTAATCTTCTCAAAGGTTATAAATGCCGCTCACTTTAAAAAACAAACAAACAAACCAACAAACCTTCCATCCCAACTCATGGATCAATTTTGTTATATTTCTTGGAAACTTTCGATTAAAAATCAGTAAAAAAAAACAATTTTATAAACTCAAAAGGTAAATTAACTTCCAGAAATAATAGAATAAAAATGACAGCATTAAGGGAATTGAAAAGCAGAATGTCCAGATTTTCTAAAATGATGATTTTAAACTTTCTTGCTCAGAACATACATTCAACTATATCGTAGTAAGTACTATTTCAATTTGATAATTACAAGGTCTAGCTTCTCTCTTGTTATAAGCAATGATCTTATAGCAGAAACTAGTTTTTCAATAAAATGATTCATACTGTTATTAGATTGGGAGCTAGACATGGAAAAACATATGATGAAAATTCATTTATTGTTCTGAAAGAGTTTTTGGCCAGGAGGAAAGCCGATGTAGAGAAGGGCCTGATTTCTTCTCTAGATCTGGAATCCTGATTGCTTCAGAAAACTGCCCCACCATCATTTTCACTCTTTTCATCTTCAATGTCCACATCTGCAGGGTCCTTCCCTGCTGCTTATAAACATGCTCAAGTCTCCTCAGCCATGTACCTCCCGCTGTCTCTTGGATATCTCAAAGTGCAGCTATTCTGACATACCACATTTCCAAAGATGTTAAAAGACAAAAGTATGAGTAGCTTTCTGGAGAGTACTTTACGCCTGCTTCTTGTCACCCTTAAGAAAACTACTCAACAATATGATAAAAAGGTTCATGTAATTTTAATGACACCCATATTTCATTATGGAGAATAAACTGATTTAATTTTAATTTTAAAAATCTTTTATAGGGCCATTTATTTTTTTGCCTTGAAAGGTAGCATGAAAGAGACATTACAATTCTGCCATGATCCCAAATCCTTTTTATTGGAGAAAAATAGAAATCAGTGCAAGTTTAGTTTTTAGTTCTTTAGACTCCTCCACATAGTTATCATGAGGCTCTATTCACTAAGCCCATCGTAATTATCAGGAATGAAATTTAAAGAGAACAAACTACATTTCAGCTATCAACTCTGAAAATATTTCCAAGAAATTACTGCAGAGGTTGAGATTTTCTGACTCAGACAATTCCCAAATGGGACAACTCCTACCATCGCACTGCCTTCTTAGATTCACCCCCTCACGTATTGTGAAGTATAAGCTCACAGGTTTCAGTTTGGATGAGGTGTTAAATAAAAGAAAACTTCAAGCAGCTCAAATTCATAATGGTATCATATTTTATCACCTACTTAGTTTAGAGAGCAGCAACCTGCCATAGCTTGAAGATGGGAATAAGATTTGAGTTTTGAGTTTTAAACACTTTTACTAACTAGCCGTAGTACTTGTGACAAATCATTTACCCTGTGTCTCAGTTTCTTTATCTGTAAAATTGGGCTCTAATTTTTAAAAAAAATACAAGCTTCTATCTGCCAGGAGAAAAGGGGTTTAGAAAGATTTTTGTACCCTCTATCACCCCCCCACTCTATGTTAGAACATGAACAAAGTTGGCAACCCTGAAATCTCAGGCCCAGTAAACATTTATAATTCTGATTTGTTTCTCCAGATTGTTCACTTTAGAACGAATTGTACAACTAAAAAAGCTTTAATGTATGGGTGGAAAATTTAAGTTTTAAATATGTGGTTTTTAGACTTATGTAGTGCTCACATAAATAAAAGACTTAATTTAATGGACTGAGAAAAACACATACTGTAGTTAGGTGATATGTACTGGTATTAATTAAACATTAGTACCCTACTTGAAATACAAACTGCCTTTTATATGCCTTGATTGAAATTAACACAAGTAAATGTAATTAGTCACTTTTTAAACACTACTACATCACATCTAAATTATTTGAATTGAATTTCAAAATCTTAAAAAAAGTATGGCCTTATTGTACTTAGCTAATCTATTCTTTGATCCTCAATCCACATCCGTCCTTCTGTCCAACAAAATTAAGCAATCATTAAATGTACTGTGCTAGGCACCAAGCTATTCGTGCTAAGCATTATATTGGTTTTTGTGGCAGAATAAAAAGTAAAAGATATAATTGTCTCTTCCCTCAAGTAGCTCACAATCAAGTAGATAAAGGGAATAAACATGAAATTATTAGAGAATGCTGAAATGTTATGTTTATGTATTTCAATTTACACGAGTTCAAAGAGGGAGTGCATAATTGTTCTACATTCTTCTTTTGTGGGAGAGGAGGGAGGACAAAAATGGCTACATAGAACTGAAAATAATATATATCCCTGGCTTTACAACAACGATGGTGCACTGCAATCACCAGGCACTTTACTCGACACTCATCAACTTGAGTTGAATACTCATTCATACATCAAAAATCTGCACCTCAGTAGTGTTTCCCCCTTGGGATGGGAATAACAACAGCGCACATTTTTGTGTCCTAATCAGAAACACTTCAAAGATACATCCTCCATAGCCAGCTGTTCTTTCATTAGGAGGAGATGTGGCTATCTTTGGCCCCTACTTGCATATTTTTGTTTTGTTTTTTTAATTTTCCCAAGGGGTATTTCTATTCTGAACTTCTGTTGCCTAGTATCAGTACAAAACAGAAGAGTCTCTAAGAGCCTCATTTCTTGATTTTTATACTTAGGGAAGCCTACTTGTGGAGCATTTCTCATTATTCAGTCTCCACTTTTGACTCTCTGGTGTTTTACTTGCTGAAGAAACAAGGTGTTATCTCTGGGCCCTCTGCTTCTAAATCTTCACCTTGAGAGTCTTGGACATTTTCATTGTTTTTGGGGAGAGGCAAAAAGGGAGGATGGCTTAGCTTCTGTCTGCTATCATTCAGATATGCGGAGCCGCTGCCCTCTGTTCACATGGCCTTGAGTCTTGTACAGAACACATGAGTCTGGGGCGGGAGTGGGGAATTCATAGGGAGGCTCCTCCAAAAATTCAAGAATGTGACAAGCAAAAGTATCATAAGTGTCCAATCCTAAGCACAATGGCTGTTTGTATAGTAGGCTCTTGATAAATATTTATTGACTGTGTCTGTGTGTGTACACACTCTTTAATACGAATATAGTCTTTGTGCTTGAACTCTCATCCACAGGAGTATGTTCTTTTATGTCAATCACACAAACAATCAGAACTCATGGCAGATTTAAGATTTACTTATCTGACTTATAATTTGCCTTTTGATGTGACTGCAAGCTCAGTATGAGCTGGCCATATGATATAGCAAGCAAAATGGTTAAAGTGACCTTAGGCTGCATTAAGAAGCATGGGGTCATGAGTTCAGAATGTCCCACTATTCTCTAGTCAGATCACATCTAGAATATTTGTATTGTACTTAGTTCTGGGCACCACATGAGGAAATTGGAGACTGTATAAGAAAGCAAGCAGAGTGCTAAAAAGCCTCATATTAATGCCAAATGAGAACTGAGGCTTATATACTCTGAAAAAGTAAGAGATATAGGGAAGCCATCTCTTTCTTCAAGTACTTGAAAGGCTGTCATATGTGGAACTTTATTAAACTTGTTCTACTTGGTCCCCAAGGTGTCAGACCCATAGATGAAAGTTACAAATTTTGACAACATATGGGAAAAATCCTGAAAAATCTGAGGTCATGAAGAAAAAGACTGGATGACCATTGATTAGGTATTTTATAGATTAGATTCTTATTTACATAAAGGGTAGATTAGATGCTCTTTGCGATTTTTGAGATACATTGAAATTCTGAGAGAAAAGTTTTAGTCCCCCAAGTAGGAGGAAAAATCTGACTAGATCTAATTTTACTTTTAAGACTGTTTTTAAATCTTAAAAAATACAATATTGAAAGTAATCCTAATTATAGTCAATTCTTAGTTATCTCATATATAGATAGTTACTTTTGCAATGATCTATGGTAGAATAGTTCAGTTCAGTTTCTTTTCAGTAGCCTCGTCTCGATTGTACAGTTGCTACGTGTCCTGGAAATGTTTATTGGCTGACTTGAGCTACAAATCCCAAAATATAACATCTTACCCACAAAGAACTTATATCCTGCTGATGAGGTACATCATGTATAAAGATAAGCAGATACACTCATCAGCTTTATTGAATAATCTAATCTAAATTTGCTACCCAGAACACAAAGACCAACTTCTGGTAAATGGGTAAGAAAAGAATACTAGTTTGTTACATGTTTTCTTTTCTATTAACAATACTTGGCTTTTAGTTAGTGTTCATAGCCCATTGGTGTGTGTTTCCTGAGCTAGTTGTGGATATGGATGTTTGTGGAAATGCAAAAATATTTTCAGAGGCTATAAGTCCTAATCCCAGCAAGAGCTCTTATTACAATGGCTCTATGACCCTATAACATGAACAATTTATCCCCAGAAAGTTAACAGTTTAAACAAAGCATAATAAATGAAATTACCTAACAAATTTTCCCTCAATATGACCACACACACACACACACACACACACACACACACATATATATATATATACATATATATATATATATATATATATATATATATATATATATATATATATATATATATATATATATATATATATATATTGCTGATCCTGCTGTCTGTCAATCATTTACCTCTGTCAGTCACCCTTTCCTTTCCTTCTTTAACACTGGCCATGATTCACATGGCTGAAGTAAACAGTGATGATGTGAAAAAGGTCAGGCTTTAGATCAACAGTTGCTACAACTTAAGTGAAAGTCTGGCAAATCAAGTCAATTTGCTGTTTTCATGTGAGGATATACAGAGATTGACCTGTAAGACTTGCTGTTTTGCCTTTTTTGGGGGGGGGAGGGGGGGCTGAGGCCATTGGGGTTAAGTGACTTGCCCAGGGTCACTCAGCTAGGAAGTGATTTGCTTTGTTTCTGGCAATCTAAGGACTGGGTGTCACTTCTACCTTAGGAGTGGGATAATTATGGCAGAAAACACAATTATGGTGTGATTACAATATTCTTTCTCAACCCTCAATCTTAATATCTATCTATATAGGAGAATTTTCTAGTCACCCATGGCCATTGGGCTATTATTTTTCTCTGTCTTTATTTATCTGTGCACTGTGCTTTCAGGGAGAATGTGAAAACACTTAGATTTACAATGGAAGGCCTTCTGCCAAATAATACCATTAATATGATGACAACAAAAAATAGGAACCATAATCTTGTCACTGATTAGAAACAAGAGCCAACCATGGGAAACTATAGGGGGCATAAAAGCAACAAGAGAATTCTTTTTGAAGAATCATATCTTAAGAGTAATCTCATTCACATAATAGCTATCCCCAGATCAGGCAGAAATCCTAGCAATAATTTAGTATGGAAACAGTGGTGATCAAGGCTCTGAAAAAATTTATGAAGGCAACTGAGTATTCTGGTCAGTCTTCCTGGCCAATAGTTTCACAAAAAAAGCTACATCCCTGCCATTTCTCAAAAGTGATCTTATAAAATTATAAAATTACTTCTTATGATGTAAAGAAAATTGCAAAAAAAGAATAAAATGTTATAAAGTTATCACTCAGAATCTCCCTTTCTTCACTTTGGTACCCAGCAAGCCACAGGACTGAAATAGGGCTTACAACATCTATGATTCTAGGACCAACATAAAAAAATTAGGTAGCAGGCCTTAAGGAAGATTAATGAGCATTGCTTTCCCCTATTCCCAATTCTTTTCTATTCCTTTTTTTGACTTCATGAGCCATTTTGTTCCCATGGCAGAAGGATGAATTTATATAGCTATAGGTACATACTTGGTCCATTGACTTAGTTGAGAAATTATAAAAAGGAGTATTATGGGTAGGATTAAGAGTGAATGGAATGGGTGAAAATTTTGAATCTACTGACATTTTGAAATGTAGCTTAAAAACTAATACAGATGATTTTAGGAGTTTGACAGCGAAGGGGAAGAAAAATACAATATAATAGTTTGAGGAATTGGCTAGATCACATGAAGGTATTTGGAATTTACTAGTTCACAACTTTTTCATTTTTAGTAAAACTTTCCTCTCTAAAGGTTTACCCTTGGTAACTTCATTTGCTTTCATGAGTTCAAGGATTGTCTCTATACAAATGACTTCTACATCTATCTATTTCCAGGACTTCATTCCCACACTCATCACCTGACTTGTTTGCTATTTACTACTAAATGTTTTGTTGACTTCTCAGTATGTCCAAAACAAAACTGCTTATCTTCCCCTGTAAATTCTGACATCAACTTCCCACCTTTTGTCTGGAGAATCACCTCCTTTTCAGTGTGCCAAGTTAAAAACTCTGGAATCAGTCCCTGACTCTTGCTTTCCTTTCACTCTCTCATTTATTACTGAGCTGCTAGATAATCCTTAACTGTACTTGGGCAAAATCTGGCTCCTTTTCTCTCCACTCACATAGCCAGTCTTTAAGGGCAAAAAATTGTTATTTTTTAAAATCTTTTTATTCCCAGTCACCAGCATAGTGTTGTTGTTGTTTTTATATAGTGGGTGTGGAATAAAATGTTTACTGCCATTGAACACTAATACCTCACAAAATCCTAGAACACATTTCAACTTGAAGTCAACCTTCACTTTTTTCTCACTCCCCCCATTCTGATCATTTCCAAATCTTGTTAATTCTACCTCCACATATCTTCAACATAAAGAAGATCCAACTCACTTCCAGTTGATCAATGATGGACAGAAATAACTACACCCAGAGAAGGAACACTGGGAAGTGAATGTAAACTGTTAGCGCTATTGTCTATCTACCCAGGTTACTTATACCTTCGGAATCTAATACTTAACGTGCTACAAGAAAGTGGTATTTACACACATATATTGTATCTAGGTTGTATTGTAACACATGTAAAATGTATGGGATTGCCTGTCATCAAGGGGAGGGAGTAGAGGGAGGGAGGGGATAATTTGGAAAAATGATTACAAGGGATAATATTATAAAAAAATTACTCATGCATATATACTGTGAAAAAAATTCTAAATAAAAAAATTCTACCTCCACAACAGATCACAAATAATAAATAACAGAATGGGGATTTAATACCGTTTATATAACAACATCTTATATAGAGGATGAAGCTAATATAAAGGAAAGAAATGCTTTTACAGATTTTTTTTAGCAGACACCATCTTCTCTCTCATAACTGAATGATATATTGAGAGGATATTAGATCCTTCTGTGCTTATTGGTTGATTGTAAGAAATATTTAAAGACTGCCCAAATAAGGTGCATTGAACACATTAAGATCATAGAACAATAAATGATATATGTTACCATAGGGAGAACTTTATTGAATCATTTGCTGTTTATCAACATGAAGTAAGGCAAAAAACAATAAGCAAAGGTGTCTATCAGTGTCATAAAGGATTGTCATATAACATTTCTAAGAGAAGGATTTTTTTTAATTAACAGTAATGACAAGGTTTCATAGGTTGATTTATAGGTGACAGTGTGCTTATTTCTTCCAGCTCCAGCACACTTTAAGATCTCTGCAACGAGATACATAATCACTTAACAAAGACTGTCTTAGTTATCATTGAAAAAAATAAAAATAAATGAAAAAAGTGGATGAAGACTCAGATTGCTCAGATTATGGCATGTAGCTAGACAGACAGCCTGTTCAGTTACCAGAACAGTATCCTGGATAGGAAATCTCAATGGACAATCAACTTGGCTCAGAAGTTTTAAAAGCAGAAACCAGTCTGGATAGATCACAATTAGGAAGCTTAACAGTATTTTCAAATTATCTTAAACTGTTTGTTGCTACCCATTTTAGGACCAATATTCTCTATAAACCTGTGGAGTATTGGAACACCACAATATCCAAAAAAATAAAACTTTTAGGCAACTCCAATGGAATCCAAATGGGAAGGTAATTGATGGCCTATGGTAGACTGTAGAACATTTCCAGTGATGGTGTGTGCATGAGAAATGATATCAAAAGCAACACTACATATTTGTATGATCAGAAAAGCAAGCAGGCAGGTCATGTAATCAGAGAAAGAGATAACAGAAAAAAATCCACCTGCTGCACTGGCATCCAGAAAATAGTAAAGGAACCAGAATAGACCTCCAGTACAATGGAATGAATCCTCTACAAAGAATTTACCAAAAGACATGAACAAAATTCACACAGGATAAGTAAGGGCATGGATTGGTCAGGAATTGCAATGATTAGAACACAGATGTATTAAAGTATCACGAGCCTCACTACTGTTATATGATTTTCTCTCCATAGATAGCTATTAGAAATTGATTAAGGATTTAGTTTAGATTTTTTGGGAATAGGGTTGCAGAAACAAAAACTTAATTATATTTGTGTCTCTAGTGATTCTGGATGAGTAAGAAATTTAAAATATCAAGGTACTATTTCAAAATGGCAACATAAGAAAATGTTGTTTTCTCCTTTTATTTATCTGGAATGCCATCTTAAATAGATCTTTCACAATAGTCACCTCAATTGCTGATGCTAATTTAGAATTAATAAGGATATTTCAAACCATGGATAATATCTATTATATCTATAACTATGATCATTACAGATGCATCCATCTTACAAAATAGGCATTTTCCTTTAAAAATCTATAAAATTTGTATTTGTCATAAATCAAATCACATTTTCTCAATGCATAAAAGTATAATTTTAGAGACTATCTTCATTTCTGTTCTACCACGATTTGTAGACATAAGTGATCATACATAAAAGTGAATCCCTGGTTCAACAGGCACTTTCAAGATGTTATATACATACATACAATATGCATATTTACATATGTACTTTAAATATACATATATGTCCACATTGTATATGTATATATGGACCATCCTTCTCCGTTGGAGGGGATAAGTGTCATGGCAACCCTGTCTCTTAACAAGAAAAGTCTCAACTAAGCCACCTGATTAGACCAAGCATTGTCCCAATTTGCCTCAGGACAAGACTCTACATGCCTAGATTTAAAGTACTAAATAAAAAGTAATTCATTTTCTACGTATGGCTAATTCTGTTGAAATTTGTCAGGCAAGAATACTACATACATACATAGAACTACATCTAAATATACACATGAGTATATGGCTGCCTATACATATAGTCACATACACATGTATACAGAATATCTTAACTCATCCATGTTGAGATCAGTAAGAGTAAAGGTGTTTTTACCTTTGCTGACATGAATGTGGTATGTTCACCAAGAGACAAAGCCCCAACACTGAACCAAGAGTGTGAGATATCGTCCAGAGGTCGGCTATACTGGTTTTTACTCTCTCACAAATAACGAGTATAGAGATGCATAAATTCAGGGAAATTAAGCCTCCTTGTCTTTGACTAACTCAAATCAGAGTCACTAAAGCATATACTGGGATATCAGGCCATCAATAAGTCAATCCCTGCAGGTTCAATGATAAACTGAGACAGAGTAGAAGTTTAACCATCTTCCCTTCACTATCACCTAAATTCCAAATCAGGCCACCATTTTGTAAAGCTCTGTAATCAGAAGAATATATACCATTTTGCGTTTTTTCTCTCTAAGGAAAAAGGTTGTCATGTCACATCCGTGGCTGGGCTATATAGAAAAAGCATATCCTTTTAAAAACCACCTAGTGGCATCAGGCAGAAAAGATATAGTGTTTCCCCACACTATCAGCTAAGAATAATAAGACAAAATCTTTTAACAGTCTACTATGACAGTATATACAATTTGAGCTGTAATATTGCAGACTTTCTTTGCATTCTTGTATATTTTTTAGCTAATTCGTGTCACAGAGATGGATATTAAAAATGGTAGAAGCAGTGAGTGCAAGAATGGAAGTGGTTGTTTTTTGTTTGTTTTGCCTAACAAGAGAGCTACAGAGCTTCATTTACCCTACTTCAGAGGAGGCAAATCAAAAATAGATATTCTTCTCAGTGTTTCTGATTATTAAAATAAAGGGTGTTGAAATAAATATTCTTTTCTCCTTTAACTTACCATGTCCTAAGGAATAATAAAGTACCTCAAGGTAATTCTCCAAGGCAGTAATCTCTTATAGATCACTGTTACCTTGAGTCTACAATAATTAGGTTTTTTATATATATATTTTCCTACATGTCTATCATATGATCTGTCGGGCATTAAACTGATGGATTGAATGATCATTATATAAGAAAATATGCCTCTTGTTGCATGAAGAGTCCTTTAAGTACATTAAGGACACACATTTAAAAGAGTCATAGATAAATACAAATAGATTTCATGTTAGTTTACTTACTCTTAAATTAGGAGTCTTTTGATGTTAAGATGCTGCACAAGCTTTAACCAGATACAGGTGTTTTCCTTGTGATTAGGCTGTGATAATGTCCAAATGCTATACTTGAACTTTTAATATATGTATAGTATTAAATGGAAACTAAAATCACACAGGACCAATTTTTAAAAATTCTTACTTAGAATCAAAGAGCTGTACTTTGATGGATAGAATGAATTTTGGTCACAGCAAAGCAAAAATAGATTTTTCTTGAATTAATCTATGGAGATAATTCTTTATTAAAAAAAATGAGTGCTGACACTGAGCTCTATGGACTTCTGATGAAGCATTTCTTTTATTTTAAGCTTTTTGTTTTTAAAACATATGCATGGATAATTTTTTCAACATCGACCCTTGTAAAATCCTGTGCTCCAAATCCCCCCCTTTCCCACCACCCCCTTCCACTAGTAATCCGATATATGTTAAACATGTTAAAATATGTTAAATCCAATATATGTGTACATAATTATGCAATTATCTTGTGATGAAACATTTCTTACAGATTCACAATATACCTACCAGTTCCTATGGATATACACTTATTCCTATTTTATAAATTGTTAGAAAAATTATCCTGAATAGAAGACATTTGTCATAATATAGTATCAAGTTGTTCTTTGTATGGATTTTATAAGGATTTTCTATATTTGAAGGATTTAATCACAAAGGCATATATCAAGTCAAAATCTGACAAACTACTGTTTGACTAGGCTAGTTGCCATTTTTAAGGAAAAGAATGAACTTTTCAAAGGAATGTTCTAAGTATATTTGCAAAGTCTTTTAAAATTTTTCATTAAAAACCACATTGTGCTTAATCACAATGTTCTGGCTTATAATCCTCCTTGACCTAAAGTACTTTTAAATAAAAAAAAAGTTGAAATAATCTGCACTGCTTAATTTATAATTAAAATGTAGCTATGTATTATTTGAAGAGTCTCACACAACAGAAAAAAAGGAAAAGAATGGGGTAGTCATAGCATTCATGCTAAGCTGTTATTTGCATACTTAAATGAAGCTTTTAATATCCTCTTGATGCAATTTTTTACATTAACTGGCCACTGTACTTAAGTCCTAGAACAGCACTTACACTACACAATATACTCTCATTTATGCCATATTCAATGGTGTTGTTAAAATAAGGTTACATACAATCTAAAGACTCAGAAGGAAGTTCGCAATATCTATTCACTTTCAAACATTAGTCATTTTCAAATTTGTTCTGAGGATTGAGTCACATCATTATTGAAGCTTAAACAGTTGCATTTTAGGTCAATTGCCAAAGTTCTTTCAATTACAATAAGGTTCATAAACAATACCCAAATAGATCATTTGACTTTTGTCCTAATGACAGAATAATAAATGTGTTCATCATTGTCAAGATATGGAAATCCCTCAAAAATTTACCCCTAGAGAATTGGGGGACTGAAATGAAAAATCTTTTTTATTTTTTATTTCCTTGAAAAATAATTTAACCCAATTTTGATCATTAAAAATGAAATTAACAGCAGACTCTTTAAACTAAAAATTACATGTTGCTCTTATGGAGCAAGCCTTTCTTTATCTTAGACCAAAAGATGATGAAAGTAAACATGGATATGTAAAAAGAAGCCTCTAGTCAGAACTTCAAGCACAATACACTTTCTACTCCAATATTTAAACCTGCTCCATCATTCCTTTCCCTTTATACCAGTAGATATATATATATATATATATATATATATATATATACACCAGTAGGTATTTCCAAATGTATATCTTAACCATCTTTCTAAGTGTAAGCAACCAGGAAATCTTGCAGACTTAGAATTTATCCACTTTTGTAACCCTTCAACTTGAACAATATGGAAGGAGAAGTAATATTTATTTGTGAAATTTCAAGACTTGGAGCAATGTCTCAATGAGGTCTTTAGATAGTGATCTAGGTGAACGATATGTCACAATTATGACTTCAAATAAGCATTATAACTTTTGAAAAATCTAAAAGATAGTTAAGAGGATAAACCTGCCCCAAATGGCAAGTATAGGATATTCAATTCAAAGGCTTATGGGGCACAAAGAAACTGAGAAGAGGCTGCCCTCCCCTGGCTGTAACTCACACCCTCCTAACCCCTAAAGTCAGTATAGAAATGTTAACATTTTTTTCCTCCTTAATGTCCCTCACTGCAAGCAAATGTAACAATTTTGCCTCCTATAAGATACCGCCTCTCTGCTAATTTTCCGTAGCATCAGATCCCTAGGATAGAGGAAGAAAGTACGAGCCAAAGAGGGTAATGAGCTCCACCTTTCAGTAGCTGTCCTATTCCAGACACATTTACCTCTTCCTAGAGGCTTTTCAAGTAGCAGAAAAGACAAGATTGTCCTCCCCCCGGTTAAAGGCACTGCTGAGGCCACCTACTCTTATAGCAGGAAAAGTGTCTCACAACTGAGGCTACCTGACTAAAATGAAATATTATGCGGGAGCCAAGATTCTACGTTCCTATAACAAACAGCAAATCGTAACGTTTTTCAGGCTTGAAAAACCTACAGTATCTCCACGTAAGAAAGTAATCCCGAAAAACTCAAAAGATCACGCGTTTTCAACAAACTGACAACTCAGATCATCCCTGTCAATACTACAAAAGAAGCTTACCCCTGGAAACTACTGGACACATCCAATACACTACACCCACAGCGCACGTACAGGCACACTGAGCTAAGAAGGAAGAAAGTAGACACTCACCCACACCGTCCAAAGAAGACCGAAGAGCCTGCTGCTGCTTTTCCACACACCAAGTCTTCCTCCTTTTTTCTCTCCTTACTACTCACTCAGAGCCTTCGCACAGGAGCTGGAGAGGGGAGATGCGACACCTTCCCGGCTCCTAGTCAGCTGCCTGGAATGGCATTCAGCAGCAAGATGGAATAAAGAGGAAAGAGAAGAGAGATGAGTAAGAATAGAGTAAAATTCTCCAGTCCCTTTCTGATGGTGTTTAGACAGACTGAGGAGTAAAAGTCAAGGAGAAAAAAAAGAGAGAAATAGGGAGTGAAAAGAGAGCAGGAATAAAGGAGAGAAAAGAAAGTAAGAAGCTGGGAGAGAGGGAAAAGGGTTCAAGAAATAGGGAGAGAGAAAACGCGCACCATGAAGCTGAGATGGGGAGACACCAGAGCTGTGGCCGCTGCTGCTGTCCAACTGCAGCCTAGTGCTGAAATGATTCTCACCAACACACCCCTCTGGTCCCCCTCCCGCCTCCCGGCTCATCCCCTTGTAGCGTAAAACCATCTCCATGGTAACATGTCGTCACACAATTTAAGGTGGTCTGTGGCAGAGAATCATTGTGTAAAGAGGTGAGGGGGAGAGGTAGGGGTAGACAGTAGGCCCAAGGGTAATACTACTTCTTGTGCCCCTTGCCCAGAAATCGATCTCCTTTTTTTTCCCCCAGGTTTCTCTTTAGTTGTTAACTTTTTCTGGTGGTTAAAGACAGCATTTACTTACTTCACATCAGAACAAAAACAAAACTATCCCATGCCTAAATATACCACTCACCCAAGCCCATTCCTAAAATAATTTCTCCCCCTTACACCTCTTCATATAAAATGTAAAAGTAAATTCAAGTTTATGCTTAGTCAATAGAATTCCCCAAACCAATACTTTTGGTGGTTGGGGGGGGGGTTGTTTGTTCTAAAATTAAATGAATAAACAAACAAACAAACAAACGCCATCCCAGGCTTCTCCTGAGTTGGTTGGCAAAGTTCAAATCTCAGTGTTCTCTAGTGCTATCTACTATTACCTCCCAAAAGTTAAAGTGGTCAAGCTGAGGGGAAAAATCCTTATAAAATAGCCTTGAATGCACCTTATATTTTTCAACCAACTGACTATAGATAGAGCAAGGAGAGATAAGCTCTCCAGCACTTAAAAAAGCAAGAAACGATTATTCCCTTAAGAAAATGAGGAAACGTGTCAATAAAAGGCTTGGAAGGTTTGGTAACCCAATGAATGGTATCTTTAATCATTCCCATTTCTGCCCCCTTTGACTTAAAAAAAAATCAACAACAACAAAGAAATCCCCTTTCATCACTCGAACCCATAATGGGCACATACTTTTTCATTATTAGTGGCAATTTAAAAGAAAAACTGTCTTTGAAAGCCAGTAATCTTAATAGCTCATTAAGCAGAATTGACTGAATGAAATCCATACATTATCTTGATATTAAATACATTCATTTTATTTTTGAACCTCCTTTATTTGCATGTAAGTGTTCAACTAGAGGTAAATAAAATGAGAGATAGTTTAATGTGCCCAGAGACCATGAAAAAAAAGGCACACATGTTTAGGAAAAGGATTAAGGGGGAAAAGAAGAAATTAGATTTGGTGTCACAATAACTCTTTGCAATGGACAAACCTGAAAGAAAAGGTTATGTTGATATTTTAAGCTACACTTACTTATGAATACGTAAGTGATTTTTAGTGTATATATTATGCTTTTTTGTACTTGTGGCCATCCTGTATAGTCTAGTGTTTTTAGTAAAACACAAAAAGATGAGCTTCATTTTATATTTTAGTAAGTCTACAATTCATGAGCTAAAAATTTAGCAGAATAATCCTAAATATATTAGACTACTTCTCTCATATTTTTCCCAAAAAGGAAAAGGATAAATTTCTAGTGGTATTCATGCTGGTATAGCATTTTTGACTAGTTTATTTCCAGGATTCATTTCTATTAAGTTCCTTCACTGGAAATGAAGTTAGAAACATTTTATAATCTACTAAAAGGTTAGGGACAGGTGACTACTTTCATGTAGGGAAGATTAAAAGAAAAATATGAAAATAATTACCAATGACAGATCATTGTATATTGACACACCAATTTCTTAATTGATTGTCCCAAGGAATTTTGTTAATCTCCTTTACCTGGAGGTCCAAATGAATATAACTTTCAGTATTGAATCACCATAATAGATATTCTATGTCTTTCAACTAATATAGTTCACGAGTCAGAAACTTAATTTCAAAAAGCATTTTTTATGTTTTATAGATTTGCTGACACGTTAACTTGTTTTGTATTTTACTAGTGCTAAGAGGAAAGAAGGGAAAAAGGGAAGGAGGAAGAAGGAAGGGAGAAACAGACAGAGACTAAGAGAGAGCTAGAGTGTGTGTCTATGTGAATCAGAGTGAAATCAGCACTGTTCAAAGGAAAGATGGCTAGATGTGGCGTTAGCAGACGTACATTTGAATCCCACTTTTGCTCTTTAATACTTAGGCAAGTCAGTCTCTCTGAGTCTCAGTTTCTCCTAGATAATATCTAAGTTATATTCCAGCTCCAAATCCTATTAAGATTCTATGTCTAATAAGTGCAGAGGAAGTTACACAGCTGGTAATACTAAAGATACAAACCCTGGGAAATAATTAGAGCTAGGAAGAATGATGAACAAATTCATGAATTAAGAGTCTTTTGGATACATCTAATATCAAGGGATGTAGTGTGATTAAAAACAGAAAGAACAAGGAACGTGGTATAGGGAAGATCCTGGAGATCATATAAAAACAGATGAAAGGACTAGGGATATTTAGTTGGAAAAGAGAAGACTTAGGGAATACATGATGATTATCTTCAATGACTTGAAGGGTAACTGCAAAGCGGTATCAGACCTGTTTGCTTAGTCCCAAAGAGCAGAATTGGAAGAGTGAGTAGAATTGCAAAAGGGGTGGATATAGTATTGATATAAGTAAAATCTTTTCCCAAATTAGAGCTATTCCAGAGTAGACTTAATTTATCTTATAATAAGGATGGTGAACACCCAGCCCTTGGACCATATAGGTCCCAGAAATCATTTGCTAAGGCAACTGCAAGCAATGATGAGCTGAAAGTTAGGCATGATGACTTCCTACTGCATCAGTACTACAAGTTGATCATTTTGTATGACCCAAGAATGGATGTTATAAATATCCAAAAGAACTTGGCAGAAAAAAGGTTCCCCACTCCTGTCTTAGGATGTAGTGGGTTCGTTCTCACTGGACATCTTCAATAGATAGATAATCACTATCAGGTGTATTGCTGAAAGTTTTCTTGTTCAGATACAAGTTGGACTAAATGGATTCTGAAGGTCCTTCCAACTCTGAAATTCTGTGAAGCTCGCCTCCAACATTTAGTATCTATGTGACAATAGGGAAGCCATTTAATCTTTCTGAGTCTCAATTTCCTCAGCTGCAGAATAAAGATAATATCCATACCACATACCTCACAAGGCTGTTATATCAAATGAGATTTTGTGTGGAAAAAGTTAAAGCACTATCCCTGCTAATACTGAACTGTACTGTTACAATGATACAATGCAACACTATTTAGTACATTAAATATTGAAAATCTCCAGCTTATCACCAGGACAGAATTCAAAACACTTTGCTGGGTATTAATTTTCTTATAAGTCATATGACATTTCTAAATTTAATCTCTGAAAATGAATGACAGTTGGAAATCAGGATGCATTTTCTATACAATCATTTATTTTTCCTTAAGAAATAAAGAATTTAAATAATCTTGTAAGTAGTCACTTTTCTTTCTAGGACAAGTGGTTATTGCTTAGTAGGGAGGGCTACCTTATTTTTTTAAAAGAAATTTCAAGTAATTATTTCTAAGAGAACAAGTTAAAATTTTTTCATCATTTCTGTAACTTAGTATTTCATTTTGGTTATGACAAAACTGATTTAAAGCTAGAAGGAGGTGTTAAAGATCAATTACTCCAACAGCTTATCAGTTTACAGTTAGGGAAACTGAGGTTTAGAGAAGTTAATCAGTGTGTTCAGGTTCACAAAAGATCTGCAGGATAAATCAAACAGGAAAAGGATTGGAACCCAGATAAGATTCTAACTACTCTCCTTAAATTACAGTATGCTACCATTCACTAAATCTTCAATTCTGTAGGACAGGGGTGGGGAACCTTTTTCTGCCAAGGACATTTGGATATTTATAATATCATTTGTGGGCCATACAGAATGATCAACTTAGAGAACTTGAGCAGCGGAAGGTTGTTTTATCTAGCTTTGAGCGCATCATCACCCACTGTTGCCTTTGCAAATGATTTTGCCGGGCCTTCTTTGGCCTGACATTCCCTACCTACCCCTACTGGTGGTGGTAGTGTTTGTCCTTCACTCTCGAAGCGAACCATATTAGGGAGGTGATGCTGTGACCTGCAAGTGAAGTGGATTGAAATGAGGAAGGCTAGATGAGGTCCAATGACTAGATACAGATCGGAATGACTGGAAATGGCCCTAAAGCACCCTATTATAAATAAGCTAAGGAACTTAAGCAGCCCACAGGAAGAAGTTAAGATATTTATTTCACACACAAAAAAAGGGAAAAAAATAGAATGTCAAGCTGTGACTGATTATAGAAATGGATTCTAGTAGCATTGTTTGGGTTTACATCTTCTCATTTACAAGCTTAAAAGAAGCCAAAGAAGTTTTTCATGACTCAAATAATATACTTGGGAAGAAAGTAAAGATTAAGACATAGAGAAGTGCAAATTGCAAATTCAGCCAGGTGATGTGAGTTGTCATCTCACCAGTATGAGGCCAAGTAGAACAGAAATAGCCAAGAACTGAGTCTGTTGATAGAAACCCCATTAATTTAATTCTAAATAACTCAATGCAATTGGTAAAGTAGAACACACTGGTGTTTTCTGTTCACTCTGGTTTCCTGTATGATATTACCTGATTTTCCGTTAATGTATGTAGTACTTAATGATTTAATTGTAAGCTGTTTTAGTATATAAAACACTATTTTAAAGGTGGGGAGGTGGTGCTAGAATTTCATAGCTTAATTTCTAATCAGGAAGCATTAAGTTTTCTCTCGTTGGATATCTTCAAGTAAATGTTAGATGATCTTTTATGAAGAAAGAGGATTAGGCAAGGATTTGACCTGCTACCCTCCAAGGTTTCTTCTCATTCCGAGATTCAGTTGGTCAATGATAGGATGGGCGAACAAAGCATAAACCACTCTCCTCATGGAGAAGCAATAACAATAGATGTTCCTTTTACCACTAAGGAAGCCCATCAAAAGCCAAAGTTTTGATGGCTGTAGTTATTCATTCTTTAATAATTTTCCAAGAGATGGTTCCCCTTCTGTTATGGCATTTTTAAATTTGCTCATATTCTTCAGCATTGCTGATCACCAAATAAGCTTCCACATCATCTTATCTGTATTAGACTAAATTTTGATAATTGCTCATGACCATCAGAACATCTCTGATCTTTCTCCCTTACCAAGCTGTGGAACTATTCTATGTCTTTTCCATTTATTATTCTTTCCTAACACAGTGCAACCTCCAAATCCTGGGTTGTTTTTTGTTGTTTTTTTTTGTTGTTGTTGTTGTTTTTTAATCAATTCTAGTTTTCATGCTCTGCTGGGTTCAGCATATCCTCCTTCCCATTTCTATTCACTGCCAATTCCCTGAGTTGCCTCTTCCTCCCAAGTGGCTGGGAAATGACCTCACAGTTGTTTCTAAGAAAGTAGTCATATGAGCCTTCTCATATAAATATAAAGGGATAAGGGAGAGAATTTGGAGCTGACAATAAAAGAGAAAGAGAGAGAGAGAGAGAGAGAGAGAGAGAGAGAGAGAGAGAGAGAGAGAGAGAGAGAGAGAGAGAGAGAGAGAGAGAGAGAGAGAGAGAGAGAGGGAGGGAGGGAGGGAGAGAGTGTCTTGCATTTTTATTGGGAAAAAAAGACAAGTTATGCTCACATTAGTATTAAAGTATCCACCATAAACTGCATTATTATTATGTTGGGTCTTTAGTTCAGTGGTTTTTGGTTGGTAGGTTGAAAGAGTAAGGTAGGACTTAAATAAAGGGGACCATGGAGCAGAATCTGGGAAATATGTTTCAAAGTATGGGGCTGGTGCTAGAAGGAAGAATCCAGTAACTTCTAATTAATTTAGACTAATACCTATATAATTTGAGGAAAGTTACTAAGTCCTTCTGGGCCTCAGTTTTCCTCCTCTAAAATATGAGGAGGTAGGACTAGGTAATCTCTAAATTCCATTCCAGTTTATAAATCCCTTATATATTTGCAGCAATAGCCATGTAATATCTTAATTAGCATCTTAATGAACAGCTAATTCAGGGAGAAAAAACATGACAAAGCTGCTTTCTTTCTAATGACTAGACTGCCCATTTGAGGAGAGAGAGTACTCATAGTAGAAAAGAAAGTTCCTGGGAATAAGAATAATTGGGATTAGGTCTAAAATAAAATAAGTTACCAATCCAAGATAGTCAATCTGGTACAGGATATGTGGTCACCCCTTTTAGATGGATAGTTAGACGGTAGGAGTTGGTTTGTGATAGAAAATGAATCAAGTTGTCATCACAAATCTTGTGTAGGCAACTGGCTGGAACAAACCTATCAGTTTCTCTCCTTTCTTCCTTCCTCTCTTCCCCCCTTTCTCACTCCCTTCCTTCATTCTTTCCTTCCCTCCTTCCTCTCTCTTTCCTTCTTTTTATTTAATCAATTTCTTCAACAAAGCTTATGGGAAAGAGTTTACACTTGTTTTCTTAGGTTTATGTGTGAAAACCTGCAGTAAGGATAGAATTTGCAAAAGTGTGGATTTAGATTTGATATAAAGGAAGAATTTCTGACAACTAGAACTATATAAAAATGGAATTAGTTGCCACTAGAGGTATGTATATATTCCCTCTAATTTAAGGTCTTCAAGCAGAGCCTGGATAGCCATTTGCCAGAAAAGTTGGAATGGAGACTTTAGGGGGAATAGGTGTTGAAGCAGATGATTCCTAAGGTTCCTTCCAACTCTAAAATTCTGTGATGTCATTTAGCATTCACCATATCCAATATCTATTGACTCTTCTAAAAGAAAGTACTTGGAATATACAGGTATTTTGTCTCTTGAGTAGCCTAAACTTTTGGACTTGTTCACTTCTGGATCTCAAAACATATTTTTCAACATACATTTTATTACTTACTTTATACTCACTTGCATACACCCTGAAATTTCTAAGCATCAAAGTATATGCAGACTTAATTTGAAGAATGTTCATAGAACTTCTCCTACCATTTCATTCTCTGCCTAAAATTCCCTTCCTCAACTTCATCTCCTATCTGCTTTCAAATAACAGCTATACCTTGAATAATAGATCTTTCCCAATTTTCCTTGCCTTCCCTTTCTATCTCCAACTGATCTTGTATATAACTTGTTTGAATATCATTGTTTGCTTGTTATCTCCATATCTGTAAACTCCTTAAGAGTAAAAGATGTCTTTCGTCTTTCTTTGTTACCCCCAGAGCTCATCAAGGTGCCTAGTACAGAACAGGTGCTTACTAAATGCTTGTTACCTTGACTTGACCCTGCATTGAATAATGATATTGTGAATTTTGGTTATTGCCATTATGGTTATCTATTCATGCTCCCTGTGAGAAATACAAACTTAAATGACTAAGTATACCATGAAATGATGTTTCTTGTTGCTTTAGGAACATAACAAAACCTTTATATATTTTGGCTTCCTTTATAACAAGAATGCCAAATTAGACATGATTTGTTTTTACTAGTAATTCTATGAGATGACAAATTTAGAGCTAAAAGGTATCTGAGAGATCATCTAGTCTAATTCCTTAATTTTTAAATGAAGAAATGGAATCTCAGAGACATTAGCCCAAGATCTTTACAAATAGTGGATATCAAAAATCAGATTTAAACCAACGTCTTCTTGGGACCAAGTCCAGTACTTTATTCACTATTCTTATTGGCCATTAAGCAAAAGGATACAGAGAATTAAGAAAATTTTATAGAGGTTTTAAGTTCTACCTCATAGTATTGTAGATGGAGAAAGAGAAGTTCATTTAGTACAGGAATTTCTAAACTGGGGATCACGATCCCCCAAAAGATGTATGCAGAGATTTCAAGGGAGTAATGAACTTGAATGGAAGAGATAGATATAGAGATATAAGTATGTCTGTATGAATATAGATATGCATGTAAACATATACAAATACATATATAAATTTTCACTAACCTCTAACTGAAATTTAGCATTTCCTTTATTTTGAAACATTCTGAGGATTCCATAGGCTTCATGAGACTGAAAAAGGGCCCACGATACAAAAAAGGTTAAGAATCTCTGATCTAATATAATTGTTTTATAAAGAAACTGAGACTAAGATAGGTAAAGTGATTTGCCCCATATCATGCAAGTGATAGAAGTTCCTCTGACTAAATTCAATGTTTTATAATGTACCTAATTGATTCTCCTTACTCCAAAATCATTTGACTAAGAGGATTTAAAGAAAATGATAATAAACTACTAAAACCTGGGAGATGATGGAGGTGTACCTAAATGAGAAAACAAACTTATTAAGAGTGGTTTAGATGTAAGTAAAAACTCCTTGACTTATAACAGCACTCCTTCAACACAATATGAATATAATAATAAGTCTATAAAACAATATAGACTACACATTCTAACTGTAAATTATAATGGAAACCACAATATGATAGAATAGGAGAACTTTTTTCAAAATCCAGCTTATTAATTTTGTACCTGCAGATAACCAAAAATTTAAATAAAAATCTCAATAAGTGGGAACCTCAGTTTTCTTATATGAAAAACTCAGATATTTAACCAGATGAAATCTGAGATCTCTTACATCTCAAATATATTATGCTCCCATAATTCTGTGAGCTTATGATTTGAAGTCTGAAAGAATGCTGATGTTGGTATTCCTGGCAGAAATAGAGGTCAAGATGATGTCAGTTTTGTTTTGTTTTGTTTTGTGTCGAAGTGGGGTGGTGAAAACAAGTTTGGTTCTAGTTTTTAACAGTACAGTGAATAGATTGTTGTTCCTATTCTTTAGAAAGAAGAATATCTAAATCAGCAGGAATTAACAACTGAGACATGAACTTTAATTATTACAAATATCAAGTTGCTAATTTTCTCAGGCAGCAAGTCATATACAGTTCTACAACTGAAACTGCAATATGAACTTTCTTACCTATTCCAACAATGTAGACCTTTTGCAAAAAGCTATTCTATTATTCAGTGTAGTATCCAGAGGCTTAAAAATCTATTTCTATCAAATAAAAAGTAAGCAACATATGGCACATAATATTTATTGCCTTTTTATTGCAATCAGGTTTCCATTTCACCAGAAACATCAGCAATCACAAAGTGTCTCCCAAGAATAAAAATAACAATGGCATCACATAAACATGCCTATATCTGTAATGAATCTGTAAATCTGATTTGAGTTTTTGTATAACTTGTGATTACTGGTTTCTACATTTTTTTCTTTGTAGAAATACTATATTTCACATTGATACAAAATGCTTTAGTAAAATTATCATGAGCTGTATTAACATGGTAGAAGCATTTTGGTCATCACATAAAATTTCAGAAATGAAAACAGCAAGAACAAGAGCAAGAAGGCAAAAGAAGGAAAAAATGGGTGAAAGGTCATCCAAACGGAAAATGCTGAAAATGAACATATTGAACAATTCCACTATTTGGATAAGTAAAAATACAGAGTTTAATTAGAAACAAGTAGAAACAGTGATATTTTCATTTACATCAAAGATACCAGTGAATCAATCAACAAATAACTGAACACAGGAATCAAAGTAGTTTGTCTGACACCAGATAAGTCAGGAAAAACACAGGTTTCTAAAGGTAGTAGCATCCGTTAGGAAGTTATGGTAATATTCCACATAGGAAAGCATAAACATTTTACCTAGGATGGTGATAGTGGAAGTATGAAACTTTATAAATAATAATCAATAGAATTTGATGATTAATATGCTATGGGTTTTAAGGGGAAGGAAGAGAATAAAAATCAAGGATGATTCACTTTCTCAATGTGGGCTAATCATTTAAACTCTCGAGAGGTCAGTTTTCTTATATTTAAATGAAAAAAAAAGAGTTCATCTTCAAAGTCCTTTCCAGATTGGAATTATATGATTCTATAATTCTGTGATTAAGACTTCAAGTTTGGGTGGTTAAGGGAATGATAATCTTATGGACAGGATGGAAGTCAGTATTTTAAAGTAGATAATGAATTTGCTTCAGATTCCTTTTATCTTCAAGCAAAAGATATCCAAGTGAAATATTCAAATGACAATAGTGTATAGGAATATAATTTAGGAGAGAAGTTGGAACAAAGAATGTAAAAAGAAAAGAACAGAGAGATAAAAATTAAGCCTGGAGCAGCAAGCAAAAAATTATGAAGACAAAAAGATACCAATTCAAATATAATTTCTGAGTCTTAATGTGAAATTAACCAGTTTGTAGCTGGGCTCTGCCCAAATTTGGACCAAAGTTTGGAGTTCAGTTTAAAATCAATAGCCTTATTGTCTACAACTCAGATGTAGAATAAACAATATTCAAATCAAATAAATGTTAACCTCCTAGTACCTTAAATATCTCACACATTCTTTCTAATGGTTTTATTTATTATACTTATCTTAAGTACAGCCAATAATAAAATTTTCTCAATGCCTCAATGCTCCAATTTGTTCTGAATGACTCTATATTTCTCTGCACCTGAGATTGGCCTGTTTGTAAAATACATATATGCCTACTTCCTGATCCTTTTGGAGTTCCTTTTCCCCCACAGGTCAGGGAGAAGAAATAAAGAGTTAAATAACTGGTACTGATAAATCACTGTTACTATGATAGAGAATCAAAATGAAACATAGCAATAAGCTTTAGAAATACTTAACTACTAAAGATATCAGCTTCAAGGTCTCTCCCAATTGTAAAAACTCATGTATCTACAAAAATATCTCATTTGTTCTTAAGAGGTATCACGTAAAACTAAGAAAACGTGGTTTATGTTCATAGATAAGGCATACAATTGCTTTCAGAAAGCAAATGGGAAGAAAAAAGTATCAAGCTCTATTGCCAGTCATCTCAATTTGTGCAAATTTAAGTTATGTTGAGTTTAAAAAAAAGTACACTCAAGATAAAAGAAACAATATAGCTTAGTTCCCTGAAAACCATTCCCTAAAAACAAAAATTTCAGAAGGGTCCTAGAGATTGTAGTGATCCCAAATAAGTAGTTAGAACAGTGGATCATTTTTCTGGCAAAAGATCACAAATATGATCTACAAGTAAGCAAACAGGGCTATGGAACAGGGGTAGGCCAGAATCATGGAACCAGAATTAGGAGCATAATAGGGTTACAGTACTATACTTCTGACCCTGAACCTCTGCAAAGTCCCAAACAAGTGCCCCTGGACTTAGTCCCTTGTGAAAATATGACCAGCATTGTCTTTCAAAGCCAAAAAAGGGATCATTAAAATGGTTATAACGTTGTCCTTTTAACCCAGAAGAAGGAAATCAAGGCTAAGCACACAGGTTTACAGAAACTTCCAGGCAGATGAAAAGGTGCAGAACTAGCAATTGCTTACCAGAGCTATACCCCAAGGTCAAGTCTGCAAATGTGTAGCCTTCACCCAAATTAGGGTCTGTAGCTTCTTGGAAAGCCCAGAACAGCTGTGATCAGATCGTGCCCTTGAACAAACCACATAAGTGTCCACTGGGACTCCCTGCTCTGTGCTGACTCTGTGATCCTTGAAAAATACAACTTAACAATATACGCAGAGAATATAGTGATAGGAAGCCAGATGAAACAGGACAGGCTCATATAAGACCACAACAACCCTGCCAAAAGTGCATAGAGCCTAGCCCAAGTACAAATTCCAATCCAGGAAATAATGCTTGAAGAATGAATAAACAACAAAAAAATAAATGTTAAGTTAGTATGAGGTCAGAGATGCCTCCAATCCAAAACCAGAAGAGGAAATAAATAAAAATATTTCCAAGCAAAGTCTCAAAGACAAAAAAAGAACAAGGAGAGATTATTTAAGGATACTGAACTACCTGGAAGGTTGGACCAAAAAAGGACTCTAGACATCATATTGCAAGAAAATAGAATCGTTCTCTACTGCCTTCTGAAAAAAAAAGTAAACTCCCAAGAATATCACAACCAAAATTCAGGTGGTACTAGTAAAAAAAAAAAAATTACATCAGCTAGATAGGAAGAATACAAGTATTTTAGAAAAGCCAGTCAAGATTTAGCAGATGCTACTATAAAGTTGTAGAGAGAATGGAATATGACATATTACAAAAGGCAAAATATATATATGTCTACAACGAAAAAATAACATCCAATAAAACTGAGTATAATCATACAGCATCTGAGATGTGCACTGTTACTTCAGAAGTTGTCTAAATTTACATATCTCTAATCAATAGTGATTTAGAAAAGTTTTTCATATGACTAGAAATGGCTTTAATTCCTTTGTGTGAAAACTATCTTTTCATATCCTTTGACCATTTATGAATTGGAGAAGGGTTTATATTTTTATAAATTTGAGTCAATTATATATATAGTAGAAATGAGGACTTTATCAGAACCCATGGATGTAAAATTTCCTTCCAGTTTTCTGCTTCCCTTCTAATCTTGTCTGTATTGGTTTTGTTTGTACAAAAATTTTAAATTTAATAAAATCAAAATAATCCATTTTGCATCTCATTATATTCTCTAGTTCTTCTTTGGCCATAAATTCCTTTTTTCTCCACAAATCTGAGAGATAGACTATCCCTTGTTCTCCTAATTTACTTATAGTATCACCCTTGTTTAAATGTTTAAATCATGCATCCATTTTGACCTTATTTTGGGATAGGGTGTTAGGTGTTGGTCAATATCTAGTTTCTACAATATTGTTTTCCAATTTTCCCAGCAATTTTTGTCAAATAGTGAGTTCTTATCTCAGAATCTGGAGTCATTGGATTTATTGAACCCTAGATTACTACAGTCATTGACTATTGTGTCTTGTAAACGTAATGTGTTCTGTTGATCAATTATTCTATTTCTTAGCCAGTTCCAAATGGTTTTGATGACCATTGATTTAAAATATAGTTTTAGGTCTGGTACAGCTAGGTTATCTTTATTTGCATTTTTCTCTAATTTCCTTGAAATTTTTGACCTTTTGTTCTTCAAAATGAATTGATATTATTTTTACTAGCTCTATAAAGTACTTTCTTGGCAGTTTGAGTGGCATGGCACTAATAAATAAGTAGACTAATTTGGGTAGAAGCATTGTTTTTATTGTATTAGCTCAGCCTATTCATAAGCACTTGATATTCTTCCAGTTGTTTAAATCTAACTTTGGTGTGAAGTGTTTTATAATTGTGCTCACATAGTTCTTGGCTTTGTCTTAGCAGGTAGACTCTCAAATATTTTATATTACCTATAGTTATTTTAAATGGAATTTCTCTTCCTATCTCTTGTACTTTGTAGATAACATAGAAATGCTGAAGATTTATGTGAATTTATTTCGTGTCTTGCAACTTTGTTAAAGTTGTTAATTATTTCTAGTTGTTTTTAGTTGATTCTCTAAGTTTCTCTTAAGTATATTATCACATTATTTGCAAAGAGTGATAATTTTGTTTCCCTATCACCTATTCTAATTTTTTAAATTTCCTTTTCTTCTCTTATTGCTAAAGTTATCATTTCTAATACAATATTAAATTGTAATGATGATAAGTGGGTAATCTTGTTTCACCCCTGATCTTACTGAGAATGCTTATATTTCCATTACATATGATGCTTGCTGGTGACTTTAGATGGTATCAATCATTTTAAGGAAAACTCATTTATTCCTATGCTCTCTAATGTTTTTAAATAGGAATGAGTGTTGAATTTTGTCAAATCATTTTTCTGCATCTATTAATATAATCATATGATTTGTTAGTTTGGTTATTGATATAGTCAGTTATGCTAAGAGTTTTCCTGAAATTGAACTTGCCCTACATTCCTGATATAAATCCTACTTGGTCATAGTGTATTATCCTGGTGAAAAATTGCTTCTAATCTCTTTTGTTAATATTTTATTTAAGATATTTGCATCAATATTCAGTAGGGAAACTGGCCTATAATTTTATTTCTCAGTTTTGACCCTTCCTGGTTTAGGTATCAGTACCAGATCTGTGGCATAAAAGGGATTTGGTAGGGCTCCTCCTTCCCCTATTTTTAAAAAATAGTTTGTATAGTATCGTAATTAATTGTTCTTTAAATGTTTGGTAGAATTCACTTGTAAATCCATCTGGCCCTGAAGATTTTCTCTTGGGGAATACATTAATAGCTTTTTCATTTTCTAAAATTGGACTATTTAAGTAATTTATTTCCTCCTCTTGATCTGGCAATCTATATTTTTGTAAGTACTTCATTCATCTCATCTACATTATCAGATTTATTGGCATATAGTTGAGCACTATAACTCCTAATTATTGCTCTAATTTCCTTTTCATTGGTGGAAAATTCACCCTTTACATTTTTGATACTGGCAATTTGATTTTCTTTTTTTCTAATCATATTAACAAAAGTTTATTTTGTTGTTTTCATAAAACTTAGTTTTCCTATTAGTTCAATAATTTCCATACTTTCAATTTTGTTAATCTCTCCTTTTATTTTCAAAATTTCTAATTTTGGAATTTAATTGGGGGGTTTTAATTTGTTCTTTTTCTAGGCTTTTTTGTCTGCATGCCCAATTCATTGATCTTCTCTTTTTCTATTATTTTCATGTAAGGATATAAAATTTCCCCCAAGAATTGCTTTGGTCACTTTTGGTATGTTGTCTCATTACTGTCATTCTTTTGGATGAAATTTTTGATTGTTTCTATGGTTTGTTGTTTCACTCACTCATTCTTTAAGATTACATTATTTAATTTCCAATTAATTTTAGTCTCTTTCCCCCTGATCCTTTATTATGTTATTTTTATTGCATCATGATCTGAAAAGGATGAATTTCTGCATTTGATTTTAAGGTTTTTAATGCCCTAATATATGGTCAGTTTTTGTGTAGTTCCATGTACTACGAAAAAACAAAGTATATTCCTTTGTGTCCCCATTCAATTTTTCCAAAGGTTTATCATACTAACTTTTCTAAAATTCTCTTTATTTCCTTAACTTCTTTGTTGTTTATTTTTGTTATTTGATTTATCTAGTTGAGGTTGAGATCCCCCACTAGTATATTTTTGCTGTTTATTCTCAGCAGAGGGATCTTGATGAGGTCTGCTTACCACCAGTGGCAGGAGAAAAGCATAAGTACAGACCAGTCTGAGCATCATCAAAACCTGTGGCAACAGGAAGCTAGTACAAAGAACTTTAAAAACAGGGAGTTTCAGGTAGGGTACAGGTAGAGTTTCAGATTCTGCCAATGTGGCACTAGTGGTCTGAGTGGGATAAGTGCCTAGGCAAAACCCTACCTTAGATATCACCAAAGACTATAGTTATAGGAACACGGTGAGAAATGGAAGCTGAGGAGCTCCAGGGAGGGGTCCTGTAAAGAGTCAAAGGTGACCCTAGAGATATATGCACAAAGACAGTAAAAGGCCCTTAGTATGGCCCAGCTGGAGGCATCTCTGAAGCCAGTAGCAAGAACCCATTAACAAGGTGGAAGAACTCTAAGCGGAGTCTAATAAAGAAACAGCTGGATAGCACAATGGAGAGAAGACTAAGTCTGGGGTCAGGAAAACCTTAGTTCAAATCTTACCTGTGATCCCTAGGTAGTTCACAATCTCTGTTGCCTCAATATCCTCATCTGTAAAATAGTACATACCTACAAGGATTGTTATGAGGATCACATGAGATAATATTTGTAAAGTGTCTGACACATATTAGGTGCTATGTAAATGGTATTCCCCCGCTCTTGTTCTTAAGGACCTCACAGTATAATAGGGGAGACAACATGGAACCAACTATGTACAAACAAGCTATATACAGAAAAATTTGGAAATATTCAGATACAAAGTACTGGAATTAAGGGGGACAGGCTTTCTGTAAAAAAAAAAATCCTGGATTTTGGCTGATACTTAAAGGAAGGCATGAAAACCAAATAGAAATACATGGCAGGAAAAAGGAGGGAGAGAATTCCAAGAATAAGGAACATAAGGTGAAAATGTCTGGAGCTAGGAGATGAAGGGACTTGTTTAAAAAAAAAAGCAGCAAGAAGGCCAGCATCACTGGATTGAAGATCCAGTGTAAGTGAGGAGTACAAAGTACAAGAAGATTGGAAAGGTGGTGGGGAAGGAGGAAGATAATAAAGGCCTTTCAATGGCCAAACAGATGATTTTACTTTGATCCTGGAGATGATAGAGAGCTACTAGAATCTAGTGAATAGAGGAGGGGAAATGGTCAGATTTGCACTAGAGGAGGGGAAATGGTCAGATTTGCACTTTAAAGATCACTTTGGGAGCTGAGTGAAGAATAAACTGGATTGGAGTAGGGAAAAGAAAGTAGGGAGAGTCCTGTGGCACAAAGACCTAAAAAGCAGGGTTAGGCTTAGGGTCAGCCCAAACATGGCATGATGAAGGTCTAAATGATAGTGTTGGCATTGTGAGAAGAGAGAAGGGGGAATATTTGAGAAATATTTCAAAATTGACAAGAGAAGTGGAGGATAACACCTAGATTGTAAGCCTGAGTGACTGAGAGGACAGTTTAGAAAAGCAGCTTTGGTGATTATATAGCAAAGCATGTAATAAAGTGGAAAAGAATTCCCTTGCCACAATAAGAGCCCAGTAGATTAAATAAAATAAAACTCTAGTATACCCAGGCACATGTTCAGCATCATACATGTGAACAGAGAAAGAGATGGCAGACGTAGGGAGTAATTCAGTGCTAAGGCTTGGCAAGGCAAGATCAGAAACAGGTTAAGACTCAAGGAAGACAAGGTAGAGTTGCACTGAATTACCAAGAGATCAAGATGAGAAAGTGAAGGGAATGTAACTATTGCAAAAATGATGGCCAGGAAAAGAACTGAGGGATCAAGGGATTGGAAATCATAGTAAGGAAGAACAGAGTTTGGGGTTGCATGGCAGATGGAGAGGGAGAATGATAGTAGATGGTGATCAGATTAGGGATTTCAGAGTCCATCCATATGGAAGTGGTGGATGTGTGGGTGATAGCAAGACTATGACCAGCTCTATATGTAGCTGAGATGAGATGGAGGACTGGGACACAGCAAATGAGCAATCTGAGAAACTGGAATAGGGTATTTGAGGAAGTATTGATACATATGTTGAACTTCCTTTGTACGAGGGCAGGAGTTGGGGAGGAGATAAAGATTTTGAAACAGGCATTGAGCTCACTGAGGAACAAAGACAGACTGTCCTGTGGGGAAAACAGCAGTAACCATAATCAAGTAAGGAAGTAACACTTCCAAAATCAGATAAAGGATTAAAAAACGGGAGTAAGGTATAGTTGAAGGTAAGTGAAAAAGAGGATGTAGAAATACAACTGACCTTAATTAGATTAAACAAAAATGATCATAGAGCAAAAATACTATCCAAAAAGAGGAAAGAATTAAAAAATTTCTAATGCAGAAAAGAAATCATAGAAACAAATGGAGGAAAACATAAATCAAACTCTCATAAGTTTAAGTGGGAATGGATTCAATAATCCAATAAAATGAAAAAAAGCAATTGACTGGATAAGAAAGCAAAACCTCACAAGATGTTATTTATAAGAAATACATGTAAAGGAAAAGAGATATACAGAATAAAAATGAGAAGCTGGAGCAAAACTTATTCTTTATTCGACAAACCCAAAAGAACAGGTGTTGCAATCATGCTATAAAATAAAGCAGAAACTAAAAATTATAAAATAAACAAAGATAAACAAGAAATTATGCTCAAAGGAACCAGAGAAAACAAATGAATTTATATGTTCCATATATCATAGCACCTACATTCATAATTGAAAATTTAAATGAATTTTCAGTAAGAAGATACAGATTAGTATCCAAAATAAGAATCACTTAACTTTAAAAAATATTTTGAAGATTGCTTTTCAGTATAACTGGTTTCCTTTTTGATCCTATGTATTTTTATGAATTAAAAACTACTTTTTCCTGAGGTGTTCAAAGGATAAACTAGACTGCCATGAGTCCATGATACAAAACAGTTAACTACTTTTTACATAGTAGTACAATAATAAAAGGAGATTAGAATGTCTTCAGTTTTGGACATATCTAACATAAAAATAATTAAAGGGAAATTTTAGGATTGAACAAATTGCTGGAGAAATTTGGAAATAAGCTCAAAAGCTAAAAATACTCATGGTATCTTTTGACAGGTACAGCTAAAAAACATATTTTCTAAGTACCATTTTTACCAAAATTGACAAAGCATTAAAGAACTGAGATATTACAAATAAATATAAAAAGGCAGAAATAGTAAACACCTTGTTTACAGAACATAATGCAACAAAAATAATCATCAGTTCAGGGAATACAAACATAATACAGACCTAAACAGATTCATAATAATGAAATCCTAAATGAGGAATCATTCAAAAACCAGAGAAACAATAATTACATGAAAAACAGTAATAATGAAACATCATTTCAAAATTTCTAGAATGCTACTAAAGCATTTCTCAAGGGAAAATATATCCCAACTATGTTATGAAATGATATATGTACATAAAACAAAACAAAACAGAAAAAATTGAATATATATCTTTTTAAGAATTAGGAATGTAACAAATAAAACAAAAATAAATAGAAGAGACTGAAAATTAGAGGATAAAGCAGAAACTAAAAACAATGAAAAATTGGTTCTCTGAAAAAATTAACTAAATTATAAAAATCTTTAGCCAACCTGATTAAAAAGAGGGCATATCATCAGATCAACAAAAAAACAAAGTGAAATCACAACTAACCTAGAAAAAAATGATAAAGAATTATCATCTATGCTAAGAAAATTGAAATCACAAAAGAAATAATTATCCAAAAAAAGGATAAAATACTCGAACAGAATAACAAAAGATTTAGAAAAGAATATAGAACTAGCTATTAAAAAAGAAAAAAAAATTGCCAAAGAAAAAATTCCTGGTCCTAGTGGGTTTGTAGACATCTATCAAAAATTTAAAGAATAAATTAAAAGGAAGATGTGGAGTAAGACCGGAAACACTGGGTCCTTCCACAAAACAGACAAAATATTGTCTCGTAATAAACTTTGAATGGCAGATATAAAAGTTGGGATAAAATAAATGTCTTGCTAGGACAATTTGGAAGGACCTTAGAAAAAGACCCAAACTCCTGGGGCAAAGGTTTGACCTGATTGAACTGCATATATCTACAGGCAGACTATGTTGAATCAACAAACAACAAGCACTGAGGGCAGCTCTAGCTTTACCTCATGATCAGTGGTGAGATTCAGACATGTGAACAGGGAAAAACTGAAAGACCCTTTATTGTCGTGAGATGCTCAGCCCAGGTATGCTAACTAGATGGGGTTACAAGCATGGCTCAAGTGGAGAAGAGTGCCTGAGGTTGAGTCCCAAGACAGAGTTCAGAAAATTACAATAGCAAAAACCTGAAGCCTAAGGTGCTATCCACCATACCTTGGGACTAGAACCTGACTATAACAAAAAAGCCACTAAAAATAATAACAATAATTAAGTAAAGGAGAAAGAACCTGACCATGGATAATTACTTTGGGGACAGAGAAAATCTGGGTTTATTCTTCAAAGAAGACAGTTTAATTAAAAAAAAAAAAAAACAAACTATTCCTACTTTAAAGAAAAATGTCAAAGCCACAGACCCAAAAAAGAGTTCTAGGAAGAGCTTAAAAGGTAATTTAAAATCAAATAAGGGAAATTCAGGAAAAATTAAGGAAAAAAATAAGAGCAATCCAAAAAAAATAAGAAAATTATGAAAATAGAATTAATTAATTGGAAAAGGAGATCCAAAAACAATTTAAATATTGTTGAACTATGGTCAGAATAACATAGCATCTTAGTAGCTTCTCCATTAAAATACCAAAGCACTTGCTTGCAACATGTTTGGAAGAGCAAAGGAGCTTAGTTTGCAACCCAGAATAACTTACCCAGCAAAGTTGAGTATAATCCTGAATTAAAAAAAAAATGAACATTTAATAAATTTAAAGACTTTCAAGGATATGTGACAAAAATGCCAGAATTCAATGGAAAATTTGATATATAACTATCCAAGAGAAACATTGTAAACATTAAAGACCAATTATAAGGGACTCAATAAGGTCAAATTGTACTTTTTATGTGGAAAAATGTTATCTGTATTCTTAAGAAAGTTATAATTACTTGGGTATTTTGAAAGAGAAACCAATAGAAGGCTTATGATTGCATTAAGTATGATGGGACAACTCAAAAAAATATCCCTGGGTAGGGAAATGTAAAATGGAGAAATTATCTCAAGCATATTAGGCATGAGTGGGAGAATTGTTACAGTGGAAACAGGTTGGATTGGGGGACTGGTGGTGCTGGAACTTTATTCTCAACAGAACTAAGTGAAAGAGTATATGATATACATTTAGAAGTATATTCTAAATATAAAGAAATAGGAGTGGGAGAGGACAATATAAGGGAGGGACTTTTAGAAGGGTGTATAAATCAAGAGGGATTCTTGGAGGAGTGGGTAGATTAACTAATAGGAGGGTAAGGAGAGAAGTAAAGAATCTCTCTTTAAAATGATACAGATTAGGGAGGTAGTGGTTAGATGTAAATCAGACTTACAAGGAGGAATAGGCTAAAAAGAAAGTGAGAATAATAATAGTAGGAGAAAAAATAGTTCATTTCCCTCCATACTATTTGAATTTGAATAGGATGAATTTACCCAAAAAATGGAAATAGATAACAAAATGGATTAAATATCAAAATCTGACAATATGTTGTTTACAAGAAACAATTAAGAATGAAAGATACACATAAAATTAAAATAAATGGCTGGAACAGGACTTATGCTTCAACTAAGGTTAAAAAAAATAAGGGTAGCAATTATTATCTCAGACAAAGTTAAAGCTAAAATAGATTTAATTTTAAAAGATAAACAGGGAAACTCTATTATGATTAAAAAGTACCAAAGAAAATGAGGCAACATCAATACTAAACCTATGTGAACCAAGTGCTGTAGTATCTAAATTTTTAAAGGAAAAGTTAAATGGATTACAGATGAAAATTGGTAGCATTACTATAACAACGGTATACTTTAACCTTCTCATCTCAGATAAAAGATAGATAAATCTAACCCCCCAAAAAAATAATAAGAAAGAAGTTAAGGAAGTTAAAAGAATCTTAGATAAGCTAGATAAAAAAGATATCTGGAGAGAATTTAAGGGGAATTGAAAGGAATATATCTTATCTGTGGCTGATGGTACCTTTAAAAAATTTACCATATATTAGAGCATAAAAACTTTATATTGTTAAGTGTAAAAAAGCAAAAATATCAGATGAATCCTTTTCAGATGACAATGCAGTAAGAATTATATTCAATAAGGGACCATGGAAACACACATTAAAAATTAATTGGAGACTAAAGAACCTTATCTTAAAGAATGAATGACTTAATGAATGAATTGTAGAAACAATCAGTAATTTCACGAAAGAGAATGACAATAAGACATATTAAAACTTTTTTTAGTTGCAGGAAAAGCAGAAATCAGAGGAAAACTTTTATCTCTAAATGCTTATGTCAATAAAATAAAGAGCAGACCAATAAATTGGGTAGATGTTTTTAAAAACTAGAGAAAGAACAAATAAACACCAAATTAGAAATTTTAAAAATTAAAGGTGAGATTGATAAAACTGAGTGTAAGAAAACCATTAGAGCAATTTGGAACTATGTCCAAAGGGCTATCAGATAACTGCATACACTTTGGGTCTATATCACAAAGAGACTGGCTTTTCTCAAGAATGTGGTGATTCAAGGCAATTCCAATAGATTTGGGATAGAAAATGCCGATCACACCCAGAAAGAGAACTATGAAGACTACAAGTGGCTTGAAGCATGGTATTTTCACCTTTTTGTTTGTGGGTTGGATTTTTTTCCCTTTTGGTCTTATTTTTCTTATTTTCTTATACAACATGACAAGTATGGAAATATGTTGAAAAGGATATAATATATTTAACCAAAATCAGACTGTTTGTTGTCTTAGGTAGTAGGGAAGTGAGGGAAGGAGGGAGAAAAATTTGGAACACAAAATCATACAAAAATGAATGTTGAAAACTACCTTTACATAATAAAATAAAATACTATTAAGAAGGGAAAAAAAAGAAAACCATTAAATTAACAAACAAAACTAGGAGCTGGTTTTATTGGGAAAAAAACAAAATAGGTAAACCATTGGTTAATATGATTTTTTAAAAGAAAGAAAACTAAATCATTAGTACTAAAAATGAAAAGAGTAAATATAATGAAAATAAAATCAAAGCAATTATATGGAGTTCTTTTATCCAACTATATGCCAATAAATGTAAGAATTTAAGTGAAATGGAAGAATATTTACAAAAATACAAACTATCTAGATTAACAGAAGAGAAGTAGAATATATAATTAAACCTATTTTAGAAAAAGAAATTGAACAGACTATAAATGAGTTTCCTGGAAAAAAAGGCATCAGGACCAGATGGAGTTACAAGTAAATTCTACCAAACTTTTAAAGATCAACTAATTATAATAATAAATTATTTGAATTAACAGGCAAAAGAGTCCTATCAAACTTCCTTCTTGAACAAATATGGTACTGATAGCTAAACCAGGAAGAGCAAAACCAGTAAAATAAAAGTATAGACCAATTTCATTAATGAATATGAATGCAAAAATCCTTTAAAAATTGCTAGCTAGGAGACTACAACAATATATTGCAAAGATTATACATTGTGATTAAGTGGGATTTATATCAGGAAAGCAAGGATAGTTTAAAATATGGAAAACTACAAACGTAATTGATTACATCAATAACAAAAGTAATAAAAATCATATGGTTACATCCAATAGATGCAGAAAAACTTGCATAAATGGATCTTTTCTTAAAATGATAAGAAACATGTACCTAAAATACATTTTTACAGCATTTGTAATGGAGATAAACTAGAAGTTATCTAGATAAACTAGAAATTATAGGGAAAGCAACAATGTTGAAAGAATGTGAAAAAATTGCAACACCAATTCACTGTTGGTGGAAATATGAATTGATCCAACCCTTTTGGAGAGCAATCTGGAATTATGGCTCAATGGGTTATAAAACTTTGACCCAACAATACTGCTATTAGTTCTATTTCCCAAAGTGATTAGGTAAAAAGTTATAAAATATTTATAACAGCTCCCTTTGTGGTAGCAAAGAACTAGAAAGTGAGGAGTAGCATCTCCATTTGGAGAATGGCTAAATAAGCTGTGGTCTATGATTATGATGGAATACTGCTTGTTATAAGAAAGGATGAACTTACTGATTTTAGGAGAACATAGAAGGACTTGCATGAAATAATGGAGAGTGAAATGAGCACAGCCAAGGGAATGTTTAACATCAATACTGTTCTAAGAACAACTTTGAACTAAGTCATTTTTGAGTATTATACTCATATCAACTACATAGGACCTATAGAGGAAGATGCTATCTATATTCAGAAAAAGAAATGATAAACAGAAGAATATATTGCATGTTCTTACACACACCCACATACACATATTTGTGTCTAATGGTAACCTCTTATGATGGGGTGAGGAGGGAGGGGAAAAAAAACAACACAGCACAGAACAAAAGAAAACTTAGGAAGCACAGAAAAGCAAGGTAGTTTTGAAAACTATGTATAGTATTTATTATATAGTTTTTCAAAAAACTGAAATGTGAAATGGAAATTCAGCTTTATATTAAATCCTCTTTTTATATTGTGCTGTATACATGGAAATGTTTTTGCTCTTTTGTATTTAAGCTCAAAATTAATTTTTAAAAAGATCTTTTTAAAAAATTAATTTTATTTTGAACTTAAGAAACAAAGCAAGCATTTCTATAACAAAGTAGAATAGAAAAACAGAATATTACATTTGAAATTTTGGATCCATTATATACAATGTGCTATTCTTTTCAAATATACAAAAAAAGTCATCATGTAACTTTCTTTTTCCCCTCCCTCCAGTCAAGATGACTGCCATTAGACAAATATGTATGTGTGTATACATACATACATATATCGATCCTTTCTCTGTATATAAGCAGCATTTTAATCATTAGATCTTTCTAATTAATCTGAGTATTTTTAACAATCAGAATGACTTGGTCACTCAAAGTTCTTAAACAATACTGAAAAAATATTTAGTAACAATACAATTTTTTTCTAAAAATTAAGAAACCACTCTACAAAACTCCTTTTATGAGACAAATATAGTTACAATATCTAAAGCAAAGGACAAAATTATTCCATCCTCCCTACATTATGTTGCTGTTTGGCTTACACGTGTCCTTCCTAACTATGCCCAAACGGCTATCAAACTGTGCATACCCTTTGATCCAGCAATATCCAGCTGTAGAAGTACAGGGGTCTGTATCCCAAAGAGATCTTAAAGGAGAGAAAGGGACCCCCATGTGCAAAAATGTTTGTGGCAGCCCTTTTTGTAGTGGCAAGGAACTGAAAACAGAGTGGATACCCACCAGCTGGAGAATAGCTGAATAAGTTATGGTATATGAATGTAATGGAATATTATTGTTCTATAAGAAATGATGAATAGATTTGTTCATCATGACAATGGTAAGTACCTAAACTGGGACCTGAATCCAGGTCTTCTGGCTTCAAATCTAGTGCTTGTTCTACTATAACACAACATTTCCCTAAGAATTCATAGGATTTTCAAAGTTAATATGTAAGTAAGTGCAAGGGATAATGTGGTAAAAAATTACCCATGCATATGTACTGTCAATAAAAAGTTATAATACAAAAATAGAAGTAAAGATAGCTTTCAATATTCATCCTTTGCAAAACCTTGTGTTCCAAATTTTTTTCCATCTCTTTCCCCCTCTCTCTTCCCCTAGACAGTAAGTAATGCAATATAGATTAAGCACGTTCAATTCTTCTACACCTATTTCTACATTTATCATTCTGCACAAGGAAAATCAGATCACAAGGGAAAAAATGAAAAAAAAAAAAAACCACAAGCAGTAACAAGAAAAAGGTGAAAATACTATGTTGTGATCCATATTCAGTCCCCACAGTTCTCCTCAGGATACAGATAACTCTTTCCATCATAAGCCTATTAGAATTTACCAAAATCATCTCATTGCTGAAAAGAGCCACGTTTGTCAGAGTTGGCCATTGTATAATCTTGGTGTTGCTGTGTACAATGTTCTCTTGGTTCTCCCTTCACTCAACATCAGTTCATGTGAGTCTCTCCAGGCCTCTCTGTAATCGTCTTGCTGATCATTTCTTATAGAACAATAATATTCCATTGCTTTCAAATACCATATTTATTTTTCCATCCCCAACTGATAGGCATCCACTCAGTTTCCAGTTCCTTGTCACTACAAAATGGCCTGCAACATTTTTGCACTTGACTCCACTAACTTTTAAAGACCTTTAAAATCTCATTGAACATTATTCTCTAATTCTATACTCAGTGATGCAAACAAAAACTGCCTTTTCTTTCTCACATATAACATTAGACCTCCAACCACCATTTGTGATTGCAATACACTTTCTCCTCATCTCTCTCTTCCTTCAACATGCAGTTTAATTACCATGTTGTACATAAAGGTTTTCCTAATCCTTCCAAATCCTACTGTAATCTTCCTCCTAAGCTATCTTATATTTAAGTATTTTATATTTATTCTCATTATATCTATTTTGTATATAAAGGGGAGGGATCACCCAGAATTCTCAAATGTATCAATCAAAAGCATTTCAATCATATGTGAAAGGAATCTACTTGGACTGGTTCAGCTTTTGGATAAAACCAAAATGCTAGTTTGAACTCATTGGGTTTTCTACTACCTAGTTTTGGTTCCTTTTAATGATCTTTTCCTTTTATTTTCCTAGTAATTTTAGATATTGTATTCTTTGTTCTGTTTGTGCCACTCTATACAAAAGCCTTCCCACATTCCTCTGTATTCTTCTTACTGCCCAAGTATGTTCTATCACATTCATATGCCAGGTTTTTCAGCCATTACAAATTTTGCATCCATTTTGTTTCCACTTCTTTGCTATCACAGATCATTGCTATGAAGATATTTTGACATATATTGCCTCTTTGTTTCTAACTTTGACTACTTCGGAGTATATGCCAAGTAGTGGTATTGCTGGATCAGAGTATGGCCAGAAAAGTTAGATCACTTTTATTTCATTATTGTATAAACATTTGGACCACTTTATAACTCTACCATCAGTATATTGTGTGTGTCTTTCTTCCAACACTGACTTCCCATTTTGTCATCTTTTCAATTTGCATGGTATGAGTTGAAACCTCAGAGTTGTTTTAACTTCTTTTATTATTCATGATTCATGATTTTCATATAGTTACTTGTAGTATGCCATTTTTCTTGAAAATTATTTGTTCATGACCTCTGAATACCTGCCTATTGGAAAATGTTAGATATTTATGATATTTCCCTGACTGTTTTGGTTATCAAATTGGCATTGATGATATTTGAAGAAAATGTTTTCCCACTCTGAAATTTCTCTTTTAACTCCTTTTTCATTGACTTTATTTGTCCAAAGGGTTTTTTTTTTTAATATAATGTAACCAAAACTATTAACCTTACCTCTTATGACCTCTATTACACACCATGGGCAGCTAGGTGGTACAATAGATATAATGCTAGCCCTGGAATTAGGAAGACTCTTTATGAATTCAAATCCAGTTTCCAAAGAAACAGAAATGAAAACAACTCTCCATTTCATATCATAGATTGAAAAGATAACCAAAAATGAGAAGCCTCAGACCCTTCCTAGCAGGGTAACCATAGATGACTCACTTCACCCTTTTTGCCTCAGTTTCTTCATCTGTCAAATGAACTGGAAAAGGACATGGCAAACGACTGAAAGATCTTTGTCAAGAAAGGCCCAAATGAATATTATTGTTCTGTAAGAAATGACCAACAAGAGGAATACAGAAAGGCTTGGAGAGACTTACATCAACTGATGCTGAGTGAAACGAGCAGAACTAGGAGATCATTATACACTTCAACAATGATACTGTATGAGGATGTATTCTGATGGAAGTGGATATCTTCAACATAGAGAAGAGCTAATCCAATTCCAATTGATCAATGATGGACAGAATCAGCTACACCCAGAAAAGGAACACTGGGAAATGAGTGTAAACTGTGAGCATTTTTTTTTTTGTTTTTCTTCCCAGATTTTTACCTTTCGAATACAATTCTTCCTTTGCAACAACAACAAAATTTGGTTCTGCACATATATATTGTACCTAGGATATACCATAAGATATTTAATATGTATGGGAATGCCTGCCATCTAGGGGAGGGGATGGAGGGAAAAAACTCGGAACAGAAGGGAGTACAAGGGATAATGTGGTAAAAAAAAATTACCTATGCATATGTACTGTCAAAAAATGTTATAATTATAAAATTAATAAAAAGAGAGAAATGGCAAAAAAGAAAGGCCCAAATGGGGTCATAAAGTCAGATACAACTGAAACAATAAGATAATAAATATTCTACTACCTTAGATTTTTAAAAGGTAAAAGAAGTTAGGAGCAAAAACAGATAGCTCAGGATGGATACAAAATAATGGTATGATCCTATAAAAATTAAAGTACTTTTTAGTAAAAGTACTCAAACAAAATAAGCTGAGGCTTATTTTAAGCCTTATTATATTTATGTTGTGTTATATTACATTAAGGTGGGGCAAAGTTGGTTAGCTATACTGAAGGCAAAAGGAAGATCAAAAGGAGGGGACCACAGCTTAGAGGGAAAGGGATTATGAAGAGAAGATAAAGCTGCTCAATTCCTTATTATGCCTCTGTTTTCACTACCAAGATGATCTTCAGCCTAAAGATGAAATAAAAAGTATAAAAAGGGAGTAAAAATCCAAGGTAAAGAGATGGTAAGAAAAAAATTGCCCTCAATGAGTTCCAAGTCACCAAACCTAACAAAACTACAACCCAGGATACTGACAGAATTAACGTTTATTCAATAAATCTTTGTTAGCTGATGAATTCCAAAAAGTGACTCTGTAGAAGTACAAATTTTATTATTACTGAGTTTACAAAAGGATCCTCAGTTAATTCCCAGAGTGGAAGCTTCCTCTACCATAACATTCTATATATAGTTTAATAAATAGATCCTGTCAAGTTTCCTAAAGCATACAGAAACTGTGATTTGCCCAGAATCATATGTTGGTAATTTTCAGTGGTAATATTTGAATCCAGATCTTCCTGACTCCAAATATATAAAAAATGATTAAATGAGATGGAAAAAAAGATATGAGTTAAAGAACTGTGAACTCATTGGCCTCAAAGAGCAAAAGTTTAGAGATTTTTAAGTATATTTAGAAAGAGAAGATACTGAATGTTCTCAAGGTCAAACTCCCTCAGAAAACAATTAGAAACATTCTTGGACATCTTGGTCTCCTCTAGAAGCAGCACTGTTTGTACTTTCTTGGATATGGAGAGGAAATAGAAGATTGAACAGATACCTTAGAACACTGCCTAGTGACATAGTAGTCTGGACTTTTTCTTGGATTACCTTATTCTAGCTCCCCTCCCCTATACCTCACCACTTCCATAAAAAGAAATGGACTTAAAATGAAGTAGGAAGTCTAGATTAGACAAAAGAAAGGAACTTCTTCACTGTCAGTGTGATAGTAGGCCAAGGCTAGGCAAGAAAAAAAGAAAAAGAAATTGTAGAATGCACTATTTCATGAAATCTTTAAAAGGAGAATTGCCAGTATTGGTTTTATTGTCTAACTATTCAACTATGAAGAAGCAAGAGACTAGATCAGAAAGGTTCTGAAGGTCCGTACCAGCCCTCAGACTATACAATTCTAAAATAATACTTGTTTAAATAAAGTAGGCTTCACAACTTCTGCAGATTATGAACCGATCCTTTTTTTTTTTTAAATTACTTTTCTGAGTTGCATTAAGTTATATAATAAGCTAGGGAACTCAAGCAAATGGGTTTATTGTCAATGTTCATTTGTAATCTAAGTCTGTTACAATATTGGTAATATTTCGGATCGCTTATTCTTAAATCAGGAGTGCTTTCTCTCTCCCTCCCTCCCCCCTTCCACATAGCTCTGAACCTTTTTGTGTTCTAATCATGTGCTCTGATTCCTTCAGGTAATTCTTACATTCTTTTGGGCCAAAAAATCCCCAGATAAATCTAGGAAAAATCTAGGTACCTCCTAAATGTGATTTATCTGCTTTACTAACCTATACTTTCTTCTCAGGTTACCAGGTTCACATGTCTCTCAGATTTTTCTTATCTCTAATTAAGGGTATTGTTGTCTTCTGCAAAAGCACAAGTCCAATTGTTGCTGGTTTCTTTATTTTCTTTCCAGGGATTCTGGATCTAATTCCTTCTGAGTCTTAAGCATTTCAGTGTTTTTCCTTTTTTTTTTTTTTTTTTTGCACCCTAGCTCTAACTTTGCTATTCCCCCATTGTCTTCATTCTTTTAGTTCCTTTTCTGCTCTTTATGTATATGTTTTGGGTAAATGCTCACCACTGCTTTAGAAAAATTTTTGTTCTCCTATTGACACCCTTCATCTCTGTTGTTTATAATAACAACTGGTCCCTCTGATCTCAATTCTGAATCTTTGAACATCTGATCTCTAGACTCTCTGGGTCTTGAATTCCCCCCCCCCCACTATTACTCCTTCTCACTCTGAAATATTAGTATTTCTGGTTCCCTCGATATATGAAGCACCCCCCTTTTTGTCTAAAAAGCAGCACTGTTTTATTAAATGTATTTTTCAATTCTTTGATATTCTCATTACTTAATAGTTGTTAGCTTTATACTATGGTCCTTATTTGTGTGCTTGCCAATTTTTCCCCCCATCATTCTTTAAAAGCAGTTCACACACAAAGATGCACAAAATGTGAATTATGAAGAATATATAGTTATACAATCTAGCATTTTCCTGAGAATTTCCTTTTTAACTGCTATCACCATTATCCATTATGCCTGTGATGCAGTATATTACAATGCTAATCAGAGAAATATAATGTACTAAAGAAAATACAAGATGTCAGAAAACCTAAACAACTATCTCACCAGCAATAATTTATTAAAATTCAAAAGGTACAGGATAGAAAAATATGCCTGCTTTGTACAAATAATAAATAAATCCAAAAGTTAAAAGCATAATAACTTAAATGAGCATCATTGCAATGCATTGGGGGGAATGCTAAAAAGATTGTTCAAAAATTTGCCCTGTTTTCATCAGTAAGTAAATCATATTAAAGATTTCCTTATTTTTTTATAGGTGCTAAATGTGATTTTATCTTATGTACTTTTTAACTTTAGTTCATTGGTGATGGAAAGGATAAGATTTTAAATAGGCATTACTATGCATTTTGCTTATTCAAAGGGTAACCACCACATTATGCATAAATAAATTTATTAGAGATGCATGAAATCTGCAAGGAAGTTAGAAAATATTTAATAACCTTTAAATACTTAATAAGTCTTCCTATAAATCAAAAGGAAAATTATGAATTAATAGGAATACACATAAGTAAAATATAATATAGTATATCATGTCATATATATGAAGATGGATCTTGCTAGTGTCAAAACTGAATGGGGATACAGAAATACCAATATGCTGGTATACATAATCAAGGCTGAATTGTCACTGTAAGGGATATTTTAAAATTCACAACATGGTTTAGGGCTGTTATTATGATTAGTACCTCCTGAGAAACGCTTGATTGCTGCCAATTTTTACCAAATTATTACATGTGCTAAGATGCAAATTGACTTCATGACCTTTTGTAAGAATTATCTTTCTTATCTTCACTAAGATTGGCAAATTGTTGTTTTTGATCCACTTAAAACTTGTACCTTTGGTAGGTAGAAGAAGTAACCATGAAAAGTGTTTTTGTTTTTTTTATTAAAGCATGAAGTTATAAACTACATAGCTTGTATCCTACCTTTTCTTTAGAAGGTGCCACTACATAGACAAAAGAGTTTCAGTGCATTACAAGTAAAATGCACAGTGCTAAAAATATTCTTTATATAGCATTTAATCTTAAGGTGTAAGCAACAGCTCTTGGACAATTTGAAGGATACATTTTACTGTTTTCCTGTTAAATTATCCTTTTACTTAAGCTTTAAAATGGAACTTTTTGAAAAAAGATTCAGAACAAACTTGTTAATAAATGTATGAGGAAAAACATTATCCTTTAATAGCTGACAGTTTCAGTAGTTTTTAATTGTCACAAGTATTCTTTAACTGTCAGAGCAATTTTCTTGCAGTTGTAAACTATGAGGCTGACATCTATGACAATTTATTTTTATGTATTATGGAAACTGCTAAATGGCACATGCAACAGTTAGGTAGAAGGATGTATTAAATGTTTGGTAAAATATTTTCCCCAATTGCAGTAGAGTAGTAAACACATCAGTACAACCAGACACATCTATATGTCTTGTATTCTAGGAATTTTGTAAAAATTCTATTTTAGGAGTGCTAAATATTTTGTAGAACCCATATTAACCTTACATTTTCTTTCTCTGCATCATATTTTCAAAGATGAACACTGACATTTCAAGAACTTCTGAATATTATCAATTTACCTGTTTATAAACCAATAAAAACAGTACAAGGCAAATGAGCCCATTCCCTCTATAAAATGAGTATTGTTGGATTAACTTATTGCTATTAATATCTACTCCCTGAGCATTTATTAAAAGGCAGTGTTATATAGTGAAAACAGCAATAAATTTGAAATCAGGAGACTTGGATTCAAACATAAAAGTGACATTTTTAGCTGTGTGAGGCCAGGCATGGACACTAGTGATAAATGGCTTAAGTTTCTTGAAGTCAAAGCCAGTCTTCTTTCTACTATATCATATTACTTTCCAGTATTAAATACATAGTACACACTCAAGTACATCTGTGATCTTATCAATGTAGGTACTCCCTCTAAAACTTGCAGATTGCTACCTATTCACACTCTCTTACCCTGTAAGAATTTTTTTTCCTATCCTTCTGTAAATTTTTCACAAGAATTCCATCCACTGTGCTAGGAGACCAATTTCTTCACATTATATGGAATTGGAGTTTAAAAGATAGGTTTTAGTTACAGAGAAAAGTATAATTACCTAATTCAGCCTAGCCACCTCTCTTTTTCCTTTTTCATCCTGGGTCCAGTTAATTATTGATCTATAATGTCTGCCCAAGGACTAAGTAGTAATGGAAAAGTTCTGTATCATAGATACTCCTCATCTACTCGATTTTTCTTGTGTATAAGGATAGCAAAATCAAATATTTAAAATTAGTATTAATCTCATTTAGTAAACTCTAGAGTATTTACTCTAAAGCATTTACTGGCTTGATCCAGTATGTACAGTGTCATCTGTGAATAGGAGAATCTGGAGGAACTCATCATCTTCAGGGAATCCCTCCTTTAATTGTACTTCAAAAGGTACCTTGTACTACACCTCCAATATAACATAGGTAAACACCTTTGACAAAAAAAGTTTCCCTTTTTACGCATTGCTTCACGTTAATAAGTGATCGGTGAACAAAAATATCTCTGTTGTAACATCTCTCAAGGAACTTTATATAATTCTGATACATATGGCAGATATTTTCTTGAAGGAGAATCTTTAGAGCAGCATTTTGCTCTACCAAATAAAATGCTTTTAAATCATTTTAAAGGAAAAACAAACACAATTAGTGCTTTGTGGTCTTTGCAATCTTTCAACCAAGGGGTTTACTATAAAGATATGGTTGACTGTAAAGTATCATTTATAAAAAATATGCATTTGTGGATTTCTAACAAGATGGCAAAATAATAAAGAAATCAAGAGTATGTATATAAGCCTAGCTACCACTATTGCTACCTCAAAACCATAAGAAATGTGTGAAAGTAATAAAATGATAAGTGGAGAAACATTTCCTCCGGAAAATAATTGCTAAAGAAAAAGAGATACCAACAGAAAACTATGCTATTAGCCTACTATACCTAAGCCAGAGCTCAATGTTCCCACTCACCTCACACAACAGTATCAGTTTTCTTCCAGCGATGTTTCACTTTGGTCAGCTGAAGTGCACAACACAACAAAGCAAGGCCACTACATTCACTTCGTCTTGAATATCAAGAAGGAAAAAAAAAAATAGTAGTGGGCGGGGACAAGTTTCAGTAGTGGGAGGGCCTGATACAAATCTCTGGAACATAAAGGTTTTGGCAAGAAGACCAAATGAAAAAATTGTTAGTAAAGCTCAACCCTCATTGAGGTTTATAAACCTGCAGTGTGAATGGGGAAAAAAAAAAAAAAAAAAAAACAGAAAAAAAAAATCTGCAAAATCTAGAGAAAGTACACAATGAAAAATAAATAAAACAGAAAAGGCTAACAACTTGAAAATGAAAAGGAAGGCAAAAAATTCTCTAGGATAAAACTAACAATGTAATAACGCCAAGAAACAGCAGAATGCATCACAAGAAGATAAAAAATATGGTATAAAAATGGTCATTCAGGGAAAAATCAAATATATCTAAGAAGAAACCTAAAACATGATCAAAATAATAAATAATTTAGAACTTATCATCAAAAGTCTCTAAAACAGTAGAGGCTCTGAAAAAGAAAAAGGAAATAGCAGACTTGGAATTCAAAAATACTAAGGTGAAAAAGAATCCAGTGATAGCAATACTAGAAGAATACAAGTATCACAAAAAGTTGTCTAATCTTGGGGGAGGGGGAAATGTGAGTTTTAAGATTTGAAATTTCTGATCAAAGTAGTAAACAATCATAACTTCAGAAGACTTGGTAATGAGGCTTGCCTCCTGACTCTTGGCAGAGAGGTGATAGAACTAGAGGAACAGAATGAGTCATACATTTTAAGAAATGAGCAGTGCTGATTTATTTTGCTTGATTAATTCTGAGGTGAATATTTCCTTTTATGGATGTAGGAGGAAGTAACAAATCAAAAAAAAGCATCAATAAAACAAAATGTTCAGAAGCAGAAACAAAGCAAGTTATGACCTTGTTAAATTTCATATAAACTTTTAAAAGTGTACATATCAGAAGTTTACAGTTTCATATAAAATGTTCTTTTTTTGTTATTTTTGCTAAGATAAAATGTTTGTGTATTAGTTGGTGATTTTTTAAGTTCATAATAAAAATACAAATCAAAACACCTCATACCTGTCAGATTGGCTAATGTGACAGAAAAGAAAAATAACAAATGTTGGAAGGGAAATGAAAAAAATTAGAATACTAATGCACTGTTAGTGAAGTTGTAAACTGATCCAACCATTCTAGAGAGCAGTTGGGAACTATGTTCAAAGAGCTATAAAATTGTGCATATCCTTTGACCCAGTAAAGCCACCACAATGTATGTATCCCAAAGAGATCAAAAAAAGGGAAAGAATCTGTTTGTACAAAAATATTTAAAGCAATTCTTTCAGTGGTGGCAAAATATTAGAAATTGAGGAGATAATCATTAACTGGGGAATGGCAGAACAAATTGTGATATATGATTATAATCAGTACTATTGTGCTAAAAGGAAAACCTGGGAAGATTTACATGTACTGATGTAGAATTAAGTGAGCAGAACCAGGAAAACATTATACGCTATAACATCAATATGATGATTAACTATTAAAATATGATGACTTAACTAGTCTCAGTAATACAGTGATCTATGACAGTTCCAAATGACTCATAATGAAAAATGCAATCCACCTCCAGAGGAAGAACTGATAAGAGTCTGAATGCAGATTGAAGCATTTTTCACTTTCTCTATTTTTTGTGATTGTTTTTTTGTTCTGTGTTTTCTTTCACAACACGAATAATATGTAAATATGTTTCGTATGATGCCAATATATAACCTATAACAAATTGCTTACCATCTCAGAGAACAGAAAAGGAAGAGAGGAAGGGAGAGAATTTGAAACTCAAAATGTTAAAAAATGAATCTCAAAAATTGTTTCCACATATAATTGAGGAAAAAATAAAATACCATTCAAAAATCTGCCCAATTCATATTTTCTTAATTATGACACAAAATATTCTTTTATTTACATATACATATATATGCACCAAAATTTGTTTAGCTACATTCTTATTTCTAGAAACTATGCCTACATTAAATAAATCAAGAGCACATTAGCTCTTTTGAACATATCATCATATTGCTAAGACTGGGTTTGCAATACACTAAAAAATACCTCAACTTTTTCTGACAAATTTAAGTATTTTGTATTTGTGAAGTTGATTTTTTGATTCATGCAAATCTTACCATTTATCCCTATTAAATTAAATTTTATCATTCACTCAGATGTTACAGTCTGTCAAGGTACTTTTGGATGCTGATTTTGTGATCCTATGTGTAAGATGGCTGATCATAAGATTAACTTGATGTTTTCTTGAAGCTGTACTGACTCTTTTGTGAATACTGCTTACCTTTTTTGGCACCAGTTTACTGCCTCTAACAAAATCCTCTCTATAATTTTACTAGGAATTGAAATCAAGTTCATTGGTCTATAGTTTGAAGACTTTATACTCTCACTTTAAAAAAGTTACAGACAATATTTAACCTTTTCCAGTCCTATGTTAGCTCTTTTGTCTTCCATCATCAGCAATCACAGCCAAAGTAATTCATCTTGATCAAGTATATTCAAATCTTAGCTTTGCTTCTTGCTACCTGTATGAGCTTAGATAAGTCAAGCACTCTGGTCTGAAATTTCCTTATCTGTAAAATGAAGGCATTTGACTGGTTAGCTTCTCTTAGTTTCCTCCAGCCCTAGATCAGTGATTTCATGACTGATTGATTCATCAGAGGTAAGTGATCTTTTGCCATCTCCTCACTGTTCTTGGGAATAAGCCATTTTTCGTTGGTCATTTCCAGTGCTAAAGTCATTCTCTTTGGCAGCAAAACCAGAAGAAAAGTAAGAATCAAGTAGTTCTGCCTTTTCTTTATTCTCTTTTATCATCATTCCATCTCACAGAATAGTAGGCCTATCCCTTTTTAAAATTTCTTCTTCTATGCGTACAACATAGATTAAACCAAAGAAACATTGCATCACCTCCAGTTTTCCTTACAAATCTAAAATCACTCTGAACTTTGGCATTCCTGACATTATTCTCACAAGACCACAGGCATATTTATATTACTTGTCCTATATTATCTGTACTTGGCTTTTATCTTTATATATCTTTTAAAAATTAAAAAACTTGGCTAAGTTTTGTCCTCAAAAGACACCTTCATGGGTGCTTTCAGACAACTTCCATTTTTCCTTCTCATTGTAAATGTTCCTTTTTGTGTCCACAGAATTTGATTTTTGAGAGCTTCCCACATCACTGGACTGACCTCCCCAAGCAGAATTTTAGAAATTAGCATCCTACATGTTTTTCCTCTGAACTCTTTGAAATATGCTCTTTTAAAATCTAAACTAGCCTAATACCAGAAGGATCCATTTATAAGTAAATTCTACTAAACATTTAAAGTACAATTAATTATTTAGAAAAATAGGCAGTCCTATGTTTTATGAAACAAATATGGTACTATTACCTAAATGAGAACAAGCAAAAACAGAGAAAAATCCATAGACCAATTTCCCTAATGAATACTGATGTAAAACTTTTAAATAAAATAGTAGCTAGGAAATTACAACAATACATCACAAAGACCAAACAATATGACCAATTGGGATTTCCCTCACAAAATACATGATTGGTATCAGCATCATAATTGATCATATCAATAACAAAAATCATGATTATATCTTAAAGATGCAGAAAAAGCTTTTGACAGATTACAACACTCATTTCTATTAAAACACTAGAAAGTGGAGAAATAAATGGTGCTTTCCTTAAAATGATAAGTAGCATCTATCTAAAAACATTAGCAAGAATTATCTGTAATCATGTTTAACCTACATCAGATTGCTTGCTCTTCTGGGAAAGTGGGAGAGAAGGAGAAATATTTGGAACACAAGGTTTTGCAAAGTTGAATGTTGAAAACTATTTTTTGCATGTATTTGGAAAAAATAAAATACTATTTTAAAAAAAGAATGATCTGTAATGAAGATAAGCTAGAAGCTTTTAAGTAAGATCAGTAATAAAGCAAAGATGATCATTATCACCACAGTACTGTACCAGAAATATTAAATATAGCAACAAGACAAAAAAAGAAAATGAATGAATTAAAATGGGAAAGAGAACTATTACTCTTGCAGATATGTTATACTTAGAGAATCCTAGAAAATCAACTAAAAAAGCACATGAAGCAATTAACAACTTCAGCAAAGTAGTAGGATATAAAGGTCAAAAATTATCAATATCTTTATATATTAGCAACAAAGTCTTGCATGAAGAGACAGAGCAATTCCATTAAAATAGCTGCAGACAATAAAAATACTTGGGAGACTACCTGCCAAGACAAACCCAGGTACTATATAACACATTTACAAAATACTTTTCACACAGATAAAGACAGATCTAAACGATTAGAAAAACATTCTTGAAGCTTAAAAAACAATTCTACCTAAAATCATTTACTTTTTTCTTTCCATGCACGACACAAAACCACCAAAAAATTTTCTATACAGCTAGAAAAAATAATAACCAACTGTGAATGACAGCTTTTCTAATAAATACAATGATCAGAGACAATTGTGTAGAACATGATCAAAAATTTTATCCACTTTTAAAGAGATAACTAATGGAGTCTGTGTGCTAACTGAAGCTTTTTTTTTTTTGCCTTTTTTTTATAACATGGCTAATATGGAAATAGAACTGCTAAGTGACATAGTAGATAGAATGTTAGCCCTGCAGTCAGTAGAACTTGAGTTCAAATCTGGCCTCAGATACCTACTAGCTGTGTGACTGTGGGCAAGTCACTTAACTCTGCCTCAATTTCCTCATCTGTAAAATGGAAATGGCAAATCACTGAGTATCTTCATCAAGAAAATCCCAATTGAGGTCACAAAGACAACTAATCAACTATACAATAATAACAGCACCGAATATAGGAATGTTTTGTATTATGGCATATGTAAAACTGATAATCTTATTTCTTGCCTTCTCAAGGAATGGGGGAAGGTTGGGAGAGGCAGAGAATTCAGAACTCAAATTTTTTTAATGAATGTTCACAATAAATAGTTTTTTTTGCAAATAAAAAATAACAAAAATGAAAATGCTGTCCATGTAAAAAAATTTCTAAGATAAATATCAGACTATTCTTGGCTTTCCTTTCTTCAATCATAAAGATGAAGTAATCACTTTCCCCTTAAATTTCCCATCATTTCCAACCCAGCAATCAGAATTTAATCCAATACAAAATAAAACTTAGTTTAAGGCACTGGATATATGCATAAGTATAATAAAATCCAATTGCTTTAATATTCCGCTAAATGTTCTATCATCTAAATAATGACCAATTTCAACATCTCTTCCCAAGCATTCAACAATTAGGCTTTTTTCCTATAAAAGAAGGAAAAACTGAGTAGATATAGGTCACCAATTAAAAGATGCAATAATAATAATAATAATATATAATAAAAGCATAAAAGAAATGCCATATATTAAAGTTAAAATATACAAATTTGCTTCCCTCCCCCCCAAAAAAAATCAGCATGAGTTAGAGGGGAAAATTTTAAAAAAGTAAACGTTGTAGTTGTATTCATACCACTGAAGATGCAGTTCCAAATTAGATACAAATCAAGGCTGTAATGCCACATTGAAAGATTTTGTGGCGTGCATATGAGGAAATTTGGGGTTTGTGTTCATTGTTTTCTAAAGTTATTATCATTACTCAAGCAAATAGAATAACTGACATTATAAAATCAGTAATTTATATCAAAATGTCATGGTATTTAATTAACAAAAAAAGTCAAACCTATCCTAAACCTGTCAAGAATGTGAAAGCAGAATTCTAGGTGGTTAAACTAAATGTTAAATAAGAGTCTTTAGCACCTTTTCTTTTTTAATTGTCATGGTTTAGTACTTAGTAACACCTTTGAAATTCATGATTATAATTATATAGCTTTTATTAAGTAGCAGCTGTGGCAAAGTATAACTCATATATAGCATGACCAATTTTAGCTTATAAAGCATTTCAATGTTTTTCTATCTGTTAATTTTCTAATAACAAGACTCAAATTTCATTATCTTATTGTTTCCGGTATAAAGAAATGATTTTCTAATAATGAAAAACTATGAATACATAAAAAGTGCATCTTAGATTTTAAGTAGTCTGCAGCACATTGCCAACAGTGGCTTAAGTGGAAGAAGTTACAGGAAAAAGTCTAGAAAATGTATAATTGAAAAAAGAAGTGAATTGGTTACAAAGGGTCAATGAAGAATAATAGATAACAGTTCAGATATCATACTGGTACCCACAAAATATATAAATGAATAGAAGATGATCAATGTGTTAAGTGAATCTTTTCTGGAAATTGATCTTGGAAAAATAGGGATAAGACCCATATTTGGTGAAAAAGCATAGAGGGATTACAATTTAAACCATTGGAGAAATATATAAATTAATGAGATAATGAATCCATTGCCGTATTTTATTATTATTATTATTTGATTATTCTTTAAAAGAAAGTGAAAAATAGTATGCTTTATCTGCATTCAGAATCCATCAGTTCTTTCTCTAGAGGTGGATAGCGTTTTTCAGGATGAATCCTTTTGAACTCTTAGATCACTGTCTTGATTAGAATAGCTAAGTCTTTCACAATTGTTTATCCTTACTATATTGATGTTATTGTGTAGAACATTATTCTGTATCAGCTCATGTAAGACTTTCCAGGTTTTTCTAAAATCATCCCACTTATGATTCCTTATAGCACAATAGTATTCCATTATAATTACATATCACAACTTGTTCTGCTATTCCTGTTTATGGTTATCCCCTCAATTTCTAATTCTTTGCCATCACAAAAAAAGTTGAATAAATATTTTTGAACAGATAGGTCCTTTTCCTTTTTCAAAAAAAAAAAAATCCCTTTGGGATACAGATCTAGTTCTGGTATTGCTGGGTCAAAAGATATGCAGTTTTATTGCCCTCTGGACATTGTTCCATATTGCTCTCCAGAATGGTTGGATGAGTTCACAACTCTACCAACAATCCACTTAAGTAATGGACACAACGTTTTGACACTTTATATTCTAGAAGGCCAGCCAGGACAATTACATTACATATTAAATAAAAAACACTGACAGATTTTGCCAATTAAAATACCCTGTTCTCTTAACCCCAATAGAGATTACTCTCTAAACTAAAAAGAATAAGAGATTATTTTAATTAATTTAAGGTTGGATTCATCTTCTAATCTACCCTAAAGATTTTCATTGGCAATACAAACCTGAAAGCCATACAATATAGTATACATTGTCTCTTGTATAAAGGAGGCTCCCATTGTAGAGAGGAAGACCTCCAACCAAATAGACTCCATGACCAATTCAGAAGGGTAGGAAATCTAGGATGAGTGAGAGTATTCAGGGAACAAGTCAGGAGACATAGACAGCATGACATAATGGAAGGGTGTATAATCAAATTCAAAAGACATAAGTTATAGTCCTAATTCTGCTGCTAGCTTGCCAGAGAGAAACCTGGTACAAACATGTATAAACTGATGCTGGGTGAAGTAAGCAAAACCAAGAAACCAATTTTTAGAACAATATTTTTAAGACAAATAACTTTGACATTTTTTAAAACTCTGATCAGAGCACCAGGATTCCAAATTGGTTTCTCTGAAAGAGAAAGCTGATAAGACTCAATTTGCAGAATGAGACATGCATTTTTGAATATAGGAAAAATATGAATTTGTTTTGTTTGGCTATGCATATTTGTTAGAAGGGTTTTGTTTTGTTTTTCTCATTAGCAGGGTGTCTGAACAAGGCATCTAGGCCACATATTCCCCCCCAAAAGAAAAGGGAGTCACTGAAAACTATTTTTAAAATGCAAAGAAGTGAACAGAAGGAAGACCAGAATGAGTAAAAAAATAAAAAAATAAAAAAAGGAAGATAGCTTTGGGAATAAGATGTCAAATTTATTATGTACTTTTAAAAAAAGCAAAGTATAAATTAGAGATTTGCAGTTTCATGCACAACTCTCTCTGTTCTACTGTGTACATGGAAGTGCTTGTTTTAATTAATTTTTTAGGTTCCTAATATTAATGACCCAGATCTCTACTCTGATCTTCATCATGCTGTGTAGAGCTGAGCCAGAGTTCTCTGAGGCTGTGCCAGTAAAGCAGAAACTTGGGCAGATCCTTCCAAGCTGGAAAGTTTTCAAATTAGAAAAACCCAGCATTAGAAATGGCTGTTATACAAAGACCTTTTTAGCTAAGTTCAAAGAATTTCATCATCAGAAGACTGGCTACCAGGTGCTAATTTTTTCAGCAGAGCAACTCATATCTCTAATAAGGTGTGGAAGGGTTGAATGTGCATTAATACAGAAATGACCCCTATTAATGAACTCACTCATCAGCTAAGTGCTGAACTGCAATATCTCAAAATAATCTTTAAACTAAATCTCAACTGACAGTGTGATTTCAACTCTGGTTTGGGTCCAGCTTTACTCTTCTTACCAAGTCTTCTGGCACCTGATAGACTATTTTAAAAAGTAATGTTATTTTAATATTTATTTAAAAAGATTAATAAAGAAAACACCTTTAAGTACCACCCAGAATCCAAATCTTATTATAATTTCTTCACTATGTTTCTGCCTAATAAGCTCTTTAGTAGTATGAGGATATTACAGTCTTTTTTGTGTTAATCAACATTAGTAAAATGTGATACCATAGCTGTAGACAGAGAATGACAGGATATAGGTATGATGCTTCTGCAGAAATACAGTAATTTTCCCTAAGTGAACCAATAAGCAAGTTAATGATTAAGAGTCTAACTTAATCTTGTTTTTTTTTCCTAATCTATTCAGTTAGCTTCTATAAATTTATTTTAATATCCCACAACTTTGAGATAGCTGTCATTTCTTTTAATGCACGACCAAATAGTGCTTTAAAACCAAATCAATTGGAAAAATAATGCTAAAATATAATTAATACAAATATAAATAATTATCTAATAACATTTTCTGTCAGTGAATATATCAAAATCATAGAATCTAAAACCTAAAAGGCCATCAGATACCTAGTTTAACAATGTTGTTTCATCTGTAAAATGTAAAAATATTGAGGCAAAAGACAATCTCTTCTCTCAAGAAGCTTCACAATCTGATGGGGGAAACAACCTGCAAACAACTATGTACAAAGATAGGTAAATAAATAATCTATTTTTGTGATTCCATTGGTATTGGGAGCTCCTTTAGTGTGTAAATTCTCCTTATTGCTGCAGGTTAGAAATTTGTCTAAAATTTACAATGTCAGAGAGTTTCGTGCCAGTAAGTGCTGGCAAGAAGTTACTTGTACACGGTCACACAATCAGTATGTATCAAAGGTAGGACTTGAACTGGCCCTGACTAATGTCTTTTTTTTTTAACAATACCTTTTCCTTTCCTTTCCCCCTCCCCTTTCTCATATTTTTAGAAAGCATTCTCACAGTTGTGGAGACTATAAATACATAATAAGCTTGACCTTAAAGTCTCCTTGGTAGTGACTAACTTAAAAAGAAATGCACAAGAATGGTGTGTGAATGTGGGGTTTAGAGAGAAGAAAAACAAAGCAAAAGGAAGAGTAAGAAAAATCCATTGACAAATTATAGTTTACCAAAACCAGAAGAATTTTCAAAGAAATAATATCATGAAGATGTGAAAAATCAAGATCCAAAAACCATGCCTTTTTTGAAAGTTTAAAAGCTGTTTATTAGGAAATATTCTCTTTACTAAGATAATCATAGAGGATTATGAAAGGAAGTTTGTTGCTTTACTTTCTTACCCCAAAGATCATTCCTTCTACACAAATTCATATCATCTTAATTATCTGCCCAATGGAATGAAAACCTAGAAAGGCTAATATCAACCCCATATGTAATATTCTTCAGGAGACAAAATTAGGGCTGTTTTGTGACTATCTATTCAACAACAGTTCAGTTTAAAATTCTCTAGCAAAACTATATGAAATATTAAAAGGTTATTGGGGGTCTTTGAAGTACTTCTTTTTCCAAAGAATTAAGAAATTCAGAGTTCCTAAAAGTAGAGGGATAAAGTTGGGACAGGAATTTCCTATCCACTAATGTATGGTCAGTAATTAACTTCTGGTTCTGATTAATTATTATTCTAAGACTTTACAAAGATCAGTTATCATAGCAACACATTCTCAAGTTTCAAAGGCAACCAAAATGCTAAAAATCTGGTGGCAGATGCTAAAGGGAAGAATTTATTAAATAAAATTTTAGCTATTTTTCAGGTGAATCAAGAACTTGAGACATAATATGGTCAACCACTTTGACCATATTATGTCTCAAGTTCTTGATTCATCAAGCAATCAATCAATCAGCATTTATTAAATTACCTATTATGTGTCAGGAATTGTGCTATGGCAGAGATACAAAAGGAGGAAAAAGAAAAGAATTGCTAAAAATACTGAGGAGCCTCAAGAAGTCACTTCTTTAAGCACTTATTCCTAGATGACAAACCCACCACATGCAGATTATCAGTCTCTACCACTTGCTTTTTGATCCAGTGGCACTGGCCTCCTGGCTGTTCCATGGGGGGAAAAAAAAATCAACTACTCCATTTCTTGTCTCTGGGCATTTTCTCTGGCTGACCTCGATGCTTGAAATGCTCTCTTTCATTCTACCAACAGTCCTGGCTTCTTTTAAGTCCCAACAAAAATCCCACCTTCTTTAGGAAATCTCCCCCAACTCCTCTTAATTCTAGCACCTTCCTTCTGGTAATCATTTCCTATAAATCTTGGATATAGCTTGCCTGTGTCATGAGATCAAAAAGGTGGTGGAGAGTAGTATGTGAAAAGACTGGAAAGACAGAGGAGAGATCAGCTATGAAGGCTTTTGAATGGCAAACAGTGTGCCATTATTGATCCTGGAAGGTACAGGATTATCTAGATGAAAAGTTCCATAAAGGGCTAAGGAGTTTGATGATACCAGTGTGGTAGGTTTCTGTCATTTAGGAATTAGTACTCAAAGGGCTGACTTATTAAAGCTCCCCAAGTAATATTTTTAGTAATTCTTTTCTTTCCTACTTTATCATTAAAGTTTTGTCAACATTTTAATTTAATTGTATATATTCATTTCTAATTTCATGATTGATAAGTAAATTTTTCCTCAAAGTTCTTATACTATCAAATACCAATATTAGAAGATGAACAAATGTATGGAATCATAATTTTTAAATGTGTTTCAATCTAGAGCAATAGTTAATTAGGATATTTGGACAATGTGAAATTCAAAATTGATGAAAGTTGCAACAAAACTATGACCTAACCCTTAGGTAAAATCAAGCACAAACTCTTTTGTTCAATATATTTATTTACAAAGGCTCATGATATCATTTTCTTCTGGCTAAATAATAATGTTTACATTAGACTTTTAAGTTTACAAAGTGCTTTACTACCTCATTTACGTATATTATCTCCTCCAAACAACCCTTTTGAGGTAGGTGTTATTATCCCCTTTTTATAGATGAGGAAACTGAGTATGAGAGAAGTTAAATGACTTGTCTGGACCATAGCTAGTAAGTACTACCAAAAATAGGATTTGAATTCAAGTTTTACCAAGTCCAAGTCCAGTACTTTAACCATTACACAACCTCAATAGCTTAGATAAATGATCCAACTAAATGTACTGTCTCTGACAATGGCACAAAGACATTCTTTGTGGCATCACTGGCTTCCATGACTTCAATTTCAGTCATTAAGGATGCATTCCCCAAGATTCATAGCTGGAATGGGCTTTAAAGATTTATCTAGTCCAACTCCCTCAATTTACAGATGAGGAAACTAAGGCCTGATGAGGTTATTCTCCCAAAGTCAGAAAGATGGTGAGTGTCAGAGCTGGGATTCTACCCAGATCTTCTTGCTCCAAATCCAGGTGATTTTTTCCCCATTAATAACTTCATGTATCTATGAAGAAGACTTAATAACTATGGTAAATTTTCAATTCTATGATAACAAAAATTCTCATTATTAAGTGTGAATCTGTAGAATTCAGTTTCTGTAATATCAAACCATGATGCTTTGTTAGAAATAAAGTTCTAAGAAAATATTACCATTTTTACTTTAGTTATTGACTTCCCTCTATATCATCCACAAATTTATCTAAACCCTCATTGAAATTTAAATTGACACTATTAGAAATGAGTTCCATGTTGCTACTATCTCCTAAAACTTGGAATCATGGGATCATAGATTTGAAGCTGTGATGTAATTTGAAGATCAGATAGTACAACTTCCTTTTATTAATGAAGAAAGTAAGGTCCAGAAAAGTGATGTTTTACCCATTGTGATAGACCCACTACTCCTAGTGATGTTCAGTATATCAAACTCCCCTATAGTACCTCACTAATTGTGTTCGCACCTATCCTGTATTCTTGTAGTTCTTCACTACTGATTCAGAAAGACCCCTATATGTCTTTCTACCCCAGACACCTTATCAGGGATTAACACTGAATTTACCCAGCTCTCCTAGCATTTCTTTTCACTCTTTGTTAAACTATACAGGAGAAAGACGACAAATAGGAAGACCTGTATTCAAATTCCATCTGTGACACATACTATTTATGTGACCTTAAATTCTCTGAACCTCAGTTTCTTCTTCTATAAAATGAGGTTGGACTAGAAAATTCCAAGTTCCCTCTCAGCCATAATCTATGATCATATATTACTCAATATGACTGTGGGAGGAATGGAGCAGAATATTCTCTTGTCAATACAGAAGAGGAGAGCCTTGCCAAGTAATGGCAGAAAGAAAACTCATGTATTCATGGAAACATTTATTTGCAAAAAATTCTTTACAACAATTAAATGAAGAAAAACGCAAAGTTAACAATTGTTATTTTAAATCTAAATCAGTTACACTTACCAGTAAGATGAAAGGGACTGGCAAAATAGATGAGAGCAAAATCCAAGAATTTCCTGCAAACAGGAAACACATTTAGAACATAAAAGACACATAACAAAAATTCAAAGCTGAAACAAAACCTACTGTGCTTTAGATAATTCCAGAAAAACAAGAGTTGCAATCATAATTTCAAAGAAGGCAATATTAAAAATGGAAAATACTAATAGAAATCACCTAAGTACCCTGGTGTGGCATCTAAATCAAGGGCAAAGCTAAAAAAGTTGTAAAAAGACACTGACATTTGTAGAAAATTTTAATACCCCCCATTTCAGATATAGACTCATTTTACATAAAGACAAACAAGAAAAATATCAAGGTGAACAGAGTGTTAGAAAAAAAAATCAGATTTCAAAGGTTTATAACTTTCTGAATAAGAATATTCAAAGATATACCTATTTATCAGTTTCACGTTAACACTGTACAAAGTACTAAAGAAATTATACATAAATGCAGAAATTATATATAAAAGCAGAAATAGTAAACATATTGTTCATAAAGAAGTTTTAAAGAGCCAAGTAATTGATATAATTGTTGTTGTCTTCATTCTCAAAGAGGACCAAAATGACATCTCTGTGTTGGGATTGTGTGTTCAAATGTGTCTGATCAGGTATTTTACTAAATCAAGGAACAACAAATCCCCAAATAAAATCCACAAGAAAATCAGAGGAGAAATAAACAAAATTAAAAATTGAAAAGATATAAAAATGATAAATTTGAGTTTGTTTTTAAATATTAAGAAAATCAATAAACCACAAACTTGATTTTAAAAAAGAATGGAAAATCAAATTACCAAAATAAAAAATAAACAAGGTAGATTCACAACAAATTAGAAAGGAAATAAAGAGAATTATCATGAAGTACTATAAACAATTAAACATTAGAAAAGCTGGGACGGCTAGGTGGCACAATGGATAGAGCACCATCCCTGAAATCAGGAGGACCTGAGGTCAAATCTTGCCTCAGTCACTCAACACTTCTTAGCTGTGTGACCGTGGACAAATCACTTAACTCCAATTGCCTTAGCAAACAAACAAACAAACAAACAAACATCCACACATTGGAAAAGCTGAGAATTTAAAGGAAATGAATGAATACCTAAACAATAAAGTAACCAAAGTAGGAAAATAAGAAATAAATCTTAGCCAAATCTCAGAAAGAAAAATAGAGGATGCCATAATGTAAATTACCAAAGGGGATGATGGGGGTGGGGAGACGATGTGGTTAACATGGATTTCCAAGTGAATTCTATATTTAAAAAACAATAATTATGCTATAAAAATTGTTTTTAATGATCAAGAAAGAAGGCAAGAATTCTACTAAACTACTTTTATGAGGTAAATATATATATTGATTCTCAAAGAAGAGTGAGATGAAATTGAAAAAGATGTTAGTTATAGGCCAATTTCATTATCAAATATTGGTTGATGCAAAGGTGTTAAGTAGCAATAGTTGACAGTAATATAAAATGCACTTTAAAAATATTATCTGATTTTTCCTGACAAAAACCTTAGGAAGTAGATACTATTAGGTACTATTATTCTTCCCCATTTTACAGATGAAGTGAGGCAGACAGAATAAATTGCTCAATGTCATGCAGCTAGTACATGTCAAATCTGGATTTGACACAAGGATTTTTTACTTCAGGTACAGTGTTCTATCTACTTCACTTAGCTATTCCCAAATATTAACAAATATACACAACTAAACCAAAAAATTATTCATTCTGGCCTAGCTGGATCTGTAGAAGGAATATTGTAGACAACATTGTAAAGACAACTTAGGAAAGTAATTAACATAAGTAACCATCTGAACAAATAGAGATCATTATATCAACAAGTACAGAAAAAGCCTTCAACAAAATATAATATTCATGCATGAAAGGATCTTCCTTTAATATGATCAAAGGTATAAATTTAAAACCAAGAGCTAACATTATATGCAATTTAAAAAAAAAAAAAAGTTTTGGAAGCTTTCCCAGTTAAGTACAATGACCAAGCAAAAATGTCCAATCTCTCCAATATTATTTGATGTAGTATTGAAAATTCTAGCTATATCAGAATCAGAAGATCATAACAAGATTATGTGATGATCAATTGTGATGGACTTAGCTATCCTTAGCAATACAGTGATCTAAGACAATTCCAATAAACTTGGGATAGAAAATGCCATCCACATCCAGAGAGAAAACTATGGAGATTGAATGAGGATACTGTTTTCACCTTTTTTTTGTTTTTTTTGTTTGCTTTTCCTTTCTCAGATTTTTCCATTTCATTCTGATTTTTCTTTCACAACATGACTAAAATAGAAATATGTTTAAAATGATTGTACATACATAACCTATATCAGATTGCTTGCAGACTTGGGGCAGGGGGAAGTAAGGGGAAAAAAATTTTTGGATCTCAAAATCTTACAAAGATGAATGTTGAAAACTATCAACATATAATTGGAAAAATAAAATAATACTGAGAAGGGAAAAAAAGAAAATGCTAGCTATAACCATAATACAAGAGAAAAATTCAAGTTCTAAACATTGACAAAAAGAAGACAAAATATCCTCATTTTTGGTTGGCATTATAGCTTACTTAGAAAATACCAGGAGTCACAGAAATAATTAATTGAAACAATAGCATCAGTAAAGTAGAATATGGAATCATTAACATAATTGAATAAAAAAGTAGTAAGTTCTAGGAAAAGAAGTTCTATTCAAAACAATTTATAATTCATAAAATATTTAGGTAAAATTTAGCCTATCATACTTAAGTCTTATACAAATACAAAACAATTTTTTAAAAAGAAGATTCAATCATTGAATTCCATATTCATGTTTGGGCTACCCACAATATTAAAAAATATATCAATATTGCCTAAATTAATGTATAGATTTAGCACCATACCAATTGGCCTTGCAAGCTATTCCTTAAATGAATTAGAGAAAATAACAATTCATTTGAAGAAATAAAAGATCTACAATCTTAAGGGAAACAGTGAAAAAAGAAATTAAGGGTACCTAGTTTTATCTAATTTCCAACTATATTATAAATTATAAGGGGAGGAAAATGTAGAAAAAAACTAGATCAGTAGAAGACAGTAGCTAAGAAAATCCTAAATGGAAGTGAACACCAAAGCTCTTGTGTTCAGCAAACTCAGGTACCCAAAGGAGTACAGGAAAGCTTTTCTATTTAACAAGAAATTTGGGGGAAACTGGAAAGCTTTTCTGCAGAAAATAAGTTTAGATTAGCACCTTGCAAATAAACAACCTAAATGCTTTAAAAGTCCCTAAAAATACTTTGAGGAAGCAGAAGGTACCTTTTATAAGCAAACCCCAAAGAAGGGTTAGAGATCACAAAATAGAAAATGGATGATTTCAAATATATGAAATGGCAGAGCTTTTACAATTTAGATAACTAGAATAAGAAAAGATGTTAGAAAAAACTTTTTAGTTAAACATTTCTAATAAAAATTTCATTATCCACTACAGAACAAACTGGCATAAATATTAAACTTTAATAAGTTAAAACATCACTAAATAAAAGATCATACATTATATTATATTTAAAAGAACACCCTGTATGAAATAGTCATTCATAGATAAAAAAGTAAAGGATATGAAGTTTTCAAAAAGGAAAAAAAAATTATCCAAATCACTAATAATAGAAATTCAAATTTAAAGAACTATGAGGTTTTACCTCACACATATTAAATTGGAAAAGATGATAAAAGACAGGTTTTATGTCCAAAATTCAAGGGATTTATGAACTACATAAAAATCATGTCAGACTTTTCTATGGCCAAATGCCCAAGTAAGTGAACTCATGGAAATAACTTGAAAAGGTCTTTATCTTCAGAATCTAGATAAAGAGTTACTACCAAAACTGTGAAAAAAAAAATCCCATCCAGTACTTTGACATTGAAGTTTATGTTTTGGGGTCAATGAAAAATGGGATCGGGTGGGAATTTTAGAAATATAGAATAATGAAGTCTCTCCAAGATTTTTACCTTATAGTCTTCACTCCAAATGTAAATTGTTCTTCACACAAACGATTTCTTCATCAGAGGTCTTGGACCTTAAAATAATAAAAGGAAAGGAAAAAAAGTTAATTGTAAATGAGTTTCTTTTTGAGCAAATATTTCTGTATGGAAAATTCTTTATATACCATGTTATAAAGGTAAGTTTTAAAGTGTTGCTCAAGGCTCAGAGAACTTTGGTGACATGTTCCTGGTCAGAGAGAGAGAGAAACACACACTGTGTGTGTGGGGGGGAGGGAGGGCAGGGCGGGGCGGGGGATTTGAATCCAAGCCTTGCAAATTATAATCAGCACTTTATTGAATGTCACAATATCTCATATACACAATCCAAAAATACCTGAAAGGATGCTCAAGTGTGAAGATATACCTACTAATAGAAAATGCTTGGTTATTTTTCCTCATCATATCACCTAAGAAGAAACAGTCAAGCTCCGCTGATAGAAAAATATAATTTCAATTTGATTATTCAAGTTTCTAAAAAAGTTTCATGGCAGAGGGAAAATAAAATTCTAGATAACTCTACTAAAAGTATATGAGGGCAGCTCGGTGGCACAATGGGTAGAGCATTGGCCCTGGAGTCAGGAGGACCCGAGTTTAAATCCAGCAAGAAACATTTGACATTTACTAGCTTTATGATTCAGTAAGTCACTTAACCCCAAGTGCCTCTCCAAAAAAAGTATAAAGAGACTGTTCTAGACATTTTAAAATCATAAAGATTTAAGTACTATTTTTAATCCAGACTTTTCCTCACTTATTTATTTATTTTTTTCTCTCATATTAGTAATGAGGAATCCTATTTAATTCCTACTTTCAGGTTCCTTTTTCTGTATTTCTTTTCCTCCTAATTAAGGTGAGGACTTATCTAAGTAACACAATACAACTATATAAATCCATTCCTCTTGTCTTTAACTGAACTTCCAGGCTTTGCCAGCCAAAAGCTAAATAAAAAGCTGAGTGAAGCTAGCAATTTTTTTGCCTTTGTTTACCTAAATCATCTTGCTGGCGCCTTTTTCCTAAATTCCGGGAGTGATCTCTATTACAACAAACAGAAAAAGTTCTCAGTCTATACCTTCCAAGAATCTTCAAGGACTTCAATTTCCCTTTCTTCTCCAGCCTCCTAAAGGGAAAACTAGCCTAGCACTACTATAACCTCAATTTCTTCCTTTTGTTTTTCTTCACTATCATTTGGGATTACAAAGTTTTTAATAGCCTTGTCATTCTACAGTGGATGTAAAAAAAGAATCCACATTAGAGTGAGACTTGTAGAGCTAGAAAGGACCTTTGAACTCACCTAATTTACTGCAACCTAACACAGGAAATATGTAACTGGGATTCTTTGAAGAATTTTTTATTTGCATTTCCATAGGAAAAATAACTATACCCGAATCTTCTAAATTCATCTATATTGTGGCTCTGTGATACACTATTTTCGGTAAACCTTTAGATTCAGCCTTAATATTAGCAAAAGACAAATTGAAATATAGAACCTATCTTGAATTATTATTACCCTGTTTTAAGGATAGGATTTAAAGAAGGTGCCTATTTGGGAGAATGTGTGTGTACCAATGTATGTGTTCTCAATCTGTTAAGGCTAAACTACAGCAGAGATTCAACCACCACATATAATAATGAAATGGATGTGCCTATTGCTAATACACACACACACACACAAAATTTAAAATATCCATTTGGATTAATATATGTAATCCCTATTAGTTCTGTGGTACAATAATGAGCAAGATATGTTTGGAATTTAAATATATGGATTATAATCCCAGTTCTGAATTTACAAACTATACTAATTGGTCAAGTTATTTAACCTTTCTAGCCTTAATTTCTTCATATAAACTGAAAGGGTTGGACTAGATGATTTCTAAGGTTTCTGCTCTACTTAAATGGTACAAAGCAAATTAAAAGTTTTATATATACACAGAATGCCAAGTTAAGGTTTTAATGAAACAAACTTATCATTAGTGTATTCCAAGATCATCCTTAAAAGTTACTTTCAAAATCTTTCTTTAATATACTGCATAATTTAAACTTTTGACAATATAAAACTTTGGTGCTATAATCAACTTTTCTGAAATTAGAAACTGAAGAAAATATGCTACTTTTACAACCAAGGTTAGACCAACCAGCTTTGAAAGTGATGACATAGAAATGCTTTCTATTTCCTTTGTCCTTAAATTAAAAACATTAATAACAGAAAGTAAATTAATCCATTGAATTGATATTTCCATTTCCCTACTGGTATCAAGTGATACAACAAAAGGAGAAATTATTTCCAAATATAACTGATCCAAATCTTTAGCATTATTAATACATTTATAGTATCATGAATCCTTTCCCAAGAATTTCTTCTGGGTGGATTCCAAAGTTCTTCAGTTAAAGTACTATTCTATGATAATTGTGGAAATATGTATAGAAGAATTGCACATGTTTAACCCATATTGGATTACTTACTGTCTAGGGGAGGGGGAAAGGGGTAATGAAGGGAAAAAAATTGGAACATAAATTTTGCAAAGGTGAATGTTGAAAATTATCTATGCATATGTTTTGGAAATGAAAAGCTTTAATAATTAAAAAAAATAAAGTACTATACTATGAATCACCCATATACAGCACTACCAACTAACCTATGGGAACTTTGGTTCCAAAATTCTAGCAACAAAATGTAGTCAAAAAGCATTTCTTTCCTTTCTATATGTGAATTTTCCATAAAGTAGATTTTGCTATGTTGGGAATCTTAGAAAGACTGAGGGTTTTTGTTTTTGTTTTTTTTAATCTTAATGCCAAAATAGTGTCTCAGAAATAGAAAAAAAAATATTCTTCTACTTCAGAAGTACAGAACTAATAACTATCCTTGTCAAATTTGCCAAGTTAAGTTTTACTGTCATTGTAAAAATAAATATTTTAGCCCAGAAATGGATGAGATAGTACTAAAAAGACTAAAAATATTATGTAAATAGCTTCATTCATATAAGTTTTCCCAAGAATGCATTTATTATAAGGATTATTGTCAAAAATGTTTATCTTTGAAGCATTAAAGGTTCATATTTAGTCCACAAAGTCTTAACTTAGATAATTAATACAATCAATTTTCGAACTGGTTTTGATTTATCAACAAATACATGCCAAAGTAAACAAATTCAGCTTATCTAAATACATTAACTATGATCAAATAAACTTCAATACATAGTGAAATATTCTGCTAAAAGAAATTAAAAGTAAGAAAAGTCAAGTCAAACTGCCTGAGGACACAATTTTATGAGAAGAACATGAAGATTATTTTCAAAGTACTACTTCCATGGATGTTGTTTCTATGGCAATTTAGGAGCCAGCACTTCTGATCCCACGATAGGGGAAATTTCGATATTTCTCTATTCCATATCCTCAATTAACAGATGAAGAAACTGAGTACCAGACAAGTTGAGTGATTTACCTAAAGCGCATTGTGATGTTTACTTTCCTACCCAGTCTACTAAACAAAATTTCATCTCTCTTGTGAATCTGGCTCCTGATAGGCAGACAACCCTGACTTCTGCTGTATTTTAATGGTCATTTGATCGTTGACCAAGGAGCCTCCCGTTTTCCCCAATTTCTATTTTCCAATATTGGACCAATTTCCTAAGAAACAATAGAGCATCACTGATACAGTACCAAGAAATCCCTAAAAAAAAAAATGCCAGCAAATCCTCAGAATCTTTCTTTGCTTTTTGGGGGCGCCACTATGGTTTGATCGCAGAACAACAAAATGGCGCCGAATAAGAAAATGGCGAACCACCCCGATATTTCCGCCAAGCAAACTCCAAATGGGATCAGCAAGGGTCCGACCTGACTGAAAAGTTGCTGAATAATATAACATGGTTTGATTGGCAGAGAATTTTTCAAGATATCTGAATTCGGGCCATTATTTGGGACCTTTTTGCGGTGGCGTCCCCGCTTAGGCCTCAACTGAGCGAGCTGCTCCCCCGCCCCCTAATGCTACCGCCAATGCTACCGCCACAGCTATCACCAACGCTACCGCCACAGCTACCACCACCGCCACCGATGCCACGAGGTCCGATGGGCCTCTCCTGAGAATCACGCCAGACCCTTCCCAGTTAAGCTCGCGTCCCATGTGGGTGGCTTAGCTGCCCAAACTTTACCCGATGACTCAACTTTTGCCCCCCCACCAGTCTTTAATTTACATCTAAGTTAAGAAAAATACTTAATGGTCTACCTCTACCTTTCTTCTTCTTCCGAATGACTTTTTTGTATCGAGGAAAGGGAACAGAAGAAAAGGGAAAAGCGCCCTGTTGAATCTGGACAGGCACAGGTGGAGGCCTGTGATGCTGAGCAACTGAAGGGCGAAGAAGGCCGGAGAGCGAGGGTGACACGCAGTAGCTACCCAGGCAAAACCCGACTGAAGAAAAAAAAAGTTCGAAGCGCCAATTTAAGAGAGAAGGAGCGCGTGCAAAAAGAGGGAGGAGCCAGAAGAGGGTAAGGGTGGGAAGGCAAGAGCACCAGGAACTATGGGAAGGGAGAGGCACGCGGGCGCCCCCTACTGGTCCCTTTGTGTATACCTAGAGGGTTCTCCAAGCGCCCCTATCGGTAGCTCCCGGAGCGGCCCAGCTGGCGGTTGGGACGCTTGGAAGGCTTGGAACGGTTAGAGCGCTTGGGCCCCGCCCCTCAGGCGCCTGACGCCTCCACCCGCCACCCCGCGCGGCTGCAAAGCCGGAAGTGGGTTCCCCAAACAAACGGGAGGCGCAGTCGGCTCGGTGCTAGTGGAAGCGCGATAGCTCCGGTGATTTGCAGCCTACAGCCCGCGTAGCTCCTGTGCCCCATAGCCTCCCACCACCACCCCACCCCTGGGAGAAGCGGCAGGACCATGTCGAACATGGAAAGTATCCTTTGCCTTGGGCCGACCGGGGGTGGGGGTGGGGGAGGGAGAAGGCTCTGCAGCCGCGGCCTAGGAAGCTGAGCTGGGTGTGGTAGGGCGGGGCTGCCAGGAGGTGGGGGGGGGGGCGGGAGGGGGCCCGAGGAGAGGACAGCACTGACTAGGAGTCTGCGACCGCGGCCCCTCCTGGGTCGGCGCCGGCGCCTGCTGGGTGCCTTCTCCGGGAGCCGCCGTCTCTGCCTTCCTCTGTGCCCCGGCGCAGGTAGCTAGGTAGGCAGGTAAGGGCGGACGGAGAGCGAACTCGAACTGAGAAGCTTTCGAGTCGCAGGACGCACGCACCGGCTCAGGAAAAGTCCCGGCCTCTCCCCCTCCCCCCAGTCCCCTCACCCCCTAAGCTCCGACTCCGGGCTCTGATCCAACTGGCCCCAGCGTGTCCGCTCGTTTATCAAGTGATTGGGGGGGTGGGGGGAGGAGAGTGGGAAACTTCCAAGGACTAGAGGCTGGGATGTGCTTTGGGAACGCTGGGCCGGCTGATCAGTATCTCGGGAACTGGCCTACCTCCCCCCATGGCCCCCCTTCCTTGTTTGCGGTTGGCAGTAAAGCCAAGAGTGTTCGGCCCAGCCGCCCACCCCCCCAAATACACGGCGTGCAGCCGGCCCCGGCAAGAGCTTAGTTTGTTGTTGTTTTAAAAAAAATACATGAAGCAACTTGGACTTGGAGTTCCTTCGAGGGTCACAATTCATTGGTTCTACTTCCGTGAACCCCCCCCCCCGGGGGGGGGGAACATAAAATAAAATGCAGATGCAAAAGAGATATTTTTTCTGAACTTTCCTCCCGGGTCCTATTGAGGCTATGGCCAATAAAGTCAAGTATGTCACTGGCAACCCTTCCTGAATACGCTTCGTACTTTGGGATAATTCCTTAAAGGGATACTTTGGTTTCAACTCTCTCTTGGCACTTGATCAAAGAGAGACCCTGTGGCCTTAACTAAACTGCACGAGAAAATAAGTTGGAAAAAGTTGACTTTTTGCCCCCCTAAAATTAGTGATTTTCACAAGGTGAACTGGTGACATAGCACACTAGCTTGGTTTGTTACCCCTCTAGGGAAACCAGGCAACATCTCCTAGTGTAGGTGGTGAAAAATAGTTTCTTAGATTCTTCCTGCAGCATTTATCCTCATTATTAGTGACTTTGACCTGAGCGTAATCGTTCAGGAAAGGTGGAATCCCCAGTCAGACTCAAGGCACTGGCCCAGGTCAAACCAAGCCTTTGCTTTAAGTGAGAAACTGCAAGGGAAAAGTCCTGTTATGTTCAGGGTTGATTATTCCCTGACCAAAAGTGTACTTTCAAGTTCTGGAACTTTTGTTTTTAAAAGTTCTTCTGGCACTGAAAAGGGTGGTAATATTTGATATCCCTTTTCCATCCAATTTGGGGAAGCTATGACTGAATCTGTGCTTTTCCTCACTAGGTTAATGCAGATGATTATTTTAGCATTGTTTTGCTGCTCCCAGGCCAGGCACCTGTTTTGGTTTCCTTTTGGGGGAACTCCCTCCTCCCATCCCCCCCAAAATATAGTTTCTCAATACTCTCAAATTTAATAGTGCTGTTGTCAGGAGTTGAATATAAAATGGCTTGTTAACTTTCCTTTGTGTCTAAGGTGAATAGGATGAAAGTCTGACTTGATTCAGACCATCTGGCAATGATTATTTCCCTTGGGTTATTTTCTGTCGAATCTGAGCCCTTTAATTGGTTCGTATGGAAAAAACACATGACTCAGACCTATCTTTCATAAATGGTTAACTTGAACTAAGATTTTTTTTAAGTTATATTTATAATCTACTGCATTTCCAACATGCAAAGAATGTGTCTTGTAAGATTAAATGTACTTCCAAGATTCGTTTATCAGCCATTTTGTTTAGGGCATTTTGGGGGGGTTTGCTTCTTTGTCCAGAACATTGATTTCATAGATCTCAAACTCCTGGAAATGTCTCTTAATCCCTTGAAATTGGCACCTTTTCTGTGACTTATACCCAGGTCTTCCTGATTCCAAAACCATCTCTCTACCCACTAAGACAATTGTGTCAGGACATTGAACCTTTGTGATAGGGCCAAAAAGTATAGGTCAGAAATCATCTTGATATTCTGAAGTACATTGCTAGATTTGTAGGGGCTTCCTCTAAAAGGAATTTTAAAATGAAAATAATTCTATGAACCCATTAGATGCAAAAAACAAAACATACATGTAAGCCTTCTAATTCAATCCCTTTCCTTACACAAACATGGCTTTGTGTCTTTGGTTTTGGCAAGTGATTTTAGGAATTCATGGGGCTTTGGGAATGAAGCTGATTATTAATAATTTAGAGGTGGAATTTGAAGACAATAAAAGGAATTAAAAAATGAAAATAATGCTGTGAACCTATTAGGTCCAAAAAATTCATACATATAAGCCACTCACCTATCTTTATCCATTCCTAACCCAAATCTGGCTTGCTTTCTTTGATTTTGGCAAGTGATTTTAGTAAATTGTGGGGCTTTGGAGATAAAGGTGATTAATAAGTTAGAGGTAGAATTTGAGAAGAGTTAAAAGGGTAATTTTGCGCCTGGGTTGAACAGTTGACCTATGAAGAATTCTCTTATCTTTTCCAATTTAAATAGCAGAGACAATTCTATCAGCAACCTGTTAGCTCCCATTCAGTGCCACACAGTATTTTCCTGAAAGGTTTTGGAAAAGTGGGTTATCATAAAGCAGATCTATCTGTTCAAACTCTCTTGTCACTGATATTGTCACAAAAGCAGGCAAAAGTGATTAAGAAATACCTACTACTCTGAGTTAGTAAGCATGTAAGTTAACATCTACTGAAGCTGTTATTGTTAGCATGATTGAAAGGGAAAGAAATGATGGCCTGTAGTACAATTTTTACTTACCAGATCTCCAGTGCGTCCCTGTTCTTGCTCTGAGTTAGAAGATATTTCTTCAGCCCTTCTATATAAATAGTGTGTATCAGACAGGAAGGAGCTGTGATTTTGTCAATGTGGGGAACTCTCAGTGTGGGGAATTTGTTCTGTCAAGCAGATCAAAACCCATCTGTGATTTATCAGATAAGTCCCTGGGAGTTAACTAAAAGGTGGTATAGGAGTGCAGAAAGAACTGGACTTGAAGTTCAAGAACTGTACAGTTCTTTCCTCTGATGGAGCTGTGTGCCCCTAATCAAATCATTCAATCTCTCAGAGCCTTACTTTCCTCATCTGTAAATAAGAATTATTGTGAGGATCAAGTGAGAAAATATGTCTCTATAAAGTGCTATATAAATGTTAAGTATTATAATAATTGCCCGAGACAACCAAAGATCAAGTGCTTACTGATAAATACAAATTGATTTATACAGAAGTGAGTAAAACCAGATGAAGAATTGAGACAATCACCAAAATAATACAAATGAAATAGCTTCATAAAACTCAGAAACTGTCATCAATGCAGAGACCTTGGCCTTGGAATACTGATGATGAATTGTGCTTCATACCTCTTGACAAAATACTGAAAAAACTGCAGAAAAAGACACGTTCATAAAGATCTGGCCAAAATGAGCTTTGTTTCCTTGACTCTACTTATTAGTTGCAAGGGATAGCTTTTTAGGAAGGGTTGGAGAAAGTAGGTAGATTGCAATAGTGGTATAATAGAAGAAAAGGAGAAGAGCATCACAGATTTTTTTTTAAATACAGAAGGGTAGAAGGAAGTTCAGAAGAAGAGAATAAATATTTCTATAGCACTTTGCTATTTGTCAGGCACTGTCCTGAGCCATTTACAAATATCTTCTTTGATCTTTACAACAACCCTGTAAGGTACTGTTATTGTCCTATTTTACAGATGAAGAAAACAGGAGACAGGCAGGAAAGCAGGACAGTTTTGTTACTATTGCATTCAATTTAATAACAAACATTTATATTGCATTTACTATGTGCCAGGCAGTTTTCTAACCCCATTACAGATATTATCCCTTTTAATCATCCCTCCAACCCAGGGAGGTAGGTGCTGTTCTCCAAATTTTACAGAAGAAACTGAGACCTGTTATGAATCGCTTGCTCAGTGTCCTACAGCTATTGAGTGTATGAGGCTGAATTTGACCTCAGCTCTTCTTGACTTCGGCCCACCACTGTGTACTGTGCCACCTGCTAATCATTAAGTTTAACATACATTTGAAAAATGTATTATGAAAATTCAGATTTATAGTCCATCCTTCTCTGTGTTCATGTAGGTTGACATAGATTCAGATTTTTAAAAGGGACAATTCAGTGGCAAAGTGGATAGAGCACTAAGCCTAGAGTCTGGAAGACCTAAGTTCAAAACTGCCCTCTGGACCAGTTAGCTTTGTGATGCTGGGAAAGTCACTTAATCTCTGTTTGCCTCAGTTTCTTCATCTGTAAAATGAATAATAGCGCCTAACTTCTAGAATTGATGTGATGTCATAATTGTGAAGTGCTTAACAGTGCCTGGCACATATTGATCATTATACAGATGTTATCTATCTATTATTTCTTTAATGTTTTTCAGTCCAAAATGCAAACCCAAGATCATATAGCTGGCTAGGATCAGAAGTAGAATTTGAACTTAGGTCTTCTTGAGTCACAGCTTAACACTCTTAACTGCCTTTCTACCTCTTAAGTGTTTACACAAATACGTGGGAGAAAGGTCTCTGATTTTTGTATTTCAGTCTTAGTCTCAGTCCATCCAAATAAATTTCATAGACATGAACCAGAGAAAGCACACATTGTACAGGAATTAATTTTTTAGAAAATATGTAACCAAATCTAGAGCAGTGTTAAAAAGCATGATCCATTGTGGTATAAAAATAACTTTGATAAGTAGGATTATTTTTTGTAATATTTGCTTCAGTTGGATTTTAACCTTACTGTATACTGTCTGTTGAAAGGAGTTGGAAGGAAATTGTGTAAAAAAGTACTTACTGGCTTTTTTAGCCTTTTGGTTTTTCTTCTAGAATGTTCTTACACTAATAAGAGATTAGAGCAAATATGGTGTTGCTGAAAAGTAGGATTTGTACAAACTGTTTTGATACCATATTGTTGTTCCAGGTTTGTCAACTTTAGGTTTGCAATCTAGGAGGGTAACTAGAGCGGAGTCCCTTGGCGCTCTCCTCATGAGAGAGCTAATTTTTAGCATCAAATATGGAGAACGTGTGTTATATGCCAAGTGTTGTAGAGAAGAGGAGGTATGAGTGAGGACCCTTCTTGCTATAAAACAAGTTTCAAATTAAGCTGGTCTTCACCAAAGCAAGTTAAAATGTCACTGGGAAATGTTTAACAAAATTTAAAGAAAATATAATGCAACATAAATATTGGGAATTTATGGTTTTCTAGGGATCCCTTTCATTTTGAGTTTGATGCTGATGCTGAAAAGCTTTAAAAATCCAACTGAGGAGGCGGTATACCTACTTTTGTAGAGAGACAATAGAAGAAGGCATATGCTAAGCCCTAGATGAGTGGTAGTGACTAAATGCCCAGCAAGTTGGAAAGACCTGACAAAGGAGAAATGTTTAAGTATTTGTTGATTGGTTGAAGGAAGAAGAAATATCTGATAAGAACTAGAGTAGCATCATTGGTTCATTTTATAGTTATCCAGAGAGCCAAGAGAGAATGTTATTGCAATCTAAGATAACATTGACTATACAGTATGCTGAAAATAACAGTATATGTAATGATAGCTTGTCATTTGAAATCACATAGCTATACGACCAAGAGAATGTCAGAATATCTGAGACTTTTAGGAAAAGATAAATAGAATATTTATATTCTTTATATTCTCTATATATTCTACATATATTCTATAAATACAAATAAATAGTTTGGGGCAATAATATCAATACATGGCCTTGCTCGTGGGATATCAGATTGTATAAGAAATATTAAGTGGATTGGTAAGGAATATAAATATTCCTTATTTAAGTAAGTGTGTGTGTAGTACATTATTTGGTACCTTTTGCAGAGCATTTTTTCAGTAATTCGTTATGAAAGTTAAAATTTGAGTCTGAAAAGTGAGAATAATTGACCTAAATTTGATATAGTGGTTCTTCTGTTCAGTAATGACTCTTCAGCTCTCCTTATCCTTTCCTCTCTAAATTTCTAGTTTATCTCCACACCCCCACAAGGAGACAGATTCAGGAAATAAAAGGAAAAAGAAAGTAAAGAAAATCTCTTTTCTTTACTCATGTATGCACAACCTTTATGGAAATTAGTAGGTATAAGTTTTATTGAGAGAATTGTTAGAAGCATTGTAACATTTCCCACCATATTGATTTTTTTCCTGAACCTCATTCTATTTCCTATTCCTTTTTCTTCTACTTCCTTTCCTTTGACCTATCAGTGACATTCAGCATTTCTTAGGCCTACTTGTGGCACTGAAGACCACAAAGATGATAATTCTTAACTTATTTGTTACCTATAATTTCCTTTTTACTTGATAATATACATCCTAATTCAGAAATGGGGAAGTGAGAATGAGATTTCTAGCAGCGTAATCAGTATGACAAAATTCCACTTCAAAAATCAGGTTGACTCTTTCACTTAAAAGACTTCTTCATCAGCAGGACTTTATTACACTTTAGAAATGGGTTAACTGCAAAAGATTGATCCCTTTAAAGCACTTATAAGAGGTTAAGATAAATAGCCTTATTGATAAGCATCCCCTGTAATTCTGTGTACTCACATCAGTGAACAAAGCAAGACAGGGCATCTGCCCTTAAACGATTTCAACCCAGTTGAGAGAAAGAAGCAATTTTTGTCTTGCCATTCCAAGCTTTTGGCCTTCCCAAGACCATTCTGACCCAGGCCACTACAAATGTATGTTACATAACTTTAACTGGGCCCTTACTGCTGCTAGGCAATCCTGCATACTAAATTTTCCTGTCCTAAAAGCTAAACTTCTCAAAGTTTCTTTACAATTAGTTGCCTCCATTTTCACTCTTTTCTTAAATCCTTACAATTTGACTCATCACCTTATTCTATCAAAACTATTCTCCAAAGTTACTAATGAACTTAGTTGCCCAATATAGTGCTCTTTTTTCAATCCTCTCTGCAATCTTTGACATAGTTGATCACTATGTCCTTTGATATTCTCTTTCTAGGTTTCACTCTTTCCTGGTTGTCCTACCCATGTGACCACTCCTCTATCTTCCTTTGTTGGATCTTCTTCCAGGCCATGGCCTCTTAACTATAGGTATCTCTCTAGATTGTGTTCTGGGCCCTCTTTTCTTTTTCCATTGTTCTACTTCATTTGGTGATCTCATCAGTGCCTATTAATTAATTACCATTTCTATGTTGATGATTCTCAAATCTCTCTCCTTTCCCAGTCTCTCATCTCTCATTGCCTTTCAGACACCTTAAATAGATATCTCAAACTCAGTATGTCCAAAACACAACACAGTGTCCCTTAAATTCTCCCCCCACATACCTTCACTATTACTGTAGAAGGCAATACCATTCTCTCAGTTCTTCATACTCAATCCAGGAAATCATTCTGGACTCCTTACTGTTTCATCTCCTGTTCCCTTTCCCCTTCCCCCATTCCAAGCTGTTGCCAAGGCTCCTCAGTTTCACCTTTGCAACCCTCTTCTCTCCTGACTCTGCCACCCCTCTGATGAAGGCCCTCATTACCTTATACCTTCATTATTACAATAGCCTGTTGGTGGGTCATCTGCCTCAAGTCTCTCCCCATTCCAGTCCATCTTCCATCCAACCACTAAATGATTTTCCTAAAGCACAGGTCTCATCGTGTCATGACACTACTCAGTAAACTCCAGTGGCTCCCCGTTGCCCCTGGGAGCAAATACAAATTGCTTGCAGAGAACATTTTTTTTCCTTTGCTAAGGGCCATTTCAATATATTTATAACATCATTTGCAGACCAAACAAAATAATCAATTTAAAAACTTAAGCAGTGGGAGCTTGTCCTACCTAGCTTTCACTCAATATCCTCTTCAATTGCCTTGGCAGGGCTAGACCAAATGATTTCCAAGGCCTTTTATACAGCCATATGTTCCCCATCTCTGTTCTACAGGTAGCTTTCCCCAACCCCTCTTAATTCCAGTGTCAAACCTCTATTAATTATTTCCTATGTACCTTATATATAGCTTGCTTTGTATATGTTTGTTTTCGTGTTATCTCTCCCGTTAGAATGTAAATTCCATGAGGGCAGTGACTATCTTTTGGACTCCTTTTGTATCTCTAGCAATGCTCAACACAGAACCTGGCACATCATAGGTGCTTAGGAAATATTTATCAATTGAGTGCATAGTTCCAGGGACTCAGTTTATCAATTCTGTATTCTCTATCAGAAGAAGCACTTGGCTGAGAACGAGGCTGTCCTTGTATTGTCAGAGAATACCTGAGGCTAACATTTGGAGCTTATTGACTTTCACTTTATACACAATTCTAACAACCTTACTTATTTGATTTCTCAGACTCCCGTTGTCATCAGGAGTGACCAAGGCAAGCATGGGGACAGCTAACAGGAAGAGACAAAAAAATTACTGTAGCACAGCACAGTGTATTAAATGATGGTGGTCATAAGAACTCAGGGTCATCAAGGAAAAGTCAGATTTTGTTCAGAGCACCTTGTTTTAAGGAATCTGGGAAGTGTAATATATTCATGAAAGATTTTGATTTAAATGGCTTTTTAAAATGATACTTTTAAAGGATATGCTTCAGTTATCTGGAAAATTCATTTCTGTGGAAGACCTCATTCCCTGGGGATAAGAGATAAATGAGGTGTTACAGTAGTAGAAAGCCAATGAATCAGTAGAAAAATGACTTTCAATAAATAGAATTTCCCTCTACAGCCAAGGAGGGTGGGTGGGTGGGTGGGGAACACATCACTAGTCTGTATATAGAAGGTTATCTGCATAGCCCAGAAGCTACAATGCTAATGTTTTTCGGAGATCAATCTTATGCCTGCAAACAGAAACAAAAGGATCCTATCTGACTGGAAGCTAGCTTTTTACACTTGGGTACTTTATATACACACACGGTGTTGGATTCCCTAATGACTGACACTATTGAAATCAGCTTCCTTCACAGAAGTACTTACTATGTCATAACAAAAACAAAAAATAAGACAAAGAAACTTTTCAGCTACTAAAAATAGCAATAATTCACAGCTACCAAATGGGGCTAGTTAACCAACCCTGTGTCTTTTATCTAGTTCTTCATTCTATGTACTTTGGACATTTTAGTTGTAAGTTTTTAACTCTTAGGCTAGTTTTTTATTCAAGGAAAATTGTGCTGCTTTTACCACACTTCAGAATGATTTAGTGTAACTGTCTCTCCTTTGCTAATGAAAACCTTGCTTTAGTAAACAACTGTCTTTAGTAGACCAAGAGAATCTAGTGGAAAAAACCCTTCTTGAAGGCTCAGCGTTACACTGTAATGTGTTTCGATGTTGCTTGTACCCCTTTGAATTGACCCAGAGCTTTTGGAAAGGGGCATGATTTTCCTATTTGCCTAAATGTTTTTTATCCAAGATGCCTATTCTTAAAATCTAGGCTAAATAAATTTAGCATTACCCTTCTTAAATGGTGAGAGTCAGCTAGACTATTTTTTCTTTCTTAAAGTGATGTTTGTTCTGGCTTTGGGATTGCCCGGATTGTTTATCTTCATGAAGGAGAAAGAAGTACTCTAATGATAGAATATGGTTGCCTGGAGCAGCTGCATTTGATTTAATCGATATTCCCATGGTACCGTATTTTGCTAATCATTGTTACATTCTGTAAAGTACTTTGAATAGTTAGAATGTTTTTGCTGCCAACCAAGGTCAATTCCTTTGCAAACCAAACTCATTATGATCCTTGAAACTGTAATTCCTAAGTCTGTTCAAGAGCATAAAGTATTAAAATACTTGTTAAAACCCCAACACTCAAAAGAGAAAATGATTCCCCTCCTGCTGGCAGGACCTTAGCAATAATCTGATTATGCTAATAAATGGATTATCTGATTCTAGGGCTACTGTTGAAAAACAAACACTGAAGAATTGGCTTACTTTTCACTTTTGAGCACTTTGTGCAGGTAGGCCCCCTTGACTTTTTCAGCACAGTCTATTAATTAATAATCGGCTTTCTTCATATAAATACCTAATGTGGTATAGTCCAAGTGAAGGAAACCACTTATATAATACCTTGCATGTAGGTACTCAATTAAAAAACTATATTTGCTTTGCTATTACTTTCTCCAATTATGTACAACTTTCAGTTCTTTTGGGGAAAAAAAAATCAAATAGCTCAATGCCTTTTGAAGGAAGGATTTCAAGATAGTAACAGATTGGACAAGCCCAGATTGGATGTTGTTGGATGCCTGTTCAGCAGGTTTATGCAAATCTTGGGACTGAATGAAAGGCTTGAGGAATTTAAGAAGGAAAGAATTCCAGATCTTACTTATCGTAGCAGAGGGCATTCCCATTCTTAAGTATATCTTGGCAAAAAATTAGAAAAAAGATCAGTGGGGAAAGATAGAATGAGAAGAAAAATCTCATAATAGGTTGAAATGCATTATGGCTTTGATTTGATTGTTTCTCTAATATATGAAATGGATTGCAGTTGAAATCATTGACTAAGGCTTAAAAATTCCAAGATTTGGCTCTTGAGAGATTCATTCTGTTACTTTTGCCATCAGAGCAAAGGGGTCACCTCTGTGTTGTAATGAGGCGTTGGCTTGGGGCTATGGTGTAAAATGGTCAGTGACAATATTTGTACAATAGTTGTTAAATGATGATTATAGAGTATTTTAAAAGAAATTTATTACAAGTATTTAAATGGAAACTTGATGCCACTTGTTAATGTTCTCATATATATATTCAGATGTTTTTGGTAGCTAGGACAAGGTGTTAATGTGAGGTCTACTTTTCATAGTACCAAAAAAAAAAAAAAATTCCAAAACAGTGAGTAAAAAAAGCATTGACAGAGAAGTCCAAAGATCTGTTTTCCATCTCATCTCTGCTCTTGACTATCTTGGACAAGTCCCTTAAACTCTTTATTTCCCAGGGTCTCTCATCTGTAAGGTGACCCTAGATGTTCTAATAGTAAGAAGAAAATTTTATCTTATGGGTGTCGCCAAGATTTGATACAAGTGGAACCCCTACCTCAAATCTTGTTCTGGAAGGACACACTTGAGAGCAACAGGTGAATGGTAAGAGAGAAAATCATAGTAGCCCTAAGCAGGAGAGAAAATTTAGAAACTTGCAGGGAAGAACATTTAGATATGCTTATTCGCCATATACTGTAGAGCACTGGTGTCATACTCATATAGAAACAGATTCCTATGGAGAATATTGACTTGGAACACTGCAAACTAACAATGTCTAGGTTGTATTGTATTTTTATTGATTTTGTGGAACATTTCCCAGTTACATTTTCATCCAGTTCTGGTACATCCAGTTGAAATTTGACACATACGATATAGAATGCCTAGACTGAAAGAAGAGATGAGTGAGAAGTTCAGAAAATAAATCATGTGCCTGGCACAAGGGCATGAAATGGTGATGATGGGTTGAACTATCTAGACCTCTGGGGCAATCTCTATGCCAAATGAAGAGTAGCCAATGGTTTGGTTTGGCTTGCCTTGCATTCTTCAAGTCACTAGAATAACTATTGAAGGTTGCTGCTGAGCTGGGAAGGAAGAAAAGTAACATTTCCATCTCAGAACTTATGATAGAGGTGAGGAAAGTTGGGCACTCTAGATTGTAGGGATTGGGGTAGGAAGAAAGGAAGGAAACTGGTATCTGTTAAATACCTACTATGTATCATTTACTGTGCTAATCACAAATTTTGCAAATATCTCATTTGATTCTCACAAGAACCTTTGGAGGTAATACTCCTGTTATCCCCATTTTACAGATGAGAAAGCTGAGACAGATTAATTGGCATATCCTAGGTTTCACAGCTAGCATGTAACAGGCCAAATTTGATCTCGGGTCTTTCTGGCTCCAGGTCCTGCAGGTTGACATCTCTACAAACAAATTCAGGAATAAGATAATCTGGGATCTAGTATTCTCAAATTCACTTGGGGGAATTGACCCAAGATGAATGGGCAACTCACAACAACAAAATGCACAAAAGTGGATGTAGCTGCCCTCTAAGATTTGCATAAGGACTGTGAAAGTTCTGAAGTTGTTGAGGATGGTAGTGTACCTATACCCATAGAAGGTTTTTTTGTTTAAGTATATCTTAGACCAGATGCCCTCAAAGATCCCGTCTGGTGCTGTGTTTCTGTTTTAACTTTGAATTCTCGGGACCTGGTGCAATGCCTTCTATGGTAGCTGCTTAATAAATGTCAATTGAATTAAGTGATTTGTAAAGACTTGATCAATCAGGCTAATTCCAGTGGTCTTATGATAGAACCGTTTGCACCTAGAGAGAGGATTAGGGACTGAGTATGGATCACAACATAGTATTTTCACTTTTTTAATCATTGTTTGCTTGAGTTTTGTTTTCTTTCTCATTTTTTTCTCTATATTTCTATATATCTGGAAAATAGGTATAGAAGAATTGCACATGTTTAGTATATATTGCTGTCTAGGGGGAGGGATGAGGGAAAGAGAAAAAAAAAAGTTTGGAACACTGGGTTTTGCAAAGATGAATGTTAAAAACTGAATTTTTTTTGGCATATGTTGTGAAAATAAAAATCTTTTTTAAAAAAGACAATCAAATTCCTATGGATTATTGCTATATATTAATTTGACTGAAGTTTTATCACGAGTTATAAAGTGGAAGGCCACTCAGTTATTATGAGCATTTAACCAAAAATCTCAAGAAAGCTGTGCTCTAACAAACTGAGGTAACTTTTATAAACATACTTGTCTTTTTATCTTGAAATAGTTAATAATTTATCTTCCAAAAATGCATTGTTTACTCCTGGGGAGAGCTGAATTGAAAATACCCAATAGGAAGTTTATAATCTTTTCTGGAAGATAAGTTTGTTCTCTCTTGGATAATCAAAAATATATGGCCTATCTTTTGAGTGTGAAGAGGAAGAAAAAAATTTTATTTCTTTTCAAAAACAAAATCTTTCCTATTCTGGAATTAAAACTAAGAAATGTGACCTTTTTTCCCTGCTTTTTATTTTGTACTATGTTTTAAACACCACACTAACGTATCTACTGTATGTTATTGGTACATTTTAAATGCCAACGCCATCACATCCATAGATCTTTGAAGTGATTTCTCTGAGCTTGTACTTGGTAACATATGTGTATACAGTTCAGGGGAGGGACCAGGAAATTTCCTTTTTTTCTCATTTTCCTCCTTTGCATGGTGGGCCTGGTGGGAACGATGCCTTTGTTAGAAGCCTTAATGTATATGTTTTAGAGCACCTATTTAACCTGAAATTTGCTGCAAAAGAGCTTAATAGGAATGCCAAAAAATGTGATAAAGAGGAGAAAGCTGAAAAGACCAAGATTAAAAAGGTGAGTGTAATTTTTAAACTTTTCATATATAGCTCACTTGAATTATGACACAGTGGATATTTTATTGATGTTTTCTGTCTTTTCATCAATTATCTCCCTCCTTCCCTCCGTCTAGATTGTGACAAAGAAAAACAATTAAGCAAAAAATAGGTACTCTACAGACTACATATGACAATGAATGTGGTATTTTAACCTCTGCTATAAAGGAGGCCCCATGTGACATCATGCCTCTTTGGAATCTTTACAATTGGTGGTGATTTGGGAGTTCTTTTGGCTCCTTTTAAGTGATTTGAGTTTTTGTAGTCACTCTTTCTTGGTTGTGCTTTCTTTGTTCTAAATTATCAGTTCATGCAACTCTGCCCACGTATTTCTGAATTCTTCATATTCCTTATCTCTTATGATACTGTAACTACATTATACCATAATTTGTTGGTCTTTTTTAGCTATTTCCACAGTCATGAACACCCACTTTATTTCCATTTTTTTTTATTTTACAGAATGTTCCTACAAATGTCTTTGTTAGCCATTTTCTTTGATAATTCCAAATGAAAACCAAACAGAATACTTTGCTATTTCAACAGATTATCAGCATGCTTGTCTATTGTTAGACATTCCAGCATTGATTATTCCTGTAGGGTTTTTTTGTTGTTGTTGTTTGATTCTGCCAGTTTCAATATTGCGAGGTGAACTTTGGTGGTTAAATTTTCATTTCTCTTACAATTTGTGATGTGTATTGCATGTTTTCTTGAAATCATTATTTTCCATTGTTTTGAAAAGTATTCATAATAATAAAAATGTGGGTTAAAAATTCAAGTTTTTACTGAACACCCAACAGCTTGACCAAGATGATAAAAGATGATAGTAGTTAAGGTGTGAGCCATGAAGAGATAAATGGATGAGTACACCTCTAGTGGAGTTGTAAAGTGGTTTGGCAATTCTGGAAAGAATTATAAAACTAAGAAAGTGGCTAAAGATAGCCATTATTGGCCAAGAGATCCCATGAGTTGGCATATACCCTAAAGAAGGAGTATCAGAAAAAGAAAAAAATAGAAAAATTAAAAATTTTGTAGCAGCACTTTTAAAAATAGCAAAAACAGGAAACTTAAGTAGATGCTGATCAGTTGGGAGATGACTAAACAAATTATAGTATATGAATGAATGGATTATTACTGTGCCATAAGAAACACTGACTATAAAGAATGGGAAGACTTCTGTGAAGCAATACAAAGTGAGATAAGCAGAACCAGGAAAATAATGATATGAGGACCATATTATGGTAAGTGGAAAGAACAGCAACAAGAAGAAAGAAATGAAATGCTGGGAAATTACAATGATCCTATTTGGCTCCAAAGAAAAGATGAAAACATGTGCTGTCTCTCCTAGAAAGAGGTGGGGAGGATGGGGATGACTATAGGTGTGGAACATTGCATATATTGTCATTATACATTAGTTAGTTTTTCCTTCTTCCCTCTCTCCCTTCCTCCCTCTCTTCTTCCCCTCCCCGCCCCCCAGGTGTAGAGGAATTAGGGAGGTGTATATTTGAACATGAATATGATATAAAAACAAATGACTTTTTAAAAATATTCCTTTTCTTTGACTACTTCTGTTGATGAAGGACTCTTGCTATTATAAAATTCTGTCAATGCTAAGGTTAATACCTCTTTTGAAAGACATAGGCATGTATTTTATATAAGTATCTATTTCCTCCTTGGCCTTCTCCATTTCTTAAATGCCTCAGTTAATACATTTGATTGCAGTTGAAAACAACATACCTTATCTATCTGGCCTTGGCTTTTCTTGGCATTCTTTACAAGTTATTACGTTGTAACTCTTCAAAACGAGAGCACTAGATATTACCATTTTGGCAGTGCCCATGACTAATCCAGTGTTAGGCTGTGCTCAGTTGTTTGTTTAGGTGATATTAAAAAATTATACACAGCTTAGTTGGAGGATGAGCCACTCTGACTCTGTTGGACTATCTTCTTAACTGGGATGATGGTAGGAGAATTAAATTTAGAAAAGGAAAACTGTAGAATGGTGAATTTGAAGCAAATTTTCCATGTCTCATTGTTGAGTTAGGGTTTTCTTTTTTCAGACAAAACAAGAAACAAGTTTATCTTTTGATCAGAGGATAAACATGTAAAAGTCTTTTTAATGAGGCCTACCAGTATGTGTGTGAGAGAGAATGTACGTTTAATTGAATGGTTGAAACTAAAGGCTTACACTGGTGTTTAATTAAAAAGAGCTAGGAAATTTTTATTATGCTATACCACTTCTGGTGACAGTAGGACAATGAAGTGTAGTCTCTTGTCTTTGTATAAAATTAAATTCCCCTCTAGGATAGTGTATTCACTCTGAGACCTAGGTGAATGTCTAGAGTGCTTTATTGTTGTTGTCTTACCTCTTCCTACTCAATCTCCAATTTCTTCTGTTCTTTACCTTTAGCATGTTTCACTACTATATATATATATATATATATATATATATATATATATAATCAATTTGGCAGATTAAAAAAAGTTAATGAAATCTGAGGCAGCATTGAGAGAGGTATAGTGCATAGAACTAGGAAACTGCCCTTTCTTCAGACCACATCTAGAGTGTGGTGATCAGTTCTGGACACGTTTTCACGATGTTGATGATCTGGAGAGGGCCAAACAAAAATAAATAAGGAGGATAATGAAGAGCCTTGAGATGATGTCATATGTGGATCACTTGTAGAAATGGGGCATTTAGTTTGGAGAAGAGGAAAACGAGTGGGAACATGGCAGCTGTATTCTCATAATTGAAAGGCTATCATTGGAAAAAGGGATTTGCCTTGTTCTGTTTGGCTTTAGAGGGCAAGCACAAGTCACAAAGAAGCTACTTTAGGCCTGAAGTCAGGAAAAAATTCCTAACCATTGGAACCATCCTGAAGTGTAATGACTGGGCTCTGGAAATCCTGGGGCTTTTTCACTAGGGGTCTTTCCAAGCAGAGAATGGGTGACTCCTTGTATGTTGTAGAGGGGCTTCCTGTTCAGATTTTGGTTAGCATAGATCTTAGGCTGATAGGGTTCAGTCTGGAAAGGGTCTTAAATTTGACCCACTTGTTTTACATTTGGGAAACTTGCCAAGTAGTAGGTAGTAGGTATCAGAAGTGGGATTTAAAGCTAGATTTTCTGGGTCCTTTGTTCTTTTCCTCATACTTTGGTCCCTTACAAATATGAGATTATGTGATTACTTTCTTGGTTTGTCCAAAATGGCAATTTAGCATTCTGTGGTCTCTTCTTGCTGTATCTAAGACCTCCTGCTGGTTCTTTCCGGGATTCTCTGGTTGCTCTCAGCATGCTATCTTCCCTGATAGGATTGTGAAATAAGAGCCACAGCTTTCTGACTCCAACCTCAGGGAGTCTGAGGCTGTTGGAGCAGCTCCTGCTGCTAAAACCTTCCCTACTTCCTTGGGCCTTCCTCCACTTGGGAACTCACTAATATCCAGAGCTGACTGAGCACACACTGATACAATCAGGAGGAGGTGAGAGCCTTCCTGGTAGTTAGGGATTTTTAAAGTCTTTTTTTCTTTATCATTTTAGGTAAGTATATAGGCCACTTTAGGTAGAGCTTAAAGCACAAAGACAGCAAGTTTAGGATGATGATTTCTCAAATGCTTTAATATTCCCAAAGTGCTTTCTTCACAACAATCCTGTGGCGGTCTATGTATGAAAAGTATTTCCTCTGTATTACAGTTAAGGGAAATTAAGTCTTACTCATTACGATTAGGTGACACCGTCCCTGGTCATACTAGAAATGTTGAGACATGACACCAAGTCTCCTGACTTTCAAGTCCAGTGCTCTTTTTCTCTTACACTCTAACAATATTAGTCAAAGGTAGCTAATCTTAAAAAACAAACAACAAAAAAAAACCACCTCATTTTAAAATATAGATTTTGGATAATTGTTCTCTCTTCATGGACAAGTAAGTGGTTAGTGGATACAGCTTCAAACCTGGAGTCAGGCTCAAGTTTAAATGTAGTCCCAGTCCCACACCAGCTGTGTGTCCCCAGGCAAGTCACTTAGCCCTGTTTATCTCAGTTTCCCCCTCTGTAAAATGAACTGGTGAGAAAATCCTAAATGGGATCACAAAGACTTGGACATGTCTGAAAAATGACCAAACAACAGTTACAATCTCTCTTCTTAACCTACGGTTTGTTATATGTGTCTCAATTTTCCTGTGGTTACCTTTTTTTCATTTTCAAACAGGCCATTCAGAAGGGCAATACAGAAGTTGCACGAATACATGCAGAAAATGCAATCCGACAGAAAAACCAAGCAATTAATTTCTTGAGAATGAGTGCTCGAGTAGATGCTGTAGCAGCTAGAGTTCAGACAGCTGTGACAATGGGCAAGGTAAGAAACATGCTATCTGAGTGATGGCACTCTGCACAGTTCCTACCACAGCTGTTAGTTTGGAGATGCAAAAAATCCCCATTTTTTTTTTAGCCCTGCCTTCTTTATTTTCACACTGTAACCCTAATCTATTACTTTGAGAATATCCAGCATTATATCATTATAACCTTGAAATTTTCCTTCCTCAAAATGAGTGGAAAGAAAGAAAATTGGAAATTAAGGGGTACTCTTAGAACACTATTTCATATTTGTTATTGCTTATATTTCACTGGTATTTCTGGCAATATACTGCATTGCAAGGACTAGTTTAGCTAGTATAGAGAGACAAGCTGACCACTGTGATGAATTCTTTTGCCATGGCAACTCATAAAAAGAGTAGGAAATGACATCTTGTGCAGAGATGGCAACAAAATGGCAGAACGGAGTTCTCAATAAGAAAGGAGTACTAAGAATCATAGGGTTATTAGACCTGTAGGTTGTTACAAAAGTGTGTGTGTGTACTCAGTCACTTAAAAAAAGGAGGCTTAAAAGACACTTAAGCTTTTGGGATACCGTGTATTGAAATAATAATACTCTGAGATGGAAGCAGAGAATAGCAAGTCACAGTGAATAGAGCCAGCTTTGGAGGAAGAGACACCTCTGTTTAAGTCTTGTCTCTAATAGACTGGCTATGTGACATTGGGCAAGCTGTTTAAGATCTCAGGGCCCCTATGAAGTTTTAAGTTTCCCCACATTGATGAAGTTACAAGCCTGGTCTGTTCCCCTCCTTCTTTCTCTCCTCCTTCCCCCCCCCAAAAAAAAAAAAAAACCAACAAAAACAAAAACCTTAACAACAAAACACCTTCTCCAATTCATTTGAACTAACACTGCAGGAACTGAGTCATATCAGTCTTGACATTCTTGCTATAAATGGAGCCAGAAAAGATAAGGAAATTGCAGCTAAATGAGAGGATGGCTCATAGCCTGTCCTTGGAGAGGCAAAGAAAATGATTTCATTATGTGTTCAAGGCAACCAAAAATACCATTCCATGGGATCATTGGGGTAAGGGACCAGAATGTACTACAGACAAATTTGATGACAAAAGGAATAAAGTAGGGCGTGAGAAGGAACTGGTAGTGGTATATGATGTTCAGGGTTCCAATAATAAAGGTTTTGAAAAATTCATATCATGAGATTGAATGTGATGTTGAGAAGAGGTATTAGTTGTGTAGCCCCTAGGAAACCAAATCAGATTGAAATGTAATTGGGAAATATTTAACAAAATAAAATATATACATAATGTTAATAAGTGGTTTTCTAATTGAATATGCAGCCTGCAAGAATTTTTATGAATGATTTAGTGACCTCTATTTCTTTTTGAATTTGACGTCACTGCTCAATATCTCTCAAATCCATCCTTTTCTCTCTAGTGAGATGGACCTAAACCTAAATAAGGTTCTCATCACTACTAGTGTGTGGACTATTGCAGTATAGCCTCTTTAACTGGTCTCCTTAGTCTGTCTCCCTTTTCTAATTCTTATTCCCAAAACATAAATCTCTCCCTCATGTAAAAATCTTCAATAGTTGCCTCTTATTTCTGAGATAAAATGCAAAGTCCCCAATCTGTCCATTTAAAATGAGGTAAAATTCTGTGTAACCCAACTCATTAGTAGAATATTTACAGAAATTGGATGACTCATTATACTGTGGATTGGTTAGCTCTTTGTTTCTTATTCTCCTAATAGGTAACTAAATCAATGGCAGGTGTAGTTAAGTCTATGGATGCTACATTGAGAAGCATGAACCTTGAGAAGGTAAAGAATTTAGTCCTTTAATATTTTAATTATATTTCTAGTTCATGTATTTTTCTCTTGGTTGTAATTCTTTTTTGTATCTCTCTGTTTATAGATATCTGCCTTAATGGACAAATTTGAGCACCAGTTTGAAACATTAGATGTTCAAACACAACAAATGGAAGATACTATGAGCAGTACTACAACACTAACAACTCCACAAGTAAGCAGGGTGAACATGTTAGGAAGTCAGCTCCAAAATTGGGCCTTCAAGGATACTCATTTTGTCCTTTTGAACACAATTACCCTTTTAACTATTACTTTCTAGACCCCAAACCTTCCCTTCTTCACTCCATTCCAAGTCACCCAGGCAAGCAAATGAGGGGTTATCCTCCACAAAACCTTTTATAACCCTGGTTTTCTCCCCACACACACTTTTTTAGTTTTCTCAAACCTCAGACCCTCAGTTGATTCAGCCTACTCTCTCTTATTTTGCAATCCAATGCTGCTGGCTTCTTGGTTGTACATAAGACTGCTCTAGGCATTTTCTCTGTCCCTCATGCCTGGCATGTTCTACTTCATCATCTTGGCCTCTTGACTTCTATCAAGGCTCAGCTCACATCTCACTTCTACAAGAAGCTTTTTCCAGTCCCCCTAATTTTAGTGCCTTTCCTCTCAGTTCTTTCCATTTTGCCTTGGATATAACTTGATTGTGCATAGTTGTTGGGATATTGTCTTGTCACTTAGACTGTGAGCTCGTTGAAGGAAGTAAGTTTTTTTGTTTTTGTTTTTTTGTTTTTTATCCCCAGCACTTTAGCACTGTGTCTGATTTATAATTGGCACTTAATAAATGCTTTTCTGGTGACTAACCGAGACATGAATGGATAGTCAATTACAGGCTTGATTCTGGTTCAGAAAATTCAGATTGTTTCTGGAATAGTTGTTTGGATAAAAAGCAGGTACATCAAAGAAATAGAATCTTGCAAACCAACTTGCTTTTAAGTGAACCACAAATGAAATGTTGTGAGATTCAGAATATCCAAATAGAGAATTTTTTTCTTTGTTTTTAAACAAAAATTACCTTTTAAAAATACTTATGCTGAAATAATACAGTAGGAAAACCTGATACCCTCAGTCAGAATTATTTTTTTTTCTGCATTCTGCTTTATTTTGAGGCTTCCTTTTTAAATAAAAATAGATGCATTTCCATCAGCCTTATGTCTTAGCTCCATTCTTTTAATAAAATCGCAACTCATTTTCATAATGGCGCAGCATGGTAGTGTACAGGGCATTGGATTGAGTCAAGAGCTCTAGTCTCATCTCTAACTCACTATATGGTCTTGTGTTTTTCCTCCCCGGGCCTCTTTCCTCATCTTGAAAAGACAGGGAAGGTTAGCCTTAGCTAATGAATTAGGTTCCTTTCAGCTCTTAACATTTTATAAAAAGGAAGACCCTAAGATTCCACAGGATCACTTATCACTAGAGAGATTGAATTATGTCCAACCGACTAGACAGAAAAATGAATTCATTTTATCTTTTAGAAATTTTTTCTAACTATATCTTAATTCTCCCTCTTCCTTTGTGATCCAGGACAGGTGATTTAATTTTGGTGGGCTTCAGTTCCCTTACCTATTTATTGATGTTGAACTAGATATATTCTCTAAGATCCCTTTTCTTCTACTTTTAAGATTATAATGGTCTTAAATTTGATACAAAAAGTGGTTAATCTATGATTAATTCAACTAATAAGAACACCTGTTTGCTAAAAATTCTATATTTGATAAATGTTTTAACACTTTTAAAAATTTTATTCTTTATATATTAAAAGTTAATGGAATACTTGAACCAATTGGTGGTTAAAAAAAAAATGGATCCCACTAATTTCATTTTAAAGTAAAATTCCTGTAGTAAAGTTGCAGCAGAGTTCCAAAAACTCTTTTCAGAAAAAAGGCCTGATTTTTAGTAAAAGATATAACTCAGAAAACATTAAGTCATTATTTAAAATAACATGCCAAAATGTAGCCAAGGTTACTTGTATAGTTACATTTTCATTTCTGAAATTATTCTTAAGGGAAATGATGTACTGAAATGATATAGCTCCCTCTGGTGGCAAAAGTTAAACAATGCTTTCTAAGTGGAAGGATTTGCTTTGAAAATTATAGATGACAATCCCCCTTAAGATAGAATAAAGAAATAGCCTGAAATACTATTGAAAAAGCATTCTTTTTCTTCTAGAACCAAGTAGATATGCTCCTTCAAGAAATGGCAGATGAAGCAGGGTAAGTATAAGACAGAACTCCATTTTATTGTATTAAAATTAAATCAAGAGTCAGGTAAAACTGTCCATAGAGAATATTTCTATGACTCCTGTTTTGCTGAAAGTGGCAAACTGCAAAAATTCAGGATATAATATTTATTTTTGCATTTGAGACCACATCTAAATTGTTACTTAGTTTGACATAATTTAATGTTCTTACAAACCCAGGTTTTGTTTTTGTTTTTTGTTTTTAATAATTGTAGCCTTGATCTCAACATGGAACTCCCACAGGGTCAGACTGGTTCTGTTGGTACAAGTGTTGCTTCAGCAGAACAGGTAAATAAATATTGGATTGTAGCTTGTTTGAATTAAACTTGCTATATCTTGGGCCATTAGGAAATGTAGAAATGTATATACTTCATTTTCATCATTGTGATGGTTAAGCAAAGCAGGCCTTTGTCTCCTTTCCAAAGGCTACCCACACTTCATTTGCATGTACATTTGAAATCAAGATTAAATTTTTTCCTAATAGACTAGCTGCAAATCTGGTCTGTTAACAAGTTCTCTCGTCCTTATAAAAGTTTTGTTAAGCAGGAGGTTTTAGCTTTTTTTGGTGTCGTGGTTCCCTTGGGCAGACTGTGAAGCCTATGAATCTCTTCTCAGAATAATGTTTTTAAGTACATAAAACTAGATATATATGATTTCAAAAGAAAAGGAAATTACTTGTATTAAAGATGTAAATTTTTTTTCCAGTCTTAAGTTTGTAGACCCTTTCTCCCTCTTGAATATTCTCTAGGAACCCTTTGTGGATCCATGGACCCCTGGATAAATAGATCCATTTTAAAGTATCATTCAACAAGCATCAAGTATTAATCAATCGATCAACATTTATTAAGCACATACTATGTGCTGGGCACTATGCTAAGCACTGAATAAAGTATAAATCTTAGTGTTGATCTTACATATACATTTTAGTCATTTTGGACACGAGTTTGATTAAGTATTGTTGAAAATGTGAGTTATTCGCAGTGAATATTTTATGCCTATGAGAATCTTCATGAGACTTAGTGACTTAAAAATTTGCCTTCTCCAGGATGAACTGTCTCAGAGACTTGCCCGCCTCCGTGATCAAGTGTAACACAAAGAACATGATGCTGCTGTTCACTACACTTACTTCTGAATCCTCCTGTGTGTATATCTGTGTGTATTGTCTTTGGAGAGAGAGAGTGTGTGTGTGTGTGTGTATGTGTGTGTAGATATATATGGAATGTTCAAATACTCTTGGTAGAATAAGATAACTTTGGGCATACAGTTCTTTATAAATATGATAAGAAGTTCGAGGGAGCTAACACTCTTACTGGACTTTGTAACTCTGAACAGCATGGGTTGAAATGTGAAGGATATCTTTTATAAGTGTCTTATGTTGAAACTAGAGTTTAACTCATTCTGTTTGAAACATCTTCATGAAATGTTGAATCAGAATTCCAGTACCACAATACTTTATTTCCTGTATAGAATTAAGTTGAAACATTTTAAATCCCCAAATCATTTTTATCTCTATAGAACTGAGGTGATTGTGTTGTTTTTTTTTAAGTGGAAATGGAATAAGACAGGGGAATCTCTCTCTCTCTCACTCTCTCTCTTTCTCTCTCTCATTTGCTTATGTACCCCAATACACATCATTCCCCATTTTGGGATGAACCGTACTGTGTGCATGTTGGCTTGTTTTTAGTCTGTATTCATAGTTTAAGCTTATATTACCATAGGCATTTTCCCATCATATTCTGACTGTGTATATGTGTGTGTGTGTATTGCATGTGTGCTCTAAAATCTTCATGAGATGATCTTCATCTATAATTACCTGGAAAAAAGTGACACATTACTTCATTTGCAGGAAATATTTAGACTCATTCACATTTGCTGTTTTCAAGATCTGGTAGTTAACTCACAGCCATATTTGGACTTCCCTATTTCTCTCTTCGATGAAATGACAAAATTGAGAAATTGGCCTGCCAGATTTTTATTAGCCAATATTTTTATAGTAATTTATGTGAAACTCTTACCATGCACATTCCCAGGGACTGTTGTTGATTTATTTGGGGGGAAAACTCTAACCTGTTGTTTTTATTTTTTTTTTCAAACAAGAATTTCAAGAACAAAGAAATCAGCTATCCTTGAAACTAAATGCGTTAGTCCATTATGTCTTAAAGCTGCACCTCATTACTCATTGGGAATCTAAAGTGGATCGGGAGATTTTAAGTTTGGCCATACAAGCAACACACTCATCTAGTCAAATGGAAGTTTATATAGTTTGAGGATATTTTGAGTAGGAGTGGAAGATGACTTACTCACTGAATTTGGTTGCCCAGGTGTCCATTCAGCCTCTTAGAATGGCTGATTTAATTTATTGAAATGTACAATCTTAACGGGTATTTTTGTTGTTTTAATTTAATAGTCACAAAATGGTGGCAAAACCAGTCAGTTACTGATACCTTGTTGCAGGTATATAAATGAAAGTTGAATGAATACGTGTTGGGGGCGGAGCTTATCCCTCTAATGAAAGATTTCCATATAAAAGAATTCCATTGATGGGCTTTTGTTTTGTTTTTTCCAAATAAAGTTTTATTGAGGACTAATTCTCCCTGTTGTTAGTCAGGAAGGCATTCAAAGTGCAATTATAAGAACCTTTTGCCAGACCTTTCTTAGCCAAGTATTACCCATTCATACAGAGTATTTTCCACTGTGAGTGTTTGAATGAAAAATTTATGAAGTAAATGCAATGAGAAATAACTGGCTTGTTTGTTGAGCATTGTACCCTGTGTATGCAAGCTTCTTGGTATGTGACCAGTGTGTTTCTGTCTCCATGTGGACAAGCCTATATTTTGTTAAATGAGTGATGCTTTTTTTCCCCCTCTGTATGAAAGTAGTTGGTGTGTTTGTTTCTATTGAAATATTCTTGGGAGCCAGAGAAGAGAATTATCACAGACCGAAATGCCTATGAAGTATAAACTCTCCTTATTTTCCATTATTGAAGTATATAACTTGTTCTTTTGACTTGGACAAAAAGATTATAATTAAAAATCTGTTAACTTGTGGGTAACTTCTTATTTGAATCTTTAAACTATCCATCAAAAAGTGTGTGTGGTTTTTTTTTGTTGTTGTTGTTTTGTTGTTTTTTTTTTAATGTTGGGATGCTCTTTTGGTGTGGTATTTAATAACTGAGTCACTTGTAGAGTTTAAAAGCCAATCTTTAGTTATTTAGAATTAAATATTTAACTAATCGTTTCTGATAGCCACCAAGCTTGCCTTTTAGATTCATATATTGATAGCTAAGAATATGCTGTAAGTCTAATACATTTCTAATCTTAGAATTTACTCTTAACAACATATGTATTTTACAGGACTTTAAGTTTGTTGTGTTTCCAATCTGATAAGTGACTGGAAAATTAAGCTAAAAAGTAATCCATGAGAGAATTATGCTATAATAATGAGCTAAAAAGAATGCTTATTTATTTTCAGTTTTGATACTCTGTCCTATCTCAGTCTTTCTCTATTTTTCCCCCAGTATTTGAAAGCCATGTTTGACTTGGTCACAAATTCAAATGAATCCTTTTTGCCTCTCTTATCTAAATTTAAAACATCTTTCAAATACTTCAGTTCTATTTCAACATGGCTCATGTAGTCATTTGAAGGTCTTCCAACAGCTCCCCCGAGTTAACACATTTACTCCTCTCACCTATCTTGATACCCCAGATTCTCAATTTTTGAAGGCCAAGTACATTGTCATCCAAGGAATTGGAATCCCTGAGCTTTCCAGGAGGAATGAAAGCCCTGGAAACAATAGGATAAGTAGGGGCCATGACCCTGGAAGTCCTTTTGGCACAAGGAAGAAAATTTTGCTGGAGTGGAGGTTCTAATTCTTGTCATTGGGGACCTCTGACAAAAAAACTGCTGAATTGGGAGGCAGGATTTGAAGCCAACTTATTAGGAAGTGCTGAAGCAAGCCTTATCTCCTCCAGTTTACTTGCCCAATGGGCTTGGGCCTGTCAGGAATCCTTTCCATTGTTTTATTTCTATGACAAAAAAGAAAAATTGGCACTTAAAAAAAAAATAAAAGCGAGCCTGTGCATTTATGGAAGAAATATCTGGTTCCCTTTTTATTAGTAGTGTCATTCTTATAAAGTTTCACCTCATCTCACTGTTGTGGATAAGGCTAAAGAAAGAATGAGGATAAAAAGCTGTGAGAAACCTCACAGCTGAGATGGGGATGTTTCCCAGGTACAGTGGTCAAATAGTAGCAGACAATGAAAAAGCCTGTATTGGGAATCAAGAGAACTCCGTAGTCCTAGGCCCAGCTCTGGTACTCACATGGGGTTTTAACATAAATATAATCAGTTCATAGGATTATAGGTCTAGAGCTGGAAAAAAAAAATCTCAGACTTTGTGCCAATCACTCATTTTATAGATAAGAAAACTGGGCAGTTAAATGATTTGCCTAACTTGTCTACTTAAATGCCAGTAGGGGCAATTTAAACCTGTATCCTACGACTAAAGTCTTTTTTTGGCCTCACATTCTGCCTCATAAAATGAAGGGTTAAATTTAAACTAAATGAATGGGAACCATAGCCAAGGGATTCCACAGTCTTTATGTTATGGATCTCTGATGAAACCCTATGCACATCTTCTGAAAATCATATTTTAAATATCTAAGATGACAAAGAACTTTTTAATTATAATTTTTTTTCCATTTTGAAAAGCAAGGTCATAAGACCCTAGGTTAAAAATCTATGTCATATTATCTCTTAAGAGTCCTTTCCTAGATCTGACATTGAGCAAAAATAGATTGTTTCTACTCTTAAAGAGGGTCCTCAACTAGACTGGTTTTTGCTATACTAATCCAGCTGAGTTCTGTTGGTTATAAATAAATATTATGATCTTTTGTATTAGTAGAGAATGTATTTTCCAATTTGGTGCCAACCTTGGGCAAAACTAGAATTCATATTTGGTGTCTTCAACTCTCATAATCATTTCTCTACTTTCGCTGTATCTTATCTGCTCTCTTACCTCCACCCCTACAGCACACATACACAATGCCTGAAATATAAGAGATTCTTAATAATGCTCATTCATACACAAAGACAATGTTTCTTAAGACACTGCTCTAAACTATGGATATACAGACAAAAATGAAACCTTCACTTTTCACTAGAATCTTACCTTCTAAGGGGATGGTGGGGAGAGAATGGTGTATTACATATGACCTAAGGAGATGGAAGGAGGAGGATATCAATTGGCAGGAACAGTGAAGACCTGTTACAGAATGTAGCAGTTAGATCAGAGTTTTGAAGGATCAGACATTTGGGTATACTCCCAGGATTATCTGCGTTTTTTAGGGTGACCCAAGGTAAGAGGCACTATACTTGTAAAACCAGTTCTTTCCCAGCTCTCTCTGTTACCTGATATTTTTCTTCCATGTTTTGAAAAATGTTAGTCTCCAAAGGGCAAGACCCATTGCATACTATCATGAGCACTGAAGCTCCTTGGAATGACTTATCTATGTTGGCAAAAGATTAGGCAACCGTGGAACATCTTTGAACCTACTGTGAACATGGATATCCAATCTGTTAAGCAGTGACAGAACTTCATGCCTATTTCAAATTATAATTTGTTTTCTATAGCAAGGGGTAATTGCTAGACAAACCATTGGCTCCATTGGAATTCTCAGTGTCTAGAGATGGGCCCCTAGCACCTTGGATGGATACCCTGTGCAGAAATTAAAGGAAAATATGGGCAGAGTCCCCCCAGGATGGGCAAGCATGAATGGGTTAGGATTTTTGGAGTTGGAAGGAGAACCCACTTTAGAGGGGAGAAAGCTCAGGCTCAAGAAAGATGGAATTTGTCCAGTGTCATAGCTAGAATCAGAGGCCATAGTTTGAATCCAGCCCACCTTCATGATTCATCTCAGATCAGACTTAACATTTAACAATCATACACATTTTCTTGGGGTGGAAATACAGATACCAGAACAAATATATTAAGAGATAAATACTTCTCCAACCATCTAAGATAAGTCAAAGAAAAAATGGTCTTGGGTTTTTTTTTCAGCCTCTGGAATATTTGCTATTGATTGCATAAATATATTAAAGATTGATGAGCAGGGGCAGCTAGGTGATACAGTGAATAGAGCACCAGTCCTGAAGTCAGGAGGACCTGAGTTCAAATGTGGCCTCAGACACTTAACACTTCCTAGCTGCGTGACCTTGGGCAAGTCACTTAACTCCAATTGCCTCAGCAAAAATAAAAAAGATTGATGATCAGTAACATCTTTAGTGTGAACTAGTTCATCAAAGATTAATAAATTTATCTTCCTTATAAGCCTGCTTCCCTTGTTTCCCCAGTGCATTCCAAGTAGGTGTTGATGGAATAAGAATGGGTACAATACTAGTGCCCTGTGGAAAAGATGTTGTATCGTGGACAGGACAGAATGGTTAGGAAGATGGTCTCTGAACAGGATCTGAAGCCTGGACATTTTTTTCCCCAGGCTAAACTCCCTTTGTCAGTTGAAAACATTTATCTCATCAATCATGTTGGAAACCACCTTCATTTTCAACGCTTTTCTGCAGGAGAAAAGAATCAGATGGTTCATAACCATATGAAATTTTTTTAACCACCAGGCAGATGGCATAACCTTGCTATGATGACTTGTCCTGTAAATTCATCTCTCAAGAAAGACATCCAAATTATCAGGGGAGGCAAAATGAGACCAAATACATTGAGGGGAAAAAAAGTTTCCCAACATAATTTAAAACTCATGTCTTAAAATTAAGATTTTGCCTTTTGAAATGGCCTTGATTCAATGTAGTGTGATTGTTCCCAGGTATATGTGACATAACTGAGCCTGCTCTTTCCAGAGAAGCCAAATTGTCACCCTCTCTTATTAACTGCCTCTAATGTGTCCCAGGGACTCCCCTCAGCTTCTAAGTGCTTTCTCTTTGCAGTCTATCTGTATGCAACTCATCAGGAAGTTTAGTAGGTGCCCAAGGGCCTGTAGATGGTGTAATTTGAGGGGATACCAGACAAACCCCCAAATACTTCTACTCCACTTGCCATATCTGAAAATCTACTGTGGGTGCTTAATTTTTTTTTGAATCTTAAAGGTTATTTTAAAATATTAGAAGAAATCCAAGAGGGGCAGCTAAATGATACAGTGGATTGAGCACCAGCTCTGGAGTCAAGGAGACCTGAGTTCAAATTTGACCTCAGTTGCTTAACTTCCTAGCTGTATGACCACAGGCAAGTTACTTAACCTCACAAAAGGAAAAAAAAATTATATATACATATATATGTGTGTGTGTGTGTATATATATATATATATATATATATATATATATATATATATATATATATATATATATAGTATATATATGTGTGTTTGTATGTATGTATATACTAAGAAATCCTGGAAGGAGGTGGTCCTTAAGCCCATAGGTTAATGTTTAATGTTTTAGAATCTTAGAATTTTAGAGCTGGTAAGACACCTTAGAAGTCATTTGATCCAACTGTCTCATTCATTCAATAAGGCATTTATCAAGTGTCTACTGTGTAGGACAAAAGTAAAGATTTTCTGCCATCAAAGGGCTGATCTTCCAAGGGGTCTTGAATGGTAGACTTAATTTTGAATCAGTTTTATGGCCTTCTAGAGAAAAGCAACATAAATTAGTTGTTAAAGAGCCAGACTCAAAACCAAGAAAACCCAGATTCAAGTCCTGCTACTGGCAGTATTGCTTGTGTGACCCTGAGCAAGTCAACTCTTACTACTTTGTGTTGCAGGGAAGGCTGGTACAAAGAGTTTCTTCATCCACATTTTCTATTCTAAAGAAACTGGCAAGCCCCTATCCAAATTGAGGAAATTTTCAGTCTAATAATGAGTATGGGTATTCACATAGATTTAAAACCTCTCTGGTTTTAAATGTCACTTTAGTATGGCACCTTTAACCCAAGAAATTCAGAAGCTAGAAACCTGTTGTTCCAGGGATGTAAAATAGCTCCCTGCAGCAGCTAAGACAAGGGAATCTACCTCCTCAAATCCTTGAGTTTATTTTGAGTGGCAAATTTCGACATGTTACTGAATCTGTAATAGCATCCTAGAGCTGAAGGGAACCTTATCTAAACCCAACTTCAGGCAAATGATTTTTTTGTTGTTGTTCTTCGTTTCACAGATACAGAATCCAAGGCCCAGAGAGATGATTTTTCTAGAATAGTACAGCAAGTGTGAAAAAAAAAGTAGTTTGAAACCAGGTCTTCTTCCTGTTTGCACAGTATTCTTTTGACTACCATATGTGGCATAAAACTGAAGCCCCTGATTGCTAGAGATTGAGGTAAGAAGATGTAAAGAAGGGATCTAGGAGATCTTTTGGTCTAAGCCTCTCATTTTACAGATGAGAAAACTGAGGCATTAAGTAGCAGTGCCAAGATTTAAACTAAGCATTTTTTGTGTCCAAATCCGGTATTTTCCTTTTCACAGGAGGATAAGTTTTCATCTAGGCCAGTGCTGGATTACTCTGTTTTTGTTTTTTTTTGTTGTTGTTGTTGTTGTTTTGTTTTGTTTGTTTTTGGTTTGGGGTTGATTTGTTTTTATAAACACACACACACACACACACACACACACACTCATTCACTCCCACCCACACTTCCCCAAGCAGGAAGATTGTGCTGTCACACATCATTAAACAGGTGATTTCCTCCTTTCTAGAAACTTATCTATAATCAACTGAGATATTCAGAAGGATCTGTACAGTACAATTTGTGCAGCTCAGGAACTGGAGAAGAAATGATATACTATTTTTAACAATATTTTCTTGACCCCATGCAAATAATACACGTTGGTTGGCCACCTGTGGATTATTTCAATGTTTCAAGAATCCATAATAAAATTGGTATGGGTTCTCATTCCATTGACAGATCACAAGTTTTGTTTTTTTGTTTTTGTTTTTTTTACCATATTTGTTTTATAGAATTTTAGAGGTAGAAGTAATTTAAAGACTAATCTAGTTCAAACTATATGTAAGTGAATTTCTATTACAACATTCCTGGCAAATGACTTGCTTCACAAAATAGCTTGCTCCACCCAGGGTCATCTCTAGGAAGACTTTCCTAACATCACGGATAAATCAACCATTTTTCAACTTCTACCTATTGCTCCTCATTCTATCCTCTGGGCCCAAGAAATGCCCAAATCAGCCCTTTTCAATGTGGCAACCCTTTTCTGAGCATACTAGATTTGAAGTTAGGAAAACTGGGTTACAATTCTGCCTCTCACTCACTCAGTAGTGTGACTCTGGACTAGTCACTTACTGTCTGGCTCTCGGATCCCTTGTTTATAAAAAAAGAAGTTATTGGACTAGATGACCTCAGCTTTATATGTATGATATAACTCTTCCTGAATATTATAATTAAACATAGCTATCACATCTGCCCTGAATCTTCTCCATTGTGTTAGCTGATCCTCATGACTCATGGTTTTCTTTTCTTTTTTTTAGGATTATACATGTATGAACATATTAAACATGTTTCCACATTAGTCATGTTGTGAAAGAAAAATCAGAACAAAAGGGGAAAAAACACAAGAAAAAAATAAGTGAAAATAGTATGCTTCAATCTTCAGTCAGCCTCTATAGTTCTTTCTCTGGATGTGATCAGCATTTTCTATCACAAGTCCCTTAGAACTGTCTTGGATCATTGTATTGCTGAGAAGAGTTAGATATGATAGAGTTAGTTATGATAGACTTAGTTCTGTCATAGTTGATCATTGCACAATGTGGATGTTAGTTTGCACAATGTTCTCCAGGTTCTGCTCACTTCGCTCAGGCTTAGTTCACGTAAGTCTTTCTAGATTTTTCTGGAGTCCACCTACTCATCATTTTTATAGCACAGTAGTATTTCATTCATATACCACAATTTATTCATCCCCAAATGATGGGCATCCCTTTAATTTTCAATTATTTGCCACCACAAAAAAAAGAGCTGCTATAAATATTTTGGTACATCTAAGTCCTTTTCCTTTTTTGTGCTCTTTTTGGGATACAGACCTAATAGTGATTTTGTTCAAAGGATTTACACAGTTTTATAGCACTTTGAGTATAGTTACAAATTGCTCTCTGGACTGGTTGCATGAGTTCACAACTCTACCAACAATAATTAGTGACCCAATTTTCACACATCCCCCAGCATTTATCATTTTCCTTTTCTGTCATAAATCTGTTAGCCAATATGATAGGTGTGAGATATTACCTCAGAATTATTTTAATTTGCAGTTCTCTGGTCAATAAATATTTAGAACATTTTTTCATATGTTTATAGGTAGCTTTAATTTCTTTATCTGTAAACTGCCTGTTCATATCCTTTGACCATTAATCAATTGGGGTAAATTTGACTCAGTTCTCTATATATTTAAGAAATGAAATACTTTGTATAAAAGTTTTCCCTTAGCTTTCTGCTTTCCTTCTAATGTTGGTTTTATTGGTTTTGTTTGTACAAAACCTTTTTAATGTAATCTAATCAAAATTATCCATTTTGTATTTTATAATGTTCTCAGTCTCTTGTTTGGATATAAATTCTTCACTTCTCCATAGATCCGACAGGTAAACTTTTCTTTGCTCTCCCAATTTGCTTATTATACCACCCTTTATGTCTAAATCATGTACCCATTTTAACCTTTTCTTGGTATAGGGTGTGAGCTGTTGGTCTATGCCTAGTTTCTATCTATTATTTTCCAGTTTTCCCAAAAGTTCTTGTCATATAGTAAGTTCTTATCCCAGAAACTGAAGTCTTTAGGTTTATCAAAAGTAGATTACTATAGTCATTTACTCCTGTAACTTGTGTACATAACCTATTCTATCCACCGCTCTATATCTTAGTCCCTACCAAATACTTCTGATGGTTGCTGCTTTATAATATAGTTGTAGATCTGGTACAGCTAGTCCACCTTCTTTTGCATTTTTTTTCATTAATCTCCTTGATACTCTTGACTTTTGTTCTTCTTTATTGTTTTTTCTAGTTCCAGAAAATATTATTTTGTTTATTAGTTTGATTGGCATGGCACTAAAAAGTAAATTAATTTAGGTAGAATTGTCATTTTTATTGTATTAGCTCTCCTCTCCATGAGAAAGTGTTATTTTTCCAATTGTTTAAATCTGAGTTTCTTTGTGTGAAAAGTGTTTTGTAATTGTGTTCCTATAGTTTGAGGTTGTTTTGGCAGGTAGACTCCCAAATATTTTACATTGTCTACAGTTATTTTAAATGGAATTTCTCTTTCTATCTCTTGCAGCTAGGTTTTGTTGGTAATATGTAGAAATGTTGATAATTTATGTGGGATTATTTTATATCCTAAAGCCTTGCTAAATTTGTTAATTATTTCAAATAGATTTTAGTTGATTTTCTAGGATTCTCTAAGTATACCATCATATCAGTTGCAAAGGGTGATGGTTTTGTTTCCTCATTGCCTATTCTAATTCCTTTTTATTTTTCTTTTATTGATAAAGCTAACATTTTGTTAAATTAATTAATTTCTTTTCTTATAAAACCATCTTGTAATTTTATGTATTAGGTCAATTGTTTTTCTATTTTTAGCTTTGATTTTCAGTATTTCTAATTTGATATTTAATTGGGGAGTTTTAATTTGCTCTTTTTCTAACTTTTTTAGTTGCATGTCCATTTCATTAATGTGTTCTTTATCAATTTTACTCATGTAAGCATCTAGAGATATAAAATTTCCCCTAAGAATTGCTTTGGCTGCATCCCATAAGTTTTAGTATGTTGTTTCATTATTGTCATTCTCTTTGCTGAAATTATTGATTATTTCTGTGATTTGTTGTTTGATTGACTCATTCTTTATGATTAAATTATTTAGTTTCCAGTTAATTTTTGGTCTGTCTTTCCATGGTCCTTTCTTACATGTAATTTTTATTGCATCATGATCTAAAAAAGAAAATTTTAATATTTCTTTCTTTCTGCATTTGATTGTGAGGTTTTAATGCCCTAATACGTAGTCAGGTTTTTTTTTTTTAATAGGTGCCATGTACTGCTAAGAAAACGTATATTCCTTTCTGTTCCACTTAGTTTTGTCAACAGGTCTGTCATATGTAACTTTTCTAAAATTCTATTCACCTATTTTGTGGTTTTATTTATTGAGCTCTGATAGGAGGAAGTTGAGGTGTCCCCTACTACTATAGTTTTACTGTTTATTTTTCGTGTATTTCATTTAATTTCTCCTTTCAAAATACCTCTTGGTGGATATATGTTTAGTATTGATATTACTTTATTGTCTATGATACCTTTTAGCAAGATGTAATTTCCTTCCTTGTCTCTTTTAATTAGATCTATTTTTGTTTTTGCTTTGTCTGAGATCAAGATTTCTACCCCTGCTTTTTTTTAACTTTAGCTGAAGCATAATATATTTTACTTCAGCCTTTTTCTTTACTTTACTGTGTGTATCTCTCTGCTTCAAATATGTATCTTGTAAACAACATATTGTAGGATTTTGGTTTTTAATCTGTTCTGCTCTCCGCTTCTGTTTTATGGGAGACTTTATCCTATTCACATTCAGAGTTGTGATTACTGTGTATTTCCTCCATCCTATTCCCACCCTCTGCACTGTTTATTCTTTCCTCTCTCCTTTTGCCCTATCCCTCCTCATCAGTGTTTTGCTTCTGATCACAGCCTCCCTAAATCTACCTTCCCTTCTGTCAGCTCCCTCTCCATTTTCTTTCCCCTTTCCCCTCCTCTTCCATATGAGGTAAGAGAAATTTCTATATTCAATTGAGTATATATGTTACTCCCTCTTTGGGCCAAATTAAATGAGAATAAGATTCAATATTCACCCCTCTCCTCTTTCCTTCTCTGCAATTAGTCTTTTGTGCCTCTTCATGTGATATAATTTACCTTCTCCCTTTCCTCTTCTCCCAATACAATCCTTTTTTACCACTTATTTCTATATCACCACATCAGAGTCAATTTATGTTTATGTATACTCCTTCTAACCACCCTAATAAAGCTTCCCTTCTAACCACCCTAATAAAAATGTAGTTCTCAAGAGTTTTAAGTTTCATCTTCCTGTGTAGATCCAGATATAAAAATTTAACCCTATTGAATAACAAGGTTTTTTTTCACTCATGTTTACTTTTTCTGTTTCTCTTGAGTCTTGTATTTGAAGATTTAATTTTCTGTTCAGTCCTGGCCTTTTCATGGGGTAAGTTTGACAGTCACCCATTTCATTGAATATCCATTTTTCCCCTGAAAGATTATGCTTAGTTTTGCAAGTAGTTGATTCTTGGTTGTAATCCAAGCTCCTTTGCCATCCAGAATTAACCTATTCCAAGCCCTCTTATCTTTTAATATAGAAGATAATGAATCCTGTATAATCTTGACTGTGGCTCCTTGATATTTGGATTTTTTTCTGGCCACTTGGAATATTTTCTTCTTGGCCTGAGAATTGTGGAATTTGGCTACAATATTCCTTCAAGTTTTTCTTTTGGGGTCTCTTTCAAGCAGTGATTGGTGGATTATTTCAATTACTATTTTATTCTGTGGTTCTAGGATATCAGGGCAGTTTTCCTTGATAATATCTTGAAAGATGCTGTCCAGGCTCTTTTTTTGATCATGAATTTCAAATAGTCCAGTAATTCTTAAATTCTCTCTCCCAGATCTATTTTCCAGATCACTTGTTTTCCTAGTGTGGTATTTTGCACTTTCTACTAATTTTTTCATTTAAAAAAAATTTTTGTTTGACTGATTTTTGATGTCTCATGGAGTCATTAGCTTCTATGTGCCCAATTCTAATTTTTAAAGAACTATTTTTTTCAGTTGGCTTTTGTTCCTCCTTTTCCATTTGTCCAATTCTACTTTTTAAGGACCTGTTTTCTTCAGTTGATTTTTTAAAATTTGGCCAGCTGTATTTTTTAAGTAATTGGGTTGTGGTTGTTTTCAGTCAATTTTTTCCTTCCTTTTCTAAGCTGTTAACTCTCTCTTACATACTTTTTATTTCTTTCCCCCATTTTTCTTCTTTTATTTTATTTTTAAACTATTTTTGAGCTCTTCAAAGAAAGCTTTTTGGGCTTCATACCAATTCATATTTCCTTTTGGAGTTTCACTTGTAGGCATTTTGACATTGTTGTCCTCTTAGAAATTTGTGTTTTGATCTTCCCTATTGCGATAGTAGCTTTTTTTTGGTCAGGAGTCTGTTTTGTTTCTAGCGCTTGTTTTAGCTTATTTCATGGTTTTTAAAAATTGAACTCTGTTTCTGAGCACAGAAGGTGCTGTCCCAAGCTTCTTCTGCTGGACTGGGTCATTGATTTTATGTCCTAGGACCTCAGGTACTGGCAGCTTGCCCACTGCACTGTGGTGGCCCAGCCTAGTTGCACCTGTTGTTACCTGGATTCTGAGGCTGGCAGTTTGCCTTCTGTGCTGGAACTGGAGGATTCACAATTAGCCTGTTGTGCCACTAGCCTGCTAAGCCAGGATTGAGGGCCCTCAGTTGTTCATCTGTGCTGTAGCTATGAGCTTGGTGCTGTCTTGCCCATATACTTCTGGGCTGGGCTGCACTCCCCTTTTATCTAAGTGAGACAGATATTTCCTGAAGTCTAAGTTATCTTAAGGTGGAATATTGTTTCAGTCTATCTTTTTGCAGGTTCTTTCTCTCTCCAGAATCTGTTTAGAAGCTTGATTTTGTATTGTTTCGGAGGGAAACTGAGGAGAGCTCAGGCAACTTCCTAGCTTTTCTCCACTATGTTGGTTTTGTTCCAACCTTTGGTTTTCTTTTTTCTTTTTTAAATGGTATTTTATTTTTCCAAATACATACAAAGACAGTTTTCAACATTCATCTTTGCAAAACCTTGTGTTCCAAATTTTTCTTCCTCTCTTTTCCTTCCCTAAAAGAGCAAGAAATCTGATATAGGTTAAACATGTGCAATTATTCCAAACATATTTACATATTCCTCATGCTGAGCAAAAAAGTAATCAGATTAAAAGGGAAAAAAGAGAAAGGGAAAAAAACAAGCAAGCAAACAATAACAACAAAAAAAGGTGAAAATACTATACTGTGATCCACATACAGTCTCAATGTTCTTTCTCTGGATGTGGATGGCACTTTCCATCACAAGACCATTGGAACTGGCCTGAATCACCTCGTTGTTGAAAAGAGCCATGTCCATCACAGTTGTTCATCACATAATCCTGTTGTTACTCTGTACAGTGTTCTCTTAGTTTTGCTCACTTCTCAACATCAGTTCATGTAAGTCTTTTCAGGCTTTTCTGAAATCAGCCTGCTGCTCATCATTTCTTGAAAAAAAATCATTTGATAAAAAACTACTCCAAACTTAAGACTCAGCTTTGAAATTTGACTAATAACAAAACATGCCTGAATCAATGCATTCTTGATTCCACATCTCTCATTTCATCAAATTTCCCCCTCTTTTGTTGCTATCTTCTCTCTGTATAATGGCCCCTTCCCTGCTATTTACAATCATACTCATGTCTCCTCCATCCTTAAAAAGCCTTCATTTGATCCACTCGTCTCTGCTAGCTATCTTCTAATATCTCTCTTCCCATGCTCAGCTGAATTCCTTAAGAAAGCTTTCTACCCTAGATGTTCCCACTTCTTCTCACTCATTTCTAAGCCTGCTGCAGTCTGGCTTCCACCATCATTTTTCAACTGAAATTGCTCTCTACAAAAGTGCCAGTGATTTCTTAATTGAGAAACATCTAATGATTATTCTCAATATATAGCCTTCCTGTAGCCTCTAATGTTGATAGTCACTATTTCCTCCTAAATACTCTCTTCCATGATGATACTTATAACTTATTTTAGAATATATTTATTATATATTACATAATATATTGTATTACAACATAATAGAATATAGAAATCAGAATATTTCTCATTATTATGGTATTTAGAAGAAGTATATACAGATACATGGCACAAGTGTGAGTTAAGTATGAAGGGATAATATCTTTTAAAAATGATGAAATTAAGGGATTAGAAAGGAATGTTCTAGGAGAAAGGGAAAGGGAGAAATGGAATGGTATAAATTATCTGCCATAAAAAAAGAGGCAAGAAAAAATGTTTACAGTGAAGGAGAAGAGGGGGAAAAGAGAGGGAGTGAGGGAACCTTACTCTCATCAGAATTGTTCAAAGAGGAATTAATATACACACTCAATATGGGTATAGAAATCTATCTTACCCTACAGGAAAATAGGAGGGGAATGGGGTATGGGAAGGGAGGTGATAAAAGAGAGGATATATTGGGGGAAGGACTGATTAGTAGCAAAACACTTTTAAAGATGGACAGGGTGAAAGGAAAGAGAGTAGAATAAATGGGGGGAAATACAGTTAACAATAGTAATTGTTAAGCAAGTTTATCTGATAAGATTCTCAGAGGGAACTGAGTCAAATTTATAAAAAAGTAAGCCCTGCCCCAACTGATAAATGATCAAAATATATAAACCATGCCCAAAAGGCTATAAATTCATGCATATCCTTTGACCTAACAGTACCACTAGTAGGCATGAATTCCAAAAGAGATTTTTTTTAAATGAAAAGGGCCTAATATACATAAAATATTTATAGCAGCTCTCTTCTCTGGGCAAAAAAATTGGAAATTGAGGGAATACCCATCAATTAGGTAATGGCTGAACAAATTGTGTTATGTGATTGTGATAGAACAGATAAAACATAGAAAGTTCTCCATGAACTCAAGCAAAGAAAAATGTAGTGAACACAAAGAAATAGCAGTGTTCTGGGATGACCAGCTATAAATGATATGGCTATTCTCAGTAGTACAGTAATCCATGACTACTCTGAAGGATTTATGATTTAAAAAATCCTATCCATACCCAGAGGTGGAATTGATTGTGTCTGAATGCAGACGGAAACATTCTCTCTCTCCTCCTCTCCCTCTTCCCTTTTCCTCTCCCTCTCTCTGTATTTCTCTTCCTCTCTCTCTTTCCCTTCCCCACTTCCCTGTCCTCCTTCTAACTTTATTTTTATTGAGGGTTTTGTTTTAATTAAGGTAGAAGATCTATGTTTTCTTTTACGACATGACTTTTATGGAAACGTTTTACATAATTTCGCATGTGTTTTCTTAATGGGAGCTGGAATTGGGATAAGGGAGAGAATCTCTAATTCAAAAGTTTTAAAAACAAATGTAAAAAAATTGCTTTAAATGTGACTGGGGAAAATATTAAATAAACATACATACATACATGCATACAAACATAAATAAATAAATGGAAAAATATTCTTTCCCATCTAGGTTTTTCTAACATTGTTTCTGCTGGTTCTCCTCATGCCTGTCTGATAGTTCCTTCTCAATCTTCTTTGCCAAATTTTCATATAGATCATACCACTATCCCATAGATCACACCCACTATCCATGGGTATCCCTCAAGACTTTGTTGTGGGTAGTCTTCTCCCGCTCTACCATTTCTCTTAGTTATTTCATCATCCACTAGTTCAATTACATCTCTGCAGATGGTCTCCAGAGCCTTATCTCTCATCTAGCCCTCATCTGTCCCTTGAGCTCCAATCCTACCTTACCAACTATTTCTTAGATTATCTCCAACTATCTTTCCCTTAGGCACTTCAAGTTCAATGGCCTAGTCAAAAGCAAAGCTTTTTATCTTTGCTTCTTAGATTTTTTCCTCCTTTCTCAAATTATCTGTCTAAAGTACCATCATCTTCACAGTTACCCAGATGCCTCTCCTTGGTATATTGTTCAACTCCAGTAGAAATTACCTCTCTCACCTAGATTGCTACAATAATCTTCTCATCAGTCTCTCAAGTCCTTTTCCTTTCCAGTCCATTTTTAAATCAGCTGCCAAAGTGATTTTCCTAAGATGCATGTGGAACCTTGTCACTTTGCCGATTGAAAAAAAAACAAAAACAAAAACATAAAACTCCTTTAGATCTCTATTACTTCTTGGATAAAATATAAAGTCATCTCAGACATTTCTAATTCTTTACAAACTGATTCCTTCCTACTTTCCCAGACATCTTAAATTTGACTCCTCTTTATGGACTCTTATGATCCATCTCTACCAGCCCACTTGCTTTTGTTTACACACAATGCTCCATCTTCCCTCTCTCTGCCTTTGTATTGTAAGAATTTTTAAGCAAGTTTCTCTGATAAAGTCCCATATCTAGGATGCTCTCCCTCCTTATCTCCACCTCTTAGCTTTCCTTCCTTATTTCAAGATTAAGCTCAAGGTTCACGTTCTACAGGAAGTCTTTTCTGGTTCCCATCCCCACTTCTTTCCATCTGAGATGAACTTCCATCTTCTCTATATCTTGTGTGTTTTTAGTTATTTACATGCCATCTCCTTGATTAGCATGTGGGCTCTCTCTCAGCAGGGTTAATGTTTTTGCCTTTCTTTGTATTTATAACATTTAGCCCAGTGTTTGGTACATAGTAAACATTTAATAAATGCTTTGTAAATGACTAATACCAAGTCTCACTCTTGCCCAATTCCCAAGATGTATTTGCTGTTTGACACTTATTTACAAACATACAAAGATTCCATTTTTCAATGTTTTATTTTTCAAAGTACTTGTAAATATAGTTTTCAATGTTAATTTTTATAAAACTTTGTGTTCTAAATTTTTCTTCCTCTCTCCCTTATGCCCTTTTAAACATATTTTCATATTTGTCATATTGTGTAAGAAAATTAGACCCAAAAGGGAAAAAAACATGAGAAACAAAGCAAAAATTTGAAAATATTATGCTTCAATCCACATTCAGTCTCCATCATTCTCTCTCTCAACGTGATTGTCATTTTACATGCCAAGTTTATTGGAATTGTTTTGAATCACTGCATTGTTGAGAAGTATCAAGTCCATCACAGTTGATCATCACATAATCTTGATGTTGCTGTTACAATGTTCTCTTGGTTCTGCTCACTTCACTTAGCATCAGTTCATGTAAGTCCAGGTTTTTCTGAAAGCATCCTGCTGATCATTTGTCATAGAACAATAATATTCCATAACATTTATATAACCATATCTTATTTAGCCGTTCTCCAACTAATGGACATCCACTCAGTTTGCAATTCCTTTCCACTATATAAAGGACTGTCACAAACATTTTTGCACATGTAGGTCTTTTTCCCTTTTCTATTATCTATTTGGGATACAGACCCGGTAGTGAGAATGCTGGGTAAAAGGACATGCACAGTTTTATAGCCCTTGGGGCATATTGTTCTTAAAAGTGGTTGGATCATTTCCCAACTCCACCAACAGTTCATATTCCTGTTTTCCCGCATTCCCTCCAAATTTTATCATTATCTTTTCTTACCATCTTCGCCAATCTGAGAGATGTGAGGTAGTACCTAGAGTTGTCTTGATTTGCATTTTTCTAATCAATTATGATTTATAGCATTTTTTCATATGATTAGAAATGGCTTTAATTTCTTCGTCTAAAATTGTTTATGTGATTTCATTTTTTTTAATTCATTTTTCCAAATTATCCCCTCCCTCCCTCCACTCCCTCCACTCCCTCCCCCCGATGGCAGGTAATCCCATACATTTTACATGTGTTACAATATAACCTAGATACAATATATGTGTGTAAATACCATTTTCTTGTTGCACATTAATTATTAGCTTCCGAAGGTATAAGTAACCTGGGTAGATAGACAGTAGTGCTAACAATTTACATTTGCTTCCCAGTGTTCCTTCTCTGGGTATAGTTATTTCTGTCCATCATTGATCAACTGGAAGTGAGTTGGCTCTTCTTTATGTTGAAGATTTCCACTTCCATCAGAATACATCCTCATACAGTATTGTTGTTGAAGTGTACAATGATCTTCTGGTTCTGTTCATTTCACTCAGCATCAGTTGATGTAAGTCTCTCCAAACCTCTCTGCATTCCTCCTGCTGGTCATTTCTTACAGAGCAATAATATTCCATAACCTTCATATACCACAATTTACCCAACCATTCTCCAATTGATGGACATCCATTCATCTTCCAGTTTCTAGCTACAACAAAAAGAGCTGCCAGAAACATTTTGGCACATACAGGTCCCTTTCCACTCTTTAGTATTTCTTTGGGATATAATCCCAATAACAGCAATGCTGGGTCAAAGGGTATGCACAGTTTGACAACTTTTGGGGCATAGTTCCAAATTTCTCTCCAGAATGGCTGAATTCTTTCTATGTGATTTCATTTTTGAAGAGTAAATAAGTCATAGGATTTGGAGCTGGAAGGCATTTTGAAGATCATTTTTTCCCACCCAATTATTTTGCTGATAAGAAAACGGAGGCCCAGGGGAAGTAAAGTGGCTTTAGCAAAGTCAGTGTTGGCACTATTACTTTGGCCTTTTAAGGGTACTCTTGTGCCAAAAAAAGATGACTAGAGTGTTACTTGAATGGCAGTTTGAAGGTTTTCCTGGCCAAAAATATTCCCCATCAGCTACCACTATCTCATTTTAATACCGGGATTTAACCATTAGGGATCCTGTTTTGTGTGAAGGCCATTGATGTACGGGAATATCTTTTTTAAAATCTATCCCTTCCTCAAACAACAGCAGAGTATGCTGTAATCATCATAAGGAGCAAAGGATCATGGATTTAGAGTTCCAAGGAACTTGAAGGGCGTCGCGGCCAACCCCTTTACTTTACAGATGACATAGAGAATATAGCCTGCCCAAAGTCCGTAGGAGTCAGAGCTGAGATTGAAATCCAGGTTGTCTGATCTAAATATAGCATTCTCGTCACTATTCCATACTATCTATGAGGGTAGAGGAGAAGAAGGGGAAGAGACAGGTAGAAGGGACTGGCTATCTCAGAAAGCCTCAGTTTTTCCAAAAGAGAGTTGGCCAGACCACCCCCTCCAGTAAAATTTTGTATGATCTCAGAGAAGTCACTGAGCTAGTTTTTCTGATATGAATTATCTAGTCAAATGTTGAAAGGTTATGTCACCCAAAATGGAAAAGAAGAGAGCCTTGGAACATGCTGTCCCCAATCGGAGGAAGGATAGATTTGGCCAGGGAGTTTCTGGATGGATAGCCCAGCATAAGGACATTTAGACCCTGGGGATATGAAACCAGGTGCAAATGGGTACAGAAGGGGTGGTGGGAGAAACATCAAAAACTTAGTTTGCAATTTACCTGAGGGCAAACTCTGTTCAGGTGTTGCATTAATATGCACACAGAAATAATGTAAGGAAAAGAACACTGCACCTGGAAGGCAGTAAACTTGAGTTAGTATCTCTGTTGTACCAGCGACCACTTGTGGCACCTTGGACAATTTGAATCCTCTCTCTGCGCCTCAGTTTTTTCATCTCTAAAATGGAAGGTAATCACATTTTCGATACTTTATTTCCCAGAGCTATTTAGAGAATTGTGTCAGATGTACACGATATTACGAATCCCCCTGCTCTGGAAACATTAACAATTATCTATTCTGTAAAAGCAGTGAAAGGCTTCCAAGTTGGTTGCAAGTAACAAACGTGAACAAGAAGAATTCCCTTAAAATTTATGGGAAACTCCAGTTTGCTCATCCTCAGTGAGACCACTTAGTTCCAGTCTGTGAGCAAACACTGAGATGAATTGATATGACCTGGAAGTTGATAAAGTCTTTGACAGTTACACCGACCTTTTCTTCAATGACTTGACAAATGTGCTCCCTTTTAAAGGCCCATATGGGCACCAATCTCTTATTCTCTGGTGACAGAGCCCTGTTTCCCAGATGAAGTGCTAATGATTCTCCAGCTTTCTACTGCTTTGGGGCAGGAGGAGCCTTAATTGATTAATGCCAGAAACAAGGCTGGATATTTAATAACCAGAAGTGGGGTCCTGCTAGAAATCATATTTCAAAGTTGTGACTTCTCCAGTTACAGCTTCCTAATCATCTGACCACTGCTTAATCACTCCAACTTTGTAATGGAAAGCGACATTTCCAAAGACTTCTGCCTGGGAAGAAAGTGAGTTAAAAGAAATGCAATTATAAAATACCCACGTTTTGATGTTGCAGAATTAAAATGCCTGGTTGATGCTTGCTATTGACTGTTGAATGACTGAATTCATTAAAGTGGAAGAGCAGATCTAATCACTGCAGTCAATATGCTATGGGAAGGAACTCTTCCTTTTATCTATTTTTTTTTAATTTATTTTCCTGAGCAATTGGGGTTAAGTGACTTGCCCAGGGTCACACAGCTAGGAAGTATTAAGTGGCTGAGGTCAATTTTGAACTCAGGTCCTCCTGACTTCAGGGCTGGTGCTTTATCCACTTTGCCATCTAGCTGTCCCAGGAACTCTTGCTTTTACGAGGAATACCAACAGAAATCTTACAGGGCAAAGGCAGTTACTGAAAGCAGAGGGAGAAATGGTATTGCTCCTGGTGTCAGAGTGCCAAAAAGTCTAGTCCTACCCCTGCCAACAGTTACTTTTGTGACCATGGGGCAGTTGTTTCCCCTCTGAGCCTCAGTTTTCCCTGTGTGTCAAATGAGGATAATCACAGCTACCCTCACTTTCCCTCTCTATTTCCAAGACCAAAGTGTTGAATGAGACTCCAAGTAGTGATAGTGATCTGTGAGGTGAAGCAAACCAGTTTCTTTCTTCGCCTCAAACCCAACATCTAGGTAGGGTAAACTTGCTGTCAAGGTAATTGGGCTTCTTTTAGCTATGAAATTTTTTGACTCCATGAAAATCCCAAGTTCAAAAAAGGATATAGACAAGGACAGTGTTGATACTTCTGTGTTAAAAGAACACCAAACTGTATGTAATAGACACTCATAGTTTTATACAGAATCCTCTTTTTCTGTTATTTGAATATAGAAATGTACATGTGTATTTATTTTTCACCTTACTAATAAAAGAAATTAAAGGAAATAAAATAGAAAAGCCATTCCATGGGTAATTTTCAGGTAATGAAGTTCTTATATTTGTAGAGATATCATGTACATTTGGACAGTTTTACAACTTCTCTTTCTTTCAGCTTTCATTCTTTCCTTATTAAAGTAGGGGGCTTTAGATGGTTTACAAGCCTTCCACAACCCACTGTCTTGTTGGAGCCTCATAGCAACCTAGGAAGGCAGACAGGACAGGGATCATAGTCCCCTATGTCACAAATGAAGAGCTGGAATAGATGAGATGATTTGTCCATTGGCAAACAGCTGCTAAGTGGCAGGGCTCAAACTCAAGCCTTCTAACTATGTCCCACTATGTTTTCCCCTATCCACTACCACTACCTCTGTAGGTTTTTGCGTTTTTTCAAACCAAATCACAGCCAGAGAGCAAAAAACAATTGCACAGTGGGATTTGGGCACAAAGTTAACGTGAACTCTTATATTACTTCTATTTTCAAATTATAAAACTTGTACAAATTTAAAACTTGTTTGCCCACTGTGAAGAGAATTCAGCCTTTGTGTTATCTGCTGACCTTTATTTCCGGGAAAGCAAACTAGAGAACTACAACTTTCAAGGGAAGCATTCCATCTTCTAACCTGAGGAACATCACAGTTTCCAGAAAAAAAAAGATAGTCTTCCCAGAAGAAAATGACATGTTTGGATTTGGGGGGTTGGGTTTCTTTCCTTGCAGAAAAAAAAATGTTAAGAAACCTCCTTGAAAAATATGGAAAGTTTTCTGTGTTATACCTTTGACTTCTCGGCATTAGAACATTAGAGCCGAAAGCGGGTTTCAAGATCGTCTAGATAAAATCCTTGCCAGAATCACAGAATCTCTGAGTTGAGAGGAACCTATGAGACTGTTTAGTCTTACCCATATGGGAGCAAGAATCTTCAGCAATTGGTCCCCAAGAATCTCCCAAATGCAGCCCATTCTATTTTTGGACAGCTGTAATTGTTAGGAAATGTTTCCTTACGTTGAGCCAAAATCTGCTTCTACAACTTTGACCCATTGCTCTGACTTCTGCCCCTTGGAAGCAAAAAGAATAATTCTCATCCCTCTTTCACAGGACAACCTTTGAAATACTGTATTCTCTTCTCCAGGCTAAACATTTCCAGTTGCTTCACCCAATCTAATAGCATAATCTCAAGACCCTTCACAGTCCCAGTCACCCTTTTCTTGTTCCTTTCTGGCTTATTCAGGCTTTTCCTAAAAGTTGAATTTTTGTATTCAGTTCAGAACTGAATGATATTCCAGATGAGGTGAGGTCAAGACAGAGTAGTACACTGGAATATTACTTCCTTTGTTCTGGATTCTTTGTCTTTCCCAGTGTAGCCTGAGGTTGCATTTGTTTTTTGGATGCCATATCACACTTTTTGACTCTTGTGAGTCCACTCAGAATCCCAGATGTTGTTCAGACAAATTGCTCACTCTGACTACCTTTTTCTATACTTGTGAAATTGAATTTTTCAGTCCTTTCAGTTTTTAGACTTTACATTTATTCTTTTTAGATTTCTCCTTAGTAGATTTGCCTTAGTATTGTAACCTGAGATCTTTATTTACTTCTTCTTCATGATCCAGAAGAAGAAACCAAAGTCCAGAGAGGTAGCAATTATTTTTTCTCTTTTTGATTTTGTCTTTAGTCCAGTCTATGAACATGAAGATAAATGATTTCTGTGGACATATGGGATTCAGATGGCCAGTTGGAAGGTGCCATGGACATATAGCATGTGACCAAAAGGTGAAGGGCCATCTATTCAAAGGTTTGAATTTTATCCTCTCCAACTAAGCTGTTTTGATAAAAGAAGTAAACTGTTTACTTTTACTCATTTTGAGACAGGTTTTTCTGGATGCTATGATAGTTCCAAAATAGGTTGAGCATTCTCAATTCCATCTAGTGAAGTTTCCTCACCCGAGAACATTCAGACATGTCAAGGCTACCAAGATTTTATGAAAAACACGATTCTATTTAAGAAAACTAGAAATTCATGAAATGGTTCTTAGAAGTTCACCTGAGAATCTTCATTCATTCAACATATATATTTTTTTCCTGACAAAAGCAGTAAGAATGAATTTTTTTTTGTATTCATTTTTCCAAATTACCCCCCCTCCCTCCCCCCGATGACAGGCAATCCCATACATTTTACATGTGTTACAATATAGTCTAGGTACAATACATGTGTGTGAATACCATTTTCTTGTTGCACAATAAACATTAGAATCAGAAGGTACATGCAACCTGGGCAGACAGATATTAGTGCTAACAATTTACATTCACTTCCCAGTGTTTCTTCTCTGGGTGTAGCTACCTCTGTCCATCATTGATCAACTGGAAGTGAGTTGGATCTTCTTTACATTCAACATATATTTATGAAGCAAAGGCCTAGGTCCCAGGACAGTGATATAATGAAACATTTACTTATTAAGCACTTACTATGTGCAAAACATTGTACTAAGTTCTGAGATTCCAATAATCCTGCTTTCAGTGAGTTCACATCCTAATGGGTGGGATAACACATATGGAAGGTTTCAACTGAAAGTTGAAAAAAAGCCTCATGATCAAGTTGGAAAAGCTACATGGCTCTTATAGTATAGTGGCAAAGCTACTAAGAGGGTAGGTAATGCCTCTGCTTTAATGATAAAATCATCAATTCCTGGTGTGGACTCATTTGCCAATCCCAAGGACTTTAGTGGTAAGAGCTTTCCTTTCTGGAGGTTTAGAATGTATCATTCCCTTCAGGAGCAGCTACCCTCAAGAGCTCTCCTCAAGGATCGCTTCTCCAAATGATGGCTGAGGACACTGAGCTGAAAACATGACTATTCCAAAGTCTCTTAAGTCTAGGGTCCTGGGACATCTCCATTAGCTTTGGAAGGAACACACTGGTCAAAGTGGTGCTGATGATTTGACTTGTGTGACACATATGGCCTCCTGTCTCTCCCTCCGAGTGTCTCTCTGTTTCAGCCAGGCTGGCTTATGTATCCTGGGTGTGGAAGTGGGTTAGCATTTGATGAGAATGTTTGGCCTCTGCTTCACAGCATCGGCTTCCACTGATGATGGCAATGAGGGCTGAGCTGGAAGTATGATCGGTGGCAAGGGGGAGGGAGAGGGGAGGGTTCTGTCACTCCCAGTAGTATCATGCCCCTCTGATCTTTGGTGGCAGTTTGTCAGCAGCTGTTGTGGGAGGTTATGAGGTCAATAGGCTTTATTATTGCCACAATGATTTCTCTCTTCTGTGATGGCTGTGGGGAGCTAAGTTAGAAGTGGATCTGTTGGTTTGAAGACACTGCTATTCCCAAGGTGCTTGGGTTAAAGGCCCTGGGCTATCTCCTATCAAGATCTAAAGGAATATGGTAGTTAAGGTGATAGTGATTGACTTGCCTGGCACATGCTGCCTCCTGTCTCTTGACTTAAAATACCTTAAAATGCAACATAAGAGATAAGAAATCTCTACTACTAGCATTAAACAAAACAGGCTGTGTCCTTTGAGAAGTATGGACAAAATAGGTGACTCAGAAAAAAGATCGAATGATCTGAGAAGGCTTCATGGAAGAGGTAATTACTGAACTGGCACCTCGAAGGATCCATCCACAAGATTTAAAGTTGATCACCTAATCCAAGCCCCTCATTTTCAGACAAGGAAACAAAAGTGCTGGATTTGATGGAAGAGGACTTGGGATTAAATCCCAGCCCCACTACCATCTTTGTGACCTCACCCCTCTGAACCCTGTAAAATGAAGGAGTTGGACTAGAGATTGATATCCCTTCCGGTGCTAAATCCTGTAATCTGAATTCTTTCTATAGTCACAGTCCTGTTATTCAACACAATGCACTTTCCAAGACACCTTATTTCAACAGAGATTTGAACCTGAAGGGTTGAGGGAAGGAGGTAAAGATTTTATTCACAAAGATGTGGAAGAACTTTTGGGCCTGTGCTTCTCCAGGAAGTGTTTGGTATGCTTTTGAAGGCAGATTCAATGCCTGCCTTCTTCTTTCCTCCCCATGATTGTCTGACCAGTGCCAAACCAATGTCTAAGTCAGTGATGTACCCACAAGTAGAAGGAGCAGAGCCAACACTCAGTCCCATCAGTGAAGCCTTAGTTTTTTTTTTCAGATAGATTCTTGTTTAGCTAAAAAGATACGTTCTGTGTGATTAATTTCTCCTTTTCCAGATTTCCTACCAAATAGCAATCTCAGTGGGTAAACCTGACAACAAGCTACTGGCAAGCTAGTCATAACTGAGCAGTTGCCATCTCCAGTGCTTAACTCTCATAGCTCCCATTCCCAGTGTAGAGAGAAGACAAGCAGGAAAGGTGGAAGAGAAAATTACAAGGGGAATTTAGCCCAGGGAAAAGGATGGACCAGACTGTGAATGAAATCCCAGATCCTTTGGAACAAGTGTATTCCCCATCCCCTAGTTTATTCTGGATCACCATAGGGCAGCCTTTCATTCGAAACCCACAAACTACAGCACGTGCAAGTGATTGATTATTTGAAAATGTTATTAATGGCATGGGGATCTGTAGTCTAAAACCAAGAGATTCCATTTCACTTGTATGAGAGTGAATCCCTAAACTGTGGTAGTAAAAACTCAATTAGTGTCACCTTTTTTTTTTAGTTCACATTGTGTTGATGAGAAAGTTCAGACAAAGGTTTTCACAAGTCTCAAGCAGCCATCTCACCTAACTTCCATCTTAAGATTGTGTCTTACAACCCTTATGAGAAACCAGATATCACCAGACATAAAATGTCAAAACATGGTGTGCCTGTTGAGTGACCTTGGTGACTCAAAGTTTCTTTGTTTGATCTTTTCCTTTTAAGAGAAACTATTACAACCTTCCCTTTATGTAAATTCAAATTACTATTGTTCCAATAATGTCCTATAAAGGTGGATTAAGAGTCTTAGGAGATGATAGATTTGCCACATAATTACTTTGGGGCCTTTACACAGAGGACCTATTATTTTAAAGTTCAATGTGAACTAGCTATACCTTTGCTTTTATAGAAAACATGGGAAGTCAGGAAAAGTTAAAGGTTTCTCTAGCACTTTGGGCAGTATCAAAACACTAATAAATGTCACCTGATATTTAGACAGTATCATTTAACTGGGTGGAACTGCTGTAGCCTTAAGGTGGGTACCCATCACCACCACCCAGGTTGTCTTTGCTCTTGTTTTGAATAGGAACCCACATGTTTCCCTCTCCAACAGTTCTGGTGTAGGCCTGCCTATCATGTGCTTGATGTGAACCCTTTTCCAATATGATAGGAATTTTAAGGGTTAAGGGAGAAAGTAAGTAAATGAATAAGAACAAGCAAAAGAAATCAAAATCCATTTCATGAGCATTTATTAAGCTTCTGCTATGTGCATGCCCATTCCAAGCTTGTATTGGTCTGGTCAGCCACAGTTGGACACACTGTAACTTGACTCCAACATAGCCATATCATTTTGGTCCTCTTCAAGAACAAAGGACAATAACTAACCATGTGTACTGTGTATTAAACAATGGAAATACAAAGACAAATTATAGGATTTAGGGCTAGAAGGACTAATAAAAATCATCACTTTGGAAAAGAAGTTGAGGGATGAGAGAGAAATTTACTTGCTCGAGGTATTCTTAGGACCAATATTTGAACTTAGGTTTTCTGATTCTAGAACTAGAACTTTTCCCATTGTGCCACAAGAAAAAGAAGGAAGAAAAGAAGAACAAAATTGGGGGCTTAAAATAGTTCTTCCATGCCTTACTGGGCCTCCTCCATCAGTGCAGATTTGGATAGAGAAGAAGCAGAGGGGCAGCTGGTAACTGTATTGAACACGGGGTAGTTAGTCACACCAGTGGTGTGTTAATTGAATTACCTTTGACAGTGAAGAGCAAACCTAGTGGGCGATCTCCTAAAGAAAATTGATGAATGGGTTCCCGAAAATCAATTACCATCTTGGCGGCGTTGAGCTGCTGCAGGGACAGACACATCCTGCTGCTCTGTGGGAAGACCAGCAACTGGTTGGAGTGATGGCAACAAATGTGAGATGGAAGGAAAGCGTACAACCCCGACCGTAGCTGACCGACCTCTGCTGCCCAACATAAAAGAGAAAACAGGAGTCAAACAGGAGCTGTAAGAATGACAGTAAATCACTAGAGCTCTGTTTATAGCATTGATATAGGATGCTTTCCAAATGCTTCATTAATCCTTGGCAGTATATTAAAAGGAGGCACAGAAAAGTCGATGGCTGGTCGTGAAGCTGATATAGCACGACTGAAGAAAAGAGAACATCTGCTAGCTCTCGTTCTGTTTGGTAAGGTGTCGGTAGTGAATTCCATGGGTGGGGGATGGCAGAGAAGAAAATGATCTGTTTAGTATGGGATATAGTTCTCTCCCCTCTTCTGTGGACAGTTTATCATTACAAAGGGTTTTCTTTCCCCCTCTTTGACTGTTTGTTTCCTATTTGAATTACTTATCGCCACCCTTAACCCCATCTAAAAAAAATAACTTGACCTCTGTCTCTCTGCAATATGATTCTATGAGCGGCAAAAGGAAACCCATGTAATAAGGCCCAGATGCTATAGATAGTACAATTCAGTACCCCAAATTATATTTGAGTAACTTGAAGGTCATAGTATAAACCTACAAAAGCTAGGAAATACCCTGTTGAGTCTGCTTTTCCTTGCTTAGCCCTTTATTGGATTCAAAAAGAAAAAAAGAGCCCAAAGTGAATATTAAGAAGTATTTCCTTCCAGTTTGGTTCTGACCCTAAGGCTTAGCCTTAAATGTAGGCCTAAAGGTTACTGAATCCATTATACAGAAGAAGAAATAGAGGTACAGAGAGGAAAATGACTTGCCCATGGTGAACAAAAACAAACGCCCAATGTGGCCCCAGGTAAGCAAACTTGAAGTAGCAACTGATTTTTGAGTTACTTGTTCAGTCAGCATAACCATGGACATTGATTTTTAACCTATCCATGGGAATACTTGTTACCATGCATTCCTATGAATAGATAACATAGCACAATAAATATTATTTTTCCTTTTTAACAGATGAAGAAACTGAGATTTAGAGCATTTAAGAGACTTGCTCAAGTTCACAAAGATATGAGGTCATAGAATTTGGAGCTGATAGAGCCCTTAGAGAGTATCTAGTCCAACTTACTTTTACAGATAGGAAAACCAAATCTAAGAAATGTGAATTATTTTGCCTAAGATCATGATGGTGTTGAATCGCAATAACAGGACTCAAACCAAAGTCCAGTTCTCTTCCTCCTAATGATATAGTGCTGACTTATAGATATGTCATCTTTCCCAATGGCTTCAAAGCTAGCAGAGAATTGTGTTCTCATGAGGTATGAGCAAAAGGATTTGATTTAATTAAATCAAAATTGAGACTGGGATACATTTATTAGAAAAACAGAAAGGAAGTGCCATTCAGTGATGTCTGTCCCTGAGGGGAAACTGTGGTGAAATAAGGAATCAAAATGCTTTAGCTCTCCATGCTGGGTCGTCATATTGTTGGAAGGATTTGTTTGTCTTGTGTGGCGTTGGAGCTGATGGAAGGCTTAAAGGTTATCTAGTTGGAGAGTCTATCCCACTATGAATACAAGGGACAGCATAGTCTAGAGGAAAGAAAATGGACCTGAGAGGTAAAAGTTCTGGGTTTGAGTTCTGGCTCTGTCACTGACTAGCTTTGTGATCTTAGACAAGTTATTCAGTGCCTTAATTTTCTCTGTGTTCTTTAGGAGGCAACAGAGGGACAGTGTTTATTCCAAGGAAGTGAAGCACTAATCATGAGATTTCAGACATTGTGATGGTAGTCATGAAGATAGCAGGATTTAGAGTCCAGGAATCATAGCTTTTAAACCTTCTTTACTCTGGTAGATAACTTATGGTCTCTTCCATCCATGGGAAAGGCTGGCCTTACTTCTCTGAAGTATGGACGTTTTCCTCAGTAGCCCATGAAAGCAGTATTATTCTAATGTGGGCTGCCATCCCAATCTAACCTCAAAGTCCTTCACTGATTCTACTCAATATTAGAATTGTCTTTTTCCATGTGTCCTTGTAAGGTGTGAACTCAACCCAAAAGGCTTCAGGAAATGATGCTGTGTTGTAAGGGCTTCTTATTAACCACACATCTACAAAGTGTCTCCTGTGTTCGAGGTTCTGTTTTAGAGTTGGAAAGGGACACTGTCCCTGTATTTTGAATGCACAGCTAGCACTTACCATAGTGCCTGGTGCTTCAAAATCTGACCCCAGCCTACCTTTCCAGCCTTATCTCACCTTTTTCCCTTGAAAAAGGAAATCGAAACTCCAGCCAAACTCATTTTCTGACCTTCTGCTGTCTCCAGCTTCTACAAATTTATTAAACCCATGAGCCTTTCCTGGTACATACTTCTTCCTTATCTTTGCCTACTAACATTTTTCTCTTTAAGACCCGGCTCCTCCTCCTTCACAAGCCTTCCATTTCAAATGATCTCTAACATCTTAAATTTTCCAACAGCATTTTAGTCAAGCATTAAGAAATAGAGAACCACTGGAGATTCTTAAGCAGAGACGTGACACAAATGGACCTTTAGGAAGGTGATTCTGTCATTTGAAAGGCAGCTTTATTACTTCATAGTCACACTTTGCTTTTTACCCCAAATGTAGACCCACCAAACTTGACGGTTCTCATCTCATCTCCAAGGCTAGGCCCCAAATGATTCTGGATCATCTTTCAGACATCAAATTTACGCTCCAAGGATTAATATTCATCACCATCAAGAATGGTTAAAAAAAAATAATTCAAACTCTCCAGGAGAAAATTCCAAATAGGTTGAGAACAATAGCCAACTCCCTTCCATACCAGGTGTACTCTACTCCCAACTCATGGAAGAACAAGGAGAACCTAGAAATCCGAGTAGAGAAGTATTGATGACAAATCTCACCTTCTCACAATTTGGATGAAATCCAGCCTTGAATGTCAGGAATTTAAGCCCAATTTGACAGGAAAAGGGGAAGCTTTGAAGGCTTTTGTGCAATAGAATTATGTGACTAGAACTAAGTTATAGGAAAATTCACCTCACAGTTATGTGCAAGTCAGCGAGAGTGAACTCATTCTGAGGTTGGGGGAGAGCCATACTGCAAATAGGTCACTGCTCTCTGTAAATCAAGCACTCCCTACTGAGCTCCAGAAGTAGTTGTTTTTCGGTAAAGTCCAACACTTCATGACCCCATATGGGATTCTCTTGGCACATTTACTAGAGTGATTTCCCATTTCCTTCTCTGGCTCATTTGACAGATGAGGAAACCGAGGTAAATAGGGGTCAGTGAGACTTGCTCAGGGTCACACAGTTAAGAAATATCTCAGGCTGGATTTAAACTGTTTGTGACTCAAGGTTGGTGATCTATCCACCGAGCTACTTTGCTACTCAACCTATCTCTGGAGGGTAGAGGGAGATTCTGCTGTGGTCACATAGAAAAAAGTCCCCAGATGAAGAGTAAGCCCAAGAAGCCCAAAGCTGGATGTAGGGAAACAGTGGGTTGGGAGCTTAGTATGATAGTGTGAGGGTAGGATGAGATGGGAGCTCAGTCTGCCACAATGGAGTTTGCAGAACACCTACACCGGTCTTGGGCCAAAAATCAGAAGCTGAATTTCAAGGGAAAGGGAAGTGGAGGAGAGAAGAGGGCATGATGTAAGGGGATTCAAATTGAGTCACAAAGGTGGGGGAACTTAGGGTGGATGGCCTCTGTTCATTAAAGTAGAAGGCAAGATCTTGCTATAGGCTGGGAAAGTATGGTGAGAAAGCTTGTAGAAAGAAGGTAAGATTTGGAATAGTGAATTCTAAGAATTCAAGAGTTAATCAGGGGAAATAAAATGATTACCTCATGGCATCAAGGGTCTAGTAGAAGACATAACAAATTGTTAGCTAACTGGATTGTTATAATTGCATAATTTTTCTCCAGCAGTATTCAGCAGCAGAAAAATAGATGTGGGGAGAGAAGATGGTGCAAGTAATCCACACTTGGGGTTTGTCAAGGTGCTAGGCGTGATAGAACAACGGGTAGCATACTCAAAAGAAACAGGAGAAAGGGGAAGGCAGAGGATAGCCGGATATTTAAAAGCTGGACTCATGTGGAGAACACAAGAACCGGAGGGAACAAGCATGACAGAGAGCATTTGTGCGAAGATCACTGGAGGCAGGAACAGAAGCAATATTGCCATCAGAATATATTACAGACCACCTAGACAGTAAGAGGAAATGAGGAATTTGGAAAACAGATCACAAACCTGGCCCAGAGGCCTGTGCTAGTGATGGGGACTTCAATTATCCAAACACCTGCTGGGCTTTTTTCTCTTTCTCTCTCTGCTGAAAGCAAAGCAGCTAATAAATTCTTGGATTGAAGGATAATAATTTCATCCTTCAAAAAGTAGAGAAAGCAACAAGAGAAAATTTTATTTCACATCTGATTCTTATCCAGGAGGAACCAGTTGCTGGGATAGAAATGTGGGGAAACTTGTGAGGGGGGAAGAGGTCTCTTTCCTTCTTAGATTTTGTGACAAAAAGAAGATGAAAACTAAGCATTATCTGATATACACTTTAGATATTTGGAAAGAGAAGATGACAAGGAGTTCAGATAAAGGGGAGAAAGAGAAATAAAGGAATGAAGGACAGGAAACAGAATTAGAGGGATGTGAAACCTTCGAGAAGGAATTCTGATTACCATCTATCTAGCATATCTATCTATATCTATCAATCATCCACATCTTTACATATATATGTGTGTATATATTCTGAAGAGGAAAAAAGGGTACCTCTGTAACAAAACTAATGTGGATACTTGAGAGAGTGTAATGCATCCTTAAAAAAAACCCTCACTCTATCTGCCTATCCCTGCTAGCTATTGCCTATATCTTGCTTGCCTTTGAGGGTATTAGCACAGCCAGTGGTATTGGGAATTGAGTGAAATACACTGACTCCATCTTTTCCCTCAATTCTACAGGTAGCTAACTTCCTTTTCTATTCAATTATGTCGGTCTAGTCCAATTTCTGTCTTATGAGAAAACTTTATATAATTGTGGGAACTGGGAGAAAACTTGATTGCATTGTTTGAACCTAGTCTTGTGTGGCTGGGAAGCTTGATGCTTAGAGATCCTTAACCAAGGACCTAGGTTATGTTGGCCAGAAATCCAGTAAGACCACTGCAAGGAGTTATCTCACAGTTATATATCTCAAACAACCTATCTTATCTGAAAATATCCTTGAACTTATCAATTTATGTTTCCTTTTTTCTGATTTCAGGGAACCATAATTGTTTGCTCTCCTGCTACCAGTTTGGAAAATCTGTAATCTTTCCTCCACTTAGAAATCAGATTAGCTAATTTGTATCCTTGTTAATTGTTTTCTTTTAATTAATTGATCTTATTTGATTAATTATGTTTAATGAATAAAAATTATTCTCCCCTTGTATTGTGGGTCCAATGCCAAGCTGAAGAGGCCCAGCCCCGATTTGTTATGCAGTTGGCATGCTTTGCTTAATTAATCATTATGTTCAGAAGCATGAACCTTTGTTTCCTTAATCATTTAATCTTTTCTCCTGCCATGCCCTTTGTTACTAAACTCCTCCAGAAAGCTGTCTCCATTAGGTACCTCTGTCTATATCCTCTGCTCTTCATTTCTAAACCCTGCGAATTCTAATTTCCAACCTTATCATTCCAGTGAAACTGCCCTCTTCAGATTCACCAAGGATCTCTCTTTTTTAAAATCTTACTCAATAGTTTTCCCAATTACATGTAAAAACAATTTTAACATTTTTTTTCAAATATGAGTTCTAAATTCTCTCCCTTGTTGCCATCCCTTCCATTGAGAAGGCAAGCAATTTGATATATATTAAATCTGTGTAGACATGCAAAACACATTCCCATTTAAGTCATTCTGTGAAAGAAAACACAGACAAAAAGCAACAAGAGAAATAAAGTGAAGAAAAAGTATGTTTGATCTGCATTCAGGCTCTACTACTTCTTTCTCTGGAGATGGACAGCACTTTTCATTATAAACCCTACAGAATTGTCTTGGATCATTGTATTACTGAGAATAGCTAAGGTATTTGTAGTAGATCATCATACCATATTGTTGTTACTATATACAATGTTCTGGTTCTACTCATTTCATTTTACATCAGTTCATGTTAGGTCTTTCCATGTTTTTCTGAGTGTATTCTGCTCGTCATTTGTTAAACCACAAGAATATTCCTTCACAATCATTATCTAACAATTTGTTCAGCCATTCTCCAGTTGATGGATATCCCCTCAATTTCTAATTCTTTGCCACCATTAAAAGTGCTACTATTAACATTTTTGCATATATAGGTTCTTTTTTCTTTTTTCTTTTTTGTTTCTTTGGGCTACAGACTGATAATGGTATTTCTTGGTCAGAGGATATGTATGATTTTATAGCACTTTGAATTTAGTTTCAAATTGTTCTCCAGCATGATTGAATCAGTATACTACTTCACCAATAATACATTAATGTTTTAATGTTCTCACATTTTCTACAACATTTATCATTTTCCTTTTCTGTCATATTAGCCAACATGACAGGTGTAAAGGTTAGAGGTGTTTTAATTTGTATTTTTCTCATTAATAGTGACTTAGATTGCCTTCCTAAAGATTTTGGAGAAATGATGTCCCTTTTGGAGAGATTGGGTTCTCTCTTCTGACTTCAGTAAGACATTTGCTCCCAACTGAAGAACTCATCTACTCTTGTGTATTTTTTGGTCCATTATGATTGATATAACTTCTCCTTTCTGTTATTTCATTTGACAAATTAGTATCCTCACTGCAAATAAGTATCCCTTATTTGTAATGTTTTTGTTTATTTTTAATAACTGGGATTATTAAAGAAAAGGACTAAGCTGTGGAGTGTAAGATGGGCTACCTTCTCAATTAAGAGCAATTAGGAAAATAGATCTTTAGATCTATGATCCCTAGGTATTTAGATTACCAATGTTTAGGAGGACAGATGTAATTTTAGTCTTATACATGTCTCAGAGACTGGGGGAAAAAAACACTAGCCATAGCTGTGCTGGTGGTATCTGCTTGCTTCTCTGCTCCTTAGCTAGCAGGTAATGCTCTTAATCTAGACAGATGAGCCAGATCTCAAATCCCATCTATCCCTGGTACCTGTGAATAATTTCTATATTTTTTAACAATCCATGTAGGAACATATTTTATCACACTGGCATTTAATACCCTCCATGGCAGCAGGGAGGATCACAATCATTCCAATCTATAATCTCCCATTTCAATAACAATATGACTCCCATCTACTTTTCATTTTAATTTTTGTTCCAAATGTAACAAATAGCAGATAGAGCCTGTATTTGCATATATAGTAGAACAGAAAAATGATAGGATATGTGAAATTGCATCTGTTCTGCTTTTCTGGCATTTTCTCTTCTTTTTCATCCATTAAAAAATGCCCTCAATGACCATTTTTTTCTCTTTTTTCTCTCTACCTTAGCTTTATTCCTCCTTTCCCTCTTTAACCTCTCTCTTGAATTGGCAAAAGAAAAATAAAGCACTTCTAAGAAATATACATTGTAAAACAAAGCAAATTCCCACATTGACCATGTTCAAAACTATGTTTCATTCTATATCCTGAGTCCATCATCTCTTTTTTCAAGAATAGGGAAGCATGCTTCATCATTGGGCCTGTGGAATAATGGTTGGTCATCACATTGGTCAGAGTTCTTAAGTCCATCAAAGCCATTTTTAAAAAGTAATGTTTTGTTTGTGAATTAGGTTAGTTCTGAATTATTTCAATCTGTTTCAATTTATGCAAGTATTCTCAGGTTTTCTTGAAGCTATCCATTTCACTATGTTTTATAATGCGATAATATTTCATTATAGTCATATGTTATAATTTGTTTATTAATTCCCTAATTGGTGGGCACTCTTCTCTTATTTCTATGGTTGGGTATTTTTTGCTGCTATAAATATTTTTATACATAATGGTGACTTTTCTTTCTTTGACCTGTTTGGAGTCTAGATTTAGTGCCAGTATCACTGGCTCAAAAGGCATTAATAATTTAGGGATTTGGGGGGGCCTAATGTCAAATTGACAAACAATTCATAGTTCTGTCAACAGTACATTAGTGTTCCTGTTTTCCCTCAGTCCCTCCAACATTTATCACTTTTTTTGCCAATATGATGGGTGAAAGGTGGAACTTCAGAGAAGTTTTAATTTGCACTTCTCTATATTAATGATTTGAAGCATTCCATCATATATTATTAACTTAATAAGTTAATAGCTTATTTTCAATATTCAAATTATAAGAACTATAATCATTCACAATAGATATATAATGGTCAAAGGACATGAAGAGGAAGTTCTTATAATTTGAATCACATATATCTTGGCTGTCAGAGAAACTTACTATGAAAAATTAATTCCTGCATTTGTTTCATTTGTGTAAAACACTTTAATTTTATATGATCAAAAGTGTCCATTTTCTCATCATCTGCTATCTTCCCTATCACATTTGATCATGAGCTTTTCCCCTAGCCATAGATCCCAATGGTCATTTCTTCCATTGGCTTATGATGTCACCCTTTATTTTTCTAAGTCATGTAGAGCTTATCTTATGGATAAGGTATGAAATATTAGTCAGTACTTACTTTCTGCTAACTACTTTCTAATTTTCCTAGCAGTTTTTGTCAAATAGCATCTCTGGTATATCTGGGATCTTTGGGTTTAGCAGACACTTTGCAATTACATTTGTTTGTTTCTGCAGGTTGGATACCTAATCTGTTCCACTGATAGATCTCTTTATTTTTTAACCAGTACCAAGTTATATTATGCTTTGTAGTATAATTTTAGTTTCAGTACTATTATGTACCCTTCCTTCCTTTTTTCTTCATTTCCCTTGAGATTTTTTGCTTTTTGTTCTGTAAGTATATTTAATTAGTGTTTTTTCTAGCTCTAAAATAATCCATAACTTGATTTGCTTAAAAAGAAGTAAGTTAATTTAGCTAGTATTGCCAGTTTTAGAATATTGGTATGACCTACTCATGAATATTTCACATTTCTCCAATTTTCCACTTCTATCAGTATTTCTATAAAGAATGTTTTATAACTGTACTCATATAATTTCCATGTGGGTCTTGATAGATTGACTCCCTTGTTATTCGTTTCAGTCATATATGACTCTGCATGATCCCATTTGTGCTTTTCTTGGCAAAGATACTGGAGTGGTTTGTTGTTTCCTTTTCTGGCTCAGTTTACAGATGAGGAAACTGAGGCAAACAAGGTCACACAATTAGGAAGTGTCTGAAGTCACATTTGAACTTATGTCTTCCTGACTCCAGGACCAGTGCCATATCTATGGTACCACCCAGCTGCCTTTGTATTAGATATATTCTATAGTTACTCTGAATGCAATTTTTCTAACTCTTAATGCTGAATTTTGTTGATAATATAAAGAAATGTTTATGAATTATGTGGATTTATTTTAAATCCTACAAGTTCAATGAATTTGTTGTTTCAGGTTTTTCTTTGACTTGACTATATAGGGATCTCTGAATAGACTATCATCTGCAAAAAGTCGTGGTTTCATTCCATCTTTGCTTATATTTATTCTCTTAATTTTTTTATTGTCTTATTGCTATACCTAGTATTTCTCGTACAATAGTAAATAGTAATAAAGGGTGCCCTTTCTTTCTCCTCTGAGCTTATTGGAAAGGTCTCCAAACATTCTTACATTTAATGTTTACTCTAGGTTTTAGATAGATACTATTTACTATTTTAAGGAAAAGTTCATTTATTCCTAGGCTTTCCAGTATTTTTAACACCAGTGGTTATTTCAAAAACTATTTATCAGCATCTGTTGATATTATCATATGTTTTTATTATTTCTCTTATTAACATGATCGTGATATTTAGAGTTTTCTATATTGAAAAAAAATTGAATTCTGAGTATATTTCCAACCATAAGTCATAGTCTATATAATTTTATTATTACATTGTTGGATCCTCTTGTTAATATTTTATTGAGAATTATTTGCATCAATGTTAATTAGAGATATTGTTCTACAGTTTTCTTTCTTTACTTTATTCTTCCTGGTTAAATACCAAGACCTGTTATAGAAAGAGTTTATAATGGTTCCTTCTTTCCTATTTTTGCAAACAATTCATGTAATATTAGAATTAATTGTGCCTTGAATGTTTGCTAGAATTCATTTCTAAATCCAGTTTTCTCTGGAATTGTTTTGCCTTTGTGTATTCATTTATCCCTTGTTTGACTTATTTTCCTAATGCTGGATTATTTAAATAATCTTTTTCTTCTATTGATCTGATGATTTAATATTTATGTAAGTTTTCTTCTAAGGTATGCATAAAATTGTGGGAAATAATTTATTGTCATTTACTTGTTTGTTGTGACATTTCATTTTCTTTTTTGATAAGAACAACTTGGTTTTTGCTCACTTTTTGTTAATGAGATTAGCTATTTGTCTGATTACATCCCTATTTCATTAGTTAAAACAAGCTCCTAATTTTATTTATCTATTCAGTTATTTTTTTTTGCTTTCAGTTTTGCTCATCTTTGGTTTTCAAGACTTCTACTTTTGTGTTTAACTGGTAGGGTTGATATTTTGTTTTCTGGGTTTTTTAAATTACATGCTAATTTTTATGGACTTGATTTTTCTCCCTTGTTGATGGAAGTATTTATAAGTAGAAATTTTCACTTAAGAGCTACTTTAGCTGCATTCCATATGTTTTGGTTTTGTTGCCTCTTTATTGTCATTTTCTGTGGCATAATCTCCCCATCTGGGTGGATATAAACACATGGCCCTGCCACTGCTTCTGTCTCTCTTGTGTCTATTCTTTGCCACTTTAAGTGAAGTTTTGGGGACAGAATTAGACTAGTCTATGACTTGTGAAATTCAAAAGTGAAGGAAATCACTAAGGGCCTGGAAATTAAAGTCTAGGTTTCTCACTTATGAACCTGGTAAGGAGCAAAATACCAAGCAGTTTATTTAACCCAGCCTCCCTAAAGTGGACACTGATTTCTTTTTTATTATAGATTTTTATTTACCAGATACATGCATGGGTAATTTTTCAGCATTGACAGTTGCAAAACATTTTGTTCCAATTTTTCCCGTCCTTCTCCCCACCCCCTCCCCCAGATGGCAGGTTGACCAATACATGTTAACTATGTTAAAGTATAAGTCAAATACAATACATGTATACATGCCCATACAGTTATTTTGCTGTACAAAAAGAATCGGACTTTGAAATAGTGGACCCTGATTTCTTAAAGCAAAAGTATAACCTTTTCCACTAGTTTACGCAATATTTAGAAGTAAAATTGGTGGAGAGCATGCTTTGTAGCAACTGCTTTGAGTTTGAACCCACTCTCTCTAGGAACTAATATGATTGAGGAGATAATATTGGGGATATACTCTGAAATTTTTATTTTTCAGTAACTGTACCTTCATAGTAGATAATTGAGATGAATTAGTTAAATGATATTAGGATTCTAATCAGTGGGTCAATATTAGGAAGATACCAACATTAAATGGCAATTGGAAAGAACACACCTTAATGGAGGTTCAAGCCAATATCATTTTAGAAAAAGACGCTACTGTCCCTCAGAGGTGCCCCTAAAAGACTAGGATCTGGATGTCCTCAGAGGAACTGACAAACCAAAGGAACGGATTTCATGGGTAGAGTATATTTCCAGGATGAAAAGGCAGCAGGGGAAGAGTGAATTTCCAAGGTCTGCTATGACTTGGAGAAAGTCTGGAGAGTCAGAAGTGGAAACTGAAGAGGAATATGGGAGAGGACAACCACTCCCAGCTTATAAGAGCTATATAAGCAATAGAATATGCACTAACCATTAATATATTGCAATTCCAGTTAGTTTACCTACCTCATGCATGCTTTCTGATCTCTTCCACCCACATGGGTCCAATTATTACTTCTGTGCTGATAATTCTCACATTGAAGATATAGTTACTGACATAACTGAATAGATTAACCAACTGCATGTCATAGTATAGATAATAGGCATTTTTCATCTGTTGTTTTCTATATGGCTTGTCAGATTGATCTTTTTTGAGAAATCATGGATTTATTTCATTGAGGCTCTATAATATTCTGGGGCTGACTAGTGCAATCCGCACATTCTCATTGAGAAGAATCATATGAAGGACCTGTAACCTTTATAGGAACTCCCTCTCCTATTTTAAACTTGCATAGGACACCCTCCAGGACAATAGTGACTTCTTTGGATGAGCATGTATTTCCCTGTTCATGTCTAGGGTCTTCAGTTTTATTTATGAAGAAATATGTATCATATTAATGTGCACTTTTGAGATACTCCTTGTACAAAGGAAACCTTTAAGGCTTCATTTTGCTATGTCAATTTAAATAGGTTTTTTCTTAGTTGTCACTCCATAAAGACAATAGGTTCTTCTATTCTGCATATCTTTCAGTCAGTTGTATCACTGCAAATGTGTGATATGCTATAGAAAATAATTTATGAAAGCCTGCCTTTTTATTTATATTTTCATCAAGGATATCCTTTATTGGCTTATAGACCATTCTCTTAAAGACTTTATAAAAATGAGAAAATGGGCTTTGGAGTTAGAAGGTATTGATGTTCCCTTGACTGCCTTTGTGAGGCATTAATAAAGTCCATCATTCCCCCCCCCAATCCTTTTGCTCTTTTCTCCACCCTGAGCTGTCTTGTACCCCTTATAGTCCTTTAGTATTTTCAAGATTATATCAGTAAATACTTAGTGCAATCTTTATTTATCACTCTATTGGGATGAGATACATTAGTACCTCTGGAGTTTTCACTATCACTAAAAATGATAATTCATTCATTATAGAAATTTAAAGAAATCCTTTCTGTTTTCTGTTGGTTTGTTAAGCTCTTGCCTTTTTTTATCTATGAATACCTTTGGAACGATTAGGCCCATTTGAGGGCCCCCACACCAAGCTTTCTATAAATTTTTCACTTCTGTTACTTTTTGTTGTTTTATGAGGCAATATTGCCTATAATCTATTATAATCTATATAGTGTAGTGTTTTTCAAAAACAAACAGAATTGTTTTAACTAGTTACTACTTTTGGCTACCATATCTCTCTTGCAAGGAGTTCATGTGTTTGCTGAGTCAGTTTCTGGGCTCTTTTGGCCACCTCATTATAACAACTGCTTTATATCAGTTCAGCTTTTGAAGAAAATGGTAATAAGCAAGATCAATATATTTGTGTTTTCTGTTTTCTGTTTTTCAGCAGCAATGATTCATTTGAATAGACCAGGTTGAAGTTGTTACAATTGTTTGTATTGTCTTCTTGGCACTTTTTTCTTCTCATTTGATGTCCATTTTTACTTTTGCTCTAATTAGTCAGTGATTTGTGTGTACACACACAACTATTTCTGGTATGACTCCCACATTGTCATTTAGTTAAGATAGTCAATTTTATTTGCATATGTGTGTGTGAAATTATTTCCATGTCTAGCATCTCCTAAATCCCTTTGGGAACAAGGTATTCATGACATGTAAGCATGAAATATCAATGTTGTGTACAAGCCTTTGGCCTCTTTCCATTTTTCAGTGTTGAATGGAATTATCCAGTATACTTTTTGCCATTCTCCCCCATGTCAACCATCATATCGAAGTCACTGCCTATTATATCTCGACTTCATTTGAAGAAGCTTGTCAACTTTGCTACCACTTTATTCTTTGCAGTGTATGATGTCGTAAGCTGAAATTATTTTCACATTTACTTTAATCATTAAGTACAGAGAGATGAGATGGCCAGAGATCCTATGGAATAGTATCCCTTATTAGCTTTGAGCATACAATGAAATCCACTCTGTTGGATTCTGAAGCAAAGGTTCTTAACCTGTTTTGTGTCATGGGCTCCCTTGGCATGCTATAGACATCTAGGGACCTCTTGTCAAAATAATATTTGTTGCCTGCACTTGGAGTTGAAGGAAACACTAAATTTCTGTTGGTAGTGGTAAAAATTAAGATCAATTTTTTCTTCCCATCCAAGTTCACAGATTCCCTGAAATCAGTCCAGGAATTTTAGGTTAAAAATTCCTGCTTTATATTGTGGAACTTGGTAGAGAAGTGGAGGCAGTTTCTTTTTCCCACTTTTTCTTCAATTTAAGTATTTGAAGAATTGTCATTTGAAGGTGGAATTAGAATTGTCCTGCTTGGCCCCACAAGGTAGAACTAGAAACAGTGACTAGAAAGGCAGATTGACACTCAAACACAAAAATAACCCGTTTCTAACAATTAGAGCCTCCTAACTGAAATGGGCTTCTTGGTTTTCAAGTAAAGATTTTTAAAAATGATCTTTTATGAAATATGACGTGGAAGGAATAACTTCTACAGTCTGGATGGAACTAGATGACCTCTGTGGTGTCTATCCCAGACTTTGAGATTCTAGGTTTTTATGGAATACCATGAGGGCAGCTAGGGGGCGCTGCAGTGGATAGAGCACTGGGCCTAGAGTCAGGAAGACTCCTTTTCCTGAGTTCAAACCTGGCCTCAGGCATTTACCAGCTGTGTGACTCCAGACAAGTCATTTCACCCTGTTTGCCTCTGTTTCCTCATCTGTAAAAATGAGCTGAAGAAGGAAATGGCCAACTCCTCCAGTATCTTTGCCAAGAAAACCCCACACGAGGTAAGAGGGTCAGATTTGACTACAAAATGACTTAACAGTAATAATATGAAGTACCATAGATGCTTAGGCCACCAGTAACTGAGTCTCAGACTAGGACATACACGTTATTAGCCTGCACTTGAACCTCTCCATTATAATTCTTTGTCTAGTTTTAATGGGCCACTCATCTGGAAGCAATTATTTGGATAAATGAGAGCCACATTTCTCACTTGTGCATGTGGCTAATTTCCAAGCTCATTTTTCAAAACAGGTTAGTTAGCAGTTTAAAAAAGGGCTTAGCTTCTAGAAAAAGAACTTCCAACCCCAGTCCCCCACCTCCATCACCTTCAACCAATCCACCCCCTTCATCCCATGCCCTCACCTCTTGTCCACACTGATTTCACCGGTTACCTCACAGCCAGCCCCAGCCCCACTTCCTCACTTCTTTGCAGTATATTTGCACGGGCATTGTTTTCTTCCTTGTAAAGATATTTATCTTCAGTTTCTTGTGATCCTTTCATCTCCTTGTTTCCAAAAAGCCCACCTCATACCACACTGAGTCCTTCTCTTATTTATATCCTGTGGAATGAAAGGGAGGACGCTTCCTGGACTGAGAGGCAGGACACCTGGGTTCTAGTTTCAACTTTTACACACACACACTTCCCCCTGCTCTCTGGGCCTCAGATTTGGCTTCTGTCAAAGAAGCAGATTAGAGTCCATGCTTTTTGAGCTAGCTTCCTGTGCTCTAAAGTTTTAAGATCTATCCACTTGGACTTTATGCAGAGAAAAAAAGATTTAATTCTAAACTGGCTTCTCTACCTGCTTGCTATTCAGTTGGCCTTCAGCCACTGTACACATACTTGAGGATTCAATTCAGTTGGCCGCTAGATGGCGTAGTGGATAGTGTTAGGCTCCAGTCAGCAAAACTTGTGTTAGAATTCTGCTCCAGATTTTGACACTGATTATGTAATCCTAAATTACTCACTTAACATCTTTCCACTCAGTTTCCTCATCTGTAAAACAGGCACTTCACAAAGTTGTTGTGAGGATTAAAGGACATATGTATAAAGCACTTTGCAAAAGTCCTGTTTAAATACTATTATTGTTCTTGTCATTAACCCTGATTTGCTACGGAAAGACCCTGGATGCTGAGAGATACCAAGCTTAGAGAAGGCATGGCCCCTTCCTTCATGGTGCTTACAGTCTATCAGGGAATAAGACAGGCCAACAAATAACAAATATACCACATTATATGATGAGAGAGCTGCAAAATGGTTGCTAAATGAAGTCCAAGGGGGAAATTTACTAGTTTCTAGTTAAGATCATCAGAGAAGATTTTCTGTGGGAGGGAGGAAGACATTTTCTGCTTACGGATCATGGTGACTAAAGGTATGGATGAAAAATACAAAACATGTTTGAGAAGAGAGGGAATGAAACATAGAACAGAGTGCATGCCTGACAAAAGTAGAATTTAAAGTTAATTTTTGAAAGAGAGATGTATGGGGTACCAAAAGAATATGTGATTTGAGTACCTGTATTTGGCCACATCAGTTTCTTAGGTTTTTAATTAATATTTTTTGTTTTGACTTCCCACATCTATCATCTCCCACCTCTGCAAGACGGAAGGAAAGTGCCTGTTCTTTGGGGCCAACCTCAGCCATTATAATCATACTACCTTCATGGGAAGTGGGAAGTGCTCTTTTCCATTTTTATTGGTGTGAACATTGGGTAAATTGTTTTTTAGTGACCACAGCAACTCTTGAGATCCATTAAGTCAGAGGGCTGTCCCTGTCCACATAAATAAAGGGGACATCTCCACAAATGAAATCACAGATCCTTAAAGCATTGTCATCCGTGTGTTGGTGAGATGCTAGTTTATCTACTCTAGTCTTTCTTCCTTATTGTCTTTTTGAGATCTTAGTCATTTAAATTTGCTCTTTTCATTCTCCCCTCTAAAGAATTATACCAGTGTGCTGAAATCATCTTTATAGCTAGCTGCTCTTCCAAACATTCTGGTAGACTCCTGGAAAATAGAGCAAAGAAAAAGGAATTACCCTCTCCCAGAAGGAGATAGGTAATGGCCCTGCTTACCTCTGCCCTTGTTTGGCCATACCTGGAATACTGCATTCTAGGTGCTACCTTTTAAGAAGGCCGTAGAAAAATCTGGGCCTAGACCTAGATAGGATGACCAGGATGGTAAGGACACCAGTAACCATGTTGTATAAGGGCCAGTTGAGAGGCCAGATGATGTTTAACCTCCTAAGACTTAGAGGAGCAGCCAATACATGCTTTCTGGTATTTGAAGGACTATTGCACAGTAGAGTAACTAGACTAGTTCTGATTGACCCAGAGGGAAGAACCAGGAGTGATGGATGGAAGCTACAAGGACGCAGAGGTAGGATGAATGTAATGTCCGGGCTAGCTTTCTCGAGGACCTTGGGACCAGCCTTGGTCTCAGCAGAACAATCACTACAAGAATAGTCAGAAATAGAGTCCAAAGTCTTTATTGTCTACTTCAGTCTCCCAGCCCGAACCAGTCTCCCCCATATAGAGCAGGAGGCAAGAGAGCCACCATGATGCTGGTCAAAGATAGAATGTCTGTGGCTGACTTTGTCCTCAGTTTAAATACCCTATTACAATCACATCGACTGTAGAACTGTTACATCACCATGCTAAGTACTAAGTATATGTAAACTAGATAATCATTGACTCATCAATTCCACTGAATTAACACCTTGTTTCAAGTATACTTTTCCAAAATTCTGGCTCTCTACAGGTGAATGTCAGAAAGAACACCCTAACAATCTAAGTTATCCAAAAATGGAACATGCTGCCTCACAAGGTAATAAGTGTCCCATCTTGAGAAGTAGTTAAGTAAAGGCTGGATGAATATTTATCTGGTGAGTTGTAGAAGGTATTCTTCTTTAGGTAGGGTCTAGATGAACCATAATTTCCTCCCAAAATTCTATGGTCCTTGCCATGTAACATACTATAATACAGTCTTTTCTGTGTGTCACATTGGCATGCCAGGTCCATAGGATTGTCAGGATATAGGTCCTAGTGGGTAACTCCATTGTTTCCCATCTTCTTCCTGTGGTGTAGCTTCACATTTGCGGAACAGAAATCAGCATCTCATCTGTAGAGGCAAAGACCTTTGGAGCACAAGAAATAAGGGCTGAGAACGTATGATAAGCTAGGGCAGTGAGGATAACTCCACCCTCAACATCCTTCCCCTACCTCTCTCTGCTTTTTAAAACACTCACTTCTGTTTACTATTGTGCATTGAACTGGCAGCCAAGAGTTCTGGTCCTACCCCTGACTCAAACTCACTGTGTGACCTTGGGCAAGTAATTTCATCCACTTTGGACCTTGGTTTCCCCATTTTTGAAATAATGATGTTGAAACTTAAAAGTATTAGATTACTAAGATCCCTTCTAATAGTCTATAATGTAATGGCTGTTTGCTGTGGAGTATTGGATTAAAATCAACTTTTTCCCACCTCCTCTTTCTCATCTATAAAATGGGATCTGCTTTTCCCATGTTTGTCATCCCAAGCTCCTACTCCACTACCACCATTCCAATTAGAAAGCAAATCCATGAGCTAATGTCTGGAAAATGGTGGGGGCTTCTTGAAGAAACTTCCTAGATAAATAAATACATTCAACAGTGTCATGTGGACTAGAGCAGAATGACAAGGCTGCCAGCCAGAATGTAGGCATGGATTTCAACTCCGAGAGTAAAACTGTATATAGAAGCAATTTGATTATTTAAAATAATTCTCTATCATTTCCTAATACTCTCTACCATTACCTCCAATGAAGAGATTTCTTTGTAATAATTGTGTAGAGAGCCCTAATCTTCCTCCATGTGAAAAACTTCAACTGGGTAAGCCTTAGGGATTTCATAGCAAACCCCATTTTAAGGAGATTGAAACACTAATTTGGTTAGAGATTTTAATTGGGGTCATGCTTAACCCTCTGACAGAGGAATTCAGAAATCAAAAAAAGGGCTTGTTCAAAAGGGGAGAAAACACCTTTTAAGGGCTTGTCAGCCCAGTTGATGTGCATGAAGCCGATGATTATAATTTAGTGCAATGGAATTTTGACTCCACATGTAACTGTATAATTGAACAAGTTCCTCCAGTGACATAGCGTCAGACTTGTGCCTGCTTTGGTTTTCTGTTTGCTTCGACTACCAGCCTGATGGATGAGGAGTCTTATCATTATGTAGTCAAAAACAGACGGAAGCCCAACTCTTTCCTGAGCGTGCTCGTGCCATTGGTGCTTAGATACGGAATTTCTCTCTGATGCTGAAATGTAGGCCACTGAATGGGTCTAAGAAGGGGGCAGTTCCATCCCCAGAAATATGGGATATAGAGGAAAGGCTCACTCTGAAGAATGCTTTACTGTCTCTTGATTTTCAAAATAATGATAACTGACAGCCAGCAAAAATTATAGCCAAATGTTGATGTCTGGGGACCAGATGACAGTTGTAGAAGAAGCATGTTCTGTTGGTGGATGGTGATTGACGGCCAGGGTCAGAATGTGGAAAGCATGTGTTGGGCTCTGTCAGATCATAGTGAGTTGCTGACAGCTTGCTCTGCAGTTCACTTCCTTCTCACCCTGGCAAGATTTATGCAGCAGTCCAGGAGGGGCTGAAATAAGCCCACTCGAGGAGCTCCTCATTTCAATTGGGACCCAATGAACACTGACTTTTGACTGGGGAATTCAAGACTTTGAATATTGACTTACTGGAAAAGGATACTGGTCGTAAGACTCAGGGAGAAAAAAAAAGACCTCAGTAATATGTCCTATCTCAGTGATTTTTGTGGTACTCATCTGACACGTGACACAGCTGAGCCTATGGTTTATGGATAGCTCCAAAAGACAATATTGTTAGGAAGCCTTCTGACCCATTTGTTGGGAAGGCAGAAGTACAGAGTTGTTCTCATTCCCCTCCACATAGATACAAAATAATAATAATAATAATAATAATAATAATAATAATAATACTGAACACCAGATAAATGTTAATCAGAGAACAGCTAAACAAAATCTGGTATAGAAAGAATATTAGCTTATTATAAGAAATTTTGAAAGAGATGATTTCAGAGATAGCAGTTGTATGGACTGATATAGAGTGAAGTGAGCAGAACCAAGAGAGCAATTTCTACAACAACATTATCACATTATCAGCAATATTGTGCATTGACCAACTATGAATGTTAACTCTTCTCAGCAGTCCAATGATCCGTGACTATTCCAAAGGACTCATGATAGAAAATGCCATTTACATCCAGAGAAAAAATAATGGAGTCTGAATATAGATTGAAGTGAATTATTTTCACTTTCTGTGTGAGTGTGTGTGTGTGTGTGTGTGTGTGTGTGTGTGTGTTTCTTCTGGCCTGTTTCTCTCACAAGAAGACTAATGTGGAAATATGCTTTACATGATATAACTTATATCAAATAGCTTACCATCTTAAGGAAGGAGGAGGTGAGAGAGGGAGAAATTTTGGAATTCTAATTTTTTCAAAAAGTGAATGTTAAAAATTGTCTTTACATGTATTTGGGGGGGAAAGACTATTAAAAGTAACAACATTATTTTTTTTTAATGCTTTGAAAAATCTAAGAATTCTTATCATTGGATTGATCAACAAGGATTCCAGGAAACTGATGATAATGCATGCTGTTAGGTTCCAAAAGAACCTGCTCAATTGAATTCTAAGGCTCTTACATAGCAGTAATAATACCCTTTCATCTATGTGTCATAATTCTCATTTACTGCAGATGAAATAAGGCTCTGAGGAAGGGAAGTGACTTGTTTATGGTCACACAGCTAATATATTGGAATTTGAATCCATGCCCTCTGATTTTCAATCCCACTATCCCTTAGGAGAACTAAGAGTCGCAACTTTTTGTTGAGTGTTTCAAGTGCAATTTAGTTGACTAATTATTGTATGTAGAACATTGATTGGAAATTGTCTGGTGTTCTGTGTTGGTCGCTGAATTGGTTTGGGAAAAGTGCACTGGGATTTCAATGATTTCCAGCTGCTCAATGCTGCTTGTCTTCAAATTTTTAATAGGATGTTCTCATGTGGTCACTTGGGGCATGTTTCAAAATTTCAGGTAAATGGGAAATAAAAAAGAAAAATATGTTTATTAAGCATCTAGTACATGCCAGACATTGTGCTAAGTACAAGTGTCATCTCAATTGAGCCTCACAATAATCCCAGAAGGTAGATACTATTTATTAACCCCATGTTAGAGTCGAAGACTGAACCACAAGAGGCCATTGGGTAATATAGTGAATAGAGATGTGGGTCTAGACTCAAGAAGACCTTAATTGGAATCCAGCCTCAGACACTTAACTAGCTGTGTGACCCTGGATAAGTCACTTAACCCTGTTTCTTCAGTTTCCTCATCTATAAAATGAAAAGGAGAAGGACATAGCAAACTACTCCAGTATCTCTGCCAAGGAAACTCCAAGTGGGGTCAGACACGATTGAGAGACAATTGAACAACATCAGAGTTGAGCAAACTGAGGCAGACAAAAATGAAATAACTTGCCCAAAGTCTCACAGTGGGGAAATGTCTAAGGCAGAATTTGAACTCAGGTTTTCCTGATGCCAGGCTCATACCTCAATTCACTCCATCCCCTAACTGCCCTCAGTGACCCAAAGGACAACAGATACTCTGGTTAGGTATGCATCTTACAGTGATGACTTGCATATAAGAAATAAAATCATTTCAGAGATGGGTACCTTGGATGTGATCTAGACATAGGATCATAGGATCTTAGGAGCTGGAAGGGACCCTAGATCCCATCTAGTCCAATCCGTTTGCTTTATACATGAGAAAACTGAGACTCAGAGAGGGGAAATTAAATGTCCAAAGTCACACAGTTTTGTCACAGGCATAGCTGAGATTTCAACCTGGGTTCTCTCCATTGCTTCAGAAGACATAATTGAGGATATGTGTGAGCAGAAGAGGAGATGGGCCAGTGATCTAAGAACCTGGACTTATCACAGATGAGTATTCTGAGAAATGCTCTGGTTCTCACGGAATGTTCAAAAGGCTCAGAGGAAGACATCTAGCATATTGGGTACGTCATGTATAGAAGATAGACGGAATGACATAGATCAGAATCAAGAGGATGAAAAAGTGAAGAGGAAAGGAGAAAGCAGTCACAAGCATCATCAATCCCAGGATGGAGATACAAATAAATCGAGACTGGTCATTTTCTTCACTGGAGGTGCATTAGCTTCCCCTCACTCTCTAGTCCCCAGGAAGTCTGAAAAACAAAGCATCACAGTATACTTTGGGTATCTTGGATTTGGTTTTGGTGGCCAGAGCAAGTCAAAAAGATTACTCCAAAATGTGAAAGTGCACCAACTCTATGCTTATAACAGTAGAAGGAGAAGTTTTTCCTTTTCTATCCCACTAACTACATTTGTCAACAGGTTGTGTTTCTAGAGGAATATGGGATATGTGCATTTGTATTTGTGTATTTTGCCTGTCCCGCAAGGCTCTGAAAGTGTTTTGCCCACAGATTACTTATAGGTGTTTGCAGATGGAAGAAACCTTAGAGATCATCTAATCAAGCTAGATAAGGAAATGGAGACCCAGTCAGTAGAAGTGACAGGGCCAAGATCATGTAACTGGAAAATGACAGCTGGAACTTGAATCAAGGTCCTTAGACTAGTACCCTCTCTTCTACATCACTAAACATTTCTAAATCCCTCCTCCTGGGAATGAAATTTAGAGTGTAGTTCCAATATGGAATTTTGCCTTGAAGAGATGTTTCAACTATTGAATTCTCTGAGTCTAATTCCTTCCCCCCAAAGTGTGATGGGAGTTAACTTCTCCAGAGGACTAATTGTTTTCCTTCTACATACTGTAAATTAGTTGGCATAAGCCAGGATCAACTCCACGACACAATGGATTAAGGTTCTAGGGAGCCTCTGGATCCTGCAGTAATGGCAGCAGAATGGTAGAAAAGAAGTCAGCTGAAGGCACTAAGAATCATAGCTCTGAAACTATGGTTTGTACTCTACATATGAGATCTTTTTTTTTTCCAGTGACTCCTGGGGGAGCTGAATCGTGTCAACGTGAACAATTCGTACCTTAAACAAAAGGAAAAAAAACCTAAAGAAGTTATAACCTGAATGGATATAATTTGAACTACAACTGAGAAAGAAGATGGGCCTGCAATGGATCAGAAAGGAGGAATAATTCTTGGACAGTTAATATTCTCCATTGTTATCTACATATTATCAAGAGATCTAGAGAAATGCCCTCAGCATAAAGGCTGGCCCCCTTTAAAGATCTTATGGGAAGACATGCAAAAGAGTTACACAGGAGGGACACAGAACGGATTGAAATCCTTGTCGGTCAACAAACATCTATAAAGTGTTTACTGTGCACCAAGCACTGGACTAAGTGCTGGGGATAGAAAAAAAGCCAAAAACAATCTCTGCCTTCAAGGAGCTTCCATTCTGATGGTGGAGGCAACTTGCAAATTACCCATATACTCAAAACATATGTGTTGTAAATAGGAGGTCATCTCAGAGGGAGAGGTCACTATTTGGGGGGTGATGGAGGAAAAAACTGGGAAAGATCTCTTGTAGAAAGTAGCATTTGAGCTGAGTCCTGAAGGAAGCCAGAGAAGCAAGGAGGTGAAAAGCTAGGGCCATTCTAAGCATGAGGGTCAGCCAGTGAAAAGGAAATGTTATATGCAAGCGATGGCAAGTAGATGAATGGTAGAGTGACTCAGGGGAACCAAAGTGTAAACAGACAGGAAAAGCGGAGAGGGGCCTGGTCAGGAAAGACTTTAAATGCCAAACAGAGTTTGATATTTGATCGTGGAGGTGATGGGACTAGGGTAGTAGGCTCCAGTTTAAAACTCTGGAGTTTCATTGTTTTCAGGACCTCGTGGCAGAAAGGGATAGGCCATGTGTCAGCTAAACTTCTATCAAGGGGCCCAGCCCTTGGCTTTCTGCATTAGAGTTTCTCAGTTCTATTTTTCTCGATGGGTACTGATGTGCCCACAATGATTCAGAGACTCTTCTCAAATTCATTTTCACATTTAACCCAACTTTTGGTCCCTGGAGCTAAAAGGACTGTTCATAAATCTACCTTCCTAGAAGGCCTTTCATATTTAATTAGAGGACAGAAATTTCTAATGCAATAGAATATTTTTGCCTTGAGGCAAACTTTAGTCTTTGAAGTCCTTTTGACCCTACTTTTTCTGGACAGCTTTGATGAATCTGACTTTTCTCTTTCTCCAGAAACTGACAGTCTTAAAAAAGAATTAATACCGATAGGATGTTTCATTTACTAAAATGATCGCTGCTTTTGTTTCCTACTCAGGGAGCCTTGAAACAAAAAATCAACCAAAGTCTGTGTAAGCATTTGATGCCAAAGTGTAGTTTCAAAATGCTTATGAAGGTTCTTGCCAATTTTAGAGTTATAAACACCCTAAGCGCCTAATTATGTTTCATTTCAGTAACTGGGTAAGAAAATACCATTATTACACATTCATTTTTAGGACTCTCCTTCAAAATTCCGTCAAATAAGCTGATGGTCCAATACAACATGAGGGTGACACTAAGTCAGGAAACCTTTAGAAAATCGGTTAGAATCTTACCTAGGTAAGATTGAATAGGCCTGTAATCTATGCTAAGGGAATAGTTGATTTCTTTGCCTAGTTGGTTTTTTAATCTCAGATTCTCCCCCTCAGTTATATAACCAAGTACTTTGTACCACCATTCCCACCCTGATATGACATAATAATTAATTGACCTTTTTGTTGTTGTTTTTAAGAATGAGTCTCCCCATTTCAATCAGGCCTGAAGTACAGTGGCCATTCATGGGCCCAGCCCCGCTACCAATCAGGAATGGGAGCTGCTCCAACTTTCATTGATTGACTCCTCTTTAGGATCCTGATGGTCCCCTCCTCCTGGGAGCTTATTATATTAGTGTTAGATTTGGTGTGGACACATATTGGTCTTGAACCCATAGAAGCTCAGAACTCCCAGGCTTAAGGGATACACCAGCTTCACCTTCACCAGCAGCAAGAACTATAGGTGTGCAGCACCACCATCCACCTTAGTCTCTCCTTTGTCAAACAGTAAAGTCCCATGGCTCCTTAGAAACAGAAATGCTGTGATTGTCTCAACGATCCTCCTTTTTCCTCTCCTTGTCCTGAGAGTGAAGTACTAGCCAAACAGATGAGTGACAGAGGGCGTGGAAGGTTGGTGGAAGTTAGATCGTACTTGAAAATTAAATTATCAATTCCATGTCCAGGAATCCTGTCTTTGATGTGTTTACTACACTCAGGAAGGCTACTGACTTTCAACAAGTTAAAAGTCAACTTGATGAACAAATTAATAAAAGAATGAATGAGTAAAAGTTGTTGAAGGCAGTAACAGCAAGATTTTGTAATGATCAACTATGACAGCTTGGCTCTTCTCAGCAAAACGATCATCCAAGACATTTCTAGAAGACATATGCTATCTGCTTCCTGAGAAGGAATGAGGAGAGACATAAGCAGAGGTAAAAAGTGATCAAGACAGTTAGGAAAGGATGTGGAGCAAAACACATAGACACTGACAGAGAAAAAGTAATCATGGTAGAAAGTGAGGAGAATGTTTGGTCTGCTTGGTATGAGGAAGTATCCTTGCCAAGAAAACTCTTGATAAATAAAAAGTACTGGATTTGACGATACCATAAACAAAGAAAATACTCCTTAAGTGAAAAACGAAATTAAAAAAGAAAGGAAAACTCCTGATAAGGTTGCAGAGTTGTATACAACTGATATGACTGAATAAAAGATAATGTGACTTGAGCTAGTGGGTGCTAGGGCAAATGCAGAGTTAGGAAGTCTAGTTCCCAAGGGATGATATGTAAGAGTGTTGAGTGTGGAAGCCTGGGGGGGCTCTCACCCCTGCACCACGGAGGGCTATGATGTTATCCAATTGGTCCCCCACCACTCATCTGAATTGGGCATTTTATGGGCTCTTTTAGTTCTACTTCAGGAAGCAGGTTGAGGAGTTCAGGGTGACTTAGAGCCCAGAGCATCTGTGAGGGTAAAAATACTATTCCTAGAATTAGAACAAGTTTATGGGAGATGAAATTCCAGTTTTAGATACTAACATAAAATCCTGTACTTTCACTTTAATTCCTATCTTTTTCTTTAAAAATAGGGTATTACTGGTACCATTTAGTTTTATATCGCATTCATTTATGAAAATGTTCCTTCTATCCAATGAGATTTTCTTTGAAACAAAGATTTTTTTAAAAAGCACTTCAACAAAGTCCACCAATATATTTACCATGTCTTGTTGTATATGCAGTATCCCATACCCATAGTCCTCTTCCTTGCCAATAAAAAGGGCAAGGTGCATTTTCTCATGTCTTCTTCAGGGCCAGGTTTGTTCATTAATTTTAGTTTTGTTTTTCATTTTCCTTGACTCAGTCACGGTAAATTTTGTGTCATTTTATTTTTACAAATCAGTAAGATATGAACGCTAAATAATTTATTCAATATATTCACATTTTAGAAAAAAATTTAACCTAGGTAATAAAGTGGATAGGGCACAGGTCTTGGAGGCAGGAAAACCTGAATTCAAATCCAGCCTCAGACATTTAACAACAACGGGACTCTGGACAAATCACTTGATTCTATATGCCTCAGTTTATCTGCAAAATGAGCTGGAGAAGGAAATGGAAAGTCATTCCAGTATCTTTGCCAAGAAAACCCTAAATGGGATCACAAAGACTTAGATGAATTGAACAACATGTGCCCAGCACAAAAATCAGAAGAAGGCAGAGAAATCACATTCTGACAGAACTCCAATATGTGTTGCAGAGTCTAAATGTATAGACATAGCTGAAGTAGCAGAAATAGTTAGGATATTCAATCTATGAAGAGGAGGAGAGCCTGGGGCCGTGTAGCATTGCCAGAGGGAGAAATGACACCATTTGGCAGTAGATATATGGGATGAGTAGAAATATGGCGCCCTAGCTAACTCTTAGGTTGTGAAGCAAGGTGCCTAGAAGGATGGTGGAGCCCTTAATAAATTCAATCATTCAGAAGTGGGAGGAGGTTGGGAGGAAAGATGAGTTGTTTTAGATATTGCGCATTTGATTTGGCTGTGGATCTTCTAATTTGAGATGTCCAGTAGGCATCTGTGGGACTGGAACTCAAGCGAGGTACTTGTGTTGGATACACACACATATATGTATGTGTGTGTGTGGCAAGGAATTAAGAGAGTAAGAATACTAATACCATTAATATTCATGTAATATTTCTGAGATCTAGGAACAACTAGTCTAATTAATGAAGTGTAATAGTTTGAATTAAGGCTGAAAAGATAGTTGGGAGCTATATTGTGGAAATGGCTTTTTACATGTCCAAGGCCTTTGGCATCTATGATCTCTATCTTGAGAAATAGACTGGGCAGGTAGTATTGTGTGCAGAAGGGCAAGAAAAATGGGGTGGAGTGAGGAGTATCAGAGAATCCTCAGGTGTTTGCTTTAAGACACTTGGACTGCAAGTGACTGCTCGGAAAGTGGAGTTGTGCATTCAGTGATGATTATGTGGCCCATAATATCTGTGGCCCAGAAGGTGAGCTCTGGGTCTGAAGAGTGGATTTGATCCCAGAAATATCTCTCAGAAATCTGGTTGGCTTTTTCCTCTGCCCAGTGATCCCCTTAGGAACTTGAGAATTTGACTTAAACAAAGACTGATTAAAAAAAAAAAAAAAAAAAAAAAAAAAAAAAAAAAAAAAAAGACTGATCAGTCAGAAAAAGACTGATAAAAGTTTAATCACCTTTGGCATGAGGCGAAGGTTTGGGGAAAGGGATGAAAAGGGGACACACTTGTAATTTGCCTTAACATTTTCTTCATCTCTCTCTTAATTCAGAGAAAATCAATAAAATGATAAAACAAATTGTGATTTATAATGTTTGTAAAGTGTAAATTTAACAACTAGCTTTTGGAAGGCTGAAGAGTCCTCAGTTCCCAGACAAGCTTTCAGCTTTATTGTGTTCCAGATGATGTGATAAGTACTGAAGATACAAAAGCAAAAGCAATCTCTGCCCTCAGGGAGTTTACATTCTAATTGGTGAGACAATATATATGTACATATATTTGTGTGTATGTACATGCATATGTATACATCTGCATGCATAAGTCTATATACATAAAAAGTAACTAGCTCAAGGCAACCTTGGAGAAGTCCTCTTGCAAAAGAGGACTTTTGAATTGAGTCTTGAAGGAAACCAGTGAAGCTTAGAGGCAGATAGGAGGAAGGAGAAGATTCACGGAAGGTAGACTGGAGATGAAGTGATAAGAGTAAGGAATAACAAGCAAGCCAATCTGGCTGATCTATAGAGTTCTTGGAAGGGAGCAATGTATAATTAAGTCTGAGAAGATAGATTGGGGTCATATGGTGAAGAAGAGTTTATATTTTGATCCTGGAATCCTGGAGGCAATAGGGAGCCACTGACATTTGTTGAGGGACACTGAGAAATCTAAAATGATAGCAATAGTTATAAACCAGATGATAGGAAGGATAGAGGATAGAAGAAACCTAATTGGTCTCTCTGGCCCAAATCTGTCCTCTTTCCAATCCTTCCTCAACACAGCCGCCAAAATGATATTCTCCAAGGTTGAAGCAGAAGAGAATGGAGTAAAGGGCCCCGCTACACTGGCTGAATATTGCATCAAAACTCAAGTGCCTTCCAATGATAATAGTTCAGATTTACTTGATGACAACTTCTACAATCATGTGATTAATGATAAAAAGGAGGAGAAAGAAGATGCTAACTATAATGATGATTCTGGGAATGAGAAGTCAAAACCTATTCCTTCAGTGCCCCTGTAGAGCCAGATATTTCAGGTCAAAGGGGAGTGGCACAAACAGCAGTACAGTGGCAAAAAACCATGGGGAGGGGGGACCAAATGTGTCTCCTGTTGTGTGCATCTCCTTTTTATAGAGTTTGCTCCTTTCTTTGGATCTTTCATTGTAGAGGAAGTAACCCTTCATAGAATATATTCAAATTCTTTCATTCTTTATACTTCCACGACTGCATTAGTTCTTAAAACACACACACACACACACACACACACACACACACGTAGAGCTCTTTTTTTCATTTCATCTCTACAAAGTATTATAGGGAAACATGTTTAGTCTGTGTTTTGATTCTTGAAAATTCAATACAGTCTCTCATTAAGACGTTTAATGTATTTAAAGCTGAGAATCCACCAGAAGTTGAGTCTTTGGGAGTTCACAAGTGCTTTGTAGCAAAAGAAAAATGGGAAAAACAACAACAAAAAAAACTAATACCCCCAAACCTTAAAAAAATAACAAATTTATTAAGGTTTTAACTGCCCCATTTATAACATTAGTATATGCATGTGGCATTTAGCCTTGTGAATTTTGCTTTCTCCCTTTTAAGGTATGAGGCAAATGATATGAGCAACTGTGCTGAGTTTGAGAAAATGTGTTACTGAAAGTACTGCTTTTGAGACTATTTACCGTGTGGTCAAAAATCAGTTTTTTGAAAAGTGTTTGAGATCTAATACCTGAAATAAATATTGATACACTACATAGGAAAAGCAACAACAATGTGATATAGCTAAAGTACATAACTGACAGTATCACTCTCTTGTTCTATAAACAACCAGTGGCTCCCTACTACCTTTACATTCAAAACCAAATTCTTCTGTTTAGCATTTAAAGTCCTTCCAACTCTACCTTTTCAGCCTCACTTCACTTCATATACTCAACAACCCAGCCAAATTTGCCTTTATACTGTCCTCCATGCAAGATATCTCATCTCCCCTCTCTGTGTCTGTTCACTGAGATCTTCCTATGTAGAAGGTACTACTTCCTCACCTTATTCTCTTAGAATCACTAGTTTCCTTTGCATCTCAGCTCAAGCATGGTTCTCCCCCATAATTATTTTTATTTCTTTTATATGTTTTATATTTAATTATCTGTGTTCTTATAATCTTTTTTTCTCCCTCAGGTAGAATATGAGCTTGGGGCTTGGAAATGTTTCAGATTTTTTGCCTTTGTATCTCCAATGCCTGTGAACTAAATAGTTAATTGACACTGTACAATCCCCAATGTACTGAGTCGTGGGCATTGGATGAAAACTTGTTGACTTCCATTGAATTTTTGGCTTTGAGGTGAGCCTATTTATATGTTCCCAAGCTGTAGCCTGATAAGACTAGATGAACATTTTTAATGAGGAACAGCTACCAAAGTGTCTGTGAAACCTGCCTATAAGAACTCAATTGGCTTCTATGAAATTTCTTGGTGGCAACAGCACAAAACATTTCTCTGTCACCTCATAAACACTTTTATGTTATTCCAGTCCAAGTCTAGGAAGTTATTACTAAGTTTCCTGTATAGCTCAACTATCCCCCATACACCTTCCTAACCCTCCTGAAATTCTAGACATTGCAATATTTAAAAGCCTTGGTTAAACATACCATTTTATTAGATCTGCCACTGGCAACAGGTTCACATAGGAGTGAACTCTCTAGGCTTGAATAGACTTACTTCTGTGGGACTTTTAAAGCATTGTTATTTATTATTTTTTACCAGGATGAGGCTCCTAGAATTAAAGAATAGGCTTTTATTTATATTGAAACTCACTGAGAAATAGCCTAGTGATTAATAAGTTAGCTATGACACAAGAGCAGTGTATCAGAGGGGAGAAAAACTGAGGCAGGAAGAAATGTAAGTGATCAACAACTGTATGAATAAATGATGTTCCAAATCAATAATTATATCAATAGGTACAGAAAAAGTTCTTGAAAAAATACACCTGTTCCTATTAAAAAATCACTTAGAAGACATAGGAAACCATGGAGCTTTTCTTAAAATGATAAGAGCAAGCATTATCTGTAATGGGAATAAACTTAAATCTTTCCCAGTAAGAGCAGCGTGAAAGAGGGATGCCCATTGTCACTACTATTATCCAGTATTTTATTAGAACTGCTAGCTTTAGCAATGAGATAAGAAAAACAAACTGGGGGCAACTAGTTGGTATAGTGGATAGAGCACCAGCCCTGAAGTCAAAAGGACCCAAGTTCAAATCTGGCCTCAGACACATGATACTTCCCGGCTGTGTGACCCAGGGCAAAGTCACTTAACCCCAATTGCCTCAGCAAAAAAAAAAAAAAAGAAGAAGAAGAAGAAAAAGAAACTGGAAGAATAAAATTAGGCAATGAGGAAAATGAAATTCTAGAGAACACCAGAGAATTTACTTAAAAATGTACTTGAAAAACTTTACAACTTTAACAAAGTTACAGGATATAAAATGAACCTATATAAATCATCAACATTACCTTATACTAACAATACAACCCAGGAGAAAGAGATAGAAAGGGAAACTTCGTTTAAATAACCATAGAAAAACAACTCTGAGATACAACTTCACACCTGTCAGATTGGCCAATATGACAAAAAAGGAACATGATAAATTCTGGAGGGGATGTGGAAAAATTGGGACACTGATGCTTTGTTGATTGAGTTGTGAACTATTCCATCTATTCTTGAGAACAATTTGGAACCATGCCTAAAAGTCAATAAAATTTGCATGTCCTTTGAACCTACAATACCACTAGTAGGTCTGTATCCCAAAGAGATTAAAGAAAATGGAAAATGATTCATATGTACAAAAATATTTATAGCAGCTCTTTTTGTGGTGGCAAAGAAATAGAAATCAAGGTGATTTCTATTTCAAAGAAATAGAAATTATGTTGTGGCATGTGGTTGTGGTGAAATACTGTTATACTATGAGAAATGATGGGCAGAATGGTTTCTGAAAATCTTGGGCACATGTATATGAAAGGGAAAAGGACTGTCCAAAGTCACATAGCCAGTTGTAGCAGATCTCTCTCCCTCCCTCTCTTCTTTCTTCCTCCCTCTCTCCCTCCTTTTCTCCTTCCTCCCTCCTTCCCTTCCTTCCTTAATCTGCTTACTTAAATCCAATTCACTTGCTAGTCACAGCTTCACCTTCCTGATGTCCTGGTCCCTCTTTGAAAATGAAGGCCAAGCCACAGCATTTGCATAGGCTGTACTCTAGACCCTAGCTTTCTGAAACTGTGGTTTATGGCCCATTTAAGTTCTCATAACTGAATGTGGAGGTCATGAAATTATTGATTTATTATAAGTAAATGTTTCATTTGTATACATATATCTGTCTATATATCTATATCTATCTACACACACACACACACACACACCCCTATATATCCAAGGTCATATAAAATTTGTCAGGCTAAATGGGTTCGTGAGTGGAAAAAGTGAGAAGCTCTGCTCCAGGCTGGGGATGTGCTCTGTCTTTAATTCTGCCTTTCTAAATCCTTTTTCTTCCTTCAAGGCCCAGTTCAGATGCCACCTCCTCCATGAATTCTTCACTGATATCTTCAATTAAAAGTCTCTCTCTCTCTCTCTCTCTCTCTCTCTCTCTCTCTCTCTCTCTCTCTCTCTCTCTCTCTCTCTCCTGTTTCCCTTAAGTATCTTTGTCTCCTATTCTTTCGATATATTTACCATAGATCATAAATTGAAGGGTAGAAGGAATTTTAGAGATCTACTCCAATGCCATTATTTGACTAAGGAGGAAACGGAGGTGCAGAGATAGGGGAAGTGACTTGCCCAAGATTATCTGTGTACATGTCCTGTTCTCTCCTTTAGATTATAATCTTTCTCAAAGAAAAAGCATTTAAAACTCCAACACCCATTCCTATTAAAAACACTGAGAGTATAGGAATAAATGGAGTTTTCCTTAAAATGATCAGTAGCATCTATTTAAAAGAAACAAGAACCATTTCAGATCGGGGTGAAACAAGGTTGCCTACTATCACCATTACTGTTCAGTATTGTACGAGAAATGTTATCTTTAGAAATAAGAGAGGGACAAGTCTATAATCTTTCTTCTTCCTTTTTTTTGCCTTCTCTTTCTTGATGAATACATTAATTTTTTTTACTTAAAGCATTCATTTTTGTGAGATTTTAAGTTCCAAATTTTTTCTCCCTCTTTCACTTCCTTCCCTCCTCCCCGAGACAGCAAGCATTCTGAGATATGTTATATGTGTACAATCCTGTTAAACATATTTCCATATTAGACTATTGTATTCTTGAGGGCAGGGACTGCCTTGTTGTTCACAGCTTGGTAGCCCCAAAGTCTCCTCAGTATGCTGCCTATACTTACATTCTTCTGGTGCTCTCTGATCTCATCAATCTGGGTATTCCCTCCACCAGTGCAAATTGAAACCCATCAAAGCCTACTCATCCCATGCAATGCTTGTTGTGCACAACGAGGACTGCAGGATGGGTCCTTTCTTTGGATCTTTTATACTAGAATGGTACCAATGCAGTACTCAGGCTGCTCATGTCATCCCTTTCCCTTATTTTTTTCCAGCCATACATTCCCTCCATGATATTCGTTATACTGCTTCTTGAATGTAAGTCATCACTGGAAATTTGCTCCAGCCTAAATAGCACCCATCATTCGTCTCTCTGTTGCTCTTAAAGGTGCTCACAACCTCAATTTTCTGGAGGTCCCAAAAGCCATTCATGCTACACTCTTACTTCTATTCAATTTTGGGCCCAATTTACTGCCTCTTTGCAGCATTTGGCTCAGACAGTGTTTGATGCACTAACTTAATAGATTGATTACCCATCCAGCTGTGTATCATAGTCTGGACAGTAGATAGTTTGAAGCCACTTAATTTTTACTGTGTGGATCACTAGGTTGCTCTTTTCCAAGGAATCATGAATATCATTAAGGAGGCCCTCAAATGGTCTGGGGCTTGCTTCAATCAGCGCAATACCATCCACACTCATCTATAGGGAATTTCTCTTCCATTTAGACCTTGAATTGGACATCCTCTGCTATTTTACAAGCATGCAAATCTATTTTGTGTTAATAACAAAGTCTTATCTGTGATCACATTTAACAAGGAATCTTGTATCACCTTAATATGCATGAAATATTCCTTGGTCAACAAGATTCTTCAAGGCTGCATTTCATTCTGCTGAACGGCCTATTTTAGATAATTAAAAAAGAGTAAACACATTGTCTGTGCCTCTCAGCAATTTGTGTGACTGCAAGGATGTCTGTCATACAAGGATGTGATCACCTGTAGAAAATAATTTATGAAAGTTTGCCTGTTTTCTTCTCATGTTTTCATCAATGATGCGTTTAGTACATATATAGATCATACTCAAAAAGATTTTACAAACATAAGAAAGGAAAAATATAAGTTGTCAGCCTTATACATCATAGGCATTTTATAATTATTTAAGTGAGAACAGGAACTATCTTTTACCTCTTTGTATCCTTAGCATTTAGCACATACATTAAATATTTAATAAATGAATGGAAATTAATTGCATTTTTGGTATGTTTGACTACTTTGCTTAATTCCAAAATTCTTTGAATGAAAGCAGGCACTTAGTTGATTAAATAGAATTGTGTTTGAAAAAAAAATGAGCAGGGAAGTTCATGAGGTAGCCCTCACTTAGGAATCTCCCTTTCACGTGCCTAGACTTGACAATTTTGTTGCCCCATAATGGCTTTTCCCTCCCCCTGCCAGTCCATTTGTTGTTGGTGCCCCTAGTCCTGAAGCAAGGGAACAAGATGTTAATTTTGTTTATTTTTGTAGTGATAAGGAGTTCTGACTAAGCAAGGAATTTCAGCAGGCTTTCCACAATCGTTTTATGAGCTGTTTTCCTCTCCACAGGCCTAGTTCTACCACATGTTACATGATTTTGCTTGGTGTTATTTGACCTGGCCCCAAAGCCTGCAATTTGATGCTGCCCTAGCTGCCCCCCACAGGTTGAGAGACAAGAGGGCACTCTTCTGACATGTGCCTCCTCTTCTCGACACATGTTCGCCAAACCATCACTTAACCTTTCTGGCCGTTCATTTGTTAGCAGATTTTCAGCAGGCCTCAGAAGGGCCTAAGATCTCTTACAAGCCTATACTATTCTGGGGCCAATTTCACTTTAAGGACCTTTCCACCTGGAGCAGACAGCCTGAGGAATGCCAGAAAAAGCCAGCCACTAGAGGCCAATAACAAGCGCAGAAGGATGCTGGGGATTGGAATAGTGAGCCTCAAGGAATGCAGCCTCCCTGACTCATCTGCGTGCTCATTAGCTTACCCCAAGGAAGAAAATCAGGAAGGGAAGGGCTGGAGCAATAACAATGATAGCTCTTATCCATATTGCTTTAAAGTTGCAAAGCACCAGATGTACACAACAGCACTGTGAGGTAAGGGACACATACATTATTATCCCCAGTTTACAGATTTGGAAACTGAGGCAGACAAAAGTTGGTGACAAGCTAAGGGTTACACAGCTAGTACATATTAAAGACTGGATTTGAAGTCAGGTCTTCTTGACTCTAAGTCCATCATTCCATTGACTGTACCTCTGTTACAGAGGAGAAATGTGACAGGATATTTCTATGTATACTCCAGGTGATATACTTATAGGATCATGGGATTTAGAGCTAACTGGAAAGGACCATAAAGTGTTAGGGCCGGAGGACCTGGATTTACATTCTGGATCTCAGTTTCATTCTCAGTAAATTAAGGAGGTTGCATTACATGATCTCTAAGGCTTTAAATCCTGTGGTCTAACCCAAAGCTGCTTAAACTGGGGGGGGGGGTTGTCACAACCAATATGGGGTCATGTAACTGAATGTGATGATTCTGAAATTATTGTTTCTTCTCCGTCAATGTTTGATTTGTATATCTATTTTATATACCTATAGGTATATTCACATGTCAGATAAAAATTTCTCAGGTGTAAAGAGGTCATGAGTAGAAAAAGTTTAAAAGGCACTGATCCAACACCATCCCTCTCCTGGGTTTACAGATAAAGAAACTGAGGCCTGAAGAAAGGAGGTAACATGCCCTAGGTCACACAGTTTAAAAGTAGTGCAGACCCCCTAATTTGGGGCACTTTGAATTCCTTTTGCCTTTTCCCTGACTCACAAAATGTAAGTTATGAGGGTCCTGTTTGTAAAAAGTCACCCACAAATGAAGGGGTGCAATTAGTAAGTCCAAATCCTGGGTATGGGACTTATGAGGCATAGGCCATCTGGGTTCTGAGACATGACTCCCTCAGCCCAGAGTCCCTGATTTTTTACTTATACCATATTTATATACCATGTGATTCCAAGAAGACTTGAGGCAGCTTATGGGGGCAAATGAAGGCAAAATGAAGACATTTAGGTATAAAGCAAGGAAGAAAGACTGCCAAATTGATCCTTATTCACACTGGACACTTAATTTAGCTCTAAGTTTCTTGCCTAGATGGCAAAAAAGAAAATAAATTAGGTCAGAGGTACTTGAAGGGACTCATGTAGTCCAGTCTTGACCTAACATTTCTCTCTACCACCTGCCAATAATGGGCATCTGGCATCTACTTGAAGCCCTCCAGTGAAGAAAGCCTCTTCCACTTTGATTGGAAGTTTTTCTTTGCACTGAGCCCACATATCCCTCTTTACACTTTATATCCATGTTTCTATTTATGACCTCTGGGGCCAAGCAGAATTCAAACACTTTGTCTCCCCCATGACAGTCCTTCAGATCCTTGATAATGACCACCAGTTTCCCTTGAGTCTTTTCTTCTGTAAGCAAAACATCCCTAGTTCGTTCAGCTCAACCTCTGCAGGTCCTACTTGTTCCCCATTTAAGTGGATTTGTAGACATGGGAACTTCTTTACGGCAGGAGAGCCTTCTGTTAAAAGAAAAAGAAATGTATCTCTAAGGACACGTTTTGTCATTTTTTAAATGTTTTTATCCTTAACTTTTTGTCCATGCACAAAAATTAAAGGAAATATACATAAAAAGTACAGACTGCAGACAATTTATCAAGGTGGTATGTTGTAGTGCTTAGGGAGCTGGCCCTAGTGTTAGAAAGACCTGAGTTTGAATCCCTGGGCAAGTTGTATATCCTCTCGGTGCCTCCCTACACAATTCTCTGACATGATTCCTGTTGGTAGGGGGAGTCTCCAGTGAAAACACAGCTCCAGACAAGAACAAATGTGGATGCTCATTTTCACTGTCATAAACTCTTTCCCTCTGTACCCCTTTCTGATCTCATTGTCTCCTGTGTGAGTTATGAGAGCTTGTCCTTGCTCGAGAGCCTCTCAGGGTATGGAGATGGCCTTGGCCCTTTGAAAGTTGTACCAGGCTCCCAAAACTTGGACAGGTTCTGCTACACTACAAAGGCTTCAGTGGTAGGCCCAGTGACAAGCTCTACACATATGTCTTTGTTTGAGGGCTGAACCTAGCTAAAGGTAGAGAAGTTCAGTGCCTGGGTGGCTTCTGGGAAATATCAAAGAGTGTTGATCTGCCTTTGAGAAGAGGTTGCCACACTTAGGACATAAAGTAGTGAGTGTATGCTAATATTCTTCTCCTTTCTTTCTTCCTCTGCATCACTTCATTTAAGTCTTTTTTTTTAATTTTTTGCCTTCTTTATGTAGAGCAGGCTCTGTAGTCACTATCATCTTACACTAGCAGATCAAGTCCCAAGAGAGTACCGTTCTGGGATCCCAGACCAAGCCTCACTTGGTCATTGCTCTGCCTTACAGTGAGTATACATAGCAATTGTTTCTTTTTTTTGGCCAGAAACCCTGAAGATCTTCCCCTCTAAGGTTGATTTTTTTCCTTCTTTTTTTTTTCAACTTACTATGTAAAAAAGGCCATTCTTTGCCTCATTTCTCACCTAGCCTTAATCACTGTTTGGGTATTGCTTCAGTCAAACTGAGACCTGTTAATTTTTTTAAAGGCCTTAACTTTAAAAAGCCCAGGTCTTCCACTGCATCTGTAGTCATCCTGATCTCTTTTTGGCCACTGGACCCAGATGACTCTGGAGGGGAAAGTAAGGCCGATAACCTCCCCCCGTCTCCCTCACCTCACTTCACTTTACTCACAGGTCACAGCATCACCTCCCTGATGTCCTCTTTGAGAATGAAGAACAAACAGCAAGGTTATCACCTGGTCTATTCTATTTTGAGACACTCAGTCACCTATGACCAGGAAAGAAAAAATAAAAGAAAGAAAAAGAGGCCCACTTCTTGTCTCTCCACCTAGAAGCCCACAGCATTTCTTCTTCTTCACTCGAAAACCACCAAGGAAGAGAGTAAGAGATTACCTGTTCCAACCTTTTGCATACACAGTCACTTCTAACTTAGCAGGCAACTCAAAGGCTTCTCACCACCACATGGTACAGGAAGCAGAGGATCCCTGCAAGTGTTTTTCAGTGGGAGAGAAAGACCCCTCCATTACTCATGGAGCTTGCACATGGGCTACCCCAAGCTGAGGTGTAGTATGCATTCTCTAAGGGCAGGACCCTCACTGTTGGGAGCCCGCATTACACACATATCTGTCATTTCATTGTAGCGTCAGTATAATCCATTATATTGATGTTCCAGTTTATTCAGCTATTCTCAAATCACTAGTCATGTGTTGGTTCTAGTTTTCCACTCTAACAAATAAAACTACTATCAATAGGTGCCTTTTCAGGTTGTTTTGATATAATGTCTGCCTCTTCTCCATAATAACTTTTTATGATCCAGTGGGGTCAGTTCTCCCATCCTCATCCAAACATGGCTACAGGTCATGGGAACTTGTCCCACTCACATCTGGGTTTGTCCCATTCTGGTTCACGGTATTTGTAGACTAGAATACTGGTTTCATCATGAAACCACATAAAAGTGCTGGATTTGAAGTCAGAAGATCTGGGTTCGAATGTAGGTTCTCCTGTTTACTAGTTGTATGGGATGTGGATGGCAACCAGACTTGTGATTTTATGAGTTTAGGGAGCTCCTGGGAAAAGGAGCTCCTTCTTGCAGTGTAGTTTGATACCTTCTCTGCAATTTCTAGTCTCAGAAAGTTGCTTACATCCCTGAGAGATCCAGTGACTTGCCCAGGGTCTAACAGCCGGTATGGGCCAGAGGCAAGTCTTCCTGGCTTCAAAGCTAGATTTTTAGCTACTGTAAATATACTGCCTTGTTCATGCCCCACCCCTGCCACTCTCAATTTTTACCACTAGGGGTAATAGCATTTGTACTAGATATCTCACAGCATTTTTGTAAAGATAGTACTTTAGGACCCTCAAAGAGAAGTTATCATCAATTCTAAACTCAAGTCAGAGCATTATTTCCAGAAAGCTACCACCTAGGGAAAGTGTCCTGTTCTAGTGTTGGGACAGTGGGGCATCGTGATAAGGAGTTCCAGGCAGGTGGTTGAGGCAATATGAGAAACTAAGGCATTGTGGAAGGAAGGAAGGAGACTCGGCAGAATGGAGAGAGGCCCTGTGGAAAAGGGGGAGCAAGTACAGAAGACAAAGTCTCCTATAACCTGATCTCCACACATACCCCAAAATGGTTATAAAGGGGGACTTAATGGAGGAAGCAAAAAAACCCAAACATTTATTATTTTACAAATGTACTCTCACTTGATCTCATGTTGTAATTGAGAAAACTGAGGCACATAAAAATTAACCAACATGCTCAGAGTCACCCAGCTAATATGTATCTGAGACTGGATTCCTGACTCCAGGCCCAAAATCCAATCTCCTGTACAACTTACCTCTTCTATGTAGAGAGAGTACTCCTACAAACTGGGGAAGAATTGCTAATCTCCACGAGACACATTTCATGTCTCGCTCAAGCCACCAAGGGGTTGTATGGGTGGGCTTTCCCCTTCTTGTTCATGTTCCTTTCTTCTTTCCACACTTTTTTGGCATGGCATACTGTCACCCAAATAATCATTCATTTTCACATCTTCTTGTATGCTTGGTTTTTTTGTCCCCTCTTCACAATTGCCTACTTTCCTTTCAGTTGTATCTCTGAAGGCTTGCCAGAACCCTTTTTTCCTGGGCCCTCCCATCCCAGAGCCTTGTATTTATACTGAGGATCCATGTCTCTCCTAGGACAGCAAATCCATTTGCATTCTCCTCCATTTAGGAAAAAATAACATCTGAAATCCAAACCAGATATGTTTTCATGAAACTAATTTGCAAAGGAAATGTTAGTATAGTTCATCCCATCATCTCTGCATCCAGATCCTCCCATGGTCTGGGGGACTCTGCCACATCCACCGTGATGATGTCCAGCCACCAAGGCAAAGTCAGAAAGAATAACCATTGGCCGCTCTAGGTAACAGGAAGATTTTGCGCCGTGAATCTTAAGTGAAATAGCAAAAGGCAGCAAATGGCAACTCTGTAGGTCAGTGACCTCCAGATGAGCAGGCCCCAAATATATACCATCTGGACAAGGCCCCGGCAAGCAGAAAGCAGGCCATGTTTCCTGGCACCGGCCATAGAAAACTCTTTTCAGACAGAAAAGTGGCCTCTTGGGACTATTTTTGTCAAATTGGGGAAGACTCGATAGTTCTTGGCTTCTTCCTAGTCAGGGACCCCTGTCGGTGAATATGGTACAAGACCCTAGATTACAGGGGGTACCTTGGCCCCAGGCACTTTTCTTTGATTGCAGAGAGGATTGCCAGTCATATAATAATAGTAGCAATAATGATAGTATTTATTTGCAAAGAACTTTACATATATTATATTACCTCATTTGAGCTGCATAATCACCTAATGAGGTAGGTGTTAATATCAATCCCCACTTCATAGATGATGAAGCAGAGGCAAAAAGAGGTTAAGTAATGTACTCAGAATCACATGGCTAGAAATAGTCTAAGACAGGATTTGAACTCAGGTCTTCCTGAGCCAGGAGCAGCGTCTTATCCACCATGCCATCAGCCATGTGTAGCCATATATAACATTCCCATCTCTGAGTGAGTCCAAGACATGGTCACGCACAAGATTTACCGTCATCAGTTTTGTGCTGAGAGTTTACCTACTTCCTTGGCAGCTCTGAATATCCTACACTGGCAGAAAAGGCCCAGCATAAGTGTATTCTGCACTCTAAAGCACTTTGCTCCAAAAGATTTTCTTTTGTACCTTTTGCCAAATGGCATGAGTCCTCGGCAACACTGTGACGTCACAAGTGCATCAAGATCTCCTCACTCTGCCATTCCAGGCTTCTTTGTTCCCCTCTTTGTAGATCCCTGTTTTCAGGAAAGAAGGCAGCCTTTCAGTTATTTCACACTCAAGTATTAGGGACTGAAGGCCTAGTGTGGTACAACAGAAAGCGCTCCAGATTTTCAATCCCATTCTGTCACCTGGGTCACTGTCCCTTTCAGGGCCTCAGTCCTTGAGAATAACTTGGACAGATTGATCTCTCAGATCTTCCCAATTAGGAATCGATGCTTCTTTAAGTGTCTTCCCCCAAAATTTCCCTCAGGGAGCTTATGTGGGAATGTGCCACATATATAGAGAATTATTATATAAAAGGGGATGTGACAAACATAAAGCTGAAATCCACATAAAGTATTCTAGGTGCATTTCTGGTGGGAGATGTCACTTTTATCTGGGAGATTAGGAAAGACTTCCTGGAAGAGGAGGAAGCTTTCCTTCCATTTCTGATCTCCTTGGGATATATGCCAAGTAATGGGATTCTTAGGTCTAAATAGTATGAATACTTTAATGATTTTTTTTCTCATATTGGTTCAGTTGTTTTTTTTCCAGAACAGGTAGAACGATTTATACCTTGTCTTCCCATAATTCCACCTAAAATGAACTTTGATTTTTTTTTTTAATCATCAGTACCAATTTGCTAGCAAATTTCACCTGATTTATAGAACAACGCTCTGACATGGGTAGATGTGCCTACTTCACAGAGGAAGACTGTGTAAAGTGAAGTTAGTGACTTTTTAAGTATCAGAGGCAGAATTTTTAATCAAGATTTTTTTCTGATTTAAGAGATAATATTCTGCCTCGACATACCTGAAGCAAAATCCCATACCAAAAAAGTAAGCCTGTAGCCTCCAGTGAGGGAGATTCTCCTTAGACAGGCCATTGAACTTTGGGACAGCTCCATTTGTTGGATCATCTATATTTCCCTCCTGGCAACAACAACAATCTTTATCATTTTCATAGCTAGTATTTAGATACTGCCTACTATGTGCCAGCCACTTGTGCTGAGAGCTTTACAGACATTTCATTTGATCCTCACAACAATCCTAGGAGGTAAATATAGTCATTATCCCCATTTACAGTTAAGGAAACTGAGGCAACAGAGTGTTAAGTAACTTTCTCAGGATCACACAGCCAATAAGTATCTGAAGCTGCATTTGAATTCAAGTCTCCGTGATTCCAGGCCTTGTGCTCTAGCCACTCTACTTCTCTCTTTCACTTTTTAAATAAAACTTGCTGAGATATTCAGGTAGTTTGGAAAATAAGATAAGCACCTATTTCTCTCCTTGGGGTGGTTTAAGTGAGACAATGCCTAGAGGCCTAGAGATGGTAATAATGATTTTTTTTGCCCTACAGTAGCCCACCAGTGTCATTTGGTGGAAAGAACACTGGATCTGAAAAAAAGAAAAGACCTTGATCTGGATCCTGCTAGTCTCTTAAGCTCTCTGTGCCTCAGTTCTCCCCCTGTAAAATAGGAATAATAACAACTGTAATGATATCCCATAGATAACTGTGAAGAATAAATGAAATAATATACATATATACAATATGCTTTTAAAAATTTAAAGATATATATGTCAGCTATTATTATTGTTGTTGAGGTGGTTTGATTCATACCTGAGATGTCCTTAATTTTGCCTTTTCTGTTCCCCCTGCCCTCTCATTCCCCTTCTATTACAGTCCTTCAAAATCCAACTCAAATTCACTTCCTCCCCCTCATATTTTCAGAGCATAGCATTTGTCACATGCTAAATATTCTGTATTATAATCAATGCTTAGAGACAGTATGGCCCAGTGAATAGCAAATGAGGCAATTCCTTGGGGCTTGTCTACTACCTCATAGATAATTGAGATCTGTTTTGGTAGAAAGAGTTCCCATACTGGGAGTTCCCTGCACTATAGAAATCATAGCTCTAAGAAAATGGGAGCTTCTTGGACATGATGCCTTTTCATTTTTTTTTTCTTTTTGCATCCACGTCCCAACAATGCTTGGCACATAGCAGGTGTTTAATAGTTGCTTTTTGAATAAATAAATCCTTCTTATAGTTAGATATTATTCCTTAATTATCTCATGCCCCCAGTGAGGCTCTCAGTTATATCTTATGCATCTCCATATACCCCCACAATGCTGCACTCAAAAGTCCTAGAGATGTTCAGGATGTTGGGTGAATAAGTGGTCATTTATCCAAATCAGAATTCCACAAGTATGGTGATTTTCTTCTCACCAGATCTTGTTTGGAAGGTGCCTCAAAGGCAGCCAAGCCAGCCTCTTAGGTAATGCAGGAATCTTCTCTCTAATATCTGTTTGGTCACCTCCAGTGATAGGAAGCTTAGCACCTTCTAAAACAGCCATTTCATTGTTGGACAATTTAAAATATTAGCAAGTTCTTCCTTCCATCAAGTTAGACTTTACCTCTGTAAAATGTATACTGTTTACTGAATGTGAAATATATAATTGAATGCATGTCACAGACATACACCCTCATAAATCAACAGTCAGGTATTGTTCAAACCAGAGAGCAATTGAAAGAAAAGTCTCATTAATTTGAACTATTATTTGCCCAACAGGGAAAGGAAGAGGAGGGAGAACCAATGTTTATCAAATAGAAGAAAGCAAATTTTAATCTGCCATGAAGTATGGATGATGACATCCCACTATCAGCTCATGGTAAGAAACACCTAGAGTGAGAGCCTGGAGGCTTAACCTGGGAGGAGTTTGGGCTGGGATATATTTGAGCCATCTTGATAGCTAACACAAGATGCTGTCCTGCCTATGGAATCAGAACCTTTTTAGGGAACTGTGGGGCTCAGGGAAGAACACGCTGCATATGTACTCCTCCATCTCCCTTTTTTCTCAACCTTTTTTTTACCTAGCTGAAAAACCAGGTCAAAAAAACCCTTGAGGGAAGCTTCAAAAAGGAGAAAAGTCACAAAAAGGGCAGATCCAAGGTGTGAAAAAGCATTCAATATGGAGTCAGGAGACTTAAGATCAAGTCTTAATAACTGTGTGATTTCAGGCACATTATTTCCTCTCCGAGTCTTGCTTTTCCCCTCTGTAAATGAGGCTAATGATCTACCTTGTTCTACAGGGTTGTTATGAGGGACAAATGAAATAATCAGTGTGAAAATGCTTTGTAACCATGAAGTGATTGCATGTGGGTGCAAATGCATGTTATTCCGATGATGATGATGATGTATTGAGTGTTCAGGAAGATTAACACCTCTGGTGTCAAGGCTTGCCAAGCTCTTTTCAGGACTGCTCATCCATCTTTGGTGTCTACTTGATTCAGCCAGCCCTTACTTGTCTCCAAGGAGCTATAGCATGCTCAGTGGCCGCATCCTGGTAAAACTATGTCGACAGACAGGCTAAATCAGGTTGAGGGTAATTGACAGGCCTCAGAGCTGTCAGTGAGTTAGAGCGATGTCTACTCTAAGTACATGAAGACTTTCCTCAGCAGAATGGGGGGATGAGAACAACTTGTTCCAATGGCCACAAAGGTGGCTTAAGCATTGCTATGGGGTTCTAAAAACTTGGTCAGACATGGAAAACACCAAGGTCATCTATTGCATCCCAGGCCATCACCAGTTACCTTAACTTATGACTCAGGAAGAGTGAAGCTGATGACTTTGGGCAGCTCTGCTTCACTTAAATCCAATTTACATAAATCAGAATATTACCTGTGATACCACTGGTCCTCTTCAAAATCATCAAATACTGTGAATTATTGGTAAACAATTATAAGGAAACATAATATTAAATTAACCCTTATCAGTGCCTCATCCCAGCATTAACAGGACTCTGGGTTTTCAGAGACTCTGCCAGCAGAGAGAGCATCCATAAGTCCTGATGGATTTTCCAAGTTTGGAAAGACTTTGAGCATGGCCTAGTAAAGGAGTGTGTGTCAGAGGACCAGTCTCACCAAGTTCAAAGATTCCCCCCATCAGAATGGAGACAGGAGAATGGATTTGGCAGATCTAAAACTCTCACAGACTATCTAGGAAGTTGCTTACTAGTTGAGATTTGTCCTGGTAAATGGGAGTACCCGTGTGGATGAAATTGAAGATCTTTGAAGTAAAATCTGTGATTTCATCAATGTGGGTGCTTCTGCCCACCAGGACAGCTCTTACCACCTAATATCATTAAATGACTTTATGATGAGGCTACATGGCATGGAGGGTTGTTCTTTGGACTTGGGTTCAGTTCTAACCTCAAAGTAGCCAAGTCCCTTAACATCTCTGGGCCATCTCTAAAACAAGCAGGTTGAACTGCAACTTCCCTTCCACATAGATATATGAAATAATGAGAAGGGAAGTGGGCAGGGCTTCCCGCTTTGTCTGGATGATGGAGGTGCAGTAGTTTATATGGTGATTGCATAGCTATAGATATACATTCATACATATGAACTTATGGTCTTTTTAGCAACTATTCTATTCAATTATTACATTGCTATGTGCTGGGTACCTACATATCCCCAAAATTCCCCCAAAGGGGCTTAAAACTTAATGGGGGAGATGTGACCCCTTCCCTGAGAAATTAGCATGGCAGTAGAGAGATCAAGAAAGCCTTTTTTGGAGATGACTCTGTGGCTGGGCTTTGATGAATGGAGATAAGGAGGGAATAAATCCCATGCCACAGGTAAGAGTGGGAAGGAGGGGAGAGACTATGTGCCAGGCACTATGCTAAGCACTTATTTTTACAAATATCATCTCCTTTGAGACTCACAACAACCCTGCTAGCTAGATGCTTTTATTATCCCCAGTTGACAGTTGAGGAAACTCAAGCAGTTAAATGGCTTGCCCAGAGTCATGATGATGATAAGTATTTGAGGCTGGATTTGAACTCAAGTATTACTAAGGCCAGGCCCAGCCTTTTGGCCACTGCACCATCTAGCTGCCTCTGGTATAAATGCAAAACAAAGTGCTGTGTGAGGTCCAAGGGTGAAGGTCATTGATACCCTCTGGGGGGCATGAGGGAAGACTTCCTGGAGGGAGAACTTGAGTTGAACTTTGAAGTCACAATGTGCTTAACTGCATCTGTCCAGACCTGTGATTTTATCTGATAGAACCCCAGACCACGCCAGCCAATACCCCAGTTTGGCTCAAATGGTCATTTGGAACCACATTGTATAAGACCTTCAATGCCAACGTGAGGAGTTTTGTATTTCATCCTAGAAATTATAGGGAGCTACTGAAGTTTCTTGAAAATAATCAGTCCTAACACCTCCTTCTCTGCATTGGATTCTTCCACTTCATTGGGCTTCACTGCCCATCTGTCCAAAACTTAAGAACTCCTCTTTCTCCAACAGTGCCCCAATCTGCAGACTATAAGAACGATTTTCGGCAGCATAAGAATTTAGCCAAGGGTCATTTCTCCAGAGCTGTCTTTTCTCATGGGTACACAGTGGTTCCCTGCTTTTTTTCCCACATTTCCCTTCATGTCCCACTCTTCTTGTCCACGGAACAGGGAGAACCTACCACACACAAGTGGCCATCTATGGGTTCCTGACCATCTTCCGCCATTCTTAGCCAGCTCTCATATCCTACTCTTAATCCTGCACTTGGCTGTGTGTGTTGTTGGCCAGCACCACTTAGAACTGGTCTTCGGAGTTCTACCTGACCCCAAGAGAGCAGCACAAATCTAAGGGAACTTCGCCTGTCTCGAACCTGTGCTTCTCTCTACCTGAGCAGTTGTAGTTTTCTGGGGGATTGTTGTTTGAAATTGAATAAAGGCCGACTGAGGCTCCTGCAGTTCTCCCTTTCCCACCAGATGGTGCCCCTTCCCCCACATTCCCCCCAGGGGCATTGTACATCTTGAAGATCAATTTGCAGGCACATGTCAGCAAGTCGTCTTTATACAGTTATGGTATTTCCTCATGTGGCTGTGGTGATTGGCATGTGTCTGTTGAGGAGGAGTATCTGATTTCAAGGAAAATACATGTCAGGTGCACATGTTGGAAGAGGGCACTCAGCCACTGCAGAAATCACAACCTGCCATAATTGGATTGAGTCCCATTTATCGATTGGTGCAAAAGAGCTCCAGGAATGTGTGTGTGTGTTCTGGGGAGGGGGGGTACATCGATAGAATTCCATGTGGAAGAAAGGGAGGGAGGGAACACCAACAGAATGATGAAGTGACTATTTCAGCCTATAAACAGAGTCAGGGAGGGGGGGGGGTAGGTTTGAAAAGGAAGTTAAAGATTCAAATAGTTTTGTCCAAAAGTTTCTACCACAGAAAGTGACCTGCTTCTGAAAACACAGCCATAGAAACGTGTCTAACTGATTTTCCACATGAGCCCTAGCCTTGCTTCTCAAGACACCTGGGAATGGGAAGATGAAAAGAATTCCCCGTAATGAAGATATCGCTCTGCCTCGGACTCTTTGGCCGAATTTGCTGTTCCGCCCACTGGGGAAAGTTTGATATTAGGTTTCCACTCACCGCGGCTGGACAAGAAAGTGCTCTCTCTCTCCGGTAAACCCTTAGCTTTGATTAGCTGGTAAATGTGTTGCCCGCCATTTATGGAATAAACATTTCCAGTTCATTTTAATTTCATATCAGTGGAGAATAATAAAGACAGTACCATTATTGGTCGCAGCTGTGGCAGTGTGCTGACTGGAGCCTTCAGAGCTGGGCTGTCAAGCCGATGGAGCCAGGGTTGCTGGTTTTCCCTTACAATCTGGCTAAGAGAGAAAGAAGGATTTTTATTAACAAATAGTCATGCAAATTTTAAAAATCTATAAAAAAGATCTTTCAAGAAATATGGATTAAATCAGAATAATGAATTTGTGCTCCAAAGCCTCCAGTGTGTAACAAGATAATGTTGGCATCCAATTGTAAAACACCAAAAGACGCCTTTTTCTGACATTTTATATTTCTAAATCAAGACAAATCCCAAGCATGCACTATTTGGATTTTTTTAAACACACAAGATGCTGATTTTGTAAAAGGGGGACCCGTTTTGTTTTTCTTTTGGGGAGATGAGAAGAAACTGGAAAAGAAAACACTGCCTGCAAAATCCCCACCATTGTGATCACAATTAATAATCATATAATAATAAAGGGAAGAAGGGGACTTTGGGATCATGAAGCATGTTCTGTGAAAAGTTTGCTACCTGGTGTTTATTTGGGTGTTTCCATCAGCTGTTAGCCACTTGTACTCTCTTTGAGGACCAGCATCAGAAGGTGAAGACAGTGCCATGCCCCCCAGGATGTATGAGGTTTCAGCTGTACTTCAGGAATAAGGCCATCTGGAGACTGTTTCCCCCAGGGGAAGCTGCTGGCTCAATATCATGATGTCACTCATTAAGGCAACAGAGCAGGTTTGGCAAAGTGACAAGGAGATGTTGTGCTTCCAGTGACACTGGGATTGTTCTGTGTTTTCCCCTGCTCTCAATCCACAGGGCATACTCATCCGAGAAGGAAAGCCTGAGTTAAGGAGAGAGAAGGGTGATCTGGTATTTATGGGTTGGTTCCAGGAAAGGGGACTAGAGAGAATTTGGATTTGACAGATATTAGACTACAGTTTGCTGGTTCCATCTGGGTTGAAATCTATCAAAGACAATTTTGCTGTGATGGGTGAGTTTTGAGGGGGTTGTGATAGCAGCAGATATTCTCGTGCTAAGGGCAGTCTGAACATCTTCACATACTTCCTTATGAATGAACTCACAAATTATGACAAAAGCAGCCTGGACTCAACACACACACACACACACACACACACACACACACACACACACACACACACAATCCCAACCCTGACCACTTGTGCTTGAAGATTTGTCCAGCAATAAACAACTGTTTCAGCCAGTTACACTGATCAAAAGACCTTTTTTAATCAGTCCCAGGCAACAAATCATAACATGATGTGCGCACTGGAGCAAATCATAGAAAAGCAGAGCTGAATGCCAAATCTATCGTTTTGTTACAGGCCAATGGGGGAACGAATGTCTTTATGAGTTTGTAATGCAGGTGTATTCTATTTGGAAGAGACAATGGTGGAAAGAAAAGCAGCAGTGGGCCTGGTATTAGTTGGACTAGCTCTCTGCTATAGTAAAAGGGACTCAGGATTAGAGTTGGAGTCAACCAGATCCTTCCATTTTGTGCTAATTAGATTACCTCTAAAGCCCTCTTCCTATGAGTCAGCATGACTTAGAAACGACCCCAGTTTCTGGAAGGCTTTGCCAAGCAAGAGCACACCAAGTGGGAAAGGCCAGAGGCACTGGCCTGGTGATAGAACCCCTGCCAACCAGCCACAGAGAGTCAGAGAGACCTCTTTCCCGAGTGACCACGTGCTAAACTTGGGAAAGGCTACTCTCAAGGGTTGTCTCTTACCCTGTAGAGGGGGCTGTGATATGTATCTGTGAGGGTTCCCACTCCCAGGATGAAGTCACAGATCCTTAAAGCATAGAAGTGAGCAGGATTGAATTCAAAAATCATTTCTTGAGTGCCTATAATCTACAAGCCACTGTGCCAGGATTTGAGGGAGATACCAAGATGATTTAATGTGTTATCCCTATCCTTAAGAGGCTTACATGCAAATGGGAGATGGGATGGAGCATAAAGTACTGTGAAGACATTCATTCATTGAGCAATTTTTAAATGCCTACCTAGTAAGTATATTGCATTAGGGGGTATGGGAGGAGCAAAGTTAGGATAAGTCAGTCTCTACCTTCTGGGTTAACAGTTTAAAAGAGAGGTAAAACATGAGCCTCAATAACTGCAAAAGGTGTGAGGTGTGAAATGGGAGGTCCAAGGATGAAGGTCATTGCCACCCCCTTGGGGCATTGGGGAAGATTTCCTGGAGGAGATAGGTGGAATTAGAAGGCAAAATGCTTTAGACCTGTGATTTCATCTGGATGGAGAATTCTCAGTGTGTCAATCACTAGGCAACTCATTTTGCATTTTTTATTAAAGCTATTTTTATAAAGAACATATGCATGGATAATTTTTCAACATTAACCCTTGCAAAAGCTTGTTCCAATTTTTTGCAAGGGTTAATGTTGAAAAATTATTGGAACAAGGTTTTGCAAGGGTTAATGTTGAAAAATTATCCATTCATTAGCCCTTGCAAAACCTTGTTCCAATTTTTCCCACATCTTCTCCTCACCCTCTCCCCTAGATGGCAATAATCCAATATATGTTAAACATGGCAAAAATATATATGTTAAATTCCAATATATGTATACATATTTATACAGTTATCATGCTGCACAAGAAAAATCAAATCAAAAAGGGAAAAAATGAGAGAAAATAAAATGCAAGCAAACAACAACAAAAAGCGTGAGAATGTTATGTTGTGATCCACACTCAGTTCCCTTAGGCCTCTTTCTGGGTGCAGGTGGCTCTCTTCATCACTAAATCATTGGAACTGGCCTGGATCATCTCACTGTTGAAAAGAGCCAAGTCCATCAGAATTGATCATCACATAATATTGTTGTTGAAGTATATAATGATCTCCTGGTCCTGCTCATTTCACTCAACATCAGTTTATATAAGTCTCTCCAAGCCTCTCTGTATTCATCCTGCTGAAAGTGGCAAGATACAAAATAAATCCACATAAATCCTCGGCATTTTTATATATCACTAACAAAATGCAACAGCAAGAAATACAAAGAGAAATTCCATTCCAAACAAATGTTGAGAGTATAAAGTATTTGGGAATCCATCTACCAAAGAATAGTCAGGAATTATATGAGAAAAATTACGAAACACTTGCCACAAAAATAAAGTCAGATTTAAATAATTGGAAAGACATTCAGTGCTCTTGGATAGGCTGAGCGAATATAATAAAGATGACAATACTCCCCAAACTAATCTATTTATTTAGTGCTATAGCTATCAGATTCCCAAGAAACTATTTTAATGACCTAGAAAAAATAACAACAAAATTCATATGGAAGAATAAAAGGTCAAGAATTGCAAGGGAACTAATGAAAAAAAAAAAGTCAGAGGAAGGTGGTCTAAGTGTACCTGATCTAAAGCTATATTATATAGCAGCAGTCACCAAAACCATTTGGTATTGGCTAATAAATAGACCGGTAGATCAGTGGAACAGATTAGATACAAAGGACAAAAAAGGGTACATCTATAGCAATCTAGTCTTTGACAAACCCAAAGATACCAACATTAGGGACAAAAATTAATTATTTGGAAAAAACTGTTGGGAAAACTGGAAATCAGTATGGCAGAAATTATATATGGATCCACACTTAACACCATATACCAAGATAAGATCAAAATGGGTCCATGATTTAGGCATAAAGAATGAGATCATAAATAGATTAGAGGAACAGAGGATAGTCTACCTCTCAGACCTGTGGAGGAGGAAGGCATTTATGACCAGAGGAGAACTAGAGATCATTATTGATCACAAAATAGAAGATTTTGATTACATCAAACTAAAAAGTTTCTGTACAAACAATACTAATGCAAACAAGATTAGAAGGGAAGTAACAAATTGGGAAAATATTTTTAAAGTTAAAGGTTCTGACAAAGGTCTCATTTTCAAAATATATAGAGAACTGACCCTAATTTATAGGAAACCAAACCATTCTCCAATTGATAAATGGTCAAAGGATATAAACAGACAATTCTCAGAGGAAGAAATTGAAACTATATCCACTCACATGAAAGAGTGTTCCAAATCACTACTGATCAGAGAAATGCAAATTAAGAAAACTCTGAGATACCCACTACACACCTGTCAGATTGGCTAAGATGACAGGAACAAATAATGATGAATGTTGGAGGGGATGTGGGAAAACTGGGACACTGATACATTGTTGGTGGAGTTGCGAAAGAATCCAGCCATTCTGGAGAGCAATTTGGAGCTATGCCCAAAAAGTTATCAAACTGTGCATACCCTTTGACCCAGCATTGCTACTACTGGGCTTATATCCCAAAGAAATACTAAAGAGGGGAAAAGGGCCTGTATGTGCCAAAATATTTGTGGCAGCTCTTTTTGTTGTAGCTAGAAACTGGAAGATGAATGGATGCCCATCAATTGGAGAATGGTTGGGTAAATTATGGTGTATGAATGTTATGGAATATTATTGCTCTGTAAGAAATGACCAGCAGGAGGAATACAGAGAGGCTTGGAGAGACTTACATCAACTGATGCTGAGTGAAATGAGCAGAACCAGAAGATCGCTGTACACTTCAATGTTGTATGAAGAGGTATTCTGATGGAAGTGGATATCTTCAACATAAAGAAGAGCCAACTCACTTCCAGTGGATCAATGATGGACAGAAATAACTACACCCAGAGAAGGAATACTGGGAAGTGAATGTAAATCGTTAGCACTACTATTTATCTACCCAGGTTACTTATACCTTCGGAATCTAATACTTAATGTGCAACAAGAAAATGGTATTTACACACATATATTGTATCTAGGTTATACTGTAACACATGTAAAATGTATGGGATTGCCTGTCATCAAGGGGAGGGAGTAGAGGGAGCAGGGGGATAATTTGGAAAAATGAATACAAGGGATAATGTTATAAAAAAAATTACTCATGCATATATACTGTGAAAAAATTATAAATAAAAAAATTTTTTAAAAAGAATTTGAAAAAAAAAGAAAAGAAATCATCCTGCTGATTGTTTCTTATAGAACAATAATATTCCATAACATTCATATACCATAACTTGTTCAGCCATTCTCCAATTGATGAGCATCTACTCAGTTTCCAGTTTCTTGCCACTATGAAAAGGAATGCCACACACATTTTTGCACCTGTGGGTCCCTTTCTGTCCTTTAAGATCTGTTTGGGATATAGGCCAGTAGAAATACTGCTGGGTTAAAGGATCAAAAATTTTGATAGCCCTTTGGGTATAGTTCCAGATTGCTCTCCAGAATGGTTGGATCCGTTCACAACTCCACCAGTAATGCATTAGTGTTCCAGTTTTCCCACATCCCCCTCAACATTCCTTATTATCTTTCCCTGTCATCTTAGCCCATCTGAGAGGTGGGTAATGGTACCTCAGAGTTGTTTTAATTTGCATTTTTCAAATCAATAGAGATTTAGAGCACCTTTTCATATGACTAGAAATAATTTTAATTTCATCTGAAAATTGTCTTCATATCATTTATCAATTGAAATTCTTATAAATTTGAGTCAACACTCTATATATTGTAAAAATGCAGCTTTTATCAGAACCCTTGAATGTAAAAATGATTTCCCAGTTTATTGCTTCCCTTCTAATCTTGTCTGCATTAGTTTTGTTTCTACAATAACTTTTTAACTTAATATAATCAAAATTATCTATTTTGTGTTCAATAATTTATTCCAGTTCTTCTTTGGCCACAAATTCCCTCCTTCTCCACAGATCTGAGAGGAAAACTATCCTGTTTTTCTAATTTGCTTATAATATAACTCTTAATAATATATCCCAAAAGCTGGGGTCTTTGTGTTTGTCAAACACTAGATTACTATAGTCAATGACCTATAGTCATTGTCCTATGAAACTAACTGTTCCACTGATAGACTACTCTCTTTCTTAGCCAATACCAAATGGTTTTGATGACTGCTGCTTTATAATATAGTTTAAGGTCTGGCACAGTTAGGCCACCTTCATTTGCTTTTTGTTCACTAAATCCTTTGAAATTCTCGACCTTTTGTCTTCCAGATGAACTTTGTTGTTATTTTTTCTAGGTCTGTAAAATAATTTCTTGGGAGTTTGGTATGGCCCTGGATAAGTAGATTAATTTAGGCAGTATTGTCATTTTTATTCTATTCCCTCGGCCTACCCATAAGCACTTGATAGTTTTCCAGTTGATTAGATCTGACTTTATTTGTATGAAAAGTGTTTTGTAGTTGTGTTCATATAGTTCCTGACTTTGCCTTGAAAGGTTGACAGTTATTTTAAATGGAATTTCTTTTTGTATCTCTTGCTGTTGGACTTTGTTGGTAATATATAAAAATGCTGATGATTTTATGTGGACTTATTTTGTATCCTGCATCTTTGTTAAGGTTGTGAATTGTTTCTAGTAGTTTTTACTTGATTCGCTAAGGTTCTCTAAGTATACCATCATATCATCTGCAAAGAGTGGTAATTTGGTTTCCTCATTATCTACTCTAATTCCTTTAAACTCTTTTTCTTCTCCTATTGTCAAAACTAGCATTTCTAATACAATATTGAGTAGTAATTACTAATTTAATAGTAGGCAATGTTTTTTCACCCCTGACCTTATTAGGAATGGTTCTAGTTTGTCCCCATTACATATGATGCTTGCTGATGGTTTTAAGTAGATGCTACTGATCATTTTAAGGAAAAATCCATTTAGTGTTTTTAATCTCTAGTGTTTTTAATAGGAATGAGTGTTGGATTTTATCAAATGCTTTTTCAGTATCTATTGAGATAATCACGTGGAGTGGAGGGGAGTGTGGGAAAGGGAAGAGCATCCCAAAAGGATCTTTGAGCTCATCACCTCTGGCCTCTTCATTTCATAAAACAACTGATACCTAGAGTTCTCTTTCCTGCTCAAGATCACACAAGCAAGAAGGTAGAACCCAGACCTTCTGCCTCCAAATTGTGTGTTCTTTTCACTAAACAAAGGTAAATTAGAATCAGATTGTGGAGAGCCTTGAAGGCCAGGCTTTGTCCCAACCTAGAGGTACCAGAATGCCACAAAGGAGAATACCTTGCATTAGGAAGATTTTGGTAGCTATATGGAGGATGGAATAGGTGAAGATGAGAGCAGAGGCAGGAAGATTGGTCAGGAGGCTAGTAAAACATACAGAGGAGAGGCCAGAGAGCCACAGCTAAGCTAGAGAGAGCGAATGGAAAGGAGGCAGTAGAAAGATGTTGAAGAAGTAACCAAATTGGCCGTGGGTTGGATGTGAAGGATAAGGAAGAGGGAAGAACCAAGAGGACTCTCAGATGTTGAGCCAAGATGATTGAAAAGATGGCAATGCATCAACAGAAATAGAGATGTGAAGAAAAGGTCAGTTTTATAGGCAAGAGGATGAGTTCAGTCCAGGATTTGATTTGGAGAGAAAGGATGCACATTGTGGTAGAGATAATTGTCAGGAAGTTAGAGATGCAGGACTGGCACTGAGGAGGAGTATCCAGGGCTAATCATATGTACCAGGAAGTCATCTGCTCAGAGGAGATAGTTGAAGCGAGTTATGGTTGAAATCACCAAGAGAGAGAGAGGAGAATAAAGCCAAAGACTGAGCCTTGGTGGGGAGGGGAGGATGTGGCAACAGCAAAGAGACTGAGAGGGATTAGTCAGGAAGGTAGAAGAAGAACCAACAGAGAGCCATGTCAATGAGATTAAAGGATTGTGGGGAGTATTTAGAAGGAGTGGCTGGTCAATGGCTTCACATGGATATGAAGTGAGAAAAGGCCATGATTAGCTACCTTGCTACCAACAGGTCATTAGTGACTTTGGAGAGAGCAAGTTCAGTAGGGTGGTAGGCAAAGTTGCTAGATTGAAGAGAGCTGTGCACAGATAGAGATAATTGTAACACATACTGATAATTCTGGAAGTCTAGCAATGACAGGGGAAAGCTAACTAGAACAAAAGCATGAGGGCATGGCAGGTGCAAGAGGAGGATTTGTTGGTATTTTAAAAGAAGGGAGCCCCCAAAACATTGGTAGATGGTAAGGGGAAAAAAACTGATTAGGGAGAAAAAAAAAAACAAAAAAACTAGAGATTGGGAGAGAGCAGTGGGAATGATTATTGGAGTACAGTCCCAGGGGAGAAAGGAGGGGATAAGGATCAATAAAACCCCAGTCTGAACTTGACTTTCTTCATAGTTTTGCCAAGGACTGAACCAGCCTAAAGGTGATAAAGCCCTCACTCATTTCAATTGGAGCAATATGGGTAGGTGTGCATTTACTTTTTAGATAGCATATCAATTTAAGGCTACTCTCATTTTCATCAGTAGAAATGAATTTTTTAAAGAATTGAATTGCTTTGTCTGAATATTTGATCCAGTCAGTAGGGGAAGGTCTTCAGGTCTCCTTCACCTGTACCCACTCCCTTCCCATTTCCCCTCAGAATGTATTCTACATGACACATTACTATCAGAATTGCATTTCTTAAGACATTGGAAGCATGTTTCTGCTTCCTTGCTGTGTGAACTTGTAGAAGTTCTTTTTCCTTCTGTAAGGCTTATTGAGTACTCAAGTGTTGCTGTGATTGGCCTTCTCCTCTGTCCAGTCATGGAGAATGGAGCAGATAAACTTTCAAGTCTCTTCCAGCTCTGACTTTCTGGACTCATTCCTTGTAACAAGGACAGGTTCACCGCCTGCTCTACCCATTGTCCCACCTAGCTGAGGTTGGTGGAGAAATCTCAGAGCCAAATGCCATCCTTCTCTTAATTACCCAATAAAGAAAGGAAGGGGAGAGTGCATAACTTATTATCCCCATTTTACAGAGAGGAAAAGTGAGGCTCAGGAAAGTGAAGGGATTCACCAGGGTCTCCCAGTTAAAAGATGCAGAGCTGAGAATTTAAGCTTAGAAAGTCCACATCTTCTGTCACTCTATCTGGTTGACCTTGGGCAAGCCATGTGAACTCTTCTGGGCTTCCGTTTCCCTTCTGGCTCCACATCCAGTCAATGAAATTCTCCCAAGTTTCTCAGACTATACTATAATACAGCGTTTGATACTTTCCAAGGCACTTTCCTTCTAACAATCATATGAAGGAGGTAATAGCAATAGCTAGTAAATATATAGCACTTTAAGGTTCTCCATGTACTTCACAAATATTATCTCATTTGATCTTCACAGCAACCCAGTAAGGAGATGCTATCATTGAGCTAGTATTTGAACTCAGGTCTTACTGATCCCAAGTGTGAGGAATTTCATTTGACAGAGAAGAAACTGAGGCAGAAAACATTTATTTACTCTCTCCCTGAGGTGGCCGCCATGATTGACCCGTCCTAAAGGACATTGACCTTCTCATTTATTTGTCTCCTATACCAAATTTCATGGCCAATTAGGCTGTGTCCATCCTGGCTCCCACTTTTTAAAGGTAACTGTGCTTCAAAGTCAGAATACTTCTTAAACGCACCATACCTCAAGTCACCCTAAAAATAGCTGAAAATAATCTTGCAACTTCATTCCGGTTTTCTTCTCTTTTTAACTTTAAGCCTTTTATGCTCCCCGCTGCCCCCAGTCAGCACCCCCAAGCCAGGCCAGGCTTGACTCAAAGCAGATGGAGCTGTCAGGGAATCACTCCCACAGGTGAGCCGAATTGGTCTGATTAGCTGCTAAGTGCTTACAGCTGCCAAGTTAGACACTGAGGAAATTGTTGTAGCTCATGCCCTCCTCCGACCAGAGACCCACAAAGAGTGTGTGAGGAAGAAAAAGAGAATCCTTGGTAGGATTCCATCCCTTGGATTCACTGAGGCTGAGAAGGAATGGGAAAAGACAACATTGACAAACTCTGTAACTCTTCTTAAATCCAAATCCACTGCAAGAAAAAAGATATGGTTTCGGTTCTTGAAATGAAAGAACTAAAGATACTTGGCTTGGGAGTTCAGACAAGTGAATTTGTTCTTTGTGTATGTGTTTGGGTGAACGGGGAGGGAAACCTAAGGCTGTTTTCTGAAATGGGTGACATTCAATCCCTCCCTCCCTCCCTCCCTCCCTCTGTGGAAGATTGGGAGGAAGATTGTAACGAAGAAGGGGAACATCTTGAAATGTAAGGAAGAGAATGACCATCTCTGGAGAATACAGTTAGATTCACCTTCAGAAACACTACAGTGTAGGCAAGGATGGTTCTGAGGAAGAAGGTGGAAAGGATCACCGAGAGAGAGCAAGTAGAGCACTGGATTTGCTTTTTGTCTAAATGATAGCATTGTAGATTTTGGTGCCTTAAGTGGCCAGCCCTCTTCCTTTCCATAAGAAGATCTTCTCAGTGCCTTGTCCAAAGTCAGACAGCTAGCAAGAGTTTGCTTTGGGGTCTTGTGGTGTGCCTCAGTTTTCTCATTGGTAAAAAGTGGTCTCTGAGGTCCCTCCAGCTCTGATAATTCCATGAAGCTAGGAATTGTGTCCTCGTGTCACAATTGAAGAAAAACAAAAGTCAGGTTTATTTTTTTTAATGGAAAAAAAATGAAACCATGTCAACTTTTGTGAATTGACTATTTCCCTTCTAAGTCATCCCCTTGCCTCCCACATCTTCCTAAAAGAGCACTTTCAGCCTGTCAATCTCTTGCATAAAAGTCATCCATGTTCCCCAACTCTACCCCACCCCCACCCTTCCCTGCAGAAGCAAGCCTTAACACTTGAGGCTAACATTTCAGGCCCCACCACCATCTGGCTCCAGCTGCTTGGTCTCTGTCCTGTAATAAACCTGCCCTTCATAGTGGGACCCATGGGTGTTGAGTGTAGCCAAGAAAGGGTCAGAAGCCTAATGGTGAATCTCTGGCTGTCCCAGTTACAGGCAGGATGCGATGCCTCCTAGCACCTAATCAAATAAACACACTGGGAGTGTTTGAGAGAAGCCTGGGGTGGGGGTTGTGGGGAGACATGATAGCAGTCTTATGCCGTATGAAAGAAGGAGCGAACCCGTTCTGCAGTTTCATCTGCTGTTAAATGGGAAACTGTCGACCTCTGAATGTAGCCAGTTCCAGATGCTTCAAGGTCTTGAACATTAGGATAACTCCTCTCAGAAGCAGTATAGAATCGATTGCCACTTGTTTGTTTCTTCTCCTTTATTTCCATTTTCACGAAGATTGGGCATAATATAATAATATAATATAAGCTGTTCAGTTTTCATCATGACACTAAGGCTTTTGGAGAGTGGGGTCCTTTTGATTAAAGAAAAAGACATGCATGAAATAGCAATAATAGATTTCCAGGGAAGTATTTTCACATAATCTGTGATTAGATGGTAAATGCTTCATGAGATTAGGGAATTCGTTGAGCAAGCGTAAGACTGGATGTGAACACAGAGCTAAACTGCATAGGCTACAGGTGGTGCCTTGGATCAAGTTGAGGTCAAAAAGACCTGAGTTCAAATCTTGACCTCAGACTATGACTAGCTGTGTGACCCTGAGCAAGCCGTGTAACTTTCCTTCCTCATTTGTAGAATGAGAGAGCTAGAATCTAGCTTGAAATCTAGAATCCTCTGACTCATGAAAATGCTCCCAGGTTATAGAAAGGTGACCAAGCTCTTCTCCTGGGAACACAAAACAAGTGCCTGAATGATTTTGAAGTGCAGTCGCATCTTGTCTGTCTCAGAACCTTGTTGGACAAGTGGCTGAAAACCCCTGACTCTTGGATGTTAGCACCTAAGTGAATTTTTAACCTTGACTACTCTCCTCCAAGTCGAAGTAAGAGGTCCCTTGAGGTAGCCAGATGGCACAGTGGACGGAGCACTGGCCCTGGAATTAGGAGGAACTGAGTTCAAATTTGGCTTCAGACACTGAAAACTAGGGGTATGACCCGATTGCCTTGACAAAAAAAGTGAGAGGTCACATGTAAATCACACTGGGCACTTCCACCCTTATGCGTGCCCAGGGGAAATCAAGTCAAAGTTACAAACTTACAAAGTCCCCAAGCTGTTCTAAGATGATACATCATGTCCCCACAAATGAGTGTGATAGATCATGGGTAGAGAATCCTACCCACTTAGGATGAGCAAGTGGTTAAGGGACGAGAGTTCCTAGCTTATTTATTTTATATATATATATATATATATATATATATATATATGATGCCTATAAATGCACCATGTCTTACTTCCATGCCAGGCGCCTGCTTGATTCTCAGCCCAACTTCCAATGACTGAAGAGGACTGAGAACAAAAAAGACCGAGATCCTCGGAGCCATTGCCCCACTCACCTAGAGGATGGCTCTGGGTTTGCTGGTAATAGCTCATTAGCTCTTGCTACCAATTATCCTGAATCTAAGACATCATGTTTGCTCCTTTCTAAAGGTATTTGGGGAATGTGGCTCTCAGAAATCTCTCCATAAGTAGGGGTCAGAAATCCAAGCTCCAGTCTACAGAAGGGTGTTGTGCCTACTGGCAAGAGAAGATAAGCTGCCTCCGCAGGGCCGTGGCATGAAAACAGATCATCGGTGGCTGGATCTGTAACTAAGAGATCTTCTGCATCAATCTGCCCCCTCCCCCAGCTCTGGTCTGGTATAACCCTTTCTTCTTCCAAAAACCTCTGGGTCAGATACCTAACAAGGAATCTAGGCAGTAATCAGGGAGCCCGCTGCTATGTCCTGAAGTCCGATATGAGTTCAATCCCTTTCTCAAGACTTTCTTCATTGGCGTTTGGGGGACGTTTCACTGACATTTCTGTAATTCAATAAAATAGAAAACCAAACTGTCTAGACATGATTGTAATGGGCTTGAAGGGCATCAGATCTTTGAGGAATATAAGAGGTGGAAAGGCTGAGGGAAAACTCCCACTCAGATATACTGCTGAATTCCCTAAAGCTAAAAATGAAAAAATACCAATATCCAAAAATGTTGCTGGAAAGGAGCAAGAAATCGAAACAGTCTATTTTATCCAAGTGCCTTCAGTTTTAAGATATTGAATGTTACCCAATGAAATCTATAGATTTATTCCTTTTCTTGCTTTCACACTTTTTTTTTTTTACCATAGTACCCTTTCCTACAGAGAAAATGTTAGGTGAGAGACAGTATGGTGTTATCACTAGAGTGGCCTTGAAGTCAGGGAAACCTAGCTTCAAAGGCTACCTGACAAATGCTCTCTTTGTGACCCTGGATGAGTCATCTAACCCCCCAATGTCCCCAAGCTGTTCTAAGATGATAAATTCCAGCTAGGTCCCAATTAGTGAGAACAATGAATCCTGTGAAGTGATGGCACATATTTGATTACATATTTTTAAAATAATATGTAAATATTATTGTAAATAATTATTATGTAAATATTAATATTATGTAAATAATTATGTAAAAGGTGATGATTGGTTCTAGCCCACTAGAAATATGCGGTTGCTATTGAAATAATGTGATCACTTCGTGGTATTCATTATTTGCACTTATTGGGACCTAATTATACTGAGCAAAAGATGATTTGCATGAGTTGAGGAAGTTGCTGTACCTGGAGTCCCTATGGGGACTAAGTCTCTAGTGTGGGATATATGCGCACATACTATATATCCATATCTGTAGATGATAGATATACATATATAATAGCGAGAGGGTGTGTATGTGACACAGAGACAGAGCATGTGTACATGCAGTTCAGTTTCAGTCCTGTCTGACTTTTCGTGACCCCATTTTGGATTTTCTTGACAAAGATACTGAAGCGGTTTGCCCTTTCCTTCTCCAGCCCATTTTATAGATGAGGAATTAGGAAATCAGGGCTAAATGATTTGCCCAGAGTTACACAGCAGTAAGTATCTGAGGCTACATTAGAACTCAGAGATGAATCTGCAGGCTGAAAGAGACCTCAGAGCTCATCTGGTCAAAGTCCCTCATTTTCCAAATTAAAGAAAACAAAAGCCTGGGGAACTTCTTTAAGTGATTTGCCCAAGATGGTCACACAGGAAATCAAGGCCAGAGCTAGTTAGGTTTGATCATCATATTTTTTTGTATATTATCATAAATCTTGTCTCCAAATGTCACCATTCACCCAAAATGCTGGCAGCCGGGAGAAGGAGAGGGATGGACGACATCGAATGCTTTCATGGGATTTTTTTCCCATTAAGATTTCCCCTCAAATGTCACGCAACCTTTAGGCACCGATAGAGCTAAAGCCAACACAGATCTCTATCTGCTCTTACAGATGAAAAAAAAATGCAAACGAACCAGCAAGATCCAATAAATATTCACTAGCCATCTGCTCACCATAATGTATGTTTACATATTAATGTGCAGTACAAATTTGTAAACATGAACATTTGAAACTTGGAGAGGAAATGATATGAGTCTTTTTTCCTTTCAATACTTTATTGAAACCTCGTGGCTAGAGTAGGTCCGCCACACATGTAAAGAGTTTTAATGCTGGATATGTTTCAAATGCTCTGTGTACCTATTCATCCTGCTTTATACTGTCATGCAATCCTTGTTTATTTACACACTTTTGATACAAATTATCTTCTAATTGCAGCTCAGACCTTGGAAGATTAACTGTATACCAAGGTGCTTATATCCAAAGGGACTGCCACCGGTGCCTGAATTATACATTTGGTTTCTTTTAAACGACTCCAAGAAACATATTAGATGCTAGTGAACGAATTGGGAAGCTGTTGCTGAACCTCAGGATATTCTCATTATCTTGGCTAATAGGAGACTCTTCAGCACAAAAGCTTCCTATCTCTAAATTGGAGGGGAAACCATCTTCCATCCTGTCCACTTGAATCACCAATAGATAAGATGGGGGGGGGGAATGAGCATTCACAAGCAGCCCCTGAAGGGGTGGGCATGGGGGCCTTGTTCAGGTGCCAGCGTCTTTGAGAGTCAGATGTCGTTTCTCCACCATGAGGTCTGGAGATTGGCGGCTCTATGCCTTATACCTTGTGGTCCTGAGATAGCTTGCACCCCTGTAGAGTTTGAAAGTAGAGGAAGGGGTGGTGGTAAGTAAGGACCTCTGAGAGGGTAAGGGACCTGGGTCTCAGCACTGTAGAAGTGACTGGAGTAGAGGGAGCAGACGGGCAATCCCTTCTCTCCTTGTGATTTTGCCTCTGTCTGAGGTACAGGACCCTTTAACTTGTCTGTCCCATCACCCTTCTTCCTTTACTCTTACCTCCCCTCCTCACCCCCCCAAAAAAAGAAATTCCTGTGAGGGCATAGGGTAAGTTGTCTGAAAGATGGTTCCTTCCTATCCATACTTTCTCCACTCAACTGAGTTTGCCCCAGGGATCTGGATTCTTAGTTACAATTCTGCTTACAAGCGTGGGTCAGTAAGCTGCAACCAGCACGGTGTGTGAGATTTGGAACGGGAAACCACGGGTTCCAATCTTGCATCAGACACTCACTAGCTCTATCTCCTTTATAAGTTATTTGATAACCCAGCCTCAGTTTCCTCATTTGTAAAATGGGGATACCAGGAGCATCAATCACGCAGGATTATCGTGAGGATCAAACTAGGTAACATGGAAAGAATTTTGCAAGCCTAACGTACAAAAGATCAGCTGTTACAAGAAGTAGTAATGGTGCCAGCGGTAATTACATGTGAGTGGGAGGTAGCATGATATATGGAGAGAGCACTGTACTTGGAGTCAGGAAGACATAATTTTAAATCCTGTCTCTCATGTTTACTAGCTGTGTGACTCTGGACTAGCTACTCAGCCTCTCTGAGCCTCAGCTTAGTCATCAGTAAAAATGGAGATAATAACTCCTGGGTTTTAACTGAGATAGTAGAAAAGTGTTTTGCTCACCTTAAAGCCCTATGTAATGTGCACTATTATCATGTTAGATACTATGTAAATCTGTTTTTCCCACACTATCGAAAACATAAGAATACGATAAGCTCGTATCTTTATAGCACAACATTTTTAGGGAATTAGGAAAAAATAAAGCAACTTGGGGTGAATTCTCTGAGCAAACAAAAGACGAAGTAGTTGTTATTGAGATAGCATGTGGAATTCATCAGATAGTGTATCGAGATATGATAAAGTGGCCCTTTAGTGATTTAGTGTCTTCATTACAATTGATCTTACTGACAGGTATAGACGTATGACTCATATTGAGGCAGCTAAGCTTTCCATACACATGTTTGTAGATTGATTTGTTAAATAGTAAATATTTAGACACGACAAGATTTCAGGAATGTTTCACCTTAATATCAATGCCAGTAGCACCCTAAAATATATAAGTTGATGAGTTTGTGTGAATTCCCCTACTTAATACTCCATGATGCTCACTGTAAATGATCCTGAAATAAATAAAGAAGTAGAAAAAGCTCAAACCTATTCATGGCACCCATCGCCAACACTTGTCTTTATCCACTGTTGGCACCTTGTCAAGTTGTCAGCATGTCAGGTTCTGATTATTGCAGTCACAATTCATTGACTCATCACTCAAAGATCCTAATTCTTCATGTCTTTGGAGCTGCCCAGACCAGCTTCAGCTCCATTAAACAAGAATGAAGTCATGTCCTTCCCAGGGCCCATCTGCGCACCCTAGCTAAGTATCAGGAGTGTCCTAAACATCTACCTTCTCAACAATGAAGAAAGGAGGCATCTCTCTGCTTTGAAACAATTATCTTGGTGCTTACAACGTGACAAAGCAAAGTCATGTTATTGGGCTTGTGGTGCTTTCAAGTTTTAGCTTTCCAAAAGGGATCTGGCTGCTTTGGGTTAGTGTTCAACTGATCCAAAGGATTTGAGGCCTTTAACACGTACTAACTAACCATTCTCATCACATATCTTAATTGGGCTGAAAGCTGTGTAGCCAATTCATTTGTCTATTTATTTCCCAGCTCCCTGCCTGAGTTATGATAGCTCTAAAGGAAAATGTTTCTTTCCTGGATTTCTTTTGATCAAGTCCCTGAACCAGCTCAGTTTCAGAAGGAGAATGTTGGTGATATACTCAACTGAATAAAGCAGCAAGTTTAAACAGAAGAGTGGAAGAGTGTTAACTACACTCCTTTGAGAGAGGGATTAAGGTTGTTTTCTTTATTTTCATTTTTCCACCCAAGAAGAGCGATGGTCCAGTTGGTCCATATGGATATTATATCCATATGGATATATCCACATATCCTTTTGGATCAGGATATTATCTGAATCAATCTCATGTCTTTTTTGGCTTTGCCATTCGGGGTGAGATATTTGATGGTTAGATTGTGAGGCTAAAGTCAGCTAGATGCTGAATTTCCCAAACAAGCCCAGCTTCTGTGTTGTGACAATGACACTGTCCTTGGTTCCAAAGGAAGTCATTGTTTCCTGCAGTATACACTAATATCGCAACTGATTGGAAGTGAGAGGAGGAGGGAGGGATCGTTGCTGGGAAACAGAAAAAAATCCAGGAACAGAGAATTCAAATCAATAAGCTTTTATTATGCCCCTGCTATATACAAGGCACTTCTGAACTGGAGCAGCTGCTAAGTTTTTATGCCTGCTCAGAGGAGGCAGCTGATTTGACAGTCTCTCAAGGTCGTCTTCCTATGATCTTCTAAAATCTTTAGCTGGGTTACTTCCCCTCTTGAAACCTCATTTTCCCTATCTGTAAAATGTCTAAATGTAAAGTGAGGCTAAATGAGAACTGAGTCATTGCCACTTCTAAATCCTATGGCCCCGTGATATAATAACTGAAGCCATGGAATGCCAGAAATGAAAAGTTAACCTACCTCCCCCCCTTACCCTGGACAATGCTGTCCTTTTCTCTTCTTGTTTCAACGAAGGCAATTTTCAAAAAGTTTTCTCTGGGTAATTCAACTCAGCAAACTGTGTAGTACCTCCTGCTCTCCCCTCCACCCCTAGAAAGGAAGCCAGAGCTTTTCAGAATCATTTAGTTTGTCCTTCAGTTAAATAAATACCTTCTCTCAGTGATGCCTGATGGTCTTGCACATGATCCCTTGGGACCGGGGTCATCATTCTCCCAGGGTTGTCTGTGTGTCAGGGATTCATAAGATTTTCCTCAGTTAACAGTCAACCCAGTAACAATTACCCACTCTGGGATACAGAGAATGAAATGCATTTGTATGTTTAAAATTCTGGATTCTCAAAGCCTTGTCTGAATGGCTTCTGATCCCAGGCTGTAGTATAGCATCTGCCTTAGCATGGGGGCAACTAGTTGGCATGGTGGATAAAGCGCCAGGCCTGAAGCCAAAAAGACTCATCTTCCTGAGTTCAAATCTGGCCTGAGATACTAGTTGTGTAACCCCAGACAAATCAGTTCACCCTGTTTGCCTCAGCCTCCTCATCTGTAAAAGAAGCTGGAGAAAGAACTGGCAAACTACTCCAGTATCTCTTCCAGGAAAACCCCAAATGGGATCATAAAGAATCGGACACAACTGGACAACACCTTAGTGCAGATACAATATTTGTCTAGGCCCCAAATACGAATTCTTCTCAGATGACTAGAGTATTTGATTTCAGTACCACAGCAGTCTGATTTCTTCCTCTCCATCCCATCCCCACTCAAAAGTAAAAATTGCAATAGGTTTGGTTTTTGTGTGTGTTTGCTTTTTTTTAGAATGTACTTCCATATTAGATGTATATTTTGGAAAGAGTAACAATAAAATAAAAGTCATTGATATGATCCTGGGCACTTCACTCTGCCTCAGTTTCCTCCTCTGTAAAATGAGCTAGAAAAGGAAATAGCAAACTCCTCCAGTCGCTTTGCTAAGAAAACCCCAAATTGAACATGATTGAAAAGACTGAACAACAACAAAAATGTTTAGTTTAAATTTTCCGAGTAAGTTAGGGATGGGAGGAGAGAGAAGGACTTGTTCAAAGGCATAGCAGGCCCATTCAAGGGCCTCTTCTTATAAGATAAAGTGACTAGACCTAGTGCCGTGCGAAAGCAGAATTGGATTCATCTCTACATCCCTTTGACAGATTATCCATATGTTTCTTTCAACATGTCTATGAAAGGCATTTTAGGATCACATGAGGGGGGAAATGCAAGATTCCTAAGCTTAAGATGAGTACATATTATTTACATTCTTTTTATGTTATTACTTTTATCTAGTCTATTTCAACCAATCTCATGCCATTTTCTTATCTGTGGGCTCAAATGTCTTCATCCCTCCCTTCAGTCAGACTCCCTTATTCTTCTTCACTGAGAACTTCAGTCACTCCTTTTTTTTTTTTCTTTTTGGCAGAAGTCTGTCTAAGATAGCAAGTGAGTTAAGGGCACAAGTAAACAGGCTTCATGTCGGAATGGTTCCCAAACAAATAAAAGGAAACCAAACATCAGATCTATTTCAGAGGGTTTTGCTTTTCATTTATCTTGCTTTCCTTCAGCATTAAATGTTCAGATCTTTATCGTCAAGGTAATTAAAGGGAGCAGCTATAGAGTTTCATGAAAAGTCTAAAGCTTTTTGTCCTTGTTTGTCCCTTCCCATTGAGCTTGTTAGCAGGGTTTCTACGGTGGAGTGCAAATGAACGGTTTGCAAGGACTTTTGAATCCCCTTCCAGAGTGGCCACAGAGGTCTTCAAGGGTAAAGGCCTTTGCTCTATACTGCACACAGTGAGAAGTAAATCCATTTGGGGAAGGAGACAGAACTTGCTGTGAGAAAGGGGGGGGAGCAAAAGGCAGGTACAGTTCTAGTGTAAGTGGGGATCGATAGAATAAACATAGCCCACTTCATGGAGTAGAAAGCAGTTTTCCATCCCCTAAAGTCACCTTAGAAAATTCTGTGTTATTTCTCTGGAGTGTTTACTTTTAATCTTCTTTCTGCTATACATATTCATAGGCCGTACAAAATGATCAACTTATAGAACCCAAGCAGTGGAAGGTTGTTGCCTAGCTTTCAGCTGATCATGGCCTGCAATTGTCTTAGCAAATGATTACATAGGTCTTCCGGCCAGGATGGTCCCCCATGCTGTTGTAAAGTATGAGATATTCATCCGATCCCTTTGGGGGAAGGAACTTCAGGAGAGAGCAATGGCTTCTAACAACGTAGCACCGAGGTATCAAGCTCCTTTTCATCAGCTTTTGTTGATGGTGCTCTTCCAAATAAGGACGTGTCCTTCTCTGAACTTGCAAAGTTACATTAGAGGCAGTGGTTAATTGTTGGATGCCAGTGAGAGTGGTTGCATCTGCCATCTCGATAGGAAGCTGGAATGCTTTGGCTCACTCGGAAGTGGCTGGCTGCGTTCATCAGTCTGGATGGCGCGGGGAAATTATAGCCATAAAAGCCATAGGAAGGATGTAAAGAACAACCGAAGGCTTCTCGGGCAATAGGAGTCGATGGGAACACATTTGCAGGCCCATGTAACCCATACAGTGTTGGATTGGCAGGATGAGGCATTTGCAGACACTGCCCGCTTAAGTCTTCAGCTTTGCCATTTTTCAAGTTGGGGATTCCTAGAGAGGATAACATGGGAACCTCCATCATGAAAGGAGGCAGAGAATGAGGATTGGTGCTTCCAGGCTTTTCAGGAGTGGGAAACACAAGAGGTGGTGTTCTCAAAAGATTGCTTGGGCAGATCTTGTAGCAAAGAGGCAAGCTGAAGTTGTGTAAATAGGTTTCTGAACAGGGCATTCCGAGAGTGCCGGATGATAGGTGAAATGCAGGTGGTGAGCAAGGTGGAGAAAGGAAGGAGTTCAGAGGAGAGGGAGGCCCACCGTTGGAGGTCACTGGGGAGGAGCCACTGCTGCTTCCACCTGAGGGTGACAAAAGTTGTGAAAATATAGATTCCCTGGAAAGCCCCGGCTGGCTTCTATGAACATGCTTTATGTTTACCCTCCCATTCTGGAAAGGAGCTGGCACAGGGCAGAGAATAGAAATCAGAGGGTCTACGTTCAAAATCTAGCCCTACCTCTTCTACTTGGTGACATTGGATAAGTCACTTCCCTCTTCTTGTAATCAGTTCCTCAATCGGTAATGAGGGAGTGAGACTAGGTGACATCTACATTCCCTTCTAGCACCAGCTTTCTAATCTTACAGCTTCTGTGGATGCTAGGAGTCCCAGCAGAATTCTATTAGGACTCTTATAGCTCAAGCGTGTTGAGGGGGAAGGGAGTTTTTAATTCAGATTATAACTAACTCGATTTCTTTTTCCAATGGATCAGCAAATTATTTAGAAAGGTACTGGCCCCAAATGACAGGTGGTTTGGGCATCTCATAAACATCAAATCTACTGGATAAATCTTGTTTGCTTCAAACATGTGAAAAGTAAGGCCACTGTTCTCTTCTACTTGATTATTATTTTATTTTCTGAAACCAAGCATGTTCGGTTCATATTTGCTTCAAAATGATGGCACCGCATTTCCTGCAACCAGGTTTTCTGTCCCCAAAAGTAAAGACATGTTGCTGTTACAGAACATAAAAGAGCAAGGAGGCCTTTCTGTTCGGTTAAGTTGCACTGTGATCTCCCAGTTGTGTAGCTTACTAGATTTAGGAAGTTTTAGGCCAGTCTACACACATGACTATTAAAAAACTATTTCAGAACACTCAAACAACAAAATAAGTTTGAATTCAACCATGACCGGTTATTGATCGGAATCAGGTTTCTCCTACACTTCCACACTCTTGTATGTCTAGACATATCCTGAACCACAAGTTGACAGTTACCTCCACTCATAAGTTCTGATATGAGAACAGAAAGAAAAAAAAAAACAAAAAACAAAAACCAAAACCTCGAAGAAATAGAATGTTTCTTTTTTGTCACAATCTTGAGACTAATGGTGAGTTTAAAAAAATAGGGAAACTATAATACAATGCATATCCCCTCAGTGAAGGAGAAGCATTGGTATTTTAATATTTTGGAGAGGATTGTTTACTTTTGGTTTTTGTTTGTTTTTGTCTCCTTGTGTGCTATCCTGTTTAGAAGGTACTAGCCAGGTTTAGGCCTTCAATTGGCCTACACCACCCTACAGAGTACAAGTCAGTGAAAGAGATCTGTAGATTAGGATCAGTCAGGCGCCACTAGCCACTGAAATAAATGGGGGTCCCACAACTGATGGCTTTGGTGATGTCACCTGAGAAGAGGGTCTCTTAACCTTTTTTGTATCATGGATCCCTTTAGTTTGCTAGCGAAGCCTGTGGATTCCTCCAAAAAATCATTTGAATGATTATATTGATAATAAATGTAATTTAAATGCACATAGGAAAATAGTAGAATCATACAGGAGGAAATCAATTGCATTGAAAAAAATACATAGAACTTTGTTTTTCCCTCCGAGTTCATGGAACCCCTGAAACCTCTTCATGGATCGGGGGAAACTAGGCGAGATTCCCTGAGATCTATCTTCTGCCCGAAATCTCCGTGGTTAGCATGACTGCTAATAGCCCAAGTCAGAAAACGGAAAACTTGTTTATTGCCTGATTACACAACTTCGCAAAATGTCCGAAGTGTCACTAAATGGGTCTCAGCATCCACCACTATTTGCTGACTCTTAAGAACTTTGCCTCGAGCTTTAGGGGGAGTAAATAGCTGGGAACATACTCCTCCTCCTCTTTTCTTTCTTCCCTTTAGAAAAGCTAAAAATAATTTTAGTCAGACAGTTATTTTCTGGGTGCTCTTAGGGTCAGCGACACTGTGTTAAATTCTCTCGTGCCCCCAAACGGATTACACACATTTTTCGTTCTGACACTTTACTCAGTATCATAATTAACCATTATCCCGGATCGGAAACATTTTGCAAACCTATGTCTGCTGCATTTCTCAATTTCCTCTAAACCTTGGGAGGTAAGCTATTCTGCACATATAATGACTATAAGCATGTTGATCGTTTGTCTTTTCCCTGAGAGAACGAGAGGTTTTTAAGCACCTACTATGTGCCAAGCTCCGTGCTAAGCCTTTTCCTAAAAGCATCCGAAATCGAGAACAGAAAAGTCAACATTTCCGGAAGCCTTGAAGTCAGCACCGCGAACTGCCGCCCTTTCCCTTCCCCAAATGCTAAAATCGGACTTCTCCTTTGCAGTTCCCATTTTCCCAAAGTCGCTAGGAAAATGTCTTTCACTGACTGGCAAAAACCTAAGCATCCTGGGAGGATTCTATCGAACGACGGATGCAAAAGTGTGCCTGGCTATCTTTTTTCTTTTTAATTTCTTTGAAAGTCCCTCCCTGCCCTCCTGCCTCAACAAAATGAAAGTAAGGAGGCTTGGCAGTGTTGCAAAAAGCGCTCTGGCCCGTTTTGCCCATCAGTCCCGAAGTATTCCTAGATGTGTCCTGTTCTTTACACAAAGCAGACAAAGAAAGGCAGGAAGTGCTCAACATCAGCACTGAGATCCTGCCTTTTTTTTTTTTTCCCCTTTCCTTTCCCACTTTAATCGGCAAAGTGCATTCATTCAATATAGAATTATTTGGCTCTAAATTTTATCCTTCTTTGGCATTTAAAAAACTCATTCCCTTTCCACCAAATTCCACCTCCCCCCAAAAAAGAAAATCGAAACAAGCAAACAAACAAACAAAAACCCCAAAAGCTATCAAGACTTGATCCAAGAGGCAGCGTAGCACAGTGGAGAGAAGAAAGTCTTGGAGTTCGCTTCCAGTCCAGCCTCTGACCCCCGCTGGCTGAGTGATCCTGGGCAGGTCACTTAATCTCAGTGCCCCATGTAACTCTGGCACTATACATTATAGGCAAGTTGCTGGTCTGCGTTAGCAGAGTTTCCACACTGGGAGGTTCCTATGCTGATGATGTTATGGTTCTGGATGACCAAAAAACAAAAAACCAAACCAACCCCCCCACAAACAAACAAACAAACACAACAGAACAAAACCCCAATCTAATAGACCTAACAGATGTAATTTCCTGAAATGTACCAGACAGCGCCAAAGTCTGCACCGAAACGGCAGGTTGGAAGCGGACTTACTCTGTGTTTCGGCCCCGAAGGTTTTGAAATCCAGGGTGAGAGGCGGCCTCCACGGGTAGGTCTCTAAAAGTCCGTCCAGGACGCCCCTGGGCGAGGGAAATGAACAGTCCCCTTTGGGCGCTTCCGGCCGGGGATGAGGTACCGGTCTTTCTCCGGCCCTCCCGCGCCTCAGTTCGGAGGGCTAGAATCTCCCCATTTGTTGTCCTCCCCCGGGTGAATAGCCAGCTCCTTGCTGGAAAGAAACGTCATTCGGTCCCTTGGTCCCCATCACAGCTAATGGCTTCGCTTACCTGTTTCTTCCGGGATCTCGAAATCCTTTGGCAAAAGGGTTTCGATCTATTTTCAGCTTGGTGATCTGGGGAGAGAGGGCGGGGGGCGAATAGGTGTTCTGAGTAAGCGGGGGAGAGGAAGCCCGGGCCTGGGCGCCCCCTTTCCCTGCACTTGTTCTCGGGCTTCCCTGAGGCTGGCTCGGCGCGCGCGACCCCAACAGCGTCTCCTCGGAGCCCACGGGCCCGGCTCCTCTCCGGCCGCCCGCCCGCCCGCCCACCCGCTCCGGGCCCGGCTCCGCTCGGGCCGCCCGCCCGCCCGCTCCGGGCCCGGCTCCTCTCCGGCCGCCCGCCCGCCCGCTCCGGGCCCGGCTCCGCTCGGGCCGCCGTACCTGCTGGTTTTGGTAGGCCGTCACCGTGGTGAATTCCGTTTCTGGGAAGGAGAACGTGCGGACGCCTTCGGCCGGCAACGACTGGATTTGGGCGAGGTCGAAGCGGCTGTCCTGCACGATGACGTGCACTCGAGGTTTGTACTTGTGCATGGACTGCAGGATGATCTGGGGGGGGGGAGGCGGGGGTCCGCGGGTCAGCGGCGGCCGGGCACTGAGAGGCCGAGGCCTTGCCAACCGGGCGGCCGCAGCCCCGGGGCCCTCGAAAGGATCCGCTGGTCCCCGGCTGCCTGCCCTTGAACGCCTGGGCTCCGGCTGGGGGAGGGCTGCGGGGCGCCCAAGCAGGCCTGAGCTGCCTCGGGGAGGAGCCCGACGCCCCCCGCCCCCCGCGCGATTTCCAGGCCCGGGGGGGGGGGGGGCAAGTGCCAGCGGCCTCTCGGCCCGGGCCTCTTTTCCTAGTTAGTCGGAGGCAGAAAACGAGGGGAGAGCCCGGGAAAGCTCGCTGCTTGGGGAAAAAGGGGCCCTCCCGAGGTGCTGCTCCCCCCCCAGGGCAATGCAAGATACTAAATCGCTTCCCGTGCCCTGGGCCCCGCGACTTTCCCGGTAGCCCTAGTCCCAGGATCTCCCCATTCCTGCCTACTTCGGCCCGTGCCGGAGCGGGCAGGAGAACGGGATTCCCCGTAATCCTTCCCTAGGTCCTCCAGCCTCCCTCCCTGCAGGTTCGGGGGTTAGGGCCTGATCCTTCGGGGTCCTCTCTCTGGTAATCCGCACTCGCGCCCAGCACCCAGAGGGGCCGAGGCGCCCAAGCCTCAGGGGCAGGCAGCCTCTGCTTTGCCTTTCTAGCATGAGGGCAGCCTGGAGTCAGGAGAAGGGGGCTCAGCCCTCGCCCCCCATTTCCCTCTTAGTCTCCCTGTCTCCGTCTCTCCCCTCCTCCCTCTCCCCCGCCACGGCCGCCAGCGGCCCGAGTGCACACCTACATGTCCTTTGTCGTCCATCTCGTTGTTGGTGAGTTTGACGCGATCGAAGCTGACGATCTGCCTCATCCAGGTCTCTCCGGAGCAGGGGGAGTCTGGGTGGATGTAGAGCCTGGGCGTGATGCAAGAGTGATCCGTGTTCCCGGCCACCATCCACTGGGAGCTGTGGTACACGTATCTGCAACGTGGAAGGGGAGCCGTGGGGAGGGAAGAAGAGGATTCTGGCGCGTCTGGGGAAGCGGCGGGGGATTTCCCGGAGTCTGGGGGAGGGGGGATTCCCTGGAAGCGACCGCAGGAGGACCTGATCTAGGCCGCCTCGGAAGCCCTGAGCCCGGGGAGCATCCCTCCCCGCCTCCGCTGGGACCCGAGGCGGCTGGGAAAGCCAGGGCTGCCAACGCGCTCGGCCTGCCTGCTCGGAGACCGAGCTCTATGCTGGCTCGCGAGGGACCCCGGGAGCCCCGAGCCTCCCCGTTCTCCCCCTCTCCTCTTCCAGAGGCGACTGGGGCGACTCACGGCACGTTTCCAATCCAGACGCTCTACAGATGTGCGGCCGGCTCCCCAAACACTCCAGGCAGCGGGAGCGAAAGCAAACAGCTGTCTCCGTTCTGCCTCCCTCCTCCACCCCAACCCCCCATCCCGGCCCCCAGCCAGCTGGGCGACTCGCGCTTTCCCGTTCCCCTCACCTGGGCCGGGTGGGGGCCACGCTTTGGAGGCGCACGGCTTAGGGCCGGAGGGGCCAAGCCAGCCCCACAGGGAAACCCGTTCCCCTCGGCAGCCCCGGCTGTGCCCATGGACTGTCTCGCTCCGAAAGGGCCCTAGACGTGACCCGGGAGCCGGCGAGTAAAGGAAAAGGGTGGGAGACTCGGCTCCGAGGCCACGTGACACCCGAAGCTTCGGGGTGGCAGCCGAGGACCCTGTGGGACGCGGCGGCAGCCACGCAGGAAGCCGCTCCTCTCGGGCACGGGCGAGCTCAAAGCAAAGCCAGCCCGAGCGGATGGGGCTCCGGGGAGTCGCCTGGTTGGAAAGCGCCCCAAAGCTTCCCGAGGAAGAGTGTGACCGCGGGGAGCGCTGGGCGCGCGGCCCGCCCCGCCCGCGATGGCGCCCCCGGCCTTTACCTGTATCTTTTGGAGTCCACCGGCACCACGTCGATGGCGATGTAATACTGTTTGGCGGGGTCCAGCCCCTTCACCTTGACGCGAACTGAAGGGAACATTCGCCTGCGGGAGAGACGGAAAGCACTGCTCTGCCCGGCCTTGAGGAACATTTGGGGGGCGGCTCCCTTCCAAGTGCGAATGGAGGAGCCCTCGGTGCTGGGCTCAGAAAAGGCCTACGAAGCGCCCCCCGCGGGGGGGGGGAGGTGCCCGGGCCGCGCACCGCCCGAAATGGCGCTGCTCCCTTGGAGACGAGGGTCCCCGTGGGGACTCTAACGGAGCTGCTTCCAAAAGGGAAAGGGGGGGGGGGACGAGCAGCTCCGTTGATGCTCAGAGACTCCTGTGAGTCGCCCCCCGCTCCGAGAACTTGGAGGTCTGGTCGGAGTCTCTCTGGGCCACCCCCACCTCCCCCCACCCCCGTTCGTCCCTTGCTTTCTGCTGCTTGGCCCGAAGAGAGGAAGCGCAAAGGGAGCGCGCCAGCGAGGCGCGAAGCGAGCTTGTTTCGGGTGGGGCGCGCTCCCTCCCGTCCCAGGCTTCTCCGAATCTCCCTGGCCCCCGACCCGTGGGGCTCAAGGGGCTCGGCAAACGAAGCCGGCCCTCGAGAGGCGGGCTCGAGGTGTGACCCTGGGAGTCCCCCTGGCCCGAGGCTGCCTCCGGCCTCCGTCCCGTCCGCCTCGGGCCCTCCCGGCGCGGCCTCCGGGCCCGCCTACCTGCCGGCTTTAGTGATGATCATCTCGGTCCCGATCTCGTGGAACCTCTGCCACAGCTCCGAGCCTTGCAACTCCGCCTGCACGCCCTCCCTCTCTCCCGCGCCTTCGGGCCCTCCGGAGACAGCGGCCATCGAAGCCTCCGCCTTGGCTTTCTTCTCTGCCAGACACACAAATGGAAGGGACGTGAGCCCCAGCCTCTCCCCTCTTGGCCGCCTCAAACCCCAGCGCCCCGGGCCCATTTTACGGACTGGTACTGCTGGAAGGAAGCTTAACTTCTTCGCTTTTACAGAGAAATAAACGGAGACTAGCAAGCGGACACAGCTAAGGAGTCTCTGTCCCGGGCCACCGCAGGGCCTCCGGATGAAGTATTCCAGGAAAGGAGAGCCCCGCGCACCCCCCCCCCCCCGGGACACCAGGAAAGAAGCCGCCCCGGTCCCTCGTGGGGAACGAACAAGAGGCGTCGGGCCGCAGCTCCGGGAGCTCAGCTCGTAGCCAGAAATAAACGGAGACTAGCAAGCGGACACAGCTAAGGAGTCTCTGTCCCGGGCCACCGCAGGGCCTCCGGATGAAGTATTCCAGGAAAGGAGAGCCCCGCGCACCCCCCCCCCCCGGGACACCAGGAAAGAAGCCGCCCCGGTCCCTCGTGGGGAACGAACAAGAGGCGTCGGGCCGCAGCTCCGGGAGCTCAGCTCGTAGCCCGGAGCCTCCCTCGGCCATCGGCACTCCCCGCGGCCCCACAGGAAGCTGCGCCTCCGAGGCAGAGCCTCCGTCCCTCTCGGGCTCTCCTGGCAGCTCCTCCCGGCGGGAGTTCGGCTGCCCCAAGCTACGGGACCGCCACCCCAGACGGCTCGCGGCAGGGAGCCTCCCGGGCCGGCCGCCTTTGGCGTCCGAGGTGCGATAGGGTGCTGCGGTGGGGGGAGGGGGAGGATACTGACCCGACTCCTCGACTTTCCTCGCCATCCCGGCTTCTCCGTCCTCGTCCTCTTCTTCTTCTTCGTCGTCGTCGTCCTCGTCCTCCTCCTCCTCCTCGCCTTTCTCCGGCAGATCCTGAGCGGGTGGCTCATCCCGCAGGTCCCGGAGTTTCCTCTTGGTCGATCTGCCCACCAAGGCTTCCACGGAGAAGGCGTGAGCTCGGGAGCTTAAAGCCATCACCGGACAAACCAGCGCGATCCACGCGAGCAGGAGAAGCTTCGACTTGATCCTTGGGGGAGGGGGGAGCGGCTGGGGAAGGGGGGACTGGTGCAGAAGGAAGTGCAGGGAAAGCCAAGAAGCCCCAAATGGGATTGTCTTGCCCCCCCCAGTTTCCTAAAGGAGGAAAGCAGAAGCGAGATTAAGACCCGCGGCTCCTCATTCTAGACTGGGGAAGGAGCGAAACTTCTGCCTAAAGCCACCTCTTCCCATCGGACATGTGGGGACCATCAGCCATAGATCCCCGTTCTCGCTTTTCCCCTAACGCCTCTACAAGATTGGCAACGGGAGACTCGGGAGGGAGCAGCCCTGCCCCCAGGCCGGCCGGGAGCTGGGGGGGGGGGGGCCGGCAGCCGGGGAGAGCGGCGGGCGGGCCAGCGAGCGAGCGCCCTGATGCAGGCACCGAGGCAGCCCGGCCCGGCCTGCAGCCTCCGCTGTTTGTTTTGGAAACTGGTGGAAGCCAAAAGAGCACAGAGTGACATTTCAGAGCGTGGGGCGGGGAGGGGGGGCGAGAGAGGGGAGGGGGAAGCGGAGGGGGAGGAGAGAGAGAGAGACGGCCTCGTCTAGGATAAATAAAAGGTTACTGTTTTACATTAAATTGTAAAACTCAAAGAAATGTGACATAATTGCCCACGAGGGGCCACTTTTCCGACAAAAGTGCAAATAGTGTTTAACCAGATCCAGAGAAGTCTTCCCGGGGCTTTGGGCTGGCGGGCGCGGGCGGCTGCTGGGGGCCGACGTTCCCGCGAACGGGGGAGCCGACATCCCGAAGCAGGCCTGGGGGCCGCGGGCCGCTTGGGGCGCCCGCCCTAAGCCCGAGGCTGCCCCGGACTCTTGCCTTGAAAGGAAAGGTGGGAAACAGCCTGGCCGGCCCGGGACTCATCCCCACCCGGGGATCTCATCCTTCCTCAAGGTCCTGCCTCTCCCAGCCCCGGCCGCCGTGCTTTCCTTTTCTCACCGGGCAGCCTTCCCCAGCGGGCTGCGGGGCCCCTTTCTTCTAGTCGTGCGCTGCCCGAGCTGGGGCCCGAGCCTCGACTCGGATAAAGAAAAAGGGCCCCCCTTGACTTTCACTAAGCCCTCCGGGACATTGGGCGTCTCAAAGCCCACGGGCCTCACCTGCTGCCCACCACAACAGGCTGCGCAGCTTAGGAATCCCTGATCCAGTCTCTTCCTCTATGTGGGAAACATTCTTTTCTGCTCACAACTGCCCAGTGTATGTACATCTGTAGAGCTAGATGAACCCCTCTCTCCGGCTGTTCATTTCTCTTCCTCCTCCTCTTCCCCTTTTCCTTCCCCTTCTCTCTATCTTCTTTTCTTTTCATCTGTCTCCTTTTCTCTCTTCCTCCTCCTCTTCCCTTTTTCCTTCCCCTTCCCTCTCTTTATCTAGCTTCTTTTCTTTTCATCTGTCTCCTTTTTTCTCTCCCTCCTCCTCTTCCTCTTCTTCTTCTCCTCTCTGCCCCCTCCCTCCTTTCTTCCTTCCCCCATCTTTACTCACACACATTTGAATCTGATATTTTCCTGTGCCCTCCATGTCCATCCTTCAAGGATCTATAATTTCATCAGCGAAGGGAGGGACACTTGTGATTAGCAAGAGCAACCTTCGAAGTGTGTCTCAGGATGAAAAATTCGTTACCTCATAAGTCAGCCTGGTGAAAAGACAGACAGTGTGATCCCCCGTGCCCATGTATGTGACAGGATCATGGCTCTGGGGTTGGAAGAGACTTTAGAAGTCATCTAGTCCCAGTCCTTCGTTAGACAAAGGAAATCGGGGCCCAGAAACTTAAGCGATTTGCCTGAGGTTCCCTAGATTAGCAGAGCTAGAATTTAAACCGACATCCTAAGGTTCCCAACCTTGCCGCTGCCTCCTTTGCATGTTGACATCTGAAACTGAACTTCCCACAACTTTCTTACTGTCCTGTGACACCACTGTCATTGAACTGGCCTATGCCGGGGTGAATGGATATGTTTACGTGGAAATGTAGTATGGAAATGTTTTGCCCCTAATGCTTCTGCGAGATTGGCGAGGGGACACTTGGAACATGGAAATATGTTTCACCTGGACTGGAGTGCTTGCTCTCTGGGGGACGGGAGAGGTAAGGGAAGGAGAGGGAAAAATTTGGAACTCAAAATCTTACAGAGATGAAGGTTGAAAACTCCCTTTACATATAGCTGGAAACAATAAAATACTGTTGGAAAAGATAAACTATATGCCGGGGATGGCTAGGTGACACTGCGGTGGATAGAGCACTGGCCCTGGAAGCCTGAGGACCTCAGACACTTAGAAACTGTGTGATCCTGGAAAAGTCACTTCATCGGGATTGCCTCCAAAGTACAATAAAATAGATGCTGCCTAGTTGCAAAGATGTCGAAATACAAAGTAATCACAGGTGGGAGAATCTGGCTGATGATTCCACCGCTTTGGGGAACTTCCTGATGTGGAAACTCTCTCTGACAAAGCAGATTGGCAAGTGATCTTTAATCACGGTCTTGGAGAGGTACCTGAGGCTACTTACAAGTTAAGTGACTTGGTCAGGGTCACTCAGCTACAGATGTGTCAGACCCAAATGTGAACCTAGCTACATCCTATCGATTCCAAGGTTGTCCACTTACGCCATTTAATGTACGACTTCAGTATCTGAAGGGTCTTGAGGAATATGCCATTTCCCTTAGGGTCTCTGCTAAGAATCCCATATATTGTGCATTTTTGATGTAACAATAAGACATTTCCTATCCAATAGATACTTTCCATGAAAGTGAACAGAACACATTTACTAGCTGTGTGACCCTGAACAAATCACTTTGCCTCTCTTGGCCTCAGATTCCTCATCCAAAGGGGCAAATTCAATAATATACTTACAGGTCTTCGCAAACCCTCCATAATCATGAATCTAAATGATAGCTTTAGTCAGTAAACAAACAAACAAACCCAGCAAAGTACCTTCCATGACTCTAGCTTGCTCACTTCCTTCACTTAGATTCTGAGGCTGCCATGATCCTTTGTGAAGGTAATCCTGGGATCTCAAATACTCAGCCAGTGGAGCAAAAACTTTAACATATCCTTCCAAGCAAGAAGAGCTTAGAGTAGGGCCCCAAGCATGGACCACATGGACCAGCCGAGCTAAGCTGAGACATGCTCAGCACCGGATGGGTCACAGGGTGATGAGAGGAACTTTTCCACCCCAGCGGCCCCCATATACCAAGTTCTAAAAGGGCTACTATCCGCATTGGTTAAGGGAATGAAAGCCCCACACCAACGAAGTTATACACCTTTGAAATCCTGAAACAAGGAAAAAAGGGACTGATGTCTACTCTCTGTTGGGAAGACAACATTCTGGCTTTATAATGAGGAAGACTGTGATTTCAGTAAAGAAAAACACTGGGCTGGGTCTTAGGAGGTTCCTTCTTCAAAGCCAGGACTAAAATTAAGTGGTTTTAAGTAAGTCTTTCTAAGTCTCAATTTCTCCTCTATTATCCTCAACGAGCTTTACAATGTTTTTCAACTCTAAAATTCTTGGCTTTTAATATTCTACAATCTATTTCCATGTCTTCAGATAGGATTGTCAAGTTTTATTTATGGTGTAAATGTGGCCCAAGATTAAGGGAATTTTGGTAAAGCTCAAGACAGATTGTTCTGACCCCATTTCCTGACGTGATCTTGGCCACAAATCAATGGAACTTGGTTTCTGCAGTCTTTACCCAAGGAGGGCAGAGAAGTTCTTGAGCATTCCTTCCATCCAAGCCAGAAGATGACCTGCTCAGTGGATTTGGCTCTGTTTACCTTGGTTGCGTTGGAAGGAAGCAACTGAGGAAATGTGGGAGGAATCTGCAAGAATCTCCTACTTATTCAGCCACCGTGGCAAGTCGGAAAGGATCCCTTCTCCTAGATGCAGGTTCTTCCTTGAGTCTAGTTCATATTCTTTGTAAGGGTATGAAGCGGCCTGGGGAAAATTGACTTGTGCCATTGGATTTCTGCTCAAATCAAGGCAGGTAAGTGTCTGGCCTGTTCCTTTCTGAATTAATGTTCCAGAGAGCTCTTTTTGTGGTTGGTGGGAACTGTTTTTCTTGGGGGGGGAAAATCCCCAATAATAATGATAAGCAAATGTGAAATCTGGAGATGAAAAACTCTTTGGAGAAAGCTTTTCCATTCCCAATTGAATGTCTATTTGACAGCATTGCTGGAAGCAATGTAGCTAAGCTCTTCCTGTGTATATCCCAATGGGTCTGGAACCGGGGAGTAGTTTCCCGGAATTCCTGTTAACCTTCCCGCCCCTAAGAAAATCAGCCCCTCCAAAATAGCTTTGCAAGTTCAGCTGCAGGAGTCTTTTGCTTTCAGGTACTGGGGTTCAGTGTGGCAGATGCTCAGGTCAACAATTCATCCACCACAGCTGGACGGTCTCTTTAGCACATCGGATCCTGCTTAGCCCCAGGGCACCTATAAACTATTGGAGGAAACAATTTTCCAAAGGCCATGCTAATCACGGAGGAGTAGTGGAAGGTCTAGAGGAGTACTGACTCTCCTGGGTGGTCAGATCAGAGAGGAGAAGGGGGAAACTGATGACAATTTGGAAATCCTCGTTATAAGATGACTGTGGAGAGCCTGGGAAACTACCCATGCAACAATGAAAAGTCAGGCTGAATGATGGATTCAAGGGGGGACTCCACAGGCTCTGTGACAGAGGCATCATGTAGTCACACTGGCTAGAAAGGCTGCAGGGGAGCCAGGTAGATCTGGGCCTCTGTCGTATATTGACCGAGTCATCCTAGACAAGTCACTTAACCACCCAGTACCATAGGCAGCTAAGATTGTAAATTGCAGAAGAGGCACTGAACTGCATTGGTAGGGAATGTTTCCTCATCTGGGAATTCCCTCTACCTGGAAAACCACATGTTTAGCCCCTATTCTGATCCTTATCTAATATCGCTGAAATTACAGGAGGTATGAGATGCCCCTTAAGGGACATATGGTTTATTAGAGTTCTTGCTGGAGATGAAATTTGAACTTAAGGATATAAATTCATTTGTATTCCTAGGGAGAGGGGGGAATCATACCATATGTCATTAATGACTCTGCAAAGAGCTATGCATATTAAGACCATATGAAACCCCCTCCCCCAAAGCTGTGACCAAATTCAATCCGATGAAACATTTATTAAGTGCTTACTATGTGCAGGATACTGTCCTAGGTACTAGAGGCGTCACATGGGGCCTGCTCTCTAGAGCTTGCCACCTACTGGGGACACTGGATCCCAGAGTCAGGATTTTCTCTTTTTATTCAGTAAACAGCAGGGAACCAGTACAGTCTTTGAGAGGTGAGGGGGCGAGCAGAGTAGTCCATGGGAGTGGAAGCTCCTTAAGGCCTAGAACTGTTTCCTTTTTGCCTCTGTACTGAGAAGGCCCTTGATGAATGCGTGCTGAATTGACCAGCATGTGGATGAATTCATTTAGGGCAACGTGTGGGTCAGGGCATCTGGGCAAAGTGAAACGGACAAGTTTCAGAATCACACATTCTCCAGAATATCCGGAAGAATTCAAAGAAGCTGTTTCAGCTGTTGTGATTTCTTTGACTTGAGTCCAGTAATTATGGCTGAGCACTGCTGTTTTCTTTCACCTTCCTAAGTCTCTTTCAAGGAATTGGTTTTTCTCATCTGTGACCTACGAAACCGTTGTGTTTTTCTGCCTGACATTGGTTACGTCAAAATCAATGCTTTGTCTTCTATCCAAGTCGTAACCAGACAAGATCCCGCTTAGCTTCCCAGATCTTGCAGGTCCATTCAGGGTGGTATGGTAAGAGACAAGCTCAATGCTTTGTTGTTCAGCAGGGCCTCTGACCTTACATGGACTCTATGTAAAGACGGATGAAGAAGTCATTTTAAGCAACTGATCTGAAGAGAGAGAAACTGCAGGATCTTAATTTTTCTCCACCTGTCTACAGTTGAGAAGCCCATCTTGGTACCAAAGGATGCATATTCATTTCTCAGAGCCTATACCAATAATAACTGCTAGCATTTATATAGCACTTTGGTTTTTGCAAAGAACTTTACAAATATTTTCTCATTCGATTGTAATAACCACCCTCTAAGTGCTATTGCTGTCTTTTATTACACACTGGAGGAATCTGAGGCAAAGAGAGGTTAAATGACTTACCCAGGGTCACACAGCTAGGATGAGTCAGGATTTCAATTGGGCCTAATATTTTCTCTATTGTGTCACCTACCATAGGGCTTCCCGTGGAAAATCCTAAACCCTTAATACTTCAGAAAGACTTGCATGCATCCTGCTGCCTCAGTCTTTTTGAGTTGCTATGACCCCCAAAGTTCATACTACGGAGCACTTGACCTCCTGATGATAAGCGCTTCACTAAGTGAGGCCTTTGACAGCAGAAGGTGCCAGGCTTTGTTTGGAGCCTTTTTAGTTTTTTGGGCGCATCCTCGGAAGACCTTTGGAGAGCCCAGCGTTGTCCCCATGTCACAGAGAAGCATCCTTCTTGGATACCTTCCCCCACTTTGATGGTAGAAGAAGAATGATTTGAGGCAGCCAGGTGGCATTGCAATAGAGCAGCAGCCCCTGAGACTGGAAGACTACATTCAAACCCCGCTTTTTATCCATCCCAGCCATGTGGCTCTGAGCAGGTGATTTCACCTCTCTAAACACTACACTGCAGACAGGGTGCCAACCGGTATTACTAGAAGAAGTTTATTCATCGGGAGTTCCCTGTATCCATGAAATCATAGCTTCAGCCTCTATTCCTATCCCTGCTACAATTTACAACAGACTTTACACTCATTCCCCATGGTAACCCTGGAAGATAGAGAGAATTTTGTTTTGGCTTGCTGGGTTTTTGTTTTTTGGTAGTTTTAAAAGTATTTATTTTTAAAATTCTGAATTCTCAATTCTCTCCAATGGGACTCCATTTCCTCTTTTGTAAAAAGAGGGTGTTAAACTAGATGGCCTTTGAGGTCCCTTCTAGCCCTTGATGTGGAATCCAACAAAAGTAGGACCTGGGAGCTTACTTCAGGCAATTTACAGGGGAGAAGTTGCTGGGTACTTGGTTCGTGTTAGAGGGAAGGCAGTGAAGGGCTTTTCTCTCTAAGTCACTTATGGAAGTGTCAACTCAACTGAGTGATGGGCATATTGGTACTCAGGACCTCTGGGTATGGTCTCTTGCATCCTTGCCTTGGATAAATCAAGCCCTGTTGCAGAAATCTGGGTAAACAAACCTGAGTGTAGTTTAACCCGAGTCCACAGATGTGTTGCATGTGAGAATTGCAGTTTAACCTGAGTAAACATGTACCTGTATGTGTGAACTTTCATTCAACCTGAGTAAATAGGCTTTTGTGTTTGACCTGGTGAGTAGGCCTGTGGATGAGTAAACTGTTGTGACCACCGTGTACACTTTGTGAACTGTAGTTCAAACTTTAACTTGACCTCACCACTAGTTTGGACCTTATTTTGATCTTGGATGGATCTTGCGCCTACCCCCTTTGAACTCTTATCTCAGCCTGCCATGGCCCAGGGTAAGCAAACTTCCACCATCCCCCACGGGATCATGGCTGATCAAGCAAAGAGGGGATGAGGGGTACAGTGAGGGAGCTTTCAAACCCAATTTGTTCCATGTGTTCCAAGTATCGTTCATACCCGAGGTGCTATTACTGGCAGCCAGCAAAAATTTGACAGGTGCTATGGATGGATCCTAGTTTTGGAGCTGGAAAAGACCCTAAAGGCTTTCTAACTTCCCAAACTCCTTTGCTAGAGGTGTTGAAAGACCCCATAAACCCCGTGTATCCTGGGTGTTGTCCTGGCTGCTGCTCATGGTGGTCTGTGAAACAATCACTAGCTCTCATGCCAAGAGGTCCTGGCAGTCTAATCTGAACTTGATGGATTCCAAAGGGCTATTTTTTTATCCCCCCTTTTGTATCCCATTATTAATCTCCTTATTTTCCTACAAGGTAAGAGAAATTTCTATACCCATATTGTATGTGTATGTTATTTCTTCTCTGAATCAGTTTTAATGAGAATTAAGTTTACTAATTCCCCCTCTCCTTCCCCTATTCTCTTCCACTATAAAATCTCCTTTTTGCACCATTTTACTTTTCCCTTTCCCTTTCTCACACCCCTTAATTTCATTTTTATTATTAAAGCTTTTTTTATTCTGAAAACATATGCATAATTTTCAATATTCATCCTTGCAAAACCTTGTGTTCCATTTTTTTTCCCATTTCTTTCCCCCACCCCCTTCCCTAGATGGCAAGTAATCCAGTACATACATTGAACATGTACAATTTTTCTATACTTATTTCCACAATTATCATGTTGCACAAGAAAAATCAGATCAAAAAGGGAAAAAAATGTAATGCTGGAGAAACTGAGGCAAGATAGAAATGAGAGAGTTTTTTTGAAAAGGAGAGATTTACTGGGACCAAATGGATCCATTGTTTGGTCCCAAGGCTGAATGAGACTATTATCTCTAAGAATCCAGCCCAAAGGGCTATTCTGAGAAAACCATCCACCCACCATTGCAAGTCATTGAGCAGCAGGCCAGAGACCAGAGCAAGGGATGGGGATGGCCTCTGCACGCCCATGTCCTTGACCCTACATTCTCTGGGCCTGAGGTGAGTTGGGATAGTAAACATAAGAAGCTCTGTTCTCAAAGCTGTCATATCAAATCACAAATGTATAGTGAGTGCTTAATTGTGCCAGCCAGCTAATGGCAGCCACTGGCCTCGGCACTGGGAATGCAAAGAAAGGCAAAAGCACAGCCCCTAAATCCTATAACAGGACAGACACTGACCCCTTTGGAATAGGGAAGGTACTAACAAGTGGGGGAGGAGGGACGGTCGGGAAAGGTTTCACACAGATCTTTGAAGGGAGATGGACATTTCAAGCTTGTGGTAACAGAAAGGGAGGCAGAGGATTCCTTCAGATCCTACATCTGATACTTCCTTTGGCAAATCATCTCATCTTCTTGGGATGTAAAATGAGATCGTTGGACAAGATGGTCTCCAAGGTCCTTCAAGTTCTCAAGTTATCATCCTAGGAGAAGGTGGGGAGGGAGAGTGTTCCCAGCAAAGAGGACAGTCGGTGCAAAAGCATGAAGATGAGAGAAGGAGCGTTGAGGGGGTGATACCATGTAGGCTAGTATAGTTGAACGACCATTGTGGAGGATAGTGTACATACAATAAAGCTGCAAAGGTTGGGCTGGGCCATATTTTGATGAGTCTTAAGCCAAAAGGAGGAGGCAGTAATTGCTAGGAAAGGCAATGGGAAGCAACTAGAGTTTCTAATGGGCCAGTGAATCAGATGTGTGATTTAGGGGAATCGCTTTGGAGCAGAAGAGAGACTGGAGTAGGGAGAGGCCAGGAGCCCAATTGGGGGTCTATGGTAATAGTGTCATTTCAAGGTGATAAGGGCCTGAAGCAGGGCAATCATTTTTGTTAGTAGGGAAACGGACAAGATGAAAGAAATGTCAGTCATCCACTGTTTGTTAAGAGTTTACTTCCGGCCAGGAAAGTGGAGAATACAACACTTGTCCTCAAGGAACTGATGTTTTCATATTGCTGAGATGGCAGCAGCAAGATTGAATATCTGGGTGAGTGTGAGAGAGAATTCAAGAGCGACACTGAGACTGGGAGGATGATGCAGAAGGGAAGTACGGAAGAAGGGGCAAGGGTATTGAATAGCATGGCGGCTGTCTTTAGGAAGGTGAAATCCGCAAAGGATTCCAAGTCAAATCAGCAAACATGTATTGAGTGCCTACTGCACACCGACACCGTGCCAAGCATTGGGTGAAGGAACACTGGAAAGCTAGGAGGGGCTGTTACCATGGGCTTTAAAAGCCTATGAGAAGAGTCGACATTTGCTCTTGAAGCGACCTGGAAGCCACTGGAGTTTCTTGAAGGGGGTTGGGGGTGGGGAGTAACATGGTCAGACCTGCACTTTGGGGAGATCAGTTGACTAGATGCGGGGAGGGACTCCAGAAAGGAGAGGGAAGTCAGCCGGCAAGCTGTTGCAATAGTCTAGGCGTGAGACCATTGAGAGCCTGCACCAGGGTGGGGGCAATGTCAGAGGACGGAATCTAGAATCGACATGATTTGCAACAGACTGGACATAGGGAATGGGGTGAGAAAGAGTGGGGAGTAGAGGACGATACCTAGGTTGTAAGCTTGAGTGATAGGGAACGATGGTCACAGGGAAGGAAGGGACGGTGGGGTTTAGTGGACTGCCGATCACTACAGGAGATGTGGCAACCCCCCAAAACCTTTTGGGGCTGCATTGAGAGGGCTATAACTCCAAGAATGTGAAGGTGATGGCAAGCCCCACGGGTGGCTGCCCTCTTAGATCATACCCAGAGTACTGTGCCCATTCTAACAGGTGATGCAGGGTGGCTCTTATTGGTTTATTAAAGCTCAGGATCGCACAAAGCCTTCTGGGATAGCCTGTATTTCTGGGCACTCACTGAATCTGCCTCTGTTTCCAAATCTCTCAGGATTAATAGCTCACAAACAGCCCTTTCCCCTTCACTTGGCTCTCTGAGCCTGCCAGCAAGCCTGGGAGTTAGAACATCAATGAGGAGAGCATGAAATACTGGGAAAGCATGGGATTTGGAGTCAGGGAACCTGGTTCTGGCTCCTGTATGACCTTGAACAAGTCACTTCCTTTTGCCCAAACTTTGAAGAAACTTTCACTGATTAAAAAAAAAGGGGGGGATTGATTTTTAAGGTTCATCCCAGCCCCAAAACTTCATGGAATTGGTTCTATTTTATGGATGAGGAAATGGAAGTAGCAAGCCAAGTTTTCATGACAAGTGACTGACGGGACTGGAAGTCAGCTATGTGATGGGGGGGAGGGCAGGCCGTCTTCTCTATGAGTTTGAGGATGGAGGACAAGGGAAACTGGGGCAGTCCCGGAACTAAAGAACAATGGCGACGTTAGCGTTGGAGGAAAATCCCCCCAAGGAAGCCAGCCTCTGACTGCCTGGAATCGCCCTCCAGTCCTGTCACCCTCAGTGTTAGAGAGGAGCCCGAGGCACTGAGACGCCAGCTTCTCTGCCTGGGGCCACACAGGGTGAAGAGGCTGCGGCAGAGCAGTAGAGCCCAGCCTCCGAGGCCAGCCTCGCTGTCTCCCGTCCCTCGGTGGCCATCTCTGTCGCTTCAGTGGGCCGGGGAGCGGGCGCCCCGGTTAGCACGGCGGCCTCTCGGGCCAGCGTCCTGGGCCGGACCGAAGGGATCTCTCGGCTCTGGCCATCGTCTCCCTCACTCTCCATTCCAGCCCTTCGGGACTTCTATGGGCCCGCTGAAGGCTGGTTCTCGGGGACTTTCAGCCCACCTGCCCCCCCATTCTCCAAGGACGCCGGCCCAGCGGATTGCGGGCGGAAAAGTGAGCTCGGCTGCCGGGCAGGCAGCGGAGGTAAGCCGGCTTTTCGCTTTTGCCCGAGCCCGCCACGTCTTCAAGAAAGAATTGTCTTGGAGCCGAAATTCGTTTTGCAATGTGATTCCCACTGTCTTTACCACCCTCTCCCCTCCCCCCGTCTTCGCCATCAGCTTTCGGGGGGTGGGGTGGGGGTGGCGGGAAGGACTTGTGTCCAGCCTCGCTCAACGTCCCCCAGTGCCGGCCTCCACGAGCCGCAATGCAGCACGAAAGGGCGTCCCGGACCCTCAAATAGTAGCAGTGACCTCGCAAACCAGGTCTCCTCCCGCCAAGCGGAGGGGCCAACAAGTAATTTCCCGAGGAATTCCGGCAGCGTGGGACAATCTAGAGAGCTGTTCACCCTCCGAGGATTCTGGGCCGGAGATCCGGGGCCTGCCAGCTCAGCCAAGTCCGAGCCGAAGAAAATGGCCCGGGACGAACCTTTAAGGCGCCCCGTTAAGAGCTAGTTCTTGTCACTCACTCGGTAGAGAGTTTGAGGGGAGCCGATCCAGGTGGGAGCAGCTCCAGCTCCTCCCAGGCCAGACCCCGAAGGGAAGCCAGCCCCGGGCCCTCTCCCGCTTTTCCTTTCCAACGGGGTCCCCGCTGGAGCCACGCGGACTTCCAAGCTGGTTCCCATTTCGCCTGCGGGAACTGGAGGGATTTGTGTTTTCCAGGAAAACAAAAAACGGGCGCGAAGCAGAAAGCCGGGGCTTTTTTTTTTGGGGGGGGTGATTTTTTTTTTTATGCCTCTAGAAGAGAACAGCTCTGGAGGGTTTATACTGGCGGCCAGGGCTCGGGGAGGTGGACAACCGCGATGTCCTCACGGGAGCTCCTTGGGCCCGCCGCTCAGAGGCCTTTCCTGCGCGGCCCGGACGCGAGGGACTTGAAGCGCCAGACGCGGCTGGGGAAGCGAGACCCCGGCTTAGTGCGGCCTAATTGGCAGAAAGCGTCAGCAATTTGTGCAGTGGCCCAACTAGATATCCTGTAAGAGATACAGGATCTGCCTTTCTCCTTAACTCAAGCCATCTGCCGGGAGGCCGGCGGGAGCCCTCCGGGAGCCCTCCTCCCTTCCCGAACAGGCCGGGGCCGTCCGCGGCAGGAAGGCCCCCCGGATTCTGCTTTGAAGGGAGGGGCCTCCATTGGGGGGAATCTAGCACAGTGTTAACCGCGGGCTTCGGAGGGAGTAAAAAGTGTGTTTCTCCGATCTAGAAGCTACAGCGAGAAAACTGAACGTTTGGCATAAATCTTGTGTTGATTCTGGGCAAGCCCGGTCCCCTCTCTACGGCCTTCAGTTTTCCTCCTCTGTAAAATGGGGAGAGAAATACTGGCACGGCATCGTAGAGGGAGAAGCGGTTCTTAAACCTTAAAGATTGAGGAAGAAGTGGTTAAGCGTAGAGATCGTATGGGGGGAGGGGGGATGGAGGAGGAGGGAGTGGATAGAAAAGCAAACTTGGAAGTCAAAAAGACTTGGCTTACTGCGGAGCACCTTGCCCCTGGCCAGATCACTTAACATATCTTAACAAATCTCTTGAGATTGAAAGTTAGGGACCAGTTAGTTGCCGATCTGCCGGTACTTAAGAGTCTTCAGCAGAGTTCCTTACACATACCAAATCCGAGTCTGAACCAAAAGAAAAAAATCATCATCATAGTAACATGATGATCTCCTAAGATTTCTAGAAATAGGGAATAATTCCTGGAGTTTAAAATCCACAGGCTACAAAATAACTTTTATCTGTCGGCTAAAGGGACTCACGGCCCCCTTTTCTAGAGGGCAAAACAGGAAAGACCCCATTCCCCTCCGAATCTTAACTTGGCTTAACGTTGTATTTTTGCCTCAAGTCAATAGTCCGTTGGAAGGGAACACATAAAAGGGATCTTTTCAGCAAGGAGGAGAGACAGAGGAAAAGAGGGAAGGAAATAGAAAGGGAGAGGGGAAGGGGGAGGATAGAGATGAGAGCGAGAGAGAAAAAGAGGGTGAGAAAGAGAAAACAAAAGCTAGAGAAAGAGTGACAGTTTTCCTTTAAGAAAGGAAGGAGAACATGGAAAGAGAAGCAGGAGGCTGAATGCTCTGGAGCCCCTTGCAGGACCCGAGTGCTGAGACACGAAGACAAAAATCTGTTTCTGTTCCTCGTTTCATGTCGGGAAATGTGTTTCCTGTTGTAATTGGGGCTGTTCACTTTTGGTGATATTTAAGACTTCGCAGAATAAGCAGGCTGGATGTTTGGTTAACCGTGAAGGAAATGGTTCTTGATCAGACAGGCAATTACCGCCCTCCGCCCCAAATCTGATCACTTCCCAAGGAAAACAAAGACATTTGTAGCTATTTTTTTCTACTTCAGTAATGCGCGGGGCAATTATTTATGAATGAATGAGGGTTTCTGTGCCCTGGAGAGAAAGATACACAACCCGCTGGGAAGGAGAGAGCAAGCTAGTTCAAGCAGTGCAGAGAAAGTGCGCGTGGAAGAGTGACTTCCATACTGTGACCCAATGCTTTCTCGGGGAGGTCTTTGGAAGGATTCCCCCCACTCGGAAGGGGCAACTTGAAGTGAGAGGGAGAAGCGAAAGAACTCTGGGAGATGAGTGTGAACCACTACATAGAATTCCCAGTCCCTCTATTTTTGTCCGCCTGCATTTTGGATTTCCTTCACAGGCTAATTGTACACTGTTTCACAGTCCGATTCTTTTCGTACAGCATGTATACATATATTGTATTTAACTTATACTTTAACATAGTTAACATGTATTGGTCAACCTGCCATCTCGGGGAGGGGGTGGGGAGAAGGAGGGGAAAAATTAGAACAAAAGGTTTGGCAATTGTCAATGTTGTAAAATTACCTATGCATATATCATATATTAAAAAAAAAAAAACTAAGAGGGAGGAAGAGAATCTACAGTAAATCGGCTGGAGAGGGGCTCTGGGGATCAGAGAGGTCAACCCCCTCATTTTACAAAAGGGGAAACTGAGACCGGAGCGGGAAAATTCTTGCCCACAGTTACGCAAGGCAGTACGTGGTATATAGTCAGAACCCGAGGCCAAATCCATCTCTCTCCTTCTTCCTTTCACCTCTCTCTCCCTCTCCCCCCTTCTCCAGTTTTTCAAAGACTAGACAGAGTCTACTGGGGAGTCTAGACCCCGCCCTAGTCCAGAGTCTGTTAAACTGAAGAGTGGAACTAGGTCGGGGGCGAGCGGGCCTCTGTAGTAGGCGCCTGAAGGTGCAAGGGGTGGACCTGCATCCCAGAGTCCTCCTCGAGGTCACCTCTGACCCGCACCGGGCGTCGACGTGCTACGAGGGAGCACGTAGAGCCTCGGCCCAGTGGGCCTGGAGGAAAGACAGGCCGCCCCTGCAGGGGGTGGGACCGGCCTGTGCGCAGCTGCAGTCACCTCCAGGCTGGCCGGTAGCTTTCTGGCGGTTTACTGCACTGCGTCCGAAGCCGCCGCCGCCGCTACGGCTTTCCCTTCTCTGAAGTTGCCCCAGGCTCAGGGCTCCATTCCTCCGTTTCTGGTTGGGCCCGGACAAAGCCTTCCCCACACACGCGTGTCCCTCTCCTCACCCGGCCCGCTTGGCTTCTTTCAGCACCCTGTTGCAGGTCTCCGGGACTTGTGGTGCCTTGACCATTTCCCTTCAGGTCCCGAGGCCTACTTGCCACCTCCCCGCTTCTTGAGCCTAGGGAGGCCGGGCCCCAGAAACTTCCCCGGGCGGCTGCAGCCGCCCCCAGGGCCCCTCGGCGGCCGGGGCCTGGGGCCGGGGCAAAGGCTGAGGCCCTCGGGGCCTGCTGACCTTCTCCCCTAGATCCGCAGACCTGGCCCTGGGAGGGGTCCCCGGACCAGCCCCGGGGGGCCTCGAGGGGAAAACTGAGGCGCTGGGAGGAGCTCCACGTGACTCGACTAAACTAGTAAATGGCCGAGCCGGGATAGTAGCGCCCGCGGGGCCTGGGAGCCTGGAGCAGCAGGAGCAGACGGGCACGAGGGCCCAGGACTCCGGGACGAAGGCCGAGCTAGTCGAGGCAGGGCCGGCGGGAGAGGAAGCAGATAATCTCTTCAGCCGCTGGGCATTATGGGAGAGGAGGCGACCGAAGCACGTCGTCAAACCTCCCGCGCTGGTCTCTTTGGGGTTCGCCCCGCAGTGCTCTGCCCCTCTGTAGCACCTCTTCCCGCGCCCCCGAGTTGCAGTGGAGAAGCCCCCTCCCTCCTCTCCCCATCTAGGCTGCCACCCCGCGGAGTGGGAGTTGCGCCCCGGCGCTCCGTGCTCTGGGCCTTTTCCTTGGCCCTTTGGGCAGTCCCTTTCCTCCCCCGGCCCCCCTCCTCCCGCACTCAGCGACACACACTCACTGCTCACCTCGTCTCGGGACAACAGCGGAGACTCGGGTGCTTTGTAAGTATTTTCGGTCGTTTTTCTCAATACCTCGAGTTCAAATAAAATGAAAAGCCCCCAGAGAACCGCCTAGAAGAGTTTTAAGTGAGGGCTTATTTCCCATTGATTTGAATGGAATGCATTAGTACCAGTTATTGTAGCAGTTAGCATTGATATAGCGCCTTAAAGTTTGTAAAGCACTTAACTTGCAGTAGCATCTCAGAAGAGAATTATTAGCCAGATTATGAGACCCTTTCTTCCTCGCTGAGTGGTCTTCTAATCGCGTCCATTGTAAGCCCTAGTTTCTAAGATACATAGTGGCCCGGTCGGCCTAATGTATGAAGCCCCGAGGGGCTGACCGAAGTGGCTTTGCGATTTGAACAAGAATAACATTTATGTAGCATCTGCAGGTTTGCAGCGAGCTTTACATATTCTCATTTGTTTACAAACTATGACCACATTTTTGGGTTGGGAGAGGTGTTTATATTTTAGATTATGCTGACTCCATGGGAATGCTGGTGTTTTCTCCCTAAAAGGAATTCCACCTTGGAAGAGATTGTTTTGAAACAACCAGAAAGATCTCACTTCACGAGTTAGTGAAGGCTTTTTAACCTAAAGGGCCTAACGGAATAAAATTCATGGGCTAGTGAAAATGAAGGACCTGTAGGGTAGAAGTAGGAAATGGAAATGGACTTTGGGACTGCACAGTTCCCTGTAACAACCCCTCCCCCTTTATTTTTTTTTCCACTTTGAAAGATCCCATGGTTTCCAAGTATTTCTTTCCTTTAATTAAAACCTTTATATTTCTTTTTAAAATTCAATTTATTATCCGCTATACCATCTCGGCACACTAAAATGTTCGAGTCAATTTTTAAGTGCAAACAGTTCCAAGGATGTAATTCTATATTCCAGATTACTCAATTTGTTTTTATATTTGAATGCTGGATCTATATTGATGAAAAACACTGCGAGGAAAAATGGCAGATCTGGTGTTTGGGAGCCATCAACGCAACTGATTTAAATTGCCTTGCTGATCCAGTTGATTGGGCAGAGATCAGTCATGAAGACAGCTGGGAAGAAAAAGGAAAGGCCTTGACCAAGAGCCAGTTAACTTAAGCTATTAAAAGATGCAGACACATGTAGCCACAGACTTTATCATAACCCATAGTGTGGCCATAGGATTTGGGAACTGGGCAGGAGAGGAGATTTCTTGTGACTGATTTAAATTCTTTTTATATAAAATAGGCTTAAATTCTTGTGAATATTTTAGACATCTGGACACCTAAAGAGGTGGCCTTCTTTCAGAGTATTTAGTCCCGAAGGTATCAGGACTCTTTACTCCTAAGGATCAACTTAGGAGGATAGTTGATAGTCATGTTAAAAATATGACTGCTCTAAATTATACTTGCTACTTTTCTTGGTTTTATATCTTTCTTTGACTCACCTATTTCCTGTTGTTCAGTTTAATTGGTTTTATTAGTTTGATTTTATTTGCATAATTGTGTTCATCATTGAAAACAAAGACTGCAGGGTCTTTTCATTATCAAATCCTAATGTCATTCTTCTGTTATAGTTTCAAATCCAAAAATTTAGATTTTTTTTCTTTTTCTCCCTTTTCTTTTTTTATTCTGCTGTCTTCATTTTCTTTCTCCCTCCCTCCCTCTTTCTTTTTCTTCCTCCCTCCCTCCCTCTTTCTTTTTCTTCTTTCCTTACACCTGGCTGTGTGTCTGTCTGTCTGTTTCTCTCTCTCTCTCTCTCTCTCTCTCTCTCTCTCTCTCTCTCTCTCTCTCTCTCTCTCTCTCTCTCTCTCTCTTTTCTTTTCTTTTCTTTTCTTTTCTTTTCTTTTCTTTTCTTTTCTTTTCTTTTCTTTTCTTTTCTTTCTCCTCTCTCTCTCCTTTTCCTAGAAGAGCAATTAAAACACATAGGGAACAAATGTGGCTGCAATTACTGTGGCATACGCTCACAATTTCCTAGTAAGGTGAACTCAAGGTTCCTTCCACTGCCGCATTCACAAGTGACTTTTTCTCTTCTTCTGGAACCTGATAGAACCCAGCTGAGGGCATTAAGTTTACACTTTTATCTCCTCTGGGATGACATATTAATAAAAAGTATGTCAAGTAATCCTTTATTTCCTTTTTTTGCGCCACTTTCTGAAACTTGGATGAGGATCAACCAAACTGTTTGAATTTCTTAGGGTGAAAACCGAAAAAGAAAACAAAATCATGATTGGGATGATATAATCAGGAACACTTTAGAAGTCAATGTCATTTTCTATGTTGGCCTAAACCATAGTTTAGCATGTTGAATTAGGGGATTGGTGAGGGAGGGGAATTCGCCATTCTAGATTGACTTGGTTCATTACTAAACGAAAAAGTTTTTTATGTTCCAAGAAATTAGTTTGTGCTCTGGTCAAGTTAGAAGAAATAATTTATAACAGCCTTAATTATGTTATTTTTAAATGTGATGCTGTACATTTTTGGGAAGAATTTCATCTTCATAGGTGATATAAAAATGAGCAGTACTTTAAATGCTGTTGATGTGTCTGTCAAAGCAAGAATGACTCACTTCAAACTGGCACTGAAAAGCAAAGCTAAGCAATGGAGTCTTCCTGGAAAAGATAAACCTTGCATTAAACACAAACCTGGCAGCTAGATTTCATGGAATGGTTCAGATGTACAAATCACCTGTATTCAATTTGGCAACTAATAGTTCTATCTATTAAATTTCTATCTGCTTTATCCAGCCATTACTTTCTACAGGGCTACAGTTATGAACTCGATAGTTACATATTTGCAGTTACCAAATGGCCTGCCACAAGTCATTCCACATTGGAGCAGTTGTTTATAATAGAGATCCCAAGTCATTTGATTTAGGCCATCTTATTCTTGCTTTGAGAATTGTCATTAGAAAAAAAGGAGGGGGGAGGGCAACATAGTTGCAGATTCTTCATTAGGAAAAATTATTTTCTTCACATCTAGTTTTTATTAATGTAAAATTCATTTCTGAGATGAATCAAATTTTAACAACAGAAACTGGTTGAAATTCAACTTCAACCTGTATTTAACCAGTATCTTCCAAAGTGGAATCCATTGAAATATACAATGAAAGCCGTGTAGGGTTATAATTTTATGTGATTATGTCCTTCCTTTCCTTTTTCCCATGGCATTCCATCAGAGATCATGAGTGTTTTTTTTTTTTTTCTTCAGCTTAGCATGTGAATGTTGTATAAACACGGGCAGAGAGGAATCTGCATTGTATTGAGCTATTTGTAGTAATGAATTTTCTTGTAACCAGATCCACAGAATATTATCACCAAGAGTTAGCAGCTGGTGCTTAGAAATATTTCCAGGATAATGACTTGGTTGTACTAGCCTTCTCTAAAGCACTGATTTCAAGATTCATGTCTCTAGAACTTATCACAGTGGAGTTAGCCACTGAAGGGTCAAGGAAAAAATGAGTTTCATGGAGCTGCTTTGCCTTGGCGATCATAAATGCAAGGATCCTGCCTTCCTGTCAACTTTATATAAGCTTAGGGGAATTACTCTACTATCGATAGTCAAAATGTCTCTTCCTCCCATGGTTCTGCAGCCTGCTGTGTTCCAGCTGTCCACCTGGTATCTGATTCTATGAGGAGGAAGGCACATTTCCTTTGAGTCAAAACACGACACTTTGACGTACCCAGAGGAAAGGTATATATCTGGGAGGGGGGGATGTGTGTGTGTATGTGTGTATGTATGTGTATGTCCGTGATTAATGATATCAGGACTAGAGTTGAAGTATTTGGAAACAGTATGCCTCAGTTAAAAAAGACACAACATGAGTAAAATATGAATGAGTTGCTGATTTGTATCAATAGATTTCAAATACAAACCCCTCTTAACCCTCCTACTGCCCCCCCAAAAGGACAGAATGTATACTATTGAAAGATTTTATTTTCCAAATTAAATGACCATGTAGCTAAGACAGGAGTCTGTCAGTTCTGTTAAAAGTTTATATTCTAAAATGTCAATGCCTAATAATCCATATACATATAAAGGTGCTTTGCAAACCCAGTATTTTGGAGAAATTCAGTTCTGTGATTTTTTTTTTAATTTAGAAATTAGTTAGGAAGAAAAATAGCATATGATTGACAGAGGGTTGCCCTTGATGTTGGGAAGACCTGGATTCAAATTCTGCCTCTGACGAGGAAAAAAAGTTTCCACCCAACCAGTTAATTCCACTAAGATGAAATCTTAGGGGCAGGCCAAAACCCAAAAAGTAATAGGGAACAAAAGTTACTGTACCAAGTACCTTCTTGTTGTCTAAGAGTTCATCCAAATGAATTAAGAACATGTACCGGTATTGACCAAAGAAGATACCGTTATACAATATAGTGTTAGTTTTAGGAGACAGTGTAACACAAATTTTTGAAGTAATTCATACTCTTTAATTTTTCTTTTGTATCCCTTTTCCCAACCCAGTGCATTATGCCCATGATGAATGTTTTTTGAATTGAATATTAAATGTTTATTCATAATTGATCAAATGCATTTTTTTTTAAAGAATTCAGTTCATTTTGAACCAGCTACACCCAGTGAAAGAACTCTGGGAAATGAGTATGAACCACTACATAGAATTCCCAATCCCTCTATTTTTGTCTGCCTGCATTTCTGATTTCCTTCACAGGCTAATTGTACACTGTTTCAAAGTCCGATTCTTTTTGGACAGCAAAACAACTGTTTGGACATGTATACATATGTTGTATTTAATTTATACTTTAACATATGTAACATGTATTGTCAACCTGCCATCTGGGGGGGGGGAAGGAGGGGAAAAATTAGAACAAAAGGTTTGGCAGTTGTCAATGTTGCAGAATTACCCATGCATATATCTGGTAAATAAAAACTATTAAAATATTTTTTAAAATTTAGAAAAATTTAAAAAAAAATTCAGTTCATTGTAATTTTTTTTTTGCTGAATTTAGAGCTGTTCTTAATTTAAAAAAGGGAAAAAAAAGAAAAAAAAGAAGAGGGGGGAAAACCCCAGTTTAAAAAAATGACAAACATGTCACAAAAGTCTGATCTTGTCTGCAATCTTCCATACCCGTAGTTCCTCATCACCTTTGCAACAAAGGAAGCAGGAGCTGCCTTCTCCTATGTCTCTTTCAGAGTCAAGCTTGGCCATTATAATTGTATTGTTGTCTTTTTTCATTTATGTTGTTGTCGTTATTGTTTATATTATTTTCTTGTATCAATGTTTGCGTTATTTTTCATAAAGTTTGTAAGTTGTCCCATGCCATATTAATCTTATTCATCTTTTGTTACAGTACAGTAATCTTACATTTCATTCATGTATTACAATTTGTTTATCCATTTTCCAATTGATGGGGCATCTGCTTGGTTTCTAATTCTTTGCTACCACAAAAAGTGATGCTATAAATATTTTCATTTCTGTGAAGCTTTACTGTTGTCATTGATTATGCTGGCAAATATGGCTGGGAGTGTGATCTCTGGGTCAAGTGTATGGATATTTCAGGCACTTTTCTTTGCATTTTTATTCGATTCTGTAAATATTTATTAATTGACTGCTGCAAAGTTTAGATAACTGGAGGGGCCCTGCCCTTATGAAGCTTACAGTCTTATAGGTGAAAGATTCAATTTGAATTTACAAGAAATTATAGTGTATTACACAAACACTTTTCAGAGCTGTCGTGGATCAGCACATACTTAGTCCTTTTACCATAGATACTTTGTGTGCATAAAATTTTATTTATTAACAAATTAAACAATTTAAATCATTTTTGAATAAGCCTTTTGAGCCACGTCTCAAAGATTAAGTAAACACAGGCAGAAAGCATCTAGTAGCTTATTCTGATTCTTATGAGATTGTTTTCCACCATGATCTCAAATGTCATGTCCCAAAGCAGAGCTTTAATTTCATTCCCCAGTTTATTTTTCCCATAATGAACTTTTATGAACCTCTGGTCTCATATTTATGTATAATATAAGTGTGGAACTGGAGCTCCTAAAAAAAAACCCAACCCCCCCCCAAACCAAGATTCAATCTGGAGTGAACTCTGCCCTGAAAAGTTGGTGGAGACCATGTGCTAATGTGCATAAAATGAAAACAGAGTTGGGAGCATTTCTCATCTTTCCTTCATGTTTAGGTTAATCCTTATCGGTGTGTCCCATCATCAAGGCAATCTTCTCATTGCCCATTTCCCAAACCTGCTCTTGGAAGGCAATTTTTTCTGAACTCATGAGGGTGCTGGGCATCCTTGGCATCATGAATACTGACATCAGACTGGTACTTTGTGGGGCCATTTATGAGTGCTTTTCCTTCTTTGTCATCTCATTTCTTTTTTCAAAACATAAAATTTGTTACTGATGAGTTCTTTCCTTTCACGTCTTTTTGAGATTTATAAGTCAGAAGAAGTCCCAAATTGGACTCCTGTGTCTTGACAAATCACGTCTACTTAACTGATGTTGTAGAAAATATTATGTTTCCTTGAGGAATTTGTGTTGGCCCCTTTTTGAAAGTGTATTATCTTAGCTGCCTAGCTTGGGCTGCTTAAACTTTTTTCACTTGTGACTCCTTTTTGCCTGAGAAATTTTTATGTGGCCCCAGGTATATAAAGTAGGTTTACAAATCAAATATTTACAGGTAATAAATCAATGGTAATCCCAAATCACCAAGGCATAGGTCACGAGAGCAGGTTGACTAATACTTACTTTGTCCCAAAGAACTGACATTTAGAGGGTGCTGACATGGCTTGCAATTCTTGGGTAGTGGATAGACAGCTGAGCCTAGTGCTGGGTTAGCCGGAATTTGCTTTGGCACGTGTGATCTCACTGATATGTGTATTCCCTGCAGTGGTACAGGTCACGGCCCATCTCTGTGTCTCCAACTTGTGTGATCCTTGTCCACATCTTCCTGTGAATCTTCCCCAGTGTGGGCCATGGGAGGGGTTCAAGTAGTCCTTAACTTAGCCTTGGCTTTTGCCATGTAACAGGTCTGCCTGATACATTTCTTCGATAACTTTCTTTACATTGCAAATTCATTGCTTGTAATACGTTGTAATTGGCTGACATCCACATGTGTATCTTCATTGACTTTTGGCTGGTTCTTGACTTTGGTTCTTTGGAGACCATGGTGTTTCATGATTTGGAGCCATCCAGCAGCACTGGAAGAATGTTGGTATTTAAAAGATGAGCTTTTGTTTCAGGAAGAAATTTGGATTCATTCATAGTACTTCACAGTTTTCCAAAGGTGATCCAGGCTCCTCTTCCTCTGATCAATTCTGGGCCCAGCTCATTGTCCAATGGCAGTCCAAGTTAGATGTGTGGTGTCATGTATGCATGCATACTTATATGTGTATGTATAAGCACACAGAGATGAAATTGCTCTATACGGTTGTCTCTTTAGCAGTTTACCATATGTGGAGCAGGAGGTATTCTCCATCCATTGGGTTTTTCCCATTTGAGTAATTAGATCACAAATTTTCAGGCAATTCTAATTTAGGAGGCTTTCCATTGATTTTTTTTTTGAAGCAGTTGGGGTTAAGTGACTTGCCCAGGGTCACACAACTAAGAAGTGTTAAGCATCTGAGGTCAGATTTGAACTCAGGTCCTCCTCACTTCAGGGCTGGTGCTCTATCTACTGTGCCACCTAACTGCCCTCCATAGATTCTTGATATATTTAGCACAGTGCCATCCATAAGCAAATGCACATCTTGAGGACCTTCTGCTATGTTTCCCCTTATTAGTGTGCAGGCTACTTGAGGACAGCAACTTTGACTTTGTATCTTTGTTTCTCCAGCACTGAACCTAGTGCTTTGTACATATTATGTGCTTGATAAATATTTGTTAAATCTCATTTACTAAAATATTTGATAGATACAGCATTGCACAGTAGGAATCTCTCTATTCCCTTGGACTCTTTTGATCTCCTGACTTTTGGCTGATCTGCCTCCCCTCCCTCAATAGTGACCATCATTGTGTACCCTTGGTTTCTTGAAGCAGTGTTGCTGAAGAAAGTACCGTAGTCTGCTGAGAGGTTATGCTCTCTTGCTCAATCTGTGGGTTGGCTGCTGCTCCTCCTTGGCTGTCCTGCTCTTTCCCTCCCATTCTGCCTCAGGCCCCACAGTCTCCTTTTCTATTCCCAGTTGTTTCCCTGACCCTGATACACGTGAGATCTTTCATCCTTCCTCTTCTTTGCACTATCCTGAGTTTTATTTGGGGAGTGGAAAGAGAACTGGATTGGAATCTCAACTCTGCAACTTACTTGCTTTGTGACCCAGGGTGAGCCATTTCTCTGAACCTCAGCTGTCTCATCTATAAAAGAAAGGTAAGAATAGCTTTTATTCTTGCAGTGAGTTTGTGAAGAAAGAGCATCACGTGCTTAAAGAGCTATGGAAATTTGTAGTATCCTTGCTTTCCTAAGGGACCTTGCTCATATGTATGGTTAGTACCTTTCCCTCCAGCTTTTTCTGTCTTCCATTCTACTTTCTTTCTCTCCAGCCTTTTACACACGCACACACATACAAATGCACACGACTCTGATGATGTTAGCTTGGGTGAGACCTTTGTCTTGGAATTGATGATATTCCCTTGAGAAGGGATGAAACATCACCTGGGTAGTACTTGGCCCATGGAGACCTCTTCAAGGAAGCTTGATAAACCAGGTTTATTTAGAGCAACTAGCCTTCACTCAGAACCTGAGCTGGATTTTAAAAGGGGCTGTAAAAGATGCAGAGAAGAGGAGGGATGGACTCAGCCCCCTGGAAGAGAACCTTCGGGGAAGCTCTGCCAAGAGATGCTGTGGCCCCACAGTTAGTAGCAGCAAAGCTATTAGGTACTCCTAGACCAACCAGGAGCTATAGGCTCTCAGGCTACCAGCAACAGGAATGGTAATGTGGCTGAAGACATCTTAAAACCAATCTTGTCCCCCCCACCCCCCCAGGAGCTCCTGGCCCAAACAAGAGCCAAGAGAAAAGCAGTGACAGAGAAACAATGTGGAAAATCATCTAAGAGTGGAAGCAATTGGGGCAGCCCAGAGCTTTTCATTGTGTTAACACAGACAGCAGAATGTCTAATTCCTTTCCTGCTTCAGGATACCATAATTTCCAGGTGAAGAACTTTTCAAGTGAAGACAATTTGAACAACCTTTTGGGGTATGGTGTGTGTGGGGCATGCCTCTTCAAGTGAAGGCACTTCAATTTTTCCAGTCATCTAGATTTCCAGTCTCTGTCATCCTGGACTCCTCGTTACCCCACATATCCAAACCACTGGCAGATCTCATGTCCACCTTCCCATCTCTTGCTTATGTCCCCTTTTTGTCCTGCTGTTCATCTACCACCAAGTACAGGCCCTCATCATCTGTCACATGGGCTGTTTCAGAATCTTTCTTTCTGGTATTCCCACCCTACCTCTCCAATCCATCCTCTGCTGAGCTAACAAAGTACAGAACTGACTGCATCATTCTCCAACTTAAAAATTGTTAATGGCTCCCTATTGCCTCTAGGATCAAAAATAACCTCCTCTAGGTTGGCTTTTAAAGGTCTTTAAGACCTGATATCACCCTATCTTTCTGGCCTCATATCGTACTCTTTTTCCCATATCCTGTGATTCATTCAAACTAACCTCTCTGTTCCTCACATAGAGCTGTTCATCTCTAGTGTCTGTGACTTCTCATTTTCCCTTTTCACTTCTACCTCCTAGAAATTCTTCTTTTTAAGAACTCAAAAACCACCTACTGCAGGATGCTGTTCCTGATTTCCAATCCCTCTTTCTCCCAGACAACCCTTATATTTATTCTGTTTTTATTTCCTTTATGTTTATTCTGTTTGTAGTTATAGATATGGTTATCTTCAAACAAACATTAAACAGGGATTGTCTTGGTTTTCTGTTTGTAGCCTGAGCACTTGGCTTGGGGTATGGCACATACCAAGTGCTTAATAAATGCATACTGATTGATTAAAGTATGGGTTTCATTACATAGCTTCTGGGACCCTTCCTCACATTTCAGAGGAACCTAATATTCAGAGGCCAGTGGTGGGTTACTCAGCTAAACACAGCTCTTTCACCTTCCAGCCTTAACGTTCCCTAATGTTTTAAATCAGCACTCTGTAATTTCTTCCTTCTGCCTACATCTGGCATACCTTTCCCACCTTACATTTTGATAGTGAGCAAACCAAAATGATCTGAAAGGTATCTGTTGTCATGAGAAATCACTCTCAGAATGTTTGACTAACGATCCGCACGTCTCTTAGAAATTTTGCTGTGTAGAGGGTCTGGATTTCCATTGTTTTACCACTGAGTATTTATAATACCTCTATGATACAATATCTTTATTGTAGTAAGTCTCAACAACTGAGAAAGGAAGATCTAGTTCATTGAGCCTCTCCCATCCAGATTTATTATTTATGTGTTTTTATTATTCTTTTAAAAATATTGCATTCCAAATTCTTTCCCTCCCTTCTACCCCCTCCACTCATTGAGAAGCAAGCTATGCGACATTAATTATACATGTGAAATTATGCAAAAATATGTTTCTTTATTATCCATATCACAAAATAGCAAGAAAAACCAAGTGAGAAAATTATACTTCAGTTTGTACTCAGAGTTATCAGTTCTCTGGAGATGAATTGCATTTTCCTCACCATGAATCCTTCAGTCTTGGACCGCTGTATTGATCAGAGTAGCCCAGTCATTTACAGTTGAATATCATTATAACATTGCTGTTACTGTGCTGTACAGTAGTGCATACAATGGTTTCCTGATTCTTCTCACTTCACTTTGCATCAGTTCATATAGGTCTTGACATGTTTTTTCTGAAACCACTCTTTTTGACATTTCTGATAGCACAATAGTATTTCATCCTAATCATATACCACACTTGTTCAGCCATTCCCCATTTGATGGACATCCCCATGACTTCCAGTTCTTTGACATAAGCTGCTATAAATATTTTTGTATATATGAGCACTCTTCCTTTTTCTTTGATCTCTTTGAGGAATGGACCTAGTAGTGGAATATAGTTTTATATAGTTATAGGTTACAGTTTTATAGTCATATGTGTCTAATTCCAAGTTGTTCTCCAGGATAGTTAGACCAGTTCAGAATTCCACCAACAGTTCATTGGTATACCTATTTTTTCTCATCCCCTCCAGCATTTGTCATTTCTGATAGATGGTATGTTAGAATTGTTTTAATTTTCATTCTCTAATCATTAGTGAATTAGAACATTTTTTTCATATGACTAAAAATAGCTTTTATCTCTTCTTCTGAAAATTGTCTATTCATATCCTTTGACCATGTATCAACTAGGGAATGGATTGTATTTTTATACATTTGACTTAGTTGCTTATGTATTTGAGGAATGAGGCCTTTAATCTGAGAAATTTGCTTAAAATTTTTTTGATATTGCTTAATTGTCTCTGGTACCTTTTATCGAAGCATCATTTCCCTGATTATCTGTTTTAATTAGGACTATTTTTGTTTTTCTTTTGTTTGGAGTAGTGCTTAGATTCTCCCTTGTATCCTTCTCCTTTCCCCTATCCCTCCTAGAGAGTCATTCCTGATAATATTTTACAAAGAAGAATAGAAGAAAAATCCAGCAATTCTGATAATGTTGAAAGAAATCTGACAGTGTATGCAGTTTTTCATACCCGCGGACCCTTTCTATCTCTACCCCTCACCTTTTCAAAAGAGTGTAGAGGTAGTTATTTTTTCATGTCTCTTTTTAAAGGCTAAGCTTGTTCTTTGTAATTTTGGACCATTTGGTTTCATTTGTCTTGTGGCCATTGTTCTTTCCCATGTGCATAATTGTAGTCATTAGGTTCATTGTTTTCCTGGTTTTGCTTATTTTACTTTGAATCAATTCATATAAGTCCTAGTGTACTTTTGTGTTTATTTTGTTTCTAAGTAATATTTCATTACATAAATGTATCATAATTTGTTGATCCATTCCCTAATTGATGGGACACTTATTTTGTTTCTAGTTCTTTGCTACTATAAGTTTTGGTGTATATGAAGTCTTTTTTGGGAGGGTGGTCATTAATGACCTCCTTGGAATGTGAGCCTTGACAGTGGATTCTCTGGGTCCTAAGGTATATACATTTCAGTCACTTGATATGCATAATGCCAAATTGCTTTCCAGAGTAGTTTCATCAATTTACAACTCTAAAAACAATGCATTAATGTGCCCATATTTCCACAACTCCTTCAACACTGATTATTTCTGTTTTTGTTATCTTTGCCAGTTTTCTGGGTATGCTGTCAAACCTCAAGGTTGTTTTGTTGTAATACATTTTTCTTCTTACTAGTGATTTGGAGTTTTCTTTCATATGGCTGGTAATATTTTGCAATTTTTGGAGGACTATTCATATTGTAACTTAATTTTTACTGGAGGGATACCATATGGAAACAGATAAATAATTACAAGTTATATGCAAAATGTATACCCACTGATTTGTAGTGGGGCTAAAAAAGGAACTTAGAAAAGACTTTACCAAGGTGGTGATTTGAACTGACCTTTGAAAGAGAAAGACAGATTATTCTGGTTAATTTGGAGGAGGGGCTGGGGGTAAGACAGCCAGAATCACAAATTTGGAAGGATCCCCAAAGCTATGTATGACCCACAAGTGAGAGGAACCTGCACTATAGTATATTCAACAACAGAAGAATCCTCCTCCCCTTGAAATGACAGATTCCAGTTTTGGACAGAAGCTTTTTCTGGAACTGAACCCAATTTTCCTTCTCTGAAACTTCCACCTGTTACTCTGGCTTCTACCTTCTGGGACCAGCCAGAACAAATCTAATCTCTCTTCCACATGACAGTCTGTCAAATATTTGAAAACAGTTCTTGTGTTCCCCTTGAGACGTCTCTTCTCCAGGCTGAAAATGATTAGTTTCAAATGATCCTCATATGGCCTGGACTCAAGTCCCTTTACTACACAGGTTTCCTTGCTCTGAAAACTATCCAGCTCATCAATGTCCTTCTTAAATAGTGGTGCTCACAATTGAGCCAAGGTGAGAAGGGTTGAGTGAGTAGCCCATGAGGTAGTAGACTTCAGAGGTAGGATTTAAAGCTATTTCCTCAAATTCCAGAGCCAGTGATCTTGCCACTTTTCCATTTTGCCCTCCAAATTACTAGATGCTAGTAGATGCTACTCTGGCTAGAAAGGATCTTAGGGTCCATTTAGTTCAATCTCCTCCTTTTACAGAAGAGGGAAACTGAAAGCCCCAAAGGAAGTGAGTTGATTAAGATCAAGGAAATGGGGCTTCTCTTTTAGAATTCTTTGGTAATAATTGTTGCCATTCGTGCCCATTGGTACTGCTGTTCCTGCCTACGGTGAGCATCTCCATTGCCCTTTGTGGGGTCCTTAACCCCAGTTTTTCACACAGTAGTATTCCATGAATCATAATCATATATCACTGGAAGAATATTGGTGCTAAAAAAATGAGTTGTCTTTATTTATTCATTTATCACAGACTATTCTCATTCGTGGGGCTCAGACTGTTGGATTCCGTGGGCCTCTGGGGAGGAGAAAATGCTATCCAGGGTATCATATTCTCACTCAAAGTGAGGGCAGGCTGGAATTTTGGCACGTTTCTCACAAGGTTGTGATGTGTTCCTAATTAATTTCTTCTAGCAGCGGACTATCCTTTATCGACTCATCGGTTTTAGTTTTATGATGATTTTCTATTGCAATAAGAGTTGAGATTAGAGCAAATGCAAGTTTTCCCAAGGTTGAGGGGAAGAGTCTGCATTTCCAGCAAGCATTGATTGTACCTTCTTAATTATTAAAGAATATGTAATAATAGAGAAATTTCAGAGCCACTAAATTGAGAGAAACCCCTCTAGATGACAATTCACATATTCCTTGCAGTTCTGTTAGCCCGAGAATGGTAGGAACAGGTTACAAGGAAGGGAATGTTAACACCTGAGAGTGAAATTACAATCCATGAAAAGGAAAAAAAAGTTATATAGCCCACTTTATTTTCTTTCATGCCTGCTAAAACGCACATGTATGTGCAATACACACATAGTCCCACCCAGCTGTCATCCAGTGAAAATCAGATGGTGAAACAGGAAAGCATTTTAAATTGATTGCATTACTGCAGCCAAAGAAAAGCATAAAAATGGGTCATTTCCCAGGCTATTCTGGCAAAATAATTTGTACTCTTAAATTATTTAGCTAATGGAATCAAACTTTTGCTTAATTTCTCCTGGCTGTCTCTATAAGATCCTAGAAGTATAGAGTGCTAGAATTAGAATCCCAAGATCCAAATGCCAGTTTTGTTATTTACTTGTGTGACCAGGTAAGTTCCTTTCTCTGTGTGTGCTTTGGTTTTCTCATCTGCAAAACGAGAGAGGTCCCTTCTCTAATGTCCCTTCTAGTTCTAAAATTTTCTGCTTCCATGTGATCTAAAACTGTGGATTTTATCCTTTTTGCTAACTCATATCAGTGATTATTCAACAAGTGTGTTGAGTGTCCACTATCTGCCAAGTTCTGTGCCAGGTGCTGGGAATAGAGTGATAAAGAACTATGTGCTTACTGTGTGCCATACAACATATGATGCTTTGGATGCAATACAAGCAAGCCAGTACCTGCCCTCAGGGAACTTGCATCCTAAAGAGAGCAGACAACACATATGAGGGAGCAGACATCACATGCAAATCTTTGGGGTACTACCTGAGGGAGTATAGTTTGGCGCTAGTGTCTGGGAAATGAGGAGGAGACGTGATTCTGGGCAAGATAAGGTTCAAGTTACCTATCAGAACCCAGTGCTTATTAAGTGCCTGCTGTGTTCCAGAAACCTTGCTGGGAATTGGATATAAATGTGATGAATTAAACAGGCCCTGACCATTATGAGAATGGGAAAGACAATAGGTACACATATGAGTATATGCAGAAGATGATACCTGTGCTACATTTTTTCAAGGGGAGAAGAACTTAAGAGATGGAGGTGAAGAGGACGTGTATTCAAGGCACAGAAGATGGCTCATGAGGTAAGTGTCCATTGTGAGCTATGGGACTAGGGATTTTAGCTCCCCATCTCTCATCAAAGTACCATTTCAAGAGGGAATAGGACAAATAATGGCTTGACCCTTGCATCATACTTTGTTCTGTTTTTCACTAATGCCTCATTATGACTACTAGATGACCTGAGCTCTCAGAGACTATGTTGGGGAACCCAGGCTCTAGTAGGTCCTACTACAATGGAAGAGCTTGGGGTATGGGTCAGAGAAGGAGAGTGTGTGTGTGTGTGTGTGTGTGTGTGTGTGTGTGTGTGTGTGTCGTGCACATGCATGCTTGCTATCCCAAGACCACCCAGCCTCTAGCTAGCCTCTAGCCAGTCTCCAGCCAGCCTCTGTCCAGGTCACCCACAGGGTTGGTTGTTCAGCCAAGCAACTTTGAAAAGCAAGTCACCCATTGTTATAGAGGGCTTATGTGCCATGTCAATGAAAGGACTACAGTCGTAATAATAAATCCTTGGAGTGTTGCTGTGCATGGGTTTCTCAGGTCTGACCAGAAGAAACATTAATTCTAATTTTCATTTCAATAAATTGCAGGATTTCCATTCATCAAGACTTAATTACCAGTGAAGAGGGGGAAATGGGATCACATTACTTTGTTTGAAATTTAACTCAATACAACACGTTTCACATGTATGCGTGTATGTATTCAAACATGCACAAATTCAGCCCTTCAATGATTTGTGACTTTAAAGCTTTCTGATCTTGGTAGATGATAGGCAGTGACGGATGGCTCTGAGCTCTGGTACCTTAGATATTAAGCATTTCAGGCTAGAGTCTATCTTGGCTCCTGGGGAGTTCCAAAGTTATGAAGCCTTATTCCTTAATAGAAAAAAGACTATTTTCTCGGCATTGAAAATCTTTCTCTCCAGCGGTAATTAAATCCAAACTGATTTAATAAAGAAACTCATTTTACTTGGAGTGTGCAATTCAAGTTAGTGCAAAGGCTTGTGTCAATACCTTGACAGGCTGGATTAAAAAGTTATACTAATTCATCATTGAAACCATTGAATTGTATGATATCATCCACATGGAGATGTACAGCACATGTCAGGTTGGCTATTGTAGGAACATGGAAAAGGGGGGCATGCTTTGAGATAGTGCTGGTCTTTTGCCTTTCATTTTCATATGCTTGAGGGAGAGGTTAAAACAATTTTTGTTTTGTTTTTAATTTTAGCCAGGATGTAGTCAGGACTCATTGCCCATGATGGGCTGTGTTGTTACAGCTAGTCCGTCACCAACACCAGCCAAGTGCCCACTCTGCGCAAGTCAATTTTGCTAAAGGAGGAAAAGGAAAGAAAGGCACCTGGGCTGGTGAGGATAATGATGGTACCCATGATGATGATGATGACCATGACAGATGGATGGAGCAAACTGTCACAAGATGGGATTTGAGATGCCCCCATTCCTTGGCTTGCTGTTCCCTTAGACGAAGACTTTAGTTTTTTGTTAGGTGTTCTTTCCCCATTGAGATGCTGTAAACTGCTCGTAGGAGCATGATCACAATGATTAGGGGACCTAGAAATCCTGTGATAAGCATCTGAAGGAACTAGGGATGTTTAAGAATCAAAGGCTCAGGGAGGCTACGATGGTTGTCTTCATTTAGCTGAGGGTCTATGGATTGGAAGAGAGATTTGATGTGGTTCCAGAGGGCAGAAAGAATGGGGAGCCTTGGGGGGAGGTGATTAATTAAAAAGAGACACATTTAAGTTTGATGTGAGGACGTATTCCTAACAGCATTGTCCTAAAATGGAGTGGACTGCCTTGGGAGCAGTGGTCTAAGTCATTCAGCTGCCCTCCTTTTCTCCCTCCTGGATTAACAGTTGTTCCTGATGTTAGAAAAAGGTTCCAGTTTTGAGATTATGAGATTCTGGCATAAACTCTCCAAGTCTCCTGCATTAGAAAGCAGATGCTCCAGGGAACATCAATATTGTTAGTCATTAACACCTTAGTGTAGTAATAAATCTAGATACCATTGATGTAGTACTTCAAAGTTTGGAATGAGCATTTGAAACATCTCATTTGAACCTTGCAGTGACTTTTTGTATACTAGTAGGATTACAGGTATTTTGAGCCTCTTATGAAAGGTGAGGAAGTTGAAGCTCAAAGGGATCAGGTGACTTGTTCAGGTTCACTCAACAAAGAGCCAGATTAGCCTTCTTTTCACTACTTTGGCATTGCCAAGCTCAAAATTTATCAGATATCTTTTTTTCTGTGACAATCAGCAGGTCACCTTGCAGTATTGGGAGTTTTTATAGAAATGAGGAGGGAGACATTTGCTCACCAAAGACAGTTCTGAGCTCAGGGCTATAGAAGGGGTGGTGTCCAGTGAAGTCAGCGTGTAGAAAGTGTTGCAGTCTCTCAGATAGGGTCATAAGAACATAGATGAAAATCTAACAAAGGTAACCGAGAAGGAGCCAGACTGGTAGGAAGAGAAGAGTGTCAACAAAAATCCAGAGAAGAAAGAGTATCCAGGAAGTTGGATACTTTGGAGATGGAAGGAATTTTTTAGGCCAGAGTCCAACCTATTCACTTTATGGATGAGGATCTGAAGCCTAGAATGGTTGTGACTTGCCTAAGGTCACACTTTTTATGTGTATAAGGTAAAATCTGAGTTTAGCTTTTCCTTCTTCTGAGTCCAGTGCCATATCTACTATCCCATGCTGCCTCATGGATCAAGAAATGTTTGAACTAATAAGCAGCACAACAGCTAGTGATGTAACTCATCATCACCTGTGGTTTGTAGGTGGCACCCATCTAAGGTTCAGATTGGTCAGGAAGCAAGGCAGTAAAATATAGGCACAATTTTGGACATTATGGTGTGTTAGTGATGATGGTAAGCAACTAGTGGTCCTTAGAGGGAGACTGAGAATTTGTTGGTATTTATTCCAGATTTCAGTGACAAAGTTATGAATGCATAAAGCATCCCATAGTGCATCAGAATCACCAGATTTTTATCTGATTGGGGAAATTTTTTCTTGTTTTATTTTTTCTGGTTATACATCTACATGAATTTTTAAAAACATTTCCTTATGAATTATGTTGCGAGAGAAAAATCAGAACAAAAGGGCAACAAGAGAAAGATTCTGTAAGAAAAAGAGGGAAAAAAGTAAAGATAGCATGTATTGATTTACATTCAATCTTCATAGTTTTCTCTCTGGATGCAGAAGGCGTTTTTTATCCAAAGTTTCTTGGGATTCCCTTGGATTACTGAACCACTGAGAAGAACCAAGTTTGTTACAGCTGATCATTGCACAATCTTGCTGTTACTGTGTATAGTGTATTCCTGGTTCTGCTTCTTTTGCTCGATATCTTTCCAGGCCTTTCTAAAATTGACTTGTATGTCCATTACCTTCATATACCATATACTTATTCATATACCATAACTTATTCAGCCATCCCCCAGGTGATGGGCATCTACTCATTTTCCAATTCTTTGCCACCTAATAAAGAGCTGCCACAAACATTTTTGCACATGTGGGTCCTTTCCCTTTATGATTTCCTTGGGACACAGACCCAGTAATGGCACTGCTGGGTCAAAGAGTATGCACAGTTTTATAGCCCTTTGCCTATAATTCCAAATTGTCCTCCAGAATGGTTGGATCATCTTACTGCTCCATCAACAATACAATAATGTTCCAGTTTTCCCACATCTGCTCCAACATTCATCATTATCTTTTCCTGTCATATTAGGCAATTTGAGAGGTATGAGTTATTTTAATTCACATTTCTCTAATCAATAGTAATTTAGAGAATTTTTTCATATGAGTATAGATGACTTTAATTTCTTCATCTGAAAATTGTCTGTTAATAATCTTTGACCATTTATCACTACTTGGGAAATATTACAAAATAAATGAAAATTTAGTAAAACAGAGAGAATATAAGTATGTGATTTTCTAATTCGTCATGCAACTTGATGATATCCTTATGTTTAATGACCCCCGTTTCTATTTGTTTGACATTATTTCTCTAAGTGGAAAAACTGCCATAGACCATTTAAAAATGTCAGGCATTATGCTGGGCACTGCAGATGCAAAGACAAAACCGTAAACAGTTCCTGACTTAAAGGGGTATGGGGAATACTTTAGAATTTATGGATGGAATGATGACTAATACGGGGATCAATTAGGAAAAGCTTTTTGTCAGAGATGGCACATGAACTCAGTCTTCAAAGGAGTTAGAGGTTCTAAAAGGTGGAGATGAGGAGGCATAGGAGGAGGCTCAGAAGGAGCCTGGGGACCAGTGAAAGGGCCAGTTGGGTTTGACAGTACTGTATATGAAAAGAAATAATTTCCCATAAGTTGTGAAAGGTAGACTGGAATTAAACTGTGAAGAGCTTCAGATTGTATCGCTCACTGTGTGATTTTGAACTAGAGCAGATTCTTCAGCCTTCTACTTTAGCATTGTTGAAATCTAATTTAGCCATCCAACTTGCTCATCTCACATTTTGTGCTCACCAAAAAACCTTCTAATTATTCAGTCTAATTATCTTTTTTTAGCACTTTATTTATTTAATTTTCCCCCAGTTACGTTTAAAACCATTTTTTACATTTATTTAAAACATTTTTTGAGTTCTAGGTTCTCTCCTTCATTGCCACCTCCAATTAAGAAACCACATGTGATGTTATGCAAAAATTCCCATAAAAGTCAGCATTTTAAAAAATAAACGCTCAAGAAAAATAAGAGGGAGAGGGGAAGGGGGACAAGGAAGAGGAAGGATGAGGGAGAGAGGGATATTGGGGGGCAGAGGGAGAGGTTATGAGAGAATTCATGTAAATATGAGTGAATGAGAATCCTTTGAACTGTATTTAGATGCAATCAATTCCTTCTCTGGGTATGGACCAGGATTTTTCATCTCAGAGTGCAATTATCAAAGAAAGAGAAAAGAGCCTTCCTGCTGGCAGCTTCATCTAGCGAAAGGAACACAACTTTTGAGGTTTGAATCTGTATGGCTAACTTTCTAGCCTCAAATAAGTAATTTTCCTCTTCTGGGCTTCAGTTTGCTCCATTGGAAAAAGAGGGCATTGGGCCTGGTGATTGTTGTCATCTCTTCTAGGTCTAGTTCCTTTGATCCCTAGATTTTTCATTCCATGTTTCTTGGGTGGCACATGTTAAAATGACTCCAGGTAGTATCAAGGCAATATCTAACTTTGCCATGAGCCCCACTGACATTCCTGTATAGATGAAATCCAGGTGACATGTATTTATACTTGTGTAGGAATTTAGGTTCAGGTGTGACTGTCCACACCACAGGACTAGGCCTGGACTCCACATGGTAGCACTTTGCCATTGAGTTCTGTGTGGGTGAGTCCAGATGCAAATGCAGTTGTCCATGCACTTTATTCAAAAGGATCCAGATGTTTTACATCCTATGCAAATCTCCTCAACTTTTGAGGATGATGCTAGTCCTGGTTGGAACATCTGGAGAAGCGTTCAGCTCAACTGTCACTGTATTGTCAAAGCTCTGCTTTGGAGCTGATTCAGTAATGTCAGTCTTCTTAGTGGCAGTAACTCTGATTTCATTATACAGCTAGAAGATTAAAGTGAAGAGGCATTATAATTTTTAAAATTAAAGGAAATATCTGGTTTGGGTCAATTTGACTAGATTACTTTAATTGGAAAGAACTGGTGTACTGTTCTCTTTGAAGTTTTCCACTGCCCTTCATTGACGATTAGCTTGAAGATGATATGATGCACCGGTATTTCCAGAGCAAAAAACTCTTGCTTACTGTGGGGGGAAAAGCCAAGAAGAGATGGTTATAGGTTTCTTAGTCTTCTTGTACTCTGTGTCCACCATTTGTTACAAAGACCTATTTCAAGGTTCTTTCAAAGTTTTCTGTGAAGCTCATTCAATATTGTCTTGCAGATAGACGCACCAGGCTGAGGGCCTGGAAGTTGTACTTCACTGTTTCCCAATTTTGCACTGTCCCAACCTTAAGGGACTTATGGGATTATATTCCTGATAAAAGATCATGTAAGAAGCTTAGGTATATAAAGTAGTAAAAGCAAAGTGTATATTGTTTAGATTTACCAATTTACATCAAAGCCTAATGCATCTGGTATTACCTTGGAGTAGGAGCATCCTTTACCAGTACAAATTACAATCCCTCTGATGCTTCTCACCATCTAGGGTGGTGGAGTAGTCCTGTTTGAGTTCTGATACTACATACCTGTGTATAAAGGGAAGATAGAAATGGCACTATAAAAAGAATAAAGACAGGATAGGAAGCCTCTGCTAGAATCAACAGTTGTGAAGGCATTGAGATTTTAAGTGATTGAAAAAAATCTGGGGTCTGCTTCTTGCCTCAAAAAGGCAAATGTGGGAAGGTCAACAACTTTCTACCTACCTGTCTGCCATACCTTCATAAAAATGTTATGATGATTTACTTACACTTCACGGGCATCAGGTATGAGGTGAGGGCATCTGAAGGAGGCAAGAATATTTTTGCAAGTGATATTCCATGGTACACCATATCTTCTACCATGGCTCTTCTCCTATGCACATATCAAAATTCAAAGTTTTGATTCTTCAAAAGAAGAAACAACAAAGATAATCTTTCTTAGTGATCCTGTGACTCAATATCAGACCAGGCATAAAAATAATGCATGTCAAAGGTGATCTCCACTGTCATGGAGGAGATCCAGCATAGAATTGCAAGCCAAACAGGGATTCCCTATAGAGGGTGAGGTGCTCCAGATGTTCCTGTTTGTGGATGACATTGTGCTGATTACATCAAGCCTTAGAACACTGCAGAGTCTTCTGGAAGAGATCCATGAACACTCAAAAAAAAAAAGTTTGGTGTAATCCATCCAGGAAAAACCAAGTGAATAAAAGATGCCTATTGTTGTCCAGACTGTGATATGAAGTTGCATGGACAACTTGTAGAGCTTATCCTTCAGAATACTTATCTTGGACAGATGCTGCAAATAGACAGTGAGTTGGGTCTTGAATTGAATGAGCTGGATTGCCTTTGGGGAAATCAGTGTTATTTTTAATGACCCCAAGCTTCTCTCTGAAGCAGTTCCCCTCTTTTTTTTTTACTATCAATATTCTTCCAGTGATGTTGTGTAATACTATAGTCTCCAAAGATTTGAAGTTGAAAATCACCCAAAGGTCAATGGCAAAGCACAAGGTGGGTGTGAGCAAGTTGCAAAACATTACAGAAAAGGAATTACAAAAGATGTCATCAAAGATATAAATTATTAGAACTAGAAGATGGGCTGGTCACCTGGTTGGAGTGAGAGATAATAAATGCATAGTCCCTGCCCTCCACTTGTATCCTTGTGATGTCAAGAAAACCAAGGAAAGGTACCCATTTAACACATTGGATAGGTACCAAGAGACCCATTGTTATTTATACTGAACTTCTCTTACCTAATTGCTAAATATGATGACATTATCTCAGACTCCACCCTTCTTGACCTCTTTGCAGCATTAAGCATTGTGGATGACCTTGGCAATATGATATAGTAAATAGATCACTCACTGTTCCTATAGTTGGGATGATTCTGGCTCTGATATTTACTAGCTGGGTGACAATGAGTAAGTCATTTAACCTTACTGTACCTCAGTTTTCTTATTTGTAAAAAGAGGGGATTGGCCTCATAAGATCTCTTTTACCTCAAAATCTAGGATCCTTCTTGGATCCTATTTTTTCTTTGCATTTTTATGACACTGTTCCCTCCTTGTATTCCTACATGTCTGACAACTTTTCAGTGTCCTTTGCTTTGCTCAGATCCTTATCATTGAATGTGAGTGTCCTCCAAGGCTCTGTTCTAGGCCGTCTTCTCTTTTTCCCCTGTACTCTTACTTGGGGAATCTCAAGTTATTGGGGGAATTCAGTTATTATTTTTATGCAGATGATTACCAAATTTATATATCAAGCCCTACTTTTCTCTACAGCTATCCCATCATGACTCACCAGTGACCTGTTAGTTATTTTTGTCCAAAGCTGAATTCATTCCTTCTTCCCAGATCTATTCTTCTTCCAAACTTCCCTATTTCTATCAAGAGTACTTCCATATGATAAAGGAATTATTTCTCAAATATATAGGAAATAGAGGGAAATTTATAAAAATAAGTCATTTACCAGCTAAGTGTTCAAAAGATATGAACAGATAGTTTTTAGAAGAAACTAAAGCTATCAATAGACATATGAAGAAATGCCATAAATGATAATTGATTATAGAGAAATGTAAATTTAAAACAACTCTGAATATTACCTCACAACTGTCAGATAGATAGTCTCATGTGACAAAAATGAAAATGAGAAATGCTGGAGGGATTGTGGAAAATAGGTACTCTGTTGAACTCCAAGAACAATCATTCTGGATTTTGTTTTCAAAGCAATTGGGGTTAAGTGACACGCACAGGATCGCACAGCTAGGAAGTATGAAGTATCTGAGGTCACATTTGAACTCAGATCCTCCTGATGTTAGGGCTGGTGCTCTATCCACACCACCATCTAGCTGCCTCACCAACAATCCTTTTCGAAAACAATTTGGCACTATACCCAAAGGGTTATAAAACTGTGAAATACCCTTTGATTTAGCAATACCACTACTAAGTCTGTACCCCAAAGAGTTTAGTGAAAAGGAAAAAGAACCTATATGTTCAAAAACATTTCTAGCAGCTCTTTTTTGTGGTATCAAAAATTTGGAAACCAAAGAGTAGATGCCCATCCACTGTGAAATGGCTAAACAAATTATAGTATAGGATTGTGATGGACTGCTCTTGTGCTATAAGAAATGATAAGCAGTATGCTTTCAGAAAAACCTGGGAGGATCTATATGAACCGATACAGAGTGAAGTGAGTGTAGGCAGGAGATCCCTGAGCATAGTAACAGCAATATTGTGATGATGATCAGCTATGAAAGATGCAGCTATCTTGAGCAATACAATGATCCAAGATCAATATGGTTTTGAAGGACTGATGATGAAAAATGCTATCCATCTCTAGAGAAAGAACTGGTAGACTCTGAGGGCAAATTGAAGTATGTTTTTTCATTTTCTTTATTTTTCTTGTTTTTTAAAAATAACATGGCCAGTATGAAAATGTTTTGCATAATTTCATGTCTATAATTGATATTATATTGCTCACTTTTTCAGTGGGTAGAAGAAGGGGCTAGAGGAAGGTTTAGAACTCAAAATTTTAGAACTCAAAAATTTAGAACTCAAAATTTTTATTTTTTTAAAAGAGAGTATTTCCCAGCTATACATGCTAGTGACACTGATACTGAACTTAGCTCTTCATTCTTTCTCTACAGCATCCTCTTCTGTCCACTTATATAGTGGACTTACATAGTCACTGCCCTAGTTCCAACCCTCATCATTTCTTGCCTTAACTATTGTAATAGCATCCTAATTGGTCTTCCTGTCTTTAGCCTTTCCCTACTCCAATTTATCTTCTACAAAGTAATTTGGTTTTTTTTTCTTTTTAAAATTTGTTTTTCTTTTTTATATTTTAATAGTTTTTATTTACATGTTTACATTTTATTTACATATTTATATTTTATTTATATGCATGGGTAATTTTACAACATTGACAATTGCCAAACCTTTTGTTCTAATTTTTCCCCTCCTTCCCCCCCCCCCAATGGCAGGTTGACCGATACATGTTACATATGTTAAAGTATAAATTAAATACAATTTATGTATACATGATCAAATAGTTGTTTTGCTGTACAAAAAGAATCGGACTTTGAAATAGTGTACAATTAGCCTGTGAAGGAAATCCAAAATGCAGGCGGACAAAAACAGAGGGATTGGGAATTCTATGTAGTGGTTCATAATCATCTTGCGCAGGGTGTAGCTGGTTCAGTTCATTACTGCTCTATTGGAACTGGTTTGGTTCATATCATTGTTGGAGAGGGCCACGTCCATCAGAATTGATCATCATATAGTATTGTTGACAAAGTAATTTGTTATCCTCCTACTCAGTGAACTACAGTTTCTCACTTTTACCTTCAGAATCAACTATACAGTCTTACATGGCACTTAAAGCCCTTCCTAGTTTGATCTCTTCCTACCTTTCTGGTTTTCTTGAACTTTACTGTCCTCTGACCTAGTTGCAGCAGTCTACTCGTGGTCACTTGTACATAATACTCTTTTCCTTTTCTGTGCATATTTATTGACTGTCCCCTAGGCCTGAAGTGCTTTTTTCCTTCACTTCTGCCTCACAGTTTCCCTGGCTTCCTTTAAGACTTAGCTTAATTGCTACCTTGTGCTGGCAGCCTTTTTTGGTCCCTCCACCTGCTAATTACACTTTCTAAGGTGACTTGCCTTCTCCTCTGTATGTCTTGTATGTATGTACCTATTCATTAGCATGTTGTCTCCCTCTATTAAAATGTAGCTCCTTGAGGTAATGAGCTGTTTTTGCCTTTTCTTTGAATCTCTGGGGTTTAACTTAGTGCCTAATCCATGCTAAACACTTAATGAATGCTTGTTGACCAACTGATTGAGTACCTGTTTCCAAAACATTCTAGAGATTTTGGAGCATTGGAGCATTATTTGTCTTTCACTTTGTGATGAATGCATCATCTTGTAAATATTTTCTTCTCAGTGGTTATGGTGTGATGGTTCATTCTTTATAGTTCCTCTGTAAAATGAGGCAGTTGGGTTTGAGGATCTTCAAAGTTCCTTCCAGTTCTGCTTCTCTGACACCAAAGAAAATTAGAGGCTCTCACGTTTATCTTTCAGTTCATTTCCAGGCAGTCTGACAAACGATTTAGCACTTACTAGTGTGCCAAGCATTATGCTTTGTTCTGAGGATACAGTGACCCTTAGAGATCTTACATTCTGTTGAGGGAAACAACATGTACTCGAGAAGTTAATACGAGACATTTTGAGGAGGGAGGGAGGGAACACTAACCTCTGGGTGGACTGGGAAAGACTGGCCTCATTTAACTATTTGACTCTAGCACTTAAATACACTTATTACTGTTCTATCAAAGCAAAAAAATATATAGCACAACTGCTGCTTCTTTTTTTTAATTTTTTAAGTACAAAAGGACACCTTTCTGTTCACAAGCTTATTATTTTTTTTTAACAAACGCATATTAATCTAATTACTTTGAGACATCTTTAGTTTACGAGCTGAAAGTTTTTTAGGAATAGGTTAATGGAAAAGGAAATTATTTTTAAGGGATTTGTTTGTTGGAACATTGAGCCAAAATAATTCAGTGGAAGGTGTATCGAATCTGGGCTCTGATCCTCATCCAGGTTGTAAGATCTTACGTAAGCCATTAAAGTGCTTTGTAGCTCAGTTATAAAATTGTGGGAGGATTTGTACCCAATGGATCTCTGAGAATGGGACCTTGTGGCAGCAGGTCTTGAAAGATACAAGGCTCATTCTGGCCTGTCCATACTCCTGCGATGCAACTTCATTTTTATACTCACATTCCAGTTCAGCAAATAGTTTTTAGGTACCTATTTTGTATAAGGCTTAAGCAGAAGATAGTAAATGACTTAGAACCAGCCTTTCAGAGTGGATAGAGTACTGGCCTTGGAGCCAGGAGGATCTATGCTCAAGACTTACCTCATCAATTTAATAGATGTCTCACCTCAGATAAGTCACTTTCCCTTTAGTGAGCCATGTTTTCTTACCTGTAAAATGAAGATAGTAACAGCTATATCTCTTATCTCAGGATTGTTGTAAAAGCCCCAAGTCTGATTCCTCTTTTTTTAAATTAATTTTATAATTATAACTTTTTATTGACAGTACATAAGCATGGGTAATTTTTTACAACATTATCCCTTGCACTCACTTCTGTTCCAAATTTTCCCCTCCTCCCTCCACCCCCTCCCCTAGATGGCAGGCAGTCCCATACATGTTAAATGTGTTATAGTATATCCTAGATACAGTATATGTGTGCAGAACCGAATTTCTTGTTGCACAGGAAGAATTGGATTCAGAAGGTAAAAATAACCTGGGAAGAAAAACAAAAGTGCAAACAGTTTACACTCATTTCCCAGTGTTCCTTCTCTGGGTGTAGCTGATTTTGTTCATCATTGATCAACTGGAACAGAATTAGATCTTCTCTTTGTTGAAGATATCAGAATACATCCTCATATAGTATTGTTGTTGAAGTTTACAATGTTCTCCTGGTCCAAGTCTGATTCCTCTTACTCAAGAACTATTACTGGACCCCTGTTGCCTCTAGGTTAAAATACAACAGCATTCTAACCAGGATAAGATATGTAAACTCTTCTGCTTGGTATTGAAAGGCCTTCACAATCTGGCTAAAACCTGCCTCTCCAGTCTTATTGTCCATTATTCCCTCTCATGTACTCTACATTTCAACTAAACTGACCTCCTTGCTATTCCTTCATCTTGGTACTCCATCCCCTACTTTTCTGCCCTTGCCCAGGCAATGACCCTCCTCTTCCCTGCTACCTCTTAAAACTTCATTCATGTTTTACCTCCTAGAAGAAGCCTTTCTCCATCCCCTTAGTTAATGGAAGATATTCTCGTCCTATCTGTCAAAGAATTATGTGCACTTGTTGGGGTATTCCATAGAATTTAGGCTCCCTAAGGTCAGGGCCCAGTTTTTTGTTCCTTTTTCATCCATAGTACCTAACACATTGACTTGTATATAGTATAATTATATGTACACACACACACTTATTTGGATTGGTTATGAGATAATGTATGTAAAGCAGTATCCAAGTCTTAAAGCAATTATGTTTGTTAGATATTATATTTCTTTGTATGCATCTATCTATATATAGGTATATATTTGTGTGTGTATATATGTGTGTATGTGTGTGTGTGTGTGCGCGTGTATATAGATATACATATACCCTTATATGAAAATAGACCCAATGTCCAGAAGACCTGGTTATAAATCCTGCCTCAGACCCATCCTGGCTGTGTGACTCTTCATAAGTCAGTTAGCCTCTCAGTGCCACCATGTAACTAATACTTTAAGTTTCAGAGAAGATACTGACTTGTTTTGAAAGAGGGAGTTTCCTCACATGGGAATTACTTATGCCAATAAGATCACATCCCTAGTCTCTGTCCCTGTCCCTATAGAATAAATATCACTAGTTAGGATTGTGATAACAGCTAAAGGAGTGTCCAACAAGAAAATTACAGAGATTTTTTGCCTTTAGGGGTCCACTGATTGATTTCTGCTTCCACATTTTGCTTCCTCTGTTTTCTCTAAGCTTTAGAACTTCCGAGGAGGTAATGAGCAGCCGAGGTATGTGTTGTCTCCAGGGCTGGGTTCTTTGTAGGCCTGGCAGATTGTGTTTCAGGCCAGAGGGATAGCTGGATTGGCTTCTCTTCCCCTCCTCTCTCCCAAATACAGGCTTGGCTTTCTTGTAGTCTCTTGGAGCCACTTGAGGCTAAAACCCACTAGCACGATCTCATCACCCTCTCCATTCCATATTTGTGGGTGTTCCATTTATTTGGATCTCGGTTTCCTAATCTGTAGGATTGGGTGAAGAATCTGGGTAGTGCCCATTTCACAGCATTATTGTGAATCAGATGCCTAGATAGGATCTTCCAGGGTTGGAAGAAGAACCAGAGCTCTCTCCCTTGACTCCCCACAGTGGTGGCAATCTTTCTGAATTCCTCTGCCTAAATGCCATTGTGAACTACCTGCGAGTTGTCATGTTTCCTTAGCGTTCCCCGTGACACCGTTCATTGATGGGACCTGTGGTTCGAGTTGACTAATCCACAGTTCCTTAGAACATAAATGTTCTGGTGATATGGGTACATGCTTTTGGGAGCAGAGCATTTTGTTTTGTAATGAAATCCTACAAAAGAGGATCAGATCATAGACTTAATCCACAGGGGACCTTTGGAGTCATCTAGTAGAACCCCTTCTTTTAAAAAGTGAGGAAACTGAGGTCCAGAGAGCTTAAGTGACTCGCCTCGGGCAATTTTGAAGGAAACTTTGTCTCTGGCCCAGGACAATATTTTTCTAATTACTCTCCTGTCTGTTGCTTAAGTGTCTCGTTTGAAAGTAACTTTTTAAATTCAGCAAAAAGGAGATAGCTTTAATATTTTAGAAGAACTGCCAATACAAACAACTGTCAACAGATGTGTAAAGTAATATCTTTTTAGAAAATCATGTGAAACCCTTTCTGTAAAAGGTGATGTCAGCTCCCTAGAAGAACTATATATTTTTTCTAAATGAAATGAAAACCTCATGGACTCCCGATTTAAAACTGGAGAAAAGTATGCTTTTGAAACTAGCCCCACAGGGAGGCCATGTCTTTATTTTCTAGTTTTAATTTTAAAGCAATAAAGAAGTGTAAGTGATTGGATAGTCACCTAATAAGACAAACTAATATTAATAACTTTAAGAAGCTCAGGTATACAAGCATCTTCATCAACATGCAAGAAATACAAATACTTTCAAATGGTACTTGGCCAACTGAAACTAGAAGTTTTGTGGACTGTGGTCATAATAAAAAGAATTAACTTGCATCTTAAGGTTGTAAAAGATTTAACTTTTCAGAGTGATTTCATCCTGGGACACAGGAAAGTCTGTCTCTGTGGTATTATCTTAGTTTCCAAAGTTTCCTTTTGACTACACTGAATTACAAACTGTAAATAGAAAATCAAATCGTGTTTGGTAAAGGATAAGGAGAAATAGCCAGTGATTTAGTAAGAAACCCAGTTTAACTTATGACTTTTCCCACCTTACAGATGAGGATAGTTTGCTTCAGATTTAAAAACCAGTGCAACAGTTCAAAATTAGCAAATAACCATCTGGCTTGGGGGGCTGGACACCTTCAGGGGCTATAAATCCAAATCCCAGGCCCATTAACAAGGGATTACCCTAAAAAACCAGCTCTCTCTGGAAAGAAATGTAAAAACAAGGTAAAACGGGAAAGGGACTTCCCTGTGAGCCCCACCTCTAGGTTTGTGTTTGGCAACATGGGGCCTAACTGGAGGGCCCCAGAGCCAGGGAAATCTTGGCCTGACTTTGTTTGCCCCCTTTCTCTCCCCATCTCCTGTTCCCCTGCCACTTAAAATCCTAAGACCTTAGATTTGGAGCTGGACTGAACCTTAAGAGATTTTAAGAGGCTGAGGAGCAGGAGATGGGGAGAGAAAGGAGGTGAACAAAAGTCAGGCCATGATTATATACGAGGTAGCTGAGGCATAGAGAGATTAAGCAACTGTCTGGGGTTACACAGCAAGTCAGTGTCTGAGGTGAAATTTGAACCTGGAGCTTCAGAGCTCTAAATCCAGTTCTCTATCAACTCCATCACAATGGGTTCTACCCCTAGCTCCACCTTCTTGCAATCCTGTGAGATAAGTACTATAGGTGTTATTTCCCCAATTTTACAGAAGAAATGGAGGCTCAGAGAAGTGCTTAACTGTTGTGACAGAGCTAGTAGAGTGTCAAATTGAGAACTGAACCCCCAGGTCTTTTTGGCTTCAAGTTTTCACAACCCCTTCCGCTTCTCTGCCACCTTCTTGCTGCTGTAGGGACTGGCAGGAAAGAGGCCAATTTATAGGTGGCCCTCAAGTGAAAGTTGTCTAGGCCTAGACTGAAGTTGTTTCCCTCCCACTGAAGACTGGCCTTGGATTCAGCTTAGAATGTGATTTTCATGACCAAGACTTGGTTGCTAATTAATAGAATGATGACTTCAGCACCAAAAGAGACCTTGGTGGTTTTAGTCCAACTCTCTCATTTTACAGAGGAAGAACCTGAGGTCCCGAGACAGAGGAAGGGGACACAAGTGGAAACTGTGAGAAGTGAAGTTACTCCAGGTTGTCTTTTTATACTCACAACAAGGAGGCTTTCCCATTCATCCTTGAAGCCTCTCTGAAGCAGTGTGGACTCTGGCACGTAGAAGTCTTTGGAATTTGCTTGGTCCTATTCCCCCTTCTCTCTTCACAAGGTACTAGAGGTGAGTTCCCATTCCAAGTGGGACTGTGGCTGACATGGATTGAACTGACTCTGGGGGAAGCCACTTCAGAGAGACCTTTTTGTATTCTTGGTCTTCCAAGGTTCTTTTGAGAACAAAGATTTTGAAAATTGCAAAAAGTCTCTTAAAGAGACTTCTGAGGCTGTGGATCCTGTTCCTCTCATTCTACTTGGGAGGTGAAGTGACTTCTCAGGATTCATACTTAAGGCTGTGAATTTCTGTGTTCTTCTCATGGAGCCCTCTTGTTGCCTGCCTAGTCAGTGTCCAGGCTTGGCTTGCATTAACTGAGCTAGCCATGTCTTTAGGCAAGTAATAGAGTCGAGAAGACATTGGGCTGGGAGGCAGTTTCAGCAGCACTGAATTGGATTGTGATCCAGCTGTGTTGGTTCTCATTGGTCTTGGCTTGAATTGAGGACTTTGGTGTTAATGGGCTGTAGTATATTGACATGGGTAAAAAAAAATAAATTGACATGTGGAACATTATCAAAGCTGCTGATGAAATCAGTAGGAAGGCAGATGACTTGGTATTAGTAGGTCTTAAACTGTTTTACAAATGAGTAATTATGAAAATCTCATCTTGGATGAAAAATGGAAATTGAAGCATTAGTGGAATAGATTAAGCAAGACCTATAAGCAAACATGCACAGCAATCTGGTGTTTAAACACAGAGACTTTGTTCTATGAGAATTGGTGGCAAATCTAGACAGTAGCTTGGCAGAAAATAGGCTTTGACAAGTACCTAATGCTTCAGAATTGCCTTGGCAAATCATCTCAATATAAAAATTCACAAACAGATTGAAGAGAGTGGGAGGTTATTTGGCAGCTATAGCTAAGAAGGAAAACTTAGGGTTAGATAGAAAAATTTGTAAGCAGATACATGATCAATACACTAATGTCCCACTTCTTCACTTAGCCCAATTCTCCTAACCTCCTCCTCTATCTAATCTTAGATATACACAGAGATGGTTTTAACCTTAACCTTGACCTTGCCACTACATACAGATGGTCTACTCGTCAAGAATCCTGAATTTCTTTTAGTTGATCATAATCCTTTATTCTTCCATTTTTCCCTTTGCTTCACCTGAACCTTCAATCCCTCTTTCCCTTAGTACTTTCCTAAGCCTCTTCTGGCTATTGTTTCTTTTTCCTTGGTGAACAAGTTCAACTTAACTCTCTAGTCTCCTCTCCTCTCCAACTTTTTGTTTCCTTGTCCCACCACTAATCATATCTTGTTGAATCCCAACCCTGGATTAACCCTACAACCCACATTCTCCTCTTCAACTCGTGCTCTGAATGGAGATGGACCAAGTCGTGAAACTTGGCTTACTGGATCCACTACAAATTTGGTTTATCTGATGGAATGTTGCACTTGGAATCCAAAAGACCTGATTTTGAATCCTTCCTTAGATACTTACTAGCTGTGTTATTCTGGGCGAGCCGTTTGACCTTTTTTACCCTTAGTGTCATCATCTCTAAACTGGCAATAATAATAGCCCCTGTGTCATAAGGGTATCGTGAGGATTCAGTAAAATAATTAATGTGAAACTCTGATTCCTATACTCAATTCAGCATGTAGGTTATTTCTTCTTTACAAAAATTTCAATAAAAGTAATATCTCCCTTTCCATCTTTCTGTCTACTGTAATATGTCTTTTGTGCCTCTTTATATGAGTTAATTTACTCATATGTAACCCTAACCCTCTTCTTCCAGTGTAGTCTTTTCTCATACTTAATTTGGTTTGTTTTTTGATATTTTATCAAAGTCAATTTATACATCTATCCTTTATCTATATGTACTTCTAATAGTGATATAGTTCCTGAATTACAAATATCACCTTCCTGCATAAACAGTTTGACCTTATTGATTACCTTGTGTTTTCTTTTTCCCGTTTATCTTTTTATGCTTCTCTTGAGTCCTGGATTTGAAAATCCAATTTTCTCTTCGGCTCTAGCCTTTTCATGAAGAATGTTTGAAAGTTCTTTATTTAATATTCTTTTTTTTTTCTCCTAAAGGATTATGCTCAGTTTCTCTGGGTATGTGATTCTTGGTTATAATCCTTGCTCCTTTACCTTCCAGAATATCTAATCTCTCAATTCCTTTCTAATCTCTCAGTTCTAATCTCTCAAATCCTTTCATAGAAGAGATCCTTTGTAATCCTGACTGTGCCTCTATGCTATTTTATTTGTCTCCTTCTGGTTGCTTGCAGTATTTTCTCTTAGACCTGAGAGTTCTGGAATCTGGCTATAATATTCTTGGTAGTTTTCATTTTGGGATCTTTTTCAGGAGATGAGAGGCAGATTCTTTCAATTTTTATTTTATTCTCTGACTCTAGAATATCAAGGCAGTTTCTTGAAATGTGATGTCCAATTTTTAAAAATGGCTTTCAGGTAATCCAGTAATTACCTCTCCTGGATGTGTTTTCCAGGTTGTTTTTCCAGTGAGATAGTTCACATTTTCTCCATTTTTAAATTTTTAAAAAAAAATTTTGTTTGCTGTGCTGGAGCTTTGGAGTTCATGGCACCTTCCAACTGATTTGCTGCACTGAGTGGGAACATTTGCAGTTGGCGTGTTGTGCCTGGACCATGGGATCTTACAGCTCCTTTGTTTTCCCTTTATCTGAGTGAGACATATCTTTCCTACAGGTCTGTAGGAAAGACCTTCTAAGTTGTCTTGGGCTAGAAAATTGTTTCCTCATTTTGAGATATTATTTTATAGTAGTTTGGATGTGAATTTGGAAGAATTCAGGTGAGTTCCTGACTTTACTTCACCATCTTGGCTATTTTGAACACAAGTTATAGATGTTTAAAAAAAGTTAAAGATTTACATTAATAGATATCAAAGACATTAGCTAGATAAGGAAGCAATGTGACAAAGTGATACTGTAATTTATTTATAAAGTTTTTTTTTTAAACATGCCTTTAAATATCCTTTCCCAACATCCTCCAGTAGATTACCATGGTATGAAAGTGACCCTATGCCCTCTCAGAGGCTGTGAGAGACTATATTTCTGTCCTTTGAGAACCAACCTAGCTAAATTCACAAAGGTTTATGTCACTGGTCATCCAGTGATTTAATTAAACAAACATTTATTAAGCATTGATGTGCTTAATTCTTGGTGCAAGGGATACAAAGGCATATGTCTCCTGTATGGCTATGGCACAAACTCTGCTTTCAGGGAAATTACAATCAAATAAGAGGAAAGATCTTCATTCAGGGAACTATTAGGCAGAAGAGTGTGGCTAATATAAAGAAAAGATGTAGGAAAAAGGTAGGTAGGAATTTGAGGATAGATAATTAGCTGTTTGAAAAGGGAGACATGATGGTATTGTGGGAAGATGATGGGGGATAGAAGAGAATGGGACAAGGATAGTAGTATATTTTAATGTAGCTGGAATTTCGAGCATGTGAAGAGAAGTTCCATGAGGTAGAGCTGTAAAGGTACATGGGAACCAAATTGGGGAATGGCTTGAATGTCAGAATTTGATGATGACTTTTTAAAAAGTTTAATAACTCTCGAATCTGCATGTATAAGTAGGTCCTTTCCCCTCTCAGATCACACACTCTTTTAAAAAATTTATTCAAGCCTTTTATTTTTGAAACACATGCATGGTTAATTTTTCAACATTGACCCTTGCAAAATCTCCTGTTCCAATTCCCCCCCCCCCCAGATGGCAAGTAATCCAATATATGTTAAATGTGGTAAAAATATTTGTAAAATCCCATATATGCATACATATTTATGCAATTATCTTGCTGCACAAGAAAAATCAAATGAAAAAGGAAAAAAATGAGAAAGAAAAGAAAATGCAAGCAAACAGCCACAAAAAGAGTGAAAATGCTATGTTGTGATCCACACTCAGTTCCCCCAGTTCTCTCTTGTTGTGGGTGGCTCTCTTCATCACGAGATCATTGGAACCGGCCTGAATCAAAAGATCATGCTTTCTAAGGCTCTGACTTAAAACATCTTTATACATAGACATACGTCTAGTAGCTGGTGAATGTCAGGGTCAGGATATGAACTTCCTGTCTGCAGATCCAGCATTCTTTCCATTATCCATGGACTGATCATTGTATCCATCCAATCCTTCTTCAAGAAGTTTTGTTAAACATTTCCTATGATGTTAGCAAAGGTATTTGAATCAGAATATAAAACATTTGATACAGGACAACACAAGCACAACAATGTCATTTGTTGAACTGAAATGTTCTTTCTCTGATTAGACTTTGGCACCTTCAAAGAGCAATTGCGATTAAATTGTTCCTTCTATTGAGAATTCTAGCTCTAAGGGTTTTCATAAAGTAAGAAGAGTTTCATTTTTTCCTTTTTTTTTTTTTTCCCCACCGAAGACAGTTGTCATGTACAGAATGGATTTCCCCAGGCCTTTTTAAGTGGCTGTGTTGAGTCACTGTTGTGCTTGTGTGGGATGCGGCTGGAGGGTAGAGGTTAATGTTATTGCTCGAGTTCCCCTGAAGAGCTCTGCACTTGTGATTAATCCACATGGCCTGGGTTTCTTTTCTAGTTTCATTTAATTCATGACCTCTGGGACCTGCTGAAGAAGTTGCAAATTAAATGAGTCACACAACTCAAAATAGCACACAGTTGTGGGATACTCTGGCCCAGAGAGAATAAAGTACAAGTGTGAGATTTTTAACTTTGTTCTTAACTAGTTTTCTTAAATGTGGATCACCTACTTGCTCTTATATTGCTAAGGTTCTAGTCTTAGTCCTTCTATGACAATTCTGCCAGGTTATAAATCGTAAGTGGCTTTTGTGTAAGGTACTTGTCAATTACAACAGACAGATGCCTAGAGGCCCCCTGTCTTTGATATCATGAATTTCCCGCAACTTCTTACCACCATAGGAAAAGGTGGAAAGCAGGTCTTTCCCAAGCCAAAATAGGATGGTCAGGTTCTTTTCCATGAGGGCTACAGGGTTCTCTATATCATCCAAGATATAGAAAACAAAATACCTAGAGAGTATTGTGTTCTTCTAGTACCAACAGCCTCTCTTCAGTACCCATTAATTCCTTGACTGGGGAGAAGAGTAACCGAATAATCTTGATACCATGAGACATGAATGACCCTGAGAGACATATAGTGTGGTAGAGAGTACAATATACTTAAGGTAGAAAGATCTGGGTTCAAATCTTGCTGTTCCAATCCCTGGGAAACTCACTTGACCATTCTATGTGTCAATTTTCTCATCTGTAATGGAGATAATGATACCATCTATGTCCACAGGCTTGTGTGACTTTTAAATGAAATAATATCTTTGAAATTTTTTCCAAACCTTAATACTAAATAAGTGTGAACATGTATTTTGATGACCCAAGTAAGTGTGTATATATTCTTTAATTTTAGAAGTTTTTGAGGAGGGAGTAGCTATGGAAGAATGGAGAAAGGTCAAGATTTATAATTAATGATAACAGTAATAATATGTAACATTCTGCATAGCACTTAAAAGTTTGCAAAGTGCTTTACATACATTGTTAGCTCACTTGATCTTTATAACCGTCCTGCAAGATAAGTGCTATTATGCCCATTTTATAGATGAGGAAACTGATAAAGAGATTGTGACTTCCTAGAGTCACACAGCTGGTATGTGTCACAGGAATAATTTGAACCCCAGTTTTCCTCTAAACACTTCAGCCCTGGTTCCTGAAGGTGCTGTCTTCTAATTATTTTAGTAACTAATCAGGGAATACAACCCTCTGGTAAGTTGACCAAAATGATTTCATAGATCCAAGGGCAAAGACAATTGTTTGATGCGGTCCTAAGTACGGAGAGACTTATTTTAGTTAAAGCTTACTAATTTGTTTCTAGATGACATCATCAGTGTTTTAATTTAGCTTTCAGTTGTAGATGGTCACACTAAATTCAAAATACCATTTGTCCCACCAGGAAAACCTACATAATTGTTTTCATAAATAGTATAGTGAAATGATCCTAACCAGAAATTTCTCTGAGGCTAATAGTTTTCAACATTTTCCGTTGCAAAACCTTGTGTTCTAAATTTTTCTTGCTTCCTTTTCCCCTTCTTCCTCCTCCAAACATCAAGTAATTCAGCATATATTAAACATGTGCAATTCTTCTATACATATTTCCTCATTTTTCATGTTGCACAAGAACAATCAGATCAAAAAGGAAAAAAAAATGAGACAAAAAACAAAAATCAAGCAAACAGCAACAAAAAGGTGAAAAAAAAAAGAAAAACTATGTTGTGATTCAGTCCCCACAGTCTTCTCTTTAGATGCAGATAGCTCTTTCCATCACAAGTCTATTGGAACTGGGCTGAATCACCTCGTTGTTGAAAAGAGCCACATCCATCAAAATTGATTATCACATCATCTTGTTGCTGTGTACAGTGTTTTGGTTCTATACACTTCACTTGGCCTTAGTTCATATAAGTCTCTCCAGGCCTTTCTGAAATTATCCTGCTGATCGTTTCTTATAGAAAAATAATATTCCATAGCATTCATATATCATAACTTATTCAGTCATTCCCCAACTGATGAACATCCACTCATTTTCCAATTTCTTGCCACTACAAAAAGGACTGCTACAAACATTTTTTACATGTGAGTCCTTTTCCCTGTTTTATGATCTCTTTGTAATACAATAGATACTTTTCTTTTTAACAGCATGCTCCAGTGGAAAGAGTACTGGGTTTGGAAGCAGAGGAGATTGAACTCTTCTATCTAAGGACCCTTCTAGTTCCAAAGTCCTAGGGATTGTTCTTCCAAGCTTATTAAGCTGGATTTGGAGGTCTCCTTTCAGTTTTCCTGCTTTTTGTTTGTTTTCATATATAACATGTCCCACCAAGATCATCCCTAATTCTCTGTCCTCCTTGGTATATTAATTTTATTTTTATTTTTATTTTTTACACATAATGATGAAAAATCTTTAGATCTTAAGCTTGTCTGTGCTCAACCCTCCATTTATCAAGTACCAGCCAGATATAAATTCACTCCCAAACAATTGGTTGAGTGGACTTCTATTTTAAACTGACGAATAGTCACCAACTGTATGTTTTCTGTCTCGTTGCTACCATAGTATCATAGGAGCATAGTTTTAAATATGGAAGCTGACTTTGGAGCTCATTGGGTCCAGCACCCTCATTGAATAGAGGGAAAAACCAAAGACTGGAAGTTAAATCACAAAGGAATTAAGTGACAGAGCTCGAATTCAAACTCATGTCTGTCCTCCAACTCTAATCCTAGTGTTCTTTCCATTCTGCATGGGACTATATCCTATCAACATAAATCTCACCATACAGTTGAATCCATTCAATGCTATATCAAGGGAATGAATAATGAAAACATCCTTTCTCCATTACACTGAATGGACCCAGCTTATCTTACTGAGGCAATTTTCCAGGTTGAATCTGACCTTCCATCACTGAATCAGCAGTTCTGATGTGCTATAGAAAATATACTGGAGAGCTTCAGGGTCTAGCAGCTGACAGTTTGGCCAGGGTGTAAATTCTGCAAGATGAGTGCACTGAGAGGTTCTCACTGAATAATCTAAGAGGAAAAGAGGGACAAAATAAAGTGAGGCACAATGCTACAAAAGCCATTTTGAGAGCTGAAAAACAGAGACTTGAAAGTGAGATTAAAAAGCAAAATTAAATTAAAATTTTAAAAGGGAAAAGCCGTAGCAGCTTAGGAATGGAGAATTCAGCCAGAAAAACGAGACCCCCTTGCTGAACTGTCTCCTCAACAGCATGCTGGGAACAGAGCAATCTTCTTTGAGGAAATTCTTGTTGAATTTTTTTTTTACCATCAGAAGGTCGCCATAGCCATGTAACCACAAATGAGCCCGGAAGGAAAGAGGTGCATGAAATCATTATCTCAAAACATCAGGGTGAGGGAAAGGGGTCTGGCTCTTCTTAATGGGTGGAACAGACTCATTGTCATTTGGATTTACTCAAAAGGAGATCTGGGAGGATGAGAAAAGGTGTGGATCCATGTTTCCCCATGATGACAGGGTGAGAATACAGCTCCAGGAACCTGAAGAGGTGAAGGTGCCAGGCTTCAGCTACAGCTGTGTATGGAAACTGTAAACAATTATATTCATTATTATTATACCAGTCATTCTAAACTGATCTTATTTGGGGTCAATTTAGAAGTGAATGTGAATATTTTTATGTTTCCTCTGAGATCCTCCTGGAAATTGTTTCACTTTATAGAGTCATTATGCTCTGAAAAATCAATATTGTGTAGTTTTAATTGCCTTTTCACATCTTAATCAATTGATAAACATTTATTAAGTGCTTACTCAGTGCCAGCTACAGTATCTAGTGCTCTACTCCCTTGGTTCCCTGTGACTTCCAGAGTCAAATACAAAATACTGTTTGGCCCTTCATAGTCTTGCCTCCTCCTACCCTTCCAGTCTTCTCACACCTTACTCCCCAACATGTACTCTTTGATCCAACAGCACTGGTGTCGCAAACAAGACATTCCATCTCTCAGCTCTGGGCATTTTCTATGGCTTTCTCCTATGCTTGGAACCTTTTCCCTCCTTTTCCTTTGCTCCAACTATTGACCTTTCTTAAATCCTAAATAAAATCCTGCTTTCTAAAGGAAGCTTTCCCCAACCCTTTTGAATTCTAGTGCCTTTCGTCTTTTAATTATTTCTTATTTATTCTGTATGTAACTTGTTTGTACATATTTGTTCTCTTGTTTCATTAGATTGTGAGCACCTTGAGGGTGGGAATTGTTTTTTTTTCTCTTTTTGTATCCTCATTGTTTAGCACATGGCCAGATACATAGTAGGCACTTACTAAATATTTATTCATTGACTGGGAAAGCAAAGACAAAAATGTATCCTTTCAGTAACAGAAGGAAGTCTGAGTGAAGATGGTTGACCAAAAATAGCTGCATTTTGTTTTCAGTTGCATTGGTTGATGAGCCAAATAAAAGGGAAAGGGGACTTTGAGGTGCCTGCTCCTTGGAATAGAAAAAACAGATGAACATGGGGAGGGGAGTAGGGTGTGAGGAGGTACATGAGCCATAGGCTCATTGGCCATTTGTTTTTACACTGACATTCTGCTACACCATGGGCTGCACAGAAGCAAGTGGTACCTGCAAAATCTTTAGGGGTTGGGGATGGATGTGCCCCGAGTTCATTTGGCAGAATGCAAACAGAAGATGGGAACGGGAGATCACATATACAGACTTGGAAGGGACCTTAGTGACCCTCTAGTCCAAGATGAACTTGGCTACTTGAACAAGGCTTCCTTTTACTGCAAAGCCAACAGGTTTTTTTGTTTGTTTGTTTGTTTGTTTGTTTTGGAAAGCCTTCCAATGATGAAGAGCTCACTATCTTTTAAAGTTACCCAGTGCATCCTTATATTAATATGATTTTTCATGTCAAATGGAATTTTTAAAAAGCTTGAATAAAATGTTGGATTGATTATAGGGGCCTATATACAGAGGATATACATCCTGTAGAAAGGCCAGCTATACATCTAGGTTTATTGAATGGTAAAGTCCTAGTAGCGTACTGGTTAAGAACTCATCTTCCAGAAACTTTGCCATTTTCAGTTTTGTCCTCTTCACAATCAGTCATTTGAAATATCTTATGTTTGAAATAAACTGCCTCATTCACATCTGAGAGAGATACACTTTTGACAGGCTCTGTAATTGTAGAATATGGACTTTCATAAGTACTGAAGTGAGATTACATGGCATAGTGGGAGAAACACTGAATTTGAGTCAGGAGGCTTGTAATCCAAGTTCAGCTGTGCTGCTAACGAGCTGGGCAAACTTGGTTCCTTTAACCCTAGGCTTCATTTTTTTTTTTTATTTGTGTAATTATGGAAATGGCCAAGTTACAGATTCTTAACCTGGGATCCTTGGTTTTTTGTTTTTTTTTCCCATTACATTGTAATCGGTTTTTTTTTTTTTTTTTGTATTTTATTTGATGTATTTAGAACATTCTGAAAAGGGGTTAATAAGCTACTTTTAGCTGCCAAAGAGGTCCAGGATATGCAAAATGATTAAGAGCTCCAGGGCTACATGAAATCACACTTCCTTCCTATTCTAAAATAATCTATGAATCCAAGATATACCCTTTTAATTCTTACTACTTCTGAATTCAAGGATGTGATCAATTCTAAAATATCTTAAATAAAAAAGGGACAGAGAGAGAAGACCTGCCTCATCTCACTTGCTACCAATGGAAAAATATTTTTCTACTTATTTGCTCTTTTTTTTTTTTTTTTTTTAAAGCCAGAGAACTTCTCAAGTATCATCCAGTATTCTAAATCAAATACGAGTTGCATCAGACAGCTTAAGTATTTCTGTTTTAATTTGGTTCACTAGTCCCACGTGTACTTTTTTAAAGAGTAAATTAAACATGCATAATTAAATTATGTAACAAGGTTTAAGAAAGACGGTAGGAGTGCTGGTAGGGGTAACACAACATAGAATTTTGACCTTGACTAGATATATTACCAGAAGACTTGGCATGAATATTTTGGAGATAACTGAAGTTTTTTTTTTTTTAACAAAGGACTTTCAAGTTGAATTGATTTCTGCCCCTCCCAAAAAAACTTTATAGTCATTTATGGGTATTTGCAGGGTGTATAGAAGAAATCAAAAGGAATCTTGTTTGTGTTCTGGTATCAGATCTCAGACTTCCTTCATCAGGAACAATGGAGCTCACTCACTAGATAGAATTGGGTGAATAGCAATCAAACTGCTTAGGACTACATGCATCTGAACGTGTCTCCCAGCATAGCTCCCTGGGAAACATTTTGCCTGGGTTCTGAAGCAGCAGCCCAAGCCTACAAACACACCCTCATAGAGACCCCCAGGACACAGACACCTAACACATGTGCTTCTGGTTGTCTTGTTGCAGCTGGTTAAGCATCCAGGCACACACATCATAAAGCCACAAGAGTACAAAGCATTTGGGTTAGCTTATATGGCTATTCCATTTATTTGAATCTCATTTGTCCTTTGTTTCCAATCTCTTTCAAATACTGTGCATCACTACTGCCAATGAGTTTGAAGGGTATACCAGCCCTACTCCTTAGCACCATCTGTGCCTAAATATCCATCATTTTATAACTCAGGTGGGAGCAGACACTGCCAGAGCCCATCTCTAGCCCTCAGCCCCCCAGCTGGGTTAATGTTCCTCAGGCCCTGAACTGGTTTCTCTGTGCTCGCAGCTCTCTGTTCAGTTAACTTAGGGTTAACAAGAACATCTATTTTGGTTTTGCTTTTGTTGTTTAGGATCTTTCTAAAAGATTGGACTATCTTGTTGAGTTTAATCCATGTAACATAATTGAATATTTTTTGATAGCTGGGGATCTTTGCCTTGGCGAAGTCATCATTCTGAACACTAATTCTCATTGTCCAGGTCTTTAAATTACTTTAAATTACTCCTTGACAACAAGCAATCTCTTTCCTCAAATTTCTCAAAGTATTTGGTCTGGATTTTTCTTCATCACTTTCCAATTTATGTCATACCTAGGTTTGTGCATGTCTATTCTTTCTTCTATAGTCTTCCTCCTTTTGCTCCTCCCATAAACTGAGCTTCTTTGTAGGTGACAGTTGCATTTGAATTATGAAAGGTGGAAGCCAGTTTGCAAAGGGTTTTAAATAGTGAGTGGAAAGGAAGTAGAAGTACCAGGATGACTTTTTGATGAGTTTAGTGCGAGCTATAGGATGACAGGATCTAGTGATAGTTTTTTTTTTGTTTGTTTTGTTTTTTTTAAAGACTGGAGGGATTTGAGAGTATAGGTAGCAGGGAAGAGATCAGTAGATAGAGACAGATTAAATGGGGATGATAGGTACTCTGATGAAGATGGGAAGGAATGAGATCAAGGGTACATATAGAAGGGTTGGCCTTGTCAAGTGGAAGGCACATCGAGTCATCAGATACTGGAATGAAGGGGAAGATAGTGGAAGATGATGTAAGAGTTATGTGGGAAGAAGGACCTTCCTGGTGTTTGGCTCCAGTTTTTGAAAATGAATCATGAAATAAGGTTCTCAGCTGAGAGGACTGGAGGAAAGGGGGACCATGGAAAACTTCAAGAGAGAAGAAATTTTTTAATTAGGTGGAAACATTAGAATTGCTTTGCTGTGATGATAGCCCAATTGATGTTAACTAAGATAAAATTTTAAGGGGCATAGCACAATTTTGTGACTTCTTCCCATTTGCTTCAGCAGAATATGAGTTGAAGTAATATAGGCAGATGGTAGGAATAATCCAGGTTTGGGATGTGACAAGATATGATTGATAAGGTAACAAAATTCTAAATAGAGTAATTGTTTGGAGTTAAACTAGTTGGTTCTCCAATGGTTCAAGATGGTGTAGAGAGGAGAGTATAGTTAGAGCAGGGACAATGGTCTGAGGTAACACAAACAGATTGAATGCCACAATTAAGATAAAGAATAGGGTTAGGAGAAATGAGGTATAGGGAGAGACAGAAAGATTATGATCAGATAAAGGAAATTCAGAGTTCTTAAATAAGAAAGTGGAACGCTTATAGCATACAGCAAGATCGTGGATATGGCCATCTCTGTGTGTAAGTAAGGTGGTGGAAAGAAGTAGGTTATGGTTGTTGAATGTAACTATGTTGTGGCTACAATACAAACTTTAATCGGCCTTAGAGCTTGTTTTTTTTTAATTAAATGTTACCTTTTATTTGTTAAAATTTTAAAAAAATTCCATTCTAAATTATCTCCTTTCTACTCGTTCCCCTGCTCAAGGAGAAAGCAAGAAATATCATATTCATTATACACATGAAGTCATGTAAAACATATTTCTTCATTAACATTGTTCCAAATAAAAAACCCCAAGAAAATATGCTCCAGGATGTACTCTCAATTGATCCTCTCTCTGGAGGTATATCTCATTTTATATTATTAGTTCTTTTGGAGTTACATTGAATTCTTATAGCTATTAGAGTTACTAAGTCTTTTACAGATGATTATAATATTGTTGTTATTTTGTAGGTCTTTCTCTTGGTTCTACTCACTTCACTTTGCATTTGCTCATGTAAGTCTTCCCAGGTTTTTTCTGAAACTATCTCTTTCGTCATTTCTTATAGTGAAATAGTGCTATCATCCCATTCATATACCTTAAATTATTTAGCCATTCCTTAGTTGATGAGCATTCTCTCAATTTCCAATTCTTTGCCACAACAAAAACTGCTGTTGTTTTTCAAATTTTGATAAAATTTAGTTTCTCTAATGATTTAGAACATTTTTTTTATAGACGATTATTTTAATTTTTTTCTTTACTAAAACCTGCCCTTTCACATCCTTTGACCTTTTATGACTTGGAGAATGCTTCCTATTTTTATGAATATGACCCAGTTCTCACTCTGTATATTTGAAAAATGAGACCTTTATCAGAGAAATTTATGGTAAATTCCCCCCCCCAATTTCCTTCTTTTCTTCTAATTTTGGCTACATTGGTTTTGTTTGTGCAAAACCTTTTTAATTTAATGTAATAAAATTATGTTTGGCTGTGAACCCTTCATCTTTACATAGATTTGACAGGTAATTTCTTCCATACTCCCCTAATTTACTTATGATTTTACCCTTTATGTCTAAATCACATACACATTTTAAGCTCTATCTTGGTATATGCCATGAGTTGCTGGTCTGTGCCTAGCTTCTGTACATTACTCTCCAGTTTTCCCAGCAGTTTTTGTGCTATAGTTCTTGCACACCGCTGGGATCTTTGGGCGTATTAAACATTAGGCTGCTGTGTTGATGTGTTTCTGAATCTAATCTATTCTTTTGGTACATGATCTATTCATTTGGTAAACTGCTTTTTTTTTTATTGGTTTAGTTTTTGATATGGTCAATTATGCTGATAGTTTTCTTGGTAATTGAGCCAAGCTCTGAATTCTTAATATAAGTCTCATCTGGTCATACTATATGAGCTTTGTAATAATATTGCTGTAGTCTTCTTGCTAGTATTTGGGGTTTTTTTTAACATCAATATCCATTAGGTAAATAGGTTCATAGTTTTCTTTCTCTGTTTTTTCTCTCCCTGTTTTAGTTATAAAAACCATATTCATGGGGCAACTAGGTGGCCCCAGAGTCAGGAGAATTCAAATCCAGACACAATATACCAAAATTTGTGAGCTACAGCCAAAGCAGACATTTAGCATGGACTAGCTGTGGGACCCTGGGCAAGTCACCTAAACTGATTGACTCACCCCAAATAAACAAATAAATAAAACAGATTTGTGTCATATAAGAAATTTGGTAGGACTGCTTCTTTCTTTTTTTTTTCCTCTGAAGTTTTTATGGCATTGGAATTAATTATTCTTTAAATGTTTAGGGTCATTGTTGTCATTACCTTTAAAGAAATTATTGATCGTTTCTCTAATTTGTTTTTTGACTCACTCATTATTTAGGATTAGATTATTTAATTTCCAATTAGTTGCTAATCTCTTTTTCAAAGATCCTTTATTGAATGTAATTTTAATTTCACTGTGATTCCAAAGTATGCATTTAATATTTCTGTTTTTCTGTATTTGTTTCTTAGAATTTTATGCCCCTATACATAGTCAGGTTTTTAAAGTGCATATACAGCTGAGAAAATGGTATACTCCCTTTCTATGCTCATTTGATATTCTGCAGAGATCTATATCTAATTTTTCTAAAATTCTGTTCATCTCCTTAACTCACTTTCTTGGTTCTATTTATGTAGATCTGAGAAGAGTAAGTTGAAGTTTCCCCAATATTATAGTTCTTTTATCTCTTTTATCCTGCAATTCATTTAGCTTTTCTTTCATAATTTTGGATGCTATGCTATTTGATTCATATATGTTCAATATTGATGTTAAATCATTGACTATGATACCTTTTAGCAAGTGTGATTTCCTTGCTTGTCTCTCTTATTTTTTACTTTTACTTTGAGATCATAATTGTTGCTCCTAATTTTTTTTACTTCAATTTAAGCATAATAGATTCTGTTTCAGCTCTTTATTTTAACTCTTTATGTTTTTCTGTTTTAAGTGTGTCTCTTGTAAATAACATATTGTTGGATTCTGATTTCTCATTTATTCTTCTAGTCTCTTCCATTTTCATTTTCACAGTTATAGTTACTATGTATTTCCCTTGATGCTATTGTTTTCTTTTTATCCTCTTTTTTGGTTGCCCATCCTTTCCCTAAAAGTCTGATTCTGACCACTGCCTCTCTTAATCTACTGTCCTTCTTATTACTCTCCTCCTTTCCTCTTATTCCATTCCCCTTCTGCTTTCCTGTGGGATAAGATGAGTTTGTGTATCCAACTGTGTAAGTATATATTCTTCTATTCTGTTCAGATGAGAGGGAGGTTCAAAAATTGGCTGTTCTTCACTTCCCACTTTCTTCTCCATTATGAAAACTCCTCCTTGTATGCTGCTATTATGTGAGATAATCTCTGTTCTTTCTCTCATTTCACCCTTCTCCTATTGCATCCCTCCTGCTGCTGTCTCTCATTGCTCCCCCTCATCCCACAGCCGCCAGTGCTACTTCTGTGGCACCATGCTTCCAACCAGCCCCCACTGTAGGTTTTGCAGACCTGTCTTAACTATTTCCCCAGGCTGTACTTGGCTGAAAAGATGGCTCACTAAGGCTTTTTGTTGGTTTTTCTATTCAACATTTGGTTTGATGAACTTTTAAAAGTTGTTTCATAGGAATGAGTTGAAGAAACTTGGCAAAACAATGCTGACTTCATTCAAGCAGCTTATCTCTACCCTGTAGAGGTTGTTAAGGAGCTTTTAGTGTGGTAAAAGGTTCCATTGTGGCATTTGGCAACAAATAGTGGTAGATGAACCCACGTTAATATTTGGTTTTGTTTCAGGGTGGGCACTCAGTAATAGGAATAGCATTTCATGTTTCTCTGGCATATCAGGTTTATGACATACTTTCCTCCCAAGCACTTCATGTGGTAGGTAGCGCCAACATGAGTCTTCTCATTTTACAGATGAGAATAATGAGGCTCAGAGAAGTGATCTGTTTGAAGACACACTAAGTGGGTGAAGTTTATTGTGCTTAGTGCTTTATAAATATAATCTCACTTGATCCTCAGATCAAACTTGCAAAGTAGCTAAACCTCCGAGGTAGGTGCTATTATTATTCCCCTTTTCAACTGAGGAAACTGTGGCAGAAAGAAATTAAAATTACTTGCCTAGATTTGAACTCACTTCTTTGGGACTCCAGTCCCAGCACTCTAGTCACTGTATCACTTTGTTTCATCATGTAGCTACCATCCATGCCATAGCCCCAACCTAGGAATGTCAGACATTTTCCAGCAGGAATTTAAAGCAAGAAATCTAGAGATCTCTCTAAGGGATGTTGCCTTTAGACATATGAAAATGAAAGGTTCAAAATCCCTCCCACTTCACTAGCAGAATCCTAGAATGATATGCTTCATCCTAAATGACATGGAAGAAAACACCTTCAAAAAATGTTCAGAACTTCTCTCTTTGAGGTTTCAGTGGTGTTGGCCCTCCTACCTCTGGTACAGTTACTTCCCTCTCACTAGTGTGATACCTGGTCAAGGCCATCCCTGAATCCACTAGGGAGGACCCATGCTACATATGAGACAACTTCCTTATTTTGTTATATTTTTTTTTTTGGTGGTGACTAGTGCAGATGATTTGAGGTATTTTTTCATTCAATCTACAAGTGTTTATTAAGTGCTCATTATATGTACACCGTCATATTAAGCATTCTTTTTGTCTAGACCTTTGATTTCATTGATTTAGATAACTCCCATGAGGAGATTCCCTAAACCAGTATAGATTAACAACTATTCTATAACTTACAGCCTTAGAGAGTTGCCTGGGGGGCTGTGAGGTCAAGTAATTTCTCTGGGATCACACAGCCAAGATGACACTTAAAATCAAGTTTTACTAACCTTCAGAGCAGTGTTACCCATCATCACCATCCCCGGCTAAGATACACATACATGCAATAAGCAGAGAACCAGAAGAAGGCATCCCATGTGTTGGGTGGTTCCTTCCTGCATGGTTTTTGGTTGGACATTAACAAGAATCTTCCAGACTGAGAAGGTATTACAGATAGGTTGGAATCATATCTCAGTTTCCAAATTATCAAAGCAGCAACTGAATAGCGTCCATCGCTCTTTCAATCTTCACTCTCCTGATATGATCAACCTACCCCCTTTTCTTGTCACATGTGTTATCGAAAGGTCAGTATCAGGCCTGCAGAATGACACTGAAAAAATCCTTTTGGGTTTTGGAGTTGCGCTTTCCATTTGTGGAGTGAGACAGACAGCTGTCACTGCTTGAAAGTTAATGTCACGTCAGTAACATCATGAACTCTCTGGACTGTGTAGCTCGGCATCTGGACCTGAAGAGATGAAGTCAGCCTCAGAGTCACTCTAGCCTGGAAATGATTTCATTGAGCTGCAATGCAGATGGATTAATTCCAGTACCGTAAAGTCAACAGAGTTGAACATTGGCTACATCACAGTCTTCATTACTGTGGTCTGGATCAGGTTTTGATGAAGTAATTTCCCTTGAGTTTAGCACTTGCAAAACATATAGGGCGTCCTTCTTGGATTGGACTTGAGATCGGTCTTCCCTTCCCCCCAGTTCAGTAAATTGGTCTTTATCAGTTGCACATGGACCTCTATGATTTGGAATGGTTTCAAACAAGACCCATATGTTTTGTTGCACTCGGTGCCCAAACAATCGGATGCATGAAATAAGATTCATTTTTTTGGCACAGGTGATGGAATTAATAACAAATGATATAACACTCACTGTGAGGACCTTCAGTGTAGCACGGCACTAGGTAACTGAAGTTTTCATAATGGATGACCCGTCCCTTTGCTGAGGAGTCTGTCACCACATCCTTCCCATTAAGACAACTGCATCAAATTCCAAAGCCTCCAAAATGGACTGGTTATTACAGGGAGTGAGGACAACCCTCAAGGCTTGGGCAGTAAGAGATCAGTCAGACCTCATTGTCCTGCTAAAAGTACCTCAAATTCATAGGTTGTAGTTTTTGGGTTCCCAAGGAAACATTGCGTTTTAAACAGAAAAAAAATATTATCCAAGACCACAGCTGAAAAGATGGAATGAGTCCTTAGTATATTCTGTTCTGAAACAAAGGAATGTGCAAAACAGTTATTTTTCCAGCTTCCCCTTAAACCTCTGCATTCCTTATCAGACCAAAGGAAAGCAGCCGAAAGCAGGCCAAGTATAGTCACATTTTTTAGTTTTCAACTGAGGCTGGGGCGGAGTGGGAAGGAGAGGAAATAGCCCTGGATGGTACAAATTAATATCCTCCTTTGTATCTTGTGAGCAGAAATATTCAGATATTATAAGGCCTGTATAGCAGAAAGAGGCCTGCATTTGATGTTGAGGGATCTGGGTTCAAATTATGTCTCTATATGGTCCTAGTCAAACCTTTTCACCTCACAGAGCATCAGTTTACTTATCTGAAACAAAAGGGTTAGACTAGATAACGTTTAAGGTCCTTTCTAGCTTTAAATCTATAATCCTATGTGCCTGTCTCATAATCCAAAATTTCTATATTGGTTCTCAGAACATCCAGAATTTTTTTTTGTATTGGGCACTGTGTTGGGAACAAGAGGATACAGGGAAAATAAAAATGGCCTCTGATTTCAAAGAGCTTATATTCTAATGGACAATCTATAAAATGCATACAGAGTAGAAGATGATCTTAGAGGGGAAGTCATTAGAAACTTGGGGAAGAACTTTTTCAGAGGCGGGGGCAGGCAGGGCAAAGATGTGGAAAAGACCGCAAAGAGGGAGACTCACCAAGTTGTAATGATTTGAAATGCCTTAATTTGATCCTGGATTTGATAAGAAACCACTGGAGTTTGTCACTGATATAGTCAAATCTGTGTTTTAGGAAAATCACATTGGCACTGAATGAAGGTAGAATGGAATGGAGAAAAACTTGAGAAAGGGAGAGATTAGGAAGCTATTACAATGATTCAGGAAAGAGGGTGTAAGGATCTAAACTATAGTGATGACTGTGTTAGTGGAGGAATGTAGTAGACAACAAAACAAGATTTGGCAAGGAATTGGAGATGTGGGATAAGTAAGAGTGAAGAATGAAGTTGTCAGTCTGTGTGATTAGGATAATGTTTTGCTGTAGACATTAACAGGGAGATTAGGGGGAGAAAAGATTTGGGAGGAAAGATGAGTTCAGTTTTGGACATGTTGAATTTAAGGAGTTCAAGGAGTTCACTAGGAAGCTGCTGCTGATGTACCACGGAGTTTAGGAGAGAGTCTAGGGCCAGATACCAGGATCTGGGAATTATTTGCATAAAGAAGATAATTGTACTCAACAGAAATTATGAGATTACTAGAGAGAGAGAGAGAGGAAAGAGGAGATGACCCAGGCAGAGCTTTGGGGGACACCCATTATTTAGTGGGCATGACATTGATGAAAAATCAGCAAAGATTTTTACTTCAAAAGTGGTTAACCAAGAGAGAGCAGGATTCTGAATATCCAGAAAGGAGAGAATATTAAGGAAGAGAAAGAAGGTGGTCAGCAGTGCTTTACAGAAATCAAGGATTATGAATAAGAAAGAGCCATTGGTTTTGGAAATTAAGAGAGTTTCAGTAGAATGAGACTGGAAACCATACTACATGGGGGATTAAAAGAGTAACTGCTGAGAGGAAATACAGGTACCTGTTGGAAATGCCTTTTTCAAGACTTTTTTCAGAGGAGAGGAGAGATACAGGATGATATAGATGGTTGGATCAAGTGAGGGTTTTAAATTATGTGGCAGATTTGAGTGTTTTTAAGCAGTAGGGAAGGAGCCAAGTAATGTGAGTCTCAAAGGAGGGGAGAGGTTGCTAAGTGATGGAAGTAGTGGGAGATTTTGGAACACATGTACTTTTAGGTTTTCACTTCTTACATTTATTTTGTGTTGTCCTTATGTGGCTATCTTCCTCAAAAGAATATAAGCTTCTCAAGGGAAGGGAATGTCTGATTTTTGTTTTTATTAGTTCCATTGCCTGACATATAGTAGGTGCTTAGTAAATGCTTACTGATTGATTGGTTGATCATCTTTATGCTACGATGAAGAAATTGACAGCTTAACTGTAATAACTAACCAGGACTTTTTACGAGTTAGTTTGGTTCATTTATTAATTTCATATGATAATGAAAAAAAATTTAGCTATCATAAATCATTGGCAATTCTACTAATTTTACTTATCTATTCCTTCAGTAATAATAATAGCTGAAAAGAACTGGAAAGTGAATGGCTGCCCATCAGTTGGGGAATACTGAATAAATAATGGTTTATGAATATAATGGAATGTTATTATTCTATAAGAAATGATTAGCTGGCTGATTTCAGAAAGGCCTAGAGAGACTTGTATAGACTGATGCTAAGTGAAGTGAGTGGAACCAAAAGAGCATTGTATGCAGCAACCACAAGATTATGCAATGATCAACTGTGATGGACTTGACTTTTTTTTTTTTTTAAATAATGTGGAGATTCAGGGCAATTTCAATAGACTTGTGATGGAGAGCCATTTGCATTCAGAAAGTGGACTGTGGGGGACTGAATGCAGATCACAATAAAGTATTTTCACCTTTTTTGTTGTTGTTTGGTTTTTTGTTCTCATTTTTCACATTTTGATCTGATTTTTCTTATGCAACATGATAAATGAGGAAATATGCTTAGAAGAATTATACATGCTTAACCTATATTGAATTACTTGCCATCTGGGGGGGAAGGGAGGGAGAAAACTTTGGAACGAAAGATTTTGCAAGGGTGAATGTTGAAAACTATCTTTTCATGTACTTTGAAAGTAAAAAAACTATTATTATTATTATTAATAATACCTGCCATTTATATAATGCTTTAAAGCAAAACACTTTCTATATTATTTTATTTGATCCTCTGAAAAAGGATGCCAGTTTTTGGAGGTATTATCCCCATTTTGCAGATAAGTACGCTGCTTGCAGAAGCTAAGTGAATCTCTAGTTGGGGCTATGCAACTTCCAAAAGTGGTTATTTTCAAGTTTATTTGCTAAGTCAGTAATTGGATTGAGAGAATTTACTTTGGGCCATGTGGTGGCTGAAATGATGACTTTTGGTCTTTTGAGGCAAAGTATCTCAGTTTTAATTTCACCTCTGGCTGCTTCCTTCCTGTTTTTGTCCTTCCTTTGTGAAGAGGCCCAGGGATATCATGGACTGGTGTCTTGACTTGTGTGTGAATTGGACTGAAACAAGGCAGAATTGCCCCAAATTGATAGCCTTACTTTCTCTTCCAGAGCCATTGAAGTTCAGCAACGGTGGCCTGACTGCCACTTGGACAAGTCATTTCATCTCTGAATCTCCTAACTTGTGAAATGAGTCGGTTGAATAGATCCTTTCACATTTCCCTCAACTTGAAATCTGTGATTTTTTTTTTCTATTTTATGAATGGATTAGCTTAGCCTATTGGTAATCAGTTCCTTGCTTTGCACCAATGAATCCTACTTAATAGAAACAATTCTTTGACTATCTAGGTAGCCTAATTAATAACAATGGTGCATTTTTCCTGCTGACCAACCCCTAGCTGAATCAGGAGCTCTAGGACACCGGGTTTGATTCATGGTACTAAGGGGAGAGAAGTTGTTAGATAAACAGCATCCTGAAATCCTGAGCCTGAATTTCTGTTCCTTTATCCAGTCAGTCTCATTGACATAGTTTTCTCTAAGGTTACTTTCCATCTACCTTGTATGTATCTTGCATGAAGCTTTTTATATGCATGTTGTCTTTTCCACTAAGTATCTTGAGGACAGGAATGGTTTTTTCCCTATTTTTGTAGTCCCAGAGTTCGACAGTGTCTGGCACATCATAAATGTTTACAGATTGTACGCACTAGAGAAACCAAGGATCCTGGACAATTCAGCATTTATGATGACTTGCATTTGAATTTAGACCTCAACCGTTCTTTCCCTTAGACAAGTTGTTCATTCCCCTCTCAACCTTCATTAATGTTCTACTTGGACTTTTTGTGTGTGTGTGACTTGCCCAGGGTCACACAGCTAGAAAGTATCTGAAGCCAGTTTTGAACTTGGGTCTTCCTGATTTCATGGCTGTTATTCTATCCACTGCATCATCTAGCTGCCCCCAACCTAGACTATTTCAATAGCTTCCTAATTAGTTTCCTTTCTTCTTCTACTAGAATAGCTGCCAAATTGATACATTTTTTAGTAAATGATATTTTTACTTTTTCCAATTACGTATAAAGATAGGCTCCATTCTTCTCTCTATATCTATACTAATTTGATAATCAGAGGATATGATTCATGTGGATTTACCTAATATGAATCACTTTGTCTAACCAATAACTCCTTTTATTTTGGACTTCGTATATTTCAGTAAACATTAGTTGTAGGATCTTGGCTTAATTGGCCACACAAGTGTAGATGCTTGAATAATTGGAGACAGTTTGTCATAGAATTAATAGACAATAAATCAATATGTAATAAAAAAAAAAGATTATCTGCACCTCTGCATCCATATCCTCTAGAGATAGGCCATATGTATCCTGCTCCAAACACCGAAGTTCTTAGAAATACACAGTTAAATTTACTTTAGCCCTCACCTCTGTCCCTACTATCTGGACCAGAGTAAAGGCACTTCACTAAGGTTAAATTCGTATATCATTAGGGTCAGTTATTAGGTGAAGACTTAGAAACTCTTGACCTAAGTTTTAGATCTTTAGTGCAGAGCACAGACTCAAGTGACAGTAGACTTAGAAGACAAAAACTACAACAGATGGTGCATTTCTTCATCTTGACTGTCTTGTTACTCCTGCTGCTTCTTATTGTAGGGTGAGTGTCCCTGGCAGCTGATTTTGGCAAAGACTGAAGCCTTCTACTTTACCCCCATTCTCTCTTTGGAGCCCGTAACAATGGTGATGATAGTATTATTATCTACATTTTAATGGATAAGGAAATTGAGACTCAGAGATGAATAAATCTGCCCAAGCTCCCCTGGCTAAGTAAGTGCTAGATCTGATATTTGGACTCTAAATTTGTTTACAACTGTTGGCATCTCTCTGACCTGGACTGTAGCACCTCTCTGCTGCCTTATTTTATCACTTCCCAATGCAGCCTTCCTCTTTGACTCATTATGGGATAAGAATGGAGAGGTAGCTGGGAGCCAAATGGTGAAAGGCCTTGAAGGTCTCATTAAGGGTTCTGTGTTGCTGGGGTTTGAGGAAGAAAGCTGTGTTTTAAAATTCACTTGGGATGGTATGTCTATCTTGTGTGCATTCCTGGACTCTTGTTTCTTAGCTGTTTATATTTCCATAAATCCAGATATCTAAGTGGTAACCTTTTGCATTTCTCTTGTACTTTAACCTTTTCAAAGTGTCCTAATGTCCTTGATCTTATTTGATGTGAGGTACGAACATCAGGCACGATTCCCACTACTTTGCAGATGGTAGCTGGCATTTCTGTAGAACTTGTAGAGGTTATAGAGTACTTTATGTCCATTATGTCCTTGGAGCCTCTATAGTCAGTGGCATGGCTAATATCCTTCTCATTTTAACACATAAGGAAATTGAGGTTCCGAGTGGAAGAGATTTGTCTGAGGTTACCAGACTAGCTAAGCAGTAGAGCCAGGATTTTAATTCTTTCTGTGCTGTCTTATTCTGTCTAGTTATATGAACATTTGTTAAGCACCTCTTTGTGCCAGATGCTGAGGATAGAAAAAGAAAAAGAAAATGAAATGGTCTTGACAGGGTATCTAAGTGACTTGCTGTAAAGAATGGCAGAGCAGAGGCCGGAATCTGCAGAGATGAATTTTATTCTCATACTCTTAAAAAGCAGCATAGTGCAATAGAAAATGAAGAATAAAAACAATTCAGTTAATAGCCAGGATGTGTTTACCAATACCCAGATGTTTGGCACCGCCTAGACATAACATTGACAATCGACGGCACTTTTTATTTTTCCACTGAATATTGGGCCATCATATAGACACCACTTTAGTGTCTGCTTTTCCATGGTCTCTTCCAAAGCTTCATGGGGGAATGGATTTCAGGATCTATTTTGAGCAGCATAGCCAATTAGCTATGCAGAGATAGGGTATTCAACACAGCCACAAACTGAGTGGAAGCTGAGCAGTAATTTTGGTACCTTCATCTGTCCGGTCGGCTTCAAAGGCATTGTCAGAGTCCTTCAAGCTTGGTCATCTACATAGATCAAACTAACCCGGAAACAGTCCAGTCTTCATGTTTTTGACTGTGTGGATAGATGTAAGCTAATAGCTTAGAAGAGACAAATGCTGAAGGAGGGAGGGGTTTAAGAAAGCCAAAAGCTTTGTGTGGATTAGTAAATATTTTTATGTCATTTATCTGATTCACATTTCCTCTGCCCCACCCTAGGTCATCTCCCCTTAATTGGTTTAGGATGGTAGCCTCCCTACTGGTCTGCCTGTGTTCAGCCATTCTCTTTTCTAATCCTTATATCCAAGTACTAGAATAATTCTTCTAAGGCACAGGTCTAATGATGTCACTTCCTGATCAAAAGCTATTGCAACATAAAATGTGAATTCTTTTGATTATAATCCCAGGCCCTTTACAATTGGACTCATCATATTCCTCTCACCATACCTGATATTCTAATCAGACTGGACTGTTAGCTACTTCTTAATCTTGTCCCTTCTTGTCTCCTTGTACTTCCTTCCCCAAGTCTAGAATGTGCTTGCTACTCACATCTACCTGCTGAGATTGGTTCTGCTCATTTTGCTTTTGTATCTCTGTAGATTCTCTTCATGATTTCATTAACTTCTATGGCTTAGTGATGAACTCCCTTCAGATGCTTCCTAAATCTGTATATTGAGTTCTCATCTCTCCCCTGCCCTGCCTGTCTAAATGCTTGCTTGCCATCTCTATCTATGTGTCCCATAGCCATCTAAATATATGTCCAAAATGGAACTCGTTATTTTTTCTCTTAAACACACCCATTTCCTTACATTCTCTGGTCATCCTTCCTGCCACCTAAGGTGATAGCCTCAAGGCCAATCTCAGCTTTTCCCTCTCTTTCCCTCTCCATATCTAAGCACTTGCTGGTCTTGTCAATTTTACCTCCATAGAACATCTTTCTCTCATCTTCTCTCAACCACCCTAGCTCAGACTCTCATTGACCTTCCTTGGACTGTTCCAATAGCTCCTAATTGAACCCATCTTCCATAGTGGTGCCAAATTGATTTTTCTAAAGCACAATTCTATCACTCTCTTGTTCATGAAACTTCATTAGCTCCCTCTTGCCTCTAGGATACTCCTATGTTGGCATTTAAGCTCCTTCATGACCTGTATCCATTCTATTTTTTCCAGATATATTTAACATATTTAGCATGTCAAATCGGCCTGCCTGCTCTTAATCATTTGTAACATTGCATCTCTTGATTCTGAACCTTTGTATGTATAGGTTTTCAGAATTCTCTCTTCTTCATCTGTACCAGCCTCTTGGGTTCGTCTGAGATAGTGAAGGGTGCTTCATAATATTCTATTGCCTGTAGGGCTTGAGGTATAGACCTAAGGCAATAGTAATTGAGAGGGCTTGAATTGTTTTCGGTTACCTTCTATAAGGCTATGGTGGGCTCATGTAATAGAAACTCCAGAAGCCAAGAGAATGGCTGTATTAAGTAGAGGAACTTCTAGGGGATTTAGTGGTTTAATTCCCTAGTTATATTCAAGGCTCATCTCAAGTGCAGCCTCTTACATGGGACCTTTTCTTTTCTTTTTTTTTATTCATTTTTCCAAATTATCCCCTCCCTCCCTCCACTCCCTCCCCTAGATGACAGGCAATCCCATACATTTTACATGTGTTACAATATAATCTAGATATAATATATGTGTGTAAATACCATTTTCTTGTTGCACGTTAATTATTAGCTTCCGAAGGGATAAGTAACCTGAGTAGATAGACAGTAGTGCTAACAATTTACATTCGCTTCCCAGTGTTCCTTCTCTGGGTGTAGTTATTTCTGTCCATCATTGATCAACTGGAAGTGAGTTGGCTCTTCTTTATGTTGAAGATTTCCACTTCCATCAGAATACATCCTCATACAGCATTGAAGTGTACAGCGATCTTCTGGTTCTGCTCATTTCACTCAGCATCAGTTGATTTAAGTCTCTCCAACCCTCTCTATATTCCTCCTGCTGGTCATTTCTTACAGAGCAATAATATTCCATAACCTTCATATACCATAATTTACCCAACCATTCTCCAATTGATGGGCATCCATTCAACTTCCAGTTTCTAGCTACAACAAAAAGACCTGCCACAAACATTTTGGCACATACAGGCATGGGACCTTTTCTGATCCGTACAGTTATTAGTTAGCTCTTTTGGCCCACTCCAAAATAGTTTGTGTTTACTTTGTATATATCTTTGTATATTTATTTATGTGTTTACATATAGTTTTTTTTCCTAGTGCAATGTCATCTCCTGAGGAGAAGTAGCATTTTCATTTATGTTTTTGTTAACCCTATAGCCTTATATCATGCTTGGCACTAAGTAGATGCTTAAATTTTTTTTTTTTTGTTGAGGGTTAGTTAGGTGGAGAAGGACCTGAGTTCAAATCCAGGTTCAGACACTTAATAGCTGTGTGATCCTGGGGGAGTCACTTAACCCCAATTGCTTCCAGAAAAAAAATTGGACATGCTTTGAATTGGAATAATTGTTGAAAAAGGCTAAGTATTTTCCACTCCCTACCTATAATTGACAAACCTCAAAACTGAGACTCTAGAGGAGTAGATAGGAGAGGCTTCTTCCAACATACTAGAGTATGAGTCATTGTGGTTCCTGAAAAAGGAAAGTAGCAGTCCATCTGAGATGAAGGGAACACCCATCCAAGTCAGAGGCCAGAAGTGATGGCAGCTGCACCTGCCCATAGAAAAGCAAACTCAAGGAGGCTATGAGATTGCCACAATGGGGGAAGAGCCCAACAGTTGAGTGACCTTTTGGGCCCAGTTAGGCTGAAGCAGAGTGAACTACCTAGAATTTGTAACCAGCAGTTGAGTAACTTGCTCAACTCAGCCTAGTTAAGATACTATGCCTTATGAAGAGCCAGTCCAGCCTAGTAGTAAGGATAGCTCATCTATGACCCTGCCATGCTGCATACAGTGAACTTGACGAGGACTTTCTGGGCAAGGAAAAGAAGCTTTGGAACTTCAGGGCCTTGACTTTTATAGTATAGAGGGCCTAAGTTCTTGCAAACTCTCTCACCCTGGATTCTGTATGTTTGTAGGAGACTATGCCCATGTTGGGGATTTGGGGGGGGAAAAGAGGATGAAGAATACTTTGTTTCTATATTTGTCAAGTACATTTTTATTGATATCATTTGTTTTTTATTATCAAATTTCTAGCTGTCACACCCTCCATTCTCCTGCAAAAAACATTCTTTGTAACAAGAAAAATTTTTAAAGAAAAAATAGAAAAGAGAGAATGGAGGAAAAAAAAATCAGCAAAATTAATGAATAACCTAAAAGAACCTGATATTATATGTACATCTGTCAACCTCCTACCTTTGTAAAAGAGTGGGTAGAAATATCTTCTCATCTTCTTTGGGCTTATTTTTTAAAAATAATTTTGCAATATTCATTTTTTATTCTTTTGTGTTGTTTCCTTTAACATTTTTATAGTCTCCGTCTATATGGTTTTCTTGGCTTAGCTCATTGAAGTATTGCCATGCTTTTCTTTATGTTATAGTTATATCTTACAGCACAGTAATATTCTTCCTGTGTCACAATTTGTTTAGCTGTTCCCCAATTAATGGGTATCTGCTTTATTTCTACATCTTTGATACCAAAGAATATGCTTTTATATTTAGAGCCTTTAAAAAAACATCAGTGACTTCCCTGAGGCCTTCTCTAACAGCAGAATTTCTGGGTTGAAGGATGTGGACATTTTGGTCACTTCGCATAATTTCAGATTGCTTTCCAGAGTGGTTGTAATAATTCACCAGTAAATCATTAGTGTACCTATCTTTCCACTATCTTTCCAACACTCTTTCTGTCTTTGGTCTTTTTTGCCAGCTTGCTAGATGTAAGGTGTAACCTCAGGGTTGTTTTGATTTGTATTTCTCTTATTCATTATTTGACATATTCTTTTGTACTATTGCTAACAGTTTGAACTTTTGAGAATCATTTCTTCATATCCTTTCACCATTTATTTTTTTGGGAATGGCTTTTTTCCCTCGTATTAGTTTCCATTATTTCCATGATTTCCAAGATTCCTTCTAGTTCCAAATTATATAATTCATTGATTCAAATACTCCATCATCCCTAGCATTTGAGTGTGACACAGTTGAAAGACCTTTCCAGAGATCTGGCTTTGGTGAGATCCTCAAGGAGCAAGCCTGAAAGGACTGGGTGCCTTCAATGAGTAGTTTTGGGAGTACAAGACCCTATAGATGATGCTCTATAAAAGATAGAAGGGACAGGTAAAAGAAAATTTTGTTAAGGGTTGATGCTACCAACTCAGTGTTACAATGCCATATATCATTTGTATTGTAGACATAATTTAAGCCACTGGATCTTATTTTTAGACTGAATCCCCCAAATGCATGATGGGAAAAATGACCAGCCTCAGGAGACAGCCTAGGATGGGCAGGCACCATGGCTTATGTGCCCCAAGGCAGCAGTAACTTACCAGCTGCAAAAGCATTGGACTTGTTTGGAATGATTACTTCTCTTTCATCAATAATGAGTCCCAGCCCTAAGAGCCTTCCCCTCTTGTCCATTGCAAATACTTTATTCTACTTGCATGGTTTGCGGAGTCATACTTCTTTCTTTTTGTTAGATTTTCAAAAGAATGCCCCACAGGAAATGGAGTCCTTTTTTCTTTGTCTTTTTTTTTTAAAGCAAAAATGATTTTTAAAAACTTGTGAATTGATGACAATCAAAAGTATGGCTTTGAATGAAAGCATCAGTCCACTTAAGTGAAGTGTTGTTAACAACAACCTTTGTTCTCTTTTCCCAGATTCCAGAAGGAAGTCTCAGAAAATGGGGCCTCTCTTCTTGGCCATGACACCACCAGCAGTCCAGGAGTAAAAATACAGTAGAAATTTGGAGCCCCTGAAACTGGATAAGAATATAAGCTGCTTGAGAACAGGTATCATTTTAGTTTTGTCTATCCTCAGCACCATGGAGAGTGCCTAACATAGTAGGCACTTAATAAAAGCTTGCTGATTGAATGATGGTCGTCTGACCTAGACTGGCATTCAATAGCTCTTTGATCTTAGAAAAATCCTTTATCATCAGTGGGCCTCAGTTTTTGACACCATAAAGTAAGCGGGGTGTTCCAGAGCCCCAGCAGCTCTACCATTTTTATGATAGCTCACCTTCTTTCTCCCTCCCCTCCCATTGGGAACAGGTGTCATTCTCTAAAAACTCAAATTAAGATGAGCTGGATTCTTTGTAATGACCTTTCACATATTGAATTCAACTTGACTTGCTGGGTTTGTGTCTCTGAGTGATTAGGGTAGTTAAGTAGGAAATGGAAGATATCTGGGAAGCATGGGGATTTTGCGAAAGACAGAAAAGGAACTGTCTAGTGGTAGCCAGGGACCTTTCTCCTTAATGCCTTGGCTTAATCAAGATGATCAGGCAGTTTTCATCCTTTGGGGAAACTGCCTTGGATCCTGCCCAGTTAGAGAGGAACAGATACAGAAACTAAATTACCTGCACCTGAGAATGCTGTACATCCAGGAACATCCAGGAGCGCAGCCTGGAGCCAGGTCTACCCTACTAGTGAAGCCTCCTCTGGCATTGTTTGGGAAGGCCTGTCTCCTGTCTCTAGACTACACTCTGATTTAGTGTGAAAGTTGGCTTTGAGCAAGATAACTGTATAAATATGTATACATATATTGTATTTAACATATACTTTAACATTTTTAACATGTATTGGACTACCTGCCATCTGGGGGAGGAGGTGGGGGAAGGAGGGAAAAAGTTGGAACAGAAGGTTTTGCAAGGGCCAGTTTTGGAAAATTACCCATGCATAGGTTTTGTAAATAAGAAGCTATAATAATAAAATAAAAATAAAACAAAATAAAAGTTGGCTGTGAGTGAATAAGCCTTGGACATATATCCTTGTTGCTTCCAAATTGGGAGAAATTTAGGGGCCATGACCTCTTAGACTCTTTGGTCTGACGGGATGGAAAAGGAGGGTCCTGGAGCTTGGAAAGAGGAGAATCACACAGGCCAGGTGGGATAATGTACATCCCCTGGTCTATTGATGTTGCTCTGATTCATTTCTATCATTCTGATTGAAAAGGTAATTGACAAAAATATCTGAATAAGGGCCTTGTTTTCCTAAGAGATATGGGGAACATAAACTATTTTTATAATAATAGTTTATTTTTCAAAATACATGCAAAGATAGTTTTCAATATTCACCCTTGCAAAACCTTGTTCAAAATTTTTCTCCCACCCTTCTCCCCCTCCATCTCCCCTAGACAAGTAATCCAGTACAGATTAAACATGTACAAATCTTGTAAATACATTTCCTCATTTATCATTCTGCACAAGAAAAAGAAGATCAAAAAGGGAAAAAAAGAGAGAAAACAAAAAGAAGGAAACAAAAACAAAAAGGTGAAAATACTATGCTGTGATTTATACTCAGCCCCCACAGCCTTCTCTCTGAGTGCAAATGGCTCTCTATCTCGTCTATTAGAATTGGGCTGAATCACCGCTTTGTTGAAAAGAGCTAACTAAGTCTGTCAATGTTGATCATCACATAATCTCGTTGCTGTGTACCATGTTCTCTTGGTTCTACTTATTTCATTCCACATCAGTTCATGCAAGTCTCTCCAGGCCTCTCTGTAATCGTCCTGGCATTCATTTCTTATAGAACGATAATATTCCATAACACTCATATACCATAACTTATTCAAGTATTCTGCTACTGAGAGCCATCCACTCATTTTCCAGTTTCCAGCCACTACAAAAAGGGTTGCCACAAACATTTTTGCACATGGGGGTCCCTTTCCCTCTTCTATGATCTCTTTGGGATACGAGCCTAGTAGAGACACTGGGGCCATAAACTATGAACTGATTGCTAATAGCAATACTTCCCACAAAAGGGCAGAATCAAGGAATGAATGGCAGTGAACTGGTCTCAGTTGCTAAATCTGATGGTCATCCTTCTTGTCTACATTGTAGTACTTGATGCTATTGATCACCTTCTCTTGGATATTATTTGTGCTCTGAGTTTTCCTGACGTTATTCTCTTCTCCTACTTCTTTGACACTTCTTCTCTGGTTTTAGGTCTTGTCTATTTGAGAGTGTCACCCAAGGCTTTTCCTGGATCCTTACCTCCCTTGGTGATCTCTCTTATCAGCTTCCATAGGTTCAATTACAATCCCTGTGTAAATGATTCTCAAATCTTTCTATCTAAGGCCTCACTCCTCTCTGGAGCTCCAGTTTGATATTCCCACCTCTCCTTTTGATATCAGGAACTGGATAATCCAGCCCAGAGGAGTCATCATGTTTAAAGCATAGCTTGGTTTTTCCCCCAAAGCCTCCCCTCTTTTGTATTTTCCTATAGTTGTTGAGCGTACCCTCATCTTTCTGGTCACCCACTCACAACCTTGGTGCCATTCTTGAATCCTCACACTCTGTTACCAGGGTTTCTCTAGAATATTTCCCTACTTACCCAGTCACCACTCTAACTCAAGTCTTCATCACCTCTCCCCCCACCCCCAACTCTAATCCATCTTCAACACCTTTGTCAAAGTAACTGTATACTCTTGCCCCACTCCACTCTAAAGCCTAAGGGCTCCCTATCATCCCCAGAAGCTTATGGAAAAAATCCTATGTTTGGCATTTAAAGCTCTTCACAATTTGGGACTTTTCTACCTTTATAGTCGCCTTGTATCACTCTCCTCCATTTATTCTGCTATGTGGTGACACTGTCCTCCTTGCTGATTCTCTCACCCAACTTTTTGTTTCCTGAAGTCCTGCTTTTCACTGGCTATCTCCCATGCCAGGAAAACTCTTTACTTCTATCCTTGAGATTTCCTGCTTTATTTGAAGGCTTAGCTCACATCCTGCTCTCCTGATCTCTTCTCTCCCAACTACTTCCAATCCTCTGCTACTGCTTGATGAGTAGTTTTGTGGTGGTTGTTCATTCATTTGTATCCAACTCTTCATAACTCTGTGGACCATAGCACACAAGGGCTCATCAGCCTGAAGGGCTCATCGTCCAATATCATGCATTTTAAAACTGTCCATGGTGTTTTCCATACAAAGATAATGCGGTGGGTTTGTCATTTCCTTTCCCTATCAGTCACCTTTTGTCAGACCATTATGACCTGTTCATCTTGGGTAACCCTGCATAGCATGTTCCATAGTGTCATTGAGCTATGCAAGCCCCTCCATCAAGACAAAGCAGTGATGGATGGGTGGGGGGAATGATCAAGTTACCTTTCCTCTACTCTGTGTACATCTTGCATGTACCTGGTCATTTGCCTATTGTTTCCCTCATTAGAATATGAACTTCTTGGAGAGAAAGGATCGTGTTTTTGCTTTTATACATATAAAATTTGCTTTTATACATATAAATATCTTAGATATTAGTATAGTGGTTGGCATATGATGAATGAATAATAGTTGTTTGTTGACTGACTGAGAGATGAAATACCCAGGGAGCTTGGCAATTGCCCCGGAGTGCCCTCTGGTGTTGGATAGTTCTCACAACAGGTGAGGTTAAGGGCTCAATTGAGAGCACATAATCACATTGTTTGTGGAATTATTTTATTCTGCTTTTCTACCCCTAATGCCTGGGGTTTAAAATCTTTACTGGTCTCCACTCCCAAAATTAGACTTTTCATTTTCATTAAGGGAGCTATCTTTATGAGGAATTGAGTTGTTATGACTCTCTTTAATTAGGTTCTCATAAATATGGAGCTGTGCTAAATTTGACTGCCTTGTGATCCTATCATAGGGGGCATTCCTCCTCCCACTGCAGATTAAAGCCTCCTTTGTCACCCCCTCATTGTTTCAATCTTCTCTATATAGAATCTACTTGGTGGGGATCTTCCTCTCATTCTTCTCATTTAAGCTTTCACAGATCACTGAAATTGATGATGCCCCCAAAATCCATCTTATCTGGCCAGAAGACTAGATTTTGGAGTCAGACCCTAGCACTTAATGTCTAGTTTCTTCAAACAACTAAGGAAGAAAATCTACCACTCCCATCTAGAACGTAATTGTTAGAGTTGACCTTGTCTATATTAGCAAGAGTACCTATCTTTGTCATATTTCTCTCTCTCTTTTTAAAAGGAATTCCTGGCTTTATTTTTTGTTTTATTATTATTATTTTTGGTAAGGCAGTTGGGGTTAAATGACTTGCCCAGGGTCATACAGATAGGAAATGTTAAATGTCTAAGGCTGGATTTGAATTCAGGTCCTCTGGCCCCTTATTTTTCTCCAAAGCTGAAGTTTATAACTGTGGGGGACTTGGGATCTCCCACTTATTATGATCTCAGAATATTTCTAGAAGGAAGATAGCAAAAGGAAGATGAAGAAAGATTCCCCTTTTAAGCTACATAAAATGATAACTTCTCCCAGTAGAATCCATCCTCCCAAATGTCCAAACCAACTATTTGACCCTGGGCCACAGTTATCAAACTTGTGGCCTATACTTCTTTTGAGTGCAGTACAAACCATAATTGAGAAATGTTGAACAAAATAAAAACACAATACAACATAGATGATGTTCATTTGCGATTTTCTAATTCAATATGCAACCTTCAGGGATACTTTCTTGACATCAGTTTTGTATGCAAGCCCATTAGGGAAAGACCTCATCCACTGTGCACCAAAGAGATGACTTTAGACTTACTGGTACAGTGCTTTCTCCTTTGTTCTTTCAGCATGGTGCTCATGGGCATGTCCATTTTCCATGGGCTGGGAGGGTGGGCCTCCAAGCTATTGGAAAGCCTGGGTTTAAATTCACTTAATTTCTGTTTGACTCTGTGCAAGTCCCTTAATCTGAGCCTTAGTTCCCTTATGATCAGGTAGATTAGATCATTGAAGTCCCTTTCTTTGCCAACTGCAATTATAAATCTAAGTCCTACCTGACAAAAGGCAGAATCTTCACTGGTGTCAGGACACAGGCCCTGCAGCTCAGAATTAATCACAAGCCTGTAGGTGTAACATTCTCCATTTTGCTCTGAAATCTCTCTGGTACTATATGCAATCAATCTTAACTCTTCACCCTAGAGGCGATACAAAGACAGCTTTGGGAGAATTGATGTGGAACTTTTTTTTGTCTTTTTTTAAAGGATTGTTAGATTTCTTTTGTGGAATATTCTCCAGAGTGGAATTTCTTCTGAAACTTGAGTAGAGTCAAGGAAATTAATTTTCTCCAGAAGGGTTTCTTTTCTGCATACATTTTTGTGTGCTGGAGACTTTATTAAAGTTTTATTAAAAGATCAAAATGTTTGACAGTAATGAATGTTTATTAAAAGTAGAACTATTTATTATTATATAGGTGTATATATATATGCATGCATATATATGTATATGTATATATATATATATATCTGAGGCCACCCATTTATTGTCCAATAAAAGTAAATGATTTTAATATAGATATAATTTCATATTTATTATATATACATATTACATATATATTTGTTCTGGATCATTTCATTGGTTTGGAGAATTTCTCAATTGAAAACTCCTTCTACTAATGCAAATCAACATGCCCTCTGTAATTTAGTGTTGGGCTTCTGGGACCACTGAGAAGTCTCTAGGGCCTTAGTCATTATCACACAGAAAAGTCTGTGTGGCAGAGGCAAGACTTAATCTCAGGTCTCCCTGACTCCAATACCAGCCTGCTATCCACAGTGCCATCTTACAAATTAGAAATTATGAAGGTGGATTACTGAATTTTCTAAGATCATCTCTTTCTTTGTAAAAAGACCTTTTGACCAAATAAAATTTCATAGAATTAAAGTGTCACAGAGTATTGAGGGACCTCATAGAGATCCTTATCCTGAACAGCATTTTCTTTTACTGTGTCCCAGACAAATGATCATTTAGTTTCCATTTAAATGCTTCTAGTAAAAGGGGAAACTCAGCCCTACCACTGCCATCCTCTTACACTCTTCCCGTGGTCAGCTGGAACTCTTGAGAAGTTTTTCCTCATTGTCCAGATGAAATCTGCCTTCCCATTGCTCTAGCCTATTGCTTTTAATTCTGTCCTCTGGGGCAGAATAAATAGCAATATAAAATTTTATTGCAGAATAAAGTAAATCATCTTCTACACAAAAGCAGAGTTGGCAGGGTCCTCAGAGACAGACTTTCCTTTTACAGTACCCTGAGCAAGTAGTTATCCAGCCTCTGTTTGAAGATGTCCAGCAATAGGTGATTCACTACCCTCTGAGGAATATAATTTACTGTATTTTCTTGGTAAGGATGGGATTGAAACCACCTAATTTTAACTTTAATACTATTGCAAAGTGAAGACAGTCTGTCAGTCACAGGCTTTAGAATACATAACTTAAGTCTTACCTGGCTAAGGTACCAAAGTTAAAATGGAGTGGGGTAATTTTGACACTACCTTGATATACTTTACTCCTGGATGTATTTGTTAAAAAGATTTGTCATATCAAGTTGAAATCTTCCTTCTCTACCTCAACTACTTATTGTCTTCTAAGATAAGGCCAAAAAAAAAAATCAATTCCTCCTGTACATAACAGCTTCAGATATTTAAGGTGCCCCCTCCACCTTTTCCCTAGACCCACGTCTTTTTAATTCCAGGACAAACCTCCCCAGTTCTCCAAAATAATCTCTTTATGATATGAGAGTCCTTCAAACATATGAAGATAACACTTATGCTTTCCCCACATCTTCTCTTCTACAGGCCTGGTTCCTTTAACTAATGGCATAATCCTCAAGGCTTTCATTATCTTGGCTACTTTCCTCTGGATCTTCACCAGATTGTCTTTGTCCGTTCTAAAACATGGTACCCATAACAGAATATAGTACTCCAAATGCTGCCAGATTATGGACAAAGTCCTACCATGTCTTGTATTTTCACCATTATTTTTCTCTTACTGAAGACGTAAGATTTCAAGAACTTTTTTTAGCTGTCCCATCACCCTGCTCACTCATGTTGAGGCTGCAGTCCACGAAAAATTGCAGCTCTTTTTCACATGAACTGTTGTCTAGCTACAGTTCCCTGTTAGGTAGTTAGGTCCTTGAATGTTTTACCTCATAAACAGGACTTCTCTTTTGACTCTAGTCAACTTCATCTGATTAGCTCCAATCTAAGATTGTTGGGTTTGTGATATCAAGAAAAGAGAACAGAGCGTCAGCCAGGTATTCTAGCCTGTCAAGATCTATTCAAATTCTGGTTCTCTCATTCAGTGTATTAGGTAGTCCTCCTATCTTGGTGGCAGTTGCACATTTAGTAAGCAGATTATCTATGTTTTATCCAAGGCACTAATAAAATGATGTAACATTTTCATTTTTTGATGTGATTTACACTTTTTCTTTCTAATTTTTTCCCTTTTTGATCTGATTTTTCTCTTGCAGCATGATAATTGTGGAAATTTGTATAGAAGAATTGTACATGTTTAACATAGTGGATTACTTGCTGTCTAGGGGAAAGGAGGGAGAAAAAATTGGAATACAAAGTTTTGCAAGGGTGTATGTTGAAAACTATGCATGTGTTTTGAAAGTAAAAAGCTTTTTATATATTTAAAAAATGATGGCTAGTACAGGACCAAGAACAGATCCTTGGGGAACTTCACTAAAGACTTCCTTATATATTAAGGTAAATGCATTAATCAGTACCTTTCAAGTTGAATCATTGAACCAACTGTGAACCCACCTAAATGTATTATTCTATATAGTAGGATAGCAGGGCACTTTGTTTAATGACTAATCGAAATTTAGATATAGTGTCCTTAGCTGCTAGTCTAGTAACTGCTACACCAAACAAGCCAAGCCATTCTATCTCACACACACACACACACACACACACACACACACACACACACACACACACACACACACCTTGCTTAAATGATTGGCTGCAATTACATATAGTAGGGTTTATCAGATCAATGGCACTGTAGTGAATGGAACACCAGGACTGGAGTCGGGAAAGACCTGAGTTCAAACCCAGCCTCAGACATTTACAGGCTGTGGGTCCCTGAACAAATCACTTGCCCTGTTTTCCTCAGTTTCCTCCTCTGTAAAATGAGCTAGAGAAGGAAATGGCAAAGCACTCCAGTATCTCTGCCAAGAAAACCCCAAAAGGGTCATGAAGATGAACAATAGCCAAGTAATAAATTTATGAAAAGTGTTTGTTTTTCTCAAAGTTATCAATTCAGCAGTTTGAAAAAAATATGTCAAAACAACATTTTAAATTTATAATTCTATTTATTTCAGTTAACAAGCACTCTTTTTTCCCCTTCCACCTTTCTCTTCCCCACTCCCACCCTCAAGAGTGGAGGTAAGGCTGGGAGAGAAGAAAAACTTAGAACAAATACACCATATTCAGGCAAAACTGATATTGATCAATCCCAAGTTTGTGTGTTTAATTCTGCCTATTTAATCCATCATCTCTCTGTCAGTACATGTGTAGCATTCTTCCTCATCCGTCTGCTGGAATCATGGTTGATCACTGGGTTGATCAGAGTTTTTAACTCTTTCAAAATTGTTAGATTATACAATATCATTATGGTATAATTTTTTCTTGTTCGGTTCTGTTTGCTCTGCATCGGCTCCTACAAGTCTTCTTAGTTTGCTTTAAAAACTATCAATAAAGAAACATTTATTAAATGCCTTCTATATATCAGGCACTGTGTTAAGACAGGGATACATTTAGAGACACTGGACAGTACTTGTCCTCAAGGAGTTCGTAGACAACAAATAAACAGATGTATACAAAGTGAACTATATACACAATATAAACAGTAAATAATGAAAAGAGGGAAAATGCTGGAATTAATAGGGGTTAGGGAAAGAAGCTGTCTCTTTGATCATTTCTTTTTTATTTATTTTTAAAAATTATAACATTTTATTGACAGAGCATATTCCTGGGCAATTTTTTACAACATTGTCCTTTGCACTCACTTCTGTTCAGACTTTTCCCTTCCCTCCCTCCACTCCCTCCCTAGCTGGCGAGTAGTCCAATATATGTTAGATATGGTAAAATATATGTTAAATTACACACACACACACACACACACACACACACACACACACACACACACATTTATACAATTATTCATCTTAGCCAATCTGAGAGGTGTGTAGTTATAACTCAGAGTTATCTTAACTTGCATTTCTCTGATTAATAATGACTTGGTGCATCTTTTCATAATGGCTAGAAATAGTTTCAATTTCTTCATCTGAGAATTGTCTGTTCATGAGCTTTGACCAGTTATCAATTGGAGAATGGCTTGATTTCTTATAAATTAGAGTCAATTCTCTATATATTTTGGAAACGAGGCCTTTATCAGAACCTTTGACTGTAAAAATGTTTTCCCAGTTTATTGTTTCCCGTCTAATCTTGTCTGCATTAGTTTTGTTTGTACAAAAACTTTTCAATTTGATATAATCAAAGTTTTCTACTTTGTGATCAGTAATGATCTCTAGTTCTTCTTTGGACATAAATTCATTCTTTTTCTACAGGTCTGAGAGGTAAACTATCCTATGTTCCTCTAATTTATTTATAATCTCATTCTTTATGCCTAAGTCCCGAACCCATTTTGATCTGATTTTGGTATATCATGTTAAGTGTGGGTCAATGCCTAGTTTCTGCCATATTAATTTCCAATTTTCCCAGCAATTTTTGTCAAACATTGAGTTCTTATCCCAAAAGCTGGGGTCCTTGGGTTTGTCAAACACTAGATTATTAAAGTTATTGATTATTTTGTCCTTTGGACCTAACCTATTCCACTGATCAACTAGTCTATTTCTTAGCCAATACCAAATGGTTTTGATAACCGCTGCTTTATAATATAATTTTAGATCTGGTACAGCTAGGCCACCTTCATTTGATTTTTTTCATTAATTCCCTTGAGATTCTTGACCTTTTGTTTTTCCATATGAACTTTGTTGTTATTTTTTCTAGGTCATTAAAATAGTTTTTTGGGAGTCTGATTGGTATAGCGCTAAATAAATAGATCAGTTTAGGTGGTATTGTCATCTTTATTATATTTGCTTGGCATATCCTAGAGCATTTAATATTTTTCCAATTGGTTAGATCAGACTTAATTTGTGTGGAAAGTGTTTTATAGTTTTGCTCATATAGTTTCTGATTTTCCCTTGGCAGATAGATTCCTAAATATTTTGTACTATCAGTAGTTACTTTAAATGGAATTTCTCTTTGTAACTTAACTGTTGGATTTTGTTAGTGCTGCTGGTCATTTCTTACAGAACAATAATATTCCATAACATTCATATACCACAATTTACCCAACCATTCTCCAATTGATGGGCATCCATTCACTTCCCAGTTTCTAGCCACTACAAAAAGGGCTGCCACAAACATTTTGGCACATACAGGTCCCTTTCCCTTCTTTAGTATTTCCTTGGGATATAAGCCCAGTAGTAGTATGGCTGCGTCAAAGGGTATGCACATTTTGATAACTTTTGGGGCATAATTCCAGATTGCTCTCCAGAATGGTTGGATTCTTTCACAACTCCACCAACAATGCATCAGTGTCCCAGTTTTCCCACAGCCCCTCCAACATTCATCGTTTGTTCCTGTCATCTTAGCCAATCTGACAGGTGTGTAATGATATCTCAGAGTTGTCTTAATTTGCATTTCTCTGATCAATAGTGATTTGGAACACTCTTTCATATGAGTGGAAATACTTTCAGTTTCATCATCTGGAAATTGTCTGTTCATATCCTTTGACCATTTATCAATTGGAGAATGGCTTGATTTCTTATAAATTAGAGTCAATTCTCTATATATTTTGGAAATGAAGCCTTTATCAGAACCTTTAACTGTAAAAATGTTTTCCCAATTTGTTGCTTCCCTTCTAATTTTGTTTACATTGGTTTTGTTTGTACAAAGGCTTTTTAATTTTCATAATCAAAATTTTCTATTTTGTGATCAATAATGATCTCTAGTTCTCCTTTGGTCACAAATTCCTTCCTCTTCCACAAGTCTGAGAGGTAAACTGTCCTATGTTCCTCTAATTTATTTATGATCTCGTTCTTTATGCCTAAATCACGAACCCATTTTGATCTTATCTTGATGTATAGTGTTATGTGTGGGTCCATGTCTAATTTCTTCCATACTAATTTCCAATTTTCCCAGCAGTTTTTGTCAGATAATGAATTCTTATCCCAAAAGTTAGGATCTTTGGGTTTGTCAAACACTAGATTGCCGTAGTTATTCACTATTATGTCTTTGATAATTTCTTATAGCACCATAGAATTCCATTACTTTTATGTGTTGTACTTGTTCAGCCATTCCTCAGTTGATGAGTGGCCCCTTAGTTTTTAATTCTCGACTGCTACAGAAAGAACTGCCATAACTGCTTTGGTACATATGGATTCTTCTGTTTTTGATCTGGGGTATATAGGCCTAGCAGGTCAAGAGATATGTACCATCTGTTAACTTTTGGGACATTTCTAAATGTGTCAATGCTCATTTATAGCTCACATGATTTATAGAACTAGAAGAGACTTTGGGTATTGAGTCTCTTTTACAGATAAGGAAACTGAGGGGAAGGGAAGTGGTTTGCACAATGTCATATGTCTAAGTCAGATTCATTTTAGCTTCAATGCATTGTCAGAGCCAATGTAAAGTATGGAGAGATGGCAGATGGTTTTTCTTCCTCTCTTCTGTTCTGTGTTTCCTCTCTCTCTGTATCTCTATCTGTCTTTACATAAATATTTTCATATAAATGTATATGAAATACTATGTAAGTGTATATGAAAATATTTTTGATTTTTTTTTTACTAACTCCCTCTTAGGCAGTTTATATCTCCAGATAGCCATCCAAAATAATCTCATTCTCTGTTTTATTTTCTTGCATATATTTTTAGAACTTCTCTCTTTGTAAGTTGACATTTGGCTCATCAGGAGAGTTCCAAAACAAAGAACCCCACAGGTTTACTCTATATCAGTTTTTTATGTGTCCCTGACCCTTTGGCAGCCTAGTGAAGCCTCTGTATCCCTTTTCAGAATCTTGTTTTTAAGTGCCTAAGATAAAATATGTAAAAATTGCAAGGAGAAACAAATATGTTGAAATAGAATTCTCAAAGTATTAAAAGAAACAGGTTCACAAACCTGTACCATCTTGAACAACAGATTCAGTCTTACCTTTACACGTGACATGATTTTAACAACTTAAGCACAAGGGTATGAAAATAGTGGCAATGAAATCCCTTCTCTTGGTTGTTAAGCAGGGAAACAACAAATCTAACATCTTTTACATTTGCAAATATTTTCATTTAAAAATTTAGATGATCTAACTTTAAGAGGCCCTGGGAGATAGCAGAAAGAGCAGCACACTGGGAGGCAGGAGAGATCAGGAATCAAAGCATGACTCAAATCAATTCAGATCTCTGAGTCTTCTTAGGAAAAGGTTTGGGAAACGAAGGTCACAGAAAAATGAGAGACTGTTGGTGCGTATGTGTGGGTTTTTAATTCTTTATATCTACCTTTATCTCTTTCTCCCCTGAAGTCCAGAGTAATTTTTCCTAAATTTAGTCAAAAATTTCTGAAAGAGAATAGAATAGATTTCTGCTTCTTGAAATAAACCCCACAAACATTATAGAAGATTCAGGAATTCAGCACAAATTCATATTGAAATTATGCTTACTTTTACCCAAAAAAAGGGCATCTTAGGAATTTTTTTTAAATGAAGATCATTAGTATCTAGACCTGGAAGGGGCTTTAGTAACCATCTGAGGAAATGAAGGTCCAAGAAGCTGAAGAAGCTTGTCCATGGTGGTAATTAGCAGAAATTGGGTTTGAAGGAAGGTGCTTTTCCCCGAGTAATCGGCGGCTACGAGTTCTCATAAACTGGGTTCAATCTGGCATTTCTCATTAAGTATGCTCATTTCAGCTTGTGCCTCCTCCCAGGCTTTCCCTGGTGTATTTTATCTCTAGCCAGCATTTCCTAGGAACATGATAATTTGGCTCATGTATACATCTCTACAGCAAAAGCAAAAGGCCCCTCAGCTCCCATGCTAACTCAGGCTAATAAAACATCAAATACAAGATGAGCTTTAGTTAACCTGACAATAAGTGCAATGGATTCACACCCCTGAACAACTTTCCCTCCCTCTTCTGTGAGCCCTTCTTCTCACAAGGACCCGTGCAATCCTCCGGCCTTCTAGTGCTTTTGGTGGGTAGGCTCCTACTGGAAAGCAACTGGGTTCAGTAGGGAGTTGATTCCTATTCTCCTGGAATTGTGCATCCCATAAAATTCAGTCAGGTAAAGTTTGAAGTTTTCTCCTCCTTATCACTACTCTGTCACTTCAAGCTTCTTTGCCATCAGTCCTGCTTAGTCCAAGAACTCTTTCTCTAAGTCCAAGAAGCTCAATCTCTGTTGGGACTGCCCTGGAATACCTGGCTTTCTTAAAGTCCTAAGAAAATGAGTTGTTATTTAAGAATAGAATAAGTTTTTCTTCACAATCATGTGAGGTAAAGAATTCCAATATTTTTATCCCCATTTATGGATGAGGAAATTGAGGAATATCAAGTAACTACCACAGAATCTCAGATCTGGGTAGCAGCAGAGCCAGGCTCCCAAGTCAGGTGTCATGACAGTACACAGAGCGGTCACACATGTTTACCACACAGGAATTTATTTAGGGCCGTGACTTGAATAGTATGGAATACTCTCCAAATAATTGCAAATCTTTATCCAGTGGAGCTGGTATGAGATATATTGCAAAATGTACCATTCTTAACCAAAGGAGAAGATGGATTCTCAAAGTTCTAATAGCTCTCTTGTCTGACACATCTTGACCGGTTTCAGGACTCCATTTGGTACATCATGCCTACATCAGGGGCCTGTTATTATTCATTCTACACGCTCATGCTTTGGAAAAAAAGGAACCGATCGAAACATTCTTCTCCTTTCCTCAGTCTCCTTCTACCAGAGGGCTAATTTTCTACATTTGCTTTGTTGGATATGTGGTTATTTGAATCAGTGAGGCAAGGTTGATATTGGGACCTTTCAAGTATAATATGTTCATTCAGAACAAATAAATTCCCCCTGGGGTGAGTGTGAGTTATGCCAAGTGTGGACACAGCACCAAATAATTTGTACAGCTGAGCCTGAGGAATGCTTAACACACGATACAGAGTGCAGCATGCTGTTTGAAGAGAGTTTACACTTCAAATCTTCTGGCTTCAGAGCCAGTGTTTTTCCACTAATTTGCTGACTTTGTCATATCGATAGACCTCTTGAGCATGTGTTGGAGAGAAAGTGTGACACATGGTTCTACAAGGTCAGTTCAGTTCATCAAAAACATTTCCTAAGGACCTAGGCTAGATGTTGGGGGAGATAATGCCGAAAGCAGAGTCCTCCCTGCTATTGGGGAGCTTTTATTCTAATGAAGGAGATGCACTATGTAAACAAACCAGTAAACCCTAAAGGAATAGCATAAAATCAGCCATTTTCATAGACTCTGTAGGAAGTCCCATGCTCCAACCCATTAAAAGGCAGAGAGAAACATCCCATAGCAGAATATTCACCAAGCCCACCGGTGATTTTTTTCCCCCTCCTATGACTCTTTGATGATATCCTTTGCATTGATTCTTTATAAGCCCCCATCACACATAGCACATACCTCTCTACTGACTTTTGGATACTCTTCAATTTTATTCCTTCAGAGAATGTTCCATGATTCTCAGTTCTATAACTCAGAATGTTATAGGTATTAAAAATGAATACGAATTCAAATTCTAATCTAATTTCCAATTAGAAACAGAATCCATAATGTTAAAAAGAGGGGCTTTTGGTACAGGTGGAAGTTCAAGGTCATTAGAAGAATTTTTCCACTTTCTTAAAGTCCTCTCAGCCCATTCTCTTCCTCCTCTTCAATTTGGGACTAACATATTGTCTGTTTGCAATATACTGATGAAGATGTTTCTGTGTTCCAGAATGCTTCCAGGGAGAAGACAGCTCTGGAGGGATGAATGATTCTCAAGAATGAAATTCTGAAGACAAAAAGGGAAGCAATTGCAACGAAGAAGAAAAATGGGATGCATCTGGAGAGACCAGGAGATTTTAAAAAAGGAAACCAAAAATGGAAGCCACACCAGGTAACAGAATTAGTATGAATATGCCAATCTATAAAAATGGCATCAGGAATGCTCAGCTTCAGAATAAATGAAGGCTGTTGAGGTGAGGGCAACAAAAAAGTTTCTGAAACTGTCAACAGAGGAAGATCAAATAAAAGATAGATGATTTTGCTTGATGTGAATAGATATTTATAAATGACAGCAGAGAGAAATTGGTTCTGCACTTTCATATTTTGTTTCTGTTTCCTCTGCAAAGGAGGACCTTTACACTGGAAATGATGTGTCAGAAATGGCAAGTAAGGAGTTGATGCTCAAGATAAAAAAAGAAATGACTAGATTCTAGGAAAGATTTTTTTATTATATTTGTAATTATATTCTTGGAAAATATAGATTAAATAACAATGCAATTAGAGTCAGAACTGGTTGGATGGTCAGAATCAGAGTACTTTTTTTTTTTTTTTTTTTGCTGCTAATTTCTTTTTTAAATTAATTAATTAAATTAATTTTTACAAAGATTTTATGCATAGGTAATTTTCCAGCATTGACAATTGCAAAACCTTTTTGTTTCAACTTTTCCCTTCCTTCCCCTCTACCCCTTCCCCCAGATGGCAGGTTGAAAAATACATGTTAAATATATTAAAGTATAAGTTAAACATAATATATGTATACATGTCCAAACAATTATTTTGCTGTACAGAAAGAATCGGACTTTGAAACAGTGCACAATTAGCCTCTGAAGGAAATAAAAAATGTAGGCAGTTCATATGTAGTGGTTCATAGTCGTCTCCCAGAGTTCTTTCGCTGGGTGTAGCTGGTTCAGTTCATTACTGCTCTATTGGAACTGATTTGGTTCATCTCATTGTTGAAGAGGGCCACAGCCATCAGAACTGATCATCATATAGTATTGTTGTTGAAGTAAATAATGATCTCCTGGTCCTGCTCACTTCACCCAGCATCAGTTCATGTAAGTCTTTCCAGGCCTTTGTGAAATCATCCTGCTGATCATTTCTTACAGAACAATAATGTTCCATAGTAGAATCAGAGTCAGAGTTGAGGTCTCCAGTGGTTCATGCTTGACCCTGTGCTGCTGCACAGTTTTACTAGTGACTTGGGCAAAGCTGTTAGACCATATTGTCGTCAAATTTCCAGGTGACACAAAAATTGTGATAATTTACTCAATTACCAAAGATTTTTGCTAGGTTAGGGCATTGGGCTTGCTGCGTAGTACCATGAAATCCAGTAGGGAAGGATAAACAGTTTTACATCTGGGTATGAAAAAAACAGCTTCTCAAGGCTGGAGGAGGTGTGGTTATGTAGCAGTAGTTTAAAAGAAGATTTGTAGGTTTGAATGTATTGCAGGCTCAATGTGAGTTGACAGTATCATATGACAGCCAAAGAAGTCCACGCGTGCTTTCCAGGAATAAGAAGGTGATAGTCCCATGTAGTCTGCACTTAGCAGAGCTCATATGTTCTGAGCACCTGGTCTAAGAAAAATGTTACTAAGTTAGATAGTGTCTAGAGAAGGGCAGCCAGGATGGTAAAGGGCCTTGAGGCTGTGGCATATGATGATTAATTGAAGGAAATGGGCATTTTAAACTCAGAGAAGAATAAGGCAGGGAAGAGATGGGCGCCATCTTTAAGTATTTGACAGACTGTACTAATAAGGAAGGACTAGACTTTTTCTACTTGGCTTCAAAATGCACAACCCAGAGCTCTAAATGGACATTGCAGAGAGAGGTTTGGTAGCAGGAAAAACAAACGAAAACTGCCTCATAGTTAAAGCTATCCTCCTTGGAAGGAGGTGAATTTTAAGTCATCTTTTTTGTATGTAGATGGCTGCTAAGATCACTTACAACTTAGATTTTGTGAACATACATATCTGTTGAGATTTTATGCTTTGTGTAATATGAATCAGCACAATATCAAGGAAAGTTAATTGTGTTATTTTTCAAAGAACATTGTATAATTTTGACATATGCATGGGAAATGCCATGTTGGATGAGAGTCTTTAAGGTAGGGTTTTGCTTTACAGAATCAAATCCCTTTTTTATAGTCCACTAATAATAGGAGGATCTTGAATTCTCTATATTTTTGTATGTTGTGTGATGATAAGAGTATGGGTCTGCTGTAAAACATCACTTGTAAAAGTTCCTCTCTTCTCTCCACCCATTCCCTTCTAATACCTTTATCAGGGATTCCCTCAATGTGCTTTATTCTCATAAAATGTCATAGAGTAGGAAATTAGAAATGATAGTTCTTTTTGATATTTTCCTGGCTGCTTTTTTCAGTATTGATAAGGTCTGAGATTTTTTTTTTTTTTTTGATGATTGCAGTATCTTACCCTCCTTAGTAAACCTCTGGGATAGATATCTTTGATATGTATATGTTCTTGGTCTCATTTGACTGTATAAATGATAATTTTCTTGAGGGTCTTTTTGTAAATATTTATCATGAAAGCTTAATATGAGATGATCCAAATGACCCACGAAATGTTTTCGGTTCTCTCGGTGTATCTGATAAAACCAACTCTGCAAATTCCTGAGGAATAAGTGTTAGCATCCTTCCATTGAACTAAAATTTCTTTCTGTTTAGTTTTCTTCTGCAATATCAACATTAAGAAGATTAGGTTCCTCCAGTAATATGTCCATTTGTTGGTCATTAGATAAGGATCTCACACTTTTCGTATCAATAATTAAATCAGTGTTGATAGATGGTCTGGAAGTTGCAGGAGTCTTTGCCCCAGTCACTACAGAAGGGCAGGGAGGCCACACAGATCATTGTGTAATTTTTGTATTGTAGGTTTCCATGGTGAAAAAACTTCATTATGCAAATTGACTAGCCGGCCTAATGATCATGAGCTTCATTGTGCTTAGGTTGTCCTTAGAAAGCAGACCTCCATTCCTGCATGGTTTTCCAACATGCTAGGATCTGTCAGAGCTTGTACTTCTGGCATAGTCCTTAGCAAAATCTGGAAGAAACTGACCTTACCTTCTTTCCTAGTAAAGTATGCCCTTTACCCCTGACTCATTTTTCCAACTCCCACTCAGATTGGCAAAGCTTCAGTCCATAGAAGACAGTTTACTGCTATTCCCCACAGCATTCTAGAAGCTATTCTAAGGGGCCAGGGTTTCTATCACTGTCATTCCTAAGCCCCTATTATGTGTGCTTCTTGAGATGAAATATCTAACAGAACTCTATTAATTAAATTAGTGTAAAGTGGTATAAGAAAAAGTATTTATAAAATATTTCTCCAAAACCTGAGAGCTTATTTTTCCCTTACACACTGAGGGAAAGTGGGCTCAAACTTTAAGCACAGTTATAATGAAGCATATGTGTAGAGGGCAAAGTATGGCACTTTTAGCCCTGCAAGCCTTTTTGTCCTTTTGGGCACTCCTCACTTAAGACCCCCTGAAGTGTAAGTCTCTGCTGGGCTTTAATAATTGGTGCCTCTCTACAGTTTCTAGCCAAACCTTCTCTCACCAGGGGACTGCAGATGGGAGCTCGTGGTGTCTGAAGTTGCTTCCACCTTTGACTAAGTGTCCACTTGCGTTTGGGGGCACTTTGTGTTTTATCAACAACGGCTAATCCTGCTTGTGGATCCTGTTATTATGTTGGATTGCCAGATGGGACTTCTGATGAATTCTAATATTTTGAAATTTACAAGCTTGTGATGTGGTGAACTCCAACTTGAGATGGGGTTGCCTAAGAAGATCAGGGAAGAACAAAGACACAGGCAAATATGCTCTTATATCACTTGGTGCTGGGAGAGAAAAAAGACAGATCATCTATTCCCTTTTGAATGCAAACAGTTCTGGCTCACCATTGTTGCTTCTATCTCCATAGCCATTTAGGCTTTTCATCATTACACTATACAAACTCCTCATTTATTCTTAGCTGAAAACTGGCTTCCAAAATCCCCTATGTTGGAGAAAAATCTGGCAGACAATAGCTGAGTATGCTCTGTGAGACATACCAAGAAGGACCAATCTGAGAATGTTCTAAAGATTGGGCCCTTATTATCCAGTATTTTCATTACTGAGTATGTAGAACCTGAGGATCTTTCCTCCAGGCCTGATTGTTTTTAAAATAAATAAATAAGGTTATTCTCTGCCTCGTTTCATACCTATCCTTAATCACTGGATTGATGCCTGCTAAACATCTTACCTGAAAAATGCCAAAGTCTCCTCCTTTATCCAGGGCCATCAGCAGTTGTCCAATCTCCATTTTGCCCCTGGACCTGAATGGCTTTGGGGGAAATGCTTTTTGAGGCAGGTGACTTTGTGTGGCCTTTCCTCAATTCAGTTCACTTGTATGTCATGGCATCATCTCCCTAATGTCATGGTCCTCTTTAAGAATGAAGACAAGCAAAACCCTCCGGGACTAGGAGTAGGAGCTTCCCCGCCGGGAACCTAACTAGAACTGACCACTTGGGCAACACAATTCTCTGTGTCTGTCTCTCTTTTGTTTTTTTTTGGGGGGGTCTGTCTCTCTTTCCTTCCTTCTGTCCACCTAGGGTATCATACCCTTGTCTACAGGTGCTTGTAATGTTGGGGTTAGCTTTCTGGAGGTTCTTGGGACCAGCCTTGATCTTAGTAGAGGAATGCAGGAGGCAGGAGAGCCACCAGTAGGATGGTTAAAAATGGAACATCTCAGCCCTTAAATACTCTAATTACATCATTACAGCATATTGAACTACAGAACCATGACATCATCATGCTAAGTACTAAGTATATGTATACTAGGGAACCATCATCTCAATTCCATCGAGTTAACACCTTGTAAGTATTCTTGTTTCAAGGATACTTCTCCACAGTTCCAGTCCTCTACAGGTGCTGTGTCTAAAGAAATGTAAATTTTGGTAACTGGAAGCTTCCCAAGCTATCTTGGGGTTTACAGGTTAGATTTCTTTCTTAAGGACCACTAGCTCTCATTGATTGGCCAATAAGAGGTCCTAGGCCAAGCTCTGCTTGATCATTGTTTAGGCCCATATTGGCTCAGAGTAAATGCTTTTTGTTGCCTCAAAGTGAGACCTCTTAGTGACTCTAGCTTTAAAAGGCCAAGGGCTCCCAGTGCTTGTGGGCCCATCTCCAGTTATTCTGATTTATATCTTGCCACTGGACCCAGACTGTGCCCGGGCCTCCACCACTTCAGCCTGCTTCACTTGTGTGTCATGGCATCACCTCCCTGATGCCGTAGTCCTCTTTGAGGATGTGAGACAAACAACAAGACGCCAATTGTGATGAAGTATATTTCACTCTAGTTATGTTTTTCTGTTTGTCAGAAGAGTATTCTCTAGGTAGGACCAATAAAATGCATTATTAATGTGCATTAGTGAGGGAAAAAGCTAATGTATAAAAGCTTAATTAAAATTTCGTCCATCTCTCTTAGCTGTGTGTGTGATAAGTGCCCAGTTCCCAAACACATATTTGGGGAATGCAATGAATTCCTTTACTACTATGGTTACTTGAATCTGAACCTGTAAGAAGTCTAGGAAAAGGAGGTGAGAATGATGATGAAATGGTGTTTTTTTAAAATAATCTAATTTTCTGAAAATCTGTAATCCATAAACAGTAATTCCCTCTTAACCCCAAGTATTAGGTAATAAATCAGAGAAGGGGATGAGGTGGCTTTTGTTTGGGGAGTACTAAACAACTGAATTCAAGTTGGAGCTCTGCTGCTTACCCTAGGGAAAGCACTTGGATTCTCTGAGCCTCAGTTTCTTCTTCTGTCAGAATGAAGGTATTGAGCTAGGTGAATCTTAAGGACCCTTTCAGCTTTCGCAGTCTGTAGTTATTATGACTAAGCTTGATGGTAAGCCCCCCTTTCTATCCCTTGCTTGTGGCTCACACTAGGTTTGGCATTTTTGTGGTGGGGAAAAGAATTGTGGAGCATGGAAGCAAGCAGGCCGTGGCAGGGGAGATCAGTAGCTTTCTCCTCAGTGCCGGAAGAGCCACTTGCGGGGGGGTGGGGGTGGCGTCTAGACTCCAGACAGATCTCGCAACTTGAGAAAAGCTTTGGACTCTAACTTGAATTACTTTCTGAAGTGGGTCCGTGCCTTTGATTTGTGATGGAAATTGACAGGTTCGCATAGGATCAGAGACCTAGATAATGGCTTTATGGGATGGCTACCAGGCAGTTTTCCCTTGAAAAGCTTGCAGAAGGTGGTATTATCCTAGTAAATCATGTCTAAGTGGAACTGTTTTACTTAAGGGTTCTGTTGATAAAGGAAAAAGCATGCTCAGAACCACAGGGTAATACGTTATATACAGTTGCCATCTGGTGGCCACTTGCCCTCATCGCACCCTCACTTCCTTAGTTGAAACAATCTCCTATAGCTGGCAATGATAGCTAGCATCTATTTACCCCTTTAAAATGTGTAAGGTGTTTTACAAATATGATCTCATTTGAGTCTCACAAACAATCCTTTGGAGGTAGGTGATATTATCATCTGTTTCATAGATGCAGAAACTGAGGCAGAGGGGATGGGACTTGCCTGGGGTTACACTACTAGTCGGTGTCTGAGGCCAGGATGGAACTCAGGTCTTTGGGCTCCAGGCCTAGCGCTCTGTCCACTGCAACGCCTGGTATCCCAGGGACCCCCCACCCCGGGAGGTTCAAGAGGTTTTCTAACACAGAAGATGGAACTTTGCTCTTTCTACCACAGAGTCTGATGTTCAGTTAATGCCCTTTGGCCACTTCAGTGGCGGTCCTGCTTTTCTTGAATGTTTGGGGCTGTGGTGATACTGAGCTCATAGGCTTGTTGTTCCATGAGCTTGAGTCAAGTAAAATGGAGGGCCTGACCTAACAAGGAATGCAGGGTGGTTTGTCTCTGTGTTCTTCTCCCTGTCTCTGTGTTCTCTCTGTCTGTCTCTGTCTGTCTCTCTGTGTCTCTGTCTCTCCCTTTGTGTCTCTCTCTTCATCTCCCTCCCTCCCCCTCACTCATTTAATACTTTAGCACCAAACGAGTGCCACAGAGAGCCTAGAGCCCAGCCATCTTTATTACTGCAGCTGGATTACCCTTGATGTACTTTAGAGACTTTGCCATTGACCTGGTTCTCAGAGCATACACTTGACTCTGCTGGGGCCGGGCTGTGATCCTCTTAAAAAGGCAGCTGGGGCATTGACATTGCTAGAGGAGCCTCTACGGTGCCCTGTCTGCCCGTTTTCAAGGGCTCCTGCACTCGTGGGGTCTGAATTGGTGTCTAGGACTCCAGCCACAGAACACACAGTTGGTTGAGTGGAAGGGTCCTTTAGCCAGTTGATGGATCATAAGAAGCTGTACTGCAAAGAAATAGCCTGACTAAATGTCACTGTAAGGTGGCTTGCTGGGATTGCCCAGGTGTCTAGGCACTGGGAATGTGGGCCACAGTGCACCAGCGTCATCTCCGGTACGTTAGGAGGTCTGAATGTGCTCAAATGTTTCCGATGCTTGGGGAGAACCAGTTGAAAGGAGAGGCTCAGTAGCTTTAGAAAGGAGGAGTCTGGAAGGCAAGAGCCCTTATCTTGGGCCCCCTGGGGACTCGCCCAAGCCAGTCTTGCTGACTTTTGTCTCTCCGTTGGCCTTGGATGACTCTGGAAGACAGAGCAAGGCTGCCGACTCACCATGTGGTTCAGCAAGAGTTGAGACGTCCACTGGGACAGCATTGCTGGAGGTAGCCGGTCTGTTCCCCTCCTCTCAGACAAGAGGAGACAAAGATCTAGAGAGGGAAAATGACAGAGCCACTTCATCAAGAGCTTAGGCTCCCTCTTTCTGTGTCACTCTGTCTCTAGAGAAAAGAAAAGACCTCTGGCAGCGCCGTCCCTTCTACATAGAGAGGCCATAGTCCCCCAACAGAGAGGGTAGCAAGTTACCCCAGATGCAGTTAGAGGCAGCAGCCACCAGGTGGCAGGAATGTCCCACATGTCTAGGTTGCTCCACTCTATCTCTGTAAGTCAAGAGGAAACATTAATAAATCACCTACTGTGTGCAAAGCACTATGCTGTGCCCAGACATAAACCAAATATAGTCCCTGTCCTCAAGGAGACTGCTGGAGTAGAAGGCAGTGTTAAATGTCTCTCCCCTGACTACTTATGTTTGGGGGGCGTGAGGATGGGCTCTGAAGAGCACAGTATTGGGGAATCAACCCTCCTGGTCCCAGCTCTTCCTGGTTGAATTGAAAGGCAAGGTGTTTCTGTTGTCAGGTCATGAGTGATGATTCCCAATCCTCGTTCTCTAGAGTCTAAAGAAGTAGGTATGGGTGCCAGGAAGGCTAGGCCCAATCTTGGAGCACAGTTGCAGCCTAAGGCAGGGTTTTCTGCTTCTATGGGAGAATTTTGAATTATCTGATTAATGGCAGCTAATGGCAAAGTGCAGAGAGCCCCAGCTCTGGAGGCAGGAAGACTCATCTCCCTGGGTTCAAACTTGGCCTCAGACACTTCCTAGCTTTGTGATCCTAAGCAAGTCACTTCGATCTGTTTCCCTCAGTTGCCTCACCTGTAAAATGGGCTGGAGAAGGAAGGGGTAAACCACTCTGTCATTTTTGTTAAGAAAACCCCACATGGGATCCCAAAGCGTCAGACGTGACTAAGATGACTAGAGACGAGCAAACATTCTGAATCACAAGCATTTGTCCAATTGTGAAAAAGTCATTAAGGAAGACCTGGGACAAATGCCATCTCATGGGCCAGTCTAGTTTTAGGCCTACCTGGATTTGGGGAACAAGTGAAAATTAGACAGGGACATTAAGGTATGTTGACAACTTAAATTCCCCTATTTTATAAATAAAAGTTCTTGGTTCTCTGAGGCCCAGAGATGGAAAATAACTTTCTAGGTCATACACTGAGATTTTTCTGACTCTTGAGTCCACATCTCTAAAGTGAAAAATCCCTTCATAATCTAGTCTCCTTTTACCTTTCTGGTCTTCTTACACCTTAGTCCCCAGCATGTACTTTTGATCCCCTGACACTGGCTGTTCCTTGAACAACATCTCAGCTCCCAGCATTCTCTCTGGCTTGTCCCCTGTGCTTGGAATGCTCTCCTTCCTCTATTCTGACTACCGAACTCCTTGGCCTTGAAGTCCTCTCTTTCCCCTCTAATTCCAATGCCTTCCCTCTGTTGATTCTTTCCCAATGATCTGGTGCATATCTGTTGACATGTGGTCTCTCCCCCTTCCATTGTAAGCTCCTGGAGGGCAGGGACTATACTTCCTCTTTTTATATCTATCCCCAACAGTGCTTAGTAGGTGCTTAGTAAATGTTGAGCAATTGAAGGATTGCATCCCGAAAGGCTTCTTTAGAGAGGTGGCCCTTGAGCTAAGTTTTGAAGGGAGCCCAGGTGAAGATGACACTAGAACATTCTTGGCATGGGGCACAGCTTGTTGACTGTACATCAAAGGCAAGGAAGCCAGAGATGGACTGATGTGTATTGAGGAACAACAGATTGTCTATTTGGGATGGAGCTAATGCGCATAAGAGGGACTGAGTCCAGGGTAATCAGTTTGGAAAGATAGGCTGGCATTCGGCCAGATAGGGTAGGGCTTTAAAAGAAAAGGTGGTGATATGGAAAGCTTAGCCAATTTAGACCTTTGAAGACATCACCAGGGAATTGTTTGAAGAGAAAACACTGCTTGGCTCAGCATTCCCTTTGACAGAACCCTAGAGGCTTGACCAAGCTGAGACCTGGTGTATTGTTTGTACAGGAAATATCAACCCAAATGGTGCTTTTAACCCAAACACAGGCGGAGAGGACAGCAATATCAAATATTGCATCTGGCATTACACCTCAAGGAAACACCAGCTATGATCAGCTAGGAAATTGCCACAGGAGACAAAGAGCAGGGGGTGTTATGTTATAGGGAGTCGTGCCCTGAATTTTCCTCTCCCTTCCCCTAAGCTATCTCAAAACAGAATTAAGTTAAATAGGAAAAAGGAAATTAATTGTTTCAGACTCAGACCCAAGCCATGGAGACAGAAACACACCACGGAGGCCTACATTCAACTTGAACATAGTATTATTGGGAATGAATGTGCTCCAGTACAAATTGGGGACTTCTGGCTAACTGGGAAGTAATTACCCTCTTTTTACTGTATGTGATTTCCTCCCAATCAAAGTGTTAGAATATAAGGTTAGTCATACTATAAATGATCCCAAGTTTAATTTTCTTTATGCTTGATACAAAGCACTTAGGGATCTTGTAAGGCCTTAATATCATTGCTCTGAGCCCCAGTTATTACCATGGAAAGAAATCCTGGATGCTGACCTTCCATTTTCTGAGCAATTCCTGATTTCAAGGAGCCTGTAATCTATGTAGGGAGACCATAAAATAGCTTATGCATTCTGAAAGAGAAATGATCATTGTTTCTACAGAGATGATTGAAGTAGAGGTAAAGAGGTGATGTAAGACTCCCCCAGCCTCATTTTTTAGTTGAGGAAATTCAGCTGCTTAGAAGCTAAAGGATTTGTCCAAGAAGAGTGAAGCCCGAGGCCCTCTGATTTCAAATTTACTATTTTTAAGATGTGACTACATTTTAGTCATTACAGATTGGGGAAAGAAACCGTGGAAGGCTTCGTCTAGGAAGTAGCATTTGAGTTGGACTTTCAAGAATGTGTAGGCATTTAGCAGGAAGGTTTTCCAGCCCAGGGCAATGGTGTGGAGAAAGGAGAGGGCAAGTAAACTCCGGAAGTGTAGAGTAGTCCCAGAAGAGCTAGCAGAGACCTACGAAGATCATCTGGACCACTTCCTCCGGTCCCCATCTTATGAGCAAAGAAACAGCCATTAAAGTGAGTGACTTGCCCAAGCAGTTGGTGGTGGAACCATGATTGAGCCCAGTTCCTTTGAACCATTCCAGAACGCTACTCACTGTGAGGGGGGCGTCTCATTTGAGGGGCCATAGGCTATAGTGCTACTTCCCATAGTTCAGTTTGCTATGATCATAATAGGGATCAGCATGAGACAGAGCTTCAGAAGTTGAGTGGAGGAACTTGAAGTCTGACTGAAAGGCTAAGGAATTTTCATTTGATTCCATAGGTTATAGAGAATTATGAAAGGACTTTGAGAAACAATCACATAACAACCCCCAGACCTTAAAGATCTGGGGGAAACTTTAGAGCAATAGAAGAGTCGGAGGTTGCAGGCTTCTTAGAAGAAAGGATAGGGTATAAGAGCCTGAGGGCACCGTACAACATCACATGTCCATGTTCGAAGGGATCTTAGAAGATAGACTAGAGTGTCAAAGCCAGAAAGGAGATCGCTTAGAACCAGTATCCTAATTTGATAACCAGAAGTTTCTTTTATTTGTGACTGTTCTTTCCCCAGGATTATCCTTCCTTTTAACCAGCCTCATTCCCCCCCACCCCAACTCCTACTTACTACACTGTTGAATTTGATCTTTCCATACCGAACTGTGTATATCAAGCAATTAACTCTTTCCTTTGTGTGTTTGTCTGTTTTAGTTATGAGTAAAGTTCATCTGATTCCATCTGATGTATGTGTACATGTATGTATGTGTGCATACACATACATACATATGTGTACCTATACATTTCCAGGTAGTTTTTTTTAAAAAATCACAATTTTCCTAAAATCTAATAATTCATAAATGATCTCTCCTTGTCCTGTTTAGCAGGTCATTTGTTTTTTATTCAAGCTATCTTGACATTTTCTTTTTTCATTTTTTGATTTTGTTCTAATATTTCTTCTCTTATGAAGTCATTGATTTCTTTTTGTTCTCTTTCTGTTTCAGGAAAACCATTTCTTTTTTATTTATTTATTTGTTTGTTTTTGATACACCTTGCTTTATGAATTATGTTGGTAGAGAAAAATCAGAATGAAAGGGAAAAATCATGAGAGGGGGGAGAGAAATGAAAATAACATGCGTTCATTTATATTCAATCTCCATAGTTCTTTTTCTGGATGTAGATGGTATTTTCTATCAAAAGTCTATTGGGATTGCCTTGGATGGGTGACCATTTCTTAAATAAGGTTTACCATTTTCTCTTCTAAGAAATCTATTCTTTCAATTTCCCCCATAGCTTTTATTTCATGTTTTACACCCCCCCCCTTTTTTTTTTTTTTTGGTCCTTGTAGAAAATCCACTTTTCCTTTCAGACTCTGATTGCAGTTGTTTTGGATATAGATGTGAAATAATTTTTGATACTGGTTGGCGTTTTCTTGATTTATTTGTCTCTCTAGTTCCTAGGTTAAGACTTGCTTGCCTGGACCAGGTTCTACAGTCTGCTGTGTTCTTGAGTATGGTGTTATGTCTTACTTGTCCTTATCCTGGGGCCCTTGGGCTTTTTCTCTGACCTGTTCCCTATTTCCTGCCCCCATCAGAGCACTGAAACTTCAAGGCCTTCTTTAATATCTGGGGACAGAATGTTAGGGACTTGAGAGCTTCAGGGCCTGTGCTGGCTTAGAGGTGATAGAGCAGTGGTGCTGAGCTCACTCCCTTGCTCACCGATCTCTGTAGAGGCAGGATCCTGTCCCATCCCAGCACTTGGCTTGATCCTTTCTTCATGAGCTTGTTTCTAAGCAGACTAGAAAAGAAGCAGAAGCTAAAAATGGCAAAATACTTTGCTGCCAAGTATCTTAGACTGCCTAGGCCGAGAGGAAGCCTGATACAATCTGAACCTGAGTTCCAGATGCTTCTCTGGCTCTCAACAGACTGGAGCCTGAGTAAGTACACAGAGTCCGTTCTGTGCATTTGGCTGATGTCCTCTATTGACCGTTCTCTTTGTAATCACATCTCCATTTCCCTGTTAGATTTTATTAATAGTGACTTTGGAGAGATTCATAGAAGAGGCTTAAAGAAGGGACTTTATTGATAATGGGTTTTTTTTGCTTCCCCTCTCTCCACTTCCTAGAAAAAGGAAGAATTTTCTAGGTAGTATGATTCATGGATCTGGCCTTCTAGCCAGAAAAGGAAAATTTCTTGTACTGTATTAACCCATGGGCTTATCTCTTAAGCAATCCAAGGTTGAGGTGGAGATCTGGTCTACTGTGAAGAGAAGAATTTCCTGAGCAGTGTGCTTCTTATTCTTGGGCAGAAATACAAGAAGGGTTCTGACGATGCTTCTTTCACTTTGCCCCCATGCTCCAAAGGTGGGAGGGAAAGCAAGGGGGAAAAAAATGAAGGAGATTTTTCATGCTGCTGTTATTTTGAGTCACTCAATGCCCATCCAAGGGGAAGAGATTGCTTTTCCAGCTACCTCAAAGTGTGTTTCCTAAGGATGTCTCTGTGGAATTGTCTAAGTATGCACCACATGTCAGTGTACTTTCTGTCTAGCAACCCCAAAGTGGGGCTCTTTTCTGGAGGGGAATCCAGAATCACAGGGGGACACAAGGAGTCTGGGCACAGGGACATTGTGTAGGACTCTGGGAAAGGGAGGCAAACTTTATTGATTGCCTGTGGGCCACTAAACTGGAATGTCACAGAAATGCTGTGGATGTGTTAGTTTACTTTAATTTTAGCAAAAGTCGTTAAAAGTTTGTCTTGTATTTTTTGGAGAAAATGAAAAGATGTAAACTTTATAAATAAGTGGATCCGAGAAGACTGATGATTGAATATGCACACATCAAACCTGAAAATGATCCTTTATTTAGTGGCATATACAAAAGACTCGTAGAATGGTAGTGCTGAAAGGAACCTTAAAGCAAAGGACACAGACTCCCAGAGAGGCAGGGAAAGGCACTGTAGAGCAGGCAACTTAGGCTACTCCATGGCTCCCACCTTTTGCTTGGAAACTGGACTTCCCCATTGGAAACAAGTGCCAAACAAATCCTAGTAAGAACCATTAGTGGTGAAACAAAAGAAATTTCCATATTTGTCATGTAAATATCTTATGCCACATTCTGTATCAGATTTCTGTCAGAAAGTGGACAGCATCTTCCAACACTGGTCTTCTGGAATTGAAGATGGTCATTACGTTGATTGAATACTAAACTCTTTCAATGTTTATCTCGATAATGCTACTATATAAATTGTTTTTCTGGTTCTGCTAAATTCATTCTGTGTAAGTTTACATAAATCTTCCAGGTTTCTTTGAAATTCTCCTTTTCATGGTTTTTAATGGAGTGATTATACTTTGTTGCATTCATAAACCATGAATGTTCATCCATTCCCCAATTGATAGACATCCTACCCCACCTTAGTTTCTAGTGCTTTGCCACTAAGAAAAGAGCTGCTATAAATCTCTCTCACACATAAGTCCTTTTATTTTTCCTTTGATCTCTTGAGGTATAGACTTAGTGGTATCACTGTTGAAGGATGTAGGTGGTTTAGTAAATCGTCGGTCATAGTTCATATGGCTTTACAGAATGTCTGGACCAATTTACAGTTCTGTCAATGGTGCATTGCTTTCTTTAAAGCCTGAATTTCTACGCCCCTCCAATAATTACTATTTTCTTTTTTGTTCATCTTTGACAATATGAGGAATGTGGGATTGATCCTCAGAGTTGTTTAATTTGTATTTCTTGAGATGGGGAGGGAAGGAGGGGCAGAGAGAGAGACAGACACAGGGATGGGGGGGGGAGAGAGAGAGAGAGAGAGAGAGAGAGAGAGAGAGAGAGAGAGAGAGAGAGAGAGAGAGAGAGAGAGAGAGAGAGACAGACACGCAAAGGAAAGAGAGAGGAGAAACAGTAACAAAGACGATGTGTGTGTGTGTCTATCTGCACACACATGTGTTTGTAAGGGTGGTGAAGGTAGCAGGAAAGAAGCATAGTTCGGCTACCCCGACACATCTCTTCCACAAAGATCAAGAAAATTCACCAGACCAAGTCCTGATTCTAACCTAGATCTCATAGGAAGATAGACTTCTAGATACTAGGGACAGAGTCTGACCAGAAACACACATGGGGCATTTTAGCACCTAGAGATTGAAACAGTATTGAGACTGTGCATTTGGTCAGGAAGCACTAGGGCAGTAAGAGGTCCCAGGGGGTTCCCTCAATTAGTGTAGAGTATGGGAACAAGTGCAAACTGGCAGCTGTGTTGCTCATGAACCTGTCCTAGGTTAGAGATTCAAGGTACACCAAGGGAGGAACCTGTGCCTAGAGATGACAGAAAGGAGCAGTACTGGGCCTCAAGGTATACAAAAAAGCAAAGAATACATTTCAAAAGAAATCATCAGCATGATTGTGATCCAGGAGAAGAGCCAAAACTCTCTTCTAGCCTCCAGCCCAGTCTGAGGAATGGGAATTCCAGTATATTCCATCAGCCAGCTGGGGAAGCTCTGCTCTTTCAGAGTTACAGAACTTTAGGCTCTCTTTTAGTCTAAGATTCCTGCTTTGGTTATTCCATGTTGTTTAGACTCAAATCTGGGTCACAGATTTGCAGAGCTCAGAGCAGGAAGTTGGTACGCTGCTTGTTTGGGAATACAACCCTTCAGGATCACTGCAAACTTGCAGGTACCTAGCCGTAAGTGTCCCTGAGATTCTGGAATCACTTAGTACCCTGAGAAAGCTTGAATCCACTGGAGAAGGAAATGGCAAACCACTCTAGTTGTCAAGAAAATCCTGTGAACGCTTTTGGCTTGATATGGTCCATGAAGAACAGACATGACTGAACAACTGAAAAACAATGTGTATCTATATGCACATTCATTAACGTGTGTGTTTGATATGTTTTCATACGCATATACATCCTTACGTGTGTGTTAATACACACATATACACAAGTATCTCAAACTGTGGTTACATTGGTGTAAGGAATTCCCTGTATGGAAACTCACTCTTTCAGAGGCAGAGATAGTCATAGCAAATTGCTTGAGTCACTGAGAGGTTATGTGAATTTCTCAGAGTCACATAGCAAGTATGTGTCAGAGGTGAGGACTTGAACTCGGGTCTTTCTGACCCAAGACTAGTTCTCTACCCTGGCATGCCAAGAAAAGAATTGTAAAAACACACAACTAAATTGCTGGATTCATGAATAAGTCCATTTTAAACAGATCTTGAATTTGGTTTGAGTTTTTCATTTTCCAGTGGTTTGTTTTTGGTGTTATGTAGATGGCAGCCTGAGACTAGGTATAAATGTAAAGATTCTGTGGTTCTGTGTAATCTGATAACTCAGCGACTCATACATACATTGAGCTAGAAGGAACTAGGAGATCTTCATTTTACATATAATGCAAAAGAAAGGGTCTAGAGTGTTGATTTTACTGGCACCATCAGGGAAAGAGATGTTCTGAATTAGTATTGTAGAAAACGGATGCCCTTTTAGATACTTATCCTTTCTTTTTGTTCTTTTTTTTTTTTTTTGACGGTTCATTTTTCTGAAAGAATTATATTCACTACTTTATTTTAGGAGATGCTGAACATAATATAATCTTTTCTTGATGACTCATGGCTGTTATTAGAAAATATGGACTGGATTTGTGATTTTATTAATATAAGGAATTCCTGGATAAGGAACTTCCATCTTCCAATGCAGGACAGCATATTCCCTGCAACTTTCTGTCCTCGTTGTCTAGATTACTGAAAGGTTAAATAATTTTTGTATGACTGAGATAATATAGCCAGTATGTCTTGGAAGCAAGACTTGAATCCAAGTCTTACTGTCTCCAAAACCAGCTTTCTATCATCACAAATAACTTGTGGATTTCCTTATGGCTATCATTTAGAGTAGTGTGCTTCTTCAGAGGCTAAGGAAAACTACCTCCTCTATTAAGGTTTCTGATTTTTTTTAAGACAATGTTTTTATTTTTTAAAATATTTACCTTCTTCTCATCCCCATTTCCACCCACCATGGGGAGAAATGGAGCCATGTCCAAAGCTTGGAAAAGGCTACCTAATCCAACTCTAACATGTTACAGGTGTGGAAACTGAGTCCCAGAAAAAAAATGAAGTGGCTTGCCCCAGGTCATACAGGTAGTAAGTGGCAGAACTGGAATTTGAATTCAGAGGTTTTCACTCTAAACCTAGTAATTTTTCTACTGAACCATCTTGTTATTTATACAAGATTAAAAGTTTTCAGTCTCTACTAGCGATAAAACACATTGTAATGACATCATAGCTCCATCTAAGTAGCAAAGACTGATAAATCAAGGCAATTCATTTTTAGGAAGATATTTGTTAGTCTTTTATAGTATTCTTTGGGGCGAGATGGAGAGACGTAGGCTAGACAGTAAATTGAGAGGGAATTTGCTGCACTCAAGTTGTTGTTAATGATTTGATGTCAGTTTGAAAAGAGGTCTCCGGTAGAGCATCCCAGGGATGCTTTTTATCAGTTTGACTTTTTATCAGTGACTTTGGTTGGATGATGGCATTAGATTGTCACAATTATCAAAAATGACCTCCCAAACCCACAGAGTTGGAAGTTGAAGTGGGAAACGCTAACACAAGAGGCAGGCTCCAAAGATAGAATGTTAAACTGAACTGAGTAAAATGAATTTTATTTTTATTTTTTGTTTGGATGTGTGTCCACACAAATTAATAAGTATTCTGCATTTTATAGTCTGAGAGTCACTTGGAACACTGAGAAGGTAAATGATTTGCCCACGGTCACATGGCTAATGTGGGTTAGAGGCGGGGCTTGGATGCCAATTGTCTCTCAAGAAAAAGTGTAGTCTGTACAGCCCCCAGGACCTTCTTATACCAATTCCCACTCCCACATGTGAAGTGATTTCCCAGATTTATGTACCACTCCTCAGGGTTTTAAGACTCATTAGAAAAAGTCAGAGGTAATTCTCTAATGCCATTGGCTTGAGCCCCCACTGTGATATTTTCCTCCCATATTATCAGTTGAGAATCAATTTATTCACGTAGTTAAGATGTCAAAGCTAACATGGGATTGAGTGGTTTGCAATGTACCCTTACAGATATAAATGTAATCAATCAAATTCAGGCATTGTGGCTAGATATTTTACTTGAAAAGGACGTGGGGGGGAAGTTCCCATGGACTGTGTAATTATTTTCATGGACTATAACTTTAGTAGGGTTTGGCTGCCAACAAAATTCGAGTGATTTTGAACTGTAAAAAGACGACTAGAGAACTCAGGATTGTGACCTGCAATATTGTGTTTGGTTCTGTAAATCACATTTTAGGAAGCTATTGTCTGTTTTATGTGGTTAACAAGATTGATATTAAGCAGGTAAACCAGTTCTTTGTGCTGCTAGATTTCTTTTCTAGAAAGCAGGGGGCCACTAGTGCATTGTGGGAGGAGTTGTGAACTGATCCAACCATTCTGGAGAGCAATTTGGAACTATGCCCAAAGGTCTATAAGACTGTATATACCCTTTGATCCAGCAGTACCATTACTGGGGCTGTATTCCAAGTAAATCATCAAGTAGGGAAAGGAACCCACATGTGCAAATATGTTTATAGCAGTTCTTTACGGGGTGGCAAAGAATAGGAAATCGCGTAGATGCCCATCAGTTGGAGAATGGCAGAACAAGTTGTGGTAAATGAAGATAATGGAATATTATTGCTCTAGAAAGAACCATGAACAAGCTGATTTTAGAAAGGCCTGGAAAGATTTACACGAATTAATGTGGAATGAAACAAGCTGAACCAGGAATACATTGTACATAATTACAGCGAGAATATGCTATGATCAATTGTGAAAAGCTTGGTTCTTCTCAGTGGTTTAGTGATCCAAAGCAATCCCAAAAGACTTTAGGCAGAAAATGCCATCCGCATCCAGAAAAAGAACTATGGAGACTAATGTAAATCAACATATACATACTATGTTCATTTTTTTCTGTATTTTTTAAATCTCTTTGATCATGGTTTTTCCCTTTTGCTCTGATTTTTTTTCTCCCCAAGCATGATTCATAAAGCAGTGTGCATTAAAAATAAATACATTAGAAAACAGGGAGCATGTTTTGCTTACCAAATAAAGTTGGGGTTCTTAATAAGTAACCAAGTAAGCCAGTGTCCACTATAGCCCTGAATAGGAACTGAAGAAGGAATTGTGAAGGAGATATAGATGGTTTTGAAATTGTGAAGACTAGAGATTGAATTCCGAGTAGAAAAAGTTGGGAGTTTTGGAAGAGAAATCAAAGGCATCTGCATCGATGGTTCACAGGCTTGATCATGTGGGCTAGGCCAGTAAGTAGTTCATAGGGCTTGGAGTCAGGAAGAATTTAGTTCAAATCCTATCTTATACACCTCTTAGCTGTGTGTGACTCGGGTCAAATAACCCCTTAGCCTTGTATTTCTCAAATGTAAAGTATAGAGTTGGACTTGAAAACTACTGTCAACCCACCCTGATGTTTGAAAATGTTAGAGATGGAATTATTTAAGGATCATTTGGCCCAGCCTCTTCTTATGGATGAGGGAACTGAGGCCCAGAGAGCTTAGTGAGTGGTAGGGTAGGCAAAGGAACTTGAGTGTTAGGCTTCAAATCCAACATTCTTTCCTTTAACATAATTCATCCCCAAAGCATTTGAGCTGAAAGAAAGATTTCCAGTGACTGCCTGCATGGCTTTAGGTAAGTCGCTTTTGGGACTTGAGTGTGCTGCTCTAAAATAAGAGGGTTTAGTAGATGATCTCTGTCATCCCTGCTAGCTCTTTACCTATAATCCTAAATTATGGTAAACTAGAGAACAGCATGTATGGTGAGTGATCGCAGAGTATAAGAATCAGTCGGGCACAGAGCTGATCCATGAAGCAGAAATCCGAGAAATTCTTATTCCAGATTTGGCTCTTAGAACAACAGGGATGACACAAAGCAGTAGCGCAGTGGAGAGAACACTGGGTCTAGGATCAAGATGACCCATCTTCTTGAGTTCAAATCCGGCCTAAGATACTGTCACATCACCCTGTTTGCCTCAGTTTCTTCTTTTATAAAATGGGCTAAAGAAGGAAATAGCAAATCACTCCAGTGTCTTTGCTGAGGAAACCCCAAATAGGGACACAGAGAGTTGGGCACAGTTGCATGACCAAACAACAGTGGCAAGGATGAGCTAGTTGGAATTAGGCCATATGAACATATACCAGTTTGCTCATCTTGATAACTTCCATCTCAAAGCTAATTGGCATGAGACACTCTCCTTAAGGGTTGAGATGAAGGCCCTTTCCTTTGTGAGGAGTGGGCTAGAATCAGCAAGAGAAAGTGGGGGAGCTCCGGCCTTTGCTGGTCCTCTTTCTTTTGGTGCTTCTGGCTTCGAAGAAGCTGGTGGACGAGGATGATCTCACTTTAACCCTTGCTGAAGACAAAGGCTCTGGGAAGACAGGAGAGGGGATGACAATCTCCATCCTGCTTGTTACACCAGAGACTTAGGGAAAGTTCCCTTTGGGTGAGATCCAGGACTTTATTAGTTAAGTGAAGTTTTCCTATTACGAATGAGAAAGTTCCTTCGTTCTGTATTATCTCGTATACTTCTTCCTACATATATAGATCTGACTTTTGTTTTGCTACTCACTTGGATAAATGAATTTCCATTGTTATTTTTCATTGTAGAATTAGTACTAGGGAGGAAAGGGATCAGGATTGGGGTCTTCCTTCTCCCCCACTAATAATAAGATACAGAGATAGGAAGTTACTTTGAACCCAATCAAGTCCCTTAGACTAATAATATTTAAGGGAGCAAGTATATATAGTTGTAACTGGTAGCCATGTTCTCCAGCCTCCTGCTTCCGGCCTGGCAGGAATGGAAGTCTCCCTTGAAGAAGAGACTACGGTTGTATATTTGTCCTCCCTTTAAGCCACACAACAGCCCTTGTTACTTATGGGACCTCTTGGACATAAGTGCGCCTTCTGCACATTCAAGTCTGTCTGTCTGTCTGTCTCTCGCAGTATTTTCTTGAAATAGGTCTGTTTTCTACAGCAGTGGTGTCCAACTCAACTAGAAGAGGAGCATACATAAGGATCCCAAACGGCTGTCTTCTCTACGGTGTCACTGTTGATATGGATGACAATTCTCTACAGCAAGCTTCCTTTCTGGAGATTTTTACTCTGTAGTCTCTTGTAGAAATTTTCTGTCTCCTCCATCTCTTGTGCAAATGAACGCTTTCTTTGGGGTCTTTGATATAATCATACATTGTATGTTCTTTTTTATTTGGCTATTACGTTGATAAATTTCCTAATATTAACCCACCGTACGTTTTTGATATCAGTTTGACCTGGTCACTATGTGTGATATTTTTGATATGTTGCTATAACTTCTTTGCTAATATTTTGTCTAAAATTTTTGGGTAGATATTCATTAGACAAATTGGTTTGTAGTTTTATTTCTCTGTTTTGACTTTTCCTAATTTAGATGCTAACCATATTTGTATCATTTAAAGAATTTTATAAGATCCATTTCTTCTCATGTTTGCAAATAGCCTATGCAGTAGTAGAATTAATTGCTCTGTGAATGTTTAAAAGAATTCACCTACACATCCATGTAGTCGGGGGGGGGAGGTGGAGGGTGGGAGTGTTTCCTTTGGGAATTCATTTAAGGATTGATTAGTATATATTGGACTATTCAAACTCTGCATTTCTTGTTCTTTTAAACTGGACAGTCTGTATTTCATAAATCCCTATCAGTTTTCTTCAGGTTGTTGGTTTTTTTGGCCTATTGTTAGGCAATATAACTTCCAATAACTTCCTTTATTTTTTCTTTGTTGTGAATTTTCCTTTTTAATTTTTGATATTGGTAACTTGGCTTCCTTGATTTTCCTTTTCAAATTAGCTAATAATGGTTTATCCATCCTGCTAGTTTTTGTTTTTTAAAAAAAGTTCTCAATTTCACCTCTTAATTTAATGATTCTTTTGTTTTCTCTTTTATTATCTCATATTGACTTTCATAATAAAAAAAGAAATATGTCATAGATATCCCTTATGCTGATCCCTGTTTACTGTGAATGGCCTCACAAAGGTCTTTTTTTTTTTTCTTTTGTGTTTGTCTGGAAATGCCACCAGCAGAATAGTAGAATATATTGAAATTGGAGTTGAGATTGGAGAGGGAAGAAAATGTAGTCAGAGAAGTAATGGTCTGAGAAAAAAAAAACAAAACAAAACTATAGGGTAGAGGGCTTGGAGGTCTTGAGGATGGCACTAAACGGGTTTTTAGGAGGGTTAAAGCCCTGGGAGAGGAGGAGTGGTACAGAGAGAGAGGGTACAGTCAGTTAGAAATGTGAGAGTAGAGTTTCTAAGTGGGCAAGTGGAATAGTTGTGAATATTAATGAGTGACAAGGGACTGTGGGTGGAGGAGTAGGTTATGGACTTGAAGGAGGCTCAGGAAGCTAGAAGGTGAAGGAGATTTGGGGAATCTGTCCACTATGCAGTCTTCTTATTGATTTGGTTTTTTCGTTGTGAATGGCTAAGCCAGTATATTTGGAATGACCATTAAGGAGGCCCTGAGGTGTTCCTGGGCTTAATGTAATCATCATAATATCATCCAGAGGACTTTGCCCACAATAGGATGTCCTCTTCTTTTGGTAGATCCTCCAGAACTCTGGTGAATATCTTAAGCCAGCTTCTTTTATTTCTCAAGAAAAACATATTCAAAATGTACTTTTAGACAAAATGTGCCTTTAGGCATCAGGAGACTTCGGGCAATCAGTTCACTTTGTGGAGGTGGGAGGGCTGGGTGGGCTCAAGACTTTGTTTCTTCTTTAGCTCTGACATTCTAAGATCCTAAGAGTCAAGGCTTAGACCTGGCTCTGGAGAGGGAACGATGAGGGAAGCCACTGGACTGGGAATCAAAGAACCCAGGATCGAGTCCCAGCCCTTGCGCTTAGATCTCTATCTTGGAGCCTCAGCTTCTTCATCCTTAACATGGCACTAATAACACTTGTTCTCCCTATCCCACAGGGCCTTGTTGTGAGGAGTGAGATTAGGTTGTTTAAGTGCTTTGTAAAGTGGCAAGCATTTTATAAACTCGGCTAATATGAGGCCAATGGCCGGCAAGAGATGATGCCATAGCAGAGGTCCCTTCAAGATTCTTCTTAAATAAACTCCCAAGGTAAAGCAGTTCATTTGCCAGTGGTTCCTTTCCTGCCGAGAAAGAGTTTGTCTGTAGCTAGAGGCTACAGAGAGCTACAGAAGGGTGGAAGAACTCACCAGCTAAGTTGCATACTGAAAAGTCACCAACAAATTGTTTCCACACTACCACTGAACTTCAAAAAATGTGAAGTACAAGGGTTAACAAACTTAAACGTTTAAAGAGTCATGAAATGGACTGTTTCCGCTTTCCATCTGGCTTTTATCAATTTTAAGTCAGTTTCAGAAGGACTGTTACACAATCAAAACACACAATCTCCCTAGTCAGATAATTCAATTTTAGAAATGAATTACGTATGTGCCTATAAATAAATCCATCCCTATGTAGGGAGATATCGACTCCTGTCAATGAGATAATCAAATCCAGTGGTAGAGGCTCTCCTTGTAAACACTTTAAACTCAAGAAGGCCCCATATTTCTGTGCTATGATAAATCCAATCAGAAACATTTCAGATTTACAGGAAAACCAAGTCAGAAAAAGGGTCATTCATTCCCAGCTCAGGAAGGTCTCCAAGTGGTGTTAGAAACTCACTGATTTTTTAGATCAAGCAAAGAGCTGCCAAGTCCGTGTCTGAAAACAGCATTGACCAGAACAGGTGACAGGAAGTACTCAAATGTATTTGGAACTTGGTACCCATGATTTGACATCTTGTGTTTCTGCCTACCTCCTTGTGAAATGAGAATAATTTCAGATTACTTCCTTTCATTGTGAAACAGAGCTCACAATGACAAACACAGGATAATAACGGTAAACCGGGGCCTTAGAAATGAAGCTTTGGATTTCTATGTGGACCAGGTTCCATCTTGAGGGTATGTGAAACAATTCTTTCTTTTTTATACTCTTCCACTTTGAATCTCCTCTAAAAACATCACAATTAGGCTCATGTCTAGACCTCAACAAAGAAGGTAAAATGGCCCTGAGCTCCCATGAAAGCATGGAGGCTAACAAAACATTGGCTATAGGCCAAGTCTTATCTCAACTGCCAGAAATTGCAAAGAATTCATCCTGAAACCCATAAAGAGTAAAACCATCTCTTCCCTCACTTGAGAGCCCTACATGATCAAGCAACCTTGGCCTGAAGCCCTCTGATAAAGAAAAAAAAAACACTGGGGGTCCCTAGAGAGGTTTTTTTCTTTGCTCTAGGATTTGTACAACCCTCAAAACTCCTCAGTACTAATAAAGGGCATGGCCTGGGTTTCTCCTTCTATTTGGTAGAGATTTGGCCCAGGAACTTTCCTCATATCCACCATCATCTTTGTTGCCACTTATTCAAGCTCTGGAGGGGGCTTGTAGGTAAACGGGCTTTCCCTCCATGGGACCAAATCAGAGTCACAGGAGCGCCTTTCTTTTTTGTTCCTACAAAATAATAATAGCTCCTCAAGTATTATGGGAGAGAGGGGAAAAGAGGTAGGAAGAAGAGAGACAGGCAGACAGACCTCACACTCACACTGGGGGAGACAACACCTATAGAAGGTTTCAGTTACAGGTCTGATGGCAAAGTCCTGTGGTCCTCAGTGTGCTACAGCAATTAAGATCACATCTTGGGAACATAAGGACGTTTGCAGAGATCTCAGCGCTGTCCCTAAGAGGACCTTTATTTTCCATAGGGGAGTGAGGATTTTGTTTTTCGATATGTCAATCAACCTATAATCTTATAAATATAGATATTCCTTCTCACAGTGAGGATCACAACAATCAGCAAGTATTAAGTGATATTCCCTACCCTCGAGGAACTTAAAATCTGTGGGAGAAACAAACAGATAAGTCAATAAATAAGTATACAGGGTATTTTCAGGTGGAAGCATCCTGAACCAGGGGGTGTGTGGCAATCAGGAAAGGATAGAGATTTAGAGCTGGCAGGCTTGTTTGAGGAAACTGAGCCCAGAAATGTTAGGTGACATGGCTAGCGTCAAGCATGATTTGACTGGGTCTTCTTGACTCTATATCCAATTTAAGTACTATATGCTTGACTTTGAAGGATACTAAAGGGTGTAAGAGGTGGGGAACAGGTGGGAGACAGAATGTCCTATATGAAGCATGGCAAACCGCATGGTACAGCACTTGAAGGGGATGGATGATGGTCACCCTTGGGAAGGGCTTTTAAGTGCCAAGCGGGAGTTGGCTTTTTCAAAAATTCTTATCTAAGCTTCCTCATCCTGCTAGATTCTTGTCCGTGATTCTGTTTCAATCCTTCACAAAGAATCCATCCAACATTGCTAGAAACTGCCCTCTGGTTCTTTTGCTACTTTGTATTTACCAGTGTGGCAGCTGAGCTGTCCATTGGTGAAGTCTTACTCTTGTTGTGTTGCGTGGTCTAGAGGTCTTTAAACATGGCCTGTGTGTACCCCACCTGGTAACCTTCTTAAGCTTGCCATGCATCTTCTATCTCCTTGGCTTTTTGGGTCACCGGAGGTCATGGTATTCCATGATTCATAGCATCATTAGAATTTTAGTTATTTGTTCCTTTGTTTTCTAGGACCTGTGCTTTCGTTGCTGTAGGCAAACCTCTTTCTAGGGTTTTTGCAACAGCGAGTTGGGACAGCATTCATTGCAAATGTTAATTTCCTAAATTTGATTCTCCTGCTATTAATAATTCTGGGCTCATGAATTTACAACATGAAAGTCAGTTTACCTTGATCCTCAGGCAATAGAGTCAAAGAGCATTGTAGCTGGAAGTGACAGCTGAGATCTTGTAGGCAATATTGTGTCTGCAGCGCCATGAATAAATTTCAGTGAGTCTGTGAATTGTGACTGGAAGACAATTACATCTTTCATTTTGGTATAATTGGTGTTCTTTGTAATCCTGTACGTTTTAATGTATTCACTGGAAGCCATTATTTTGGAAGGGAATCTTTTAGTTTTACCAGACCCCTAAAGTACTATTCTTACTTAAGGCTAATAGCTTAAATCTAAGCAGGCCATAATAAATTGGTCTCATGGAAAATTTTAGAGCCTGAGGATCTGGTTCCAATCCTGGTTCTCTTATTGTCTAGCTGTGTGATCTTAGGTAACTGACTTCTCTGGGTGCCTCACTTTCCTCCTCTTTCAAATGAGGAAGTTGAATTAGCTACTCTCTAAGATGTCTTTCAACTGTCAACTACTCATTCACCCAGATCTGTACTACACATTAATAAGGAAGATTCTCTTACAGCTCTTTGAATCCATTGCATTTCTCACAAGGATTTTATTGTGTGTTTTTTTTACTATTTATAATTTGAGCATTACCTTTAGCTTTTGAATTTTTAAAATCATCTCTATTTTTATTTTTAGTAGTATTTTACACCAAGATTTGGGCACAAACATTTTTGCACACTTGGGTCCCTTTCCTTCTTTAAGATTTCTTTGGGATATAACCCCAGAAGAACTGCTGGATCAAAGGGGATGCACACTTTGATAGCCGTTTGGGCATAGTTCCCAAGTGCTCTCCAGAATGGTTGGATCCGGATACAGCTCCACCAAAAAGGACATTAGGTGTCATTTCAAATAAATGTCTACTGCAATAAAGAAGTAGCTAATTGCAAGTTATACCCAAGGAAATTAGCCTTTTTTATTACACAGTTTAGAGCTGTAAGGGACCTTGAAATTCATCTATGCTAACTCCACTATGTACTACATAACACAGAGGGGAAATCGCTTGTTCACACTCCTAAAGGTAGGATTCAAACTCAAGTCCAGTGATCTGAGACTTAGCTTTCATTACACTGCAGGATAGCCCTTTCAGATGAACAAACTGGATGATGAGAATCTGACACTTTTACATCAGTTCTATCTCTCTAAGTCCTAAATGATGTTTCATCAATAGCTAAGCTCCTGTCTCACACTCTTCTTAAAAGTTCCAAAGTGAGCTTCCCTTTCATCTTTTCTTCTTGTTTTTAATTTAAGAATAAAAATGGTCTGACTCCAAAAACCTTTATTAGCTTATTTTTCCATCTTATTGCTTGGAAGTGTCTTTGGAATTAGTAAAATTTTCTGCGTTTCATTGGTTTATTTTAGTATACCTGTAATGCGGAAAGCTACTCATCCCTCAGCACTACTTTGGTAGTTGTCACAAGATTTTCAGTTGACCCTTTTAGCCTCTCCGTTACCTTGTGAAGGAGCATTAAGGAGGACAAGGTCAGCGACTTGTTTGGGTACGGGCAACCACAGTAAGGAGCTGGTGGGCGTGCACCATTGGTTCCATCTGGCTCTCCTGTCTCCTACTTTTCCAGTAGCTGGGCCAGAATGTGCTCGAGGAGGCCTCTTTCAGTATCGTGAATGACAGTTGCGGTTCTTATGTACTGTTGATTTGTGTTGTGTTTCTTCCTGTCACTACTAGCAGAGTGCCCATAATGCCAGTTGTAATAGTCATCTTGCTGATGGAACAGTCTGCATGTTAGTGGCTACCTTCCACTAGAAATCTATGTAGAGGCTAATTGTACACTATTTCAAAGTCCGATTTTTCTTGTGCAGCAAAATATCTGTATGGACAGGTATACATATATTGTATTTAACTTATACTTTAACAAATTTAGCATGTATTGGACAACCTGCCATCTGGGGGAGGGGGTGGGGGGAACGAGGGGAAAAATTGGAACAAAAGGCTTGGCAATTGTCAGTGCTGTAAAATTACCCATGCATATATCTTGTAAATATAAAGCTATAATAATAATAATAATAAAAAAGAAATCTATGTAGACCAGTCATATTGGCTTTCTAGGTGGTACAGTGGATAGAGTCCTGGGCCTGGAGTGAAGAAGACCTGAATTCACCTGTGGCCTCAGACATTTATTAGCTGTGTGACCTTGACTGTCCCTTGACCTATTTGCCTCAGTCTCTTCATCTGTAAAATGGGGATAATAAATAGTACCTATTTTCCAGAGATGTTGTGAGGATCAGATGAGAGAATGGCAAGCACTTGGCACAGGCCCAAGCACAGAAGAAATACTATGTAATTGTTGTCATTTCTCCTTCAACCACTCTACGGTTTTTCCATTGGCCATACTACTTAGATATTTCCATGGATTTCAGCTGTCTGGCTTATAAATATCTTCTTGAGTGTCATTTCGATTGATATTCATGTCTGATGTTAAGCCATTGGATGGTGCCACGGACTTTTACAGCAAAAGCTTTCTTCTCTGGGCCTTCCTGGATGCAGGTATGGCCTGGGTACCTGCGTCCTCCAGAGCCTGGGATGGGATGATGGTTGTGGTGATGCTTTCATGCTACCTCCTGTCTTTCCTTCGGATACTTGCTGCTTTGGTTTGACTGGATAACTTGTTGGCAGGGCTGGTTGAATGCAATTTGGTGGTGGTCCCTTTCATAATTTTTATAGGTACATGAATATTCTATTCATATGTCATACTCTGTTTAGCCACTCTTCAGCAGATGGGCATCCCATTAATTTCTAGGTCATTGTAATACAAAGCATACTGAAAGTCTTAGTGCCATGTTAAGTCATGTTTCTTAAAACTTAAAATTGCACTAAATTTCATTTGTGTACATATATACATATACATATTTATATGTTTGAATGCAAAGTGTCCCTAGAATCTTAGTGTCGTTTAAGCAGTATAACTTTAAGCTATCCCAAGACTGATATAAATATTATGTCCAAATCGTGGTCTTTCTTCTATCTCCTTGGGGTATAAGCCTAATAGTGGTACTGTTGGGTCCAAAGGATGCAAGGTTTAATGACTCTGACCGCGTAATTCCAAATTGCTTTCCAGAAGGGCTCCACCAATTCATAGCTCTACTAACAGTTACCACACATGCTTGTCTTTCCACAACTCCTCCAAAATTTATCTTGTCTTCTTGTTATTTTTGCCAGTCTAATGGGTGTGAGGTATGGAGCCTCATAGATGCTTCAATTGGAATTTCTTCAATTATTGGTGATTTGGAACATTTTTTCCCTTGGTTGTTGATAGTTTTCAAAGAAAGAAATCTAGACTATCTATTCATATATATCCTTTGAGCATGTATCCATTCATGTCTCTTTGTTTTATTCATTTGAATTTTAATGTCTTATATGGTTTAGAAATGGTATCTTGATCAGAAAAAACTTAACATACAACTCCGTTCTCATTTAATCTCTTCACCTTCTAATTTTTTTGTACAAATCAGTGTACAAAATCTTTTACATTTTCCCTCTGGGATCCTTTTTATATCGTTTGGTCGTGATTTAGATTTAGATTTGAATGGTCATTTCTTCTTTGATCCCTCAAACATGCTTATGAGGTCACCCTTTAAGTCTAATGTGTATATTCAGAACTTCTCTTGGTATATGGTATGAAATGTTGGCCAGTATGTAATTTCTATGAGGTTGCTTTCCAGTTATCTCAGTAGTCTTTCCCACTAAAAACAGTTTTGGGGAGGCAGCTAGTTGGCACAAACAAGGATAGAACCCTTGGCCTGGAAGCAAGGGGACACATCTTCTTAAGTTCAGATCTGGCCTAAGACACTACCTGTGTAACAGTGAGCAAGTATTTAACTTTGCCTCAGGTTTCTCATCTGTAAAATGAGCTGAAGAAGGAAATCATGGCAAACCGCTGCAGTATTTTTGTCAAGAAAACCCCAACGTTGGTCCCTAGGAACTGGACACGACTGAAAACAAAAGGCGAGATCTTTGGTTTTATCAAATACTAGGTTTGCTTGCTTTTGTATGTTGTGTACCTGATCTCTTATAATGATCAAACTTTTTAAAAACGATTACCAGTATTTATTGCTTTGTTTGGTTTGAGGTCTGGTACTGCTAGGTCCCTTCCTTCTCTTTGAAGAAATTATTTCCTTTGAGATTCTTGACCTTTTCTTTCTTCAGATAAATTTCCTCATTTTTTTTCAAGTGTTGAAATAAATTAATATGGATAGTATTGTAATTTTTATATCACCACATCCTACTCACGCCCAATTAATATTTCTCCAGTTATTTGGGTCTATCTTTATTTTTGTGAAGAGCATTTTGTATGTGTTTTCATATGGTTTCTGAGTGCATCTTGGTAGATAGAATCCCAAGTATTTTATACATTCTAAAGCCATTTTGAATGAAATTTTTATCTCTATCCATTGGAATTTGTCAAGATTTATGTAGTTATTTCATAACCCGCACCTGTGTTGAATGCGTTTCAGTTAATTTAGGTGACTGGGTTTTTCTTGCTAGACCATCATATCATCTTGTATCTATGCCCATTTGCGTGTTTCCCTCTTATTGCTATAGTTAACTTTTCTAGTACCATATTTAGCAGTAGTGGGAATAATTAGCATCCTTACTTTACTCCTGCTCTTACATATATAATTAATTTGGTTTTAGATATAGGCAAAGTCCATTTATTCCTGTGACTTCTAACATTACTGTTAGAAATATTTACTTCATTTTGTCAAAAGACTTTTGAGCATCTATTGATATAATTATGTGCTTTTATTATTTTTAAAATTAATATGGTCTGTTATGTCAGTCACCAAGCATTTGTGAAGTATTTATCTTGTGAAAAAGCTAGGGGTAGAGTGAACGTCTAAACCAGTAGTGTCCAACTCATATAGAAATGAATCTCCAAGGGTTGCATACTGAGGAAAGAACACAGTAACACGATCTAAGTTCTCCTATTTTTATTTATTTTGTTTATTTTATTTTGCCAAATATTTCCCCATGATATTTTAATCTGCTTCATCCACATATTCCCCACCTCTGTTGTAGTGCTGTTCAGAGAGCTGCAGGGATAGTGTGAGCTATCGGGGTGAGAAGGCTGTTATGTCTTAGTGGAGAAGGCCAGTCCAGGAGTTGAGCCCTGAGGGACATGAAGGCATGTGTAGCCTAGGCATTTTTCTTCAAATGGAGACTCTCACAGGAACCAATCAATTGAAGAAAGGAACCCTGTGGAGCAGAGCGAACTTCCAGGGTGAGAACATGCCCAGAAGATTGGGAGAAGAGCTCAGAGAGGAAATCAAGATGGGGCTCTTGACATATTTGGAGATTCTTATTTCAACCAGCTTTGCATTCTTGGTACAACCTTAATCATCACATATTATCTTTTTAATTTGTTTGCAGCCTAATTACCACTATATTCATTAGAAAGTTGGATCTATAGTTTTCCTTCTCTCCATGCCCCAGGATTTAGTATCAAGACTTTAGTTGTATCATAGAAAAAAATGAAAGTATTTCTTCCCCCCCCCTCCATTTTTGCCAATATATTATATCACATTAGCATAATTAATTGTTCTATAATAGAGTTAATTCATAACAGTCTGGTTCTGGCCTTATTCTCTTTGAAGATTCATTTCTGGCTTAATTACTTTTTGTTAAGTATTCATCTATTTTGTCAAAATTATCATTTTATTAATATATTTTTCTTCTTCTATTCTCCATTTTCATTTGTAATATGAGCAATTTTAATTTTGTTAACCATGTTTTTAATTTGTAGAATCGATGCTTTGTTAGTGGGGGATGATGGCTTTTTAGTTTTTTTAGTTACATGTGCAATTTATGGCATTATTCTTTTTCTCTTTTGTTGATGGATACATGTAGAGATCCAGATTTTTCCTTAAGGACTACTTGAGCTGTGTCCTAAAAGTTTTGATAAGTAGTTTGATGCTGTAAACCTTATTACATTTTCTCTTTGTTTCTGCCAGCAATTTAGGAATAAGTTATTTAGTCCAGTATCTATCATATAGTAGGCATTTAATAAAGGTTTATTGGTTCATGTTTGATTGTATCTAATTGGTTTTTTAATTGTCCTTCACGGGGCCTTTATTGAATATAATTTTATTTTATGATAGTAATTAGAGGCTGCATTTAGGAAAGTTATGCTTTTCTCCATATCCATCCTCACATAATCCCTTCCAGTTGATTAAATGCGTATGCTTTCCTATGTTTCTCTCGTTTCCTACATTTCCATTTCAAAATGTCTACTTGGATCTGGACTTTAAAACTATGATGCTTAGAAATTCTCTATTTCATTTTCCCTCCCTGGACAGTGTTCTTCATTATAATATTGTGCTTTTGAAAGTATTGTGTTGCAAGTACTTTTCTGTTCTATAATGTCAACTTCCAAGTCTTGTGTGATCCTGATTGTAGCTCCTTGGTACTTGAACTCTTTCTTTTTGGCTGTTTGCAGAATTTTTCCTTTGGCCTGTATGTTTGGAATTATGACTTTGATGTTCCTTTGAGGAGGTAACTGGTATGTTATTTCCCTTTTTCTAAGTTCAGCTTGCTCCACTTGGCACCATTGCATATCTCTTCCCGTGTTTTGGTGTATGTGGAGATTTTTTTTCATCACTGTCCCCCTCAAGGTACAATATCTATGTCAAAGGGTAGGAACATTCTTGTTATTTTATTCCCCATAACCTCAAATCACTTGCAGGATGGATAGGCTAATGTTCAGCTCCACCAATAATATCTCCACAACTTCTCCAATATTGACTGTTCCCGTGTTTTGCGTCGGTGCCATTTGTCCAGGTATGAAGTGACCAGAACTGTTTTGATGTACATTTCTTTTATTGTTTGTGATTTTGAGCAAATAACATTGGACTTGGAGTCAGATCAGTAACTATGAATCAGTGACCACCTGTGAAGTGATGTGCTGACGATACAAAGAGAGACAAAACAGTTGCTGCCTCTGAGGAACTCAACATTTTTAAGAGTCAAGGTGAACTCAGGAAGAATTGTTTAGACCTCATTTCCCTCACGTGTGAAGTGAGGAGGTTACATGAATGACTACTCGAGTACCTTTCAGTTCTCTATCTGTGCCAGTATGATCCTGTGCTTCATATGGTTGTTAGAGAGTTTGTAATTCTTCTTTTGAGAACTCTCTATTTGTAACTTTGGATCACTAAGCCACTGGGAATGATTTTTAGTCTTAAGTTCTTGTTAGTTCCTATAAATCTTAGATACGAGACCCTTACCAGAATTATTTGATAAAGAGTTTTCCCCAGTCAACTACTTTGCTTTTTATCCTAGTTATTATAGTTAATTTTGTTTACACAAAGTATTTTGAATTCATATAATCAGAATTTCCTATTTTGTCTTTAGTTATTGCTTCTCATCCTTGTTTGTTTTAGTCATTCATCATCTTGCTGCAAAGGGCATTTGATGTACTAACTTTCTTATGGTATGATCTCTAATAAACTGTTCTTTTGATTTAATTATTTTATATTGTGATAGGGGGATTTCCATGCACCCCTGCACTCCAGCTAAGATAATTCTACAACTGACACCTTAATCAGGTGAAAATAACTTTTAGCGTTACAGAATTAGCCAGCCGTTGAGCTATGTGAACAAGACTGGCTAACCATCCCTTTGCAAGATTTCAAAAGAGGACTTGCTTCGGCCCCCTCCCGCACTGACCATGTTACTGGACAGGTCAGACCAATAGAAGACAGCAGCCTTAGAAGGAGTCGTAGATTCATAGAGCTTCAAGCAATGTGACCCTTTGCAACAGATAATAATGCCAGTTATAGACTCAAGAAGGGAGTCGTGAGTGGACACTTTGGTCATGTGTTCTTTGCAGTGTGCCTCACTACCATCACATCCTAGACTGAAACTTACTCTTTTCTTAAATTTGTATCAATTGCTTTATACATCTTAGTCAATGCTCTTTTCTAGCAGCTAATTGAAGTTTCTTGCTGACTTGTTTAATGGGAAGTATAGCCCTTACTGTTACCTTGAGAACTAGATACCCACCCTCTGGGAAACTGCTTCATTGTTGTGAGTAGGACTTAGAGAAGTAGCTGTTACTATATTTTCTACAAATAAATTGCTGGTATCAATTGGTGTAAATAAGAGATCGTGGTTCTGGGTTTTTCTTTGTCAATTCCATTTTCTCCCTCTTTTCAATCAGGTTGGCTAACGCTTTAATTGACTTTTTTTTTTTTTTAACATAAAGAGCCAGCTTTTAGATTTATCAGTTCTATAACATCATCTGCCTGGGCTGTCGCCGGGCATCTTGACTTATATGGCTTGTCACTGGACTCCGGTGATTCTGGAGGACAGAATGGGGCCGATGGCTTTGCACAGCCTTGCTTCACTGAAATACAATTCACGTGCAAGTCAAGTCGTCGCTCTCCTGCTGTCGTTGTTCCTTTTCAAGAATAAAGGACAAACAATTAGTGAGTCTCGTTACAAAGCTGCCATTGCTCCTCCTCCACTCCCCCTCTATCCAATCTCTGCCTATTATTGCCTCTTCCATTCTCTAGTAGCTCCCTTCCATTCTTCAGTGTTTATCCATGGACTTGGTGTGAACACACCACCTATTGCTCCTTCCCTCACCTCATCTGTCCCAGTCATTTTGTGTATCCTCAGAAATTCTATCCCGCAACCCTTGAAGTCTGTGCCATATCAGTTCTGCTTCTACCCTGTCAGGCCTCCTGTTTCTTGAAGTGATGCTTCCATCTTTATTCTCCATTGCCCTACCTTATTCATTGACTATCGCTTTGTTATGTTTTTAATTTCACATCAATCTTTTTAAAAAGTAACTTCTGAGCATGAGGTAATGGGTTTTATTACCTACTCTTTTTGTGATAGGTATACTTGTTTATCACTCTTGTGTTTGTAGTTTGTCTCATTTGCAAGGGATGTCATTTTGGCTACAGCTTGAGCTTCTTTAACCATGTTCTTTGAGTGCTCTAAAGAATATATTTCTCCAGTGTTCATTCATCAGAATTTTAACTTATAGACATTTGTCTTTTTTCCACTATGTTTTTAGTTATAATTAATAAACATCCTATAAAGAACAACTTCTGGTATTGTGGGTTGAAGTAGTTGGAAGAAAGGTATTAAAAAGCACACTGATACAAAACCAGAAACCTCTGTTCTCTTCTCATCTCTTCTTTTGTTCTTGTGTGTGTGAATGAATATATATATATATATATATATATATATATATATATATATATATATATATATATATATATATATATATGTAGGTTCCTAAATTTTTCTTCCTTGTATACTTACATGAGTTTTCTTTAAGTCATGAATTGAATCAAGAACAAACTGCCATTTAAAGGTTATGCTTGTGGTTGGCCTCCTCTCCTGCCTTGGTGGCTTCATGAAAGACAAACAGAGGGGCCTTAGCTTTGTGCTTAGCAAAGAAGCAAATTACATGGTGTTAGAATGAGGACCAGGTTGTGAGGTACCTGCCTTTCTGCTGACCCTCATTCCACAGCAACCGCAGCGGAGAAGTTAAGAATTCATTTTATAACAGTTGTCCTGCACAGAAAATCAGTTACATAATAGCCTAGATATTTATAGCAATGCTTCATTTAAGTGTATATCATATATAGACTTCTAATCAGCTTCTAATGTGTAGATTTGCTTTTAGATTTTATGTTCCTTGTCCAAAGTGACAGCGGGTTAATGGTCATGAAAACACTCAAAAATCCCAAGTAATCTAATCTTTGCAAATTCCTTCCAGTCCTTCACTTTGAAATAACTCACTCAAGCAAGAAACTGAACCGGATTCCAAAACGAAGAATTGGTGGAGATGCATTTCTAAAAACTAACAATCAATCTCCTCCGATACTCAGAATCCTTTTTTTTTTTTTCCCCAGACTGAAAGCTTTATTGGTGATGACAGCTGACAGACATTCCTTCCAACATCATGGACTTGGAAAGCGGTCCACATATTTTGGCACTTCGTTTTCAAGAGGATCCGGACTAAGTTTTTGCCAACATTCCACAAAATTACACCTTTAAAGGGCTTTTTTGATGTCTCCACTCAATGCTCCAATATTCCTGGAAAATCCTTGAGTAAGTACAGTTATTGCATTCCCCAAAGAATGGCCTCCTCGTAATCAACCCTCACAGAGTTCAGGAGGTCCCCATTTTCATGGGGGAAGTGCTTTAATCAAGATTAATTTTTTCCAGTTTTCAGTAATCGGAGCTCTTCCTGAGTTTGCTTCAACTCTCCTTTCAGATGAAATTATCAAATTTCCATGGCAATTAAATGAAAAAGTTTGAGCAAATGGATCACTCTGTACAATGGACAAGAAGAAGCAAGTGAAATTGACTTGGGGTGGGGGGCAGAGGGAGGGGACACAGGTTTCAGCATGAAGGCTGCTGGCTGCAAAGCTGCCCTTTCACAATAGAAAGGTTCTTGTTTTGTTGCCAGCTGCATTTCCTCAGTCATTTTTTTTCTGTATCCTCTGCCAAACAGAGCTGATTCTAGCCCAAAGGACTGTAATCAAGAAAACAAATAACAGCATAAAAATTAATTATGCAATTAGACAGAAAAACAAATGGCTGTTCCCAATTCAGGGCAGATAGGAAGGATTGCTGGATTGGTTAGCCTTGTAATGCTAGCCATCACTAGAATGCGGTTTTCTCTACTGGGGTCTAAAAGACTTCCAAGGAGTAAAATTTGCGTACTGGATTAACTGTTTCTCAGAATCAGAAAACCTCAGTTTTGGACCTCAGAGTTATAACTGGGCTCTGGGGCGTCCTGACGTTTGCCCTAGAATATGGAAATTTTCAGGTTGTGGAATGTAATTGTTACATTTTTAGTATCCGAGTTCCAGTAGCACAGAAACAAGTGAGTTTACCATCTAAATAGCAAGAAAAATAGGTTCAAATCAGGAGCTGTTTGATATCACACTAACTTAGTGCGCGGCTTCTCCAGAGCAAGAGAGAGAACATGTTCAATGTTAAGAAACATGCCCTCCCCAATGCTCCTCTCCTCTTCCCCAAACTCTGACCACAGGGTTCCCGTAATCCTTCCTTAACAGGCCCTCCAAAGGTAGAGCTTGATATTGTAGAGCTTATTTTTAACACTTTACATGACTTATCTCTGAAATCTATTCTCCAAAAACTATATCCTGCTATCTCTCTCACCACTTTTAAAATGGAATGGTATTGATTCGAATGGGGGTTTCTATGTCATTCTACTTTAACAAATAGAATTTTGAAAAACAGAAAATGACAAAAATAAGAGGGAAAAAAGGTCTGAAAATACTTGTTAACCTCCTGCCTTTTCTTTTGTGGTTTTGCATCCCTTGTAGTCATTATGTACATTGTTTTCTTAGCATTGCCTATTTCATTTTATATCAATTCACGTAGATCTTCCCTCGCTTCTCTTCCATTACGTTAAGTCACTTTGTTTAGCCATTCCCTAGTCAGTAGCAAATAACCTATCACCAGAAGTACTTACTGTTCAAAAGATTTTAGAGAAGATGGGGACTCTCTTCTGGTCTGGGGCTTCTTTGAACCTATAAGGCAAGTAAAAGAATATTTGGGTCAAAGAGGATGATAGGCATTTTATTCATTCTACTTCTCTAATTCCAAATTGCTTTACAGAGTGACTGTGCAGACTCCCAGCTTCACCAGCAAGACGCCGATGTGCGCGTCTTCTCACAACGCCCACCAGCAGTGACTTGTCATCTTTGATGATATTGGCCAATTTTTCAGATGTGAGGTAAAATGTCTGAATTATCTTGACTTACATTTCTATTATTAGTAGTAATAGGAGCGTTCTTTCGAGAAGACTTTGTTCATGTCCTTTGGCACTCATGAATTGGGGAATGTCTAAAATACAAATCATATAAACAATTAACAGAAAATTTGGATCACAAACATTCCCCCCCATATAACCTACACATATCTGTGAGAAATGAGATCTGCTTAATTTTTTTTAATAGTATGGTCTCTAATTTTAAGGTCATAGATCTATTCAATTAGCTGTCTTTGGGGAACATGGTGTAAGTTGTTAGTCTAATCATGATTAGGTTGCTTTAGTGTTGTCCTAGATGGGTTTTTTTTTTTCAATTCAATAAGGAGTTCTTTCCTAAATAATTCATGTTTTCTAGTTCATTGAACATTGGGTTATTAAGTTCCATTATTTCTGATTCTCCCTTGTCTTGTCTGTTCTAATTTTTAACCAGTACCAGATGTACTCAGTGACTCAATTATAATACAGTTTGAGGTCTATAACTGTTCTTCCCCTTTCATTGCTATCTGTCTTCATCATTCCTCTGGATAGTCTTCATCTTTTGTTTTTCCACATGAATTTTATTATTTAATCAAGTTTGGTAAAGTGTGCCTTTGACAATTTGATTGGCATAGTATTCAAAGTGTAAATTAACTCTGGTATTTTGTTGGTTTTTCAGAGTTTATTCTGTAGCCTGGAATTTTGTTGAAGCCATTAATCATCTTGTTTAGCATCTTAGTTTGCTAAGAAAATCCTATCAAATCACCTATCTTCTCGGAATATAGGGTTAGGTCCTTCATCGCTTTCCGTAGATCTTTATACCTTTCTTTTCCTTCTTATTAGTTATACTGTATCAAATAATCATGGGGGAAAAGTTCTTATATAATCTCCATTTCATAGGACACTTGCTTTTGGTTTTAGTTAGATGGCTTCTGTGATATTCAAAAAGATCCCTTTCTCCTACCTTTTTTTCTTATACTATAAATGATGTTGTATTTTATCAAAGGTTTTTTCTGCATCTGTTGAAATAATCATTATTCTATATAGGTCTTGGTTTATTACTCTGTGTATTTCTTGTAGGCAACAGTGGGGGGGGGGGGCGACAGTGTTTTCGTATTCACTTTGCCACCTTTAAATTGAACCGTCCCATACAATGAAAAGTTACAAGTTCTGTTTACAGAATAAAATTAAAAAAAAAAAAAGGAAACCTAACTAAATTTATCAGTTCCTTTTTCTTTCTCCCATTAAATATTGGTCTTTTCTGTCTTTTTAGACTTTTAGTCTCTTGGGGCATTAAAACTTCTAAGGCGCCTAGTTTAGGTTCCTTGCACCAAGGTTTCTATGTTATTGGTGTACAGTAGGAATTTCCCTGGGTCTGTGGCATCCCCCCCCTCCCGGCTTCAGAAGGTAACTTGCCCCCAAGAGCTCTGCAGAGGTGGGAGGTGTGGTTTCTAAGCACCAAATCCCAGCACTGTAAGATCCTCATCCCCTTTTAGAGTGTCTGTCTTCTCCCAGGGGAGCACTCTTGGTACCCTTCTAGTACTGAAACAAGAGCTCCCTGTTTCTTCCACTGTGCCATCAACTCTCCTCTCCTAGAGGTTCTCTTCTTCCTGAGTTATTGATTTGGGCACATCCCCCATCCCCCTGTACCCTCAGATCCTCCTGATGAGGTTTGAATGGTCTCAATTCCTGGTGCTCTAGAGGTCAGTGGCTATGAGAGAGTTGTTAAGAATCCTCTTTAAATTGGCCACAGGTCTTAGGAGTGAAAGAATTCACTCATTCCCGAAATATTAGTTGCAAAATGAAAGTTTATTGGTGGATAGAAATCAGTTTAACCAGAGCCTGACTTCTCTAGTGGCCGATCTATCGAAAATTCTTAAAGGGACCACAGCCTGCTTCACTTCCATTTAGTCACACCAATGTGGCAATTCACTCCTAGACAGGGTTTTGTGGAAGTTAGTCCATGATTTTGAGGCCTGTTTCTCCCCCCTCTCTTAGATTTGCCATGTGTTTTCACGCTTCTCTGTGTCCATTTAAAAAGCAATCTCCCGCTGGTTTCTTTGGGCTCTGGCATTTTGGGTGTCCTCTTCAGAAGAATTCTTCCAATGTGTCCCCCATTTTTCCATTAATGATTAGCTTCCAAAGTACGGCACAGCCCGTTGCATCTTGAGCTGCTTTGTTCTCTGAAACATTATTTTGTTCCTCCCTGAGGATGTTTTCCAGTGAAATTGATTAATGTAACCAGTAGGAGTTAGGAGTCTACACCTAAGAGTGTGTTTCTGGAGGCAGTGTCTAGTCTCCTGGCCTCAGTTTTCTCTTTGACATAATAGAGAAATGTAAATCAAGTGCTTTGTAAAAGGAAAGCATTTGTTGAAGTGTGTGATTAGAAGGAAGGGCAATTGCCAAAGTCTAAAGTTAGAGATACTCTCTTACTTGACAGATCCCCATCCTTTTCCTTGACCCTCATCCTCCTAGATCTCCCTTGCCAGCCATTTTCCCCTAGATTTCTGTGATGTCACACTGTCCTAAGTTCTGGTCCTGCTTTTCTGCTTCCTCAGTGTCTTTTCATCCAGGTCAGGCCCATGCGCTGTGGGAGGCCCCCAAGGCTCTGTCTGGGACTTCCTTCTTTTTTTCCTCTCCACAAGATCTCATCTGTTCCCTCGCTTTCAATTATCATCTCTGGGCCAGTTTTGCTTGCCCCTCCTACTCTCTCTGCCTCTTAGACATCTTCAGTTCAACATGTCCCAACGACGGACTTTTTTTTCTTTCCCTTCAAAACCCTACTTTCTTCTGCTTTTCCTTGTTACTAGAGAAGATTCCACTATTTTCTTAGTCACCTAGATGCATACCCTCCCATCTTAGTCTCTCCCCACTCCAATCCATGGTTCACTGCTCTGGCTGTCAAAGCCTTTCATTGAATGCACATGGCCCCTTCCTCCCTTTCTAGAATCTTTACATTTTCTTCCTCTTCACAGACTCTGCAGTCAAGTGCCACTGGCCTCCTTGTTCCTCTTCCTGACTCCACACGTTGGCAGCGGTCCCTCATGCCTAGAACACTTTCTTCTCTATCTCCCGGCTTCCCTCAAGTCCTAGAGGCAGTCTCATCTTCAGGAAGAAGCTTTTCCTCTAAGATCACTCCCACATTAGCTCGCACTCAACAGAGGTCAAGAGTCTGACATCAGTACCTCGAAGACTCACATACCTTGCTTCGTAAGATAAAAAATGTCTTTAAAAAAGGTCCTGATGTCAAAAACCGGAGAGATATTTATGGTAGGGTAATGCTAATGAAGCTAGCTAAGCACTGCTTTACAGAGCTAGAAAAATAGAAGATATTTTTGGGAAACTTACTTTCCAGTCTGACTGATGTTAAAAAATAGAAAACTGAGAGCAGGGGAACACATTAGACACGAAAGAATCTAGACAACCCGAAGTCAATGTTTAATAAGCCCCAAGCTACCTGGGGAAGAATTTTGGGAACACTAGAAGCAATGAGGTTAGCACTTACACCAGACGGCAGTAGACTCAAAACGGATGGGTAACCAAAGTAATAAAAGATGTGCTTCAAAATACTTTGAAGTTCCTAGATTTTCTTTTTTGAACAGATATGTTCAATGATACCCTTCCTTTCCTTTAAGTTGCAGGTGAAGTCTCAAGCTGTATAATAACACTTTCCTGGCTCCCTCCAACATCCCCTGGTTAATTGTGAATTTCTTGGGAGCAGGGACTATTTGGGGCTTTTCTTTGTCTCTCAGGATTTAGTATAGTGGCAGTCTAATAGACATGTACTAAATGGTAGGTAATTGATTTCCAGAAAGCATCTTCGTGCTGGTCCTATGGCTTGGTCAGACTTACAGTGTCTGGACATCTCCGTATCCTCTGGAAGCAGAAAAGTCTATTCAGATACAAACTCAGGTATGATTTTGTTTTTGTATAAAATAAAGTATTCAAGTTGTGCTTCTTTGCAATATTGCTTCTCTCTTGAAGTTGATATTGCCAGAGAGAGGCCGGGGGGGAGGGAGGGAGAGAAACTGTTAAGAGAGAAGATAGAGAGTTGGAGAGTGTTAGAGAGAAAGGGAGATGAAGAGTGTTAGCCAGAGAGAGATGGAGAGTATTACAGAGAGAGAGAGAGAGAGAGAGGAGAGAGAGAGAGAGAGAGAGAGAGAGAGAGAGAGATGGATAGTGTTAGAGAGAAAGGGATAGTTTTAGAGATAAGAGAGTATTATATAGAAAGATATTGAGCATCACATAGAGAGAGTTGGAATGTGTTAGACAAAGAGACATGGAGAGGGTTAGAGAGAGAGGAGATAGAGAGTGTTAGAGACAGGGATCGTGTTAGAGATAAGATAAAGTGTATTATAGAGAGAGAAGACTTGAGTATTAGAGAGAGAGAGTTGGGGAGTGTTAGAGAGCGGGAGATGGAGAGTGTTAGAAGATTGAGAGTAATAGAGAGAGTTGGAGAGTGTTAGAGAGAGATAGAGAGTGTTAGAAAGAGAGAGAAGGAGGGTATTAGAGAGAGGGAGAGATGGAGAATGTTACAAGGAGGGAGAGATAAGAGTTAGAGAGAGGGAGATGGAGAGTGTTAGAGATAAGATAGAGAGTATTATAGAGAGAGAGATGTTGAGTATTAGAGAGAGGGAGAGAGTATTAGTGGGAGATAGGGAGAATGTTAGAGGATAGAGAGTTTTAGAGAGAAAGAGAGATGGAAAGTGTTAGAGAGGGAGAGATAGAGAGTGTTAGTAGAAGAAAGAGAGTATTAGAGAGAGAGAGCTGCACAGCATTAGAGAGAAGACAGTATTGGGGGAGAGAGAGAGCGATAGTGTTAGAAGAAAGAGAATGTGAGAGGGAGGGAGAGAGGAAAAGAGAGAGGCGGGCAGTGTTATAGAGAAAGGGTGATGGACAGTGTTAGACAGAAAGGGAGATGAGGAGTGTTAGAGACAGGGATCGTGTTAGAGATAAGAGAGAGAGTATTATAGAGAGGGAGATGTTGAGTATTAGTGAGAGAGAGTGTGTGTTAGAGAGAGCTTAGAGAGTGTTAGGGAGAAGATAGAGAGTGTTAGAGAGAATTTGAGAGAGAGAGAGATGGATAGTGTTAGAGAGAAAGGGATAGTTTTAGAGATAAGAGAGTATTATATAGAGAGATATTGAGCATCACATAGAGAGAGTTGGAATGTGTTAGACAAAGAGACATGGAGAGGGTTAGAGAGAGAGGAGATAGAGAGTGTTAGAGACAGGGATCGTGTTAGAGATAAGATAAAGTGTATTATAGAGAGAGAAATGTCAAGTATTAGAGTGGAAGTGTCTTAGACAGAGGGAGATGGAGAGTGTTAGAGAGAGACAGATGGAGAGTTTTAGAGAGAAGATAGAGTGTTAGAGACTGAAATAATGTTAGAAATAAGAGAGAATGAGAGAGAGAGGGGGTATTAGAGATAGAGAGGGATAATGTTAGAGAGTGTCAGAGGGAGATATGGAGAGTTTTAGACAGAGGATAGAGTTTTAGAGAGATGGAGCGTGTTAGAGAAAGCGAGAGAATGAAAGTGTTAGAGAGAAAGAGAGATAGGAGAGTATTAGACGGAGAGATGGAGAGTGTTACAAGTTAGAAAGTTTTAGAGAGATGGATAATGTTAGAGAGAAGATACTATTAGAGAGAGAGTGTGTGTGTTAGATAAAAAAGAGATGGAGACTGTTAGAAGATAGAGACTTTTAGAGAGAAGATAAAGACGGATAGGGAGAGATAGAGTGTTAGAGAGAAGAGAGAGATGGAGAGTTATAGAGAAAAAGAGATGGAGAGTATTACAGAGAAGATAGAGAATGTTAGATATAAAGAGAGATGGAGAGTGTTAGATGGAAAGTGTTAGAGAGAAGATAGAGTGTCAGAGAGAGAGAGATGGAGAGTGATAGAGAAAAAGAGATGGAGAGTATTACAGAGAAGATAGAGAATGTTAGATAAAAAGAGAGATGGAGAGCGTTAGATGGAAAGTGTTAGAAGATAGAGAGTGTCAGAGAGAGAGAGATGGAGAGTGTTAGAGAAAAAGAGATGGAGACTGTTAGAGTGATAGGGAGAAGGATAGAGCTACAGAGAAGATAGGGAGTGTTAGAGGGAGAGATATGGAGAATGTTAGACAGAGGGCAGAGGGTTTTAGAGAGAGATGGAGAGTGTTAGAGTGTAGAGATAGTGTTAGAGATAAGATAGAAAGTATTATATATAGAGAGATGTTCAGTATTAGAGAGAGAGAGAGAGAGAGAGAGAGAGAGGGAGAGGGTTAGAGAGAAAGAGATGTTGGGTATTAGAGAGAAGAAGTTAGAGTGTTAGAGAAAAGACAGATTGTGAGGGAGAGAGAGAGAGATGGAGACAGACCAATACTATGTACTTACCTTTCAAAGTGGGATCTCCCAGAAGATACGCAACTGCTGCCTCGGTTTACAAAACTCTCACGGGCCAGGGAAAGGGTTTTTCTCTCGTCAGCTCCTACAGAGGTAATAGAAAGGAAAGCCGTATTGAATCTTCCAGCAAGTAGCGAGAGATGGAGAGTGTTAGAGAGAGAGACATGGAGAGTTAGAGAGAAATAGTGTTAGAAAGAAAGAGAAATGAAGAGTTTTCAAAAGAAGATAGTGTTTGAGAGAAGATAGAGACCAATACTATGTACTTACCTTTCAAAGTGGGATCTCCCAGAAGATACGCAATTGCTGCCTCGGTTTGCAAAACTCTCATGGGCCAGTGAAAGGGTTTTTCTCTCGTCAGCTCCTACAGAGGTAATAGAAAGGAAAGCCGTATTGAGTCTTCCAGCAAGTAGCGAAAGATGGAGAGAGTTAGAGAGAAGATAGAGACTGTTAGAGAGAGAGACATTGATTATTAGACAGAAGATAGAGAGTATTAGAGAGACAGAGATGGAAAGAATTAGAGACAGTTGGAGAGTGTTAGAGAGAAATAGTGTTAGAAAGAAAGAGAAATGAAGAGTTTTAGAAAGAAGATAGTGTTTGAGAGAAGATAGAGAGATGTACTTACCTTTCAAAGTGGATTCTCCCAGAAGATACGCAACTGCTGCCTCGGTTTGCAAAACTCTCATGGGCCAGTGAAAGGGTTTTTCTCTCGTCAGCTCCTACAGATATAATGGAAAGGAAAGCCGTATTGAATCTTCCAGCAAGTAGCGAGAGATGGAGAATGTTAGAGAGAGAGACATGGAGAGTTAGAGAGAGAGACATTGATTATTAGACAGAAGATAGAGAGTATTAGAGAGACAGAGATGGAAAGAGTTAGAGACAGTTGGAGAGTGTTAGAAATAGTGTTAGAAAGAAAGAGAAATGAAGAGTTTTAGAAAGAAGATAGTGTTTGAGAGAAGATAGAGAGATGTACTTACCTTTCAAAGTGGGATCTCCCAGAAGATACGCAACTGCTGCCTCGGTTTACAAAACTCTCACGGGCCAGGGAAAGGGTTTTTCTCTCGTCAGCTCCTACAGAGGTAATAGAAAGGAAAGCCGTATTGAATCTTCCAGCAAGTAGCGAGAGATGGAGAGTGTTAGAGAGAGAGACATGGAGAGTTAGAGAGAAATAGTGTTAGAAAGAAAGAGAAATGAAGAGTTTTCGAAAGAAGATAGTGTTTGAGAGAAGATAGAGACCAATACTATGTACTTACCTTTCAAAGTGGGATCTCCCAGAAGATACGCAATTGCTGCCTCAGTTTGCAAAACTCTCATGGGCCAGTGAAAGGGTTTTTCTCTCGTCAGCTCCTACAGAGGTAATAGAAAGGAAAGCCGTATTGAGTCTTCCAGCAAGTAGCAAAAGATGGAGAGAGTTAGAGAGAAGATAGAGACTGTTAGAGAGACCGAGAAAAGGAGAATGTTGTAGAGAGAGAGTGGTAGAGAGAAAGATGGAGAGTGTTAGAGAGCAGATAGAGGATATTATATATAAAGAGATGTTGAATATTAGAGAGAGAGTTGGAAAGTGTTAGAGAGAGATGGAGAGTGTTAGAGAGAGACCAATACTGTGTACTTACCTTTCAAAGTGGGATCTCCCGGAAGATGTGCAACTGCTGCCTCGGTTTGCAAAACTCTCACGGGCCAGGGAAAGGGTTTTTCTCTCCTCAGCTCCTACAGAGGTAATAGAAAGGAAAGCCGGATTGAATCTTCCAGCAAGTAGCGAGAGATGGAGAATGTTGTAGAGAGAGAGATATTAGAGAGATGGACATGGAGAGTTAGAGAGAGAAGAGGGAGTGAGTTAGAGAGAAGATAGGGACCGTTAGAAAGAGATAGGGAGTGTTACAGAGAAGATAGCGACTATTAGAGAGATGGAGAGTATTAGAGAAAGAGAGATGGAGAGTGTGAGGCATACTATTACAGAGAAGATCAAGAGGATTAGAGAGAAAGAGATGGAGTGTTAGAAGATAGAGATTGTTAGAGAGATGGAGAGTGTTCAAGAGAAGATACAGAGTGTTAGAGGGAAAAAGGATAGTGGTAGAGAGAAGATAGAAAGTATTATATAGAGATGTTGAATATTAGTGAGAATTCACAGAATTTGAGATAGGGCAGAAATGTAGAAGAAAAGTAAAAGGCAACGTGGCACAAGACTTCAATCAAATGAGCACTAGAGGGGAGTAAGTACAAGACTCTGTATTAAAATTGGAAAATAACACATTTTGAACATTTCACACAGTACCTTTGTTGTTATTCAGCTGTTTTTCAGTGGATTAATTCCGGGGGTTTTGTTGGCAACGAGTCTGGAGTGGCTTGCCATGTCCTTCTCTAGCTCATATTACAGATGAGGAAAGTGAGGTAAACAGGCTCTCCCTCAGGGTCATACACCAAAACCCAGTTGTGTGCTTAGACATAAAAAGGTAGGAATATTAAACATATTCTAAAGCAATTTATACAATAAAATGAGAATGCAGCCAACCAACATAGACCCAGAAGTCAACTGAGTGATAAGCTGAAGGAATATGGATAATTAACTACTAATATAAAATACCCAAATGGACAAAATAAGCAATGGAGATGTTAAAGAATCTTAGGGATTCACCAGCCATTCTGGAGAGCAATCTGGAACTATGCCCAAAAAGTTGTCAAACTGTGCATACCCTCTGACCCAGCATTGCTGCTATTGGGCTTATATCCCAAAGAAATACTGAGGAGCGGAAAGGGACCTGTATGTGCCAAAATGTTTGTGGCAGCTCTTTTTGTTGTAGCTAGAAACTGGAAGATGAATGGATGTCCATCCGTTGGAGAATGGTTGGGTAAATTGTGGTATATGAAGGTTATGGAATATTATTGCTCTGTAAGAAATGACCAGCAGGAGGAATATAGAGAGGCTTGGAGAGACTTAAATCAACTGATGCTGAGTGAAATGAGCAGAACCAGAAGATCACTATACACTTCAACAACAATACTGTATGAAGATATATTCTGATGGAAATGGAAATCTTCAACATAAAGAAGATCTAACTCACTTCCAGCTGATCAATGATGGACAGAAACAACTACACCCAGAGAAGGAACACTGGGAAGCGAATGTAAACTGTTAGCACTACTGTCTATCTACCCAGGTGACTTATACCTTCGGAAGCTAATTAATGTGCAACAAGAAAATGGTATTTACACACATATATTGTATCTAGGTTTTATTGTAACACATGTAAAATGTATGGGATTGCCTGCCAATCGGGGGGAGGGAGGGGGGGATAATTTGGAAAAATGAATACAAGGGATAATGTTATAAAAAAATTACTCATATATATATACTGTCAAAAATTATAAATAAATAAAATTTTAAAAAATGCTAAATATAAAAAAAAGAATCTTAGGGATTCAGCAAACTAGAAGTCATTTACCAAAGCGGAGAAACACCGGACAAATATTTTTAAATGAATTCAAGGAAATATTTAAAGAAACAGTAGTCACAGTACAGGTTTCTTCTTAATCATGGATAAAGATGGCATTCTACTAAGCTTTTCTTTTTCCTGTGACAAACATTGTTTTGACAACCCAAACTAGGGGAAAATAAAAAAAAGAAAAAAACTATAGACTGGTCATTTCACTAATGAATGTTGTTGCAAAAATCCTAAATAAAATCTAAGCAGAGTATTATGGCAATTATTGTGAAAAATCATTCTCTGAACTGTATTTGTACCAGGGTGGTTCATTAGGAAAACAATGAGCACAGTCAAGCCTAGAAACAAACAAAACAAACCACGTGATAATATTAACGCATGCAAAAAAAAAAAAAAAAGGAAATAAAATAATTCTGGCAGGACCTGTTTTTGATAAAGCAATCACTTCTTTTCTTAGATGTTCACTAACCAATGAAAGAGCATATGTCCCAGAAAGTTCAATCATAGGGGCAAATGTTTTACATAGACAAAAATGGTTATATCAGCATTTTTTGTAGTGCAAAGCCCTAGAAACAAAGCAGATACCTATTAGTTAGGAAGTAGTTAAATAAGCTGTGTAAAAAAAAAGGGGGGGGAAGCAAGGTCAAGGAAAATAATCTCACATTTACAGCACTCAGGGAGCTATCTATGCAAATATGGTAGAGGGTAATAGAGGAGGGGGGCTTGTAGCTGACAATTGAATTTTGCTTGCATTTGAAATAGTCAAAGGTGGGGGAAAGAATATACACACACAGAGTATAGAAATACAAGGAGAAGGGGGAGGAAGAAGTAAAAGAAGGGTAGATTAGTTCTTAAAAAAAAAAAAGAACTCTTACAAAATATGAAAATATTTAGAACTTTGAGGTGAGAAAGGATGATAACCTATGGAAGTGTCCAGAAATGAGGAATGGAGAAACGAGTTGTGGTAGCTATAATAGAACACAAATGTGCTAAGTTTCTCAGTCTTATGACCAACTGGGATTCCAGAGGACTTAAGATGACACGTTATCCATGATAAAGGGGCGGGGGAGACTCAGAATGGGTCAACTTTTTAGGAGATGGCTAATATAAAAGTTTGAATGGGTTTGGTTTCTATGTTCTCAAAGGGACGTGGATTGGGGAGGAAGGGTTTAAAAGTAGATCTTAGCTGACTAAAACAAAATGTATTTATTTGGCAAGGCATTAAGTTTTAAAGGACTTGGCCAGGGTCACACAGCTAATAAGTATCAAGTGTCTGAGGTTAGGTTTGAATCCAGATACTCCTGACTCTACGGCTGGCCTTCTATCTACTATATCACCTAGCTGCCCCAAAACAAAATTGGAAAAACAAAAGAATCATAGAGTCATCTGAAGGGGAATAGTAAAGAACATATGCTTTTCCCAACATGAAGCTATTGCAAAAATTGACTATAATCGGACACAAAGGTGTTGCAAACAAAGGTAAAAAGGCAGAAATAGCTTTTTTTAAAAAAAATCAACTCCCTTTATAGAGCATAATACAATAAAAATGTTAGTCAATCTTGGAAACACAAACACAAGGCACTGGTCCAAATGAAAAATTATCCCACTCTTAGGATTTCATCGTTAAAGAACAAATTATAGAAACAATAATTATGTAACAGGAAACCTCATATTGTAGTTTCAGAGATGCAGAAAAAGTAATCCTTAGGAGAAAAATCATTTCCCTAGGAGTGTACACTAACAAAACAAAAACAGAGGACTAATACACTGAACGTTCATTTTAATAAAATTAGAAATCCGACAAGTCAACAAACCTAAAATGTCTATAAGAGGAGATATTTAGAAATCAGAGGAGAAATAAATTGGCAACAAAAACTTAAAGAATTGACAAAATGAAAAGCTACTGATTGAAAAGATGAAAAGTTGATTAAATTGTATCTAATCTGGTTAAAAAGGAAGAAAATCAAATCAAATACAAAATAGGAAATCATAAAGCCAAAAAATTAAAATTATTATAATTATCTTACATTTACATGCCAACAAAACTGAGAATATGCCAAAAATAGAGGAATACAATCCAAAATATAAAATATCCAAACTGACAGAACACCAGATAAAGATAATAATAACCCAATTTAAAAAAAAAACCCAAAGGAAGTTCCAAAGGGGGAAAAATATTGGTCTTGTTTGATTCATAAGAGAATTCTGGAAAATATTTAAAAAACAATTACTATCAATACTTCAAAAATTGAGAAAAAAGACATCTTAGCAGATTTCTTTTACAAGACAGAAAGACAAAGCACAGAAGAACTGTAGATCAATATTAGTAAGGGACAGATTAATGAAACAGACTAGACAATGGGGAATTAGGAACAACGGAACTCTATAACCAAAAATTCCCTATATGATTAAAAACAACTGAGAAAACTCTAAAGTACTCTGGTAGTAATTACACTTGGAGCAGCATTTCACAGTATATCCCATAATACATCTAAATAGATCCATGACCTTAATATTAAGCATCATAGTATATGAATTTGCTTTGCAACATAGAGCATACATATATGCGCATATATACATGCGTGTATATGTGTGTACGACCAGAAGTCATTAGTTTTCTGATTCATACATACTCAAAGGATATGAACAAACCATTCTCCAAATAAGAATTACAAGAAGAAGCTATTCACAACCATATCAGTATACATCACTAATAATGCCATCAAAATAACCTTGAGATTTTAGCTCCCCACTAGAAAAATGTGGCCAAAGATGGAGATAATGAATAGCGGAGGGGTTATAGGAAGACAGGAAGACTAGCATACTCTTGATAGAGTTGCCAACTGGCACAATCACTTTAGAAAGCAAGGTGGAATTATGCAAATAGAGTAACTCAAATCAACTATACCCCTTGACCCAGAGGTTCTATTACTAGGCTTAGACTCCAAGGATGCCATTGAAAGGAAGAAAATCCCTATATCTACCAAAATCTTTATAGCACTATTTTTGCAACAGCAGAGCTTTGGAACAGTTGGGTTTGTGAGTCTGGGAGGTTGGTTATGAAGAGCTCTGAATGCTAAACAGGATTTTCTGTTGGACCCTGAAGGCAATAGGGGACCACTGGAGGTTACTGAGCAGTACCATGTCATCATCAGACCTGTGCTTTAAGAAAATCATTTTAGTAGCTGAATGGAAGATAGATTGGAGGGGGGAGAGACTTGGGGCAGGTGACCAGTCAGCAGCTATTGAGATAATCAAGGCATGAGGTGATGAGGGCCTACACGGGGTAATGGGAGTGGCAGAACATGGGTGAACATATTCAAGAGATGTTACAGAGATAAAACTGTCAGATTATAACAGATTGGATAAGGGGAGTGGTGAGAGAGTAAGGAGTCCTACGTTAGAGCCCAGGACAGGGAGGATGGTGTTGCCCTGTACAGCAAAAAGGGAAGGCGAGACAGGGCATGGTGCATGGAGAGTGATGATAGGCTTGGTTTTGGATGTGTTGAATTTTAAAATGCCTATCAGACATCCTGGATGAAATCGAAAGCTGGCAGTGAGCCAAGGGCAAGAGAGAAACATGTCAAAAGAGAATCAGAACCACAGGAGCTGAGGACGACACCAAGAAAAGTGATGTAGAAGGAGAAGAGAAGAAAGGCCAGGAGAGAAGCCATGGGTCATCTGCAATAAGGGGGCATGATCTGGACAAGGACTGAGAGAAGACCCAGAGAGAAGAGAGGGTCAAGAGGCATCAGCAGTGTCAAAGGCCTCAGAGACCTCGAGGAGAACAAGCATTGAGAAGAGACTGCTGGCTTATTCACAAGGCCCGGGCATATTCAGCAAGTCATTTGCTCAGTAGGTGCTGTGGACAGGAGCACATGCCTTCCGGGAAAATCAAGAGATAGCTAGAAGCAGGGAACTTGACTTAGAACCCCATTCTGCCAGTATGTGTTGCTAGGGAACTCACCTTGCCTCCACAGGAGGTCTAAGTTTCCTCTCCTATAAAAGTAAGGGTCTCATTTTGGGGAAAATCAGGCTCCTACCCATCTATATCCATTTTAATGACAGTTCAATAATGTCACTTACTTAGTTTCATCTAAAAAAAAAAAAGCCTCTTCTTACTCAATCCTCCTTCCCTTTGCCCTAAAATGCAACACACTAGCCTTCTTGCCACATTGAACATGACCCTTGTAAACCCCCCAGGCCTGGATTACTACACTCCCCTTTCATCCCAGCTTCCTGGCTTCTCTCAAAATGTTTCTAAAACAGGCAGCATCCTCCACATCTCTTCCCTTAAAATACTTTTCGAACTTTTGTCTGTGACTTTAACCTGCAATTACAGAAGATGAACCTGTTATTAAACTTGCTCGCGGCTCATATCGGTTTATCCCTGAGCATCGGACGCCAGATGTTTTTGGTGAGAAGAAAATTAATGGCCTAAATAATGAATCAATGGAGGAGCGGTGGCCACAGTCCATCTGCTCTTTAAGCCAAGGCCCTGAGTCAGGCTGGCTTCTGTCTATGTGGAATATTAATCAGCTGAAGAGTTAAACCACCGTCTCAAAGCCATTGTTGGGAGATGCCTCTGGGTGCCCCCGATCCCCTCCTTCTGTAGGCCCTGGCCCCTTTGTGCAGCAAATGAATGGGATGGAAGTACAAAAAGTGAGGAGTACGTAGGGATCTGTATAGGGCTGGTAATTTGGATTTACTGCCCAAAGAGAAAATGACCACATATGAATAGGCAAAGGCCAAGCCCTGGCTTCTGAATTGCTTTACCCCCCTTCAAAAGTTCTAAGGAGACTTCAGGGTCTCATTTTGGGGAAAATCAGGCTCCTACCCATCTATATCCATTTAATGACAGTTCAATAATGTCACTTACTTAGTTTCATCTAAAAAAAAAAGCCTCTTCTTACTCAATCCTCCTTTCCTTTGCCCTAAAATGCAACACACTAGCCTTCTTGCCGCATTGAACGTGACCCTTGTAAACCGCCCAGGCCTGGATTACTACACTCCCCTTTCATCCCCGTTTCCTGGCTGGGTTCCCTCTTCACCTCTTTCCAGATAGCTAAAACTGCACCGTTCACAAATGGAAATGCTAGTGAATTCTGTCTGACATGACCTACCGTCTTCATCTTCTTCACAGCAAGTAACTTGAACAGGTTCGTGTCCATTCCACTGTGAGCTCCTTGAGAGTAAATGGGAAGTCTTTCTGCCCGCCTGTCTTTCTTCTTCCATCCTTCCTTCCTTCTTTCCTTCTTCACTCCCATGTTTCTGCACTTCCTTCCTTCCCTTTTAGCCCAAGTGCTTAGCCCAATGATCAGTACATAGTAAATGCTCCATACCTGCTTAGCGAATGGCTGCCCGACTCAGAAGCCCCACGAAACAGGCAGCCTAGAAGCTTCGACAGAGTTGCCGATGGGCATCCGAAGAGAGCGCTTCCTCGGCCGCCATTCACGGTGCCCGTGAAATCGCTAGTCTGGCCCCAAAGGATAAATGACGGCTTTTGGTTTTTCCTTCTAAAGGAGTTTTACTTTTCTTTATGCTAGAAGGTTCTCCAGAGAGTACACGCAGCTCTTCATTTTCCACCAAGAAAAACAAACGCAACCCATTTACTGAAATCGTTTACCTCTCGGCAGGTATTTCGGGAAACTCCCATCTGCAATTATGGTGTTTTATTGACGATATTGAACTGGACTGTGTAGATTTTAGTATCTCTTGCATGTTTACATGGAATATTCTGAAGCAGCAATTAAAATAATTAAGGAGGGTGAAGAAATCTTTAGCATGCAACAAAGATTTCTGCAAAATGTTAATTTCTGTCAAATAAGTGAATCTATGCACAGATGCCTCCTGACAGAGGCTGTGATTTTGGAGTGCTTTGCATGCCAAATAACTTGTTTACCCCCTCAATGTTGGCCAAGTTTACTGTCAATTTACAAATAATTTCCATTTTGCTGTTTATTCCGCTGCCTTTTGATGGATATGTCTTCCAGACTTTTTATCTTGCATGTAGACAAACTAATTAATATTTTCCCTTCGGGCAAATATTTTTTTCTTAGATCTAAATGTGGGTTAGATTCTTCTTCGTTTCCATATGCTTTGTTCTGTCAATCATCCCAGTTCTGTGTTGCTAAAAACGTACCTCGATGGATGTCAATTTCTACATTTTGCAGATTTCTAGCACACAGGCAAGCACACACAGCGCCATGAATAGCTATGTTTAGGGGGGAAACACCTCAAATTCTAATGGAAACCTGAGGAATTGAGTCTAAAGGCATATAAGGTCATAATAGAAGTAATTTTCTTTTGATACTACTCTACTTCATTATGACCAGTACTTCCTCCTTTGTGAAATAATAACTAACAAATGTTTCATGGTAATTGCATCAATACCTGGGTGAATATGAAGTTTGAATTGGTAGAACTTGACAAATGACAATATGAGGAGTGGGGGGGGGGGAGGTGAGGATGCCACACAGGATGTGAGTCTGGATGATTGGAAGGATGGATAAGGTCACAAGAGGGCAGGGCAGAAAGAGAATGAGTTCAGCTTGGGACATCCAGTTTGAGATGTCCAAAAGGCAGCTGGATTTGCACAGCTGGAGGTTAGGAGAGAACCTTCTAGCATAAAGAAAAGTAAAACTGCTTTAGAAGGAAAAACCAAAAGCCGTCATTTATCCTTTGGGTCCAGACTAGCGATTTCACGGGCACTGTGAATGGCGGCAAAGGAAGCGCTCTCTTCGGATGCCCATCGGCAACTCTGTCGAAGCTTCTAGGCTGCCTGTTTCGTGGGGCTTCTGAGTCGGGCAGCCATTCGCTAATGGGCCTGGTTAAGCAGATCTAAGAGTCACCAGCATAACAGCAGAGAACAAAAGAAAATATGCAAGGAAGCAAAGAAAAGATGCCCAGCTCTGAACAGAAGGTGTAATAAATATTATATAGGCCTTCTTGAAATAGACACATCTCATATTTTGAATCATCTCATGTTCTGCTGAGTACATGGAAATTTTTTCCCTGTTTTTTCCCCTTTCTGTACTTGGTGTCCAAGTTTTACGTAAACAAATTTTTTTAAAAAAAGAAAAAAATTATTGTTCTAAGAAATGACCAGCAGGATGAATAGAAAAAGGCTTGGACAGACTTACATGAACTGATGCTGAGTGAAAGGAGCAGAACCAGGAGATCATTATACACTTCAACAATGATACTGTATGAGGATGTATGCTGATGGAAGTGGAGATCTTCAGCATAGAGAAGAACCAATCCAATTCCAGCTGATCAGTGATGGACAGAACCTGCTACACCCAGCAAAAGAACACTGGGAAATGAATGTGAACTGCTTGCATTTTTGTTTTTCTTTCCAATTTATTTTTACTTTTCTAAATTTGATGTTTTTTGTTCAACAAAAGAACTGTACGGATGTGTATACATATATTGTATTTAACATATACTTTAACATGTTTAACATGTATGAGACTGCCTGCCATCTGGGGGAGGGGGTAGAAGGAAGTCAGAGAAAGAGAGAGCGAGAGGAAAGGAAATGGAGGTATGATGAAGGGAAGAGAGACTCTCCCAGCTTAATTGGATGGGCAGATGAAGTTCCTTTTTTGCTCTGTCATTGTGTTCTCTGTGTTGAAACCCATTGCTAAGAAATCAATTATTTTGACATTCGGGGATTCCTGCCTCCACTCCCCCTCCTCAGAAACTTAGGCCCGTGGTTCTGACAGGCAGTGTACTCTGTTCTCTGGCCCCGCCACAGGAAAGCCGAGAAGCTCTGGGTTGTGCGCTAAAGGGCTGCATTCTTAACTGTGACACTCATTTCCCCTATTCTGGCTATGAAATCGATTTTGCCCACTCTTCTTACCGTCCCCGCTCAGAAACAATGTTCCTCCTTTAAAGCGTAGCCAACATGTACTTCACATTCGGAGATTGCCCATCCAGAAGTCCCGTTTCTACCTCTGACCTACCATTTTTTCTGTGTTCAAAGCCCTTCCACCTCACTGACTCCTCGTTCTAGACTCCCCTCTGGCTCTGGCCTTCTCTGTTTTAAGGCCTTATCTCACTCAGACACTTTTGTTTCCACCAAAGTCTCTTCTTTAGCCAGCCTAGTAATGTGGTACACAGAGACCCAAACACAGGCTCAGCCAGGCTTTGCTTTAAGTCCTGTCATCAACACTTGAGTGAGTGGCCCGGGCCATTCTCAAAAAGCACCACTTATGGCCAGGGGACGAGGGAGGCGTGCGGAACCCTTAGGCGTCCTGCTCCTCCTCAGGCTGGGGTCGAAGAAGAGCCCAAGGTGCCGGTTAGTGAGAGAAGGGTGAATTACCTGATATATCACAGCAACCTCATCCCTCTCTACACTGCCAGGCACCTGGAGGACAGAGCGCCCGAGGAGGCGGACGGAAGAACAGGGAAAACCCGATCCTCTAGACATGGGGGGATGCCCGGGAACCCCACGACCCGACTTTGGATTCTGCACAACTGGAGCGCCCCTCCCCAGTAATGAGCAGCAGGGGCCTCTGAGGAAAATCCTTGGACTCGATTCAAATACATCCCCCCACCCCGAGATCTAGCTCCATGGATTCTTAAGATATACCTGCTAGAATTCCCAGTTGCATGTCCTCCAGGCCTCCCTTCCAGACTGACACTGAGTTTTATGTCCTAAGGTCCTCTGTGCTACTTTCTCTAAAGCTTCTCATTCCCTGATCAGGTAGTCTGAGTCACTCTGGGTTCTCCAGTCTCTCATCCCCAGCTGTGAGAGTCTAAGTTCTAGCACTCTTTTCTCTAGGTTCTAATACTCTGTGCTTCATAATCTAAGGCAGCTGCATAAAAGTCAAACAGCAATTCCTCCAGCCAGCATAATGACTTAGAAGGTCCATGATGGTCATTTGTGGTTTTCTATCTTAAACATTTCTCAGTCATATTTAAATTTGGGAGTTTTGCAGATGCCAACTCTGGTCTAAAAGTGCCTCCCTCCTGGCACTGCCTCACTCTGTTCCACGATCTCAGATCCCTTCTGGCTCCGACACTCTCTATTCTGCATCCTCACATCCCTCCATCTCTCCTTTTGTTCGGTCCAGGGCCCTCCCAGGTCGGACATGAGGTGTGTTTAGATTATTTCTGGCAGCGACACTCTGTTCCATTGGCCATTGGCACAGACTGTTCACCCCTGTGGTTCCTTGCCCAGTGATAGAGACATGTTTTGAAGTCTCTCTGACTCAGGTTAGTGTGAACTAGGCAACTCTGGAAAACTATAACTTACAGCAATGTAGAGGAGGCTCCACAGCACGTCCAGCGTTCTTCCTCGGCCTGGATCCGGTAGAAGCTTCCTAGACACTCCACTGTGAAAGAAGGGAGGGTTACCAGGTAATGCACGGTACCCTCACCCCTCTACACAGCAGGGCATCTGGAGAAGGGTGGGGGATAGAGCGTTTGCAAAGGTTGGGTAGAAAATCCAAATGTGCTGATGGTCCAGGGAATTCAGCCTCCCCACAGAACTGCCCAGGGTGGGGTGACCTGCCTTTGCTGCTGTGCAATATGAGCTCACTTGAACACGCTTACTCTATGATCATCTATTAGTCACTTCAAGATCGGATGGGGCTATCGACTCTCCCAACTCTCTCCTGCCAAGGGCTAGTCTGGTGTGCAAGATCGAAGTTTTGGGTCCATAGTCCATACTCAGTGGGAGTGAGTACCAGTGGCTTAAGTACTCTACCCCATAAAGCAAAAATGACCCTAAAGAAACCACATCCCCCCCTTTCTTTACACTGTTGGATACCAGGAAGTCACAGAACTATAACAAGAAATAGAGAACATTAGAAAACCTCTGTTTAGTAATAAGCTTCTAAGAAATCCTGCTTCCTAAGTGAGGCTGGCCAGTGGTAGGAGGGACCTAATGTGGTCTCCCAATAGATGCACGTGCTACTCGCCTCCTTTCTGAGTCTCCAATTCCTCTCTTTTTGTCTGAGCTCTGACCTTCTATTTGCCCTCCCAAAGGCCTTCTGACTGGGATCATCCACACATCATGCTTTCTGAAGCCTCTCATTCCTGGCTCGGACACTGTGTGTTGCTCTTGCCCTCGTGGGCCCCCTGTGCCATTCTAAGTTCCACCATTCCTTTGTACTCCTTACACTCTGCTGGTTACTAAGGCACCTGCTCCAAGCACTACCATTCCCCATGCTATGGGTTAATGTTACTTCTCACTCTGGTACTCTATTCCATGTTATTAAATGTCCTTAGACTCTCACATTTTCTATTCCAAGGCTCTCTCAGCTCTGCCATGTAGTATTTTAGGGCTCCTTCTATTCCTGATACTCAGTGTTCCAAGGACCCTTCCATTTCTGACTTGGGTCTAAGCTAGTAAATGGCATAGGAGAGACTTGACCTTGGAAGGACACCGTTTGAAGTCCCGACTTTGATACGGATTTTGACACATTTCTAACATGGGGCAATCACTAAACTTCTCAGTGGCTCAGGTGGCGCCCAAAGATGATAACTTACGGCAGTAGCGTGGCGAGGAGTCCGAGTGAGGCCAGCCCAGGGTTCCTCTTCAGGCTGGGTCTGGAAGAAGGGTCCAAAATGCTCCACTGTGAGAGAAGGGAAGGTTACCCGACATTGCACGGTACCCTCACCCCCCTCCACACAGTGGGGCATCTGGAGGAGAGAATTACAGGTTTCAGGGACCTGAGAATTGAGAGAGAAAAGTTGAGCATCATCATAGGCTGCAGCATCCTGTCACCAAATTGGTCACCAAGGCTGGGGTGACCTAGTACAGCTGCTGCTGCTCAGCCCAAGGATACCCAAGACATGAGGGCCTCCCAGGGAAGATGCTCGCTGAGCCATTGACGTGACTAGCCCAAGATTCACAATCTAGGTTCACTGCCCTTCTTGCCTTCTGATTCCGGCATTCTGTGGCAAAGGGCTCAAAGCCCTCTGGGTTACGATCTCTAACGAGTCTCGGTCCTGGCTCGGGTACTCTATCAGATGGTTTCAAGGCCCACCCACTCTCTGAGAATGAACATTCTGGGTTCTAGGATTCTCAAATTCTCCACTCCCAGTTAGCTGTGATAGTCTCGTTCTACCTTTCCTTCTAGTATATGATCGGTTCTGCCTTCCTTCCCTCCCAGCACTGACATTCCATGCTCTCTAACAGAAAAATTCCAGCTGGATTCAATCATTTAATCTATGTTTTCTAATCCTCTAAATCCCAAGGCTTTACATTCCAAATGACTTTTCTGCCCTGATTTTCTGGGTTCTCTGTTAACTCTCCGTTATGTTCTGCCTTCATTTCTTGTTCTACTCACTCCCTCTCCAACCTCTGGTACTTATGTGTCCTAAGGCTCTTCTCAAATTCTATACCATCTTGTTACATCCAAAGCCCTTCCAACTCACTGACTCCTCATTCTAGGCTCCCCTCTGGCTCTGACCTTCTCTGTTCTAAGCCCTTGTTTCACTCAGACACCTTTTGTTCCACCAATGTTCTCTTCTTAAGCTAATGCTGCCTAGTACACAAAGACCCAAACTTGGAGGCGACTATACCTTCCTTTAAGTCCTACCACTGACAGCCAGTAAACCTCTGAGTGAGTGGCCCGGGCTATTCTCAAAAAGCACCACTTATGGCCGGGGGATGAGGGAGGCGTGCGGAACCCTTAGGTGTCCTGCTCCTCCTCAGGCTGGGGTCGAAGAAGAGCCCGAGGTGCCGGTTAGTGAGAGAAGGGTGAATTACCTGATATATCACAGCAACCTCACCCCTCTCTACACTGCCAGGCACCTGGAGGACAGAGCGCCCGAGGAGGAGAACAGAACGACAGGGGAAACCTGGTTCTCCAGATGCGGGGTACCCGGGAGCCGCACAACCCGACTTCGGATTCTGAGCATCAAGGGCCTCCTGAGGAAGATCCTTGGCCCCGACTTAGACAATCCACTGAGATCTAGTCCCATGGTTCCTTAGACATGTGCCTGCTAGCACGTGTGAGCATCCCTCCCTCTGGATCTTCACATTCCCTGGCCTATGTCCTGTCCCTTCAGACGATGACTAAAGAAGCTTATTGGCTGCAAAGTTGTGTTCAGAGTTCCCGCCTATCTCAGAGATGCTGTGCGTCAAGCATCTCGTGTCCTAGTGTTCCTTCAGAAAGGCAGCAGCTGCAGGGAAGAGGAAGGCCCGTCTGAAGCCACACACACGCTCATTCTGTGATGACGAGCTGGAACCGCTACTCTCAGGCTTCACTTGACTCTCTGACCTCATAAGTGGCACTTTGTCCGATTGGAAAGCAACAGCACACCTATATTCTCTACCGAGGCATGGTATGGCAGTGGGCTCCTAGATGCTCAACCAGGAGACTGACAAATTCACTCATGACTGCATTTTGGCAGTAATGTTTCAATACTACCAGGACCAACCCTGGGTTCTAGGTCCCTGACTCCCAGCTGTGAAGTTCTATGTCCCACCATTCCTTCCAGTTCTTCCTGTTTCCCAGTCTAAGACCTCTCTCCTAGCACCAACCTGCTTTTCTCTCTATTCTGTATTCTCACAGGCTCTCACACTCTCCCTTCTTCACTACAAGGCCCTCCCAGATCTGACATTCAACGTGTTCGGGCTCCTGCTGGCCCCGACGTTTGGTGGTCCGAGGCCCTTCCCACCCTGGACAGCCTCCATTTTAGAGTTCCTCGTCCGAGGTACCGTACGGCATGGGAGACGGAGACTGGGCCTCGGGGTCCCACCGATGTGGGATGCCAGTCCCATATAATTGTCAAAGGCCAGAACTTACCACAGCTTGGCGAGGGTGCTGCGGTGGCCGGGTGTGCCCGGGCCCAGGGTCCCTCCTCAGGCTGGGTCCTGGAGGAGAGTCCGAGATGCTCCACTGTGAGAGTAGGAAGGGTTACCCCCATAGTACACGGTACCCTCACTCCCCTCTACACAGTGGGGCGCCTGGAGGAGACCTCGCCACAGGGACGTCTGGTGGCGGGATGGGAAATCTTGTCTGAGACAGGGTTCTCAGTGGTTGGAGGACCTGCTGCACAGCTTGAGGGTCCCAAAAAGGAAGTACCCTGGCCTCTGACCCAGACTCCCCACAAAGCCCAAGCTTGGGCTTTCCCCTAGGTTCCAATGACTTGTGTGCACCTGTACATTCCAAAGTACTTCCCCACCACTTCCTCCACTCCATCTTTTAGCACTCCTCCTGGCTCTGCCATTCCACATCCCATGTAGCCAAGCATCACCTCGCGGCTCTGACATTCTGAGAGCTAAGTCCTGGCCCACCGCCACCTCTGGCGCTCTTTGTTCCACATGTTCTGAGCTGTAACCCTCACTTCTCTCTTGCCAGCTCTGACAGCATGTGCCATGTGCTCTAAATTCTTATGGCTCTCAGCTCAGACTCTGTCCTTCTAGGCCCCTCCCTCAGGCTCTGATGTGATATGTCCTATGTTCCGCGATCTCCGGGGTATCTTGTTCTAAGATCCCGCCCCCTCCTTGCTCTGACCCTCTGGCCTCTGTGATTGATATCTGGGCTCATGCCAGTCTGAGAAATTTGGACTCTGACATGTTCCAAATCTACTTCCTCCTCCTCCAAGTTTTTGTCACTTGTCTATGTCCCAAAGTCCATTCTTTTGAGCTTTCACTCCGGGTCCTCTCATCCTCCAAGTTCTACCACTGACACTCAGTAACTGTGTGCCTGGGAAAGTCACTTTTAAGCAAAGAGTAATGTGGGCAACTCTACAGCTGTCACTTATAGCCAGGGGACAAGGTGTTCTACACACCCGTTGCCTCCTCGGACTGGGTTGAAGCAGTCCTAGATACTGGACAGTCAGAGGAAGATGAGATACTCAAGAGGCCACAGCAGGCTCACCACCCTCTACACTGCCAGGCATCTGGAGAGCCAAATGCCCAAGACAGGGAAACTTAACTCTCCAGCCATAGTCCCAGAGATGGAACAACTTTAGTGTTGCTTCTGTATAGCCAGAGAGCCCTATGGAGCCCTACAGACCTCCCTGGGAAAAATCTGGCTCTGAATCAGATGCCCCCTTCACATCTAGTTTCAGGGAACCTTTGGAGATGCAACCACCACAAGCCTAACATCCTTAGAATAATGTCCTTATTCCAGCATCCCTCCCCTCACGTTCCTCTATCTTTTTAACCCCTCTCAGTGTCCCGATAAAGGACCCTTCCACTCTGTCATTTTATCTTCAGAGTTCCCTCCTGACTCAAAGATAATATGCTTAGTCGAAATGACCAAATGAGATAAGCTTTGTAAAGTGCTTAAAATAGTACCTGGCACATGTGGCGGCGGTGGCAGCAGTGGTGTTCAGTTGCATCCAACTTGTTGTGACCCTACAGACCAGATCCTCCACCGTCTCTCAATCTGTCCAAGCCCGTGGTCATTGTTTCTGTGACCCTCTCTATCCATATCCTCCATCTTCTTTTGCCTTTCATCTTTCCAAAGATCAGGGGCTTTTCCAGTGAACTCCATCTTCTCACTATGTGGCCAAAGTATTTAAGCTCCAGCTCCAGTATCTGTCTTTCTTTAAGTATCAACTGATCTGATCTCCTTACAGTCCAGGGGACTCTCAAAAGTCTCCCCCAGAACCACAATTAGAGAGCGTTGATTCCATGGCACTCCGCTTTCCCCACAGCCCAACTCTCATAGCCGGATGTCGCCATCGGAAAACCGCCAGCTTTGGGCACACAGACCTTTGTTGGCAAAGTGGCACCTCTGCTTTCTAGCGTGCCATCCAGTTTTGCCAGAGCTTTCCTTCCCATAGAGCGACCGTCTTTAATTTCATGACTGCCGTCGCTGTCTATGGAGATCTTTTGAGCCCAAAATAGATTTTCCAGAATGGCTTCTTCCCTTCCCCCTTGGCAGCTGATCATGTGGCTCTTCCTTACTTGGTCACGGGCCAATCACTTAACATCTTGATGGGCCAGTTAACTTTTTAACCTTCTTTCAGCTATGGGTGTTCAGGATGCAGGTGCTTCTCATCCCCTCCACTGTTAGGAGTCCTAGGCACTCAGTTGTGAGAGGTAGATAAATTACCTGAGAAAGAACACAGCATCTTATCTATCTCTACACTATTGGGCGCCTGGAGGTCAAAGTGGAGGAAACAAAAGAGAGCAGATGATGATACTTCTGGACGATGATACTTTGGCCCGTTGGTGAATGACATTCTAGGATGAAATGACCATGTCAGCCATAAGGGCTTCACGTTCACTTCACTCCTCCCATCTCAGACCCTTGATCTTCAAAGGGCCTAGCGTTTTATATTCACATGATTCTTCAGAGAGCTGCCAGGATAGCCAAGTGGTTGGAAACCCAACTGAATACGCTTCAGACAGTTATCGTGTTTGAGTGAGGGTTGCCGACTCTTCTCAGTGGGCATTCAATTCCCGAATCTTGGAATTTTCAGTGAGTCCAGTTGGTGTTCCTCATGCAGTTCAGATAGGGTCCCTTGCGTGGCAAGGTACAGTAGAAGAATCTTTGGTGCTCAACTGTGAGAGGCTGAGAATTTACCTGAGAGAGAGCATGGCATATTCCCAACCTCAACACTGCTGGGCACCTAGAGGCCAGATCCAGGAGTGTCACTGTCGCTCAGGCCGAGATCCTTTCCGAGGACACCTTTTCCGTCCTCCCCCTGGCAACCCAGGTCCCTTCAGACCCCCAAGGAGTTACAACCATCCCAATCTCCAGGACCTAATCTCTCCTCCTTTTGCACCCAGGCATCCTGAGCTTCATATCCTAAGGTCTTTTTGGCTCTGGGTGTGAACTTGTGAAGGCTTCTTAGCTCAGGCCCTCTGTGTTGAATGTTCTCAAACTTCCCCACCTTCAGTGTCCTCCAAGGTCCCTTGCTCATGGCTGTGACACTCTTATCTTTCTCATTCCTTTGGGCTTTATGCTCAACTTCAGAATCTAGGACAGTTGTGTCCCATTCCAAGAGAAATGGGGGCAACTAAACCATATACACAGACCCCCTCAGCACTTATTAACATTCTCTACATCCTCTTGTCTTTTGATTTTGTTAAATATTTCCCGATTGCATTTTAATCTGGGTGGGGCTGCTCTTATCACTGACCTCCCCAGTTTTCTGTTCCAAGGGCCATTCTAATCCCTTTAATCCCAGTCTCTATAGTCTGTCTTCCTGCATCCTCTAAAACTCTTGGCTTCTCTCTCCCAAGTCTCTCACTAGCTCTGCCGGCCTGTATGCTGTACTTCCTTGGCCTTAAAGGCCCACTGACATGGTATGGTACTTGCCTTTGATACCAGATGGTCATGTAACCCGACAATGACCTGGGAAACTCTCAGAAAATACAAATGGACACAAATAAGGCAGCGGGGCAGTCCAGTATGCTCAGGTCCAGGATCCAAGAGCTCTAGATGCTTTATGAGAGAAGCGAGAGTAAGGGCGGTTCAAAGTAGCAACATCCCCTTCTACGATGCTGAAAGATCTAGAACAAAAAGTAAAGGAAAACAGAATCAAGGAGCAGGTGGAAAACATGCCAGCCAGTGGTGAATGACCCAGTACTGCGGCTACGTGGCCCAAGTTCACCGGGGAGGATCAGGAAGCCCCTGAACCCCTCACAGGTATTCCCAGTCACATCTGGCTCCTTGCCCACTTTCTGTGGCCGAAGATCCCTTTCACTGTTGTACTCTGACCTTCTGAGGTTGATGTCCTAAAGTCAGTCTATCTGACTGTTATCCTCCATGTTGTATTTTCTGGTTGTGATCTCCCTTGGGATATGTTGTAAGGGTTCTCCCACCCCGTGTTCTCCAATTCTCAGATCTTTCACTCCCTGCGGTGACATTCTGTGGCCTCCCACCCCTTTGGGGTCAAGTGTTCTGTTGCAGAGTCTAAGGAAGAGATTCATGTTCTGTTTTAAGGCTGGGGTGTTTGGGAGTCTTGTTCTTACATCACATTAGCCTTTGATCCTCTCCGCTCAAAGGCCCTCCCAGCTCAGACACTAAGGGTTCATCTGTACCTTCTGGCTTTGATCCTCTAGAGCAGGGGTTCTCAAACTACGGCCCGCGGGCCAGATGTGGCCCACTGAGGACGTTTATGCAGCCTGCTGGGTTATGGCAAATGGGCTGAGGGGCCGAGGCAGAGTGTGAGGTTTTGTTTTTACTCTAGTCCAGCCCTCCCACAGTCTGAGGGACAGTGAACTGGCCCCCTATTTTAAAAGTTTGAGGACCACTGCTCTAGATTGCCAAGGCCCTCCCGCCTCTGCCATTCTCTTTTCAAAAGTTCCTCAAACAAGGGAGCATATAGAACACAACGGATAGTGATTTTGTCTTTGACACATACTACGTGACCACAAAAAGTCCCTCAGGCCTCTCGGTGGCCCAGGCAGCTCTCAAAGATTGAAACTTACCACGACAATGTGGGGGCACTGCAGCGTTCAAGTGAGCTCAGGCCTGGGGTCCCTCCTCAGGCTACGTCTGGGAGAAGAGTCCTAGGTGCTCCACTGTGAAAGAAGGGAGGGTTACCCAATAGTGCACGGTACCCTCACCCTTTTCAACAGTGGGGCATCTGGAAGAGGAAGGTCAAGGATGAAGAAATGTAACATTCAAGTGGAAAACCCAAGTTGGTTGGTGAAAAGCATCCCCCTGCTTCGAAACAGTTATATGACAAGGTGACCGGTGCTGCTGCTACACTGCTTCTGGCCCCAGAGAGGATCAGGGCCTCTCATGGATAATTTTCAGCATTCACCCTTACAAGGCCTTGTGTTCTAGTTTTTCTCCCTCCCTTCTCCTTACTCCCTCCCCTAAACAACAAGCAATCCAATATATGTTAAATGTGCATTTCTAGGCATATTTCCATAATTATCTTATTTTCCTAATTTCCACATTCTAAGATTGCTCACTTCCGAGTCTGATACTGGCTTCTACAGTCAACAGCCTCTGTCCTACGGTTGTGCAGGCATTCGCCTCTGCAGTTCTAGCTCCGCCAAGCTGTGGTCCGCGCTCAAAGCTTCCCCGCCGCCTTCCTCCTCAGACACTTCCAAGATTGGGACTTTGGCACTGGCTACCGTATGATCTCATTTCTCACTGTCAGTCCCAGCTCCCTCCCTCCTAGCTTGGACCTTCCAGGTTGCAAATTCCAAGATGCTTTCTCCTCTGGCCCTCAGCGGGACTCTCACTCTTTTGTTCTTAACCACTCACTTTTGCCACTTTTCCTTCTTTCTTCTGAGGTCTCTTCTCCCACCTCTTCCACTTGCCTACTATGTTCTAAAGTCCTTTATTCCTGACTTGTGATTCTGTGTCCTTCCATGTCCAACACCCTTCCAACTCAACGACTCCTTGTTCCAGATGCCCCTCCAGCTCGGACTTTTCTGTTCCATTTCTTTCAGGCGTCTTTTGTTTCACCAAATTATGTTCTCGAGTCAGCACTGCCCAGTACACGTAGACCCAGATTTGGGGTTCCCTTAAGTCCTACCACTGCCAGTCACTAAACCTCTGAGTGACCCGGGCCACTCTCCATAACTGCTGCTTGTAGCCAGGGGATGAGGGAGATGTGCGGCTATGGGCGAGCAAAGGCCTCAGGTTCCCTTCGCCTCCTCGGGCTGGGTTGAAGCAGAGTCCTAGACGCTGGACAGTCAGAGAAAGGTGAGATACTTGGGATGCCACAGCATGCTCACCACCCTCTGCACTGCCAGGCATCTGGAAAACGAAGTGCCCAAGGAAGGAAACGGAAGAGTAGGGAAACTGAGGAGCAGGAGTGCACTGAGGGTTCTCTCCAGACAGAGGGTGGCCAGGGGGTCATTTGTACCTGACTGCATACCTGGAGGCCACCTCCACCCAGAAAGGACACTCGGATCTAGCTCCGGCATTCCTTCAAATAAGTACTTTCTACAGAACCTAACTACACATTCTCCAATCTGTTCCTCTCTAGACCACTCCTTTGTGTCTAATACTGTTAATGTTCTTTCAGCAGCTGACATTCCCTGAGTCAAGGGTACTTTCAGTTCGAAAACTATGTTGTAAGGTTGCTCCTGTCCCAGACACTGAGTTCCAGGAGCCCGAGCTTCCATCTTGCATTGCTCTTTCCAAAAGCTATTATTTTTTCAGCAGATAGGTAATCTGTCTTACAATGCTTCTCAGACACACGGTAAGTCAGAGCGTGACTCTAGGTGAATCACTTAACCTTTCGGTAGCCTAGGAAATTCAGCGATTGTAACAGCCAAGGGTCAGGTAGACTGGGTTCTGGGGTCCACAATCAGGGTTCAGATGGATTGAGTTCGGTGGTCTCTTCAGAAGCAGGGGCGGGTGGGCTCGACTACTCTGAGGACAGCACTCCATATTAAGGTCTAGGGACCGTCGTACAATCCCAGATACTCGACTGTGCCAGACAAGAAATCGTCTGCGAGAGATCCATACGGCATCCTCTCGGCCTCTACGCCGCTAGGTGCCAGGGGCCCAGAGAACAGGGACGATGGCCGAGACCGTGCTGGGAAGATAGTAGAGAGGCTGTGGGTGAAACCCCATTGCAGTTAGGGGAGTGGGAACCCAGGATCCAGACACAGGAGAGGGAGCCTTCCTAGAAATGTTTCTGCCTAGCCCATCCTGGGAGCCCCTTTACACATGCAATTGCTCTAAGCCCACGCTCGATGTTCTAGGACTCCTTTCTCCGACTGTTTTAGGTCCTAAGGCCCTCTCTCCCAACTCAGTCGCGGTGGTGTTGTGTTCTCAAATCCCTCTCACCTCCATTGCTCTGGGTTCCCCAGTTTGAAGATTCTTTCCTTGAAGCTGTGATGCCGATGTCCTCCCGTGCTTTTCAGCTCCAAGTTTCTTTGCTTTGTGGTAGAAAGCACCTGTCCCCCCAGCCCTGACAAGCCCCAGTTTCTGGACCGGCTCTGGCTGTCTGGTTCATATTCTCATCCATTCCCAATTCTCCCCTTCCCTATTCCAAGACCTCAGATCAGACATGGGGTAATCTTAGGTTCTTTCCTTGCTTAGTAGCTATATTCCAAGGACCCTTCTCGTTGTGATGTCCTCTGTTCTAATGTAACTTAATGAGGTCCCATCCCGCTGGCACGGCTTACCATTCTGCCTTTGATATACAATGTAGGCCCACAGGAAGTCACTTAGCCTTTCAGTGGTCCAAACAGTTCTCACCAACTGGAAATTACCTTAAGGTGGTGAGGGCACAAGGGCACCCACCTGGGCTCAGGTCCAGGATTCCCCCTCAGGCGGGGTCTGGGAAGAATCCGAGATGCTCCAATGTGAGAGTAGGAAGGGTTACCCAATAGTGCACGGTACCCTCACTCCCCTCTCCACAGTGGGGCGCCTGGAGGAGACACTGCAGGGACCAAGACAAGGTGGCATGAGAAGTGCAGTCTGGTGACAGGATGGGGAATTTTGTCTGATTTGGAGGGTTCTCCGTGGTGGGAGGACCCGATGCTGCTGCTCCAGAGCACCAGAGTCTTGTAGGCAGCGAGCTGCTCCGGTGGCCTTTCAGAACCCACCCCGGTTCTGTGTTGGAGGGTGTCTCCCTCCAGAGCCAGACCATGAGTTTTGGATCCCAGCTTCCTTCCCCCTGTAGTTGACACTGTTACATCCTCAGCTGGGACATTCATTTCTCCTATTCAGGAGAGTCCTAAAAATGAGGACTTCCCCAAAAGGGCTTTCGCGCAATCTAACTTGTTCTTCTCCCTGCTCCCAAACTGGGAATTCTCCACTCCAGTGACTCTCCTTTAGGTCCGGTCGTTTGTCTTCTATGTCCCAAGTGCATCTTTTTCCAGCTGCGACTCTGTGTCCTAGTATCCTATGTCCAAAGTCCTTCCAGGTCAGTGGCTTCCAAGTCCCAGGGGACGAGGGAGGTGTGTGGCTATGGGCGAGCTAAGGCCTCCTGGGGCTGGGTTGAAGCAGAGTCCCAGATGCTGGACAGTCAGAGAAAGGTGAGATACTTGAGAGGCCACAGCATACTCACCACCCTCTGCACTGCCAGGCATCTGGAAAGCAAAGTGCCCGAGGAAGGAAATGGAAGAGCAGGGAAACCGAGGAGTAAGAGCGCACTGAGGGCTCTCTCCAGACAGAGGGATGGCCAGGGATCGATGGCTAGTGCCACAGCCTCCCACTGAAATTCTCCATCCCTTGTCTTGGCTACATCACTCAGATCCACTGTCTACTTGCGACTTCACCAAGTTCCCCGTTTCAGTACCGTTACTGTTAGACTCCGACGAACTGTGGTCACTGGAACTATGTTCCTTCTAGCGCTGACATTCTGTGTTCTCAGTTCCCTTCTGCCTCAGATACTCTATTTTCTAACAATCCTTCAAAGCCTGGCAAACAGTTGTCAGGAAGACCTGGCTTTGGGTCCAGTCAACTCTCAAACTTGTAACAAGTCTCAGGGTGTGTGTGTGGGGGGTGTATGTGCGTGCACACGCGTGTGCAAGCTGCCTCAGGCCTGAGGACCCCACTCCATCCTGAGGTGAGAAAGTAGCAGGTCTTGTATTCAGCCGTGAGAAGTGGATACATCACCTGAGGGTAGGGGGCCCTCCAACAATTTTTCAGCCTTCACACTCAACGGCACCTGAAAGCCAAAGACAAGAAGGTAGAAAAAGGTGACAGAAGAAAATGCAACTCCAGTGATGGGACAGACTGAATATGGCTGATGCAGGGGATGGGGGGAGAAGGGGCATAAGCCCCTCAGGACTAGGGGCAAGCCCGAGGTTACCAGAAACAATTAGGAACCTCTCCAGAAGATCAGAAGATCCTCCGACCTTGACCCACAACTGCCTACTTAGTCTTAACCCCCCACACCTTCCAGACAAGCCCTTGCTTCGCAGTTCAGACTCACTTCCTGTGTCTTCTGGCCTAAAGCCCACTGCGCTCTTTTCTCTAATGCCTTTCACTCCCAGCTCAGACACTCAAGAGGCACTCCAATAAATGTTCAAAGGTCCCTCACGTCTTCGTTACTCTGGGTTCCCTGGTTCAAAGGTCCTTCCCCCCTTCAGCATTCTAGATTCTAAGGTCCTTCTTACAGTAAATCCTCTAAGTTCCCTGGTTCTAAAGATTCCTTCCCTCTTGAGCCCTCTGGGTTCTATATCCCTGACTCCTAGCTGTGAAGTTCTATGTCCCACCATTCCTTCCAGTTCTTCCTGTTTCCCAGTCTAAGGCACCTCCCTTCTAGCACCAACCTGCTTTTCTCTCTATTCTGTATTCTCACAGGCTCTCACACTCTCCCTTCTTCACTACAAGGCCCTCCCAGATCTGACATTCAACATGTTCGGGCTCCTGCTGGCCCCGACATTTGGTGGTCCAAGGCCCTTCCCACCCTGGACAGCCTCCATTTTAGAGTTCCTCGTCTGAGGTACCGTACGGCATGGGAGACGGAGACTGGGCCTCGGGGTCCCACCGACGTGAGATGCCAGTCCCAAACAAGTGTCAAAGGCCAGAACTTACCACAGCTTGACAAGGGTGCTGCGGTGGCTGAGTGTGCCCGGGCCCAGGGTCCCTCCTCAGGCTGGGTCCGGGAGGAGAGTCCGAGATGCTCCGCTGTGAGAGTAGGAAAGGTTACCCGATATTGCACAGTATCCTCGCTCCCCTCTACACAGTGGGGCGCCTGGAGGAGACCTCGCCACAGGGACCAAGGGAGTGTGGGCTGAGAAGTGAAGTCTGGTGGCGGGATGGGAAATCTTGTCTCAAAATAGGAACAAGGCACACTAAAGGAAAGATAAGAGGTGACACATTTGCAGGCAAATCAAACCACCAAATGCCCCTTGACTGCCTTGCCCGATTCCCTTCAGTTCTGATGCTGACAGCCTAAAATCATGGGCCCAAGATTCCCCAGTACAGCAGAACCTCTCAAACCACCAGATGCTTCCAACCCAGCCCTCAGAGCCATTATTGAAAGAAGAACTCATCATGGACCCACTTTTCTTACTTGTTACCAGTAACAGCTACTCACCCATCGCTGCTAACTTGGCACCATTCCTGCCCCAGGCTTAGCCTTCAGCGGTGTCTTCGGGGGAACAACTTCCTCACCAATTGCCAGACACAGAGCAGGCAAGCCACCCGGCTGAAGCAGCCTGGTCCCCTACAAGAGAGATGAGGGCTAACAGGTGCCAGGCAAGTTACCCAGATTGGGTCTAGAACTTAGAGAGATGAGGACCAGTCATTCTAGGTTCTAAGCCCCTTTGTAGGTCTGAGTTTTTCACGAGGCCTTCAAGACTCTTTCTTCTGTTTCAAAGGGCCCTTCCAATCTATATCTGAACATTCATTATACATGGTGACCCAGAATAATGAACGAAGATGTGGCCTTCAACTACTGATGCATAGAACTGGAGTGACTCTGAGAAAGTAAATTCTTTCAGTGGCAAAGGCAACTCTCTCAGACTGTAACTTACCCAGAATGGCAAGGGTGATATCCAGTGTCCAGGCATGCTGAAGCTCCGGCACCCCGATCCCTCTTCCTGTTGGCTCTAATCACAAAGTCCAAGCTGCCTGGGAGAGAAAGGACAGTTAGCTGATGGGGAACCATCTCATGTCACCCTCCCCTGCCCCAGGCTCCTCCATTCCAACATTCACCCCATCTCCTTCCCCCACTACCAAGAACGAGGTGTCCAGCATGTGGAGGGGAAGGAAGTAGGAGAATGGGGGAGGAACCTAAGGCAGGACAGAGGGTTGCCAGAGGGGGATGACCTAGTGCTGCTGCTGAGGATCAGCATCTCCCCGAGAAGATCCCTGCTCCCCTACCCCCAACCTGAACTTCACCCTCGGCTCAAGCGTCAGGTCCCTTCGGACACTCACGCGCAACGTGCCCCGATTCTGCTGTCTGGCATCCGACGGAAGTCTGACGCTGGCCTCTGGCTCTTGTCCTTTCAGCCTCGGACGTGCAGGAAGGAAGCTTCCATTCTGTTTTCTAAACTCCCACCTGCATCCCAGAGAGAGAACTAAGGGACTCCAGGCCTGCCATCCTGTGCTCTAAGACCCTCTCAACTCTCCCCTCCTCCTCCCTCAGGCCCTTGGGGCTCTGACATTCCCGGCCCCCGACTAGCCCGTGTTCTGACGTTCCTTCCGGGTCAGAATGCAGCATCACAGCTGTGGACTCGGCCTCACGGTCCCAGAAGGACTTTGTTTGCAGGCCTGACCGTGTGAAGTCGTTTAAGGTCTCGAGGGGACCAGACGCCTCGGAGAACGTACCTGAGAGCCGGAGTTGGCGGCACAGCACACCATCCACACGGATCCAGGCCCAGGGACCATCCTCCTCTTTGGGCGGCTCCAGCAGCAGAGCCCTGGATGCTCAACAGGAAGAGATGAAATAGTGAGGGGGGACACCTCCCCTTCTCAACACTGCTAGGGACCTGGGAGAGAAAGGACAAACTAAAGGACAGGGGAAAGGAGGGGAGAAGGGAGAGAACCCCAGACCAGGAAAGGGGCAGGCGGGAAAACGGACATGATATTTACATGTGCCAGTGGTCCGGGCGACTCTCAGAAGATAATGTCCAGCCAGGGCTCATCGGGGGCACTGTGAGGGGTCAAGACGTGCTGAAGTTCAGGGTCTCTCCTCAGGGTTTATTGTTTAGTAGTGGAGGCCTAGATGTTCAAAAGTGAGATTTGAAATGTTACCCACTAATGAGGTGAGTACCTGATCCTCCCTCAACACTGTGACACTGCTGAACACCCAGAGGAGAAAATCTAAGAAGGAAAAGGGAGAGACATCTTGGGGAAGCCAGAGTCCCAGGATGAGGCAGGAAACCCCTTCCCCATCAGAGGCCTGCCAGGCTCTCACAGTCTCGCAGGCCCAAGCTTGTGGCCGGGGGATGAGGGCATCCTGCTCCTCCTCAGGCTGGGGTCGAAGAAGAGCCCAAGGTGCCGGTTAGTGAGAGAAGGGTGAATTACCTGATATATCACAGCAACCTCACCCCTCTCTACACTGCCAGGCACCTGGAGGACAGAGCGCCCGAGGAGGTGGACGGAAGAACAGGGAAAACTCAATTCTCCAGACACGGGGTGCCCGATGACCCGACTTCTGGTTCTGCACAACCGGGGCACTCCCCAGCAATGAGCAGCAGGGGCATTCAAGGAAGAGCCTCGAGCTTGATTCAATTACACTCCCCCCCTCAAATCTAGCTCCATGGTTCTGTCACGCACTGGCTATAAAACCAAACCCCACACTGTAAACCTGTCCCCCTCTGGACAAATTCAATATACTACTTTGTCATTTCAAGATACTGGTATTCTAAAAACTTCCTGCTCTACTGTTCTCTACTATTGTGTACCCTAAGTTCCCTCCATTTGCAGACACACTGGCTTCTACAAGACTAACATGCCATGTTCTAATGCTCTTGCTTCAGTGGACAGGGAACTCTGGCTCCACATCCTTGTGCCAGATGGACGCTGGGTAATAACTGGGTAATGTTGCACTAGAAATGTTACTTCTTGGTACCCCTGCAGGGCATGGATGGGTTCCAGGTCTGGGGATCCCACTTCCTCCTGACACAGGACTGTTGCCGAGTCCTAAATGCTCAACTGTGAGAAGCAAGGATTTACCAAGAAAAAATACGGCATATTTTCCTGCTTCTACACAGTCGGACACCTGGAAGTCAAAGAACAGGAGAAACAAAAGGTGGGAACAGGAAGAAACGAAGGGGAACAGTCAGACCGGAATGCAAGTGGCCAGTGTCGTGGCTGACCCCTGACAGCCCGAGGCCACATCCTGCAGCAAAAACCTCCCAAGGGAGGCGCCATTCAGACCTAGCTCTGAGGGTACCATTAGACATGCACTTTCTGTGAATCCCAGTTCTATGTCCCAGACTCCCTTCCTCCTTCCAGATTCTGATATTCCAGATCTTTCTAGATCCTAAGGTATTCTCCAAGTCTGCTTCTTAGAAAAACAATCCACCTCGGTGGACAGGCAATGCTGGCTCCAAGTGCTGACTCGGGCAGATAGAGAATCGCTACTTAATTAACTAGTCAAAAGGCCCAGTCAATCCTCAAAATTTCAAACAGAAAAGTCACAAGCAGCATGATCGGATGGGCACATGTGCACATATGGGTGTGTGTGTGTGTGTGTGTGTGTGTGTGTGTGTGTGTGTGTGTACACCTACAGTCCCTAGTCCCTCTTGATGCAGGGGCCGGCAGCAGAGTCCTAGATGCTCAACCGAGAGAGACAAGAAATTTACTGAGAGATAACAGCACCTTTCATGCCTCTACACAGTCGGACACCTGGAGGTCAAAGAACAGGAAGAAAGAAAAAGAGGAAATCAAAGTCCACCGATGGGCCCCAAAATCCTGCTTCCAGTGACCAGTGACAGGGGTGACTGCAATACTGCTGGGCTGTGGCCTAAGGCCGCTAACTCTTGTCAAGGATTTCCAAAGGCAGCTGTGGCCTTCTTGGGGATATATCGCTCAGATATAGCGCCACAGTTCCTTCAGACATTCGCACTTACCGCTCAGTGCAGGTTCCACGTTCTATGACCCCTCATCTCCAGGCTCTGCTATTCCATAATTCTGTTTTCTCAGACGATGACATTCTTTTGGGGGGAACATTCTTTGAAGGTCTGAGGCAGCTCCTCTCAGACACTAAATCCTCAGAAAGACCACTCACCTCCAGAAATGGGAAAGCATGGCTTTGAGGCCCGCCTCATACAGACACACAGTCACCGTGGGACCCTGAACTAGAAACAACCTTCTCATCTCCCATAGGGAATAGGAGGACCTTACTCCCTGTCACAGGGGACAGTAGCAGAGTCCTAGATGCTCAACTGTGACAGGCAAGGATTGACCTGGAGAAAAAACATGGCCTACTCCCCTACCACCACACAGTTGGGCAACTGGAAGACAAGAAGAGAAAGGAAAAAAGGGTAAAGTGCAATCTAATGAGGTGGCCAGCAATCGCGTTTTTTCCCTGGCAGTGGCCGTTCCAGAATTGAGCTAACACACCAACCAGGCTATTTCTTGACATTCAGGGCCTGTACTGAACAAGGCCTGTGGGGCCTTTAGAAATGTACTTAGCTCTACCTCCGGACCCTCATCATTCTCTCACCTGCTGTTCTGTTGCCTGGGATAATGACATTCTAGGATTTGAGGGCCCGATCATAACTAAGATTCTAAGACATTTTAAAGGACTTCCTGACATGTGTCCATGCACACGCGTGGGTATGGCCGAGGGTGGATAGTGCACTTTGGCTAGGCTTACCCTTAAGGTCCTCACTTTCTCCTGAGCAGGGTACAGGTGCTCAATTGTAAGAGGCAAGAAACTTACCCAGAGGAAATATAGCACGTTTCCTGCCTCTCAACAACCGGGTACCTGGAGTTGCAAGAAAAGGAGAAGACAAGGAAAGCCAAGTTTAGTGACGGGACCCGAAAGGTTGGTTCACATGGTACCCGATCAGTGACGGGAGCATCCTAGTCTAGAGGTTTCTTAGCTAGAGAACACCAAGCAACATCAAGGTCCTCCTGAAAAATGACCCCCATGCATATCAAGCACCAAGGTTCCTTCACTAAGTTACGGAAATCCCATGTTTTAGCACCTGCCCTCCAAAACCTGATATTCCATTTCTATGTGTCCTCAGAGGCTGCACTGTGCCTTCCGCCGAGCCCATTTTCACAATCTAAAAACCATGTTCTAATGCTCCTCAGAAAGGCAACATACCTCATTGGAAGGGAAAGCTCCACTTCCATTTCAAGGTCCAACTCAGACAGGTCTAAGTCACAGGAGACTAACCACTGGCTGGAACCTGAATATTTTGGAGGCATGCAGGGATTTCAGGTGGACTCAGGTCTGGGGATCCCACTCCCTCCCAATGCAGGGGAGAACAGCAGGATCCTACACACCCAATTGTGAGATATAAAGATATACCGAGAGAGAGAACACGGCAGAGTTCCTTACCTTCACACAGTCTACTGCCTGGAGATCATGGAACAGGAAAAAGGGAAACGGAGAAGGAAAAGCCTAAATCCAACAATGGAACCGGAAATCCTGCCTTCAGAGCGATGGTGGCTAGTGATGTCCGTACCCCTAGCTGTGCTGCTGCGGAGCCTCAGGTCACTTGCCAGCAGCCAAGACTTCCCAAGGAAGAACGGCGGTACCTGTCCTAGACTCCAGACTTGAAACTGGCCATGAGATTCTTCAGATATGCACCTAACACACGGCCAAACTTCCGTTCTAGCATCCCTCTCTCCAAACTCTGATGCTCTCTGATCTCTGTTTTTACATATTCTCAGCTAGGGCCATGCTAGGACTGAGGGACCCTATGAGATCTGACATTCTGGGGTAATCCAAGGCATCACACAACACCGTGTTCTCTCAGTCTAACGCTATACCTTCTATTGTTCAGTAAGAGAGCTCCCTATGGAGGACAAGCTAGACCGTAAGTCCCGTCGGGCAGATGCATAGCTACTGTGCCCTAGTGATTTCTCAGATGGCAAAGAAAAGGTCAGAGGGGGTGTGTGTGGGTGTCTGAATGTGTCTCTGATTGTATGGTTTTTTTTCCTTTTCACTCAGATGCAGGTCTGGCCAGGAGGGAGGGTGCAGCTAGACTTCCCTTAAGACCCTCATCCTCTCCTGGCTAGGGAACAGCAGCAAAGGCCTAGATACCCAACTGTGAGCATCAAGAAATTTACCCAGATACAGCATAGCACCTTTCCTGCCACTGCATGGTCGGGCACCTGGAGGTCAAAAGCAGAAAGTCCATGTGTACTGCTAGGACAAAAAACACCACTTAGGCACTGCCAGCAGCGTCCCTCCCCCCAGGGCTCCTTCCGACATCTGTGCTCAGATCAGCCCACATGCCATATTCCAGCATCTCTCCCTCTAGACTCGAAGTCTTTGATCTTAGTTATGGTATTTCCTTAAAAACATTCTATCATTGTGTTGTTTTCTGAGATGCCCCCTCTCTAAGTCTGCATTCTCATGTTCTCACTCGTTCTAATGCTCCTTCAGAAAGGCCTTATGTCTCAGTAGACATGGAACCCTTGACTTTGGAGTCCTTCCAATCAGATACCACCCAGAGTCAGTGAGCTGCACTAGAAATGTAACTCTTGGTGCCCCATGCCAGGGGCAGGGAACCGCACTTCTAGGGATCCCTACTCTCTCTTGACAGGGAACAGTTGCAGAGCCCTTGGTGCTCAATTGTGAGAGGCGAGAAATTTACCGAGAGAAAGAGAACACGGCACATTTCTTGTCTCTACACAGTTGGGCACCTGGAAGTTAATGAATAAGAAAAAGGAAACGGGAGAAACCAATGTCCAGTGATGAGGCCCAAAATCCTGCTTCCAGACTGACCATGAGCCCTACCATCGCTCCTGCACAGCTGCTGGTCCTTGACCAGCATCAAGGCCTCCTAAGGAAGCCCAGTGATTTCTGTTCTGGACTTTCCCCTCACAGCTAGCATCCAGGTTCCTACTGGCATCAGCTCAAGTTCAAGTTCTAACATCTTTATGGATTTCAGTAATTCTCTCATCTTTGTTATGTTTCCTCAGACAAAGCCATTCCAAGCATTAAGAGAACTAGGATATCTAATGTTTTAAGGTTTTCAAAGAAGTTTCCTGCCTGACACTGTTCTCAAGGTCTAACGCCCTGTGTGTTAATATTATTTCAGAAAGACTGTGCCGCTCAGTGCACTGGAAGCCCAAATCTTGTCGCAGACACCGTCACTATGTGATCTTGGATTAGTTAATTAATTTCTCAAACAGTGCAGATAACTTGCCAGGACGCATACACCCAAGGGGCCAAGGGGTTATATGTGTGTGGATGGAGGACCAGGAGTCTCTAATCCCTCCCAAGGCAGGGGACAGCAGCAGAATCCAAGATGCTCAATTGTGAAAGGCAAGAAATTTACCAAGATACAACACAGTAATTTTCTCACCTCTACACAGTTGGACATCTGGAGGTCAAAGAACAGAAGAAAGAAAAAGGGCATAAACATGGAACCCCATGCATGACTTCATTTCTCAAACGGTCTGGTTGATTCCCAAAGACACTAACAATGAAGAGAAAGAGGAGAAGACAAGGACGAGAATGTATGTGTGGGGGGACACACACACCCACGGCCCACATTTTCTCCCACAGTGGGGAGGGGGACAGCAGCAGAGTCCAAAATGCTCAATTGTAAAAGGCGAGAAATTTACCAAGCCATGACACAGTAATTTTCTCACCTCTACACAATCGGGCACCTGGAAGTCAAACAACAGGAAAAATTAAAAGGGGATACATTGGAAACCCCAAATACTAGTTAGTGAACTTCTCAAACGGTCCAGCTGACTCTCAAAGACACTAACAAGAGGGAGCGACGGAACAAGGGAGAGAGAGGAAGGCAGAAGGGGAAGAAGAGGGAAAAAGAAAATGAGTGTGTGGGACACCTAGACCCATATTCCCTCCTCTGACAGGGGGACAGTAGCAGAGCCCAAGATACTCAGTTGTGAAAGGCGAGAAATTTACCAAGACACGACACAGCATCTTTCTCACCTCTACACAATCGGGCACCTGGAGATCAGAGATTGTGAGAAAGAAAAAGAAGACAAAGATGGAAGCCCGTGTCCAGTGAAGGAGCCAATAAACTCATCTTGCCTATGGACTGATGGCAGCCAGTGTTGGGGCTACCCCTACTGTTGCTGTTACTCAATCTGAGGCTGGTAATGCGCATCCACGTGGTTCCTACCACGGTCTCACCACGTCAATCTAGCACCGGCAGCCCTTTGGACATTTGTACTTAATGTATAATCCCACATTTCAAGTTCTAGCATCCCTCCCTATATACTCTAATGTTCTCTGATCTGTATTATGTCTCCTCAGACAACGATATTCCGGCACTTAAAGGAGAGAAATTGAACATTACAGAGTGATAAGAGGTACCGCCTCTTGTCTGATACTCCATGTTCTCCCATCCAACATTTTAACTTCTAACGATCCTTCAGAAAGAACTCAGGTCTCGCTACATTGAAAACCCTGGCTTCAAGGCCCATCTAAGACAGATACAGTCACCATATGATCCAGTGCTACAAAATCAACTTCTCACAAGTTGACTCACAAAGAGGCTAACAAAAAAGAGAGAGACAGAGTTTGTTTTTTTTTTTTTGTTTTTTTTTTTTTTTTTTGTGTGTGTGTGTGTGTGGTGCACCTAAGCCCAGGCCTAGGCTCAAATTCCCTCCTGTGGCGGAGGGGACAGTAGACGAGTCCAAGATGCTCAATTGTAAAAGGCGAGAAATTTACCAAGCCACAACACAGTAATTTTCTCACCTCTACACAATCAGGCACCTGGAAGTCAAAGAACAGAAAAAATTAAAAGGGGTCAAAGGTAGAGTTTCTACATCCAATGAGTGCACCAATCATCTTGCTTTGGGGTATGTAGATGATCATCTGAACTAGCACCTCTGGCATAAGGGTTTGCTGGACTCTTTTCAGGGCTGCTCACCTTGGGTGCCCACCTTATTTACGGACTCTCACCTGGGGCTCCGAGAAGCTGTAGCATACGCAGTGTTGACATCCTGGCAAAATCTTCCCTGCAGATGGCCTAAAGCAGGTTGAGGATAGCTGATGGGCCTCAAAACTGTGGGTGAATTGGGGGCTGTCTGCCCCCAGCACGTGAAGACTTCCTCCAGCAGAATGGGTGCATGAAAACAATTTGTTCCAACACAGCCATGAAGGTGGCTGAAGCAGGCGCTGTGGAAGGCTTTGAGCTGGGTCAGACATCGAAGGTAATTAAGGTCATCCACTGCATCGCAGGCCATTGCCATTGCTTTTTGTCCTGCCGCTGGACTCTGATGATTCTGGAAGAGAGAAGGAAGACTGTGTAACCCTGCCACCCTCACTGAAATCCAAATCGGGCAAGAGTCAAGCCATCACTCTGGCATCTCACTGGCATCTCCTCTTCAAAAAGGAAGCATATAAACTGAACTTTATAGTCTGATAGTAGGGACCATTTGGCTGAAATTCTGTGATCTCGCTATCCAACATTCTAACTTCTAAGACTCCTTCGGAAAGATTCCATGCCTCCCTGGGCCTGCCTCAAATGGATCCAGGGTTCAGACAAGAAATTAACCTAAGGAAAACAGTGTCTTGCCTAACCTTATCCCATTGGGTACCTGGAGGTTAAAAACTGGAAGAAGGAAAAAGCAAACCAAGATTAATGATACTTTCCAAAATCGTGCCTCCACGCTGATGGTGGCCAGGGAATGGGGGAGCCTAGTTCTGCTGCTTCACAGACACTATTGGATCCGACACAATCAGTTGTTCTAGTCTAGAAGTACGTACCTTCAGAAAGACAGTATTTCACAATGGCTAGAAAACCACGGATCCGGGTCCTGTTTCAGACAGACACATTGGCAGTGTGTGATTTTGTGCTGGAAATGTCACCTCTGGGCGTCCTGCAGGTGAGGGTGGGCTCGGGTCTGAAGGCCATACTCATTCCTGACAGTAGCAGAGTCCTACATGTTCAATTGTAAGGGGCAAGAAAGTTACTGGGAGAGGAAACTTGATGTCATTCTGTCCTCTCCACAAAGAACAGGAGAAAGAGAAAGAGGAACAAGGGGGACCCATCTCCAAACCCAACACCCACACCGAGTGCCCATTGGTTAGGGTATTCTGCTTCCCAACTTGGAGCCAATGACCAGCATTAAAGGGAAATCTGTCCCAGAATCCCCACTCCAACCGAGCATGTGCTTGCTAAGAAAATTTCCTAACACCTCTAGTCCGTTACTACATCTTGCCATTTCAGCACCACAGTACCCTAATTGATCTGACATTCCAAAGCATTCCAAGGTATAGCCTGACACCTCGTGTTCTTCTGACCCTCCCCCCCCATGCTATCTTCTATTTTCCGATCCCTTAGAAAGTTCATATGCTTCAGTGGATGGGCAACTGGCGCCACATCCTGCCTGAGCCAAACACAGTCACTGTGTGAGCCTGTGCTGGAAACTAAAGCTCTGGGTGTCATGGAAGACACACACCGGCTCAGGTCTGGAGCCCTCGCTTCCTCCTGAGAAGAGGGAAGAAGAGATGAGGCCGAGGCGTTCGACTGAGAGAGGTAAGGATTTACCTGGAGAAACAACACGGTATATTTCCTCACCTCTACACAGTTGAGCACCTGGAGGTAAAAGGGAGACCAGGCATTCTCCGGTCCCATTCTGTGTCTCGTTGGCTAACACCCTATGTTGTAATGCTTCTTCAGACAGACAAAAATGCTTCTCTGGATGGGAGACCCTGGCACCAAGGCCGCCCTCAGACAGAGGCACAGGCCATGTGTGACCTGCACCAGGAAATGTCCCCTCTGGGTAGCATGCAGGGGAGGTGGGTTCAGGGGGACCCTACTAGGACACCCTACTGGCTCTCCCAGGGCAGGGGCCTGTAGAAAATTCCTAGATGCTCAACTGTGAGAGGCGAGAAATTTACCAGTAGAGAAAACACAGCACGTTTCATGCCTCTACACAGTTGGGCACCCGGAGGCAAAAGAAAGGAAAGGGAACAAAGGGAGAAACAGGTCCAGACCCAAAAATCCCACCTGACTGCACAGCTTGAGACCAATAAACAGCACTAGGGGCTTCCAATAGATGGCACAGATTTTGCACTCATTTCTAGCTGAGAAGTTCTTTCAGACATGCACTTATTAGAACAAACCTAAGTTCCTTCTCTCCTTCCCTCGAGACTACTGTATTCCCTGATATCTGTTCTTTCATCATAGGACCAAAGGACCCCTCAAGTCTACTGTTCTAAGGTGTTCTAAAGTACATCATTGCCAATATCCTTTATTTTAGTGGCCAGAGTTCTGTCTTCAGATGTGCCTTCGAAAACAAGAGAGGAAACCCAGGTCCAGATCGCACCTTGAAGAGAGACAGAGGCAGCCCCTTGGGCCTCCAGGTATGGTACAGGGGCAGGTGGGCTCAGGTCTGGGGACTGCACGTCTTCCTGATGCAGGGAACAGTCTCATAATCCTAGATGACAAACCATGAAAGGAAAGGATTTACCTACAGAGAGAACACGGCACATTTCCTCCTCACCTCTACACAGTCGAGCACCTGGAGGTCAAAGGGTGACACAAAGGAACAGGGGGAACTCCCAAGTCCAGTCCAGTGTTACAACCATAAATCCTTCTTGCTGAGTGAAGGTGCCAGTGATAGGAGCGGGGAAGCTCCTTACTGTTGCTGTTGCATGGCCCGAGTTCACTAAACAGCAACCAGGGCCTCCTGAGGAAGACCCACGGCCTCCAGCGTAGACTCCCCACTCAGATCTAGCACCAGGGTTCCTTCAGATGTTCATAACCCCAGTGTCTATCTTCTCATGTCCCTCCTTCTGTCCCTCCACATGCTGATGTTCTCTGATCTCTGTTATTCTCTCTTCAGACTATGCTCTTTCCAACACCATAGAACCCCAGCAGACCTGGCATTTTCCAGTTCCTCCTGTCTTCTGTGTCTCGTGGGCTAACACCCTATGTTGTAATGCTTCTTCAGACAGACAAAAATGCTTCTCTGGATGGGAGACCCTGGCACCAAGGCCGCCCTCAGACAGAGGCACAGGCCATGTGTGACCTGCACCAGGAAATGTCCCCTCTGGGTAGCATGCAGGGGAGGTGGGTTCAGGGGGACCCTACTAGGACACCCTACTGGCTCTCCCAGGGCAGGGGCCTGTAGAAAATTCCTAGATGCTCAACTGTGAGAGGCGAGAAATTTACCAGTAGAGAAAACACAGCACGTTTCATGCCTCTACACAGTTGGGCACCTGGGATTAAAGGATCAAAGAAAAAGATGGGAAAATCACAAACCTAAATCTAGTGAGAGGATCAGAAATCCTGCCTCCTGCCTGATGCTGGTTACTGATGGAGTCTCCTCTAGTGTGGCTGCTGACAGTCCAGAGTCAATTCCCATGCTCCAGGGCCTCTCGTCGGTCCTCTCCATCAGGCTCCTTCGGACACGTACTTCCCATGAGCCCGTGGTCAACAGTCTAGCGTTTCTCCCTCTGCGCTCTGCTAGTCTGTGTTATGACATCTCCTCGAATACATCCCAGTACTAACAGAGCCTATCACAACAAATGTTGCAGGCGCTTCCTTCCAAACCATCTCCTGATGCTCCTTCAGAAAGGCTGCAGAGTATAATAGATAGGTGACGGGGGGGGGGGGGCGGGGGGGGGGTTCTAAGCTGCCCGGCAGGACACTGCATGACCTTAGGCTACAAATTTGACTCCTGGGTGGAATGCAGGGCAGGGAGGGTTCGTGACTAGGGACCCTACTCCATTCTTAGCTTGAGGCTAGTAGACAGATCCTGGATGCTCATCTGTGAAAGGCAAGGATTTACCGAAAGGCACAACACGGCATATTTCCCTGCCTCTACACAGGTGGGCAGCTGGAAGTCAAGTTACAGGATTGAGGAAAAGGGAGATCGACTCTCTAAATACGACGACACGAACAGAAACCCCACCTGCAGACTGACAGCGACCATTGATGTGGTACCCCTGGTGTTAATGTTCCTAAGCCTCGGGCCAATCACCGGCATCCAAGGCCTCTTAAGGAAGACCAGCAGTCCCTTCCCTGAACTCCCCACTCAAACCTAGCACCAAGGTTCCTTCGGATACTCGTACTTCCTATATATAAGCCCAAGTTCCATGCTCTAGCATCCTTTCCTCCGGACTTATCTGCCATACGTTATCATTGTCTCCACAGACATTCTGCCTCTACAGGGCCTTTCGGAGATCCAGCATTCCAATGTGCATTCTCTTTGAGGCTCTGCTCACGGCCTAACAGTCTACCATCTCATGCTCTTGCAGAACAAAAGCACCCCAGTGAACAGAAAACCCTGGCTTCCGAGACCTCTCACGCAGACTCGGTGTCAGTCGCTCTGAGGCAAAACGCTTACCCTTTTGGCGGCTTGCAGTGTGTAGACATGGGCTCAGGTATGGGGACCCCACTCCCTCCCTACCCAGAGGGCAGCAGCCAAGTCCAATATGCTCAATTGGTAGAGGCAAGAAATATACCAACCAAGAACACAGCATATTTCTTACCTCTACACAATTGGGCACCTGGAGGTGAAAGTAAAGGAGCAAGGAAAACGGGAAAAAGTGGAAAACCAACATCCTAAGATATGGCTGGAAATGTCACTTTCAGAATGAGGATGGCTAGTGAGAGGGGTGCTGCTGCACAGCCTCAGGTCACTCCCCAGCATCCAGCACCTCCTAACACCTATGGGCTGTGTCTGGGACTCCCTGCTCAGATCTAGTATCAGGGTTCCTTCAGAGAAGGAACTTTCATGTTCTAGGATCCTTCTTTCTAGACTCTGCTATTCTCTCAACACTGTCGTTATGATCTTCAGAGTCATTCTAGCACTAAAGGACCCTATTAGAACCAACATTCTAAGGTGCACCCCCTTTGATATTGTGTCCTCATGATCTAATATTCTCTCTTCTAATGATCCTTCCAAAAGATTATATCCACAGCTGACAGGAAAACATCAGACAGAGCTATAGGCTCTGGATGACCTAACGAACCCTTGAGACTTCACCTCTGAGTGTGACTTGTGGAGCATGTGTTGGCTAGGGGTGGGGACCCTACTCTCTCCTGATTCAGGGGGCAGCGGCAGAGTCCAAGATGCTCAATTGGTAGAGGCAAGAAATATACCAATTGTGAACACAGCATATTTCTTACCTCTACACAATTGGGCACCTGGAGATGGCTAACAGGAGAGATCCAAATGGCTAATGGGGAAACTTAAATGAAATGAAGGCAGCCTTTACACTAAAGAGGACCAGTCACAGCCTAAGGATACTTCTCAGCATCTAGGGCCAGCTAAAGGATACCCATGAGCCCTAGCCTGGATAGTCCCTGCACATCAAACACCACAGTTCCTTTAGCCACGTAAACCAAATTCTGTGTCTAGTACCCTTCCCCCGACCTACTTGGACATTCTTTTCTCCCACTTAATAGTATTTTAGTCTTCCTAATTACACGTAAAGATAGTTTTCGACATTTGCTTTTGTAAGATTTTGAATTCCAATTTTTTTTCTCTCTCCCTCCCTCCCTCCCTTCCTCCTTTACCTCCCCAATCCCCAAGACAACAAGCAAACTGACGCAGCTCATACAAGGATGATTATTTCAAACATGTTCGATGCTCCTTTCATCTTGGTTATTATGACTCCTCAGCCCTGAAGGATCTTCTCTGATCTAATGTTCTAAGGTGATTTAGGGTGTCTCCAGTCTGACATTGTGTCCTTATAATCTAACGTTCTACTTTCTTATGATCCCTTAGAAAAAATAACATGTCTCCCTGGCTTCACATATGACCTCAGAAAGACAAATATTTACTGTATGACCCTATATGAGAAACCTAACCTCTGGGTGACATGCAGGGCACGGGGGGTGATGCAGGGACGGTCGAAGAGTCCAAGATGCCCAATAGTGAGAGGTAAGGATTTACCGAATGAGAGAACACGACGTAGTTCCTTACCTCCACACAGTCGGGCACCTGGAGGTCAGAGAGCAGGAGAAGGGAAAATGGGTTAGAGAGGAAAATTCTGTTATGCAGACTGGAAATCTTGCCTTCAATGGGGGTGGCCAGCTATGAGAACATTTCTGATGGCTATAGCTGCCCGGGCTCACCAGCTTCCCTCCTGATGGAGAGCCTGATCCCCGCCCTGAACATCCCACTTGGACCTCGTACCCGTGGCCCAACTTCCAAATTTGAGCATCCCTCCCTGCGGACTCTGATGGTCTCTGATCTCTGTAATTCCACCTCCTCAGATCATGACATGGCAGGACTCAAGGTCCCTAGCAGAACTGATAATCCAAGAAGTTCTGACACTCTCCCATCTCCCCATCTAACATTTTGTCTTCTATTGCTCCTTTGGAAAGATAATGCGCCTTAGCGGATCAGAAACGCCGGCTCCAAACCCTGCCTCAGACTGAGGCTAGAAACATAAGCTCTGGGTGGCATGCGGGGTATAGGGGCGGGGAACGATGAAGGGGATAGTCGGAGAATCCGAAATGCCCAATAGTGAGAGGTAAGGATTTACCGAATGAGAGAACACGACGTAGTTCCTTACCTCCACACAGTTGGGCACCTGGAGGTCAGAAAGGAGGAGAAGGGAAAAAGGGTTAGAAAAGAAAACCTAATCCTGATGACAGGAGACCAGAAATCCTGGCTTCAGAGTCAGTGGTCACTGACACGGGTACACCAAGCGTTACTGTTGTGCAGCGTCAGGCCATTGACCAGAATCAAAGGGCTCCTATGGCAGGTGTGTGGTGGGTACCCTAGATTCCCCACCCAGATCTAGCACGGGATTCCCTCAGACATCTTCATTTGCTGTAAACCCCTGTTCCGTGCTCTACCACCCCTTCTTTCAGACTCCTTTCTTCTCAGATATTCTAGCACTCATATATGAGTTTAGTTTTTAGCACCCCTCCCCTCTCATATATGAAGGTGCTTTGAGATGCCTCCTCTATGACACCCCAGGTCTTCGGTCAAACAGCTCATCTGCTAATGCTCCTATGGTAAGACCACCAGTTACAGGGGAAAGCAGACTATGGCTTCAAGACCTGCCTTAGAAAGACATACTATTGCCGTGTAACCTCTGGGTGACATGCAGGGTGTAGGTGGGCTGGGGGGGGTAGGGGCAGTCGCAGAGTCCTAGACGTCCAACAGTGAGAGGCAAGGATTTACCGAGAGAGAGAACACGGCGTAGTTCCTTACCTCCACACAGTCGGGCACCTGGAGGTCACAGAACAGGAGAAGGGAAAAGGGAGAAGGAAAAAGGTTAAGTCTGTTGATGAACCAAGCAGTCCTGCCACCTTCAGATTTAGAGTGGCCAGCGCTAGTGTTTTACCTCGACAGCTTGAGGCTACTAACCAGCATCGAGGCCTCCTAAGGGAGACTCCCCACTCAGAGCTAGAACCTGGGTTCCCACAGACATTTGCTCTCACTGTCCATCCAAGTGCCACATTCTGGGTGCTATTCTGTAATCTCCATCAGACAACATTCCCAGGCTATATAGCCATTCAAACATTCTAAGGTGTTCTAAGGTGCTTCTGTCTGACATTCTGGGTGCCTACATTTGCCCGTGGAAATGCTAGCTCCAGCATTGCTGTGTGACCTTGGCCTAGAGATGACCCCTGGGTGACATGCAGGGTATGTAGGTGGGCTCAGGTATGGGGACCCTATCCTCCTTCTTGGGGCAGGGGAAGGTTGCAGAGTCCTAGACACTCAACTGTGAGAGGCAAGGATTTACCGAGAGAGAGAAAACGGCATAGTTCCTTACCTCCACACAGTCAAGCATCCAGTGATCACAAGACAGGAGAAAGGGAAAGGGAGAAGAAAGAGCCTAAATCCAATGATGGAACTGGAAATCCTGCCTTCAGAGCGATGGCGGCTAGTGATGTCGGTACCCCTAGCCGTGCTGGCATGGAGCCAGCAGCCAAGGCTTCCCAAGGAGGAGCAGCTGTACCTGTCCTAGACTCCAGACTTGAAACCGGCCCCAAGATTCTTCAGATATGCACTTAACATATGGCCAAATTTCAGTTCTAGCATCCCTCTCTCCAGGTTCTGATGCTCTCTGATCTCTGTTTTTACATATCCTCAGCTGGGGCCATCCTAGGACAAAAATCACCCTAAAACATCTAACATTCTATAGTGTTCTAGTGTGCTCCTCCTGCCACCATGTTCTCTAACATCCTGTCTTATAATGCTCCCTCGGGAAGACCATCAGCCTCAGTGGACAGGAAACTGTGGCTTTAAGTCTTTCCAATGATAGACACAAAAGTTCCTACATGACCTGGTGCTAAAAACTAAACTCAAAACTCAAGATCGGCCCCCGAGTTCTAGGTGTGCTCAGATCTGGGGAGAATATTCCCTCCTGACACAGGGGATAGTTAGTTGCAGGGACCTAGTTAAGTGGTTAAGGCAAGAAATATACCTAGAGAGAACACAGCGTATCTCTTGTCCCTACACAGTTGGATACCTGGAAATGCAAGAACAGGGGAAAACTAAACTCAGCCGTGGGAGCAGAAATAATACTGCCTTCACATTGAGGGGGTTCACTCACAAAACCAAGCCTGGTCTTGCTGTTGCACAGCCTGAGGACACTAACCAGCACCCACAGGCTTCTAAGAGGGACCTGGAACCTCTGCTCTAGACTCTCCCACTTGGAGCTAGCGCCAGGGTTCCTTCAGACATTCACTCTCGCTAGAAGCCCAAGTTCCACATGCAGACTCAGTCTCTGATCTCAGTTATCGTGTCTCTTCAGACAACAACATCCTGACACTTATAGACCCGATCCAACCTAATGTTCTATGGTGCCTCCTTCCTGACGTTGTTTTGTCCTGGTCTCCCCTCCTAAATTCTAATTCTCCTTCAGAAAGGCAGTGTGCCTCAGTGGATGGCGAAACCATGGTTTCCTCTTGTGTGGTAGAGAAATCTGGTCGCGGTGCAAGCTTTGCACTGATGCAGTCAACTCTCAAAGCTAACTACCCAGGTGCAAGTTGCACATGCTGTACGTGTGTGTGTGCGTGTGTGCGTGTGTGTGCGTGTGTGTGTGTGTGTGTGTGTGTGTGTGTATGCTGGACCTCACTCAGGACTGTGCTCTCTACTCCCTCTTGCAGCAGTCCTAGATGTTCAACTGCCAGTGGTAAGAAATTTACCAAGACACAACATGACACTTTCTCACCTCTACATAGTGGGGACCTGGAGGTCAAATAACCAGAGAAAGGACAGATTAGTACAGGTGGAATCCTAAGTCCACCGATGGCACCGGACATCCCGTCGCCACACTGAGATTGGCCGGTTGTGGAATTACCCTGATCCTGCTGCTGCACAGTCTGGAGGGCTTCCTAAAGGAGACATGCACATCCTATAAGCCCAGCTTCCATGTCCAGAATTCCTCCTTCCAGTCTCAGATCTTCTCTGACCTCTGCTCTTGTATCTCTTCAAGACTCAAGAATGCCATCATGTGTGCTGCTCTGTTTCACGTTCCTGCCAACCTCTGATATCGTGTTCTGGAGACCTCTGAGTCAATCTTCTAGCATTCCTACCAAAAGACATCTCAACGGCTTCCAGGACTGCTTCAGATACTCTGCATCATGGCGTCCATCACCTCTCTACCACCCTTGCACCCAACTCTGCCTCATGGCCACCTGCCCAATTCAAGATTGGCACAGGCCTGGTGTGCCTACTTCTCACTCATCATGGGGACAGTAGCAGAGCCACAGGTGAGAACACGGCAGTTTCTCTACCTCTATGCCACGAACCCCTAAGTTTGGAAAGAGGGAAAAGGGGACACAAAGGAAAATCCTGAAGTGCAATGAGGGCAGCAGCCATCCTCTCTTCTGAGAAAGGATAGCCAGCAGCATGGGAAATCTAGTTGGGCTGCTTCACTGCTGAAGGCCTATGACCAGAATGTGGGCCTCCCAGAGATCCCTGGCCCTTACCATCTGAACCATTCTCTAAAGCCAAGGCCTCACTAGAAAGAAGGCCTCACACCAGAAGCCCATTCGCCACCCCCATCACCAGTCCCATAATTGGCTCTAACCTTTTTCCACCCTGGTTCTCACTCACTTTGTTCTATGTCCTGAGGTCTCACCCTGCCAGCTCTAATCCCCTGGGAGCTCTCGTTGAAGACTGGTGACACTCATTTCTACTGCTGTCCCTCTGACGATTTGTACCACGAGATCTCTATACCTCTGATCCTCACTAGTCTACACAACACTGTGATTCTTTTGTGTTCTCACATCCCGAGCCCTATATGTCTGGAGGCCCTTCCATCCCCGCTCTGCAGCTTGTGTTGCATATTCTAAAATCCCTCCTTCCCATCTGGGATATTTTGTTACACTATTTGTCTGTGTCCAAGGCCCTTCCAGGTCAATCATTCCTTGTTTCATACTTGTTTTCCCGGCTGCAATCTTTGCTCTGAGGCCTTTTCTTCCTCTGACACCTTTGGTCCAAAGCCATCCTCAAGTTAGCTTGGTCTGGCGCATCGAGACCCAACCTTGGAGTCCTGGGGACCTCACTTTGCACAGCCTGTCAATGTCACATGATCACTGTGTAACTACAAGACCTTCTACATGGTCTGACCCATGAAAAGTTGCAAAAGGAGCCACCAAAGGGAGAAAACATCTGATCACTTGATAGAACAGGAGACCCTGCCTTCAGACAGAGCATTACCAGTGTTGGAGTCACTTAGGCACTCCTCCACACAGCCTGGGGTCACCAAAGAATCAGGAACTCCAAGGCAAATCTTTGGCCCCTGCCCCAGATCTGAAACAGGTTCTCTATCCATAGGAACCGAGTTCCAGAGATTCTTCTTGACCTGCTATTCTATGTTCTAAGAAACTTTAGAACTCTGATATTCTGGCCTCCAGAAATTCCTTTAATCTGTTTCCTAAAACAATCTGGAGAGGCACAAAAACCTTCTTTCAAATGCTATCTCAGACACGCATTCATCCTCGTAGAGGCCCAGGGACATGTTCAGACTAAAACTTACAGCTCAGGACAGGTAGGAGAAGTATCTGGCGTCCCAGCATGCTCAGCGTTCCTTCTTCAGGCTGGATCCAGTCAGTCTAAGGTGATTCACTGGAACAGAGAAGACAGTTAGCTAAAAGTCAACTACATCCTCATCCCTCTCATACTGTTCAGCACCTGGGAAAGGAAGTACCAGAAGGAACAAAATGGGGGCACAGTGGGAAAGCAAGGGCAGGAATGGAGCCAAAAATCCTGCCTTCAGACAGAAGGCTGCCATTCCTGATGGGCACCCGGGACTGACGCTGCACAGACAACCATAGTCCCCAGGGCCAATCTTGCGGCCCTGTCCTGGACCACCCCATATCCCTGCCCCAGACTGCCCTCCAGGGTGTCTTTAGATCTGCACCTGCCACATGGCTGAAGAGCTAGGTTCCACAGTCCCTTCTGCCTTTTTGTAGGCTGCCTTTTTGGGTTCTTGATGTTCTTCTGCCAGCCTTCCTTCTGGGCATTGATATAGCACATTCCCCTTTTCTGGAAGAGCTTTCCTTCACGCACAGCCATGGTGCTTTTGTCCACCCATCCCATCTTCTCTAAGCTTTGTCCCACCCAGCCCTGATCATCTGTGTTCTGGGTCCCAGGCCCTTCCCGACTTGGACACTCTCCATTTCTCATTCAGAACCCATTTGGCTTGTTTGGAAATTAATTCTGTGTTGCAAATTTTCCCTTCCCTTTCTGTTTTGTTTCTGTTCTTTATGCTAAGATCCTTCCCTGGGAAGCCTGCCACTCTTTGTTAGCTACCCCAGGCTCTTCTTGCTGGCCCTGCCATTCTGTATTCTAACATCCTCTCTCCTAGGTTTTCTCCTTCCTCTTCCACGTTCTGTATTTCAGTGGCAGCTAGAAGGCACAATGCTGAGCCTAGAATCAGGAAAACATAAGTTCAGATCCAGATTAGCTGTGCCACCCTGGCCAAGTTGGAGCAGGTCTGCCTCAGTTTCTCCATATGTAAAATGGGGATCATAACGACACCTATCTCCCAGCATTGTGAGTTTGCAATGAGATGATACCTGTAGAACCATTTAGCACATGGTAAGTTAGTATTCCCTTTCCCTTCCTCCCAGTTCAGATCATGTGCTCCACTATCGCCCTGGCTCTGATACTCCGTGTTCTCTCATCTAAGATCCTTTCCTCTCAACTCCGTGTATTCTACTGGTCTGGCTTTAATTGGTGCCATAAACTCTCATCTCTGGCAGTCTGGAGCTTATGTTCAAATGACTCATCCCACCAATCACTGACAAGTGTGCCCTATGGTCCAATATCCCTCGAGGCTGCGTCATTGTATGTCTTTGTTCCAGGGTTCCTGGATCTCTTCTAATATTCCATCCTCGAGTGAACGCAATCTGGCATGGAAAAATCTAAACTTTGAAGTCAGCTGGATTTCACTTGACATCCCACCACTGAGACACATGGTGACCATGTGACCAGAGCAAGACAATTAACCTAAGAGGCCGAGGAAACTCCCTGACTGTCACTTACAAGCACTGTGGGGCTGGAGAAGTAGGCAGGCTCTAGGTGCGCTGGTGCTCAGATTCCTCGCTTGCTCCTAAAGCCGGGTGTAGAAGCCCTAGACGCTAGGCAGTGAGAAAAGAGTGATTTGCCTGAGAGAACACGACATTGTCACCCTCCTCTACACTGCCAGGCACCTGGAAGTTAAAGTACCTGAGGAAGGTTGAAGGGGAAAAGCTTAAGATTAGTAATGGGATAGGAAATCCTGAGAGGGAACATGGCATCTTCTCCACCTCTATACTATTGGGCACCTGCAGCTCAGAGAACATAGGGAAAAAAAAGGGGGAACAGCGGAGGGATCAGAGTCCGGTGATGAGACTGGAAATTCTGTCTGCAGCCAAAGGGTGCAGTTACGAGGTCATCAAAGAGTATCATGGTTTCTGACAGAAGATCCTTAGCCCCTGCCTCAAATCACTCACCGGGATGTAGCTCAGGTACATGCTTGCTGTACCCCCAATTTCCACATTCTGAGATCCTGCCTTCTAGAACAATGCTTCTTTACCCTTTTTTGGGTATCTTGGCTGGCTCTTTTTTGGCAATCTGGTAAGCTTATTCTCAGAGCTATGTTTTTAAATACAGAAAATACATTTGGATTACAAAAGAAATCAATTAAGATGGAATAGGTCTATCTATTGAAACACTAAAAAAAGTTCCTGGACAGACAAAAAGCCTTGCTATAGACCCTGACACACACTGTAGCCTATATTCTAGCCCTCGAGCTTCTGACATCCTAATCCTAATGGCGCCTTCTAATATTCTTCTAATTAGAATGTTCTCTAATATCCTCTTTTCTACCAACTCTCCCATCTCTGACACTTGGGCTGACGTTTTAAATTCTAAAGTTCTCTCTTGCTTGGTAGACCTCAAGTCAGGAAAAGCCAGAAGAGGCCTGCTGCCTCAGAGACAATCACTGTTTCACTGTGCCTAGTCCCTTAGCATCTCAGTAGCCCTGATATCAGCCAAAGTGCAGGGGTGGTACCAGGGTCCAGGGGGGTTCCGACCCAGGGCACTACTCCACCCTTAAGTGAAGAATAATAGCAGAGCCCCAAGTGCTCGTCTATAAGACACAAGAATAGTCCTACCCACCTAACTGTCTTTCCCTCCCTTTATGCTGCCAGGCAGCTGGTGGCCAAAGCATTGGAGGCAGGAAATGGAGGAGATGGGGAAAGGTAAGTTTGAGAGGAAAGAGAGCTGAAAGTCTTCATGCAGAGGCTGCTACTGTTAGAGGCTCTAGGGCTCCTTCTGCATGGCTTGAGGTTACTACAAAGGAGCCCATCAAGGAAGATCCTTGTCACGTGCCTAGTCTCCCCATTAGGCCCAACCTCAGGCCCCTTCAGATAGAGTCCTGTGCTAAAGTAGCTCAAGTTCCAGGTTCCAGATTCCCTCTTTTTAGGTTCTGACATTCTATGTTCCATCTTCTCAGGTTCTTGTCACCCTGGCATACAACAAAGAGTGCCACCAATGACAGGGAGGGCCTTAATGGCATAATAAAGACTTTAGCATTCAATGCTGAAGTTCCTTCTTTCTTCAGATTTTTCTAACTTCCAAGGTATATCCCTCCTGATGCTGCCAAAGCCCTTTCTGCTTTGCTACTGGAGTCTAGATTCTCCTGTTAAGTCAGATATCAACATTCCATGTAGCTCAGTGGCTTTTCCTGGGGCCTTTGGAGCTCTGCCACTCTGTTCCAAGTGGCCCTTCCATTTTGGTTTGGTTTTTTCCTCATGAATTGGCTCAGCTTGGTTGCCAGTTTGGGCCTGAACTTGAAGCCCTGGTTCTCAGTCCTATTATCTGGCTGGTCACTTTACCTAATAATAGCCCTGGTAAATTGACTAACACTATGACTTACCAAAGGAGGCAAGGCTAAGATCCGAGAGATACTTCAGTGGCCAGTCCCCTCCTTCTAGCATCATGGCCCTTGACATTTTATTGACATTCCCAATGGCACTGGGCCTCCTTAGCCCCCCTTCATTCTTCTGGGTACCTGGAGGAGAAAATGGAGAGAGGAAGTTACTAGGGGTTAAAAGGGAACCAGTGGTAGGGGCACCCTAGTGCTATAGCCTGAGGCCATTAGTGAGGAGCAGAGATTCCTAGGGAAGCTTCCTGTCAATCAGCCAATTGTCCACCCCGGCTGCCTGCTTGGACGATGGCCCCTAGGCTCTTTTGGACATGGCAAAGCACATCGCTTCAGATCCAAACTGTGTTCTAGAACCCCTTCCTCCATCCTCCAATGTGCTTTGCCATGTTCCAACAATGTATCCTGTATTCTCACCTCCATGCTCTGACCCTGTGACCCATATTTTCTCTTCTGATACTATTTTCTCTTTTGATAGTATGGGCACCATATTCCAAAAGTCTTTTATGATTGGATGTCGTCTGCTACGTGCTGAGGAATTCCTCTCACCTCTACTTCCCTCCCTACCCCCCACCATGTGAAATTCAGCTGGGCAATTCTATGTTCTCGGTTTCATTTCTCCTGATTCTGCCTCACCCTAAAACATGTCCTAAAGTTCCTCTCTCTATCCTGGTTCTAATGCTCCCTGATCTACCTTAGAACACTCTTCGTATTTGGAACCCTCTGGGTCCAATGGCCCAGTTCTTCGCCTCCTATCTCTGACTATGTCTCTGATTCTCTTAACTCTATCCCTCACTGGCTCTTGTTGTGCTGCTCTGGCTTGAATGAGTTGGGAAGCCAAGTGGAAGCCTGCCGGAAGCCGCCTGGAAGGTCGGAATTTCCCGCCATCTCCTCTGTTCTAATGGCCCTCCTGTAGCTGAAGCCCCTCTAAGTCCCATCATTCCTTCGTCTGCTGCAGACTCGATCCTTAGGTCCCTTCCAACTTGGACATTTGTGTTCTATCATTCCCTCCTCTTATCCATGCACCATAGTGCAACCCAAGCTTGGAGTCAGCTAGACATCTGATGTGTGGCAACTGGGGGACCAGCGGGAGACTTTTCCCTTCTAAATGGCCAAGGCAATTCCCTAAGATGGGACTGGGGGGCTGGAGAGTGTGCAAATGGACTCACACCTGTGGTTAATGCTCCCTCTTCAGGCAAGGTCCAGTAGAGGAGCCCTAGATGCTTGACAGTAAGAGAAGGGAGAATTACCTTACAAAACACAGCATTTTCACCCCTCTCTACACTGTCAGGCACCTGGATGAGAAAGGAGAAGAAGAAAGATGAAGGAATGAACACCAAGAATCTGAAGAAAGATCCAAAGTCCAAGCTGCCTGGGAGAGAAAGGACAGTTAGCTGATGGGGAACCATCTCATGTCACCCTCCCCTGCCCCAGGCTCCTCCATTCCAACATTCACCCCATCTCCTTCCCCCACTACCAAGAACGAGGTGTCCAGCAGGTGGAGGGGAAGGAAGTAGGAGAATGGGGGAGGAACCTAAGGCAGGACAGAGGGTTGCCAGAGGGGGATGACCTAGTGCTGCTGCTGAGGATCAGCATCTCCCCGAGAAGATCCCTGCTCCCCTACCCCCAACCTGAACTTCACCCTCGGCTCAAGCGTCAGGTCCCTTCGGACACTCACGCGCAACGTGCCCCGATTCTGCTGTCTGGCATCCGACGGAAGTCTGACGCTGGCCTCTGGCTCTTGTCCTTTCAGCCTCGGACGTGCAGGAAGGAAGCTTCCATTCTGTTTTCTAAACTCCCACCTGCATCCCAGAGAGAGAACTAAGGGACTCCAGGCCTGCCATCCTATGCTCTAAGGCCCTCTCAACTCTCCCCTCCTCCTCCCTCAGGCCCTTGGGGCTCTGACATTCCCGGCCCCCGACTAGCCCGTGTTCTGACGTTCCTTCCGGGTCAGAATGCAGCATCACAGCTGTGGACTCGGCCCCACGGTCCCAGAAGGACTTCGTTTGCAGGCCTGACCGTGTGAAGTCGTTTAAGGTCTCGAGGGGACCAGACGCCTCGGAGAACGTACCTGAGAGCCGGAGTTGGCGGCACAGCACACCATCCACACGGATCCGGGCCCAGGGACCATCCTCCTCTTTGGGCGGCTCCAGCAGCAGAGCCCTGGATGCTCAACAGGAAGAGATGAAATAGTGAGGGGGGGCACCTCCCCTTCTCAACACTGCTAGGGACCTGGGAGAGAAAGGACAAACTAAAGGACAGGGGAAAGGAGGGGAGAAGGGAGAGAACCCCAGACCAGGAAAGGGGCAGGCGGGAAAACGGACATGATATTTACATGTGCCGGTGGTCCGGGCGACTCTCAGAAGATAATGTCCAGCCAGGGCTCATCGGGGGCACTGTGAGGGCAGGCTCAAGCCCAGGGGCTGATGTCCTCCTGCCCTTCTTTGGGTATAGTCCTGAGGTTCAATTGGGAAGAGTCAAAGGTACCTGACAGAATATATATGGGATGTTCAGTCCCCTCTAAACTACCAGGCATCTGGATGAAAAAATTCAAGAGACAAGCAGGGAGAGAAGGGAAGGAGAGAAAAGAAATGAAGGGAGGGAGGGAGAAAAGGGGAGAGAGAGTAAAGGAAGAAAAGAAGGAAGGAAGGAAGAGGGAAGGAAACAAAAGGGAGGGAGGAGGGAAGAAAGGAAGGAAAGAATGGAGGGAAGAAAGGTGGGAAGAAAGGAAGTGGAGGAAGAAAGGAAGAGGGAAGAAAGGAAGGAAGGAGGGAAGGAGGAAGGAAGGGAGGAAAAATAGCAGGAAGGAAGGAAGGATAGAAGGGGCAAGGGAAAGCCTGTGTACTCATGGGAGAGAATACTGTCCCCAGCCAGAGCACTGCCTCTACCAGAAGATAGCCCCACTGTTGTACAGTCTGAAGGTATCCACAAGAAGCTCTAGGATTTTAGAAAGAGCTTTCCCCAGGAACCAAAGCCCTCTCTTGGCTCCCTACCTGGATCCAAGTCCTGGATTGTCTCTATCACAGCCTTCCCATGAGGTCCAATCCCAAGCTCTAGATTCTTTCCCAGCCTGTTTCTGGCCCGTGGCTTCCGTTCTTGGGGCTCCTCAGGCACCTGGCTCTGAGCCCGGCTGGCAAGGGCTCCTTCGGCTTCCATGTCCTCCAGTCTAATGTGTCTTCAGAGAAGCAGCAGGACCAAGCGGAGAAGCTGGGAACGGGCTGTCAGTCACTACCGGGACAAACACACTGTGACCATGAATAAGTCACGGCTCTCAACAGCCCTGGAGACCGCACAGTTTCTGAGAGCCCTGGACCAGGACTGGTGTGCATGGCCAGACAACCAAGTTCATGATCATCACTGCCTCTTGGGGCAGCAAGAAGGCCCTGGATGTGCTCGACAGAGATGTGGCAAGCTCTCTGACAACATATCCAGGGAGCTAGCCACAGCTACCCTGCTGGCACCTGGAGAACAAACAAGTCTGGGGAGGGGGACAGGAAGAGAAAGCAAACTCTGAAGAAGGTCCTGAAAATCCTTCCTGCACAGGGGGGAGGAGGAGGGGCTGCTTCTGTACAGCCTGAGGCTGTTTCTCAAAAGTCACTAGCTTTGCCACTGTGTTCTAAGATGTCCTCTTCCAGCTTGTGGCTTTTAGGTTCTCTGTGCTTCTAGTTCTAGCATCTATGTTGTCCAAGTTTTTTCCGGTTTTAGCATCAGAGGTCCCAAGATTCCTTCTGATGCCGACATTCTATTTTTCAGTGTTTCTTCGGAAAACGTGCATACAGTTAAATGTTTAACAACTGGTTCCTCGCCAACAAATGTACATGCCAGACATTTTCAAGTTTAATCCATACTATTATCATTTTTTCTGACACTTTCTTAAGTTTAGAAAATCGTCAAAACAATCAATCAAGGCTGAAGTGAAGTGTTCATGCCCAAACTTTAGCAGTCTGTGACTCTGTGACTCCCAACTAAAAAGTTCCTCGGAGCCTATCTCCACACACTGAAATAACACTTACGTGCTTGTTTTAAACCTCAAGTAAAATGCCGTCAGTAAAACAGTACAGTTTTTAAGCGCTACAGCGGTAGCGATTGGGCACTATTTCCTGCCCAGCTCCCAATGAACCCCTTACCTCATGAAAGGGCACAGACCTTGTTTACATTTTTATCATGACAAGAAGTGTTGGTATAGACACGTTTGTCTATTTCCATATATACACATACGTCCTCAGTCACATCTATATGGGGATTCTTCTTTGTGAGGGTCAGGGAACCTGAAGAGCCAGTTCCATGGAAAGATGGCTTCCTCTGGAGTCAGAAGTCTTTGTGACCTGGCTTCCTCGGGAGCTGGCTAACATCAGGTAGCCTGAGAAGCCCACCGTCCTCCTAGGGAAATCTGGGGGCTTTAACCAGATGCCCTCTAAAGTCCTTCCCAGCCCTATGAACAGTTTACTTACTTTCCTAGAATAATTTCTGTTTTCCAGAACCTTTAGAATAATTCATCCCTTTCTTGAGAGTAGATTGTATGGCTGAGTTCCCATAGACCTCTGGACACTGACCATTGAGGAGGAAGAGACACTGGAGGAAGAAAGGAAGAGGAGGGAGTGGGGGAGAGAAAAGGGGGAAATGAGAGGGAGGGGAGAAGAGAGGGAAAGGAAGGGAGAAGAGAGGAGGGGAAAATGGAGGGGAGGGAAAAAGAGGGAAAGGAAGGGGGAAAAGAAGGGGAGAATGGATGGAAAGGGAGAAAAGAGGGAAAGGAAGGGGTAGAGAAGGGGGAACAGAAAGAAGGAGAAGAGGAGGCTGATCAGAAAAAGGGGAGGCCCCATGGGCTGGACCTGCCTACCTGCAGGCTGGAATCATCTGGTGCCGTAGTTTCTCCCAGACCTGGATTGTTCTCACGCTTCCTTTTCTTCTTTGACCCAGCTCAGATTCAGAGTTCTGGCTGCTCCAATACTGCATAGCTCTCTCTCCTTGCACAACAGGTCCTCTCCTTCACACACCCTACCTGTTCAGGACAAAGTAAAGGCTGCCCAGGGTTCTAGGAAGGGGCAGGGCTTCCTATCCCGGCAGAGGGCGCTCTAGAGCACACCATAAAGCACCAAATGGCTCAGGGATCATTGGGAAGGATGCTGCCAGCCTGGCCCAGGGGGTTTCTTCATGGACACTTGAGGAAAGCCCACGTGACAGGACTGCGCATAGTCCCGCCAAGCTGCCTCATAAGCCAGCCTTGCACAGTGGGGCAACCCCACCTTCTAGGGCTCACCTTGCAAGCACGTAGTGCACAGATCCTGCCTTGCAACACAGCCTTATAAGGAGCTCAGCAAAGCTGCCACCTTGAACGTTTGCTTTGTAAGGCTACAGGCCCTGCTAAAAGGCCTCATGCTTGAGCAGGCTGGAGTTACAACAAGTTCTTTGCCTGGTCTTAGGTGGGGTTTTTTTGTTTTTTGTTTTTTTTCCTTTCCCTTCCCTTTCCTTTCCTACACCCAGAGTTCTTTGCACAAAACCGACTCTGCCCTTACTAGCAGCTCACTGGGTGGAGTCACTGAGAGGATGGCCAGTTTAAAAAAAAAACAAAGAACGAGGTGGGGTGGGATGAACAATCCAGGTACAGGAGAAATTGGGGTCTGTGCACCTTAATTCGATTCTTTCCCTGAGCCCATCTACCAGGCTGGGGGTGCCAGGACAGTGAGCATTCCAGATCTCAGATATGGGCCCAGAGGCGGAACCCCAAGTGTCAGATCTATACTTTATCCAATCCCCCCCCCCCCAACTCCTTACCTACTGAGAGGCTAGAGGCTTTCCACAGAGGGTGTCCAGGATACTTCTGGTATTCAGGTCCAGGGGCCATCTCCTAAAGCTAATTCTGGTAGCAGAGCCCTAGATGTTGGGTAATGAGAGATAAGAGAGCTGCTCAAACACTGCACCCCATCACTCCCCTAGCAGACTGGGCTACTGGAGCAGAAAACAAAGAACTGCTACTGAGGGGAAACCCTGCTTAAGTAGAACTAGATTTACTATTGACCAACAGGGGGCAGTGAATCTGGAGGAATCCTAGGGCCTCATAGCACTAAATGAGATCAGGCCCCTATCTGAAAGAGCGGACTTCCTTCTGTCCTCTTCCGTCTACTCCCTGCCCTGTCAGATGGAAGGCTAAGTTCCGACTTTATAAAACTCTCCCCTCTCTGAAATCTGAGATTTATACTCTATGGTTCCTTTGGGCTGACCTTCCTACAGTCATTCTAAAGCCCTTCCAGCCCTGGTATCCTATGTTCCAACGTCCCTTGGAAATTCTGACACCCTAGTAGTAAGAACTGAGGACTACCCCAATGGCTATATATTGACTTATTTCTAAATTTATATTTGCCTGTGAATCCTATTCCAATAATTACATATGTTACAAAAGTTACCTTCAACAGAGATGGAAAAGGTTGAAATACATTTGATCCTGGGCTTAAAATGAAACCATTGGAAATTGAGGTAGGAAGGCAAATTAGAAGACTCTTATGGGAGTCCAGTGGCCCGAATGGATAGAGATCTAATGCAAGAGCTCTCTATGGAGACAGGAATCGATGATGATGATGATGACATCATGACTCCAGGTGACTGTGAGGATGGCGGCCCTCAAAAAAGACAGGGAAGTGGAGGAAGAATTCAGTGTGGAGGACAAAAGGCAATGTTCTAAGATGTGTCATGAAGATCATCCACCACAGATGCCTGCTTACTTTGCCCCATCCAAAATGAAAGAGAAAAATCAATCTTTTAACTCACTGGTCAGAGCTGTCAAACACAGACTCTAACTTCCAATGGATACCTGCCATGGCCATGATGCGACTGACCTCTGGCTCACAAGTGGGGGGGGGTTGGGAGCTTGCACAGTGGAGGGCAGGAAAAGTGCCAGTAAAGAAAAGTGGGGTGGCCTAATGCTGGAGACGAGCATATCGGCTTCTGTGGGGCTGGTGGAAATCAAGCCATTTTTCGGGCCTCCCTCTGGGAGATCACATACCCGCTGGAGTCAGGATACAACCTCCACTTGAGGATCACATTCTAAAGTTCCTTCTGACTAATACTTTGGGCTCTAAACTTCATCCAGCCCTGACATTCTTAGGTGTTCTTAGGTCATTTCTACTACTGATATTCTATGTGCTAAAATTCCTTTTATCTCTGACACTCTGTGGTACTTTCAGATAGGTCACCTCTTTCTGCTGGGTTAAATTATATATGTTAGATTGTCATTTTCTTGGATCTGTAAATGTACAGAGCATGTCCCCATCCAATAGCCATCTTTCCCTTTTCCAGACTCTAGTACCTTCTCCTCCAAGATTACTCATTTATTCTAAATGTATCATTATCGTCACTGCTAATATTGATAAAACAATGCGACAGACACTTTGCTGAGCACTTTATAATTATCATTTCACTTGATCCCCACAACAATCATGGGATGTAGGTGTTTTTGTTAGCCCTATTTTACAGATGAGGAAACGGAGGCAAACGGATTAAGTGACTTGCCTGGTGTCACCCTCCCCTTCAATTTGCTTAAAACTCCTCTGTTCAGGTACCTCCTTCACCCATCTACTTTATATCATGATCATACTTTCAAGCATACGACTCATATCGTCACTATTAGATTCTATGCCCTATGAATGAAAGAGCCATATTGTTTTTATGGCAATATCCTCAGGACTATGCACAAGCTCTTTGTGCCTAAGACATATTTGGCTTAATAAATGTTTATTTTAAATCTCTTACTCTATATTATCCCAATTCTCCTAGCAGTAGCTTTCCTTACTCTTATCAAACGTAAAGTGCTAAGCTACATGCAATTTCGAAAAGGACCAAACATCGTAGGACCCTACGGCCTCCTACAACCATTTGCTGATGCTGTAAAGCTATTTACCAAAGAACCCCTACACCCCCTAACCTCTTCCATTTTAATATTCATTCTCACCCCTATTTTAGCCCTAACAATTTGAACCCCGCTACCCATACCAAATACACTTCTAGACCTAAATCTAGGACTTCTTTTTATCCTCTCCCTATCAGGACTCTCAGTATACTCAATCCCATGATCTGGGTGAGCATAAAATTCAAAATATGCCCTAATTGTTGCACAGACAATTTCATATGAAGTATCACTCGCCATCATTCTCCTATTCATTATATTAATTGAAGGGTCTTTTACTTTAAAAACACTTTCAACAACCCAAGAAAACTGATGACTGATTATTACAACATGACCTCTAGCGAAATCAAAGAAATATAAAATTCTATTCAGTACAGAGAATGTAAACTACAGGGATATAACACTTGCTGGGGGGGGGGGAGTCTAGGCAAATTACAATCTCCAAGTTATACTGTCCTCATCTTTAAAATGGAGATCATAACACCTGTGGTACCTGACTCAGAGGGCTGTGGTGAGGCCTAAAGATGCTTTATATAAAACAAGCCAAAATTTGGTTGTTATTATGATTATTATATTTCTGCCATCAAATGTTGAAACAAAAAAGTTTTGAGAATTAAAAGCCCGGTTATCCAGAAAACTCGCTTAGTAAGAGTAATCCCGTCAGCTGAATTCCGGCAGTACTTTTCTTGCCTAGCTGCCATCATCACTCAGCACTGGATCTGGAATAATATAGTTTCTACCAATAGATACTTTAGTGTGATATACAGTATCTAGCTTGGCAGCCAATGACTCACGAAGAAAAATGCATGAAATCTGTTGCATGATTAAGTATAAAAACCCATTCCAAAACACAGCCTTTGAAAGAACACATCCTACACAACTCAGTTTGTTTCCACATAGCAATACCACAATCCAGAAAGAAAAGAAGGAGAAGTCCATTCAAAATGACAACAAAATGTGTAAAATATCTGGGAGTTAATCTATCAAAGCACAGTCAAGATCCATATATATATATATATATATATATACATATATATATATATATACATATATATATATATATATGCATGCATGTATGTATAAAATACACCTTAAAAATAAAGAACAACTTAACTGTTCAGCTATTCAGTGCTCATGGTTAGCCTAGGCCAATACAATAAAAGTGATTATACTAAATTAATTTCTGAATTTAGTGCAGAATCAAACTACAGAGGGAATACTTTACAGAACTAGACAAGATAAAGTTTATTTAGAGGATCAAAAAAATCTAAAATATCAAGACAAACAATGAAAAAAGTAAGAATGGAGGAGAAATAGTATTCTGGGCCTCAACCTATATCATAAAGCAATAACCAATACAACTATTTAGTACTGATTAAAAATAGAAAATAAATCAATAGAACATACTAGAAAGAAGAATAAAAATAAGTACCAATCCTTTATTTTTAATATAAACCATCCAGAAATAGTTTAAAAATATGTTGTTGCAACCTGTTACCCATATTTTATTTCATATTTTGTGTCAACATTTGTTTCTCTGGTTTAAGCATCACGACTATAAATTTTAGAAGGAAGATGAAAGGATCCTTCTGTCTCCATTTTTTTTTCAGTTTACATAATACAGTAATTCTTGAACGTTTCACAAATTCACTTGTAAATCCATTTGATCCTTTGGGAGATCCTTTTTCTCCCTCTTTGGGAGATCCTTTTGACTTCTTCAATTTGTTTTCCTGAGATTGGTTTATTTGAGTTCTCTATATATTTTTCTGTCAGTATAAATATTTTTATATTTTTGTATATATTCACCTGTTTCATTTGTGTAATCAATTTATTGCCACATAACTTAAAATTGTTTTTCTCAAAGGTAGCTCCTAGTTTTATATTTCAAGTCAGTGTTCAATAGGACACTGAGAATAGAAAAAAATAAGACATTTCTTAGTTGTGCATGTCACCTTTATAAAAACTGACCATGTGCCAGAACATAAAAATCTCTGAAGTAATATCAGAGAAGCAAAAATATTAAGCATATCTTTTTCTGAAAATAATGTAATCAATATTATAATCAATAAAGGATCCTGAAATAAAGTATTTAAATTTGAATGGAGGATAAATGATATGCTAAATAATATTTCGGTCAAAGAATACAAAACTATAGATAACTTCATCAGATAAAATGACAATATACCAAAAACCTATAGAAACTACCAAAGCAGTCCTTATGGGAAAATTTATCTTTCTAAATTCTTTAATTAAAAAAAAAGAACAGATCAATTAATCGGACATATAACTAAAACATTAGAAGAACAACAAAAAAATTTCCTGGCCTAATCCTAAAGAACAAATTCTGACACTCAAACAAGAATAAGAAAAATTAAAAACAACAACAAAAATATTGAATTGGTGAAGCTTTTGGGAAACAATAAAGTACATGAATCATTACCTAATCCAATAAAAATAGAAGAAAAACAAATCGCCAATATAAAAAATGAAAAAGGAGACAACAAATGAAGAAATAAAGGGAATTATTAGAAGCTATTTTCCTATATTACATAGTAATAAAATTGATAACTTAATTGAAATAGAAGAATATTTACAAAAATATGAAATACTCGGGTTTGCAGAATAACAAATTCAGTAACCTAATCTCAGAAGAAATCTACTGAAGAAGCCATAAAGGAGCTCCCAAAGTAAAACGAAAAACCCAGGAGGAAATAGATTTATAAAGTGAATTCTACAAAACATTCAAACAATTTTCCCATTTCCAAATTTCCAATAATTTCACAATAAATTGTGAAAATAAAGAAAAGTATAAGAAATCCTGGAACTTAAATGAAGGAGAGATAAAGCAAAGAAAACTATAAACCAATATCTTTAATGAATACCAATGAAAAACATTAATTAAAATATTAGCAAAGAGGTCACAACAACACACTTCAAAAAATTACGTACTATTATTAGGTTGGATTTATGGCAAGAATGAAAGATAGTTTTAATATGGAAGTGTATGATAGACTATATTAATAATAAAAACAAAAACCACACAATTATATGAGTGGAAGAAGGAGCTTTTTGACAATACATTTTAAAAATATAGGAATAAATTAACCATTCCTTAATAAAGTAAGTAACATTTATCTAAAACAAAGGTTTAGTATTATTTATAAGAGAAAAGTGCTGGAGAGGCCTTTTTGATGGGATCATGGGTAAAGCAAAGATGCCCAGTGTCACCACTAATAATGGGATAAATTCTAGAAATGCAAGTTGGAGCAATAAGCCAAGAAAACAAAATTGAGTGAAGACATAGGCAAAGAGGAAACAAAATTTTGCTTTTTGCAAATAACATGATGGTTTACTTCCAAGATCCAAGAAAATCAACCAAAATTAAGTGAAACAGCAACTTTAGCAAAGTAGCAAGACAAAGCTGGGAGGGGCGTCTAACACATTTGATGGCAGAGATGGGATTAAAAATAATTTTGAAAGTCTAGAACACTAGAGGCAATAGTACGATAAAATATGACAGAGATAAATGTAAAATCTTATACTTGGGTTCAAAAAACCAACTTCACATGTATGAAATAGAGAAGGCATTGCTAAAGAGTACTTCATCTGGAAATGATTGGGGCATTTATTGGAATGGAAGTTGACTGTGATTGTGATCACACAAAAGTGTGATGTGGCAACTGAAAAAGCACAAGGAAAATTATCCTTCATGGAGAGAGGCACGGCTTCCAGAAATAGGGAGATAATTGTTCTATTGGAGTTTTGCTCTGATCAGATCGCAGCTGGAAGGCCGTGTTCTAATTCAAGACAACAAAATTTGGAACATTCAAAGTAACCAAATCCTCTTTTAGCTTAACTAAAATTGTCTTATTTACTTGATTTTTCCTATCATATGTTAGAGGTCTGTTGATGAGCTCATCAGTTCCTTTAAGTTTGATTATCATTTTTATGTAGATGGTTTCCAGTGCTATCTAGCTAGCTCAAATTTCTCTCCTGAACTTCAGTCCTGTACCACAGGACTGCCTAATTGGACATTTCAATGAACATCTAAAATTTAACATGTTCCAAACAGAATTCAAATTTTTGCCCAAATATCGCCCTCATTCCTAACTTTCGTGTTGTTTTTGCTGTTTGGTCATCTAGTCGTGTTTGACTTTGTGATCCTGTGGACCATAGCACACCAACGCTATCCATGGGTTTTTCTCAGCAAAGTCATTGGACTGGTGTGACAGTTTCTCTTCCAGTGGATTAAGACAATCAGAGGTTAAGTGACTGGCCCAGAGTCACACAACCAGTAAGTGGCTGAGTCTAGATTTGAATGTGGGTCTTCCTCATTCTAGATCCAGAGCTATCCACGGAACCATCTAACGGTCTCCAAACTTTCTTATTTTTGTCAAAAACATTAGTATCCTTCTAATCAACCACATTCACAGTATTTGAATTATCCTTGACCCTTCACTCTCCATCTTATTCACATCTTCAAATCTTAGTGATTTTTATCTCTATAACATTTCTGGTTATTTGTCATTTAACATGAAGTCAAGAAGTCCTGGGATTGAATTCTTCAGACACTTTATAGCCATGTGAGCCTAGGTGGATCACTTTGGTTCCCTCTGCCTGTTTTGGTATCTGTAACATGGAGATAATAATAGCACCTACTTTACCAGTGCTTTATAAACTTTGAAGTGCTACATATATTAGTTGTCCATTATTATTAATTATTAAATGGAGGCTCAGGATTTGTATTTTAACCCAAGGTAATGAGGAACCACTGAAGATTATGGAATAGGCATGTGACATGGTACACTCAGATTTGTTTTAAGAATACAAATTTGGTGGCTCTTTGAAGGATGGATCGGTAAGGTCGGGGGACTTGAGGCAAGGCCATCAATATGGAGGATATGATGAGAGTACAGGAGAGAGAATACATGAGAAAGTCTTCAACTAAGAGGCTATAGAGAAAGATGCGTGCAAAAAGTTGTAGAAGCAGAATTGATAAAATGTGGCACCTGACAGTGTATCTCACTCAGAGTTGTCATAATAAAAATCGTCTTTAAGATCCTTTTAAACACCTTTAAAAATAAAAGGTCATCAGAGATATACAGCTTGAAGGAAACTTAAGACTCATCCAGTCCAACTCTTTGCCCATCTACCAATGAGGAAATGGAAACCCGCTATAGACACATGGGGAGTAGTGGTGGAACTGGACTTTGAACCGACTCTACTAAGTGTTGTGCTACATGTTTGTGATGGGGCAGCCACCTCTGTAGTCAAGGTTGGGTCATGCTTAAAAGGAAAAAGATGGCACACATGACCTCAGGAGCTCTCCTCCAGCTTCTGGGCCCAGGTTATTTCATTGTCAAATCTGTCTGCCTGTGAAGCTCAGGGGCCAGAGACGGAGAGGGAATGGGGCCCAGATGGACAACTGTGGAACTTCAGGGCATTTCAAGGTCAAGCTAGAATCAGCCCGCTTTGGTGTTTCTGATGCTTTTCAAAAAGAGGATCTGGGAAGGGACAGGAAGGACATTTCTTCTGGGTGGAGCAGGGGAGTGAAGACAAATAGTCTGAGGAGTCAAACAAACAATGGGGGAGGAGAGTTTCCTCCACTCTCTTTCATGGCTCTTGCTGGGGTTCTAGGGTCATGTTTGGATTCTCATGTATTTAGAATTACAGTACAGGCAACTCTCCATGACCTAAGAGCAGACAATCTGCTCCGGAAAGAACTTGTGACCCCCTCAAGAGCACTTCCCATTCTTCCTTTATCAAGCACTTTTCCACAACTATTATGATGATCCTCATTTAACCCAAGAGGATAATTATGGTAATATTAACTGCTATTTCTAGAATGTTTTAAGATTTATCTAGTGTCTTAAATTCATCACTTCATCTGAATCTCACAACAGCTCTGGTAAGGAGGTACTAGAGGTTTGCTTAATCCCATTCTCTGTATGCCAAAACACAGGCTCAGAGGTCAACTTCCCCATAGTCACACGGTTGCTAATTGTTCAATCAGGGGATCATTTAAAGAGAGCTGAATGAAGAAGGACCAGAGACAAAGGGAGAGGGCAGTGTGTGTGTGTGTGTGTGTGTGTGTGTGTGTGTGTGTGTGGAGGGGGTCTAGGGAGGGGTGTGTGTATATAGGGGTATGTGTGTATGGACGCTTGCATGAAAGTATGTGTGTCTACTAAAACCAGACAATGATTGCGGGAGGACTTCTCCAATGCTTTGCATTATTTCACGTCTCTCCTCCTTAGTTGAGACTTAAGCAGTGTTTCTTAATACACATCTATGGTGTCCCTCATTCTACGGACTGAAAGTCGTGTCCCTTCTCTGATCAACTTGCTATCTTGCTCCACATGCTTGCATATTTCTCCACATAGAGAGGTCTCTTTGAAGTCCAGGGAGCAGGAAGAGAAGTTGGCCGATAGTTTGTTCACATGTGTAAATAAACATCTTCTGTTTTACTGGATTCCTCTGAACTGTGGTGCAGAGTATCAAGAATCAAAGCAAAGCAAATAAGAAGGCTCTTTCCTACCTGACCTTGCAATGCATTGTATTTCCACAGCTTTCAGAGTGGGATTAGGGAGCCTGCTCTGGGCTGGGAAAAGCGAAAAGCTGCAGCCAAAGAGAATGGAAACTGACAGAGACAGTCCCAAGCTCTCTTACTTGTGCTGCTCCAAAGAAGAGTCCCCTATAATGTACTTTCCTCATTTAACCTTTAAAGAACATTTTGGAGGCAGCTGGGTGTCATGGCCATAGATAGAGCCCTAGTCCTGGACTCAGGAGGAGCAGAGCTCAAAATCTTCTGACATTTGACACTTTCCAGCCGTGTGGCCCTGGGGAAGTAAGTCATGGAACCTCAAATGCCTTGCAAAACAACAAATAAAGAACACTTAAAAACTTGACAGTCATCATCAGATGGGAACAATTTCACTTACAAAGGACAGAAATAGGAGATTCCAGATGAAACTATGAACCGGTCATGTATAATTTTTCAATAACTTCCGATTTCACATGGTGGTATCATCACCGCCCTGCTTCTCTGTGTCCCCTTCTAACAATGAGATCATTTGCTCTCTTCTGTGAATTTTAAAAATGTTTCTCAGATACCCTTGTCCTTCTTTTCTTTTTTGCATCACTATTTTATGCCCTACTCACCCCGCAACATTAATATCCCTCAATAATCCCTCAATAAAAGCCTTCCTTTGAAACAAAGAAGTAGTCAAGCAAAACTAAGAAAATTTGCTTTGGGTTGATCAAAATGAAACTATGGGCTTGCTCTGTCCCTACCATGTACTCCTCCTCCTTTATTCTTTGGAGACTATCTAGGGAGGGCTCCCCATTCTGAGAAATTGAAAGACAATTCAGCTAGGCTCCAGGCTAGCTCAGGTTTTGCAAACACTAACTCCATTATCCTATTGGGACTTCACAACAAGACTGAGGAAAGGAGTCTTGGTGGCCAGTCCTGTCCAAGCCCATGTGTCTAGGATGCAGATGACTAAAACTCAAACCCAAAGGCAATAAAAATAGGAGAGTAGCAAGTCTGCTGGCCTTTGGAGCTAAAAACCCTTTCTTGTACTAATAACAGGTTATTTTCCTTTAGAATATAAACTCCTTGAACAAAGAGACTGTTTCATGTCTGTTTTTAGATCTCCCCTACCCCTGGTCATTACCATTTCTGCCACATAGCATGTACAAATGAATACTAAACAAAATCACGACCCCTCCATTCTGCCATCATGGACCAACACATGGACTCCGCTCCAGAGTCCCCGGGGGTCTCACGGATGAACTTCCACCTCATCTTACCCAGAACAAAACTCCACCTCACTGCCTAACACACTGGCTTGATGTCAGGAAGTATATACTGCTGCTATCTCCAACGCACAGGAAACTAGGGCACCTTCCCAAGCAAACTAGCTTGGGCCTACCCAAGTCTCCATCTCACTTCTAGCTGGCACCTTTAAACAATGCAGCTATTTTTTTCTGTCCCCCCCCCAGACCATGGAGTTATCCTTTGTTGGACTACAAGCTCCTAGAAGGCAGGAACTGTCTTGTTTGCTCCAATGTTTAGCACCACGTTTGGCACAAAGTGGGCACTTCAGAACTGCTTTATGTGTCTGTCTGTCTGTCAAGGTACCCATGTACCATTCAAGTCTTAGCTTTGCCACTTACTCCAATTCAGGATCTTCTCCTTAGTATTTCCATGATTTGGGGGAAGTTCCTCTCCCTTTCAGGGCCTCAGTTTCCTCATCTGAAAAGTGAAGGGAAAGAGGTATTAAACAAGATGCTGAGGTCAGCTCTGTGGCCCAGAGAGACTTTAGCACCTGCCTCAAGGGGAAGAGCTCTCTCTTGCCTTATACCCACACAACTCAGCACCCATGAAACAGGGCACTGTTCTTCCTTTTCAAGGCTTTGTTTGCTTTGATGGACCTTTCCCTTGTGTTATTAACGTAACAGCCTCCAAGTTTATGAACATGGGTCTGGTCCAGTTGTTCTCAATGTTATTAAATGTGTCATACTGTTATGGCCTCAAGTCATTCTGTACAGAAGACAAATAAACAGTGAGCATTTGTCAATCTCAGCAATAAACCAAAGTGGCAGCAGACTTAATCTGGTGTTAATTAGCCTTGTGGAAAACTAAATCAAGCATCAGAAACCACAGATTATTTTAGGCTTCCTCTAGCATAAACAGAAAGGCTTGAGGGTCCGTAACATATTATTTTTGTTGACAGTTGCCCACTTTTGCCCCAATTAATTCTGCATTTCTGATAGGCCGTGGCTTGATTGCCTGATGCTCTGTCTTCTTTTGCCCTCTGAGCGGCAGTTTGTTAATCCTTCCTATTTCTGTGTATTTAAGCAGGATTACAAACTTCAAATGCACTGTAAAATGAACCCGTATACAATCTTTCAAAACCACTTAAGTGGCCCGGTGATAGAAGTACCAGCCTTGTAAGGAAATACAGAATATTTCGGAAATCATCCTGCATGTTTATTTATAAGCCAGCTGTAATTACCAGGCAGGAATGAATGAAAGTGCTGGAAAATGTCGACCAACAGAGCCCTGTTGCATTAAATTACGGCTTCCCCAGAACAAGAGATGGCCGATACTGTTTGTTAAGTCTGTATAATTGAGGGGTGTGATTATAGTCTGTGAGTTTATTGACAGGAGAATGAAGAACCCAACAGCAAAGAGTCTGGAACACATGGATAAACCAGCGAGGAGAATTAGTGAGGGGAGACAAGAGCACAAGGCTTAGCCCTCCACATCAAGTCCCAACACACAGAAAATAGTCACGAGAGGCAGGCAAAACACATGTCAAGGGGCTCAAAGGACAGACTGAGAAGCAGCAAAGTGGTAAAGTGTTATTTTGGAGATATGCAAGAAGTTTGTGGGGCCCAACAACCAAACCTTAACCTAACGCTTGAACTGAAGGGATCTCAGGATTTAAGAGGATGTTTGGGTACCTTAAGTAGACTAGTATGGTTGGTGGCTGGTACTGCTGATGAAATGTGAATTGTGTCTCCTTCAGTAAGTCGTTAATGGCTCACGTCAATGTGACAGGAGGTTTCCGGTACGATACCCCAGGGATCTGGTCTTAGCCCTCAGCCGCTTAATATTTTTATCAATGACTTGGATAAAGGCGTAGATGGGATGCTCTTCAAACGTGCAGATGACACAAAGCTGGGAGGGACAGTCAGCACATTGAACGATTTGAGTCAGAATGCAAAAAAAAATTCTTGACAAGCTGATACATCAGGCTAAGTAATAAAGATTCATGCAGAGGTTGGATGACCATTTTTAGGTATATGATAATGGGTATTTCTTTCATATATAGGATGGGCCATGGAGGAGTCTTCTAACACTCAAATTCTATCATTTGTATTGATTGGAAAATTTGGAGTTTATCCCACAAATTATATTTGTATAGTAATTTGAGGATCATAAAGCCCTTTATAAACTACATGATCTCATTTGATCTCACAAAAGATCTGTAAGTTCCCATGGTTCAATGGTCACCTCTTCCTCCTAAAGCCCAGATCCACACCACCAATTACCAACCGAACCTTTCAAACTAGATATCCCACAGACATCTCAAACTTGCGTTTTATCCAGAATTCATTATCTCCTCCCTCCCAAATTCCCCTTTGTCCGTTTCCTGTTTCTTTCCAAGATACTGCCATCACCCCAGTCAAAAACAGCCTCACAAATTCAGCGTTATCTTGACTCCTCGTTTCAGCTCACTTTTCATGTCCAATTGGATCCCTAGGTCTAGTCATTTCTGTCTCCATTAACATCTCCTACATTTGTTCCCTTTTCTACCCACACAGCTACTACCCTGGTTCAAGTCTTCATCTTCTATGGCCTACATGATTGCAATCAACATACCTGCCTCAACTTTCTCCTCACTCTAATCCATTTTCTACACTGCTGCCAAAGTAATCTTCCTAGTGGGCAGGTCTGGTCACTTTCCTATTCAATAAATATCAGTGGTTTCCTAATGGCTGTAGAATCAAATATCAACTCTTCTGGTTGTCATTTGAGTCTCATCACAATCTAGCCCCAGTCTACCTTTCAAGCTTCCTTCTATGCCTCTGTACTGGCTATCCCCCGCCACATCCCTTCAAGCTCTCTTTCTGCTGCCTCAAGTCAACATCTTAGAATCTCTTGTTTTCATGAAGTCATACCTAAAACACCATCTTCTGCATGAAGTCTTTCCCGAGCCCCTGCACTGTAAGCTGTCTCCACTTCCCTCCACTCCAAATGACCCTTGATTTAATTTTGTATCTCAAATACGTGCATATTGTCGCCACCAATGGAAGACAGGAACTATTTCAGAAGCAGCTAGGTGATACAGTACAGTAATTCGTCTTGGACTTAGATTCAGGAAGAACTGAACTCAGATGCAGCCTCAGACACTTACTAGCTGCATGATGCTGGGAAAATCACTTTACCTCTACCTGCCTCAGTTTCCTCATCTGTAAAATGGGGATGTTAATAATAGCATCTATCTCCCAAGACTGTAGTGAGGATCAAATGAGAAATATTTGTCAAGCGCTCTGCAAACTGTAAAACATTATGTAGATGCTATTTTTTTTCAGCCTCCAAGTCTGATGTAATACACGAAACATAACAGGCATACTTATGATACATTCTTATTGATTGCTACATAGGTAGTCCAAGCATGATGATCTCTGATTTACGAATAAGGAATCAGAGCCATTTTGAGACTTGCCCAACATCAAAGAGGTGATGGTAGCCCTGGTGGAGCCTGGCACTGAACTTAGGACAAATACTATCCTAATTTTCAAAAAAGGGAAGAGAGGAGAGAGAGTCTACAAAACATGTAGTAGGCATCTTGATTTACATTTCTGACAAAATTCTAGCATATATTATCAAAGGACTGATTGGTAACCCCCTGGAAATCACCAAGAGCCAGCGGGCAAGACTTTCTCAAGAATGGACCAAGCCAAAGTAACCTAGGATTTAGTTGACCAGTAAGTAGGGGAGGGGACTGCTGCAGATAGTATTTCTCAAAGCTTCTGACAAAACCTTTCATGCTACTCTCGTAGATAAGATAGATAGATGCAGGCTAAAATAAAGCTTCTTAAACTGTGCTTTGTGACCCCATATATGTCATGTTACTGAATATAGGGGTCACAAAATTACAATTTATTATCAGTAAATGTTAAGTTAGTATACCTATTTTATATGCCTATATACCTGGGGTTGCATAAAATTTCTTGGGTGAAAAGGGGTCATAAGGAGAAAAAGATTTAAGAAGCCCTGGGCTAGAGGATAGTATAGTAAAATGGATTCAAAACTGATTAAATGCCCATATTCATGGAGTTATTTAATTAATCAAATTATTTAATTAAATCAAACCATTAATGGATTGATGCTAGATTGAAAATAGATCTCTAACAGAACGTCCTAGGGATTTATCCTTGGTCCTGTGCTATTGTGATCAACTAAAAAGACTTTATGAGACTCATAAAATTTCCTTTGAGTAGCAGGCTGTCTCTGCCCTGGACGTGTTCCCTTTTCCTGAAAAGTTCTTTATTTCATTCTTATTTGTCTTACTTTATTTGCCACCCAATCCCTTGTGTTTCTGGGCATGTGATATTAGAGATATCAGATTCAATTTTTAGCTAGAAAAAGTAGCTTTGAATTCTAGTGCTGCCATTTCACATCTGAATTAGAGCAGTGATTAAAAATAATGGCTCACATTTACAAAGCATTTCACGTTTCTCATTTGTAAAAGAAAAAGGTTGGACTAGATGACATCTAATGTCTCTTAGTTCCAAATAATCTGACTCCAAAGCCAGGGTGCTTTCTATAATATAACACATTTGATCAGAAGCTCTTTTTTGTTCATTAAAGTAGTTGGAACTAGATTTCTAAAATGATTTTTTAAATCATTATTTATATTATTATATTATACATATAATTAAATATATAATCTATTATAATCTATTAATATATATTAATAATTTAAGCTTTAAAATTCAATAATTATATGACTGTTCTGATGGATATCTGAATTAAGTGCAATAAGATTTCAAGATCTGGAAAAGGGATATATGAAGCTGAAAATCAAATGTATCTACTACTGTAGTCTAGAAAAAGATGAAGGCTGTCCTTTTTAAAGTAGAAGAGTATCAGATATGAAAGGGAAAAAAAGCTTCCTATGGACACTGACAGGTTTTAAGAGTTCAGTGGGTTCAATTTTGTGTTTTTTATTCAGACAGAACTGTTGATGTCAATAACATTTGACTTCAATGAAAATTATGCCTGAGCCGGAGGTTCTGCCCAAACAAAAAAAGTAGACCCAATGTCACTGACTAAAATGAAGGAGATGGAAAAGTCTGTAAACAATTCAGGCTGAATTTCTCCACAAAGGATGGTTAAAATGTGAAACAAATGGTCAATCATCTCTACAAAAGTCAATCTCTTAAACCAGTTTTAAAAGTAGTTCGATTTTTTTTCCTGCCTGAGATGTGAATCAGAGGGGATAAATGCCTAAGACTTGGGAGAAATGACGATAAAGTATATGCTGATTTGTATTTTTTTGAGTTTTGAAATTCAGTCTTTCTGGCCCATGTGGATTTTAAATGTGTCCAGGGTCATAAACATTTGTGAGGAGGGGCAGAGAAAGAATCCCAACACATTAGCCTTTTGTTTGAATAAGTATTAGATGAAAACTCGTGTGTGTGGGAGGAACATATGGACACGTGGAACTATATTCAATAACCACAGGAAGATATTTTATATCTACTTGCATTACACCTCTATATAGAGCAAAAGTCAGACGTCTTGCAAAAGAAGTTTCTGGAGGATCTAACACTTTAGCTGTGTGCATAAACTCTAAGGGATCCTACAGAGGAAGGAGGAGGGGGAAGAGGCCATCAGGAACCCAGCAAGTAGAATGGAACAAGACGAGATGATAAGGTCCAGGCTGGGCGCCATCAAAAGAGCAAAGTGTGGAACAAAGTAAGGGGGAAGAAAGGAAAAGATGCTTGAAGAACCTGATAAAGAGGTCTTCTAACATGAGGACCCACACTCGACTTTTTGTTTTTGTTTTTTCATCAGGAGCTTCCTCCCACAGAGGTTATGTTTGTAGTACAGGGAATGAAGTTGGCATTCTTCACTACTCACTCTGGATGCAATTTCATGGCGGGCTGTCACAAGGCAGTAAGTTGTTCAACTAGAATCTTACAAAAGAAAGAAAGAGGTCTACAGATTAAACTCTTTGTTTTCAAGAGATATCTTGCTCACCTTTCTCCTGGGAAAGGTTAGTAGAGAGGATTTATAATGGAAAAATGGAAAATTTGACATTTATTCAAATAAGCCTACAATGTGCACAGTGCTAAGCACTGAAGGAGTCTTACAAGCTCTGAGTTAAAAGAGCCCCCCCTCTTTGTACTTAACCCAGTCCCATACCTGTACCTGATCCAAGAACCTTCTCCACAACATTTATGACACATGGCCCTATGTACGCCATTGCTTGCAGCCGCTAGTTTTGTATGTACTGCATTTGTGTAAAATGTGGCAGCCTCCAAAAAGAATGTAAGCTCCATGAAGTCAGGGGGTTGTGCTATCTTTGTATCTCCAGCTCCTGTAGTACCAAGGTCATAGTGTGTGTTAAGTCCTTTTTGGTTATGTCCAACTTTTTGTGAACCCATTTGGGGTTTCCTCGGCACACAGTAGGCACTTAATAAATGCTTGTTGGACCAAACAGACTTGAATGGTATGAGGCACAAACAGTCCTTCTCCTCAAGGAGCTTGAGAGGCAACATATAAATCAATGGGTATACACAAGATAGCTACAGAGAAAATAGAAAGTAACCTTAAAAGGTAAGACTAGTAACTCAGAGAAATAGCAAAGGCTACCTGCAAAAGCCAGGGATTCTAAGAGACACAGGAGAGAAGACATGACATTCACAATACAGAGGACAGCTACTACAAAGGCATGGAGGTGGGAGATAGAGCATTAGGTGAGAGGAACAGCAAGAAGGTTAGGATGGTTAAATTGTAGAGTCCCTGGTGGGGTATGAAGTATATAAAAAGACTGAAACAGCATGAGAAGACAGCTTGTGAAGAGCCTTCCATGCCAAGTGTCTTTCTATTTGATGCTGGAGATAAGAAAGAACTATTAGAGTTCACTGAGTAAAAAGTGATATGGTCCAGCCTGTGCTTTATGAAACTTGCTTTTGCAGCTGTGTGAAAAATGGATTGGAGTAGGGAGAGACATGATGCAGGGGTTAAGATTTTAGTTCCCCAATGGCTCTCAAAACAAGAATATTAAATCTTTTCCCAACTTGGTAAAAGCTTAGATTTTCTTCTCCAGACTTGATTCCTTTAGACTCCCCTGACATCTCCAGAGGATCTGCACAACACGAGAAACTGAGCAGACAGACAAGCTGGGGAGGGGGGAGAGGAGGAACTGTATTACAACATCCACTCCTATGAAAAGCACACAAAGCCCTTTGAAGGTGATTCCCTAACACTATAAGTTTTAGGTTCGCACACTTCCTTGGTGAAAAACTTGAAATCTCCAAATGCTGAATTTCTCAGGATGGAAGGCATGATTCAAGAGACATTCTGACATGTGCGACAGGCCCCTTGGGAAGGGAGAAGCATCATTCCTTCCAAAAACCTAACATTGATTAGAGCTTCATGTCTCTTCTCCCCTCTATGTGTGAAGCTGCTGTCCGTCCCTGGGAATCCTTAAGAAAGAAAGAGCTTTAAAGGAAGTCGAACAGAATGAACCTTATCCTGATGCAATGTAGATAAGGCATGTCTCAAAGAGATATATACAGTTTCCATTTGCTGTTCCCAGCCAAGGAAAACAACCATTCCATGGTTCTGCACATACTGTTATGGCCCCATGATCTCAATCAAACACTTCTACCACTGAGGCAAGTCCTAACTCCTGCCTGCCTTCTCACTGGCTATGAATCTTGGACATGTCTTTCTGTACAGACTCCATAAAGAATTGCCCTCCCCAGCGTGCTGCTTGCTAATCTTTGATTCTCCCAATGTTTTGTGGAGATCAACACAGCACTTAGACTGTACATCTGTTAGCCCCATTTCTTACTACATGCCCATCCCACTCCTTTTTGGGGAATACATGTCCTTGGTAATTACTTTTTTTTTTGGTCATTTCCCATGTGTAAGTCATCACTGCTAATAAGCTACAGCCGACTTATACCCATCATGTATTTTTCACAATTGCCCTTTGGGTCACCTTTCATTGTGAGTCTTCTGAGATCACAGAGTTCTGTGATTCATAACCATCCGACATCAACAGGATGTTGCTGAAAAGATGAGGTTTGGTGGTAGGGAGAAACCTAGGTTCACTGAAAGCACCATGCAGTACCCCAAATATAATCCGGTCTGATCTCCCTCCAGTCTTTTCTGAACTAAGTTCCTTATTTGGCTACATTATACCAAAGACAACAATTGGTTAGTACGAAATAAAAACTACTTTGGAATTTGTAAACCCTCTGAAAGGGTTTCAGAGATCCCCAGGATTTTCTGGACCATACTTTGAGAACCACTATTAAAATCCATATCCCCAGAGTCTGGTTCAAATAAAGACCTAACAGAGTGCCAGAGCTTCAGAGACCAGGATTGGTTTAGGGTCTGATTAAGAGGCTATATGGAAATCAGTCAGTTCATTCTGAGTCTCTCTGGGGATATCCTGAGGCTAATTCAAGCCCTGGAAACCCCTAAGGCCAATTCAGCCCTATCTGAAAGTAAATCTCTGGTTTGTGGGATTCCTATCTTGTCTAGAATACACAATGGTCTGGTGGCCCTAAAACTCTTGATCTTCCCCACCTTAGAATCCCAAAGTACAGGCCTATCTCAAGGTTCTTAATGAAGAACCAGATAAGAACAACTGTTCCCAAAGCCCTTTTTAAGGCAAATTAATGTGTAAGAGGAGAAAGGGGAAAAACATGAATAGGTGGATCAGAGAATCAACTTCAAAATTGCAAAAGATCTGTGATTCCACTGACCTTTGGCTCACATGCAACTTTGATTCTTAAATGTCATGGTGTCTCAAGATTTACAAACATAGAGTATAGCGAGGAGACCATTTCTGCTAGCAAAATGGATTTTTTCACTAGAGATCTTCTTGTAGCAGGATAAGAGATGTGTTAAAAATTTCCATTATTTTTCTATGTTGCCTCCTAGGCCGATCTCTTTTGAGTAATAACGAATCTAATGGGAGAGGCACTATAATGCTTTAGAGACTGATGCAGTCAATACAATAATATTTATAAATAAGCATTTGGAGGACTTCACTGTCTACATGGAATCCCCCTTCCATCTGAACTCTGCACCAAACATTTTCCATCACCTCAACAGACACCTAAGGGGAACATATATTACCTTCTTTTCTGTTTTGATCATAACCAGAGAGCCAATGATCTGAATTATCTTGGTGATTACATTTATCAGGAAATTTTTATGGTATTGATGTGCATTTTATTTACATTTTGCTCCATAAAGTCAAACTTTTTTTTTTTTTGTAAATAATAACTTATGGATCAGGGTTCTTAATCTGGGGTTCATTAAATTATATGGATGTGGATATGGAAATGGATAATGAATATGCATGCATACACACATGTATTATAAACTGCATTTCAACATAACTGATTTCCTAATCCTATGCATTTTATTTTAGCATTAAAAACACATGATTCTGAGAAGGGGATACATAGGCTCACCCAGACCACTAAAGGGGTCCATGGCATCAAGAACATTAAGAAGCCTGGTGTAGAGGGCTGGTATTTCTGTGCTGTTGGACAGATACCATTTTAAAGGTAAGACTGGAAACCCTGTGGATGAAATGACTCTGGTTCTGGCCTTAACTTCATTTGCTTGCCAAAGAGGCTCTTGAAGGAATGAGTGTTATGGGCCACAACTTGAAACAAGGTACTAAGTCAGTGGAATTGATAGACACAATAATTATCTAATTTAGCATGGGTCAGATGATTGATTTAATCCTACTAGGAGATGTTCTGGGCCAGAACTTGAAACAAGATACTAAATGGAGTTGAGGAGACAGTGGTTAAATCTAGTTTAGCATTGATTTAATCCTACAATAAATAATGGTTTCCTAGTGATATAATGATGGGTGTATACTCAGTGTGGAACATATAAGGAGGAGCTCTCAGGGCCAGAAGAGACAAGCGCACTAGAAGCTCTTGGAGCCTCGGCCAGTATTCAGTTGGGGAGATTCAGAAGCCCCAATCTAGTGTAGCAATGGCAATGGGAACTGAATTCAGAATCATTTGGGGCTATTGATTGATGAAATGACTACTTAAATAACATAATGTTATTCACTCTAAGAAATGATGAATATGGAGGATAAAAAATATGGAAAGACCTATGTGAACTGATATAAAGTAAAGCAAATAGAATTAGGAAAACAACATGCACAATGACTATGTCAATATAAATGAAAAGAACTTAAGAAACACTTTTATCCAACTTGGTCCCAAAGAAGAAAAGATAAAATACATCTCTCTCGCTTTTTGGCAAAACTGGGACAATTTGGATATGGAATACTGCATATGCATTAACCCTTGGTCAATGATTTAGTTAATTTTGGTCAAAGGGCTTTTCCCTCCTATTTCTTTTTTTAAACTTAATTCCAAGGTATGGCTCTGGGAAAGGCCAAGGGAAAGATTTCAAACTGGAAATGAAAATTTAAAAAAATAATCAAAGACATCAATAAGAACATTTAAGGGGAAAACATGCCTTGGACAATTTTATTCTCTTCTGTAGGCCTCTGTTTCCTCATATATAAAATGAAGAGGAAGAATTAGCTGAACACCCAAGTCCCTTCCAGCTTTCACGCTTTACAACAGCAACAACAATATACAACATTATATACAATCTACAACAATAATTGCAACAATAGTTGCAACGATGTCATAGAATGTGTAGGACTAGAGGCAACATAATTGGTTCCAATTCATATAACTGCAAATATCATCTGTACTAATATTTGACAATAATAATCTCACATTTCTCTGCTACTTCAAAATTTTTAATATGCTATTACCATAACAGCCCCGTGAAGCATGTAGTACAATTACTATTATTCCTTTTAGAGTGAAGGAAATTGAGGCTCAGGGCTTACAAATAGAATAATATAAGTCTGCCCAGCCATATGAAAGAAAGGGAAGGGGGAATAAAAAAGGTGTACCCTTGGTTACTCAAGTCTTCTTGTTCATATCACATAGAGATAAGTTGAAGGAACCAGAGATGTTAAGCCTGAAGAAGAGAAGACTTAATAGGGACATGATAACTGAGTTTTAAGTAAAGGGATTGTCAGGTGGGAAAGTCTGCTTGTTCTTCTAGGCCCTAGACAGCAGAGATAGGAGCATTAGGTAAAAGTCGCAAAAGGCAGATTGAATCAGATGAAGGAAAAAAGTTTACTAACAATTGAGCAATAGCTGAACAAACTATGGCACATGAATAGAATGGAATATTATGTTATAAGTAATGATATAATAATGGAGCAGCTAACTTGCTTAGTGGATAGAGCACTGAGTTTGGAACTATAAAGATTCATCTTCCTGAATTCAAATGCAGAAAAAAGACATTTACTAGCTATGTCATCCTGGGCAAGTCACTACACTCTGCTTGCCTCAGTTCCTTACCTATGAAAATGAACTAGAGAGGGAAATGGCAAACCGTTTTATTACCTTTGCCAAGAAAAACCAAACGGGGACACAAAGAATCCTCAAAATGACTGAACAACAATAAATAATGATAAACAAAGAATTCAGAGAAACATGGGAAGACTTTCTGTGAAATGATACAAAGTGAAAAAAAAGAGTGAAAGAATAATAGGCAACATGATTGCAACAGTATAAATAATGGCAAAAAAGCATTGGCCAAAAAAAAAAAAAAAAAAAACAAAACAACCCAGATCAATGTTGAATGCACACTCTTAAGAATCCATTTCAGGAAGTATACTTTGTAGGGATGCTTGTATGTTTCTTGGAAAGTGTCTATTGTTAAAATTAAATCTATCAATGTTAGTATTGTTGTTTTAATTTTAAGTAAAGATAGTTACTTTATGATTTCATACCACCATTCCTTACAAAAGTTTAACTAGTATAAAAAGTTGTACAAAGGAGTTCAAAAAAGCTGATCTGGTAACTTTATAGCTTGATCTCCCGGTCAGAGACATGGATGCCATTGTGGAATACCATCCCATTTAAAACACCATATAGAGAAAAACCCCATTAATAAAATATTACAAAGAAAAGAAAAATATCTGCCCCACTGGTCCTGAAATGTCTACAATTCAATTTTGATCCTTTTTTAAGATGAACACGGTAATTGGGAGGGATAACACATTAAAATAATTGTCATCCATTAACTCAGATTAGTTTGTTGTTCCCTAATGAGGCCCTGAAGAACCTGGACTCAGGTAGCTAAATACCGATGAGTTAAGAAGGTCAAGATAGGTCCTAAACAAAGCCAGGGGCTTGTTCGGGGTGGTCACTGTGGTAGGTTTCCTGGACAATCAGGGATTGAGGAAGGGGTTAGAGGAAAAGGTTACTAGAAGAGGATAAGGATTAGTTTATGCTTATTTTACAATTCTGCCCAGGGCCCCTCCTAAGTTACTGGATAACCTGGTTATACAACTTGAAATTCCTGACAATTACATTAATTTCCACTTGTTCACAGATTTCCCTTTCACATGTGCCTTGGCTTTGTCTTGTGCCTGCCCTGTCTCCCCTTGACATTCCAGAATAAGCTCCTTTGGGGATAGGGCCTTGTGTTTCCTATCACACTCCATTTTTTGGAAATACCCTGCAGATAGTTCAATTGAGTCACTAGTGCCTGAACAATTGGCACTTAGTGAAGGGATTTAAGCACCTGTGTTTTGTTTTGCAAAACCAATTTCATACCCATTTTTCTGGTCTCATTCCTCCAGCTTACCCAATTTGAGTACTAAATTTCATTAGTACACTTAAATGTCTTGAGATGGGATATTTAGTTCTATACTCAGAATCCAGAGCTACAAGTGATCTGAGAGATCATCTAGTCTAACGACTCCATTTTACAAAAAAGGAAACTGAGGCCTAGAGAGGTTAAGTAAAGCCAAGCAAATGGTAAAGTAATATTGTACTGAAAAAAAAAAAAACCTGAGGTCATTTATTAAAAGCTCCCTCTTCAGCCCTCCTCCTCCTTTGATGACACTCAGATGCTTTTTGCTTCTACTCCTCCTTCACTCCAACACCCCTAAAGAGGCAGCCCTTCTTGCCAAAGCAAACTCTTCTTCCTGCATGAATGATCCTATTTGAACTCCTCCAGTAGATTGTCTGCTTTATCATCTCCATTCTCACTTGTCTTCAATCTCTCCTTTTCTACTGGCTAATTCCCCAATGCCTATAAATATGCCCATGTATCTCCCATGTTCCAAACCTGAAACTTGTTCCTTTCATTCCAGTTATCATTCCATATCTCTTTTGTGGCTAAATTCCTTGAGAAGGCCATCCACAATACATGCCTCCACTTCCCCTCTTCTTCTTCACTCTGTACGATAAAGCTTTTGACATCACTCACCTAAAATTGCTTTCTCCAAAGTTCCCAGTGATGTCTTAATCACCAAATCCAATGGCCTTAACTGAATTCTTATCCTTCTTGACCTTCCTGACATCTCTGATGCCCTCAATCAATCACCCTCTTCTCCTTTATCTAAAGAGCCCTTATAAGCTCTTCCTCCAGGTTTTTAGGAGACTACTTTTTCTTGGTTTTCTTCCTACTGATTATTCTTTATGAGTCTCCATTGGATCATCATCCAGGTAACAACCACTAAGTTTGAGGATCCCCTCTCCCTCTCTACTATTTCACTTGGTGATCTTATCAGCTCCCATGGATTCAGTTGACACATCTATGCTGATGATTCTCAAATCTACTTATCCAGTCCTAATCTCTTTACTAATCTCCAATCCCAAATCTTCTATTAGACATCTCAAATTGGATGTTCAGCAGACATCTTAAACTCAATGCATCCAAACCAAAACTCATCTTCCCCCTCAAAACTCTCCCCACTCCTATTTTCCCAATATTCCTGATAACAGAATGGAAAGGATTAAGTGACCGGTTTAGAGCATGAGAGATACATGGACATGTCTGGGAATTATCCTAGAAAGGGAGAGATTGAAGACAAGCGAGGGTGGGGATGATAGAGCAGAATATCCCTATAGAGGATCCTCCCAGTTCTCCAGACTCACAACCTAGGGGGCGTCCTGGATTCCTCACTTTCATCTCCTCATATCCAGTTAGTTAACAAGAGCCATTGATTTCTCAAATATAGCCTATTTCTTAGGTGTGGCCCTTTCTCTCCTCTGACACCAATACCACCTCTGGGTGCAAATTCCCATCACTTTACTCCTAGACTATTGCGACAGCCTGCCGGTGGGTCTGCCCGACACAAATATCCCCCCACTCTGCCACTTTGCCATAAAAGTGATTTTCCTAAAACGAAAGTCTGATGGCATCACCCCTCTTACTTGATAAACTTCAAAAGCTGCCCATTATCTCCAGGATCAAACACAAAATTTCATAACTGCATTCTCCCAATCTTTCCAGTCTTTTTACAACTTACACTCTCCCAAACCCCACGGACTCTGATTCAGTGACCCTGGCCTCCCAGATGTGCTATGAAGAAGACACGCCATCTCTTGGGTCTAGGCACTTTCTGAGGTCTAGAATCTTCACTTACTGCTTTCCCTCTTCCATTTCTTTCAAGTCCCAACTGAAATCGAACCTTCTACAGGAAGCGTTTCCCAATCCCTCTTATTTTCGGTGCCTTCCCTCTTTTAGTTATGTCTATTTATCATATATAGAGCTTGTTTGTATATATTTGTTTGCATGTTGGCTCCCCCACTTAGATTATGATCTCTTTGAGGGTAGGGACTGTCTTTTACCTTTGAATATTTAGCACTTAGAATAGGGAATGGTACACAGAGTAGGTGATGAAAACATGCTTATGGACTAACTTAGTGACTAGGTCTTCTGACTACAAGTCCAGTATTCTTTCCATTACCCTAGCTGTCTTTCTTTATTGTTCTCTTACCTGGCCAGCAGCGGCTCTCTCCATTTTGGGAAGTGTTTCCATTACAGAATCACAGACTCTGTGATGCATCTAGTTCATCCTCTGTCCTGCAACTTTTGCCGACTGCTCCTCTGCAGGCAACAGAACAAGTCAAATTCCATTTCACAGACGGCTTATCAAATATCTACAGACTATCATATTCCTCCCTGCCACCCCCCAAGCTTTCTTGTCTGCAAGTTAAATATCCCCATTTCCTTTCTCTGATTGATTCATGTATGGCACAACCTAAAGGCCTTTTGGTGAAAACCAATCCTACCCTATGGGTTCTCCAGCTTAGCTATGTGATTCTTAAACATGTGGCACCTAGACAGGACTACAATCTTCTTGATGTGATCTGATCCGGACAACAAATGAAGTAGCATTACTTTATTAAGCATTTATTATGTTCCAGACACTGTGCTAAGATCTTGAGTGACAAAAAGATAGGCAAATAGACAAAAAGAGGCAAATAGGCAAAACACATTTCTCACCTTCCAGAAGCCTTTCCAAATCATCTGAAGAATCTCTTAAATAAGATGGATCTGCGATTGGGTTGTAGTGGAAAAAACATGGCATTTGGAGCCTAAAGTTCCAATCTGGGTTCTGCTAGTCACAACTTAAATGATAATGGGCAAGTTATTAAACTGCAGAGTCTCAGTTTCTCTGTACAAAAAATGGAAAAAAAAGTTAGACTAGATGATCCTTAAGGAACTTTATTAAAATCCTAAGATCTCAATAGTTAGTGGCAATGGTGTAGGTATTACCCTCCCTGATACAAATGATAACCTCCCCAAGTCTCTGAATGGCATGGTTTTTTTTTGAGTTTAGAAAACATTTTTTCCAGTTTTTTTAAATTAATTTTATAATTATAACTTTTTTTGACAGTACATATGCATAGGTAATTTTATTTTACAACATTATCCCTTGTACTTCCTTCTGTTCTGAATTTTTCCCCTCCTTCCCTCCACCCCCTCCCCTAGATGGCAGGCATTCCCATACATATTAAATATCTTATAGTATATCCTAGGTACAATATATATGTGCAGAACCGAATTTTGTTGTTGTTGTTGTTGTTGTTGCAAAGGAAGAATTGGATTCGGAAGGTAAAAATAATCTGGGAAGAAAAACCAAAAAAATGCTCACAATTTACACTCATTTCCCAGTGTTCCTTCTCTGGGTGTAGCTGATTCTGTCCATCATTGAACAATTGGAATTGGATTAGCTCTTCTCTATGTTGAAGATTTCCACTTCCATCAGAATACATCCTCGTACAGTATCATTGTTGAAGTGTATAATGATCTTCTGGTTCTGCTCATTTCACTTAGCATCAGTTGATGTAAGTCTCTCCAAGCCTCTCTGTATTCCTCCTGCTGGTCATTTCTTACAGAACAATAATATTCCATAACATTCATATACCATAATTTACCCAACCATTCTCCAATTGGTGGGCATCGAATGGCATGCTTTTTGAAAAAGGTGATAGCAATATTAGTATTGGAGAAAATAACTTTCTTTAAAATGGCTCAATCTAGAGTTCTATCCTCTTTCTTTGTCAGCCACTCATTATTTTTCCTGATAGAATCTCTCTGTATTTGGCTATTGTTTTACACCAAAAAGCACTGTTACCATCTGGAGACATTCACAAGTATTTTTGAAAATATTTTTTCTAATGGCATGGAAAGATTTACACAAACTGAAGCTGAGTGAAGTGAGCAGAACCAAGAGGACATTGTACATTGTAACAGCAACTTTATCAACCATGATGGAAGTGGCTCTTTTCAACAGTGAGGTGATTTGGGCCAATTCCAATAGACTTGGGATGGAAAGTACCATCTTCATCCAGAGAGAGGACTATGGGAATTGAGTGTGGATTGAAGCATAGGTTTTTTTTTTTTAACTTTTTGTTTGTTTGTTTCTTGTAGTTTGTTTTTTGTTCCTTTTGGTCTGATTTTTCCTGCACAAAATATTAAAATATGGATATGTGTTTAAAAGGATAGCACATACTTAACTTCTATCAGATTACTTGCTATCTTGGGGAAGGAAGGAAGTAAGGAAGGGAAGAAGAAAAAAAATGAACACAAAGTTTTACAAAAATGAATATTGAAACTATCTTTACATGTATTTGGAAAAATACAATACTATGGAGAAAAAAAAAAAGAATTGCAAAATCTCAGAACTGCAGAAAAGGAAGAACACCAAAGATCACTCAAAAATCATTCAGATGGGGACTGAAAATCCCCTTCATACATACCATTGATGAGTGGTCATCCAGGCTCTGCTTGAAGATCTCTAGTAGCCTGTTCAACTTCAAGATAACTGGAATAAATGAATACTCATTTATTAAGAAAAAAAAAGAAAATATTTTTCTATTTTTGCAAATAAGACATCTATTTCCAATTTGGAATTGGAAAAAGTGGCTTTTCCCACAATCGGCCACAAGATGGCATCATGAACTAAACTACTAAGGGGGCTTTATAAAAGGCCTTTGATGAAAAATTACAGTTGTACTGTTTGAAAAGATGATTGATTTCTCTCTGGGTCTATTTACTTAGTAAAGCACCGTTGCACGGAGCCTTCGGGGTGGCTGAACGTTAAGTCATTCCATATTCGTCCCTGAATTTGGATGGGAGAAAATAGTGTCCTTGTTTTTCTGAAGTTGCTCAGGCCTTGCAACTTGCTGGATGAAGAAAAAAGCAAGCTGAGCAGGCCTGTGACTGTCATTTTAACAGACAGGTATTTCAGAGTAGACAGGAAAATGCTCTGGGAATCTGGCTTTCTTAAAGCTACTGCCAATAGATGGAAGAGGTTTTTCCACTCCATTTTCTCATTCTAGCACTGATTTTTTTCCCCTATTTGAATTTGTAATTAAAAAAAAAGCTTTATAAAGATCTGTACATGCATCTTTCAAAGCATAAACCTACATTTTGGATGCACTTTCAAATGTTAAATGAACAGGACATTTCAGTAGCGTATAGGTCTATTTATTTTAATTTTTGGAACTAACTTGAATCTGCGGGTCTTAATGGAAAATGTGAAAGATTTTATGCAAAACAGGTATAAACAAATCGGCCTTTCATAAATTCACTGGGTGTTGCTTTGAAATCTTTAAACGATTCCCCAGAATTCCTCCAAGGGATAATAATTTTTAAAAAACTCAAAACCAAGCCACACAGAAACACCAAATGGGAATTGGAAAAAGCTTCTTTGTCCTTTGCCAGAAGGTATCTGATGATCTCTAAGGTCCCTCCCTGCTTCAACAGTCCTTGCTTCCATGAAGAGAAGAGCCTTCCAAAATGAAAATGATTACATTTGAAATATCCTACCAAGCCCAAATCAAACTGACATGTTTTTTTTAAAACTCTAAATATAAGAGACTAGGCAGCTAGGTGGAAAGACCAGAGTTCAAATCTAGCCTCAGATATTTCCTAGGTAAGTCACTTAACCCTGTTTGCCTCAGTTTCCTGATCTGCAAAATGAGCTGGAGAAGGAAATGACAAAGCACTTGAGAATTTTTTTTCCAAGAAAACCCCAAACAGCATCATGAAGAGTTAGACACAACTAAACAACCATAAAAAAATAAACCAGAAAGAGTCTGTAGTCCCAAAATGCAATGCAAGCAGGATCAATCTGTGACAGTAGCTGCTTCTGCAAGGGATCATGATCAAAGGAGTCATTTTTGTCAGTACTTCCAAATTTACTGTGAGACCCTATTACACACTGAAAATGGCTTGAGTACTTGGCATTGCCAAGCGTATCTCTTGCACAGGCTTTGGAAGTGCAGAGGATCTTAGAGAAGATCTAATCCAACCCTCTCCTTGGACAGAAGAATAAACTTTTTCCCAAACATGGGAAATGATTTGCTTAAGGTCACAGTACTAGTTAAGCAATAGTACCAGGATTTAAAATCCATATCATTTTCAGATGCCAAAACCACAGCTCTCAAATTAAAATGGGAATTATTACAATGTATAGAGTGAGTTACAGAGTATACAATGCCAGAATAAACAAGGTGATCACCAGGACCATTTGTTTTAGTTCTTGAAATAACTACTGGCTATACTTGGATCGCTTTAGAATTTGGCCCACTTCATTGTCACCTATAGATAAGAAATCTTAGAAATATTATTTTGCTCACTTTGAAAGTCATTTTATGTATAAGGAAAGAATGTTGAAATTGGAGCAAAATAGCTCTGGGTTCAAAACCTGCCTCTGATATTTGTTAGTTTTGACAGTGGTCAAGTCATTTAACTCCACTCTCTGAGCCAGTTTTCCCATCTCTAAAATGGGAATGGTCATGTTTACACAACCCATTACCCAGGGCTAATGGGAGAAAATGCTTTGTAAACCTTCAAACATTATTTAAATGTCAAACTGCTGTTACTTAAAATTATATTTTAAGCTAGTTTGTTCATTCATTCCACAAACATTACTGAATTACTTTGCCAAAGGCTCTGTGCTAGGTGTTGCCAGTAGACAGAGAAGTATGACACAATCCTTGACCTCAGAGATCTGTGGGTCTCCTAAAGGGAGCCAAGACACACCAAAAGTTAAATGATAATACAAGGCAATGCAACCCTCTTCACAGGTACAGCCAAATTCAGGGCACTGCTGGGATCGTATCAATTCCTAACCACAACCAATCCATCTCTATGCCAGACAATATTAAATGACATGTATTTGAAAACAAAAGGCAATAATTAGAACAGAAGAGAAATGAACTCAATCAGGTAATAAACTATCCCATCAACAGTTGCGATCATCCACAACACTAGGGCGACGTTCCCCAAATCCCCATGGCTTTTTTCCATATCACAAGAGAGCGAGATCACACTCATCCAAAGCTTAATGAGATTCCCTTGGTCTCAGCTGTTTCTTTGGGTTAAAAGAACGCTAAAGTAAAAAAAAATAATCAAAATTTAAAAAGAACACTAAAACAGCTCACATTCTCTCAGGTGGCACCAGATAGGAAGCCAAGGCTGCTTGCTTTCCCTATAGCCAGGTTATCTTTTCTTTTGCATTCACCCCTACCACTATCAGTTAATTTCTGCCAATAAATGAATCTTCTTTCAACCCCAAACATTGGGGGAAATAGAGAACACTACTATGCCTTCTAAAGCAGTATATAACAAACACTAGGTAAGGAATGCAGCTATTCTGAACTCAGTAGGTACAAGGAGTCCAAAGCAGAAAGACTTTCGTGTGACCTACAATGGTGAGGAAGGACTTCAACTAGACCCACTGAGAAGGAAGATGGCATTCTGAGCTGGGGAAATGTCTTTAGGAAAGGTGTTAAGACAGAAATATGAGGTCCTTGAGGGCAGGGACTGTGCCTTGCTTCTTTATGCATCCCCAGTGCTTAACGTGCTATGTGGCACACAGGAGAAACTTAATAAATGTTTACTGACTATTCAGTAGATGGGTCCCAGGTAGAGTACAGGGCATGGGGAACTGTCAAAAATCAAGCTAGAAAGGTCCCTGCCTAAGAAACTTGAACTTTTATCATATAAACAAGAGGAAAATGGTAGCTGCTATAAATTTATGACAAAAAGTAGCGATTTAAGATGATCATGGTGGCAAGGAAATAAACATTGAGGCTACTTCAACACAACTGGTATGAGGGATGTGGGCTAGACCATTTGTGGGACAGACTAGAGAGAGATTAAGGTATCTTCAACTTTTATGAAGGCTACTGAATATTTCTTCTATTATGACACTGAAATGAAAACATCAGAAGGAATTGGTCCAGCCAAACCTTAGGATCTGGGCTGAGACCAGAGGTCTCTGAAGACAGAGTGGTAGGAGAAAGGTATGGAGTTTTTCTTCTCAGCAATAGCTTTGGTGATTTTAGACCATCTTCTAGGTCGTGCCTAAGGAAATGCATCCATTGTGTCCCTTCATCTAGATTAAGGAGATCCCCTCCTTTTCATACTGAGGAGACATGGAAACATCTGTGGTAGAGAAAAACCCAAACCAAGTCCTCGAGGGTGATTTGGGACTAAGCCGCCATGACCTTTCTCAAATGGAGTGGGACTTCTTATATGAAGAGCTCGATATTACCAGTCACAGCCAGGACCACAACTAACCTACCCCTGGACTGGAACAGGCACACAGTTCGTTCAGGGAACAAGTTTGTTCAATAAATGTCTCTAACTGAAAATATACATACACTTCTAGGGAAAATGTTCATTGAAAGTAGGCTTTGCTGATGGGCTTGGATTTACCCAAAACCCCCATCTCTTCAACAAGGAAAACCACAGATGCTGGTGAATATTGTCTGGTAAACAATTCATTGGGGTTGTGCCTGCTATAATCACATGGAATAGAATCAATCTCCATGGGGCTATTCTTTGAGCAAAGCTCTGTCTGAGCCAGGAGCTACTCTCTAATTGAAAAGATAATTACGTCCTTTAAGTGCTTTGTACTCTAAGGAGTCTTAGTCTCAAGATACCATTTAGTTTACAGGGACAATAAGGGAGATCCCTTTTGAAGACTCACTTAGTGGCTGGACAGATTTCCCTTACCTGCAAAGATGCCAATGACTTGTGATGTGGGGAACCCAACTGGTGAGCCAAAGCCAGAGTGACAAGGGCTATGGAAGTCATGCTGTGGATGATATTAGAGAGAAAGATGATAGAAGATTAGAAAGTAGCTTAAGTCATCTCTGGTAGAGATCATCTCACCCGACCCCCTAATTTGATAATCCCTTTGGGCCCAGAGAGGGGAAGCGATTTACTGAAGGTCACACAGGAAATTAATAACAGAACCTGGATGAGAACATGGGGCTCCTGAGGTATCACTCTTATGTGGGCAGCAGCTGAAAACAAAGTCAGTGAGCCAGTCAAGCGGCCTACTAAGTGCTGGGCAGGGCTAATAAAATGAAGGGCTTTCACTGTCAAGCAGCGTGAGTGTGCATTTGAAGATCTTTTGAGGTATACAAAGTTAAAGTGGGAGTCAGTATGGACTTCAATCCCCTATGGCTTTTCTGATTGAGGCAACTGGTAATGCAGGCTAGGGCAGGTCTGGATCTGCCCTGAAACCTGATGAGGCCAACTATTAAATCAAAGCATCTTGGGATATCTCTTTTGCAAGTCACAGCTGACTAAAATGTATGCCCGTACTGGGACATAGCTACTCGGCTAAAGGTCCACTCTCTGCTCATGTGACACAGTGAGGATGATCATCTAGAGATGACAGAGCAGACTTAGAAAAACGTGCTGGCCACAAAGCTCTGCATCAGCTACCAAAGAAGCGAGAGACAGAGGTGAAGAGGACTCCGTCCGATGCCCCTCAAAGAGGATAGATCCAGATTAAATATCAGAAGAGTATTTGGTACAAACATAAAGAAGAAATTCTGCTTTTCCTCTAAAACACTTGGAAATTAGGACTGAGGATTCATCATTCCCTGAGAAAAACATTTACTCTAAAAGAACAACTGATGTTTATAGGATAAGACAAGATCTGGGCCCCATCCTATGCACGCCATCAAGATACTCCCCTCATCTTGTGAAATGTTTCCATCTGACAGTCTCACCAGCAAGATGACATACTTTACTGTCTACTAGGTTATTGGAGCTAATCCACAGGGTGGCCCTGCATCTAGGTTGGTTAAGAGGTCACCTATAGAGTATAATTGGAGATCCTCCCTCCCAATGGGGCCCCATCTAATTGTAGTGGCATTGGGCTCCCCTCCCATCAGGACCACCTGGAAATCACCACTATTCAAAGAATTGATGTCTTAGATAACAAAGGCAGTGGCTCTAGGTCACTGTTCAAAGCAGGGCAGGGTAGAGAAAATCTTCCACCCAGATGTGTTGGGCACTGCTAATGCAGGGATTAGTTTGTCGAATACCCCAGGAAGCAGAAAGAGCCTAAAGAGACAGGGCAATTTCCTCAGAACAATATAGCGGGTGAGAAGAGGAGCAGGGTATGGCAACCCTAAGTCGTGGAGGAGGGAGCACATGTCTTGGGACATAGATGAAGCATTAGATATAGCAGGACGGGCCACTGGAATACTCGCTTGAGGAGTATGGGGCTAACAAAATATAGAGAGGACAAAACTGGACTCCATCACCATCTCCCCTAAAGCTAGCTCCCTTTTCTTGGGGTCTGGAGCTAGAGGGGCCCTTAGCCTTCACTTAACAGAGAGATAAAGCTGAGGCCCGGGGCCAAGAGCCAAACTAAGCGCCTCTGACTACAAAATGCTACCAGCCAAGACTACAGAAGTAAGGCTAGAAGCTTGGCGGAGCTTGGTCACTCCAGGCTGACGGTACCGATTCGTGCCAATCTATTCACACCACATTCATATCAGCAGTAGGGCACCGAGAGGATATGGCAGCACGGCTAACATCACTACAAGTAGGAAAAGAAACTCAGAGTTGGACTTCTCTTCTAACTGTCCTCTCCTCAATAAATCATATTCTCAAATGAACATAGCTAGGAAGAGTTATGTGATAAACAGAACATCGTTACAGATAATTAACACCTTCTAGTAACTGAGACTTGCTTAGATCCAATTTAAGTGAAAACAGAGTGAAGAAAATCCTAGATGACCTCTAAGCTTCTCTCCAACTCTAGAATTCTACGATTCATCAGCATATATGGGAGAACCACCTGCACTAAGGAGAGAAGCTACCACTTGCCCCCACCCCCCTCCTCCCCGGCCCATTTTGAGCTCTGCAGCGTGTCCATTTAAGAAAAACCAGAATGACTGACTACCTTGTGTGCCTTCCACAGACCCCTCTTGGACATCTCTGGACACCATCACCTACCCATTGCTCCCAGGGTAAGTTAGAGGTTGATAAAGCATTTAAGGCCATTGGGATTATTAGTAAATTAATTTAATTAAAAGTGGGAAAGCCTACGGAACACTAAGCTATCTTATGAACAGGCAGATGATAGCAGACACTGTGTGGTAGAACTACAGTATTCATCTCTATCTAAATGGAGGTATTATAGTACCACTGGTTCCCTGGGATCCCACTGGGTGATTGCCCAGGCAAGCCTAGAGTTCTGGGAATGAGGAAAAGCAATGCCGTGGAAAGACTCCAAGAATCCAAGTTCTTGTTTCACATCTTGGCTTCCAAGGAGAGCTCAAGGGAAGACTGCTGCCGAACTAGCATTCAGTCCTCGTGGGTGGAGCTATAAGAGCTCCCTGGTGAAACATCCTGCAGAACCTCCTGGGAGCAGTTTTAATGAGCTCAAAGAGGTGTTTCTCCTCCCCCCCGCGCCCTCCCCCAGCAAGGTCGGGTGATCTACAATGTGTCAGACCGAGGAAAAAAGGGGGATCACTTGTCACAGTTGTAGAAATGTTAGTCATGCGACTGCAACCCCAACCCCAGATAAGAAAACATTATGAACAGTTTGCTGTGAACCAATAACCCATTTTGGAAATGGGCTGACTTGAGCAATGACATCATAGCAGCAGGGCTATTCCTATAATTCCTATAATTATGGAGCTAGAAAGACCAGGGAGTATTCAGGAAAGAATGAACAGGCCAGTCGGGACAGAACACAGGGTAGATGCAGATGGGTAACAAGTAGTGGGAGAGTAGGCTGATAAGGTCATAATAAATGCGACCAGCCATCTGGGGATCGAACTTGGTTTGAAAAAGGTTTCACTTGAATTGCCAACGAAAGCAAGTTCATAGTCCCTAAGGAGCAGGAATTGGATATCTAGTGGGACAAACGCCGTGTTGCTAAACAGCTGAGGTCAAAGGGCTCAGCAGTTTCATGCTGGAAACCCAGACCATCCCAACAGCTTCAGAAACCTGCTCTTTTCACAAGAAACTGCTTTCCATGGCATTGGCCACAAAGTAGATAACACAGAGCTTCAGCAATAAGCTCCTAGCATCAAGGTTGTCAGACTGATGCAGAAGAGATCAGACACAAAATCTGATGTCTGGCATTTCAAGCCCATCAACCCAGCCCCAACCTACCTTTTATATGTAGTACTCCCTTTCAGGCCCTCTAATTCTAACTGTTTCTTCATAGATCTCATCTGCCACCACTGTGCTTTTGGACTGGATCTCCTCCTTGCCTGAAATCTACTCCCTCCTTTTCTCCACTCTCTGCTACTAATCATCTCTCTCAAAATGGCCTCATATTTTTAATGCGTGTGTGTACAGCATACAACTACATATGAACACGTCTCCTCCAACAGAATGTAAGCTCCACAAGGGGAGAGATAACTGGGCTTTTGTCTTTATACCCCCAATACCTAGCACAGTGCCTGGCACCTAAGTGCTTAGTAAATGCTTGGTGACTCAAGGATTAGGGAGCTGTTGATCGATCGGAGAAATTGATACAAGGGTTGGGAATGCTAGTCTCCACCTCTTTCACAAGACCAACCCAACTGGTCCAGCCAATGTTGACTCCTTCTGCCTCTCAAATTCCAAGGCATTTAATGTCAGATAAAGCATACAAGCCATAAGCACAGACTGCCTCGGACTCACTCTAAGAGTCTCAGATCTTGGGATTGTCTTTTATGTCCCGTCTCTCTGGCAAAATCAAAGCTTCTTAAGAGCAGGGACTGCATCTCAGGAAGCATTTCACTCATCTTTATGAACTGTATCCTAAGTACTCTTCCACAGTAGCTAGTACAGGCTCCCATAAGACATGTTCAATAAGTGTTTGTGGATAGCTACTCTGGGAACATTAGGTGAGTAAAATAATGGGGAAGTCATTTTAGTGTCAGAGCTGGAAGATTTGAATCGCACCCTACCCAGGTAACATTGGGCAAATCATATCGCCTTTCTAACCTTGGTTTCCTCTTCTGTAAAGAGAGAGTTGGACTAAATGTCCTCTGCAATTCCTTTTACCTCTAAACCAAAGATATTCTGATGAAGCCTCCCACTTTGCACAAATGAGAAGAGTCAAGTCTAAGATTCAACAGCTACTTATCATTAACAATCTGCTGTGCTATTCACACACACACACACACATATCACATTTCTTCTGGGGATGAAAAATGTTCCATCTCACTCTCCTTACTTTTAAGTCAACAAGGTGATAGTGGTCTTTTTAAAATTTTGGTGGGCCATTTGTAACAAAATTGGTCTCAGAGCAGACTGCCCATAAGCTTGAGAAACTAAAAATCTCTTTACCTCAGTCCTACACAGAGAGATCTCACAGAGCCGCTTTTCAGTGAAAAATGCACCAACATATTGCACATATTGTGGGCGAGGGCAGGAAGTGTGGGGGGAGGCCTTCAGAACATTACCTGCGTGTGAACTATAGCATTCTCTGGGTTGCCTCAAACCCAAAGAATTCCTTTTGAAAATAAGCTGGGGGCAGAGGATCTGCCCTATCCTGAAAGGCCCAAGATATGTGTGTGCATGAGCACACCCAGCCGGAAAGAACTTCATGGTCCTCCAACCCTTTGATATTGGGATAACAGGATGATCTTTGGAAATGTGGTCCTAAGTCCGGAACACTGTTTAAATTATTTTAGTCTTGTATTTATATAACATGGACTTTTATGCTTTTATTATTAAAGTTATAAGCAGGTTTTTTGTGTGTATGTGTGTGAGAGAGGAAAGAGAGAGACAGAGAGGAGACAGAGAGGAGAGGGAGGGACAGAGAGGAGAGGGAGGAACAGAGAGGAGAGGGAGGGACAGAGAGGAGAGGGAGGCACAGAGAGGAGAGGGAGGCACAGAGAGGAGAGGGAGGGACAGAGAGAAGAGAGAGGGACAGAGAGGAGAGGGAAGGACAGAGAGAAAAGGGAGGGACAGAGAGGAGAGGGAGGCACAGAGAGGAGAGGGAGGCACAGAGAGGAGAGGGAGGCACAGAGAGGAGAGGGAGGCACAGAGAGGAGAGGGAGGGACAGAGAGAAGAGGAAGAGAGAGAGGAGAGGAAGAGAGAGAGGGGGGAAGAGAGAGAAAAAAGGAGAGGGGGAGAGAGAGAAGGGCAACAGGGGCAAGAGATGGGCACACAGAGACAGGCACAGAGAGATGGGCACAGAGAGACAGAGACAGACACAGAGAAACAGAGACAAACAGACACACACACAGATACACACAGAGGGGGAGAAGGAGGGAAAGAGGGAAGGAGGGAGACAGTCAGAGACAGACAGACAAGCAGACTCTGGTGAGGGTATTGTGAGGCCTAGAAATGCCCTTTTGGGGATTATCTTTCTAAGTATATAAAATAAAATAAAATAAATGAAACCAATTATATCAAAACAATTATCAAATCTAAATATGTAGCTCTATATATACAGGCATATATGTAAACCTGTCTGGGCATGTTTACAAACACACATGTGCATACACATGCTATAGTATCCATGTACATACACATCTACATGTATGTACAGTTATATGTACATCTATAGCTAAAAGAGGCTTAAATCATGGGCAAAGTTTGGCCCAACTCTACCCCCTTTATTCCCCTAACACATCTGAGTTGCCGCTTCAGGTTCTTATGCGCAGTCAGCTGGGGAATGCCTGGTATTACTCACAATTAAATAAAACATCTTAACTGAGTCGAACCTCCCCGCTGATAGTAAAGCTATATCTCATGCAAGATTTTTGGGTGATCTTTTCCCAAATGTGCACTTGAGAATGCATCTCATTTTGGACAGTAGAGTAAGTCAGATCCTACTTAGCTGCATGTTCTCTTGGGGTGGTCATAAGCTAACATGGGAGGCTGCGTGGTAGTGCAGGGAGTGCTACATTTGGAAGCAGAAGACCTGGGTTCAAATCCCAGCTCTGCCACTTACTAGCCTTTCCCGGGTCATTTCCCATCTCCGGGTCTTCACTGCCCCCTCCGTAAAATGATGTGGCTGGGCTAGACATGTTTTAAGGTTTCCACCAGCTCCAGAACCATGAACCTCTGGGCTACAGGATGACAGTGCTGTCCGAGACTCGATCCTAATGTAGTCTTACAAAGTCTGCCCGGCTGACTCCATTTCTAGCCAGCAGCTTCCTTAAAATGATAATTAATTTGTTAATCCACCCCTGCCCTGTCCCCCTAACTCTGTGCCCTAAATATCACACCTCACTTACCTTTGGCATTCCAACTTGTCCTTCTCATGGTGTGGCATGTTCTAGAGAAATGAGAGGAAGTGCCCAGAGAAATGAAAACCTGAAAGACAAAGGGTTAGTTGATTCTTTGTACAACTGCATATTTTAAAGATAAGTTAATATCTTTGGTTTAGAATGTTCTGACAACTAAAGAATAGGGTTACTAACAAAAGTCAATCTTTATGAAAGTATTTATTCTAAGAATTTTTCTATATCTCCATGTCTCCACCTGCATAGTCTGACCTTTCTCGGCTTGAATTTTGAGTGGACTTCTGTGGTCTTGGCCATTCACCGGCGATATGATTATTGTATACTATTCAGAGGGGTGATAGGAAGTGGAGGACTTCCAAGTGGTATTATACTTTACCAAAATATAACTTTAGCAAGGTAGTTAAACACCTCACTAAGAAGATATAGAGGAAATAAGAAGGGTCTCATCTCAGCAGGCTCCTTCAAGATATAACCTCCACATAAAGACGGGGATCATACTTACTAATGAGGCTAAAATAACTTGGGCACTGAAATTTGAGAAAAATACTCAGATTCCTCTATGAAAGGTGGCAAAAAGCAGTCTAGCTGAGTAGAAGGGTTTCAATTCACTTCCAAATACATCTTATCAATTCTAGTGTCATTTCCTTACCATAGACGGCAAATCATTTGGCGTATGTTTTAAGCAGAGATGAGGCTTTCTACATTGTACCACTTGATCTACTCTAACATTTGCCATTTCAAATTTTTTGGGAGGGGATGTTGTTATTGAATTTAGTGGATTTTGAATTTAGTGGAATTTCATACATGCCCAGAAGTCGGAAAATCAAACTAATTGTTTTTACTATAATCAAGTTATAACGTCCCCAGACAAGAAAAACAAATTTCAACTAAATTAGTCATCATTTCACACCTCCTTCTCCACATAGATGTCTTTTCTTCATACATCTATATTATGCTTGCTTTCCTTCTGTTTTTAAGCATTAGCTTTATGCAATAGCTTATAAAAACAGATGACAGATTTAAAGATACATTTAGAGGAACTTTCTAAACACTCAAGTTGCATCAAGGCTTTTAATGTTTCCAGGTGTCTTGGTTCAGTAAACTTCCTTCCTCCTGAACCACCTTTCTTGGGGTGTTTTCAACTACTTCCTGTATTCGGTATTGTAAGAAATGAAAACTCACAAACTAGAGCATTCAGTTTCTTTTATATCTTTAAATACAGATAACCTCAATCAAAAATCTAGCCCCTGAATTCAAGGAGCAACTTTCAAGAACACGACAAGCTTCTATTTTTTCCCCACTGTCTTTAGTTGTCTATCTAAAAGTTACATCAAAAAGTTCTTGGATGTCTGAACCCTACACTTTTTTGGAAGCAGTCAACCATCAGTATCATCCTTGCCTATCACCCTTGCCAGTTAAATGCCTCACATGACTGAATCCCAGGTTTCTAATTCCAAGTCCATCATGCTTTCTACTATGGCCAATCAATAAATTTGAGAAACCCGAAAAGATTTGTATGATCAGATGCAGAGTAATTTTACAAAACTAGGACTCAAATCTATATGATTACAATAACATAAAAGAAAACTTACAAACTTATAAAACATATATTTAAAAATTTTTTTTGAAAGTCTATTGAAGTTTAATTAACCAGTCATGATTTCAGAAGGCTGATATAAAGAAGCATTTTACAGGCTAGAAGTACAGACCGAGATGTGCATTTTCAAACATGGTCAACGTCTTGTTTGGCTCCATCGTACCTATGGGTCTCTAATTTGATTGTGTATGGGGGGTAGGGAAGGATGAATTTATGAGTAGCAATAGAGATAAAAAATGATGACAGAAGCACTCAAAATATTTTTAAATGCAATGAAGAAAAAAGTTCAAAAGGGAACACAAAGAACATTTTTTTGTTACTATCATGTCAAATTATTTACACTCTTAAAAAAGTATAGAATAAGAACTCTTGGCTTCATATATGATTTTTGGTTCCCATTTGTACAATGAAATGTTCATGTTTGTTGATGCTTAAGTTCATAATAAAAAAGAAAATTTTAGGAACTAAATGAAAGAAAAACAATTATCTTCTTTGAGCCTCACTGCCTTCATCTGTAAAATGGCTACAATAAAAGAGATTCGATTATATCTGAGGTACTTCCAGGTTATTCTGGCAATCAAGCTCCCCTATGCTGAGCTTTGTAAAGCACAGTCCATCATAAGTTAACCATTGTTATGAGTTGTAGTAGTTATTATTTTCTTAGATTAATATCTATTTGCAACACTTGCTCTGTGGTAGCCTCTGCTTACCCAGGCTTAGCGCTAATTCAGTGATGTTAATGATTGACCACATCCACACTCAAAATGAAGTAGTCATTTAGTGAAGGTGTAATTCCTTGAAAGGACACCATATATGGAATCTGAGTGCCAACTGAAGAAAGAGGCCCTCTGTTTCGTCTTTTGTACTTTCCTAAAAATGGTAAAGTTACGAGTCCAAGAGACAAATAGAAGAGCAATTCAATTTTCACATCCCTTGATTGTTCCTACCCAAAGCAAAGTGGAGGCCTGAGGAACTTCTAGAAAATGAAAATGAAAAATGGGTTTGACACAGCAGAAGGATTCATCACCTAGGAGCAACCTCTAGGTACTTAGCTGGCCCCTCATCATGTCAATCTGTCCACGTTCAGAAGTTTTTGTAGCACAGTGGAACTCTGCCAGGATTCCCACTCCACAGCTTAACCTTCATGCACTCCAGGCTCCGAGCCTCTGGGCCACAAAAAGACAACGGATTAAGACGAGTAAGGATTCACTGTCTCTATCCTCAATGGCGGGCTTTCCAAACTATCTAAATCATTGAGATCATTAACCTGAAATACCATTTGGCCAAAATGTGACATAGCCACATGCCCCAGATATTTGTGCTATCCCAGGAGTTATCACTCCTTTACTTTTTTTAAAAATTTTATTTATTTATAATTTTTTTGACAGTATATATGCATGAGTAAATTTTTTTTAAACATTATCCCTTGTATTCATTTTTCCAAATTATCCCCTCCCTCCCTCTACTCCTTCCCCTTGATGACAGGCAATCCCATACATTTTACATGTGTTACAGTATAACTTAGATACAACATATGTGTATCACTCCTTTACTAAATGATCACTGGGCATTTCTTACTTTCCCGTTCTTGTTCTCCCCCCATTCCCAAAGCAAATGTCAAATCCCTTTCACTGAAATGAACAGCTGCAGGATAAGAATATGATGCTATAGATGGGGTGTGACTGTAATATAATGAGTCTGGCCTTTTGACAAACTCCCAAGAATGGAGACATCCAAACGAGTGCCGTTTCATTTGGAGGCCATATACGTATGCCAACAATGCTACTGCCATTGTTCAGAACACATCTGAAAACCTTCTTTGGAAAATTTATTTTCTTCTCAGAATTTCCCCCAAACCTTCCTCCTTCTCTACAGAAACAACCATCTACCCACACTATCAATTTGAAAGTGTCATACTTTCACATATGAAATGTTTTCCGTCTATCTTGGCCCAATCCAATAAGCATTTATCAAGCACTGACTACATACGAAACATTTTGCTAGATTCTAGGAACAGAAAGACAAAGAGAAACTGAAGTCCACACGGGTCCTTGAGAATCCATGTGGATTTATGAAGTGAGCATTTCCAATACAGAAATGCATTGATTGCATTAGGATTTTTAAATATTCTCTATTTCTCAAATAGTTTACCCTCAGAATCTTTCCATCAGCTTTAGTTTTCTGTACAGCAAACACTGGTGGCAAGGTACTTGAAAACTTCAACTTGTAGAAAATGGTAAACAAAGCTGTATAAAATGGTATTCAGCACACAGACTGCTTTCTTTAGATATCAGCCATATCTTTAGATATGGCTCCTGATAATGATCCAGGTAGGTGTAGGTATGTCCAAAGAGACAGTCTTTGCACAGCTAGGCCAAGAAAATACCACTACTTTGATGTGTGCTTAGGTTATTACAGTTGTTTATGTAACACTCAGCCCAGCTTGCAACTCTGTCTCTTGGCAGTTCCTTACACACCCCAGAGATTCCAAGCATTATGTCTCTGTGGGTTCTGCCCTCCTCTGCTTGCGACCATCCTACTCTTGGGCCTTGGTGGAACGCTCCCAACTCCATAGGTTAAGAGCTGAGCCAAAGAAGGTCTCAGAAATGATCACTCTCTCTGGGCTTCTGGCTTCTTCTGTATGTCCTCAAAAAATGCTGAATTACCATCAGAGCCAACCTTTACTTAGCTCATGGGACTCTCACTACTGTCCCCCCTGCCCACCTACCCATCCCATCCACCCATCCAAAATGGATGTAAAGTAGAGTAGAAATGCTCAGAGATCTTTCTGGATAGGAAGCCTTGAAAGAATTAAGCCCTGAAGAATGTTATTCTGAATAAATTTTCTACCTACTTAAGGTCATGAGGTGTTTGTAAACTGGGGCAGAATTCAACAAGAACTGCACTTCATGATTTAAGCTGTTATTGAAATTAGATTCATATAACAGTAATAAATGTTGAGCAATTAAAATCCCTCCGTGTGTCTATAATCAACTTGATCCAGTATTGACCCCAAGAACTTAGTGACACGAATATTGGGTTTACATCCACCACCTGACGCAGCTGCATCACAGACTATAGTAGTTTAACAACACTTTCTTATTCTGAAACTTTTGTTACATTTCTCAAACTATTTTGTGCTCTGAGTGTTAATGAGAAAAGTACAGATCAGCTTTGCTAACTCATATCATAAACATTAGCTCCCACAAACTTAGTACCTTTCCATGAGTTATTAAATTAAATATATATATATATATATATATATATATATATATATATATTTATATATATTTATATATATATATTCCCATTCACTAGAAGGTATTGTTACAGTTGTTAAGTCATTTCAGTCATGTTTGACTTTTCATGAATCCATTTAGGGTATTCTTGGTGAAGAAAATGGAGTGATTTACTATTTCCTTCTCTAGTTTGTCTTGCAGATGAGAAACTGAGGCCAATAGGGTTAAGTGAATTGCCTAGGGTCTCACAGCTATTTAAGTATAAGGGCAAATTTGAACTCATATCTTCCTGACTCCAGGGTCAGTTCTCTATCCATTACAGAGCCACCTAGTGGCTCTAACATCCTGGGCACTAAGGATGAAATTATAACTAGTCCCTGCTCTCACAACTAACTACAAGGCAGAATATAGAAAGTGCAAAAAAGATAGATGCAAAGTGCTCTGGGGAGTAACTAGCAGAGATCCCATAAACCTAGTGGGAAGAGTCAGGGAAGGCTTCCCAGAAGAGGTGATACCCGAGTTGGGCCTTGAAGGAAGGCAATGATGCTAGAATGAGGGAATGATCCCGAAAGATGGTAGACAGCATGAGGAGAAGCACAGAGACATGGAGAGAAGGGAACAAAAATGCACAAGGTCAGAAGGCGGCATTTGGGAGTCACCTAAGAGAAGGCAAAAGGGCCAGCATCTGGATGTGCCTTACAAACGAATGTCTGTAATTATTTTAACACTAGTTTAAAAATATAAAATACAAAATATGAGTCTAAAACAAATACAAGAGAAGAACTCTGTGCCTTTATGCTCTTATCAACATTTCATGGAAAATTACTAGTCCTTGACAAGATTCCTAAACACTAAGATTTTTACTGTTGGTTCTACTACAAACAATAGCCTAGCAAAAGAAAGTCTTTTGTTTACAACAAACAGGAAGGGGTTAGAAGAAAAGGGAAAAGGAGAAACTGTACAAGGAAAATGTAGCAGAGTAGACAAAGTTCTGGAGACTTAGAAGTGAATTCAAAACCAGCTTCAGATAGTTACCCTTGAGACCAACCCAATGCAAAACAACCTTTACTGAGATCTTCCTTGAGTCCCGTAAGCTTGGCAGAAGAGGGATTCTTATCCCCACTGACTGATAAGAAAGCTGAGCCCTAGAGAGATGATTAAACAGCTTAGCCAAGGTTATCCAGCCAGAATTCCAAGACCCTGACACCAAGTCACACTCAATCCTCCCTCTATCGTGAGGAGGACGCAATTAAGCCACTGGGGATGGAGCGCATTTCATAACAACTAGTATGAATACAGAGCCTACTATGTGCCAAGCACTGTGATGAGTGATTTACAGAGATTATCTCATTTGATACCGACTTTACAAGGCCACAGGCCAATCCTGAATTCAGCTATAGTCATACTGGCCAGCTTTCGATGTGTGGAGAAAAAAAAAAGAAAAAGAAAAACACAATCCCAACTGCTAATAAATGAATGATAAAATAAATTGTAAATAATCTATTTTGATTTAACAGCTGTATTTCCTTGGACCAGCAGAATTCAGTCCATCTCCTCAAACTTCTCTATTTACGTTTCCTTCTGAATATTATTGTTTACCATTCTATTTACTGTTTCCATAACACTATCTGTTTCAGTTAGTCTATTTACATATTTCACTCTATTTACATTCCAAAGCAGGCATCTGGTCTTGAGCCCAAAAGCTGGCTTGAAAGACCATTGTGTTAGCTTCCCTGCCAATTGCATAAATAAATTAGAAATATGAAAAAATTCCAAAATAGATGAAAAACATCTTTCTTGGGGGTAAAAACAGGAATATAGATCTCTTTAGGAAAACTCTTTGGAAAACTTTAATTTTAATGAGATAGCTTATGGACAACCACAATAAAAATTCATTACATATTTTTAATATTAAATAGGAAAACCTACTTATGAAATTCACAGACTAGCAATAAAATAATACAGGACAGACTGATCATCCTATATCCATAAGGACAACAGGTTTCTTGATCCTATGGCCCTCCATTTTCTTCAGATGGGGTCACTTAGCCCCACCTAAAGGTCCCACCTCACATGAGACTGGCAGAAGAGATTTAGAGACCCCCTGTTTTCCACAATTCAACGGCTCAGCATCTCATCAGTCTAACTGCAAATCCCCCCCCCCCGGCCTTCTAAGTGGGTTGCAGTAACTACATTATCATCTTTCTCTCTGGACAAATAATCTGGACCTTGTAATTTCCCAAAATTTCATCCTTCCACTTATCCCTTTTTCCTAAGTCCCTGGTCCAGTTTCCCATCTGGTTCCCTGGCACCTCTAGGCTTGGGAGATGGCCTTGCTTCTGTCTCTTGTCTTTCTCTGCCTCTGAACCCCAGTCCCCATTGCTGGGTACATCCTACCTGCTGCCAGGCTCCCTTGACTCTAACCACCTGCTGGTCTAGAGCCCCACCTTGCCTTCTGCCAGATTCCCCTGTTCTTGTTGCTCTGCCTGCCCCCTGAGACATGTCAGTTATCTACAAGTTGTCTCAAGTTCCCGATATGGAATGGCTGCCTGCTTTCCTGGACTTCCTCATACTGCTAACTGCTAGGACCTGCTGCCTCGACTGCATCCGCCTCCCTGATGGGGCTGCCTAATCCCTAGGTCCCAGCCATCCTCTCAGTGATAAAAGCCTGGCACAAGAGAAAGTCTGTAAAATCAGGAGCCTGGATTAGACAGCCTCCGAGATCCCTTCCTTAGCTGCTCTAGATCCAGGATCCTTTAGTCTTCCCTACAATTTCTTTGCTCCTTTCCTGTTCCCTCCCTCCCACTCTGCTCAGGCTAACAGACTTTCCTATTTCTGCCTCTGCTCATTTTTTTCCATGTTATACTATGAACGCAGAGCAAAGCCTTTTTTTTAACCCCATCTAGCAATTATTCCTCTATTCATTCCCCTCTTTTATTCTCCAAGTAGCATAGATTACTACATACCCTCAAAGGCAACAAACTTGGTAGGTGCCATTACAGAGAGAGACATATGTGCTGCTGGCAAACAGCACAGCTGAGAGCAGTGGATAGAGGTTTCCGATCTAGGCTGGGAGAAAGGAAGAATTCTCTCCCTGAGACCTTACCCTAAGTAGAATGGGGGGGGGAGGAGGAAAGTGAATACAGTGTTGGACCTGGAATGAGGAAGACACACGTTGAAATCTTGCCTCTGACATTTCCCATCTATGGTAAATGCCTACCCTCCTAGGAGAGTCACTTAACATCTCTCAGTCTTTTTTCTTACATCTAAAATGGAGGGAGAGAAGGAGAGAGAGGGGGGATGGATGGAGAGAGAGGGGAGGAGGGAGGGAGGAAGGGAAGGAAGGAGGGAGAGAGAAGGAGAGAGAGGAAGGGAGGGAGAGAAAAGGAGAGAGGGAGAAATGGAGGGAGGGAGGGAGAGATAGAGGAAGAAAGAGAGAGAGAGAGAGAGAGAGAGAGAGAGAGAGAGAGAGAGAGAGAGAGAGAGAGAGAGAGAGAGAGAGAGAGAGAGAGAGAGAGAGAGAGAGAGGCTTTTATTGGCCATTTACTCCCATTTAACTGGTAGATTCCCCAACATACCCAACAAGTAGCTGTGCAGCTTTTAACACAACCTTCAAAGAGGGGGGGTCTCACTACTTTTTAGGTAACTCAAATCTTTAGTTTTTCTATCAAATCTCAATTTGCCTCAAATAATAGCATCTTCAACAGAGTTGTTGTGAGATTATTTGCAGAGTGCTTCACAAACTTGAAAGGACTACAGAAGTTTTAACTCTTGTGATTCCCATCAATTGGGGTTTTTCCACAGAGCCTGGGAAGTTGTAGAGGCATAGTATAAATAGAGACTATTCCTACTCAGATAAGGTAATGCCCCGATTTTGCCTAGGTCCTTGCTACTCTGGGATTTTATGATTCTTGTGCACATGGCTGTCAATCAACTATCCTTCCCTTCATTGATTTCCCTAACAAGCTGGTAACCTATTGTGAAAGGTATTGTAAGAAATCCCAAATGGCACAAAATCCTGACTTTAGAGGTGCTTCCTGAAAAAGGATGCAGTGATGTACCAATCAAGCACACAAATGTTATCTGTTCTAACTTTAGTGTCAGTTTTTGGAATGTTTCTTAATTTAATTTTCTATTTATTGATATTATATGGAAAGGAAACTACTGTATAGGGAGGCAAATTTTCAAGTACCAAAATTGTATTTTGATAAATTTAATGTTTACCTTTTTTCAGTAGAATTTAATACAGACTGAGCTTCATTGCAAATGTAAGTAAAAATAAATCTATAATTAGCAACTTGTTTTCATCAAGTACTAAACATTAAGAAAAATCTATGAGATTAAATTTTTGAGATTAATTTTTAAAAATAAAATTCTATGTGAGAAAACTGGGACATAAATACATTGTTGGTGGATTTGTCAATTGATGCAACCATTCTGGAGAGCAATTTGAAACTATGCCCAAGGGGCTAACAAACTGTGCATACCCTTGGATCCAGCAGTGTCTCGACTGGTCCCAACAAGATCTTAAGGAGGGAAAAGGACCCATGTGTGCAAAAATGTTTGTAGTAGCCCTTTTTGTAGTGGCCAGAAACTGGAAACTGAGGGGATGCCCATCAGTTGGGGAATGGCTAAATCAGTTATGGAATATGAAGGTTATGGAATATTTTTGTTCTATAAGAAACAATCAGCAAGATGATTTTAGAGAAGCCTGGAGAGACTTACATGAACTGATGCTGAGTGAAGTGAATAGAACCAAAAGAACACTTTACACAGCAACAAGATTATGTGATGATCAACTGTGATGGATGTGGCTCTTTTCAACAATAGTGATTCAGGCCAATTCCAATAGATTTGTGATGGAGAGAGCCATCTGCATCCAGAGAGAGGATTAAGGGGACCGAATGTGGATCACAACATAGTATTTTTACCTTTTTTGTTGTTGTTTATTTGATTTTTTCTCTCATTTTTTCCCTTTTTGATCTGATTTTTCTTGTGCAGCATAACTGTGGAAATACATTTAGAAGGACTGTACACGTTTAACCTATATTGGATTATCTGCTGTCTGGGGGAAGGGGGAAATATGGAACACAAGGTTTTATAAGAATGAATGTTGAAACTTTTCTTTGAAAAAAAAAACCTTTTATAAAAATAAAATAAAATCCTCACAATTGTGACTTGGGATACATGTTATCAGCTATGGCTTAGTACTTCATGCTGATGAGTTTCTTCATGCAGAAGAAGAGACACATCTTATGAGAGATGCAAGGTTCTACTAAGTCTCAGACAGAAAGACAGAAAAACTTGTAGTACTGCTTTTCTCTTTTGTTGCCACAAATCTCTAACTGAAAGCCCCTCCAAATGTGTTATTTTTGTAAGTGCACTGTGGTATTTCTATTCTTAGCAAAACAGGTTTGAAGGAAATTCATTAAAAAGCCCACCTGGGAGCTGCAAGAAAAAAGGAAGACAAACAAAATCCACCACCAAGTCTTGATTATCCAGGTAATCACCAATTTAGAACAAGAGAATCATAAGGGACCTTAGGGATTATTGAGTTCAACACTTCTGGACACCATACCATTATGGACGGAGATCCCACAATTTGTGACATAAATGCATTCCTCAAAATTTGTCCATAATAGTGAATTCTTGGCCTTTTATCATAGCCTAAGATCAGTGTCCATTAATCATTAAAGCACCAGCTAATGTTAATCATTGGATCATGGCTAGTGTCAATATCCAATTCAATGATTCCTCACACTTTATGAGTTATGACACCCTATCAAAAACCAAATCCACAAAGATTTATTCAGTCCCAACAGCATGCATACTCAGCCCTATGTGAAGAACCATGGTGGATATAAAGAAATAACCCAGGATTTTCAGTTCATAACCTTGGAATCATATTCTGTTCCATGTTGTCCTTCACCCCATACATCTAAAAAGGCACCAAGTCCTGCTGATCTCAACTCCCCAATATTTGTTCTAGCTCCTCCCTCTATATTCCTACTGATATCACACTTATTTAAACCCTCATCTTTCCTTGCCTAGACTGTAAAAACATGGTAACTAGTCTTCCTAAGTTGATAACAAATCTCACCTCCAATATTTCCTTCACATCGCTACCCAGTCAAACAAGTAATCGATCAACACGCATTCATTTAGCACCCGCTAATCAGGCACTGGGTTACAAAGACAAAATGTCAAACAATCCTTACTCTCAAAAAATTTACATCGTACAAGACATGTAATATATAAACAGAAAATATATGCAATAAACGTAAGCTAAAAATACGATCCTTGGGAAGGAAAGACACTAGCAGTTAAGAGGAAGAGGAGTAGAACAGAAAAGATTTCAAGAAGGTAGCATTTGAGCTGTGCCTTAAAGTAAGTGAAGGATTCTGTGACGTGAGAGGATGCGAGGAAAGAGTTCATTCCAGGTATGTGGGATGGCCTGTGCAAAGGTGTGGACATAGGAGCTGAGCATGAGGAGCAGAGAGGTCAGGATGGGCAGGACCATTCTGTGCAGGATGGGGACTGGTGTCAATGTTTTCCTATTTCTCAGAATTTATAGAAGAAGAGCTTTAAAGCTCCATTGGGGTCAAGTTATAAAGGTCTAGAAGAGCCAAATGGAGGAGTTTATATTTATATTTAATCCTTGGTCCAATGGGGAGGAATTAGAATTTAATGATTAGAGGAATGATATAGTTAGATTTGTACTTCAGGAAAATCAATTTGACCGCCATGTGGAGGAGGGATTGGAGAGGAAAAAGACTTGAGGCAGAGAGGAGACCAATCAGAGGGCCAATTCAATAGTATATATTATATGACAGAGATAATAATTCAGACAGACAATGACTGTGTAAGGAGAGAGAAGGGCCAGATGCAAGAGACGTCAGAAGAGATGAGAAGAGCTGGCTTGTGACTGGCTTTGTGGAGTGAAAAAGAATGAGAAGTTTAGAACAACAAGGAAGGTACAAACCTAGGAGATCAAAAGAAAAATGGTGCCCTTTTCAGATCAGCAAGTTGGCAGGAGTGGATGTGGGGTTCTCCCAAGACAATGAGTTCTGTTTTAGATATGTAAAGTTTAAGAAATTTAAGGAAGAGCCAACCAGAAAAACCAAACGGGAAGCTGAAGGATGATACAGACTAGAGCATTCCAGCCAAGTGTTCCATTCCATTCAGCAGTAAGACCAAATATTCTAAGAATGGGAAAGGTGATGAGAATAATTCATAAAGAGAAAGGGATTAGCTCTAGGATCAAAACCCCTAAGCGAAGAAAACGAAGGTAGAGCATTGGTCAGAGTCTGAGAAAGTATTGGGTACTAAAGGGATTGGAAGTCCTGATGTATAGAGAAGACATATAGGGAGAGGTGGAAGGATAGCAGGATATGGTCAACCAGAAGGATGTCAGGGTTCATTATGAAAGTGGAACACTTGTGGGTAATGGTGATATCTTCACTAAGCCCTTTCCTATAACTGGTTGAGATGGAATGGAGGAGAAAGCCATGGAATTTGAAGAGATTAAAACTGGAGGAGGATCCAGAGCGTTTGAGTACATCAGAGTCCCTTAATATAAAGACAAGCCCTGGATAGAGAAGAGAACAGCGAACTGGGTAGCAAACTTCTTCAGAAAGTAGACAAAATGACCTGAAGGCCAACAGACCTGACCACCAGGATCTGTACTGGGTGGAAAATTTTAATAGCATGAACTTCAAAGGAAGCGAGGTAGCTCAGTGATGACAGTAAGGAGAAAGTCAAATGAATAAGACAGCGCAGTCTGGGGGTTCTCCAACAAGGTCTTTTCAGTTTAGCCCCGTAGATGGGGTAGTGGGCAAGCCTGAGGCAATGGGGTGACTGGCTGAACGGGGCCTGGCTTTTGTGTCGGCACCCCTCTGGGCAGGGGGAAGAGTGGTAGTGCCTTGGGCAGAGACCACAATATTTGTGACATGCCACTCTGACTATGGCATTCCAATACTTAGAGAAAAAATGATGGCTCTCCATTACCTAAGAAAAAAGTAAAAGTTCTTAACATTCAACATGTTGTAGGACTTCATTATCGACATCTAATCTAGCCCAACTGAACTACTTTTATTCTTGTCCTGCCCTCTGACACTCTCCCTACAGCTATAATGGACCCACTACCCTAATCAAAAGCCAACTTGGATTCCATATCCTCCTTGAAGACTTCCCTGATCATTCCATAGTGAAAATGATCTCCCCTCCACCTTGATTTTTATAGCACATTGGCCAGAACTTTCTTTAGCACTGATCTCACTCTCCCTGGTATAAGTTATTTATGTACATATAAGGCATGTTATGTGTACACACAGTTATTTGTGTATCAAGAATCAGAGGGAGATTACGATCAAGAGTATTTGCCCAAATATTAGTGGAGACAGAAACAAAAGAAATTAGCCATCAGTATGTCCTCTGGACTACCTATAATGAAAAAGGAGTAAGATGAGGATTCTGAGAAATGGATCACAAACCTGACACAGAAGCATTACGTAGTAATAATGGTAATTATTTGGGCATTGGTGGAAGGTCTCTTTCTGCCAAATGCAATGTAACTGATAATTTTGTGTCTTGGTTTAAAAAGAACTTCATATTTAAATAGGAGAATCAACATGGGGAAATTCCATTGAAGAATCACTTGTTACCAATAGAGGACTGGGTAGGGTGGGAATGATGGGAACCTTAGGACAATGTAATCACTCCTTATTAATTTGTAAATGGAGAAGAAAACAAAGCCTGGAACTAGCTATTTTGCATTCTAGATGACAGGAAAAGAGATTTCAAATGATTAGTGGAAATAAGAAGAAAGATTAGCAAGCTCTTGAGAATGAAATTCTAAGGACATAACGAAAAAAATTCTAGTGAGGAAGGGCAAATGTCTAGAAAGAACAATGCAGAAGCACATGGAACTCACCAACAAACTTGGCTTTTAAAAAGTCATGTAGGGGGGGCAGCTAGGTGGCACATTGGATAGAGCACTAGCCTTGAATTCAGGAGGACCCGAGTTCAAATCTGGTCTCAGACACTTAACACTTCCTAGCTGTGTGACTCTGGGCAAGTCACTTAACCCCAGCCTCAGGGAAAAAAAAAAGTCATGTAGGGAAGACAAAAGCAAAGACAAGTAACACAGCACGAACACAATGACACGGGCCAATCCAATGAAAATAATACCAGAAGTGGTTTTCTGCTTGGCCCTGGTCTGCCCAGCAATTTTATCAATAATTTAGATAAAGCTATAGATGGCACGCTTCTCAAATTTGCAGATGATACAAAGTTGAGAGGGAGAGCTAACACAACAGATAAAAGGAGCCAATATCATCCTGATCCAATATTGCCCGATCAAAAATATAATGGGGACAAAGTATAAATTCTTATATTCAGGTTAGAAAAATAAACTTAAATATGAGATTGGTTTCACAGTGATTCCCTGAAAGAGATCTGGGAGTTGTAGTGGGCCACAAGCTCAATGAGTTGCCAGTATGATACGACAGCCAGGAAGGTTAATGCAATCTTGGGCTGCATTAGAAGAGGCTCAACTCCTAAGAACAAGATGATGATAGATGGTCCCTCTGTACTTTGTCTGAGTCAGATTACATCTATAATAAGATGGTTATTTTGGGGTTCCACAATATAGGGGGGCACTAAAAAGGTGGAACATACTCAGAAGAAGGCAACAAGAATAATGAATATGAAAATACCAACAATAAAAATAATAATAGGTAACATTTATATTGTACTTATTATGTTTCAGGCATTGTGCGAAGTACTTTACAATCATTATCTCATTTGCTCCTGCAAACAACCCTGGATGGTACTATTCTTAACCCCATTTTACAGAAATTGTAAACTGAGACAAACAGATGTTAAGGAGTTGCCCAGGGTCATACAAGTAGTAAGAGTCTAAGGTCACTTTTGAACTCTAGTCTTTCAGATTCCAGGCCTGCTGCTCTACCCATTGTACCAGTTTCCAATGACTGAAGAGTACTTTAAAGGAAGGGAGGAAAGATATGAGAAGACCAAGAAGGTAGGTGGGGGGTATAGATAGATTATGAAGGGCTTTGAACGTCAAAGAGAGGATATTTATATCTGATCCTAGAGGTGATAGAGTGCCATATCAAAGAGAGAGGTACCATGGTCAGACTGGTACTTTTGACATCTGAGTAGAGTATGCCCCGGGCTGAAGAGAAACTTGTGGCAAGCAGACCAATCAGGAGGCCATAGAGCGGGCATGAGGAGATGAGAGCCTGCCCCAGGATGGTGGCAATATCAAAGAAGAAGAGGAGTAATACATGAAAGATGTTACAAAGGCAGAACTGACAGGCCTTGGTAACACTTTGGATGTGGGGGGTGAGAGGGATTGAGGAATCCAGGACAATTCCTAGGTTGGGAGCCTGATAGGGACTGGGAGGGACTTTGATATTAACAGGGAAATGGGAAAGGGTTTTGGTGGGAAAGATAATAAATTCAATTTTGGACATGGTGAATTTTAGAAGTATACTGGACAGCCATTTTGAGCTGCCTACTGGACAGTTACAGATGCAAACAAAATTTGGAGCCAGCAGATTGGTCGGGGCTGGACAAATAGATTCAGAATCATTGCCACAGAGGTGATAATTAAATCTAAGGGGAGCCGATTTCCAGGTGAAATGTTACAGAGGATGAGAGGAGAGAATAAGGCTGGTGACTTTGCACAGCCCTGCCTCACTTAAATCCAATTCACTTCTAAGTCATGATGTCACCCTCTTGAAGTCAATGGTCCCCTTGGAGAACAAAGGACGAATGACAACTTATATACAGGGAGAAGACGAGAGGATCCATGATAGAGCCCTGTGGGACACATATGGTTAGTGAATAGGAGAAAAAAAAGAAACTAAAAGTGACCACCAGTGAGGTGTCTGTCTAGAGAGTTACCCATGAGGGCTAGATAACAACAATCTGAAGTGAAACATATAAGGGCAGGTGGAGTTAGCAGAATCATGGGTCAGGGATAAAGTGGGGATTCCAGATAGCACAATGGAATGGAAACCAGAGAAGGATTGTTGCTGTTTGGTCACTTCTGACCCTTTGTGATTCCATTTGGGGTTTTCTTGGCAAAGATACTAGAGTGATTTGCCATTTCCATCTCCACTTCATTGGACAGATGAGGAAACTGAGGCAGATAGTTAAATAAACTGTCCAGGGTCACACAGCTCTCAAGTGTCTCGGGCAGGATCTGAACTCAGGAAGAGGAATCTTCCTGATTCAAGGCCTAGCACTCTGTCTACTGCAGTGTCATCTAAATGAAGGAGAAAGACCAAGGAAAGAAATGCAAGGCACAGTAATTAAGGGAGAGGTAATCGGGAAAAGAGGGGCAGCTAGGTGGCAAAGTAGATAGAACAATAGGTTCGGAATCAGAAAGACCAGAGTTCAAACCTGCCCTCAGACAAGTACTAGCTGTGTGACTTAGGGCAAGTCACTTAACCTCTTCCTGCATAAAACTGGAGAACAAAATGGCAATCTGCTCCAGTATCTTTGCCAAGAAACCCCTCTTGAGAGTTGGTCCACGGTCAGGAGGAATCAGACATAATTGGACAATAAGGGAAAAAGAAAAAAAAGACAACTCTTGACTGTGAACCACAGGGAAAAGGAGAATAGTAAATAGTAGGTTTCCAGCCTAAGATGGAGGAAGAAGCAGCTGATTGGGGGCCTCCAGGGTAGGGATGATGAGGCCAGCCTTGTCACTTTAAACATCGGTGGAGGCCATTCACCATTCTGACCAAGCATCCACCGCGATAGATACATGGTGACCAGTCCTCCTAAACCCCAGTGCCAGCTCCATGGCTTCCTCCCCAAATGGCACGGAACATGGCCCACCCCAGGAGATGTCACGTGAAGAATCTGATGTGGCTGAGGACTTGTAGTGCCTCCGACTTGCTATGGTTTCGAATCTCAGACTGATGTCCAAGAGACAGTAACTCCCACAGGATTTCAGAAAAGCACTTTGTACTCAAGTATGAAATCAAGGAAGACCTCCTGGAAAAGGTTAAATTTGAAGTAGGGCTTGAAAGCTGGTAGGGTTTAGAGAGGTGTGGGAAGGAGGAGAGAGAGGAAACAACAGGTTATTCCAGATGGATGGAACTGAATGAATAAAAACCTGAAACACGGAGGAAGAAAACAGTCCTTTTGTGCAGGATGGTGAAGTTTTGGACTTTATTCTGTAGGCAATAGGGAGCCACTGAAAGTTTTGGAGCAAAAAAGTGACATAAGGAAAGTAATGGTTTGTTTTTTTGTTTTGTTTCGTTTTTTTCAGGGAGAGTTATCTGGGAAAATTATTTGGGATGAATCAGAAGAGGTAAAGACTAGAAGCAAGGAAATCTATATTTTAGAGAGATTTAATTTTTATTTAAGAGTTTTAAACCATTTTGAAACATCCATTAGAGGTATCTGGAGATTGGCTAGTGATCCAACCGAAAAGAAAGGTGGTATAATGTCCCTGTGAAATGCCTCAGTTCCTGCACAGACATGAAGATCTAGCAAAAAGAACTTTTCAGAAAAAGAATTGACTGCAACATGTTCTTTAGAAGCCTGTTTTTCCCCCTTGCTCTTCACTTAAATGTCTTTTTAAAAAGCCTTTAGGCAAAGGCAAAGGCACTCTGACTTTACCCACATACTGATGCTAAACAGACCCCCCCCAATACATCCAATCCTGATGATCACAGAATTGTAAATAAGTCCCTTAGGGGAGGGGGAAAAGATGACAAACTGGCCTCAAGACATAATAAAAATCACACTTATATATGTCACATACATCCCCAAATCACTTCTTTTCAAATGTTCTTCTTACAAAATCTTACTATTTAGGGACTGCTTGGTAACACAGTACATAAAGCTTCAGCCCTGGAGACAGGAGAGCCTGAACTCAAACTTGGCTTTGGCACTTAACCAATTATGTGACCCTGGACAAATCGCTTAACCCTGATTGCTTCCAAATGGGAAAAAAATCCCCCAAAGTATCAATACTTAAACATATTGCAAATATAAATGTGGAGTAGTGAGGACCCCCAGGATATCCACGATTAAATTTCAAGGGACATCTCAGTGAAGTTGAATAGGAAAACAAATTATATCTTTATTTTAATTAACATCTAAGTAAAATTTAGCATTTCCTTCAACAATTTACAAGCATGATTTTGAGAAGGGATCGACAGGGTTCACCAGATTACCCAAAAGGTCTATGATGGAGAAAAGGTAAAGAACTAAATGAAAATCAGGCCAGTTTCAAGGGACAAAGCCCCCCCATCCAAAGGCCCCAGTCATATTTGTCATTAGGATAACTTGCAATTCTCTTTGGTTTCTCGGGAACTGGTTTCAAGCCTGCTGTGCAAACTGTTGGCTTGACTTGTGTTTGGTTTTATTTTACAGCTGGCCATCTAGTACAACCCTCTCATTCCCAGATGAAGTAACCGAGGCCCATAAAATTTCAATGAACTGCCCAAGATCACACAGGTCATAAGCATTAAAGATGGGATTTGAACCCAGGTTTTCTGCCCCGAGCACCAGCACTCTTTCCACTGTACCAAAGTGAACACCAATGATCTTCATAATGGAATACCTGGGTGATCCATTTGCTATCTCTCATTCTTTTCTATGGCACAAGCCCAGCTCCTTTTCCATTCATACACCTCCTATGCTGAGCCTACACCTTTCACATAGCTTTTGGTATATAGCTTTGGTGATGCCTTTCTCTTACCCTTTGAATAGCCTGAACTTAAATTCTTCAGAGAACATGTTATTCCATCATTTGCTGCCATAGAGCATCGCCAAAAAATATATTCTGATTTTTAAAAATGAGCCTTTGTTTCAGAGAGGAGTTTTGAGATGTTAAAAGCATTGTGAAATTTCCCAAATGGAATCCAGCCCACTCTCTTCCTCCTACTTAATTCTGGGCCCAGTTCATTGTACATCAGCACATGTGCGCATATACAACACACACCATGTACATATATGTACACATATGTACATATTACGTGTACCACATGATATATACAGATGCTGTGTCACATGTGCCTATTTATATGTGATCTATTATATATAAGTATACATACTGCTTTACTGACTCTTCATTTATCCATCCAACAGTATAACAAAGTGCAGATGATAGACAATCTTCAACAGTTGGTTTTTTCCAAAGTGGAAAGGTAGGCTGAGCCTTAAAACAAAACAAAACAAAACAAAAAAAACATTTAAAAACATATTAATTAATGCTTTTTAAAGACAGTACCATCACTTCTCGGTAGCCTTCCCCTCCACCCCACGTATCTTTCCATTGTATCATATAAAGTTGAGCTAAATGAATTCATTGGTTGCATCTTACAATATATATCCTATTTTACGTTCATAGTTGACCATCTCTCTACTGAAATAAGGGAACAAAGTTTCACCTCAAGTCCTCTGAAGTTGAAACTGGTCTCTGCCATGATCAATGTTCTGATATCTTTCAATGTTATTTTATTTTATATTACTGAAGGAACTCTTAAGTTGTTTGCTTGGTTCTGATTACTTTTTATCAGTTTATACAAGTCATCAAGTTTCTCTGAATTCTTTATATTGCTTCTTATGGTGTAGTAATATTCTACATACTATATGTTAATTATGGATTTCATTTAGGAAATTCTGCAATATTCTGAGGCTTAAAATAAATCATCACTTCTTTCTGCACTCTGGTGTTATACATATCAGAAAGCTTTGGACAAATTTTGATGCTGCATCTTTCAAGGAATCTCCAATTTTAACTTATGCATGGGAGAGAGAGAGAGAGAGAGAGAGAGAGAGAGAGAGAGAGAGAGAGAGAGAGAGAGAGAGAGAGAGAGAGAGAGAAAGAGTATGTGCACGCCTATGTGTGTGTGTCTTCTTGGAAGACAGCCTTTAACACAGCAGTTTATGCAACTGAATCAAATTTTTTGATAGTAAACAAAGAAAAATCACAGCGGAAACTTTTATTCTTTGCACCTTTCAACTATGTGACTACTGATCTACACATACAAAAAATATTCATAGCAGCTCTCTTCTCAGGACAAAAAAAAATTTGAGGGGATGCCCATTAATTGGGGAATGGCTCAATAAACTGTGGTATGTGTTTGTGATGGAATATTACTGTTCTCTGGAAAGTGATGAGTAGAATGTGCTCATGAAAAAAAAACACCCAAAGCTGGAAATTCCTCCATGAACAAAGTGGAATATACTGTATACAAAGTAATAGCAACGTTCTGGGATGTCCAGCTGTAAATGAGTTTGTTATTCTCAGGAGTACAATCATCCACAACTACTCTGAAGGACTTATGATGAAACATCCTATCCATATCCACAGAAGGAACTGATTGTGCCCGAGTACAGATTGAAGAATTCTCTATTTCTCTCTATTTCTATTTCTCTCTATTTCTCTCTATTTCTCTCTCTCTCTCTCTCTCTCTCTCTCTCTCTCTCTCTCTCTCTCTCTCTCTCTCTCTCTCTCTCTCTCTCTCTCTCTCTCTCACTTAATTTTTCTTGAAAGTTTTTGTTTTCTTGAGGGTGGGAGATCTGTTTTCTTTTACATCTTGACTTTTATGGAAATGTTTTGCATAGCTTCACATGTGGTTTCTTAATTGTGGGTGGGCATAAGGGAGAAAACCTAGAATTCAAAAATCATAAAAACCAATGTAAAAAAAAGTTGTTTGGAATATAACTGGGGAAAATATTAAATAAATAACTTTAAAATTCAACTATGTCACTACTAGATGTAGTCTAATGTGGAATATTATTTGCAAAAGTCTGCTTGTTTTGTTCTCAAACCTTTAATGGGGAATGACTGTGATTACACATATAGAGTTCCCCTAAAGATTTAATAGAAATGGGAAATCACAGGTATATGGGTTGATATTGATTATTTTCTCAGCCATCTATTTTTGATAGTAATCTCTAATAAATTTAGTAGCAAAAATCTGTTATTTTCCTTTGGCAATTGCTACCCTCTCCTTCCTCTCTTTCAGCCATCTTCAGAATCAATCCCTGTGTGCCCTCCAAATTGAGTCAGCTTCAGGATGGGATTTCGCTAGCTGTACAAGACCTAGTATGCTCCCACCCTTATTTTCTTTCATGTTATTTTGACTTGAGCATACAGAACATCAAGGATTGTGATATTCAAACATGAGGACTACACACACTGGTTCTGAAGGGGAAAAGAATCCTAGCAATCACAACTCATCTTTTTTTCATTTTTTGTAGCTTGCTAAACTACAGTTTTATCCACAAAAGGTCTGAGGATGTTGGATCCAATGGGGAGGCATCAATAGGCTGATTTGGAAGGGTGGTGTGTCCCAGGCACTGTCCCAGGCTTAAACTAGTCAGCATTTTATTAGTTCTTTGGATGAAGGCACAGATGGAATGCTTATCAAATTTTCAGATGATGAAAAGCTGGGAGGTGATGTTGTTAACACATTGGATGAAAAAGTCAGGATGCAAATAAATCTCAGTAGGCTAGTATGATGGGTCAAATCGATTAAGATGAAATTTAATAAGTGTAAGTGTAAAATCCTACCCTCAGGTTCAAAGAATCAACTACAAAAGTGTAGGATGAAGACACTGTGGCTAGACAACACTGTGTGAAAACGTCAGGAGGGTATTAGGGGCTATAAATTCAACTTGAGTCAAAAGCTAATGATTTCTGGCTGCAATAAGAGCATAGGAATGTCCAGAAGGAGGTGGCGATTATCCTGCTATCCTCTTGATCACATTACAAATCGAGTACGGTGTTCAATTTTGGACTTCCTGTTTTAAGAAGGCCATCAATCAGTCAGAAAGCATCCAGAAGAGGGCAACTGAAAAGACAAGGAACCCAGAGGTTATGCAGTACAAAGATGGGATGAGGGAATAGCCAGTGGGGATGCTGCAGGAGACTTAAAAAACTCTAACAGTCTTTAAGTATCTGAAGGATTGCTATGTGGAAAAAGTCTTACACTCGTTTGGCTTGGCTTCTGAGGTCACAAGTGGGAGTAATGGGTGGAAGCCGCAGAAAGGTAGATTTAGATTAGCTGCAAAGAAAGACTCCCTAAAACCTATCAAGTCGAATGGGTCATGTCCAGGGGTAGTAGGCCCCCCGTCCAGAGAGCTGGGTGCCTACTTGTCAGAGATGGGGCACAGAGGATGTCTGCTCAGGTACAGACTCCAACTGCAGGAGTCTGTACCTACTCCTGGTAGGAGTAGGAGGCACCCTCCAACTCCAAGATGTCACAGGTGTGCAGAATTCATTGTAACAATATCATAAAATTTCAGCTAGAGACCACATAGTGCAAACCTCTTCACTTCCAGCTTGGGGAGGGGAAATGATTTGTGCAGTTATATGGCAAGTCGATGCCCTGTCCTGGTTATAGACCCAAACATAGCCAAGGTTTCTTAAGCGACTACGCTACACAGAATAGCGTACTAACATCCTGAGAGAAATTGAAGTCTTAGCTGAGACACATTCCCTGTTCTCAAGAACCTTTAAAGTCCAAGAGGGGGACAAAAACCCAATACAGCCAATAAAATATACAATATTTTAAAAGTGAGTTACAAAATCAAGAGTTAACATGAGGTCTGAGGGGGGAGGTCCTTAACAACTAGGGAATGGGGGAAGGTTTACAAAAGGAATTCCTGATTAGTTACAATTGCACCGATGCCGATCCTTTCCTTGGCCAGTGTTGGGGTTATGACCTTCATACTCCAGACAGGGAATATGGAGAGGATCTACTTACATGAGAAATCCTTAAGAAACCTGTTCTTCCTGATATAATCTTGGCTCAACTATCATGCTCCAGCTGTGAGTTCCCTGATTTATGGCGACACAACTGCACAAAGATCCTTTTCACTACCAATGCAACTCAAAGCATTGTCTTGCACTGGATATTAAATGTAAACGTGCTCATATGACTGGTTGGATGATATTAACAGCTGACATTTAAGGTCTGAGAAACACCTGGCACAGTGCCTGACCCAGAGCAGATATTTAATAGACTGCTTGCTAATTAACTGAATGATTATAGAACCAAGTAGCGATGCAGGCACCATAGGGATTATTGCCTCTATTTTACAGATCAAGAAACTGTGGCCCAGAACAGATAAGTGACTTGGCCAGGGCCACACAGCTAGGCAGCATCTGAAATACTGTTCAAATGCACGTCTTCCTGAATCTAACCCCAACTCTGCTTCTGTTATTCTAGTCTTATGGAGACTATCTTTTGCCACAAAACCAGTTTGCCTCACTCATTTCTTTCAGAGACGGGGAAGAGATTTTGCTTTATTCTAATGACTTTTTTTAGGTACAATTGTCATTTTTATTATATTAGCACAATCCCCCCGTAAGTAACTGCTATTTGTCCAGTTATTTAGATCTGACTTTATTTGTGTGAAAAGTAGTTTGTGATTGTAATTCATATGGTTCCTGGGTTTGTCTTAGCAGGTAGACACTCAAATATTTGATTTTTGTCTACAGTTATTTTAAATGGAAATTCTCTCTCCCTTCCTTCAGGGTTTTGTTAGTAAGATATAGAAATCCCAAGGATATTCTAGTGATTTGGTGCCACTAAGGTTAAGTGATAGGAATAGTGGGATAAAGGAGTCCTAAGTGAGGAAATCCCTTTACCAATATAGCTCGGTACCATCTCTGCAATTTTCAATCTTCAGAAAGCTGCCTAGAACCCAGGGAATTAAAATGACTTGCCCAGAATCACACAGCAGTATCTGTCAGAGGCAAGACTTGTCGGAGCTTCCCTTCTTCGAGGCTAGCTCTATCTATCCCACCAGCATGTCAAAGTGCCTTCCTGGAACTACCAGTCTAAGCCATCATTGTTCTTCCACATATCTAGGAAACAAGTTGCCCTATTAGAGATATACTTTCTATCTTTCACTCTGTTAAAGTATTTTTACTTGTTTACAAAGTAGCTACTAGTTACCTCATTTGTGTCAAACTGAGTAGAGAATATGGTACCCATTCTTTTTAACAGTTAAAGAAGCAGACTCTGAAAAAGGGGCTAATTCCTGAATTCAGACAGCTAGTAAGTGGTACTAGCCAGAACTAGAATTGGGGACTCCTGACTCCCTAATCCAGTGCAATTTATCATCATGAGATGAGAATTTGTGGTAAAACAAACAAACAAACAAAAACCTGCAAGTCTAAAGAACAAGTACATCACAGATTCTAAACCTGGATCCAAAGGGAACACCTTGACATTAGAATTCTAATTATGATTGTTAAAGTACATCTTCACCTTTTAGGAACAACAAAGAGAAAACAAAAGCCAAGATTTTCAAGGCTGTCATATATTTTTGCAAAACTGAAACTGGAAATGAGAAATGCTGAGATTTTAAAATTAGTGTGAAAACTGAATACTGAATTTCACTCAAAAGGTTAAAACATAAGGTAGAAAAAGGTTTTAGCTGTTTAAAGATTTGTTCAACTGTAAACATAAAAACCTATCGGAGACATTATTCCTGAAGCCAAACGCAGATAGATTTTTCCATTCCTCCTTTTGAACCCTTTTTTCTGGTAGGTATGTTTGCAAGCAAACAGGTGCTGAAGTGAATACGGTTCTCACTGCACATGTGGGGATTGAATAACTCAATGGTATTTTCCCATTTCTAGAAGAATTCCTCAAAATTGAAATGATGCAACCTTTATAGAAAAGTTATGAGACTTGTGGCCTGAAATCAGTCTTTCTAATCCCAAAATAATATCATCTAGAGCTGGAAGAAACCTCAGAGATCAGTCTCAAGGGTTCAAAAGTAATCACTGACTGTGGTCAGGGAAGGCTTTGCTTTATAATAACAGTTGGCATGTATTTAATGTTTTAAGGTCTTCAGAGTGCTTTACATAAAGGGTTTTAATTTAATCATCCTGTGTGGATCCTGTGAGGTAAGGAGGTGCCGCAGGCATAGATCTCCTCATTTTCAGATGAGGACTTGGGCAGTGAGAGAGATTAAGGGATTGCTCTGGGTTATTCAGCCAGTAAGTATCTGAGTGGGATTCAAATCCTTAACCCATCTCTCTCACTTTTGACACAGAGGTGACAGATTCCAGATGCAGAATGATACATACATTTTTGGACATGACTAATACAAGAATTTGTTTGCTTGACTATGCATATTTGTTACAAAGTCTTTGGTTTTTTAAATTTTCCAATGGCATGGCCGGGGAGGGGGAGAGAAAGAAGGAAAACCTGAGAACTAACAAAAATTGATATAAATTTTTTAAAAGATCCCAGAAAGCATATGAAACATACCCATTCCCTCACAGCAAAGAATAAGATTATTACAAGGGCAAAATACTTAATCTTTTGTCAGATATGGTCACTTCTGATTGGAGGGGGGTGTTGTAGCCTTTTTTTTTTTTATCATAAGGGAGGTTTTGGTCTGGAGTGGTGTGTGTGAAATTACCCTGAGGTAGAGTCAACAGATCTCTGTAAGACAGAAATAAATAAAAATCTAAAACAGTAAATTAGAGGAGGGAGATAAATTAGCATGTTGAATTTGAAACACATATATGAAGTCCATGAAGATCTGTGTAGCAAGCAGGTGGTGATACAGGCTTGGCGCTGCAGAGAGAGATTTGGGCTGGTCCTATTGATTTGAGGGTTATGTGCAGAGATTATAATTGAATCCATGGAAACTGATGAGATCACTGAGAGAAGGAAGCAAAGAGGTTTCAAGAGGACAAAACCATGGGGGATAGTTCTGATATGGAAGCAGACATGTATAACAATAAGCAAAGGAGACTAGAAAGAAATGGTCAGACAGAGCCAAGAGCAGAGATTATGCAGGAAGAGAGACTGCTTGACAGGGTCCAATGCTCCAGGAGATAGCCTAAGTTTATAGATTTAGCAACGAAGAGATCTTTGGAAATCTTGAACTGATTGTGTGTTACATGAAGTGGAATGGCAGAAGTTGTTGGAAAGGGAGGGGAAAGATGAAGGACAGTCTGTCTCTCTGTGCATAGTTACAGGCTAATTATATTTATATGAACCTCAGTTTATTTTTAGCACCAGCAGGCTCCACCCACTACCTTCTCTCACTACTAAGCTACCTTCTTGAGACATTCTCTAACTGCTAGTCATAGCAGTGGTCTAAGATCCCAAAGAGCAGGGTGGGAACCTATTGAATGGACCCCTTCCATATCTTTGTCCTTTCTAATTACAGGCATGGAATCCTGGAACATCTACTACCCTTTTAGGCAGAATCAAAAATAAAATAAAAAAATATTAACAACCAAGGGGGAAGAAGCCATCTCAGTACTATACTAGTTTAAGGTACAGTATGACAGGAAAAACCTTATCCTCATTCTACCATTTTGAACAATAATACAAAGCCAATGAGACGTGCCATTTAGGATGTCGGGGTGAAGCTTTCCAAAAAGGAGGTGATGGGCCACAAAAAACCCAGAAGATCATGAGGATGCTCAAGTGAAAAACAATCTACATGTTCTTAGTCAATTCTGGAAGAAAATTTCCTTCTGTGGATCGTCTGCATACACAATTCTGTGTGTATAAGAGATAGAGATAAAGATACATACTCACACATACATATATAATATATATTCTGAGTTTTATAAATATACATATATGTAATATATACACACACATACATATATATATATGTATATATATATATATATATATATTCTGACTTGAGGGTAAGCAATGGTTCTAGATGACTTCTACGGCTCCTTGAAATTCTATTCTGTTTTATTCAATTACACAAGCATTATTAAGGACCTATGACATGGTTATTGATAAACATGGCATTAAGAAGTTGGTGATGCAAAAACAGAAATAAAAGCCGTCCCCGCTCTCAATGAGCATATATTTTACTGCCGAAAAAAGGATAAACAGAACATACATAGAGTCTATCAAAGTGTACACTAAGTCAATATAAATGCAGGGGAATTCACTACAAACTGGGACTGCAGTTCTGAGAGCCTCCCAGCGAGAGGGGTACATGAAATGATGCTGAAATGGGGGGAAGCAGGAGAGCATCTCAAGCATGGGGCTGATAAGAAGTCCCATTCTGCTGGGAGACAGAATGGAGAGGAATAATATGGAATGAATCTGGTTTAATGGGTAGGAGACATTGGGAAGAGCTTTAAATGCAGATACAAAAAGGAGTGTATAATTCTTCTTCCAGAAGCAGTCTGTACGTCTTTGAAAAGCTCGGATTCTATGAGGTTTTCAGCTGCATTGGAACTGCAGATCTGGGAATTTAAAAGCTTTTGGTTTTGTTTTTTAATTTGTAGAGCTGCCAGAAACAAAGTGCTGTGTGGGTGGCAGAATCCTCCTCTGCCTCTAGTTTGCCCAGAATCATTACAACATTTAATAGGGACTACCTAGCTAATCAGTAGTCACCATCTCTTTCTAGCCTCCTCCAAGCTTCCTGGAGTTAGTTCCGTGCTATATAATTTTCTCCAGGGAGACCAAACTTCCTGAGGGGCTCTTGAATAAAAGCAGATGATTATTTTCTTAATTGTGTCCTTTTCTATTGTTCATAATAATAATTCCTTTATCGAAATGAATAACAATTCCCATTTCCATAGCACCTTCAAGGTTTCTCAAAGACTTCCCCTACAGCAAGCCTGCATTATAAATGTGCAGGTATGATTATCCCCGGTTTACAGATGAAGAAAGGGAAGCTCTGATAGGGGAAAGTGACTTGCCTAGAGGTCACACAGCTAGGAAGGGTCTGAGACAGGATTCTGCCCCAGGTTTCCACACTCTAAGTCTGGCGTTCTTGACACAGCACTACATTGCCTCCACTCTCATCAAGCATCAGCAAAAGAAAGACATAAATACCCATTTTCAAGCGTAGGTCCAGGATCACATATAACTGATGGAAAAAGGTGGCAAGGACCTCAGATCTGGTCACCAAAAGCAAAGCCCGAACTTCTGCCTCTCATCAATATTCTTTGCACAGTTCTACACTAGTATCAGTGTTCCTAAGTTACTTAAATTACCACTGTTGTTGGACCTCAAACTTCATACCAGTAAGCAGGATGAATGGGAGGCGGGCTTTGGGACCAGTTTTTTTTTTCAAAATCAGGATGGGCCAGAAGCCCCTCTGGCTTCCACCTGTTCACACCAACAATGTTCCATGAAATCAGCATTTCAGAGTCCAGTTGGTAGAAGGCATTTAGAAATCTGGGAGGTGAAGAGGCTGACATTCCAAAGAGGAGGGAAACAATTCCTATCCGTATCATAATTTAGAATGGTCTTTGGAATTTACTGGCTTAGCTATCTGATATTTTAAAACACCATGAGCCAGAGCACAAAGAGGAGTAACGAACAAAAAGTCTAGAGTCGGGAATGCTTCTGGCCCATAAACATTACATGAGCATTAGGAAATCCCTGAACTCAGGAGCTGCTGATCTGCAGCAATGGACTGATATTCCATACCAAGAGTTTCCCAAAATAAAGAAAACCCAGTTCTGGATGATTTATATAGCTCCATAGATTCCCAGGGTATCCCAAAAGTCTTAGTGCAGTGTTAAGCTTTTATAGTTTATGGTTATTTTACATATCTATGGATGGATAGGCTGAAACATACAGTAAACTACAGTACATATATGCAATATGTGCTACGTATACAGTACACAGAAGCAATAAAATACTGAAATAATGCCAGGTATTCTCATCACCAATGCAATGGATAATCAAAATTAAAATCTAAAAGAGCTCTCAAGTTAAAATTTCAGAAAAGTCATTTTTCCCTTTGTTAACTACCAAACCAGAGCACATACATAACAGAACGGTCCCTTCTTGTCCTGTAAAGCTTGGGTGAGATCTGTTCTTCATACTCTTCTGCATGTACTTTATTAAGTCATCTGTAAATTTCAAAGATCATACTGAAAAGTACAACGTTTAAATGCCCAGGGCCACTTACTTGCCAGGTAACTCTTTGCACCATCCTCATAGAGCCAACGGCGACGAAGAATTAATTCGATTTTCGTGGAAGCGCAGTTCACTACCAGCTCAACTAGAAAAGCTTTTAGGCAAGCTGAGAATGAAAACAACTGTTCCTTGGGTCTGAAACATTACTTCCTATCAACCTGGAGTTGCAGTTAGGAGATTCCCAACAAGGACTTTCAAATCATGACCTTCAAACTTCTCTCTGGTCACAGCATGGGTGGAGTAATATCATCAGCCTAAAGGCAATCCATATTTGAGCCTTCATTTGCTGTCTGCACTGCTGGTCTCCATATTAGGACCTGTTCCAGTTGTCCCAAATGCCTGCTGGACTTGGTTGGGGGTCTGAGACTTACTTTGAGATCTCATAGTATTACTGTATTTCAGAGCTGGAAGGGGCCTTCTAGACCTAAATCGTCCAATCACCCCATCTTATAGCTAAACAAATTAAGAATCAGAGAGGCAAAGGCATTTGTCTAAGGTAACACAGGAAGAAAGGAGGACTAAGATTTGAAGACAGGTCCTTTGACCTCAAATTCAGTGATCTTTTCCCATTACATGAGGTGTTAGGTATGGTGTGATTTAAAGAAATTCCATGAAATTCTAATTAAGTGAAAAATAGAGGAGAAAACTGTATCCCTAGCATTTAGCACAATATCCTTGTATGTAGCAGACATTTAATAAAGGTCAAATGATTGGAATACAGTGCAGTACAGAAATATTTAAAAGTAAATCATGTGACAAATTGCGAATTTTGTTTTCTTCAACACTACAGAATCCGAATTAGAGAGGAACTCTGAGGCATCTAGCCCAAACTCTACCTGAATAAAAATACCCTCTGCAAATCCCTGCCAAGAAGTCGTCCAGCCTTCTTCTAAAACTCCAAGGAGAAAAATCCACTAGTTTCTGATGACATTCTACTCCTGAATGCCTCTGATTGTTGAGAAGTTCTTCCTTACACCAAGCCTAAGTTTTCCCCTTTACAGTGTAATGCTCCTAGTCTTCCCTCCCAGTTTTGCTAAGCAGAAAAAAAAATTTTATTCCCTCCTTCCAAATCTATTCCTCCTTCCCCCCTTCCCAAACTTTAAGTATATCCCCTCTGAGTCGAATTTTTCCAGGCTAACCACCCCCAGTCCCTTCATCCAATCCTCTCATGGCAAGAAATCAAAGACTTTTACTATTTGGGCTGCCCTCCTCGAAGGCTTTCCTGGGAACATGGCGACAATACTCTAGTATTGGTCTGAAACAGGCAGAATACAGTAGAACTCTAACTTCCCTCTTCTTAGATACTATACTTATCTTAATGCCGTCAAAGATCATTTCATGTTTCTTTGGCTCCCATATCACACTGCCAACTGATTTTGATATTGCATTTATACTGTCTAAAAATTCTCAGATCATTCTTCAGATGAAATGCTTTTTAGTCATGTCACCTACTCCCCATACCAGATCCTCCCCCCTTCCCCAAATCCTATTCTTCACTTGTGAAGTTGATTTTTTGAACTGCCTTGTAGAACTTTACATTGAGATCTGTTAAATTTCACCTCACTCATTTCAGCCTAACATTCAAGTATGTTGAGATATTTTTGGATCTTAACTCTCCCACTGAACCTCTCCCTGGTCTTTCCCTCTCAGCTATGTACCTACCATCTGTAAGTCTGACAAGCGTATCCCATCTATGGTGATCTGATGAAAAAGTTAAAGCAGTGTCCTTGGGGGGTAACTCTCCTAAAAGATCATGCCACAGTAAAGCTTCTCAACCCCAGTTGTAAACTGCCTTTTTAAAAAAAAAATTCTTAAATAGTTATATCTCAATATAATTGGTTTCCATTATAATCCTACATATTTTATTTAATGATTTTAAAAACACAATTCTGAAAAGGTCTGACAAGGGGCCAACTGGCTTTACAGGACTGCCAAACAGATTCATGACACACAAAAAAGGAGAAAGACGCTGGTCCTACAAGTTGACAAGATCCATAAATAACTACTTTTTGGTCTGATTATTTAACCAGTGATCACACGTAAGCGCAGCATTATCTAGTCCACATCTCTACATTTTGTATACATTGATAACAGCAGTCTTTGTCAAATGCTTAGCTAAAAACTACTTATAAGAAATTTACAGCGTTCCTCTTATCAACCGGTCTAATAACCCTGTCAAAAAAGGAAATGAGGTTAGTCTGGCATGACCTGTTCTCGATCAAAGTGAGAAATTAAGAGTTTGATTCATTAGAAAAGCACAACACAATTCAGCAATAGTTGATTAAAAATACAAATACCCTTATATATATATATATATATATATATATATATATATATATATATATATATATATATATCACTTTCCCCAGAAGGTCGCTCTAAAAGTCACTTAAAAAAAATTGAATATTATTCTGAACTACATTCTGGTAGACTACAGCTACCACCAAAGAGGCATATGAAAGAATTCTCAGAAGGTTCCCTGGCTATACTTGAGACTCTCATGCATACGACTGAAGATGGGAACAGGTATGCAAATAAAAAAAATATGATCAGATAAGTCTGAGACTATGTTAAGAAAGCAGAAAAAAAAAATCACCAAGGCTAGGCTTAGATGAAATCAGAATTCCAGCAAGATTATACTTTGGAGGACAGTCTCCTTAGATTTGTCTCTCCAAATAAGAAACAATTTGTCCTCATTCAAATTCTTTTTTTTTTTTATTTTATGGACTAAAGAGGAATGGAGGGTGGGGTGCCACTGGAAATCTTGAGCCCATACATGCATAGCCACTTCATTAATCCACCCTAAGGATGAAATGGATTTTTACACCTAACTATAACAAAAATGGACATTTCTCTACAGCTAAGTTCACAGTTCTATGGTTTAAAAAGGGCTTTCCTCACAACAGTCCTGTGAGGTAGGTAGATAAATTGTTATAATCTCCATTTTATGGATGAAAAAAGGGGGGGGGTTCACTTAGGTGAAATTACTTACCTTGTCACAGCCAGCAATTCTGAAAACCTGGGATTTGAACCCAGGTTGGGCTTTGTTGTCTCCACATCCAGCTCTTTCCACTGTATTCTTCTAAGTTAAGAAAAAAGTGATTGCTCCTTTGCTCATTTTCTTATAGCTTCCTGAGAGAAGCTTAACTGGAGTCTTGGAACAAGGAGCTGTTATACAAAGTGACGGCTGCTTCTACTGACTTTGGTCAGCAGCTATAGATCTGATTTTAAGCTCTGGTTAAGCATGTAGGGAAATAGTTAAGATGGTTTCTATAAAGATCAAAACCCCACTCCAAATTGTACCCAGAAATAGACAGGGTGCTGCTCTATGTAATCTGCTGACTAAGGACGTTGCAAAGCTCTGGAGTAATATGGTCTATGATTATAGCCTGCAGTATTTCACAGGTGGGTCGTGTGACTTTTTTAGTACTGAAGTCAGAGGCTTTTCAAAAGTAGTTCTAAACCAGTTCACTGCAATCTGAGCAGGCTGCTTTAGGACTACTGACAGGGTAGAGGTCCCTTACAAGGGAAGTTGCTTTTGGGGTACAAAAAGGATACTTGGAAACGACTGAGTTAACCAAAACTCACACTTTGTCCGTATTATTATTATTACGGTTAGGCTCTGATTGAGCCCCATAGTAGGCCACTCTTCTAGGTTCCTAGAAACCTAGGCAACAGCTGCCCGAGATGCACAGGCTCCCTCCTCTTTTAGATCAGGGTTCTTAGAATCTGACCACCCTAGAAAAACCTGGGCCCATAGTTACCAGCCTCCCAGAGTGAAGGGGAAATAACTGGTGTGCACATTCTGGTGGGGAATGTCCCAGCGATAAATGAATCGGGCATTATTTTAAACTTGGATAGAGTGGGGTTTAGATTCTTAGCATATTAAAGCTTCTTTGGCTTATAGCTGGCTGGGTGTTTGGGGCACAGACTTGGTTTTTAGGTTTTAAACAGGCCCTCTCTTGTCTTAGGTAGTAGGGCTATTTATAACCCCCACATACTAGCACATCCTAAACAGGGCGAACCTCACGTAACTGAATGCTGTACATGTGCGACAGAGATAGAGAGACTATAGAAAACCAGATTTTTTTTTTTGGTGGGGGGGGATACTCCTCATATTTTAGGGGGAAAAAAAAACAAAAAACGAAGGCTCGCTTTACTTTAAACAAGACTCTAACCAAGCGATTTATCCTTCACGGTTTAAGTAGGTCTCTGTTTTTGGTCTGGAAAATTACGTTCCCCATGGATTTTTAAGCTAAGTGAGGTCCTTAAGTAGAGTGACTAAAGAATTTTCAATTTAGCGCCTCGTCTTAGACTTGTGCTTTTCCTTCCTTCCCTGCTTTTCTCTTTTCCTGCCGTCCCTCCCTCTCTCTCCCAGTTCTTGCAACTGCTTTGTATCCACCCCAACCCCAATACATAGCCTCCCTCCCCCCCAGCACACAGCCACAGCCACACACATATCCCTGCCACCCAGCCCCCGTGGGAGCCAAGGGAGGGGGAGGGGGGAAGCGGGGACCCAGAGGCTGGGGTTTGGGATTCTTCGAGTGTGGGGGAGAGAGAGGCAGAGGGGGAGCTGGAAGGGCCCCTAGAGAGCTGCTAGACGTCCCCTTTCATTGCAGGGTGGCTCGAAGCCACAGTGGACATTTGGATGACATTTGGGGAGTGGGGGGTCCGGCGAATGTGTGCGGGTGCGCGCGCGCATGGGGTGTGTGTGTGTGTCTGTGTGTGTGTGTGTGTGTGTGCGCGCGTGGGTGTGTGTGAAGCTCACAACTCACGTCGCAAGCCGCTGGGGGCCAGCGCAGAAGACTTGAGGGCTGAAGACTCCAGGCCAGGCCGGGCCGGGCCAGGCGCGGAAGGCTACATGGCGCTTTCTTCGCACTTGGCCCTGAGCTGCGGGGTGCAGGGGGCGGGCGAGTGGAAGGCGGAGGCGGTTCTGAGGCGACTGCCGCCAGGATGGACTGAACGACGGCGGCCGCGCCGACGGATGCTGCACTGCCTCCCCTCCGGCTGCCTCACGGGCCGCCTGCCTGTCGGGAGGGGGCGGGGCGAGCCAGGCCCACCCCTGTGCGCAGGCCCCGCCCCACCCCGCCCCATTTCGCACCCGGCAGCGGGCCGGCCTTAACTACATCTCTCTAGGTGGAGGCGGGAGCCAGCCACTTGCGGAGGTTGGCTCGGAGCTGCCAGCAGCCCTCTCCTGTCCTCTCACGCCCCGTCGTCCTCCTCCCGTCCTGCCTGCTCGTCTCCGTCCTCCCTTGCCTCGCCGCCGCCGCCTCTGCCCACCCGCCAGTCCCTCGCAGATCCGCGTTCCCGGTCGCAGAGCCGTGCCTTCGTCGCCGCCGCCGCTGCCGTCGCCTCCGCTGCTGCCAAAGGCGGAAGATTCATCATGGTGAAAATCTCCTTCAATACGCCCTTCGTGCAGAAGCCGGGCCCCAAGAAGGACGTCGAGGCCCTGGTGGCCGAGAGGGTAAGGCCGACGGGAAGCCGGTGGGGGGCGTGGGGCGGACCGGGGCTGAAAAGGGGCACTTGTCGAAGGACAAAATGGAGACTTCCTCAGAGCGCCCCCCCACCCCGCCCGGCGGGCATGGGCACGGGCACTCGTTAGCTCCTGCCTTTGCACCCCCTCCCACCCTGCGAGGATGGGGAAGTGAGACGGGAGAGTCCCTGGGTAGGTACCCGGCACCGTTGCCCCCTCCCCCTGCAGGGCCCCGGAGATGCTCTGAGCTCTGGGACCCAGGTGGGGGGGGAGGGGAGGGAGGTAAGAGGGTAGAGGGATGGAGGGGCAAGGGGCCCAGCTGGGAAGGGATGGATACGGGGAAGATGCTAGCTGGCCTCGCTGCCCTTGAGAGACTTCAGACGCTCTGATCCTGTTCCCCAGGTGCGGCAATGGGCGGGCTGGGGGACTTGAGGGACATCCTGGGCACCTTTGACTTTGAAGAGTTTGTGAGTCTTTTTCTCTTCCATACAGAAAGAATCCCCTCCCTGAGGAGAGGCTCTCAGACCATCCAGTCGAGGAGCTGTTAGAGTTAAAAGTTTGTCTTGATATAAATTTGGGGTGTTTACTGTTCCTTCTTCTTCCTGCGGGGAGCCTTGCATATTTTCCTTGTGGCGTTTCTAAAAGAAAACACTCTTCTTCCGCAGAAAGGAACTTGAGTTTCTCCGCTCCCCCTCCCCAATAGGCATCCTTCAATCCCCAACTCAGGTCCAAAAACAGGGCTCATTTTCAGCTTTCAGTGAGAGGATTTCCCCCAAATCTTAAGGTATTATTATTAGACTTTGTTTTTCCTGTAAACACTTAAAGGGCACCTAATTTCCAAAACACATACTCTTCTGTTCTTAGTTAAAACTTTGTTTTACTTGAGTAGGTGTTCTCTCTCTCCGTCTCCCACTTTCTGACTCTCTGCAATGTGTGTGTGTGTGTGTGTCTGTTTGTCTGTCTGTGTGTCTCTCTCAAAACCTATATTCACAGGTCCTTGTAAATTCTGACTGCCGTATTCAGCAACTTGGGTTAGAGAAGTGAACTGGCCACTTGCTAAGATCAGGTCCTCTGAAATGTTTAGATGCTCTCTACAGAAATCTCATCCATAACCCGCCAGGGCTAGCATTATGTGGACCTCAGTGAAACCAGCACAAGTTCCTGAAAACATTCTAAAATGTTTTCAAGAACATCTTCCTGCAGGTTTGGAAGTTTTTTGATTAAACTACAGCTCCAACATCTAACTGTCACCAAATTTACTAAGAGTGAAACTTGGCCAGCTCTTGGGAGGCCTAATGGGACTAGTTAAATATAGTTATATACTTAAATATATCAATAAATAACTATATAGTTAAATATAGCCACCCAGCAGTCCTCTTAAAATTTTCCTACTCCCTGAAAGCTCTGACTTGTATTTGGCTTAGCCAAATATCCAAGTAATTCTCCTAGTCCTGTAGGAGAACAATGAGAAACAAACAAAAGTAACCCTTTGTACAGTGACTGTTTCTGTATCAGGTGTACAATAATCTCCCGAGGGATTCTGACCTGGCCACTTTGGGAAACGACTGACTTAATACCTGGCAACATATATATAGTGATGTATTCAACCTCTGAACAGCTTTCAATACAACTATTATAAAACAGTCCAGAGGTTATGACTTGTAAAAACAGTTCAGAGATAAAATAGCAGCCACTCAGCCCAAAGCTCAACAGATTGAAATGTAGGCAACAATCATGATTCCTGGGTTGCAGAGACCCAGGGAGGAACTGAGAAAAAAACAGTAGAGATCTATAATATGCTTAGTAATAAACTTTGAATTATTAGAAGAACTGAAAGTAAAGGGAAGTTTTGTTTTGTTTTGTTTTTCAGGCGCAATAAAGGAAGGTTTCCTTGACAGTTTCTAGTTTCCTAACTCACTATGTTATCTTAGACCAGTCACTTATCTTTCCTGGCCCTCAGAAAAGCTTTCTCTAAAACCATCCTTTGCTATAAAATTGTGTGTGTGTGTGTGTGTGTGGAACTAGAAGATCTCTAAGGACCTGGGTTGTGTCCTTCTGCAATACTTGCTTTATTAGGGTTTATATACCTAAATTTTGATTTTAAATATAACTGTTTAAGTTGGATAAGTAATCATTCAAGATAGCAGAGTCTTTTAGCCATGCATGTAAAAATCCCAATTCCTTGGACTTTCTAGAAAGAAAAACTTATTGTTTACCCTTTGTCTGAGGGTAAACAATTGATATGTGCCTTCTCACTCCTCATCCCCTCCACCTCTATAATCCCTCACACTTATTTTCATGAAGTTGTCAAGGTAGGTACCTCTTACAGATGTTATCTTGTCATGGCAAGTACCTAAATGAAAGAAATCTTTCAGATGCATCTATTGACTTAATAGCTTGAATGATTTACTCACCAATTACCAGTAGCTATATTTGCTGACTTCATATTTCTATCCTCATGTCATCATGCTGGTACGCTCATATTGTGACATACAGAATGGGCAGTGAGGGCCTCCAGGTCCTCTGCCCTGGGAGGTTGCTCTCGGTTAATCAGTTACTCAGTTGCTATGGACCTTTGAGAGTAATTCCTAAGAAAATGATTGATTTCACTGAAATAAAATCACTTTTATACAGTTAGCTTTATAACTGACCATCTTAAATATTCAGATTGAAAAAAGAGGGCTCTTCCAGACTTGGAATGCGTTTCTCACCATCGCAGTCAGCAAAATGAATTAGCAGTCGCATGTCCTTTGTAAAGTTCTGTTATCCAGACAACCTGAGTTCTCACCTTGTCACTGTCCAGACAACCTGAGTTCTCACCTTGTAATCCTAACAGTCCTTGTATTGGTAACTTCTGTGACTGTGAACGTTCTTGAGATTCTATGAAAGATGCATAGGTAATTTCCAACAAAAAGAAAAATTCCCCATGATGGTATGGGGAAGGGAATGGAAGAGAGGGAGAAGGATAAAACTTTTACTTAAACAAGTATCGATATAACTTATACTCTGTTTTCCTTTTTCTGAGGATTTAGGACAAGTAAGAATTCCTTCCTGTCCCTAAGGGAGAGATTCCTACTGGTAAAGCTAATCTGGTTACCTTCATATTTTTTATCTGTAAAGTATCTCTAGCCATCACAAAAGCTTAATAGTTAAGAAACAACTCTGGAAGGAAAATCAACAAATAGACTAAAGGATGATTTTCTCATGAGAGCTCAGACAACTTTGATTTCCCATTAAGAGAAATACACTTCATCAAACAGTGATTAAATAGCTACTACTGGGCTTGACAGAGTTCCCATCTTCCATCTGCAATCCCCCCCCAAAAAAATAGGTGAGGTGAACTTTGCATTCAAGGAACCTCTATTTTTTTGGGCTAGAAAACCACTAAAGAAGCATAGTCATTTCTAGAAGTGTCACAGAATCATATATTTAGGGTTGGGAGGAATTTCAGAGGCCATCTAATCCAATAACCTCATTTTATAGATGAGGAACTGAGACCCATAGAAGGTAAGTGACCTGCCAAATGTCACACAGCTAATATCTGAGGTGGGATTTGAACTTAGAGCTCCCTGACTGCAGGTTTAGCACTTTAACCACTACATAGTGCTGCCAACTCTGACAAGCACTACCTGTTGGGGTACCCTTGGGTAAGGTAATTTCAGACCAGTAAAATAAGGGTGTTAGACTAGGTGACTTCTCAGGAGGGCTCTTGTCAGCTCCAAAGTCTGTGAGCCTATCAAACCCAAAGTAATCAAGATAGAGTGGGTAACCTGATGTACAACCACTACCAATACTGACAGTCACTGACAGGACTAGTGAATGTGTTTGTTAATGTATCTCAATATTCTTTCAAAGATCTTAGAAGGAGGAGAGGAGGAGAAAGGAAAAATTTTCCGATTTTTCAATAAAAAAGAAGAGTAGGGTGTACAAACTCCAACAATTTGACTTTGATTCTTGACAGAATTTGAGAATGCGTTAAGGAACATCTAGAAAACAAAGTGCTAAACACAAAAGCCAGCTTGAGACTACCATAGTATGCAAGACCAAGCTTTCATTTTTTTTTGACATAGTTATTAGATCAGATTACAGGAAGGTGGTATGTGTGTGTATAGCTGTATCTACACATAAATGTATATGGAGCTTACATCGATTTGATTTGTTTGTTTACCTTAGCAAAACATTTGACACAGTTTTTCATGCTATTTTTGAGGACAAAGTAGAGTACTGGAGACTAGATAATAATTAATTAGGTGTGTTTATAACTGATTGAACATGGAAAGAGAGGCTAGACTTGTTTGGCTCAGTATCAGAGGACCAAACTTGTCTTGATGGGTGAACACTGGACACAGGCAGATTTAGACTTGAACAAGGAAGACTTTTCTATCATTTGAGTTGTTCAGTAATAGAAGGGGCTGCCTTGCGCAGTTGCTGGCTCCCTTTTACTAGACATTTTCAAGAAAAGACCAAGTGGCCTCTTGATGATTTTATAAGGGGAAATATGGAGTCAGTCTGTTATGGACAGACTGGACCAGATGGCCTTTGAGGTTCTATAAATGTTCAAGAAGTCAAATAACAAAGGATTTCAGTAATTAATACATAGGACTCAAAAGTTGGGAGATGCTTAATTGTCAAATGGACTACTTAGACAGTATCTGCTGCAGGAACTCAGAGGAGAGCGGCCTCTTTAGAGTTGGGATAGGCAGGGAAGGAGTGGAGATCTGTACTGAATCTGAAAAAAGAAAGGACTGATGCGGTTCAGGAGAATTTGGGAGTACATTCCCCTCAGAAGCAGCTTCTATAGAAAAAAACATAGATACAAGGTGTGTTTTAGTGTCACTGAATTTCACCATTCTGGTTTCAAGCTGAAAAAGTATGTTGAGCAAGACTGAAAGAGGTTTCTCAAATACCAGCTTAAAAAGGTACCGAAGGCTTCTAAGCAGGAGAATGTAGCATGAAAAGAAGAAAAGAGAATTGTCCTTTGCAGTTAGGAGCCATGGGTTTGGGTTCCAGCTCTGTCATTCAGTTAGCTGTGGGATTTGGGGCCAGACATTATGTATCTGTACCTCAGGTTCCTCCTTCCAAAAGCAAGGGGGCTAGATTAGATGACCTTTAAGGTCTTTCTTGATGCAAAGAACAATTCTGTGATTCTCTGACCAGTCAGATGACTTAAGAGAGAAGCTTGGGGGAAAACATCAGAGTGCCCTGGGAAGGAAAGTGCTAAATAACCTGAGAACAAAAGAATGGTTTGTATCTAAGGCATGGCACTTTGGGACAAAAAAGCCAGCCAGCAGAACCTCCAAAGTCTTATATCACATGGTAGCCTGCTCCCCAAGACCATTTTATGTGCAAACGAGTAGTTGCAAAGAGCTGTCTGAAAAATAACTCACTCCCTTTGTTTGAAGAACCCAAAGCACTTTGCCGATACTGACCTAAAAGGATATCATTGCATCTCTTCAGAGTAGGTAGTGGCAAAAATTATTCCTATAGGCAACTTCTTTTCAAGTAAAAGTACATCCAAAGGCTTAAATCCTAGTAGATGTATGGATACAACTATTTAAGAGAAGATGCTGATAAGAATTGAAAAAGATAAATCCTTGTGCTAGGAATGTGTACACATTTTCTCAATGGTGATGAGCTTGGGAATAACTAGAAAAGGCTAGAGAAACAACACTGATTGGAGAATCATTAGGAACATCAATAACATCTACTCAATATAAAAGTTTCTCCTGTCAGCTTTGCTGGCCCCATCTGTCTCTCCTCATAAAACAGTTTACACAGACTTGGGGTAGATTTTATGAAGTGTGCAATATGGCAGCAACACTATGAATGCAATAGATTCTTTCCTTCTCCAAAAGACTCTTAAAATGCCTGGGTGCTTTCTTAAATGATTTTTCCCCCTGTCACTATTTGGAGACTTGTGAAATTCTATGGGCTTTTTTTTTAATTAACTAAGCAGATATAAATTGTAGATGGTTAAATATGGCAGTTTTAGTTCAGTTTCAGGCCTGTGTGTGTGTGTTCATAATAACCTAATATCTACATTTATTAACAATACAAGTTTTATATCCTTTAGAATTAAAGGTAAGTCTTCTACACAGAATCATCTAAGTTTGTTTTATTCCTTTATTTTCACAGGAGCTAGAAATTCTGACACATGACAGTTCATCTGGAAGATGCTTGCTGACCCTCTTGGGTCTTGCATTCATTTTAACAGGAGTTATTGTTGGTGGAGCTTGCATTTATAAATACTTCATGCCAAGGGTAAAGTCATTTTAGTTTTTTAAAGTTTAGCTGGTTTAAGGTTGTTTTTATTTTGTTTTGTTTATTTTACTAGCACTTCAATCAAATAACATCTAAAGCAAAACTTCATATAGCTCTAAAAGGAGCAGCTTGTAATTTCTCCATAATAAAAAGGTTTATTATAACATAATTATGAAATTTAAGATTACCATTCAAACCGACTGCCATAAAATTGATTTGTGCCAAATGTTAAGCCATTGTCTCATGAGGCCTAAGAGATAACAACAATGTAGTGAATTGATTGGAATTCTAAGTTTTCACTGTTTTAAATGTTGGAGGGTTTTTTTTTTTTTCTATTTTTAGCACAGAGTATTCCGTGGAGAAATGTGCTACTTTGAAAATGATGATAATGGCATGGATGGTGAAACAGAGCCCTATTTCCTCCCTGTTTCTGAAGAAGCTGACATCCGGGAAGATGAAAACATAGCGATCATTGATGTACCTGTTCCCAAATTCTCTGATAGTGACCCCGCTGCTATTGTTCATGACTTTGATAGAGTAAGTTGAATATTCAGCATTTACTCTAATACTAGCTGCTTTTTGCTTTGTTCCCTTGGTAATCACTTACATCTTTTCATTGAGTTCACACAGTAGTTCGTTTCTCACAGCTCCTAAAATGTTCATTTGCAGCCAACTGTGAGCTCAGGACTAAATTCCACATAAAATTGGGCTTAAAATTTTGTTAGGTTATTTGTTAGGTATCTTAGCTTAAGTCCTTTCATGAAAATAAAACATTTGCCAATAGCCACTAGACAGCTCCTGTGATCTCTCATGTGACATGCTAATGACAAAGCTATTTCTCTTAAAAATGATTTTAAGTTCTGATTTTTACATCTAGAAAGCCAGATGAGAACTTTAACAGAAACCAAGGACACATATAGAGTCCACTGGTTTTGCCTCAGTTACAAAATCTCTGCCAAAATTGATAAAATAATTCAAAATAGGGAAAGATTATTTTAAGACTGAATCAGTTATGGTTTTGACTAATACCTGAAGGAATTCTAGAATTTAGCTCGGCAGAGTGGATGTTACAAGCAGAGAGAATTATGTGAGCAAAAATCACAGAAATAGAAATGAATTTTGTGAGTATGGGAGGATGCAGTATATTGAGTCAATATCTGATAGGGAGGCACAAGGTAGGATGGGGCAGTTGATGGAGCACCTTCAAACCAAAGTTTGAATTTGAACCATAGTAGGTCTATAAGCAAGAGAATGACATGAAAGTGACATAGGCAGATTAAACTGATAAGGATATCCTAGGTGACACTTAGGAGAAGAGAATGGAAATCACAAAGCTTGTTAGGAAGCCAGCTTTGTTTTCTTTAAAAGAACTTAGCTCACTGGCATGGGCGCCTCTCCACTGACACAGATATCAGCTCCTCCATTCCTCACACATTGGTAGCTGTGACCAAAACAATATTCATCACCTGGTGGCCGACCTTCTCTTTTTAATGAGCCTTTTGGAACTTAGTATTTTTCGGCCAATTCTCAGGTGACAAACATTGTTGGGTCTCTTCTTCAAGCCTTTCCTTCTTGATAGAAGCTGCATTTTGCTAGCATAGTCTTTTAAAAACCCATGGGTCACCTTTGCATCTCAATGAATCATCAGAGTAGTGTTTTGGTGGGGGATTCAGAAATCACCACTGTAGCTGGAAGGGGGTGATAAAGACTCCGTATTGGAGTTTTTCAAAAATTCAAAAAAATAAAAAATAAAAAAAATAAAAAAAGATTTAAAGGAGGAATCAATATAATCCACGATGCCTAGAAGGGCTGAGGGCAAAGGGGAGGGGATGATAAAGAAAAGGAAAGAGTCAAGGACGCTTCCAGGTCTGGAGACTGGGAGAACGTTACCCCAGGGACCTGAAGTCATCCCTGACTTCTTCCCCCCTTAACATTTCCAAAATCATCCCAAGGAAGAAACAGTCGAGCTTGTCAATTAAGAAATGCGTTCTCATGCTTTCATCAACAATTTGAATGTTTTACCTTGACCCACAGCTTAGTTGACTTAAGCTGTAGCTGTTTAGAGTTAATAACAGAAATTTCATTGTCAGCACTCTGATGCATCATTATATTGATCATGACTAACTTTTTCAATAGCTTCTGACTGCTTACCTAGACCTGCAGCTGGGCAACTGCTATGTAATCCCTCTCAATACTTCCATTGTTATGCCTCCAAGAAATCTTATGGACCTCTTTGCCAAACTCTCGGTATGTACTTTTTGGATAGAAGTTTTGGTGTAAGTATAGTTTCAAATTGAATTGTCACCATTTTTATTTGGAAATATGGGAAGAGATCCTTAGAAAATAGATTAGATTAGAGATATGATTTCTAACATGGCTTCTTGAGATCATTTTGAAAATTATCTCTAAAACAGTATTTTCCATTAGAATTTCATTGAGCTACATGAGTGATACCAAATAGGCTCTTCTTAATTACAGATTATCAGAACTGGGAAGGACCTTCTTAGAAATCATTGAGATAACTCTCTAATCTTATGTATGAAGGGAAATGAGAGCCCTAGAGAGCATAAACTGACTTGCCCAAGATTCCATAAATAATGGCAGAGCATGAGGTCCAGGAATCAAGCTGCTAAATCCCCAGGTCACCACCCTTCATTGGTCAGTGTTGGTAAACTTGCTATTTCCCTGGCAAGCTAAAGCTCTGACCTTTGTCCTTGTCACAGTCTCCACCATCCCAACATTCTTTTTTTGCTTTACGATTCAACACTCCTAAATTGTTCATTCATACATTTGTGTTATCGGAAATAGAGTCACATGTGCTCTCCAGAGCATATTTTGGACATTTTATTACCTGGGTGAGAACTACCTAAGATGCTTTCCCAGCGGCAGTCAAACACTGTACTGGAAAGCCTGTAAGTCTCCTATTTTTAGTAGAAATGTGAAGATGATAGGCAGAAAGGACTTCCAATTTTTTCATATACGTTCTTGGATTATGGAATCTCTAGCCTCAACTGATTCAATGACATCTAGGATTTCATGAATTCTTTCAACCACAGATTAATACACCAGGATGACAGAAAGACCACTGGATTTTAGATCCAAAAACCTATTTTCTGAAATCCTTCCCTCTGCCACTCAAGCAGCTCTGTGCCTTGGGCAGTCCTAGGCTCTCTGAGATTCATTTCCCTCATCTGTAGAAATTGGGCCAATAGTTCTTGCATCATCTACCCCATAGGGTCATTATGAGGATCAAATGATAGAATGGATGAAAAGCAATTGGTTAAGAGCTTTTATTTTTAGAGCTGCTTAATGACTGAAGATTAAACTTCAGTTAATTCATGAATTGGGTTTTCATTTAGTCTATTGCCAAAGCTAACTGGTTAAGGCCTGCTGCCTTAGTTTTATTCCATAGGGAATAAAAACATGCTTGAATTTCACAAGTTTTCTTACCAGGGAGCCAGACTCTGCACTTTTCTCATATGCTAACAGTTCTCATTAGACAGAGGGGCTTAAAAATGTTTGGCAATAGAAATGAACAGTTCATGAATTGTCTATATAATTATTGTTCTTTTATAGTGGTCATAAACAAAACAGGCACTGCTTCAGTTGTGGAGAAGAAATAGATCAGATGAGGTTGTATTAACTCTTGACAGACACAACCAACCATATCTTTAGTCTTGGGTAACTAAAGTTAGATGGTATGTAAGTAGCACAATTCAAGTGTGCTGATGGCATTTGGTGTTTTTGTTGGTAAAAATCATTTAAGAACTTAAATGTCTTTATGTTCCTAATATTTTTACTGTATTTGGTATGCTATAAAATTCATATTAACTGTATTGTGTATTTTGCTGTCCATTACCATTCCAAGAAACCAAATGTTTGGTAACTAATCCAAAAACATTCTGGACAGATCTTTCTAGTCATAGCTATGCTTATGGTTGGGGTGGATTTTCTTACCTTTGTAAACAGTGATGCACCCCTGAAACCTTTAGGCTATTTCTTCCAGCCTTCACAGATCAGAGTAGTATCTCTTCTGCTGCTTGCCATTCATTCCAGGGCCTTCCCTATTTATTATTTCTTTGACTGCAACATCGGCTTCAAAGGTTGAAGCCAAAGCAAGCTATATAGACTTTGCCCCTTCAGTAGCAGGTGGTATTGCTAGCTTCATTGGCTTGTCCTTTTTGGTGTCAATGAGGCTGTGACCTAATCAGCCTGTTTTTATTTAGTCTGCTCGGGGTAGCCATGAGGAATGACAGAACAGAGAACCTAGTATTTGACCCTCGAGCTCTATTTCCGTCGATTCTACTTCTCTTCGCTCTTTCATTTCTCTAGATTAAGACCAGTAGCAGAAATCGGTGGCTTGACTAATCCCAGGAATGAATAAATATTGATGATTATGCCCTCAGAGTATATATACACACATAACTAGATAGCAGCTGACTGATGCAAGAGTAGAAAATAAATTTGCAAAGACCATCTTGTCTTTTAAAAGACTGGCAGTTTATCAGTAGCCATCAAATAGGCAAGCTGGGTTTTACAGAAAACGGGAGCAAGGTTCTTTTAGAGACAAGAATTCATATACATCACAGACCTGAGGCAGAGTAACAAACAGCAACAGGAGCAATATGAAGAGCAACTACAAATTAGTTTCTGAGTGTAGGCAGCAATTTACAAAAAAAAAAAAAAAGAAAAAAAGAAAAAAAGACCTCGTACATACAATTGGTAAATCTTTCTTTTGGACAGCAGCCATTATAAAATAGTGTCCTCTTTAAAAGTGAAGGATCAAAACAGAGATTCCTTGCTGAACCTAGATAATAGGTAAAAAAAAGTAACTATAAAACATCACAGCTGGAAAGGACCTTTGAGATCATTTACTCCAAGGCTCTTGTTTTAGAGAAAAACTAAGTGAGCCATGCAAAGAGATCTTTCAGTGAGTGGCAGAGCTGAAATTAAAACAGATCTCCCAACTCCCAGGCCAGTATTCTTTCCATTGTATCATCATGATACAGAGGGAAACATATTTCTGTCTCCAAAGCTACAAAGCCTCAATTTAGCTATTACATGAAGCATATTGCCTCTGTTCTCCTTAAAGCTGTTTTTGACTGTTTCAAGGGATACAGATCCTCTAAAGATAGTACATACTTTCCCACTGCCTGAGATTTTTTTTTCCTTTTTGGTTCCTGATACTAGGGCTGTGATCTGAACCTTTCTCCATCCCCCCCCATTTGCAACTCTCCCCATCTTCAGAATCCAGAGAATTTATACACATGCTCCTTCTTGTTCCCTGCCCCTAAATAGTTGTGCCCTTTGGTAGAACAGAGTCTGTTTAAAGGGGAGCTTGAATGGCCTGACAGTATGCAAAGTAGTGCATTCACCCCTAAATTCCCCCAATGTTTGGGGACAGTTCTGCTCCTTTCAAGCCTTGTTTAGCCATGTTTGTCTTATGATCTGGGGTGCTGAATGCTTCAAAGTATAACATAGTCATGCCCATAGTTACCAAATAGCACAAACTTCAGGAGGAAGAAGCCAATAAGGCAGACACCAAATGCTTGAGGATGGGACATGTTAGGGTTTTAGAAGAAAGGGATTCAGCCCATAAAGGGCTTTCCAGTTGAGAAGGAAAATAGAGTTGATGAAATTTGTTCTTCAAGACTGGAAGCCAGACTTTGTTTTGCTCCCTTCAAGCTCTAAGAGATGACTAATTCACTTAATCCCATATGTCAGCCTTTAGCTAACCCAGCCCTGCTGCAAAGGGTATGGAATGTGGGGCACAGTACCTGGTGATTGGGGCTTTTGGCAAAAGATATTCCTGAAGCATCTCTAGACTAAATACGTAATTTCCCTCTGAATGCTGGAACCTTGGTCAGACTCACTGTTCTTGGGACCCATACCATTCAGTGGGCCAGAATTTAGGCCAGTTTAGAGAGATTATGGCAGCACTTTCATGAGGCTTCCAAAAAGCAATACCCATCACTTGAGGTGTGAAAGTCAACAATTAAAATTGTAATCTAGAAACACACAGCTCCCCATTCCAAAGGAGAGAAGGCCCAGACTGAAAACGGAATAAAACTTCATTAATTTGGACACCCTCCACTAATTTAGAATTTGCTCCCTTCACTTGGGCTTAAGGTTACTTCTGTGCTATCAATAAAAGGCTTCACTAAGCAAATAAATGTTCTATCAGAGAGTCACGCTAATCTACTTAAAGAGAATAAAACCCCTTTTAAGGATAGCTTTTAATTGTCTACTAGTAAAACTTACAGAGCAGCACTTTGTGGTTGCAAAAAAAATGGGTGCCCATCCTTTCAGAAATGCCTGAACAAACTATCTTATATGATAGTTTGCAATAAAAAATGTGCAATAAAAAATCACATTGTAAAAAAACAGTGAATATGAGTTATTCAAAGAAACTTGGGAACTCTTGTAAATGAACTGATGAAGAACCAGGAGAATGATGTCCATAAGGAGGCAGTAATGTATGACTACAGTGACCTGTATCTCTGTTTCAGAGGACTGATGAGGAAACAGACTTTTGGGTAGAGAGTTGGAGAGCTATGGGTGTGTAATTTTGTATACACTGACAGATACAGTGACTTCCTTGGTTTTGCTTAACTTTCTCTTTGTTACAAGGCATGGAGGAGAGGGGAAGTGGGCCAGGTGGCCCTGCAGAAAGGGTGATATACAATATAATCGGAAATGACTATGGTGTAAAAACAGAAGGCATCAAAAAACAATAGGTTGTGTTCCTGACCTTTTGTTTTGAAGTCTTTTTGGAATCCTCAAAACAGTTTCTCCCTAGGAACAGGGTTATAAATGGCAGCCAGCAACCCAGGTCAGTTCACAATAGCTTTTTTAATCCAACCTACATGAATTCTCTTGTCTAAAACTATAATTTATAACTTTATTTTCTAAGTATTTGTACCCATACAAGACAAGGTATCCTCAAGTGATATGAGCTGGAAACAAGACTCTGTACTCAGGAATCCAAGTTGTATTAGCCAAGCCAAATGGATAAAACATCAGGACAGCCTAAGTCAGGAACTACCTGTCCTGATAATTTTTTGCTACAGAAATTGTTGCAACTATTGGGAATCCCCCAAAGAGTGGTGATACTATATAATCAAAGTATCCATGTCATCTAAGGTTTTTCAGAATATAGTTATCTTTTTAGGGGCATGATTTGATTTGTTTTAGATGTGACCTCATTTTTCATTAATGGGCTCATTACATTTTATCTAATAAAGCTTTTGGTCTAACTTTTTTTTATTAATGGGGTCCTGGTTTATTTAAAACTTTTTATGTGATAATGTTTATATTAACCTTATGAGTTGATTTCCATTATGGGCAAAGTATAAATGATGGTACCTTTAGGAATTCATCAGTTTGAGTTTGATTGTTTGTTTGTTTTCTTCTCTTAGACTGGATCTTACCTCCCTCAGACTTACTTGGTTCGTGAAGAGTTGGTAGCTGCTGAAGAAATAGAGGATGTTTCTGATCTGGGCATCTTTATTTACCAGATTTGTGGAGGGAAGAAGACCTTCAGACTGCAACGCCGGGAGCCAATAACTGGTAGGTGTTTATTTTTGTGGCAAAACCCTCCTTTTTCTACCATTCACATTTTGGCAAGTTAACCAAAATTTCTTTCTCCATTCACATTTGGGCTTGAGCTGTTGTAGCAATTTTCCTATAGTTCTATAAAGAAGTTACAGTGACTCAATTGAAACAAGTCACCACTGGAGTCTACTTAAAGGCTCAAAAAGTGAAAGCATTGCTACCACATCAATAGCAGCTCTTCCCCTCCCTCCAAATCATTGGGTTTCCTATTTATGAGAAATACTTTTTTGAGTGTGGTTTAGGTTTTTTCAGTTTGTTTTATTTTTAAATAGTTCCAGTGCAGAGCAGTTTCATGGGCCATTCATTTGGCATGAAAAGTAAGGACTCAGTTTCTAGTGGTGGTAAAGACTACAAAGCATTCTGTGCGAATATGTGGTGGGTGGGTAGGTGGTCTTAGAGTAATCATTAGCAATCCAGAATCAAGAAACTCCTGTGTACAGGAGAATAGAGGGGAGAAATAGGGGAAGAAAAAACTTACTAGAAGAAGCTGCAGCTGCATTGGTAATACTTGTGACATACATGCCAGAATTTTATCAGAGATATTTAACAGTTTAATTGATGATTGCTTTTTGAATTTGCATGTGGTTTTAACTAAAAAAAAAGGAGGATTTGTGTAATTCCAAAGTAGAATGGAAAATTTACCATACTGGGTAGATACTTAGTGAAGTCATATTTGAACACTCATTCTTCCCCAACCTTCTCCTAACACCCCCCCAAAAAAATGAACAACTGTTGCTTAAATATCCAAGAATATCTACATTCTTGGATACAACCCTAGACACGGTCTCCTTTTTGGTAATTTAATCAGTAATCTTTTACCTATTGAAGAGATTTCCATTTGGAATTCGGGACTAGAATTATATTCCTTCTGTCTCTTCCCTTTCTCCATAGCCTGAAATCATGTTCAAATCCCAATGCCTATCTCCTTTTCTCTAGGACATTTTTGTTAACCTTCCTAACCTCAAGTCATCTTTTTTTCCTCCTAACACCTGGTATGTCTGTATCACTTGGTGCTTTACAGTGTTTCATTCCTCATTTATTTCTAGGTTGTTGTTCCTTCCTTGAGGTCCAAACATAAGTCTTATTGTTTCCCAGTGGTGCCTCCAACCTAAAGCCCAGAATCTGAATTGTAACGGACAGGGGCTATCTCATCTAAACTGTATCTGAACAGAATTTGCCTGTACAGTATACAAATGATCAATCCAGGATTTGCTTGAAAAATTTGGATTAGAAAGGAATCCCCTATGTCCAAAAGCAGCCCATTCTACTGTAGGATAAAGCTCTGTTAGAAAATTTTTTTCTACAATGAAACTTAACTTCCCCTTTGTACTTTCTGCACCTATTTGAACCTAATTTTATCTTCAAACAAATAATGATTAATTAACAGTATTAAACTACATGGACCCAAAGGCAGTTCCCTAGCACTCTGCTAAAGACCACTCCCTCCAAGGTGACATTAATAACTATTTACTGGGTTTGGCTTTTATATAGCCTTGATTTCTCCATGCCCACAAGGACAAGATATCTCAAATTCAGGCACAGTTATCTCTAAGATTCTTTAAATTGGCCTAATCTTGGTGAAGTTATATTAGTTTTTCATGATCACTATATAATTTTATATATACCATCCTCTTAATATCTGATAGAATTTTGCCAGGAATTAACATTGAACTTGCTGGTCTATAGTTTGAACATTCTAATCTTATTCCCTGTTTTTTGTTTTTGTTTTTTTAATTGAGACATTGTCTATTTAGTCCAGAATTACAAAATAGGTTTTCCATACTAGGCGATTTAGTGACTTTTAATGACTTTTGTCAACAAATGAGCAGTACCCTTCTTCATAGGAAGAAAAGTGCTAGGAAAAAATGGGTGAAATACACCTAATTTAATTTTGACATCTAATCATGTAACTCAATATTGGTTGAAAATAGTTTAATTTCTAGTTTGGTCTTTAACTAAAACTTATCTTTCTCCTTTTTTCCACATGTGACTCAAATCTTTCCTGTGTAATACTCAAGTATAACACTGTCAAATGATGTTCATCAGTTTCAGTTTAGTTCCGCTTCTTAAACATGCTAAAAAATGCCATCAAAGGAGAACAGTAAAAGAGTTTTCCATTCTTCCTAGCTAAGAGTTTTTTTTTCCTTAGGTTTTGGAGGACAGCTGTAATACTTCTTAAAGAATGAAGTAGATGAGCTCACTGAAATTGTCCCAGATTGCAATTGGCTTTATATCCTTGAGATTTGGTGTGAATGTTTACAATCAGAATTTTTAGAGCTGGAAGGACCTTGAAGATCTAAGGAAAGGTCATGTGGTGTATTGGAAAGAACAGGAGTCAGGAGAATTGGGCTCTATTCCTGGCTGTGTTTTGTGACTTTGGGCAAGTTACTTCACATTGTTTTTAAAATGAGTGGGTTGAACTAAGGTCCCTTTCAGCTCTAAGTTTCTGTGATACAACATAAGAGTGGGAAATACTTGTATCTTGCTTCCAGCTATCGCAAATTTTTTGACTTTATAAAAAAGAGTGCTACTCTGCATTAATATTGAGTTACTCTGGTGATTTTTTTTCTAGAGAAAATACTTTGAATGTATATATTTTCTAATTAAATGCTCAACTTTGTTTATTTTCACATAGGCTTCCAGAAGCGTTCTGCTGAACGTTGCCTGAAGATCAGACATTTTCCCAATGAATTTGTTGTCGAGACAAGAATTTGTCGGCAGTAAAAGCCTCCAAGTGAAAAAAATCACATAATCATAAAGTGGGGCTTTACAATGTGACTTCAAAATTAAATTGTGCTGTGATAATCAAAAGCCTAATTTGTTATGCTTTTTTGTGTGTCTTGCTTATACTTTTTTAAAGAAAATAAAAAGACTCCCCACTTGAAGTTCTTGCTTTACTTAGTATGATTAGCATCTGTAGTTGTTTGAAATTAACATAGAAAATAATCAAATTTAATCACTAACTAATACAGGCTTTAGCTTTTTCTAATAATCGCATAATAAATGTTAGTTAGCATCTTGGTAAGAATAACCTCTAATCTTTTTCTTAAGAAAGAAAATTCAAGCCAGAATAAAGTTATGTTATTTGGTTTGCCCATGCTATATAATTCTCAGAGTGCTTCCTCTGGCTTTTAATACAAATGTTAACTACAGATAAGATTTTGTCAGGCATGTAAAACTACCTAAGGTTACATACCTTTATTTGGGGGATTCCATCTTGTACATTTTGCTGTACTTTGTGATTGTCTGCATTTGGTAACTTCCCTGAATTCTCCACAAGTTAAATATTTTATCTGTCAAGTGTTCTTCAGCTCACCGGTTATGTTCACTTACAGATACTTTGAAGAAGTCTTTATCCAGTCTATTTGCTTACCGAATTTTTAATAACAACTTGTTGTTAATTCCAGGAAGGCCCATTTTATGAACATGATTGCATTCATAAAGTTCTAACTCCTCTGGCCTATATGTAAACTTTTTAGATCAGCAGAATTTCTTATGAGCAAGTCGTTTTCACTGCGGTCTGTTTTTAATAAACTGATTCTTCTTCACTGAGATCTGTAGCGTAAATCCAGCAAAGAATTGTATGTGTGCTACACACTGTAAAGGCATTTATATGGGTACATAAATTTGATACCCTTACAATAAATGTTTCTCCAAAAGAAGTGGTACTTTTATTTCATCACAGATATTATGTTTGGGGCACAAGAAACAATTCAGTTATTTCTTATCTAGCTAAGAAGAGAACTCTAATATTTGTACTTTTTATGTCAACCTTTTCATCATTAGTGGAATATTGTCCCAAGCCTTTTGCCTATTCTCCTTCCTCCTGTCCTTTCAAATCCAGATTCCCCTTGGGTCTTCATTTGTTCTCTTCTCTACAAAGAATCCATGGTCTGTGGGTTTTTGATCTTTAGAGTATCTCCAGGTTTCAAGTCTTTCAACCTTTCTCTCCACATAAGGAAAATAAGTGTCTATGTAAGCTACAGTAGGTCAATAAGACTAACTTTGCCAATTGAACCCCAGCCAAGGCAGCTGCTCTTCTAGGAGCCTCATGTGGGGTGAGCCCTGCTGGTCATCCGCCATAGGGTATAGACTTTCCTCCCAAATTGGCGTCACACCAGGGCGGCTAATACTGTAATCTATTTCTGCTGTGCCTAGGATCAGGTTGCCTTTTTACTGTTCTGACCCCTGATAGGGTATCTATGGGCTTGTTTTGATAGAAGGGTCTTCCTTCAGATCCTGTATCATTTCTTTTTTATAACTGTTCAGAGAACATAAATCCTTATAAACAGATTCTCATAACTCATTTAAAGCACAGATCAGACGATTTTCCTCCCACCTAGAATGGCACTGCTGCATCCCTGTATACCTGAGATTTTGAACATTTCAGTTTGTCAGTTAAATGAAAACTAAATATATGAGTACACAAAAACTAACCTCCCAAAAACGACTTCATCTTTTCTTTGGATGGAACCCATGGCTTTCAAAAACTAGTAGTCTTGACCATCATATTCCTAATTTTCTTAAGAGTCTCATTCCCCACATTTTACTGCCCAGATAATTACACTGCTTCGGTGTTTCTCTCCTTTGTTTTATTACATTTCTTTTCAATAATTTAAAGTGTCTTAAAACCCAGCCTAACTAACCTCAAAACCTTCAATAGCACAACAAACATTTATCAAGAATCCTTAGGGTACATGACTCCTCACTTGGAGAGGATAGTTTGGGATACACATGAGCTCTAGGCAATAGGTCTAATTTTACCAATATTAGACTGGAGCCATCTCACAAGTGAAGTCAAATTTACTGTTCCAGCTTTTGTGTTCAATTATTTAAGTGGGGTATGTATTTATGAACAGAATTGAATGATTATCTTTACTACAAGATAAAAAGAAGCATTTGAATAAATGAGAAAATGGCAAAAAGAAAACCGGGTAATAGGAACTTATAATGATCCCCTCATTTCTATTTGTAGAAACCTATTTGTAGAAGAACATGATTGGGGGGAGGGGAGAGAGAGAGGAAACCCACTTCTTTAAAATTTACAATCATTTTTATCCTTTGCTTGCGGATTTTTCAGCCTAGGTTATATCCTTCATAGTATGAATGAGAGAACTGGTTCTCAGTCTTTTACCTCCAAATACTAGTGGAAGCAATTTTAAATTTTATTTTCCCTGAGGTTTATAGATTTCCGTGCAAACTCAGATGTTACTTTTTCAAGTTAATTATAAATTGCAAGTAGTGTTTTACCCTGATTTTTATTACTTTCAGAAGAATAGTACTATTTAATAAATTGATTGTGTCAATCATATGAGTGGATAAGCATTCTTTCCCTTTTTTTTCTTCACCAAGAAATCCAAACCAAGTTAACTATCCATTAAAGACAACTGCAGCTACCTATTTTGTAGGTATTTTCTTACAGGATGTGTTTTAAATGGCAGGAATGGAAAATATGAGACTAAAGTAGGATGGGAAACAGTCATTAGTTTGATTAATCTGAGTTCTTTCATTGGTTCTTACATTTTTCCCTCTCTCTGAGTCAAGTGAACATCCTCTGCCTTATAGAGATGTTACAATGAAAGCCTTTTGTGAACATTAAAAAGCCCTATATTTTATTAAAGTTTTATTGACCTTTTTTTAAATATCACCTTCATTCCCAGATATGTCCCTTTCCTTCCCTACTCCAGAGATTCATCTCTTCTAACAATAAGAAAAATCACCTCAGCAAAATTAACAGATCAACAGATCCTGATAGTTTATGCAGTGTTCTACATCCTTTGTCTCCTACCTCTTTAAGAAAGAGAGGAAAATACTTTTTTCTCCTCTCTTCTCCACAGCTGAACTTCATCACAATAATGAGAAAGCATTTTAAAAATTTTTTCTTCCTATTTACAATTCATCATTGTATATGTGGTCATCCTAGTCCTGTCTACTTCACTTTACATCAGTTCAAACAAGTCTTCCTATATAGAGCTCTCTACTTCAGTTTTGACTAGGTATTTACTAATACTGTTGCCTGTATAATAACATTAAATCAGCTTTTAAAAAAATTATTTTCAAAAAAAGAAAAAAAAAAGCAAGTGGCACGTAACAGAGATTCACAATGTTACATTATAAAAAATCATTTTCATTTAGGAAAAATGTTGATCATAACTGAGCATAAGTTTTAAACAGTCCAGATTTGTTTTCTTTATTGCTAAGTTAGATAATCATATATGAAAGAGATCTCCAAGAAATATCTATCCTGTCCTCTCTATGTGAATACATGTTAATAAGGCTGATTTGTTCTTTAACATGCACATATCAGAACTTAATCAAATGAATGTCACTACCTTTAAAATAATCACCTAGGAAGGTCATCGATTTTTTTCCAAAAAAAGCTGCTATCTTTTAGACTACTTTCAAAACTCTAGTAGAATGTATGGGACTGTCTGCCATCTAGGGGAGGGGGTGGAGGGAAGGAGGGGGAAATTCAGAACAGAAGGGAGTGCAAGGGATAATGTTGTAAAAAATTACCCATGTATATGTACTGTCAAAAAAAGTTATAATTATAAAATTAATAAAAAACTAAAGTATTTAAAAAAATTCTTGTAGAATAAATTTGTGCCTAGTCTTTTGAATCTTCTGAAGGACTAATCTTTGATTTCTGACTGATTCTAAAAATAATAACCACTCTTGAAGACCATGCAGAACTGGCTCTTTTGGAGTAGTTTGAGTAATCTATTTGCTTAATTCAACTTTTGCCTCAAAGGAGGTATAATTTATCAAGTTGCACTGCTATTGTGGGATATATCAGAAACTACCTATGAATTAGGAAACCAAATGTGTCTTTAGTGACCTCTACACTACTAATAAAAAGATTTTTAAAAATAAGTTAAGGACCTGAGTACAATTTTGGAAAAGTTCAAAATGATAGATCTCTGGCAATTGTTTAATGATTAAAAAAACCCAGAAAATATACTTCTCTCAGATGTACATGGTACCTTTTACAACAATTCACCATGTACTAGGGCATAAAAACCTCATAAGCAAATTCAGAAACACAGAACTACTAAACATATGCCTTACTAATTACAAATAAATAAAATTACATTCAATAAAAAGCCTTCAAAAAACCATCAAAAGTAATTGGAGACTAACAATTCAAAAAAGATTGTTAAAAAAATGAAAAAAATGCTCAAAATACATACTTTGGAAAAAAGGAATCCCCAGTAATAAAGAGGATATAAGGAATATTATTAAAAACCATTTTCCCCCAATTAAATACCAGTAAAATGGATCACAAATTAAAGAATAGAGACTTAGAAAAATCTAAAAGGCTAAGATAAACCTAAATATAAGAATTTTTAAAAATGCAGTCTCAGAAATAATTGATTGCACAAGCCATAAATGAACTCAAAAAAGGAAAAAATAAAAAAATAAAAAGGGATGACTTGACAATGGAATTATATACAACATTCAAAGAACAATCAGTGACAACATCATACAAATTGTTTGTGAAGATAAAGAAAGTATCCGACCATACTCCTTCAATGAGACAAATATGGTCCAGATACCTAAACCAGGGAAAGATAAAGTAGAGAAAAAAACCTAAAGACCAATATCTTTTATGAATATTGAAAAATATATTGGCAAAGAGGCTACAGAATAAAAGGAAAAGATTATATACTATGGCCAGGTTGGAAGCTTATAGTAGGAATGTAGGATTGGCTTAATTATAAAAATAATAAAACAATACAAATCACATGATTTTGTCAATAGATGTAGGTGTTTAATGAAATACAGCATCCATCTTTGTTATAAAAGATAAAAAAAATAGGAATAAATGACCTTTTCTTAATTTGGGAAATAGTATTTATCTACAACTAAAAGTTGTAATGGAGGAATACTAGAAGATCCTGATCTAACCTTAATTTCCAGGAAAAGCTACTCTATCTACTATTGCCACTAGAATTTCAAATAGTTTTAGAAATTTTAGATAAGACAAGAGTTAGAAATTGAAAAAAATAGCACTGGTAAAGAATCAAATTTTTTTTTTGCAGAATGATATGACACTAATAGAACCCTACAGAGACAACTAAAATTAAAACAATAACTTCAATAAAGTAGTATGAAATAAAACAAATGTACAAAATGTACATCAGCATAATAAAAACATAATCAAAAGTGATTTATGAACCACTGCATAGAATTCCCAATCCCTCTAATTTTGTCCGCCTACAATTTTGATTTCCTTCACAGGCTAACTGTACACTATTTCAAAGTCCGATTCTTTTTGTACAGCAAAATAACAGTATGGACATGTATACATATATTGTATTTAATTTATACTTTAACATATTTAACATGTATTGGTCAACCTGCCATCTGGGGAGGGCAAAGGAGGTGAAAATTGGAACAAAAGGTTTGGCAATTGTCAATCCTGTAAAATTACCCATGCATATATCTGGTAAATAAAAACTATAAATTAATAAAGTAAAAAAAAAGTGATTTACAGATTCAGTGCCATAGCAAACAAAACAATCGACAAGTCATTTGATAGACCTCAAAAATCATCATCATTATCATCATGATCATTATTGGCAATTATTATTGCCATTGTTATTTTTGGCAATAAAGATTAAGATTTTCAAGGGATAACGTCTAAGAGGTCATATATGAATTGATTTAGACTGAACAGAAGCAGAGAACGGTTAATATAGTAACATCAATATTAAAAAATATAACTTTGCAAGATTAAGAACTTTGACCAATACAATGACCAATAATGAATCCAAAAGACTGATGATGGAGCATACTTCCCACTTCTTGGTAGAGAGGTAATGAACTATAGCTGCTAAATAATACATATTTTTGGACGTGACCAATGTATGAATTTGTTTTGCTTACTGTACTTATTTGTTTAAAAAAAAGGAAGGCTTTCTTGAGGGGGGAGTAGAGTGGAAAGAATTGTTGAGGGAGTATAGTGGTACAAAAAAAACATTAATGCAACATTAAAAAAAATACACAGAAAAGAGCAGAAGGAAGTTCCAAAAAGGACACAGACAAGCAAAGAAGGATTGTTACTATTGTGTTAACTTTAATATATACTTAAAAAAACAAGCGGCACAGAATAGAGAGTCATGGTTTCATATACAATCCTTTCTCTGTTCTTTGTATATGGAATGTTCATGTTTGTTGATGTTTCATTCATAATAAAAAAGAAAATTTTTAAGTAAAATGAAAATATACAAAATAATAAACTGGTTCTGAAGATAATTTCAATGGAGGGCTTCCAAACATGCTTTGAACAATGGCAACATCTATTTGTGCTTGCTAGGATTACAGATTTAGAGCAAGGAGGGACCTTGAAGGTCTAGTTCAACCCTTCATTTTAGACAGATAGACATTGAGGGACAGCTAGGTGACACGACAGTGGCTAGAACACCAGTCCTGGTGTCAGAAGAACCAGAGTTCAAATGTGACCTCAGATATTTGCTAGCTATGTGACCATGGGCAAGTCACTTAACTCCAATTGCAGGAAGAATGAAACTAATCTAGGATGTCATGTGAACACCTAAGTTTAGATTCAAGGCCTGTCTCTACCCCTTTCTGGCTGTGTGACTCTGAGCAAGTCTCTTACCTCTTAATGCTCTAGGCAGCTCTCTAAAATTATACAATGAAAGAAGAGTACAGAGCTGGACTGGCAGTAGTATATTCATCCAGGAGATCGTTTTCATCAGTAAAACCAAGTCCATTCCCTATTTGTATGAACAAATACTCTATTTTCTAGACTTAGAATTTAGCGCATTGAAATTGTTAAAAACAATAGAGCACCTAAAGAAGTCCTTGGAAATGATGGTACCCTTCTCCTTTTCCCTGTAAGGGTGAGTCCTGGGCAACTTGTAGAGGGTACCTTTACAGCACAGGTACCTAGTGTAGAGGCTAGTTCTTCCTGACCAGCATCACATAAACAAATAAGGGTGTCCCTACCTACTGTAGTTTTGGCTTCTCTTCTGCACAAATTGCCATGTATGCCATTCCTAAGTGTGTACCCTCTGTCTCTTTCCCCAATAACCCAAGTACCTTTTCTAAGTCAGAATTCAACTATCAGTTTGCTTTAGGTACAAGAGAAGCCATTTCATAATCTGAGCCCCTTGAGGAAGCCACCCCACCATTATTATATTTGCATAGCTGTATCAGGCTGTTTGTCTGTATCCCTCTGCCCATCTGTCACACTCTGTCTGCCTGTCTACATCTTCGCCCATCTGTCGCTATCCGTCTGCCCGTCTGTCGGGCTCTGTCTATGCCTGACCACATTCCTGTGGCCAAAAAAAAAAAATCATCACCTGGTGGCCAACCTTCTGGTGATGAACCTCTCCAAATTTAGCTTGATCCTCAGATGACAGCCCATTCCCAGGCACTGCTACTCTTCCCAGCTTGGTACAGCCTGTCAGAACTTGAGTTCTACTATTATAGCCTTCAAGAACTCAATACACGTCCATTCCATAAAAAGGCATCAGAGGAGGAATTCAGCATAGGATATGCTACAACACAGTTAGACATTTACATGTGTGCCAAAGAATGAGAGCAAGCTGTTTATGGGGCATATTTTATAGAACATTATCCGAAGCCTGTTGGAATTATGATATGACATTCTCCTTCCACTTTTGTTATTAAGCCTCATATGTTGATTTACTCATTTATTTTTGGCTGGTCAGGGATTGCAATGGTGTAGACTACTCCTAACATAGGAACACCCTTTAATAAAGATTGGAGCCTGTCTAATTTGAAGCAAAGTGAAGTGTGGAGCAAAGCTTCTTAAACTGTAGGTTAGAACCTCACATGAGGTCTTGTAACAATGTGGGGGTAGCAGAATTATGATTTACTATCAGTTTGATTTGTATCATGCTTGATTTGTATTCCTATTTTATGTACTTAAATGCCTGGGGGTCATGTAAAAGTTTCTTGGGTGAAAAGTGAGTAGAAAAAGTTTAAGAAGCCCTGATCTGCAGCACTAACAAACGAAGCTACTCGTCCACTCTTCCAAAACAAGTATATGTCACAAGCAGGACTCAAAAGCAGGTCTTCACATTTCCATGGCCACTCTCTGTCTGCAACTCTATCGCAAGGCTTCTCTAATAAAAACAAAAATGATTTAAATATGATATGTTCTCCCCAAAAGCCTTTAAAAAAACCCCAATAATCTAAGAAGTTAGAAACTCATCATTCTTTTCTCTTTAAATAGCTGTGGAATGCTGCAAAAACAGATTTGTAATTTGAAGGAATTTTTTGGAAGCATCTGTTTTCTCCTGTACAATGCTTCAGTTACACTAACGCTGTAATCCTTAGCAGTTCTTATGAGTTTCTTTGTAACTTAAAGGCAAAGTTGATTATTGGTCATCTGCAGTCAATGAATGGTCGGTTGGATGGTATGCATAATTGAAATCCCAAAAATCCCCCTTTAAGCATTTTTCATAACTGTTAATAACTAGCACAATTATCTGATTTGTTTCACTTCTCTTGTGTCTGTATGATGCTCAAAATGTTTGGATGTAAAAGAAAAAAAAATCCACCCTACCGTTTTATTTACATTTTTCTGCACGACTCCCAACATCTAGGTATTTGGCAGAGGGAGGGGGGAGAAGGGGAGGGAGAAAGAATGCATTTACACAGACTGTTTTATAAGTCACAAGGAAAATGTCTGGTAGATGCAGAAAAATAGAGAAAGATGAGTATTAAGTTTGGAATCTTTGAAACTGGATTTATTTCTTAATCTCAAGTCTTCTACTTACTAGTAGGCTTTCAAAAAGTCATTTCCTTCCTCTGGGACTCAAATGCCTTCTCTGTAAAATGAGTTGGACTGGGTGTCTCTAAGGATTCTATACAACTACTGTTTTGCAGATAGTTGTTTTGCTCATGCCTGCCATCTGGTGGAAGTGCTGATGATAGAGGGAAACAACCCAAGGACCAGCAGCAAAGAGGAAGGGAAAACAGCCAAAAGCCATCCAGGAATGCGCTCCTTATCAACTTCAAAGAATCAAAAGTTACCTTCTTCATACAATATCTTTTTGTACGTATGGAAGGGACTTTAAGAATCTCATGTAGTTCCCTCATTTCACAGTGAAGAAAATTGAGAGCAGGGGAACATGACTTGGACAGAGGCAGTGTAAGAGTATGGACAGAAACAAAGGTCTTCTGATTTGTGGTCCTCATTCTTTCCTTTCTCCAATGCCCAACTATGGTCAATGACCAACTATGCCTCCATTTCTGCTAAATTGTAAAGTGAGTTTTTGAATGAGAACTTTGATTTTAAAACACGAATGACTGGCAGGTTGGCAACTACAGGAAGAAAAATATGAGAAGAAAAGATAATAAAAACCACTTAAACTGTTCTGTGCTATAATCAATGTGGATATTCCCTCCAAACATGCAGCTCATTGCCGCCCAGCCATACTTACCCTTCCTAGGAGACTTTTTTTTAGTTACCAAATGATTATTACAGTGGGAGCTTGCATTTTCTACATTCTACTGCATTCTACTGGGTAATATTGCTTGCCAAAGCTTACTTGCACCCTTCTAATCCCTTCCCCATAGAAGGGATTGTTCTCATTAAAATTCTATAGATAGAAGAATCAGCAGATAAATGCATAACCATTGATATTTTCTCATGTTGTCAACATTTCTTGGCATTAATACCATCCCAGATTTTTCCCTCTCCTTGCTATCTTTCCCTCCTTGTTTTGTTGCCTTAAAAGTGATCTCTTAATGCCCCATATCCCAGATTTCTTCGATCCATTACTTGGCCTAGTCGGCTGCTTTACCTCATCTTTCTAGTACTATTTCTACTTCTTATAAGCACATTCATCACTGGCATGGGAAAGTCTCAACATAGTAGTTACACCATCCTAGATAATGCAAAGAGTTTGCCATCGCAATCTTTGGAGATCTTTTTTTTACCCTTTTGTCTGGTTGTTGTCTTCCTTCCAGATTCAACCTTAACTGCCCCAGGATAACTTTGCTTAGTTGGGTCTCTTTGCCAAGCTTTCTTTACACTGGTTTTACCCTTCACTGCTTCTCTCTGTTTTATGAGGTGATACTGCTCATAATCTTCCACTCTCCTTGTCCATAAGATTTTACATACAAGTTTATGTTCTAAGTCACTGTTGCCCTTGGCTGCCCTATCTCCGGCTTGGCAAGAAAGTCAAATGTTTGTTGGCTAAGGCACTCTTTAGGCTCTTTTGGACTTCTTGTTACCACAGTTGATTAACATCAGTTGCACTTCTGTATGAAATTATTATAATGAATGTCATGGTCCTGAATTTTTAAAAAACATAAGAGATTGTATTGTCTAGAAATGACTGTTTCCAAGATCCCCTCTGAACTTCTTTTCAATGTATTTAATATGCATTTGCTGCTGCTGTTATTGTTGTCTTTAATTATGTAACTGCAGTCTGTATTAATATTGTTCTTTTTGCTTCTGCTTTCTTCATTGTGTCACTTCATAGATCTTACCAGGTTTTTTGAATTTTTAGATGCACTCTTTCTTATGACAAAGTAATATTACATTGCCATTCCATTATTAGGTAATATTCCATTTTTCTTGTACCATAATTTGTCCTGCTATTCCCCAATCATCAGATACCTGGCTTATTTCCAGAGTTTTTCTATTACAAATTGTAGTGCTATGAATTTTTAAACAGGTCTGTTGTTCCCTGGCAGTAATCACTTTAGCAAATAAATTCAGTAGTGATACCATTGGGCAAAATTTTATGAATATCTTTGTAATTGATATAATTCTAGGTTACTTTCAAAAAAGGTTGAACCAACTCACAAAGGCACATTACTGTACCTCTTTTATTATAGCCACACCAGCAATGAATTTTGTCATTATCTTTGCCAATTTGATGAGTATAGGAAGAAAAATCCTGATTTTCAAATTGTGCATTTATGTAGTAGAGACTTTGTTCTTTTATTTTTCTATTCTGAATTTAACAAATGTCCAATGAAATATGCATTTCTTCAAACCATTCTCCAATTGATAAATGGTCAAAGGATATGAACAGACAATTCTCAGATGAAGAAATTGAAACTATTTCTAGCCACATGAAAAGATGCTCCAAGTCATTATTAATCAGAGAAATACAAATTAAGACAACTCTGAGATACTACTACACACCTGTCAGATTGGCTAGAATGACAGGGAAAGATAATGTGCAATGTTGGAAGGGATGTGGGAAAACTGGGACACTGATACATTGTTTGTGGAATTGTGATCATATCCAGCCATTCTGGAGAGCAATTTGTAACTATGCTCAAAAAGTTCTCAAACTGTGTATACCCTTTGATCCAGCAGTGTTACTACTGGGCTTATATCCCAAAGAGATCTTAAAGAAGCGAAAGGGACCTGTATGTGCAACAATGTTGGCAGGTTGGCAACTACAGGAAGAAAAATATGAGAAGAAAATGTAATGGCCAGAAACTGGAAAATGAGTGGATGCCCATCAATTGGAGAATGGCTGAATAAATTGTGGTATATGAATATTATGGAATATTATTGTTGTGTAAGAAATGACCAGCAGGAGGAATACAGAGAGGCCTGGAGAGACTTAGATGAACTGATGCTGAGGGAAATGAGCAGGACCAGGAGATCATTATATACTTCAACAACAATATTATATGATGATCAATTCTGATGGACATGGCCCTCTTCAACAATGAGATGAAACAAAAAAGTTCTAATAGAACAGTAATGAACTGAACCAGCTACACCCAGCGAAAGAACTCTGGGAGATGACTATGAACCACTACATAGAATTCCCAATCCTTCTATTTTTGTCCACCTGCATTGTTGATTTCCTTCACAGGTTAATTGTACACTATTTCAAAGTCCGATTCTTCTTGTGCAGCAAAATAACTGTATGGAAATGTATACATATGTGGTATTTAACATACACTTTAACATATTTAACATGTATTGGTCTACCTGTCATCTGGGGGAGAGAGTGGGGGGAAGGAAGGGAAAAATTGGAACAAAAGGTTTTGCAATTGTCAATACTGAAAAATTATCTATGCATATATCTCGTAAATAAAAAGCTATAATAAAAAAGTTAAATAAAAAAAGAAATATGCATTTCCACAGACATTGCAGAATGGGAGGGCATTATACATAATAATGCCAATCACTTAGAGTTGGTGGGTTTTTTTAAGTAAATTAGTAACTTTCAAAACTATCCTGATTATCTGTTTCCTTTCTCTTCTTCCTTTCCTTTTCTTCTCCTCTCCTCTAACCCCAACACCCTCTTCTTCCAAATTATTAGAGATTTTAAACATGTTCATGTGCTTGATAATTTGTGTATCTTTGAGAACTGTCTTCCATTGGAAAATGGATTTTAATCTTAAAATTATGTGTCAGTTCTAAAACTATATTATAAAGCAGTGTTCATCAAAACCATTTGATACTGACTAAGAAAGAATAGTTGATCAGTGGAATAGGTTAGGCTCAAAAGATACAACAATCAACACAACAGTAATCTAGTGTTTTCTAAACCTGAAGACTCCAGCTTCTGGAATAGGAACTCATTATCTGACAAAAATTACTGGAAAAATTGTAAAATAATATGGCAGAAACTAGGAATTGACCAACATCTAATAAGCTATACCAAGATATGCTTGAAATGATTTAGACATAAAGGGAGACACAATAGGCAAAATAGAAGGGCAAGGGATAGTCTACCTCTCTCAGATCTGTGGAGAAGGAAGCAATTTGTGGCCAAAGATCTAGAGAATATTCTGAAAGGGAAAAGGGATAATTTTGATTATGTTAAATTAAAAAGGTTTTATACAAACAAAATCAATGCTTAAGTAATAAACAATGCTTAGAAGGAAAGCAGGAAACGGGGGGGGGTGTGTGGATTTTTATATCCAAGGATTCTGATAAAGGCCTCATTTCTTATTTTTAATAATAGCTTTTTATTTTCAAAATATATACAAAGATAATTTTTAACATTCACCTTTGCAAAACCTCGTGTTCCAAATTTTTCTCCCTCCCCTAGACAGCAAATAATCCAATATATGTTAAACATGTACAATTCTTCAGATCAAAAAGGAAAAAAAAGCGGGGAAAAAAAATAAAAAGCAAACAAAAAACAAGAAAAGGTGAAAATACTATGTTGTGATCCACATTCCATCCCAACAGCCTTTTTTCTGGATGTAGATGGCTTTGTCTATGACAAGTCTATTGGAATTGTAAAGGCCTCATTTTAAAAATATTTAGAGAATTGACTCAAACTTATAAGAATACAAGCCATTCTCCAATTGATAAATAAATGGTCAAAGAATATGTACAAGCAATTTTCACATGAAGACATTAAAACCATTTTTAGTCATATGAAAAAAAATGCTCAAAATCATTGCTGATCAGAGAAATGCAAATTAAGACAATTCTGAGGTACCACTACACACCTCTTAGATTAGCTAAAATGACAGGAAAAGATAATGATAAATGTCTTGGGGGATGTGGAAAAATTGGGACCATCAGTGCATCCAATCATTATGGAGACCAATTTAGAATTATACCCAAAGGGCTATCAAACCTTTATTTACTGACTCTGTTTCCCGAAGAGATCATAAAAAAAGGGAAAAGGACCCATATGTGCCAAAATGTTTGTGGCAGCCCTTTGTGTAGTGGAAAGAGACTGGAAAGTGAATGGATGCTCATCAATGGGAGAATGGTTGGGTAAATTATGGTATATGAATGTTATGGAATATTATTGTTCTGTAAGAAATGACCAACAGGAGGAATACAGAGAGGCTTGGAGACATGAACTGATGCTGAATGAAATGAGCAGGAGCAGGAGATCATTGTACACAGTTACAACAAGATAATGTGATAATCAATTGTGATTGATTGTGATGGGCTTGGCTCTTTTCAACAATGAAGTGATTTAGACTAATTCCAATATACTTGTGAGAGAGAAAGCCATTTGCAATCTAGAAAGGGGACTGAGGGGACTGAATGTGGATCACAACATAGTATTTTCATTTTTTGTTGCTGCTTGCTTTTTTTCTCATTTTTAAATGTATCTGATTTTTCTTGTGCAGCATGATAAATATGGAAATATGTATAGAAGAATTGCAAATGTTTGATCTATAGAGGATTACTTGCTGTATAGGAGGGGGGAGAGGGGAAAGGGGAGATAGAAACAGAGAGAGAGAGAGAGAGAGAGAGAGAGAGAGAGAGAGAGAGAGAGAGAGAGAGAGAGAGAGAGAGAGAGAGAGAGAGAGAGAGGAATAGTTACATTAATCCATTTTAAATAGCATTTGCCTTATTTGCTGCCTCACACACACACACACATATATATATATGTGTGTGTGTGTGTGTGTGTGTGTGTGCATATATGTATATGTATGTATGAGTATACTGCATGTGGTTCTCACTTAATATTATCTAATCTAATTATCTACATTTTAATCTAGTCCTGAAAAGTTTAGGTATTTAATGCTTTATAGAATAATTTGACACTCTGGCATTGCAAACCCTCCTTTAAAATCTTCCTTTAATATTCTTGACAATTTGTTCTTAACATAGGAATTTTATTATTGTTTTATCTAGTTCTACGGTATTTTGCTCAGTACAGCATTAAACCCATAGATTGTTTTGGTTAATTGTCATCTTGACTACATTAATTTGATATAATCGTACACATTGGATTTCTCTCCAATTGTTTACTTCTTTTTCATTTCCATAAAAATGCTTCATAGTTATCTTTATATAACCCCTGTAGCTTGGTAGATTAATTCCCAGCTATTTAATCTATCTCTAATCATTATTGTGAATACTTTTTGTACCATTTATTCTCTTTGGGGGGGGGATGATACATGGAAATGTTCAGCTTCCATTTTGTACCTTTGTTAAAATCATGTATTACATAACTTTGAAAATTTGTTTTGCTTCTTTCTCCAAAACAAACCATCATATATCATCCACAAATAGATATTGAACAAAACAACTTGAAACAGACATGGTTCTGTCCTTGTAGGCACTTACCAGTTGCAAATAACAAGGACATGAAAGAACATTATAAGAGTGTTCAGATGCAAAGAGTACTGAGTGTTCTCAGAAAAAAAAATTACTGACTCCTCTGGCCATTTTAAACAGTACTTTGCCTTATTTTGCCAACGGACTCTTTCTTTTTTAATGTAGCTTTACCATCAAAAGCATCTTAAAATGAACTTTCACTTGAGACAGTGTTCACTTGAGAAAGAGAGGCAAATATCATTAATGCTGCGGCTTGATGTTCATTCCAAATACCCCATAAGTCAACACAGGATCTTTACTGCCCAAAAGCTGGACACTAAGTTTTAGGTTGTTTAAAAAAAAAAAAAAAACCTCCCTTAGAAGCACTTGTAGAGGATGGATGCAGGAATAAGCCTATACATAGGAAGGAGTTTTTCAGAGATAAAATTTCTTTTAAAAATGAAAATGCATAACAATTATAGCAATATCTTCTGGTAAGCAAGTTGTCCCTCACATAATGCCTCCATTTCCCCCCCCCCAATTTAATTGGTACTTTTGGCTCTGTTCATTAATTAAATCTAACCTTTTGAGGTCAATTTGCTCCCTTATTATAGAACTTCCCTTGCATGTTCCTTGGTAAAGACAGCTGTAGCCTCAGGGACCCTGGGGCTTTGCACCTAGCAAACAGGGTAACCATGTCATTCCTAAATTGTCACTTCCCACTTTAGAGATTACCAGCTGGCCGATTCTCTTTTGGAATGGTCTGAAAAAAGAAATCCAAGCTGAGGAAAGAGTTTGCCCAGTTACAAGAGGCAGTAGGGAGACTGGCTTTGTTAGAACCCAGAGGTAACTTTGTGAGATCGTTCCCTGAGGCTTACATCCTTACTGAACTACATGCTTCATGTAAGCAGGACTGACATGAAGGGGAGTTTCTTGATTGTTGAAAATTATCTAGGAGGATGACCATAATTTGTGTGGGATAGTACAGAAGTGAGGTGAAACGTGGCCATGTCTACTGAGTGGTCAAACTGCTTACAACTGCTTTTTGTCCTGATGAAGTTTACCAGTCTCTCAAGCTATTAAACAGTAGTTAAAAATTAAGTTAATGAATCCTGTTTCAAGTTATTCTGTCAATGCAAGCTTTGAGTCTTTCAGCATTTTGTGACCTACAGGAAATAAATATCTGTCCCATATTGGATTCATAGATTATTTTGAGTACTTTCCAATTTTCCATTCCCCTTTCCCTTTGGAAAGACCCTAAACCCTGAACCTAAGCCTTAAGCAAGTGTTTCTTAGTTGGGGAATGTAAATAGTCAAAGAGTGTGAGAAGAAGGAGTCTGACCCCTTCCAAGTGTCCAGATTTGCCTCAAACTTGTGGTAGTGAACTTGATCCAAACTGGATGCATGAGTCTATAATGGAGAAAAAAAGTGGTTTCACTGCTTATAGTCCTAAAGGCTCAGAAGTGGTTTCTTAAGAGTAAATGTGTTTTCTTTTGTATTATGTATCAAAAACTAAAGCTGAAAATCCCAGCTAATCTTACTAAACTGCTGTGTTAAATCTTTCATTTGGCTCCAATGCAAAATTCCACCAGGAGGTGGCTCTTGCAGCAAATACTAATAACTTAAAGCCATCATTTGATAGTTTTAATCTTATCACCTTCAATATAATTCATTTCCACTGAGATCATGCAAGATGTTGGGAATAGAATAACAAAAATCACTCAGTCCCTGCCCTCAAGTAGCTTACAGTCTATAAGAATTGAATGAATAAAACCTGCCAGGAAAAAAATAGCTTCATGGGCACTTATAAGAATTCTGGTCACTACTTGTTTTAGCAATACCAAAGGATCCATTTCCATTCACAAATCTTGGGCTCTTTATTTTACATTGCTGTTGTTGTTGTTAATTTCTTAGACTAATAGAAGTCAAAAGAAGAAGGGTCTTAAGTAACAATGAAGTTAAATAAAACAATATTTATCTTGCTGCTGAGGGTAGCTGTAATCATGAGTAAATTAACGGTGAAGATAATAAAAGTGAGAGGCATTTTAGCAAAGTGGATAGAGGGCCAGTCTTGGATACAGGAAGTCAGTTGAGTTAGCTTCTGACAGCAAGTCTCTTAACTTCTCAGTGCCTTAGGCGACACACTAGTACCTGCAGATCTGCCTGGACCAAGAAGTGTCCACAGACAATGAGAATTCCTACATTGTGAAATCACAAATACAGACACTAATACAAAAATCCTATTCTTCATCTCCTTACTCCTAATACTTTTTCGGAGCTACAAAAACCAGTTATTGCATCCATCTCTGCAACAGTTCATTGAACATTAAATGTAAAGCAGTAATAACAATAGGACAACTACTTGTCCCAGGACCTTGTCTATCTGAACTCCTTCTTAAAACAGGCAATTTGAAATAGTTTCGAAAAGGAGATGGGAATACTCAGCTGAATTGTTTTTGGCATTTTAAAGTTTGACATGATGAATCCAATAGCAGAATAATTTTGATTAGCTGGTTTTTTTTCTTCTATAAACATCATGAATAAATGCATACTCCCACAGTATTTGACAGAAAGTGCAAAAATATTTTAGGACCAGTACTCAGTATATGTAACAGGCATCGATGAGGTAAGAAGCAAAGGAGGAAAAGAGCAAGTATTAAGGAATACTCCTAAGGGTGGATTATCAAATACCACTGTGGCAAAGACAACATGAAAGAGCTATTGAAGAAGTTCAGAAAGGCATTAGATTACCATATGTATCAAATAGTTATTGATGCAAAGTATGTGAATGCCAAATTATCCAATTAAATGCAACGACAATAAACGCATGGAAAGGAAGGCAGAAAGCAAAAGTATAAAAAACCTTGCATTCTCTTAATCAACAACTGAAAACAAAAATCACAAGGTTAAGGTATTACATAGAGAGAAAAAAGCACTAAGAACAAAGCAAACGATTCAATACCATTCAACAACTTTACTACAGAGACTTGAGAATTTTTAAAAAAGAGATAAACCCCCCAAAAGAAAGAAAGAAATAGAAAAAAATTTTGGTTGTCTCCCTGGCCTCAAGGTTACAAAAATAAATTGGATCGAGTGAAAAACAAAGCTCCCATAAAGTTAATATAACGAATTACAGAATGGTTCTGTCAAAAGAGGGAACCAAACTTGTTGCTGTGGAAAAGTGGAAAGTGGTTACAATGAATAAAATGCATAATATTGGCTCAATTACTTCACAGTTGCATATGAATTACTAGCTATGTTAGCCAAAGCAGCTTTCCCCTCAGACACAAAATTGATCCCACCTTTCTTAACAGAAGGCAAGGAATTATCCTTCTTCTCCTCCCGATACTCCCTCCTCTCTAGGTTTTCTTGATACTGATCTTGCTTGTCTCCTACCTATCTGACCACTCTGCCGTCTCTCTTCTTGTTCCTTCACCAGAAGGTGGAACACCAGCAACCCCTCCAAATTAGAGGTCACAGTCAAGTAAGTCCTACTTAGCATTCCAATTGTATCACTTAAAAAGAATATCACATAAATACTTCCAAGAAAACAATATATTGGCTGAGGAGCAAAAAGAGGATGCTAGAAAATCCCACTGGTGGAAACATCAACTTATAATTGCCCCAGTAATAATTAGAAAAGCTTTCATAAAATGCTATAACATGAATAGTACCTTTGGTGATTTTCATTCTGCCTTTGACTCAATTCCTCACTCATGGATTATTCAAGTCCTGCAAATATATTTTTTAAAAAAGTATAAGTATAGGGAAAATACTAGAATATTTGATGTCTACAAGGGAAATTATTCTCTATTTAAAACATGCCACAAATGTAATAATGTCAAAAAACTGATGGAAAACAGGGCATTTTTCCCCCCAGGGAGACAGTTTAAAATATTATGGCTTTGCCCAGCTTTAAATCCATAGTCACTTCTCCCAAATAGAAGTAAATAAGACTTTTTTAAATCAAATAGGGAATTGAATAAAAACAATTTTTCTTTAGTAAGTGAAATGAACATGAATGCCACCAAGCTATTTGGCCCCAGGGCAAAATACATTAAACAGTTCCTTCATCGAACAAAGGACTGAGTCACACAGATTTGTTTGTAGATACAGATTTATGATGGTAATTCAGGACCAGTTTATCATCACCAGACTTAGCAATCAATGTAGACTATTCAAAGAAAGGCTAGAAACTTGCCAACACAATATCGTAGGCTGTAAAAATTTACCATCTACCAGCAAGTATTTAAGTGATCAATCAAGAAGCATTTATTTAGCACGTACTGAATACACTGCAGTTATTGGACTGCCTGGATTTTTCAGGAACATGAATCCATTCCACCAAGTAAGACGTACCTGTTCACAGGACACTGGGGAACAGAAGAGTCGATTTCTTTTGGAAATCTGGATAGTTGCTATTTGTGATGTGATTTGGCTTCTGATTTCATCATTCAGCTGAAATTTCCCTTTCTAATGCTATTAACAATTTCATCAACTGCCCAATCTTATGGCCTTTTTTCAGTCTTCATCCTTCCTGACCTACATGCAGCCTTTGACACTAAAAACCTTCTTCTCCTCCTGATACTCCCTCCTCTCTTGGTTTTCTTGATACTGATCTCGCTTGGTTCTCCTACCTATCTGACCACTCTGCGGTCTCTCTTGTTGTTCCTTCATCAGTGTCATGCCTACTAACCACAGGAGTCCTCTAAGGAACTCCCTTGAACTTTTTCTTCTTTTCTATCTCTGTTTTATCTCTTGGTGATCTCACCAGCTCCCATGGCTTCAATTTTTATCTCTATGCAGATGATTCTAGATCTATCTATAATGTAGATCTAGATCTACATTTTCTCTTGACCTTTAAGTCTGTCATCACCAACCATTTATCGGACATTTTAATCTGGATATCCCCTGGGCACTTCCAAATTCAACATGTCTAAAACTGAACTCATAATCTTTTACTCAAAACTCATCCCTTTTCAGGTAGCTTAGGTGGTATACCAGATCAAGTGCCCAACCTGGAATATGAAAGACCTGAGTGCAAATCTGACTTCAAGCACTTACTAAGCTGGAGAAGGAAATGGAAAACCACTCCAGTATCTTTGTCAAGAAAACTCCAGAAAGGGTCACAAAGAGTCAGATATGAATGACTAATTAAACAAAAACAACACCCCTTTTCAGAAACGTATTACTAATGTGGACTACTCTCCTTCCAGTTTCCCTGGGTATCACAACCTTAATGTCATCTTCAACCCCTTACTTTGACCCTGTACATTCAGTCTACTGCCAAACTTGTTTCTTTCTCTACAACTTCTATATGTGTCTCCTTTTATCTACTCGTTACACTAATCCAGGCCATCACATCACCTCACTTTCCAACAGCCTCCTAAATGGTTACCTTGTCTCCTCAGGTTTCTCTCTATTTTGATCTATCCTCCACTTAGTTGAAAAAAGTGATTTTTCCAATAGTTCAGATCTGACTAAGTTGGCCTCAATAAACTCCAATGACTTATTCCTAGAATCAAATCTAAACTCTGGAATCCACATCTCTTCACAACCTGGTCCTTTTCTATATTTCTTTCTTTTCTCTTCCTCCTTCTTCTCCTTCTTCTCCTTCCTCTTCTTTCTCTTTCTCTCTCTCTCTCTCTCTCTCTCTCTCTCTCTCTCTCTCTCTCTCTCTTTTTTTTTTTTTTTTTTTTTTGCCTATTGCTCCCTTGCATTCACCCTACCTGATCTAATCATTATTCCTCACGCATGACACTCCAGCTCATCACCATGCCTTAGTACTGGCTGTCCCCCATGCCGCTGGAATTATCTCACCTCAACTACTTAGAATTCTTTCAACACTCAGTTCAAGCACCATATTGTTCAGGAGGCCTCTCCTGGTCCTTCCCATCTATGAGTGCCTTCCCCTCTAAGGTTACCTTCTATCTATTCTGTTTGATCTTGTATTTAAACACATATCATTTCTCTCATTAGACTGTAAGCTTCTTGAGGGCAATGACCTTTTCTCTGTTGGTTTTTGTTTGTTTTGCTTTTTTGGTTGTATCCTCAGGAGTTAGCATAATGCTTGGCAGATAGTATTAAGACCTTAATAAATGCTTCTTGATTGAAGTCTAAAATACTTGGAGAATAAAGTGCAACAGATATAAGCTCTTCAAGGATAGGGACTGTTTCATATTTGTCTTTCTGTCCTTATAGAGGGTCTGGTACATAGTGGGTGCTTAACTAATGCTCATTAACTTGAATGGAGCACCAAGAGAAAAGATCATTGGGTAGCTCCCAACTTCTGAACCTTGCTCCCTTTTGTGTAACAAGTCAGAAGGGGGCACTCAAACCTTTGGAAGCCCTCTGGGGCTGCCAGCTAGACCTTTCCGCGGTGCAGACACACAATGATGAAACCACATTATTACTGTTTTCAAATAATTATTGGGTGTTCCTGTTTAAGCAGTTACAGGAAACACTTCCTCTGAAGATAGCAAACCAAGTTTAAGGCTTTGCTATTTCTATTGAAAAGAAAAGACAAAAAAAAAAAAAAAAAAAAAAAAAAAAAAAAAAAAAAAAGGTCCCTGCCTAGAAGTCAAATTTGGAGTATAAGCAGGTATCGAGGTTTAGGACTGGGGTTAAAGCTCTCTAACCACTCTCCAATCGACTTTTACTGAGATGTATAATGAGCTAACATTTATTAGCATACTTTCAGCTCCATGCATGGTTTGCCCACATCAGCTCATTTGGATCTCACAACAAGCCTGTAGGGTGGTCACTATCATTACAATTTTTATTTTACAGATGTAACCAATGAGAAACATGAAGCAACAATTCCACAAAGGGTCACTCATGAGATACATAGTCGGGCCTGGGCTGGCTCACTTCATGCCTCCATATTGATATGGTTGCCATGTTCAAGAATCTTACTATCTACTGACATAAAATGCTCTTGCCACATATGGAGGCATTGGGGAAATAACTTTTTGATAAAAAGAATGTCAATCTTTTTCTATTCCTCTGCACCTTTCCTAAAATGTTTGTAGGGTAGCGGAAGGAGAAGGAGAAGGAAGTGTTTTTTATCTAGTATGAAGACTGGTTTGTTTAACTGTGGATTGCAGTTATCTAATATTCTCTTCTATCCCACGACTGGAAAATCACCAATATGTTAAGGATGGTTCTGATATCTCTCATCAGGACGACCAGGGCAATCATGTCGTGATGGATTTGGAGCTTAAAGACCTGTGTTTGATCTTACTGTTGATTTACCATGTGACCTTGCATGAGACAGCAGAAAGAACACTGAATTTGGAGACATAGGTTTCAAGCTGAAAGGGACCTTATGAGTCATCTAATGTAACCCCTTCATTTTATAAATGAAGAAACTGAGGTTCAAAGAGGGGAAGGAACAGACCAAGCTCACAATGCTAGTTACTAGTAGAGCTAGTATCTGAACCCAAATCCAATGTTTTTTCTATTCCATCAGATGACCTCCTTCCCACACCTCTGTCCCCAAATTTGCCCCTCTTCATGACTTCACTTTTTGTTGAAGGTGCTATGGTTGGTTCAGTTACCCTGAATGGAGAGAACAGAGAATTATCCTCAACTTTTTAGCTCTCCCATCATCCAATAAATCATTAAGCTCTGCTAATTCCACCAACAAAATTATTCCATCTTCTAAGTCATGTGACAACCATAGCCTCTGCCTGAATTATTGTAGTAATGGTCTGAATTGTTTTTCAGTCTATCTTTTTTACTTTATGCCACTTTATTCTGCTTTATTCATTCTTCTTTCCAAACTGGACCAACGGCTGTTACCCAACTTCATCTTGCCTTCTCCCACCTCTGAACTTTTACATATACTATCTCCCATGGCAAGAATGAACTCCCCCTACTTCCTATTTCTACCCACTGAAGTCCTTCTTCACCCCTTTCACAATGCCTTCTCTGAACCATCGAGCTAGGAACGTGTCCTTCCTCATTGACTGTCTCCAGCCATTCTGATTTCATGTGTTAGTTATTTGCTTCCTCACCCTATTGGACTGTAACCTCCGTTAGGGCAGAAATTATGTTGTCCTTCATCCTTGTTCCCTTATCACACAAAGAACAGGACTCTAACCATTTAATGAACCTAGCCCAATCCTCTCATTTTCCAAATGATGTGATAGAGACCTTGAGAGATGGATGCCATAGCTGGGGCCACACTTTTGAATTAGTGGTAAATTGGGTTCCAGGCCCCTAGTTCTCTTGATTCAAAGGCCGATTCATTTTTAGACCACACTGCTACTTCCAAGTCACATTCAGGTGTGGCAAGAGAGATCGTGGCTTATTATGATTTGGTCATTGCTGGATTCCAAATCACACTTGGCTTTTTGAATCACAAAAACTTGATCTTTGAAGATGGAGCCCTCACTTGGGTCAAAGTAGCAATTCTTCTGTGGCTCCACATCAATTCCTGGGCTCTGGACATGGTGAACTTTTCCTATGGCTACAGGGGTCCTGTCTTATCCAAATGAGAAGATCCCAACTGAAGTATCTCTAAGCCTGGTTGGTTTGGTGGCTCTGTTCCTACTGATTAGAGGAGATAGCAGGGCTTATGCAACAAGCTGTTATCACCAGCAACCATCATGTCTATGTTCATGGGCCCCTTGCAGCAGAAAACTCGCAAGCAAAATATTTCTCCAAGGTGGGGAAGGGAAGAGAGGGAGGGGGGGGGAAACCTGCTGCTCTCTACACATTACCAACCACTGTTTCCAATGCTGAATCGGGAGATTTGTTGACCAAAAAGAAAACAATCCTCAGGGAGCTTTCCGTTCCTGTCCAAGCACTTCCCTGGGGACTCAATGATCAAAGTATACAAAAATAAACCTCATTTGCTGTTCACCTTCCCTCTGCTAAGAGAAATAGCTTGAAATTAAGTAACCTTCAATCAACCACAGTCTTACTGTTTTATCTTGAAAGGAAGCTAAGTTTCTGTAAGTTAACTCTTTTTTTCTCTTCTCTCTCATTTATTTTCATTTATTTCTTAAGAGGCACATGTTTCTCCCAGTTTCCAATAAGAGGGGCACCTATTTCTCTGCTCTCTTATAGCTCCCAAAGCAGCCCCTCAATCTCTCTCAGAACCTCTTCATTTCTTCACTTGCAAGGCCAGCACCCCAAGGCAAACCTTTATCCCCTTTAACTAGAATATTTCAGTAGCTTCTCAATCAGTCTCCTGCTCTTCCATCCAACTACTCTGAAGATGCAAAAATAATCTTAAGGTACAAGCCTGACTTCAATCTCCCTGGTTCTGGAATACTCTGTGGCTCCTTATTGCCTCCAGGATAAAATGCTCCAGAATGCCACCTGAATATGTTACTGAATAGAGTTTTCCAATTTGATCATCTTCATCATAATGATAACCACCTTAAAATCTGTTCCTTTAATTATACCTCCAATTAGAATCTGTGTTCTTCTGATTTTCCAGAGAAAAATAAAAGATCATGAGATAAGAGGACTGGCTAATTAGGGTTTCATAAGCCTTTGAGATCACCTTGTTTTAGGACCATCCAAGTGGATGTAGCAACTTATCAGGGCTTCAGAGTGAAAAAGTATTTGGTAACTGAGTAGGACTCAACAGAAACCAGGACAACACACTGGTCATTGGATGCAAGCTTTGTTTCCATGGGGCAAAGCAGGCGCCCATTCATCTGGAAGATCCAAATAGCTCTGTGACCCTGGGTAAGTCATTGTTCTTCTCTGAGCCTCAGTTTCCTAGTCTGTAAAATCAGGGAGTTGGGCTTGATGACCTATAAGTGTTCGTCTACTTGTATGGCTCTTTCTTCTCCCCTTCCCCCTCAGTCCATTTTCCCCACTGTTTTTATTCAGGATGAAAGTTTGATCATCATCATCATAGTTCCTATTTCTAAAGGTCTTGAATACTTAATTAAATGCTTTCTCAAGGTCTGGAGACACTTACATAAACTGATGCTGGGTGAAATGGGCAGAACCAAGAGAACACTGTACACAGCAACAACAAGATTATGTGATGATCAGTTCTCAACAATGAATCATTCAGGTCATTTCCAATGGTCTTGTCATAGAAAGCTGTCTGCATCCACAAAGGGAACTGTGGGGACTAAATGTGGATCACAACATAGTATTTTCACCTGTTGAGCTGTTTGCTTACTTGTTTTTTTCTCTCATTTTTTTCTTTTGATTTGATTTTTCTTGTACAGCATGATAAATGTGGAAATATGTTTAGAAGAATTGCATGCATTTAGCCTATATTGGATTCCTTGATGTCTAAGGGAGGGAGGTGGAGGAAAAAAGAGAGGAAAATATGGAACAAGGTTTTGCAAGAATGAATGTTGACAACTATCTTTGCATGTATTTGGAAAAATAACAAGCTATTATTATAAAAATGCCTCTCACAACAACTCAGAGGTAATACAAGGATGTTCTCTTCTTGTCTAGACCTGTGATTTCAGTAGTGCTGGGTCATCTCCCAGTATGAAAACTCCCTTCTCCATTGCAGATCAACACCTTTTCTGTAGATGATAGTCTCAGAAATTCGCTAGGGGACACCATGAAGTGGTTTGTATGGGAAGAAGTGGAACTCAAGTCTCTCTGGCCCCAAGGCTCACCCTCTAACCAAGCTGCCTCTCATCTTGAATTTTTCACTGGGGAAACTGAGGCTCAGAGCCTCAGTTGCAAGGCAGAGAAGGGTTCACGTTCCCACAGCCCTACGAGTCCTTTCCTCAGTCAGAACTTCTCTGTTCTCAGATGAAAAGCTTTTCCTTTTTTCCCCCTGTTGTTTCTGGTTTTGTTTTGTTTTAACCATCTGTTGATATTGCTCTACTCGGAAATGCCTGGGACCAAAGCCCCAGGAAATAAGCATACAGTCCTCCAAAGGCCTTAAAGCCGCAGGAGGAGACACTGAAGCCAAGTTCATGGTCCACATGGACACACCGAGGTCAGACTCCAGAAATGTCATTGACAGCAAGTGGCCTGAAATAAGAGCCAATGGCCTAGGACTGTACGTTAGCTTTGCAAAGTAGGCTAGGACCAAGTAAATATTTTCAAAAGTGTACGTCACCAATGGGAACCTGTGGAGAGCGGCCCCCAGTTCAAGACTGTCTTTGTGCATTTGTGACTGAAGGAAAAGTCACTGTAAACCCAAAGCCTGGTTGCTTGGGCAGAGTTTGCACTCAGCAGATGTCCACTAAGTGATTGAGAGGAATCGTTGAACCTGACAGCTGTAAGGGCCCTTTGAGATAGATCATGTGTTTCAACCACCTCATTTTATGGAGGAAGAAATTGAGGCATAGAAAAAATAAGTGACTTCTCAGAGTCCCACAGTGCAAAGTTAAATGAAAGGTAATGGGTCATGAAGCCTTGGGTGTAGGTGCAGTCAGCTCATTTCTAGAACCATGATTTTTAAAGACATAAAATATATAGGATTACAAAGAAAACCAATCCTATTAAAATATAGTTATCAAAATATTTTTTTAAGTTCACAGATCCCAAGATTAAGAACCCCTGATTTGAAGCCAGGACTCTAACATCCCAGATTTGTTTGAATTTAGAAGGAACCTGGGTCAGCTTCAAATTCCCCTCCCTCATTTTATACTGAAATTCAGAGACATTAAATGGTGTGTCCAGGGCCACAATCTGGGATTTGAATTGAAGTCCTGCCACTGCAAATGTAAGGCTCTTGAAAATATACTGCCATGGTAGAATGTAGCTCTGGGGCAATCCAGTTCAGGGCTTATAGGTTGTTCCTTGTGGTCTGCTTCTCTAGAGTGATAAAGGTCCAAGGACACATTAAAAGGCCCATTGGAAGGATGTCTTGGTGAGAAATCCTACAAAAGGCAGATGAATTTTCAGGCTAGCATTTCTAGCATATTTCCTAGCATATTTCTAGCATAGATATAATATAAAAACTACCTTACCATCCACTATATGGAAAGGTTACATTCCTGCAGCTTCCCCAGGGCACAACCAATTTACTTAGCTAGAGGGAAGGATGTTCTTGGACTTTTGCCTGGGGTCCAGAATTTAATTCTTCAGTTTGGGGAAGACTCCTTTGGGGAACTTTTGAGGAGGCTTAGGTCTGCAGGATGGTTTTGGAGAAACCCATTTCTAGAATGTCCACATTGCTGTCCTCATTCACTCATCATAAATTTCCCTGTTATAGTGAGAATAGTGAGATGCAGGCCTGTTTGCAGAGTTTGAAAATGGACTTTCTGCTTTTTTTGAGTAGCTGGTTCATCGACATAAGCAGCTTCATCTTGGCCCCTGATGTTACATTTCATAAGGTACAGGCAGCTTTTCAAGATGCAACTCTCTTTAGAACAATTTCTTCCTCCTTTGATTCACTGTCCCCCCTACTGTGTGATTTCATAGTTTCAAGAAATCTCAGTGCTCTGGCTTGGATTGAGACCAAATTCAAAGGCTCCAAACCTGTGCTTGATCTGTAATCTCCAGAACACTTGTCTTTTCATCTCTGACATTCTTGCAAACTATCTATGAGTGCATCACCATTAAGTCAGGGCTTCCTTTTTTTGTCAGCCATGTTTGAGAATTGGCAATGAGGTCATGGGATCATGGAATTGGGAATGCAGAGCTCAAATCAGGGGTATATTGGAATTTGCTTTTTAATGTGAACATTTATATATCCAGAAAATGAAAAATGCTACAAATCAAGGCCTAATTTGTCGTTTTGGTGATTGTCTATATTTCAAAAAGTAATGGACAATAACAAAAAAAAATTCATCTTTAAAGTGTGTTGGGCATACATTTTTAGAGAACTAATTGTTAAATAGTTATCAAGACAAATTTGGCTGGAAGCTTTTAAAAACAATCAACCAACTGCACTAAAATTTATATATTAAAATGCACTAGATTGTAAGGACTTACTATATTGGCAACTCCCTGAGGGAAGCAGGTCCTGGTTGATTTGTCTTGGTGTCATCCACAATGCCTTACACATATGGGATTGTCATTAAAAAGTCTGAGCACAGTTTTAAGCTACTAAACTGATCAAAGACTTTTGGGCATCCTGTGTCCCAAATAAATATAAATAAAATAAAACATAAAATAAAATAAAGTAAAATGTCTGTCAAACGAATGGATAAATGAATACTGCAAACCCCAAAACTTTGTGGATCACAGTCAACAGGGACATATCTATTTGGGAATGTCTATGAGCCCCAGAATTATGAAATTTTAGGGTTGGAAGTTAACTCAGCAAGCACCTAAAAAGAATTCCCAGTATGATATAGCCTGTACTTGAAGCACTCCAATGACAGGAAACATACTATCTCCAAGGGCAGTCTATTCTACTTTGCAGTAATTTGATTTGGTAAGAAGCTTTTCTAGGGTAATTCCAATATACTTGGGATAGAAAATGCCAATCACATCCAGAGAGAGAACTACAGAAGCTAAATACGGATCAAACATACTATTTTCACCTTTTCTTTTGTTGGATGTTTTTTCCCCTTTGGTCTAATTTTTCTTGCCCAACATGACAAATATGAATATATGTTTACAAGGGTTGCACATATTTAACTTATCAGATTATTTGCTATCTTGGAGAGAGCAGAGGTAAGGGAGGGAGAGAGAAAAATTTGGAACACAAAGTTTTACAGAAATGTATATTGAAAACAATCTTTATAACTTTTTGGTAAAATAAAAGTCTATTGAAAAAACAAAAGGAGTTTTCCTTGGCTTTTCCTTGCGGCAAGATGCCTGGAATCAGGAAGCCCAGTTCAAATCCAATGTTGGACACTTTTTGGTTGTGTGACTCTTGGGCAAGTCACTTAACCTCTATTTGCCTCAGTTTCTTCCTCTGTAAAATGGAGATGACGATAATAGCATCCATGCCCATAGAGCTATTATAAGGATCAAGTGAGATAATAACTGTAAAGCATTTTTGCCAATCTTAAAGTGCTATGTAAATGCTAACCATAATCACTGTTGCTGATATCAAGTCTAAATTTGTTTCTTTGAAACTTCAACCCACTACTCCTGATTTTGTTCTCTGGGACTAAATGGAAGTCATCTGCAACCTTTGAGGGCCACCATGACAACTCTTTAGATACTTGAAGGCAACCATCATATCTTCCCTGGGCCTTCTCTTCTCCCGACTAAACACTGCTACTTCCTCCAACTGATCATCATATGACATCAACTAGACACCTTGTACTAACCTGGATGCACTCCTCTACATGCTCTCCAGCTTACCTTTTTCTAGGCCAACTTGTGTAAACAAGTGCTAGCACCTTGGACTATACATGGGCAGTCTGAACTAAGGAAAACCTGAGTTCAAATCTGGACTCAGATATTCACTAGCTATGAGTTTACACTTCACTCTGTTTGCCTCAATTTCCATATCTGTAAAATGAACTAAAGAAAAAAATGGAAAACCATCCTAGTATCTTTGCCAAGAAAACTCCAAATGAAATTATGAAGACTTAAAAGTCACTGAAAAATGACTGACCAGCAACAAGGACCATACGCGTTAGAGCTAGAATACACATCAAATGATCACATAATCTAGCTTCCTGCGTTTACATGAGGCAGCTGCAACCTAGAGAGGATGATTTGCTCATTGAAGATATTCCAAAGATGAACAAGTGTAATGGATATATTCTTAGCCATAAAATCAGGACCATTAATTCATTTCTTATGTTTCTTTTTTGATACTTCCAAATTTTATAAGCTTACCAAATAACTTAAAATTAGCATCTAAACTCTCTGGGTCTCAGTTTCCTCATCTGTCAAATGAGGATAACTGCTGCTCTGATGACTTCATGGAATTATTATGGGGATCAAATGAGACAATACAAATAAAAGTGCTTTATAAACTATACAAGCAATGAGCTGATGTTGTATAACTTGAGATATACTAAACTGCTCACCTGTCCGAAAAGATTTCATTTGCCTATGTTTATGAAAACCCCACTATATTATCCAAAATAGTCCTTTTGATACACACACACACACACACACACACACACACTCCTCACACACAGGCATGTGCACACACTCACACCCCCCCCCCCCATTACCTGGGAGTGGTAGCATTAATGGTAGTCTCTTTTAAAAACTTCAGGCAAGTGTCAGATTAATTAGCTGTTACCCTGAAAACAACCACTAGGGTTCAAAGAACATAAAACAGGTCTATACATAAATATTATATATACTACACATTATTTATCTATTTCTCTATATATCTTTGATAGACAGTTCAGCACTTAGCATAATACATGGCACATAATAAGTGCTTAAAAATGCTTTTTGACTTGACTTGCAAATGGATGAAAATTTAAGCCAAGAATTAAAAAGGAGGAGGCAAAATGGCTGGACTCTCTTTAGAAACGGCAGACCCCCTTTAATGACCCCAACCTTCTCCCTGAAACAAACACAGTATTGTTGTATGGCTCTGACTTATAGAACACTATGGTCTCTGAAGAATGAAAAATGAGCCTCACTCAGAGGGCACTCTAGGGCATATGGTGGGCAGGGACAGGCCGTTACCATAAAAAATAAGGCAGCATGAAGAATAACTCCTGCAAAGGAGGTCATTTAGGAGATGTAAGATTAAAAGGAATCTGGGCTGGTTATGAGGTAAGAATAAGGGATAAATGATGGACAGTGTGAATGGTATTCTCACAACATTAGGAAAGAGTGAAAAAGTCCTTGAGTATAGACTCCCCTGTAATGATGTTATTTGGAGGACATGGACCCGAATAGCTCAGAATATGTAGACATTAGATGGATTGTTATTTGCTTCATGGGAATAGCCTCATTGATACTATTACAGACACACTATAGAATTTATAAGAAGAGGGAAGGATATGGGAAAAGCACTCCAATAGAAGGTAGATTCTACTCAGCAAGTTGCAGGAAAGGCATGATGGTAGTGGGTATGGTGAGGTAGTGGGACAGCAGTGACCATATATTTCTCCAGATGACACAACCTTGGAAACACCAAAAACTTGCAGGCCCCCAGAACTAGATGGAAAAGCAGGGCAAAAAACCCCTTAGTCTGGGATATTGGATGTCCCCCCCCCCTTCTCAGTTAAGCAGATCTCAACTCTTAACTTTCAATTCCAGAAATATACTAAAAATGAGTAAACAACAACAAATAATCCGACCATAGAAAAGTTACAATAGTACAATGACATGAAAACATAAGGAAAGCCTCAAAGAAAAATTAAATTTGGACACAAGATCAACAAGAACTCCTAAAAGAGCTAAAGAAAGAGATGTTTTTAAAATTGAAAATCAAATAAGAATGGTAAAGAAAAAACGGGAATGAACTGAGAACAAGGAAAGAAACTTATGAAAGGAGAATTAACAGCTTAGTAGTAGAGGCACAGAAGTACTGGAGAAAATAACTCCTTAAAAAACAAAATTGTCCAAATGATAAAAGGAATACAATACCTTATTGAAGAAAATGATCCCTTAAAAATCAGAACCATTCAAGTGGAAGCTAATGACTTATTGAGACATCAAGAAACAATAAAACAAAATGAAAAGAATAAAAAATTGAATAAAATATGAAATATCTTATTGAAAAAAACTTACTAGAAAATAGTTCAAGAAACAATTAAAGAATTTTATGGCTATCTGAAAGCCATACTTCATAAGAGTCCAGACTATTTCAAGAGATTAAAAAGGAAAGCTCCCCAAATATCTTAGAATTAGAGGGCAAAATAGTAATTTTAAAAAATCTACTGATCAACTCCTGAAAGAGATCTCAAAATGAAAATTTCTGAGAACAATATAGCCAAGTTCCAGAGTTTCCAGGTCAAGGGAAAATATTAAAAGTAGCCAGAAAGAAACAAATCAAATACCATGGAGCCACAATCAAGATTTAGCATCTATACCATAAGAGAGCAGAAGGCTTAGAATATGATATTACAGAAGGCAAAGAAGCTGGGATTACAACCAAAAATAACCCATCCCAACACTGAGTATAAAAATGGAAATGTAATGAAATAGAAGACTTCCAGTCATCCCTGATAAAAAGACCATAGGTAAACAGAAAATTCAGCATTCAAACATGAGTTTAAAGAGGCATAAAAAGGTACAAACATGAATGAGAAATGAAGAATAAGGTTAGACTCTTTACATTCCCAAGTGGGAAGATGATGCATGTAACCCCTAAGAACTTTATCATCATTAGGGAAGTGAGAAGTAGTGTACTTGGAAGGCATGGGTATGAGTTTATTATGCTGGGATGATAGCAAAAGAAAAATGGAAGGCTGAGAAAGACAAATCTAAAGGAAAAGGGAGATAGGAAAAGAAAAAAAAAAAAGAGAAAATTATCTGACATAAAAGAGTCATGCCAGGAAGAGTTTTTAAAATAAAGGGGGAAATGGAAAGTGAGTGGGCAGTGCTTGAACCTCAGTTTCACTTGTACTGATTCAAAAAAAGAAGAGCTTACACACACACACACACACACACACACACACACAGAGAGAGAGAGAGAGAGAGAGAGTTGGGCACAGAAATCCATCTTACCCAACAGGGAAGTAGGAAGGGAAGGGACTACTAAGAGAAAGGGAGGATATAATAAGAATCATGGACAGATTAAGAGAGTGTGTGGTCAAAAATCAAAAACTTTTGTAGAAGGATAAAGTAATTTAAAAGGAAAAGATAAGCAGAAGAAAATAGGATGGTGGGAAATATAAAGTTAGCAATCATAACTGTAAATATAGATGGAAAGAGCTCACTCAGAAAATGAAAATAGATAGCACAATGAATAGGAAACCAAAATCCAACATTTTGTTGTTTACAAGAAACACTTGAAACAGAAATATACATACAGAGTTAAATATAAAAGACTGGAACATCATATGTTATACTTCAGCTGAGGTAAAAAAAAAAGACAAGGGTAGCAAACATGATATCAGATAGAGCAAAATCAAAAATAAACCTAATTAAAAGAGGTAAGCAGGGAAGCTATATTTTGCTGGAAGATACCACAGACAATGAAGTAATATCCATATTAAAGATTTATATACCAAATGTCATGGCATCCAAATTCTTTAATGATTTATAGAAGGAAATAGACAGTAGAAATATACTAGTGGTGGGCCTCAATTTATCACTCTCAGAACTAGATAAATCTAACCATAAAACAGATAAGAAGTTAAAGAGAGGGACAGAATTTTGGAAAAGTTAAATATGATAGACTTCTGGAGAAATTTCATTGGAAATAGAAATGAAGACTTTTTCCTCAGCTTTTTATGTTAACTTTCACAAAAATTGATCATGTATTAGGTCATAAAACCTCAAAATCAAATATAAAAATGCAGAAATAGCAAATGTAGTCTTTTTGGATGATAATACGATAAAAATATACTTAATAAAAGACTTTGGAAGCATACACTAAAGATTAATCAGAAACTAAGTCATCCACCCTTTAAAATGAGTGAGTTAAAGAACAAATCTTAGAACATATGGGCATAATTTCATTAAAGAAATTGACAACAATGAGTCAACATGTCAAAATTTGTGGGATAAAGCCAAAGCAGTATTTAGATTATATATATATATATATATATATATATATATATATATATATATTATATGATTAGATTTAGATGATTATATATTTCTAAATGCTTATATCAATAAGAGCAGATCAACGAATTGGGTATGTAATTTAAAATAATTATGAAAAGAATAAATTTAACACCTCCAATTAAACACCAAAATAGAAATCCTAAAAGTCAAAGAAGAGATTAATACAATTGAAAGCTAAAAAATTTGAATAAGTAAAACTAAGTACTAAACTCACTTATTCAGGGTTACACAGCTATTAAGTAGCTGAGATCACATTTGAACTCCTGACTCCAAGCCCAATATGTTATCTACTGTGCCACCTAACTACCTTTAAGTTATGGAACACAATGGTCTGGGGAGCTCTTTGATGTTTGAGAGCCCAGCCTCAAATATACCCAGCAAAGAAGCCATGTGAAAAGATCACTAAATTCCAAACCTCCAGGGAATCTGTGATCTCATTGTGTGAGTTATTGCCTCCAAAAAGAAAAATGCTAAATCATTTATGCCTGCCCATCTTGTGCAATTTTTGTTCATGTCTTCCCATAAATTTGCCTTTGGTGGTCTACTCAACCTATGGAGGTTTTTGGGCTTTCTTCTGACATCATAAAGCTGTCAACGGAAAATGTGGGCTTCGTTATATTGTGCCCATTTCTTTTGATCATACACTTATCTGCTTCTTTTGTACCATTCTTCAATGTGTACCATGCAACACTCTAAACTTGTTAACCAGCCTCACCCCCACTTGATAACCTTTATTATGTGTTACAGCCTCCTTGCACCCACCATATGTCTCTGAGTAATTCTTAACTTCAATTCTTGGAAGACTTTAGTATTCCATAGTTTACAGCCATACAACATCACCAGAAGTTACTGGTGTTAAAAAGATGTGCCTTTGTCAGGAGAAACTTGATGCACAAAGTTACACACAACTTTCCAAAGGCAATTTGGCCCTTTCTCCTCCTCCTGTCTAACTCTGTGCTCAGCTCATCGTCAGCCCAAGTTCTCTGGGCTGTCTTCTCCAACTGCATACCATAGCCTAAACAATTAAAACTGTTCATCCACTTGATTTTTCCTGTGTGGATAGTAAAGTCTAACTTTTGCATGATTGTATATTTCATTTAGGAGGGTCTACAATCTAGGATCTTGATGTCATCAGCACAAAGTTACTCACAAACAATATTACCATATGTGGTTTCTCTTTTTGTCTTCAGGTTAACTAAACCACAGATTTTCACTTTTTATAACTTAGAAAGTGGGATCACAAGCATACAGAGAAAAGGTCTCTTTTCTCTTTTTGGAACAGCCAGGCCTCAGGATACCATGAGCTTACTCTGAGTCTACAAAAAGCTCTCTTTGGAAATCTAAAGGAGAAAGCAGGAACTGTTACCAGCTCTGGGCCTGATTCACAGTTTGTCAAAACAAGACTAATAAATTATGGGGATGCTACATTTGAGTTAAATCATGAGTTCTATAGGTGAAATTGGATGCTACCTTTATAGTGGGATTTCAGAGACATTTGGAAGATCACCTGTCTCAAACCATCACTCACAGTTCTATACTGCAAATTATCCTTTGCTTTTTCAGGCACGCTCTTCCCTGAACAGCTGAAGAAAAGCTCAGAAAATTATCTGTTCAGTTACACATTAGGTTGCCAAATCTGGTTAATAGCCTCTCATCACTGTTCTTCCAAGCTGTGTGGGGTATGGAGCTAGATAGCATTCTAGGGCCTAGACTCCCACATACAGTCCTCAGATCAGGTTCAGTTCAATAAACATTTCTGCACTTGCCTTAGAAGTCCCCATCCCATCATTCTTTTCTATGAATACACTGTTGGTGGAATTGTGAACTGATCTAAACATTCTGGAAAGCAGCTTAGAACGGTGCCCAAAGGTTATCAAACTGTGCATACCCTTTGATCCAGCAGTATCTCTACCAGGCCTGTATCCAAAGAGATAATAAAAAAGGAAAAGACCCACATGTATAAAACTGTTTGTGGCAGCCCTTTTTGTAGTGGCAAGGAACTGGAAACTGAGCAGATGCCTGTCAGTTGGGGAATGGCTGAATAATTTATGGTATATGTATGCTAGAGAGTATTGTTCTATAAGAAATGACCAGCAGGATGATTTCACAGAGGCCTTGAGAGACTTGCATGAACTGAGCCAAGTGAAGAGAGTAGAACTGGGAGACCATTGAACAATTCCAGTAGACTTGTGATGAGAGAGCCATCTGCATCCAGAGAGAGGACTACGGGGACTGAATGTGGATCACAACCTAGTATTTTCACCTTTGTTGTTGTTTGCTTGCTTTTTCTTTTCTCTCATTTTTTGCCTTTTTGAGCTGATTTTTCTTCTGTGGCATGATATTTGTGGAAATACGTATAGAAGAATTGCACACGCTTAACATAGATTGAATTACTTGCTGAAAAGGGAGGGGATGGGGGAAGGAAGGAAATTTGGAACATGAGGTTTTGCAAAGGTGAATGTTGAAAACTGCATATGTTTTGAAAATAAAAAGCTATTATTTAAGAGAGTGAGAGAGAGCAAGAGTGAGAGAGAGAGAGAGCGAGAGCGAGAGAGAGCTGGATTACATGACAGGTAAGATTCCTTTCAATTCTAGACCTGTAATTCTATGAGTAAATGAATGTAACTTGATTTTAATTTCACATGTATCAATTTTTATAAACCCTAAATTTAATATCTAAAATTTGATCACAGTATTTTTTAAGCTGGCATATGTAATCAAAGTATAAAATGTGAATGAAATATATTATTTTTTAAAATATAATCATCAGTACAACAAAATAATAATCTACTTTTCTGTATTTCAGGGATCTATGATTTAGTTCACTGATGACTTCCCTTCATCAATGTGAGTTTGCAGATCTTCTCAACTGCCACACTCCTAAGTTAAGGGTCTTTCTGAATTACAGGAAAATTCATTAACCGGTACTCAATCTGTTTAATTTTTTTTTACAATGAGAACAAATACATTTTTCTCCCCTCCACCAATAAAAAAATAAAATAAATATGAAGAATCAAGTAAAATAAAAACCTTCTCTAAAAGACAATTGAGGCTACTGGTTGATCGTCAATGGAACGCACACCAATGGGGACTCCTGAGCAATCGTTCTAGAAATCCAGTCTCTCCAGAGTTATCTCTAGGTCCCTGAATGGAAGTATTTGGCTACCCTTTGGGCATCTGGCCTGCCAATGTGGGTGAGAATTGGGAAGATAGCCCCCCAGAAGGAATGCTACACATACTAGTGGTATGATCCTAGGTGAACCTGAAAGAAGCCCAGTTGCTAGTGGGTGTAGTTTGCATACTTTCTTTCCAAGACATACCATATATTACTGTTTCACATACTACACAGTTTCAGCCAAACTGGCTTTCTTACTAATCCCTAAATGTGATAACTTCATCTCTAGTCTCTGTGCCTTTGCACTGGCTGTCTCTCCTTCAGTGCACTCTCTCCTCACATCTAACTCTTGGAATCCCTGGCTCTATTCAAGATTCAGATTACAATTCCACCATCAGCTGAAAGCTTTTCTCAGTCTCACCAACTAGTAGTGCCTTCCCCTCTGAGCTTACTTTCTGTCCACTCGGAACGTATCTTATTTAGCTACATGTTTCCCCTCATTAAAATGCAAGCTCCTTGAAGGCCTGGATGGATTTTTGCATTTTCTTTGAATTCCCAATACCTATCAGAGTACTTGCCTCATAGTAAACATTTAATAAATGCACATTGAAATATTATTAAAAGGTATCATCTGGGAGTGGTATCTGGAAGAAAAAAAGACATAAGCAGGGGAAAGGGGGGAAGAGGGGGGCAGAAAGCGGGGAGGGAGAGAGACAGATTGGAGAAGGGGAGGAGAAAGGGGGGGAACTGAGAGAAAAGGAGAAAAAATGAACATATAAGGATGGAGAAAATAACATACTCTCTGCTCCTTTGGTGCCCACTGCTAGGAAACCTAGGTCAAGAGCTCTTAACCTAAAGTCCATGGAATGGATTGCGTAGAATCCATGAACTTGGATGGGCAAATAATTACATCTTTATTTACCCTAGCCTCTAACTGAAATTTAGCATTTCCTTCAATTATCAATGCAAATAACAAAATATCATTCTGAAAAGGCATCTATAACACCAAAAAATGGCATAGAGGAAGAATCTTACCATGTTGGACATACCCCCTGTGGAAGATTTAGGAGTGGACAAGATTCAGCAAAGATGAGTTGTTATCTGAATCATTAGAGGAAGTACCCACACTGATGAGATGAAATGACTTCCAGGTTAAGGGAACTCACTACCTTCAGAGACTACCAATTCCACTTCTGACTGAATCTAATTGTAAAGAAGTTCTTCCTCATACTGAGCTCCTTGCTTCCTCTGTGTTCCCTACTGAGACTTACGAGCGAATGAAAGAGCAACAATTCACATAGACAGTTGCCATGGTACCATGAGATTATTGAATAATAGGATCATAGGAATAGAAGGGACTGCAGAAATCATTTCATACAACTCCCTCATTTTACGGAACAGGAAATGGAAGCAAAGAAAGGCATGGAATTGGATCGCTTTTTTGACCAAGGCTGTACATGAAGTTAAGGCTCTGATCAAAGTCCAGATGTCCTGACCACCTAATTCAAAACCCTTGATATCACCACTCTGGGTGCCATTTGACTTCCAATTGTCCTGCATGTGGGTGGGGAGTGGAATATCTCTGGTGAATTTCAAGTCATGCCCTTTGACTTCTTTTAACGCAAACCACCTTTCCACGGACTCAGAGAAGTCTTACTGTTTGCCACATGGCACCTGGTGGGAAGGAGTTCTGGTTGGCCAACCATTGGCAATAGCAGAGTTTTATGACAAAGAGGATGATGTGAACTTCTGCCTGAGCTCAGCCAGCTGGGGACAGCTGTCTTTGTGCTTAGGGGAGGAAGAAACCAGACTGATTACATCAAGGGTGGCTTAATCTGCCCACACCAAATGATAATGAACTGATTGGCCATCCCCCAAACATTGACATTACAGACAAAAGTCCCATTATAACATATCCCTTTACCAAGAATGGGGCCCTGATAACTAAGCTGGTTCCAGGGCTTAGTACAAGGCTCAGAGCAAAAGCAGCTTGTTGGTCTAGTCACAATGAAATCTTTACAACAAATCTTTCTGTACAACAAGTGTTTTCCCTAGTCTATGGCCACAGTTGAGTACAGTACCTGAGAATATGTTCTTTGTATTAGAAATGAAGGGACCACAATTATGAGTTTTCTCAAAACTGTTCTTTGTTTCCTCCATTTTCTTCACCGGCTTATAAGGGTGAGAACTACAAGGGATCTTCAAGATCATCTTGTTCCTCATCACACAAAGGAGGAAGTTAAACCCAAAGAGATCAAGTCTCCTGGTCAGGGGCTCTCAACAGCCGGGCCCACATCCAGTACCCCAAGCAATCCCAACAAAATACAAAATTTCCCTCCTCTGAGTTCCAGGGGAAAGAAGGGAGCTGTACGAATGTTACCAATCTGTTACTGAGTTTCTAACCTTTCTCTTCACTTCCTAATTTACTACTAAAGGATGGCCTTTACCCCTTTCCTCCATAGCTTTGGTTGCCTGAACAGGTGATTTCTAACAATTTCTTTATAGCAACATGGTTCTGGACATTTCAGAACTGCGGAAGCCTGATTGCTTACATTAAAGTCTAAGGTGGCTTTCTGTATGTCTGTGTGTACTAGTTTAGAGCAGGGTAGCTCTGTAGTTCCATGCATCTCTATTTCTTTTGCTGTGAAATTGGGTCGATACCAGTGCCACCTACCCCCACAAGACTGGCCTAAGCATCAAAGTAGATGAATGGTGCTAAAATACTCTCAACTGTAAGCCATTATACCCATGTACAATTTGATTCTCATTAATATTTTCTTTTCTGTGAAGACCAGGAGCAGAGAGTAAGAACCTTAAAACCTCACTCCTTAGTTCTAACACTCCTTAGTCCAAAGAGGCAACTGAATACAGGGATGTTAACCAATTTGCCTAAGGTTCCACCGGTACTAAGTGTGAGGTAGGACTTGAATCCAGGTCCTAGTACTCCAATGATAGTCTTTGTACTGTACTGCTTCTCCCATTTGATCTCTCCCCATCTTTTCAGAATCCAGCTGTTTTTTATTTGACCAGTTTTTACACTCTGAGCACAAGGATGAAATTAGATTTAGCCTAGTGGGCTATGGATTTCACAGGCTTTTTTTTTTAAAGGTTTCTCCCAGAGCCCACACAAGCCTCCCACACCCCACAGCCTTTCCCTTGCTGGCTGACCACATGCTCTTTGGGACCCACAGCTCAGTTTCCGACATAGAGCAATGGCTTTCTTTTGAAACCTATGAAACTGTTCAGCTGCAGCTCACACCTAGGGTCTCCCCACCAACGGAACTGCACAGGGCTACGCCCAGGCGTCTTCCCTTTCTCCCTCCACCCTTCTAGGGAACCGACTGTACTCTATGTTATGTGTGTACTCTAGTTACAATGGTGCCAGGCCTTTGGCAGGTATGTTACATGTCTACTTTCCCCCCTTTTTTCATAAGCTTCTGCTCTATTGCACCCGAGAAAAGACCGATAATCAGGGCCTGTTAGACACGGGGTGGGGGGTGGGGCAGTTCACAGCTGCTGTAACCAATGCCGGAGCTCTTGAGCGAGTGTGGTTAAGCTGGGAAACTAGTGTGGGTGTCTATGGAAACAGTCACCCGAATATTTGTGAGGTGAGACATATAGAAACCGCCTTGTAAAGACAGAAGGCCAACCCCTGTCTCTAAGAGTGATGACAGATGCTCCCCCCCAGGTCTTGCCTAATGGAAATCAGGGGCCCCATGAGTCCCTTCCAAATCTCTGCCCCCCCTCCCCTTGCCGCCCTGCCACCACCCTTGGGGTAGGTGGTCAGCCTTAAGGCTACAGCCTCCCACTGGTCAGGCTCAAGGTCTCTTCTGGAAGTACTCAGTGGCTGTCTGTGTCCCATCCTGCTCCAGACCATTGCTAAAGCCCCCTTCAGCTCTTAATCCCAAGGTTTTATGGTTGCTGAGGAATATAGGGAGACCTTGCTTCCTGGGGAGAAAAACAATCCTGTCCCTGAAATCTGAGGATTTCAAGAGTTTTAACTAACATTGATGGTGCCCAGGCAAGCGGCATGAAATTGATCCTGGATCAACTCTTTATGGTACATGCAGGTGGGGGTGGAGGGGAGATCCGGGACACAAGATCCCAAGGGAAAGAGAGGGTAAAGCTGCCATGGAGAAAGGGAAGGAACTCTACTGCTCTGAGGGCACACAACTGGAGTATGTATGGGAAGGGGTGGGGATGGGGAGGGGGGGCAACAGCCAGAAGAAGCAAACCATCTGGCAGCTTCCCATTTTAACTTTTATTCTTGCTACAAAGGTTAGCCTATTAACAGTAGCTAGAGAGCTGGGCTTGAGGTCATATGACGAAGACTTGGAGTCAAGTCATCCCTATGACATCTCCTGCTTGGGAGACCCTGTGTGAGCCACTTAACTTCTCAGGTGTTATATAGGGAGCTCTCTAATACTCCGAATTGTAGAGAAAGTATAGACTTACTTTGGTAGATGGAGTTTCCTTGCCTGGATCCTAATATTACATAGATGCTACGCTCAGTTGTTTCTAGACTGGCTAAGGACTGTAGGTGCTATCAGCACTTTCTAAGTTTATGTATGGCACAGTGGCAATCACATTCTGGGAATAACAGAGTAATTTTTAAAGTCTTTTTAAAGATATGGGGGGCCTTCCTGCAATGACCCTCATCAGCAGTTGGTACTCTGGGTCGATACCTTGCCCCTGAAGGTTGCCGAGACTTTCCTTCTGTCTGCTTACTGAGAGTAAAGTAACTGGGTTGTTCATGGGGCCTCTTCTCTGAGTCCCTTGGCCCCAGTCCGTCCTCCTCAAAGCAATTGGTACATATTTTACATTCACTTACATGTGTAAAATGTCCCCTCTGTGAAATGTAAGCTTCTTGAAATCAGGAACCATTTTGTTTTAATCTATGTATCCCCACTTCCTACTGTGGTACTTGGAACATAGCAGGCGCCTAATAAACGTTTGCTAATTTAAGTCCTTTTTGTCAAATTTTCCTCTGTGATTCCCCCATTCTGTTCCTTAGGCCCCACAAAAAGTGATGTCTCTCAAGAAGGCCTTCACCATCCATTGCCAGATGGGACAAACGATGGCTCTTTTCCATAAAGTGCCTGGTCGATAGGTTTAGCACATGGGACAGGCTGGGCCTGCCTCTGCTTACTGAGCATGTGTCAGCATTCCACCACACAGAATTATAGTACGAGATGCTTCAGATTTTAGAACTCAGTATTCTTTCTACCCACCGGGGCCAAGTGGAACAAATACTCCCTTAAAATAAAAGATCTCCTCTCCTAAGTTCTCTCTTGTCTAGACTAAACAAGCTCAGTTTCTTCAAGCAATGCTGAAATGAGTCAATCGATAAACATTTATTAAGTGCCTACTGTGTTGTCAGACAGTATGCTAAATCCTGGGAATACAGAAGAAGAGGCACAAGATAATCCCTGCATAAAGGAGCTACAATCTAATGCCAGTCTTCCTGTCACCCTGTTGCCCTCCTCTGAACATTCTCCAACTATTCGACATCCATCCAAAAACATGGTACTCATTACTGAATGCTTGTTCTGACTCTGGCAAAAAAGTTTGGGCCTATTGGTCAGCTTTGACTTTGTTGATGTCTCTACGATAATTAGATTTCATTAAACAAGCATTGATCAAGTAATTATGTGCAAGAAACTGTATCAGGTGCTAGGGATAGTGACCAAATAAGCAGTCAAAGACTTCATATTCTATGGGGGAGTTTCAAGAAGGAACAGGTTTGTGGAGTTTGGGAGAAGAGAAGTTCTATTTTGGACATACTGAGTTTGAGATCTTTATGGGAGAACTAGGCAATGTCCAACAGGCAGCTGAAGATGTGGTACAGGGTACAGAATTTAAAAAAAGGCTGAGGATAGAGGTATGGAACTGGGAGACATCTTCATGGAAATGACTAAATTCATGGGAGATGTTTAGATCACAAAGAGCGTATAGAGCAGGGGTTCTCAAACTACGGCTCGCTGGCCAGATGCGGCCCACCGGGGTATGGCAAATGGGCTGAGGGGCGGAGACAGAGTGTGAGCTTTTGTTTTTACTCTAGTCTAGCCCTCCCACAGCCTGAGGGACAGTGAACTGGCCCCCCCTATTTAAAAAGTTTGAGGACCACTGGTATAGAGAGAGAAGAGAAGGGCTTAGGACAGAGCCTTGGGGAACATGTATGGTCAGGGGCGAGGCATGGAGGATGAGGAATTAGTAGGATCATTACTACAATCACAGAACAAAAGATCTAAAATTGAGAAGGGTTCTCAGTGGCCACCTAGTTCAAACCGATATGGCAATCAACATCAACATTCTCATGTTCTACAAGCCTTGGGAGTGCTAAGGTATATTAAAATCTATTTTTTTTCTTCTGTAGTCCCTATTGCCACCTTTGACACAATGATAGTGGGTTTTGTGGTGAATTTTACTGCTCAACTACAGCATACTCAAAACCACTGATCATTTTCAAGAGGCTGCCCCCAGGTTATTGTAGGGCCCTTCCGTGCCAACTCCAGGACTGGGATTTGTTTCCCTAACATCACCCACCTCTTACCCATTACTTGCCTGCTACCCAGTAGGTGACAGAAGAAGCATGCCACAGCTAGTGAGAAGGCCCCAGAGCAGACCACACTTTTACACATTTGCCACTGCCTTTGACCTTTAGAAAGATTCCCTTGGGGGACCAAAGAAGAAGTCTCCAAGTATTACTATCCCAAGACAGAGGCTTCCCCATATGTTCAGAAGTGGACCACAAAGCCATTCTCCCTATTCTGCTGAGAAGGTGGGCTGCTCCCAAGACCCATCAGAGGTAGCTCATTTGTGTCTGGAGGGCTCAAAGCACTCCAGAGACAACAAATGACCTCATGTTTCCAATAGAGGCAGACTCGGGAGTGCTGGAGAGCATAATGCCGAGTTGAGTTTACCACTCCCACACAAACCTGGGGAGGGAGGGCTTCCTGCCAAAGATTCACAAATGCCAAATTGCCGGCCCACAACTTAGAGGATTGAGTTGACTAATAAGGTCTCATATTTGCCTGGATGGTATTTTTTTACATTTTTCACACTTTTCCCCCATGTGGCAAGTATCTCCTCTGTAACCTACTAGCAACACTCACACCATCAGGATATTTGTATGATCCCCATTTCACAGATGGGAAGACTGAGGAACAAAAGAGATGCAGATTTTTCCAAGGTCACATGCTTATTGACACAATTGGAACAAATCAGTGGGGATGACTAGAGTTTTCTAAGTCTAAGGGCAGCAATCTCTTTTGGGTCCCTCTCTGGAACCCACCAGGATGAAGCAACGAATCTTAGAATCTCAGAGTCAAGAGAGATCATGGAGGCTCTCTAGGCCCACTCACATTTAAATAGGAACTCTCCACACACCTTTACTTAAAGACCCCCCCAGGGTGAAGTCACTATCTGACAAGACAGTCCAATCTACTAGGGAACTCCTTTTACGGTTAGGACAAATTTTCCTTACATAGAGCTAAATACACTTCTCTGTGATTTGATTCTGGTTTTGCTCTTGGATGCCAAACAGAACAAATCTAAACTGTCTTTCACATGACAACCCTTCAAATACCTGGACACCGCCACCATCCCAATCTTCTCTAAGCAGGGCATCTCCAATTTCCTCATTTGGTCTTTATGTGGCATGGCCTCCAGTTCCCGTACCCCTCTGACCATCCTCCTCTGAGATTGCTCTAGTTCATTAATGCCCTTCCATAAAACATCATACCAACACTAGGGTGTTTGTTTCAATGATGTATATCACAACCCATCCATTCCTGCCAATATTATGCCAGCCTTATCCATGCCCTCCCATAGAGTCACTAGAGGTTGCCCTCTCAACACTTTCCCCATTCTCTTGACATTGCTAGGATACCAGCATAACACAGAGGCTGTATACTAGTAATCTTTGGCTTCTGCATGTGCCCGGTTCATCTTTTACAATCATGCCTTTCTTTTGCGACATCCTTTACTCTAGTTCTTTAAACTCTTCAATTCCCTTTCCACTGACTTCTGAATGAGACATTTTTAATTCCACATAGACTACAGTGATCTGTGACACAAAGAAACATGACAGCCCTGTTAGAACATTAGTATTAGGGGGATGGGCCCTCGTTTCAGGGAGAAGCATGGGGGCACAGTCTGGCCCACTGTCTTCCTGTTTAATTCTGGGCCCACCTCACTGCCCATTTGTAATATCTGTCCAAGATTTCTACTGATAGATAAACTCTATAGGTTGTCTTTTTAACAGCATGCATGTGTATAGGAACACAACAGCCATTCTTCATCCACTTGACTTTACTGGTGTGGATGATTAGGTCAAACTCTTGTTTTCGATTCACTGTTAATAAAGTTAGAATTTTTAAATTGATTTTTAAAATCTTACTCATTTTAAACTTGTGCTCTAAATATCAACGGAACTTTTTTAAATCCCAAAATCACATTCTTCTCCATAGGTGAGTTTATCCTGTTTGCCAGTTGGTAAGTGGTTTTAAATAATGTTTTTAAATTATGGATCCATAAAATATATGACAATCAGTAACCTCAGCCTGAAAACTCAAAGTTAAATTAAAATAATACTTCTCAACAGTCTAAATTAACATCATAAAGCCCATATACTTTACCTTACATTTAATAAAGTCCTCAATCTTTCAGGCATGAGATCCCAGAATCATAGCATCTCAGTGTTGGAAGGGATCAGACGTTACTAGGCTAAATTCTCACTAAAGCAGCAAGCCCCTTTCTAGACCGCTGACACACCAATAACTAGGATTTATAACAATGAGACCACTGATCAAAAAATACATTTTGTTAGTATGATTTACTTATTTACAACTCTTCAAAAATTACAAAGCATTATACATATATATTATCTCCTTTTAACTTTAGAAGTGTGGGAGGTAGGTCCAGTATACTATGCCCATTTTTTCAGATAAGGAACCTGAGGCTCAGTGAAATGAATTCATTTTCCTGGCACCACGCACTCACTTTACGAGACAGGATTTGAACTTAGGTCTTCCTGACGGTCTATCTAGTCCTCTTGCCACTAAACCAGACTTCCTCTGACCTTTACTAGTTTTAAGAAGCAGCCAAGATTTCCATCAAAATACTTAAAGCATAAAAAGTTTTGGCACTTAATGAGTCAGTTTTAATTACCTAGGAAATTCTCATATCCCTTGATGATACTTTGTGTGTATGTGTATATGTGAGCACCTGAAAAGAACATGAATCATGGAAACTAAATACTCATTAATATTTTTATGTTAACTTTTATTTACAGAGCAGCAGGCATGGAAAGAACATTAAATGTTAAATTAATGTCATATAATTAGTTCTATTACAGATATTGTTGGCCACAGGCAGCAAGTCTATGTGGCACTCAGCATCTGGATGGAAAGCAGTACATTCAATCTCTTAATGTTTATAAGTATCCAGGTGTTGGGTGTCATGGGGCTAAAGCATCCAAGCGATTGACAGAATTGTTCCTGTTTCTTCTACCTAAGCTTTGGCCTCTTAGAGAGGCAGCTGTATTCTAAAACGTTGTGCAATGCAGCTGGGAGGGTGGAGCAGTATTCTGTTGGCAGAGCACATGAAGATAACAGGTCTGAAAGAGATTTGATTAACATCTTTCTGCAGCCATCTTCCTTTTGTTATCGGGGTGGCAAACTATGAAGGGAAGCTAAAGAAAGCAGTTTTTGATGTTGTTGGAATTGAAACAAACCTGCTGAACCAGAATATTCCCTAACATTCCCCAAAATGAGAGGCAATCATATATGGCCAAATTAGAGTAAGAGATTTTGAGAACATCTTAGGATTGGAGATTTCTGAACTTAAGACAAGATCAGGAAGAAAGCACTCGGACAGTTAGCATGGGCATAAGACCCTCTGATACCCTGGACTTTCTCTGCCTTCAACTGCTAAATGACATCATCATGTACAATGAGTACAATGAAACTTCCAGAGGACAAGAGGAAGAGGACAGTTGGGCAAGCCCTTTGGCACTGTTCAATGCTCTTAGAAAATGATTAGTGGGAACTGATGCTGAGTGAAATGAGCAGGACCAGGAGATCATTGTACACTTCAACAACAATACTATATGATGATCACTTCTGATGGACATGGCCCTCATCAACAATGAGATGAACCAAAAAAGTTCCAACAGAGCAGTAATGAATTGAACCGGCTACACCCAGGGAAAGAACTCTGGGAGATGATTATGAACCACTACACAGAATGCCCAATCCCTCTATTTTTGCCCACCCACATTTTTTATTTCCTTCACAGGTTAATGCTACACTATTTCAAAGTCTGATTCTTTTTGTGCAGCAAAATAACTGTATGGACATGTATACATATATGGTATTTAACTTATACTTTCACATATTTAACATGTATTGGTCAACCTGCCATCTGGGGGAAGGGGTGGGGGAAAGGAGGGGAAAATTTGGAACAAAAGGTTTTGCAAGGGTCACTCCTGAAAAATTACCCATGCATATATCTGATAAATAAAAAGCTACAATAAAAAATAGTATGAAAAAAGATTAAAATTTTTATTAAAAAATAAAATGATTAGTGGGGAAAATGAGGGCTGGGTGCCCTTGTGTTCAGCAAAACCTGTTCTCCACAAGAGCCTGCAAACATGTGCACTTCCTGGAAGCGAGTGCATTTATTAGATTTAAAACTGGAAGGGAAGCTCCTTATTTTACAGAAAGGAAAAATGTGGCCAAAGCGCTCACATTCCTATTTCCCAACGATCATAAATAGAAGACAAAGATTTCCACTCAAACCGTCTGAGGCCAGGTTCGATGCTCTTCCATTACCAAATCACAGAACCTCAGACTCTCTCAAGTTCAACTTAGATCACAATTAGAATCCCCATTGCAACATACCCTACCTTTGGTCAAAAATCTCCCATGAGAGTGAAGCTGCTGTTTCCCAAGGCAGTTCTTTCAACCTCTGGATAAGTTCAAATTATTGGGAGCACCAATCTACATTTGTTTGGTTTGGTTCATTTTTGGCACTTCTTCCCTTTGCCCTTAGTTTTGACCCCAGGAACAAGGAAAAAAAATCTTCCATGTGGCAGCCTTTCAAATACTCAATGACTATTATCACGTTCCCCTTAAATCTTCTCTTCTCCAGGCTGGACATCCCTTCAACCTGCCTTCATATGCCACAATCTAGAGCCCTTTTGCATTCTATGGTTCTCTTTAAGATGGATATTGCAATTTATGAAGATCCTTCCTAAAATACAGTGCCCAGAGATGAATGCAATACTTATTCACTTAATATACATTTATTACATGCCAGATATTGGCCAAGCACCATGTTAGATCCTAGGGATACAGGACCAAGAGAGAAAAAGGCCCTGCTCTCAAGATGGCTCTATTCTATTTGGAACTGACAAGATCTGACAACTGATTAGTTGTGAAGGAGGGGAAAAAGTTGATCAAGACTGACTTTGCCAAACTTGATGACTGTGGATGTGGTAGAGCTCTCAACAGAAATAGGCAACTTAGAGAGGGGAAGGCTTAGAGAGAAAGATAAGGAAATCTAATTTGAATATGTTGAGTCTAAGATGCCCACAAGTTAATCACTTGGAATTGTCCATTAGTCAGAGGGTAATGGGGGATTGGAGCTTGGTAGACACTAGGACTGAATATACAGATCCAGATAAAGATGATAGTTGAGCTCATGGGAGTTGATGAGAGAAAGAGAAGAAGACAGTGGGGGGAGGAGGTGAGGAGGAGAGAAAAAGAAAAAAAGAGGGGAAAGGGGAAAAAGGAAAGAGAAAGCTCCATATTATGAAAACTTAGCAGGGTTGGGTGGGGATTTCTGGAAGGTCAGGGGCATCAAATGCAGCTGATAGGTCCAGAAGGATAAGGATTGAGAAAAGATCATTGGATTTAGAAATTAATAATATGTTAGATTTGTTTTGACCATGGCAGAGTACAATGAGACTCTCACTTCTTAGTCTGGGACATTATGACTTTCCATGTATCTTAGATTGCATCATTTTTTGGTTTGTTTTTTACTCTCACATTACACTGATGAATCATATTGCATTTACAATCTGCTACAAATCCCAGCACTTTTTCAGATGAATTATTGTCTAGCCAGGCCTGCCACATGTTATACTTGGGGGAAATAAAAATTTGTAAACCCAAGTATATGACTTTACATCTATTCTTATTTGTTGTCCTCATATTACATTCAGCCCAAATTTATAGACTGTTGAAAGCTATTTGGAACCTGATGGTCAACAAATGAATTAAATATTGCTCATAGTTTTTTATCATCTGCAAATTTTCTAAGTTTACAGTTTATGCAAGTCACAGATAAAATGTGGGGCACAGGGTCAAGTACAGGTCTGTAGGGACCCCTTGATTCATCTTCCAAGGTGACATCAAACCACTGGATCTGACCAACAAACCAGCTTCAAATCCATCTAATTATACTATTGTCCAGCCCGTATCTTTTCATCTAGACCACAGGAAGATAGCATGAATCATTTGCCAAATATTTTGTTAAAAGTCCAGGTAAAGTGTATCTACAGCATCCCTGTGATTGACTGGTCCAATAGCCTCATTGGATAGCCTAGCACAACCTGCTCTTGAAAAAGTCATGGTGGAGGGAGGGATGGAAGCCATGCTCTTTTACTAGTTTTTTTTCCCTAGAATTTTCTAGAATTCTCACTTGAGAATTTTACCAAGAGTAAAAGTAAAGCTCACTGATTGGCTTGTAGTTTGTGACTCTGCTCTATTGCTCTCCATTCTTTGTTTGGATAATCAGGACAGTCTTGGGACTTCTCTCCAGCACCTACATAAGGACTGCTAAGAACAATTTGCCATCACAGCTGCCAATTCTTTCATGGAGTTCATTTCACCTTGGTGACTTTAACTGTCATTTTTCTTTGTATTCCTAGTCCTTAGCACAGTGCGGGGTACATAGTAGGTGCTAAAGACAGCTAAGATGCTCCCTTGCTATCTCCCTACTCATGTAGGTTATTAATTCCTTATTAGCCATTTTGAAGTTATCCTCTTTAATCTTTGGCAGAGAAAACTTAGTGAACACTGGACAAGCTATTCTCTTTTCTGTTGTATAGTATTACCATCCATTCTGGGTAATTATCTATTCTTTGATTCTCCTTTTTTCAAAAACAAACAAACAAAAACAACTTAAAAATCCATTTTATTATCCTTGTCTTCCATCAGTCTCCAACCATTCTGAGCTTTAACCTTCCTGACACTATTCTTCTAAGACCATATAATTTGCTATGTTTATCTTTTCTTACCTGCTCTTGCTCCCATCTTCCAGATGTATTTAAAAAAAAAAAAACCAAAAAACAATCTGAGTAGGTCAATGAGTTCTCTGTGCATCCACATCAATATTCTTTGACAACTCATAACAACTCTCTCAGTCCCTCATCAAAATTGTTTAATTGGGTCTTCAAGCTCAGCATTCCTCACTGGGCTAATTTTCCTTGAAGAACTGCAGTCCAACGGATCATTTTTCTGATCACTTTGAAATTTGTTCTCCCAAAAGTGCATGTCAGACTACATCCATTTCCTTTATCTTGTCTATTCTATCACAAATTCTAAGATGGAGAGGCCATTTGCCTCCGTTTCCCATCCTTTAAATGCAGCATCTAGTTTCTGCTTACTGAAGAGAAAAAGATCTAAAATAGAAGTTCCTCTTGTTGATTCTTCAACAAGGATAAAGTATAACATTTTGCCAAGCCAAGAAATGATTAACCACCCTTCTTGGAACTACAAGAGAAATGTGATTTGTCAGGACAATATAGCCTCCCATCATTACATTCTATCTTGCCTCTGTGCCTAGCTTGAGCTCATCTGTTCCTTCCTTGTGACCAGTTTGTCTGTAGTATGTTCCAATGGAAGTTTCATCTCCATTGATTGTTACTTGGAAATTATCTCCTGCCTCTGGATTCCTCCACATGTATATATCTTCAATTAAGCCACCAACAAGCATTTATTAAGTTATCTTAAGACACAATTTGACTCATTTCTCCCTTCCCTTTAACCTATTCTGTTTCTCTTGAAATCAAGATATATTAGAGTCATCAATCCCATCCCACTGAATCTTGGTGGCGTATGGGGTCAAATTTACCTCCCTGTGCCAGTATCTCTAGTTCATCTCGTTCGTCATATACACTATGTGCATCTGTATAAAAAGTAGAGACCATGAGTCTTATTAATTAAAAATCCAATCTCTTGGATTTTATCTGCTGTGAACTTTTGGCTATCTTTATTGCAACTCCTATTTCTACAGTGTTGATACTCTCTAGGGCACATAGCTGGTAGGTCAACAAAGGGCGTTTTCTTCCTCCCCCTTCCATTTCTGTTTAAAACCCTTTTGCTTAGATTGGCAAATTACCAGGTACATATATTCTTACTGGTTCTTGTTTGTTTAAGGTATACTCCATTCCTGGCCAAAAGCCCCTCATTCATGTATTGGAAGCCATTGGCCAGAAATTGAAATCTCTTTCTCAAATTCCATTTTCTACATGAGGCTGCTAGGTGGTTCAGTCAACAGAGCAGTAGGGTTTGAGTCAGAAAGAGCCAATTCAAACCAAGCCTTAGACAGAAACTAGCTGTGTGATCCTGCTCAAGTCACTTAACCTCCATTTGCCTCAGTTTACCCAAGTGTAAAATGGGGATGATAAAAAAAAAATACCTACTTCACAAGATTGTTGTGAATGAGATAGTATGTGTGAAGTGCTTAGCACAATGCCTGGGGTATGGTAGGTGCTGTATAAATGTTCATCCCTTTCCCATTCCCCTACACTGTACTAACAGCCACAGCCAAACAGAATTCCAGGCAGTCCTTTTTAAGGAACTCCCAGCCTTCTTGTGACTATCTGGCCAAAATTCAGGATTAATGGAGTAGTCGGACTGTGTTGGATGTAGAACACAGCTTAGAAGAGGGGAAATCTGCTCCATTCTATCACTTTCCCAAAGTTACAGAGGTTTGAAGTAGTAGAACAAGGATTCAAATCCAAGCCTTCTGACTCTCAAATCCAGGGCTTTTTCTAGTGTATCAGGCTGCCTCTTCATTAACTCCCCCCTTTTTTTCCTTCAGAAAACTGTAGTCATTGAAATTCCATTAGTACTGAGATTAAGTACTGAGTCTGTGCCCTCAATATATAAAGAAAAATGCTATTGATCTTTCTTTTTCCTTTTCTCTAAGAAAGGGACGCTTAGGGACTTGGTTACCAGAGACAGACCCTTGACGGCTAAATAGATCCTCCTTCCCCCTCACCCCACTCGCTGGATTCCCTTCTGTTCAGAGGGTCTGGGTTTGCTCAGCTGATCATTTTCTCTTCTCCTCCCCGACAAAAAAAAAAAAAAAAAATTTCCTGAAGCCTCTTTCCAATTGCCTGCTCTTTTTTTGTTGTTGTTTCCAGAACAGACACAGAAAGACAAACTAGCTTTGTTAGTGAGAAATTGAAACTAAGACAATCAGATAGATGTGAAGAAAGGGAACTACTTCATTGGGTGTTAGATATAGAAGAGGCATTATCCACTACTTTGTCCAACCTCCTGTTCTGACAAATGAGGAAACTGAGGCTTAAGAGATATGCAGTGGTTTGTCTGAGGCTGGGATTCCTACCCAGGTCCCCCAATTGTTTTAGTGCATCACATTCCTCTCCACTCTTAAGGACATAGGAGGGGATTCAATTTTCCAACCATGACACACACATTCAAGCCCTTTCAATCTCCAACCTAATCATTAGGAACATTTTTCCTGACATCAAGCCTTCTTGGCCTGACAGGAACCACCTTCACTGCTCTCTTCAAAGGCCAACAGGTGACCTTGAGCCAATGTCTCCCCATTTCTCAAGCCTCAAGCCCCTCTGCAGAGGGGACCCACTTTCCACCACAGACAGGGACTAAATTTCTCACCTCACATTGTGATGGAGGTAGAAAACTTGCCTTTCTTTGGGACACCCAGAGAGTAGCTGGAACTACCCCTAAATTAGCACCAGAAATATGGGGAAATGCCCTTTTGGTACTTAGGTTAGCAGTACCTGGGTTTCTGGAGGCTGGGTCAAATTGTTAAAGTGGTGAGATGAGCGTATGGTGGTTCCTGCCTCCCCTTCCTGTGGCCTTCTACCCCATGTCCCACCCATTTCCTCCCTGACCCAGGGACTCAAGTCAGAGTACTCTCCCCTTATCACGTTTGGGTTCAAAAGATCAGAATAAATAAACATGGCACTGGAAGGCAACCTACTTCTAAAATGCAAAATCGATTTCAAGGTATTCTGTGGATACTCAGTCGCTTACATCATAACTCACAACCTCTCCCACCAATGTGTTTGCCCATTCAGTCAGAAGACACAAAGCAAAGACATTCAATGAACAATATTATTTTTTTTAAGTTGCAATAGGACATTCCCATACCCCTCTAAACCTGGGGTCTTCCAGAAAAACTCAAGCTATGAAGATGTGGCTATTGCAGGATATATATGCAAGGAATGAGCACATGTATGTCCAGAATATAAACATAGAAAGGCAATTCCTATCTCTCACACAATAGGGCACCCTATGGCTTCTGTGATATCATCGTGTTTCTACCGGACCTAGCCCTGTCTCCCCCCAACACACACACTCTGCTCTTGTGAAGAAAAGCCTGCCGGGCCTGCTCACCGTTTTGGGGGAGGGGGAGTATGGTCTCTTCAAGATGTTGTTCCCTGGCTACTCTGGCGTGGGCATTTCCAAGTCTCGTGACACCTAGTGACTTATTGGGAAGTTGGCCGTTATGCTTCTGTTAACTACTAGTTTTTGGGTTGAGCTACTACTTCATAAGATTCTACCAGCTCTCTTTTAGCTCAGAGCCTTCAATTCTTTCAACGAGGGAGGAAGGCCCTTCACTTAAATAGTCGTCAAATTTGGAAGCCAGCCTCACCTGCTTTCTCTCCTTAACAAAAAGAACCTGTGAATACTCTGTCCTCAGGAAGAAAAAGCTTTCCCAAGGTAGGTAATGGCAAAGCCAGGAACAGATCATGTGACCTCCTGATCTAAGTGTTCCTAAACTGAGGTTTATATAGACTTTTTTGTTTTAATACACTGCACCAGACTGTATTTCAAGAAAATCGCTTTCCTTTGTAATCTTGTGTATTTTGTTTTTCACATTTAAAAACTTTATTTTGAGACAGGGTCTATAGGCCCCACCAGCCTATCAGAAGGGTCCAAGACAAACAAAAGGTCAAGACCCTCCCCTCTCTCCTAAGCCAGTTCTTTTTCCCCTAGGGAAAGAAAGAGCCTTTGCCAAGTGGAGCTTGAGGGGGCTCAAATTTAAACTGAAGCCCCCTGCTGAAAGCTCTTAATTCAACACAGTTGAGCATGTTTCGAAAACAAAATACCCAGCAGGCTTTTCTAAAGCCTTGGATTTTTGTGCAGGCTCTGCCAGACCTTCTCTGGGTTAAGAAGGATGGGAGCCACAAGGAACCTTAGACGCTGCTTCCTGTAAAAAGAAATACTTGTGCTAATGTGTACAAACCACATTCTTAGCGGGGTGCCCACATAACAAGACTCACACCAGGGGCCCCCACCTGCTCGGGGAAACTCACGTGTTGATCCTGCTCCTCTGTCTCTCACACAGTTCTTGCCGGAGGTATCATTGGGGGGGGGGGGCAGGATATGTTAGCCTTCAGCATCTCCTCACCTGTCTTCTGGAGAACCTTCAAATGAAAGCTATTAGTGAATTCTGGGCCGTCTCTGCTTTGGTCACTAGTCAACAAACAATGAGTACCGGCTGTGTCTGAAGCCTCAGGCAACCCATGGGGCTAGGGAGAAGGAGGAGGACCTCCAGCAAGCCCTACAAGAAGCAATTGAAGAAAAGGCTAAGTAATAATGCAAGAGAAAGCACTCGGCATCTCAGTAATGGGTTTGCAGAGTGCTTTTCTCACAACACCCCTGTTAGACACTGCTAGCGTCATCCTTAGCTTATTCAAGTGTTGGCCTATACTCTCCTATCCTTCGGAGGAGGAAACCCAGGCTCAGAGAGGCCCTCCCGGGCTTACCCAGTGTCTCATAGCTCAAGCCCAAGTCTCCTGATTCTTTCTATTGCCTCGGCAAAGGCTCTTCCATTTAACAGTGTAAAAGACAAAAACCCTCCCTGATCTCCGCAAGCACGAGGAGCTGTTGACCGGAAGGGACTTCTATCTGCTAAAGGTCCATGAGACCTTGCTGACAGAGGGGTACGGGGTGGAATGTTGGAGGCTTGAGTCAGGCCTGGAAGGCTCCAGTGGGTTTTGGAGCAGGGGGAAACCCATTCTCATCAGGAGGAAATAAAGAAACGGGCAAATGTGCGGGGCAGAGAGAAGGCCCAGCCGACTGTCCTGGAATGCTTTGGGAAGAAGAGGAATACCACTGGAGGCATAGTTGGGCCTCTTTGTAAAAGGCCTTGAATGCCTGGGTGAGGATTTGGAAATGAATAATTGTGACAGATCATCCCCCTGAATATATAGCCACTCCAGCTAGCCTCTAGACACATCTTCATCTTTCCAATTCTGGGGGTCCGATTCTGGAGCCACCCCCCCTCCACAGCACAGCCACACTGCTCTTGAAGGGCCCCATGCCCCGGATCAGCGTGTGGGGGGGGAGGGGGAGAAGCAGACACAGGTGGCCTCGGCCATCCAGACTGAGGCAGGGAACCGACACCCCGTCCATAATGGGAGATTTTCACGGGGTTCAAGCCTTCCTTGCCTTTGATCCATTTTGGCCGGGGAGGCCAGGGTGAGCCGCCACAGCTGCAGCAGATGTGCCGGCCTCCCTGCCAGGCGTTCCAGCTTCCTGCCGCGGCTTTGTTCCCCTCGGCCCAGGGTAACCTAACCCTGCCCGCCAGGGCAGCGCTGCCCTTTGGGAAATGGACCCGAGCTCTGAGCTCTCTCTGGAGAGAGGCAGAGCTTTGCACGCTTCCCTTTCTCACTCACCCTGAGAATAATTGATTCTACAGCCATTAACAAAGAGGAAGAAATCCCCGACTTTGGGATTACACCATCTCCTGGGAATGTGATTGACTCTCCAAATGTGGGCTGAGAACTGGGGGAGGGGGGCTGCCCCTGGAACTGAATTCAATTGTGAAGGAAAGAGCCCCTCTTGTCTTTCCCGGGGTGGGCTTCCTAGCAGGGCTAGCCCGTGGGTGGCACAAGTGGGAGAGGCAAGCTGGGGCAGCCCCCTCCCGCCTTTCCCTCCCCCTCCCCCTGCGCACCAGGCATCCTGGACTCGCCTGGGGGCACGGGAGCCCATACTGAGAAACCATCTAGTCCCCCCCCCTTTTTCACAGAAGTGGGGACTGAGGCTGAGGGAGGTCAGGTGACTTCCCAGGGTTCATGCAGCTTCTCTGTACGATGGGAACACAGCTCTCCCGACTCCACCCGCCGCAGCACCCAGCTGCTAAGGCGGGCACTGGAGGCCAGGACTTGGATTCCACCTCCTCCCGTGGCAATCGATTGGCCTTTTAGGGAAAAAACTGAAAATGTTTCTTTTTTCCCAGTTAAAAAGTTAAGCCAAGGGAAAGGGATCACGAATGGGAAAATGGCAGGAACCCACAGGGAGGCATGTGGGGTGGAGGGGGGTTTTAGAACTCTTCCAACTCTTCCTCCTAGTCTATGTTCACAAAGCCTTGGGATCGTCCATTTAGAGCCGGAAGGGCCCTTGCCAGCATCCCAACTCCATCTACTGGAGTGCTGCAAAAGCAACGGCCAGGAAGACCAATCTAATCCAAACGAATTTCACCCAGCAAGCATCGGTCACAGGCCTCCTGTGCACCACGGTGCTTGGCGCCGGCCAGGACAACCGGCGCCGCTCGCAACTGGAGTATGACAACTTCAGAAGGGGGTCACTCTAACAATGATGGGCATGGCAAAAGTCGGGGTGCAGGGAGGCGCCTTAACTTGCTTGTACCTTGCTGTCAGATGAGATAAAAACTGTAAAGCACTAAGCACAGTGCCTGGCACATAGTATGGAGTTAATAAATGCTTATTCCCTTGCATTTGGGGGGCATCTGTGATAATCATTTTTTTTTTTTCATGATAATCATTTTCAAATCTAACTGGTTCCTTTTCCAGGGGGAAATTCTGAGGCTTAGAAGGAGAAAGGTTGTCAGCCAAGGTCACTTTGTGATCTGTTGCAAAGAATCGCCTTTAGAGGCAAGCAGAGGAGAGGGCTGAACACATAGTCTATTTTGAGGGCCCATGAGGATCCAATTCTCCCCCACTCCCACCCCCAGCGCCCACCTGTCTTCAGGGCTCAGGAGGATCCAGTTCTTTCCCACTCCCACCCCTAGCCCCTGCCCCCAGCTGGCCCCAGCGGGGAATGTTGCTGACTTGCGGGGTTATCAAAGGCTACTTTCTGAGGTAGGGAGCTTGCTCGCACTGGAGGTGGTCAAGTTGAAAGCCCAGTTCTGAGGTCCCAGGTAGCAGTTCACAGTAATAGCTCACATTTGTTCACTCGATGATGATAACTAACATTGAAAGTGATCATCCCCCACCCCCTTCCTCCACCTCATGCAGCCAACACACTTACTATGGTTCCGACTGGAGAAGCCACTTGCTTGGGGTCACTCTGGTGGTGGTAGGATGAAACCTAGAACAGAAGGACCAGAGCTCTAGAGCAGGAGTTTTTTCTTTTTCTTTCTTTTTTATTACAGCATTTTATCTTTCCAAATATATGCAAAGATCATTTTCAACATTCACCCTTGCAAAACCTTATGTCCAAATTTTTCTCCCTCTTCCCCCCCTCCTCCCCAACACAGCAAGCAGTCTGATCTAGGTTAAACATGTGCAGTTCTTCCAGACACATTTCCAGATGTCATACTGCACAAGAAAAATCAGGCCAAAAGGCAAAAGAAAAAAAAAATGAGGGAAAACTCCCAAGCAAGCAAACAACAACAACAAACTCAGGTGAAAATCCTATGCTCTGATCCACAGCCAGTCCCTATAGTTGTCTCTTTGGATGTGGATGGCTCTCTCCATCATAAGTCTAATGGAATTGTAGGGTAGCACTTTTTCACTTGGGTTGTCTTGTTGTGTTTTTATTTGGGACAACTGTATTTTAATAGACTTGGTTTCTTTTTTTTAATCCCCTGTATTTTATTCGCATATTTAGAAATCGGATTTTGAGCAGCAGCCCAAAAGCTTCATGCTTTAAAGATCTCTGAAGTCATCTAGTCCACTACTCATATTTGACAAATGAGGAAACTGAGACCGAGGAAGGTCAAACATCTTGCCGAAGTCTCCAGGTACCAAATACCAAGCATAAGATTTGAATACAGATCCTCCTCTCCAGGGCTTCTACACTTAGACTCTGTCCCCAGACTGAGCTGCTTCCACCACGTTTCCTTAATTTTCATTCTTTAGCTCTTTCCACTACCCTGAAACATACCGATCTGCAGCTACATATGATAGACTGACACGTGGATGGGGCAATGGGGATGTGTAGTGCTGGGAAAGGTATAAGCAGGGGGTCTATGTAGGTGAGGCAAGATCCCCAATGCAACGCTGAGACTTCTGCTTAACAGAGTGACACGAAAGTCCCTAAAGATATCCAGCTCTCCCACAAACAGTCCAGCAAAGATCTAAACAGTGCCCAAAGGAGTAATGATCAAGAAAGTGAAATGGAAACTTGCCCTCTCTTGTAGCCCTAATAGGTCCTGATCATGTATCAAAGATGGCGATGGGCTCTGGATTCCTGGAAGTTTTCAAAGCTTGCAGGCTGCCCTGTCTCTTGCTTCAGGCCTCATGGAATATCCCTAGCCTAGTCTCCCTCCTCAGGGATTTATTGGGGACATGATTAGGACCTATTAGGGCTGCAAGAGGGCATAGAGCCAAGTTCCAAGGTCAAGAATCTAAAGGGGGCAATGGAGGAGTTCCAGATCTCTCTCTTTGTCTCTCTCTGTCTCTCTCTGTCTCTCTCTTTCTCTGTCTCTCTCTGTCTCTCTCTCTCTTTCTCTGTCTCTCTCTCTCTCTGTATATAAATATATATATATATGTGTATATAGATATAGATATAAATATTTATATTTATTATCTAGATAGATAGATAATAGATATCTATATCTATTATCTATCTATATATATAGATATATTTAATATATCTATATCTATATTTATATTATAAAGCAGGAATCATCAAAATGATTTGTTCTGATTAAAAAGTAGAAATGTTGATCAGAGGAATAGTTGGGTCACCAAGCCCCAGAAGTGACTGAAGTGAAAAGCAAAGTGCTTCAAAAGCCCAAAGACTCCAACGACTGGATTAAAAAACTCAATAAGAGCTACTAAAAAACTAAAAGTCAGATTGGTGGAAATTAGGAATAGAACACCATCTCATGCCATAATCCACAACATGCTCCAAATAGATATGACCTACATAGAAGGGCTGATATCCTAAACAAATAAGAGGAATAGGGAAGGAGATAATTCGCATAGCTATGGATAAGGAAGGATTCTTGGCTAAATAAGGCATAGGGAGAATCATGGAGAGAAAAGGTACTGTTTTGATTACATAAAAGTGAAGGGCTTGTTAAACTTACAAAATTAATATTAAAATACAAGCAAAAATAATTAATAAAAATTAAAAATTAAATTATATTAATTTAAGGAGTGAAGTTAACTGGAGAAAAAAGATCTTTGCACTTTCTCCAACAAAGGCAGATATCCAAGATCGGGAATTCATGCACACATATAAGAACAAGACTAACTCCTAACAGATAAATGAGTCTAGCAGTTCTCAAAAGAAGAAAGGCAAACTATCAACAACCATATAGAAAAATGCTCCCAATCATTAATAATAAAAGAAATGAAAATTAAAGCAACTCTAAAAGTCTGCCTCATAATCCTCAGATTGACAAAAAGAAAAATGATAAGAAAGGAAAAAGACTGTTGTTGGAAGGGAACTAGGACAGGCATAATAATGCCCTGTTGTTAAACAAGTAAACTGATCCAATCTTTCTGAAAAGTAATTTGGAACTCCACCCAAAAAGTCAGTAGACTGTGCTGACACTGAAGCCTAACCAGAGCAATCAACATTTAATCTAAGGAGATCAAACATAGAGGGAAAAGACCTATACACACCAAAGTTTTTATAGCAATGCTTTTTAATGAATAAAATAGATTACTGAGCTGTAAGAAATGTCAAAAGGGACTTATTCTGAGAAACCCGGAAGGACTTCTCTGAAATGAAGAATAAAACAAATAGAAGCAGGACGATTTCTATGACTACCAAATTAGGAAGGAAAACTATTATGAGTTAAGAACTTTGATTATTTCCATGCTCAATCATGACTCCGGTTAGATTAACGCAGAAGCATTTTCTATCTCTTGGCAGAGAGAGAGAATGAAATGCAACTTAGTACACAGGATCATCACTGACTATATTCTTGCTCCACTGTACAGATTTGTGAAAAAAGAGTTTTCATATATTGTTTCAGAGGTGAGGGAGCACTAAAAGACTGGTAATAACAATATGAAAGGAAAAAGGAAAGCAAAAAAAGAAGAGAAAAGGAGGAAGAAAGAAAGAAAAAAAGAAAAGAGGAAGGAAGAGAAAAGAGCATAATTGAACCATTTAAAAAATACATAGAAGAGAGATGGATGGTCCAAAAGGACACAGGTAAAGAAGGGTGATACTGGCATCATCTAATTATCTGATATAATACTTGTAAAAAACCCAAGCTGTACCTAAGGTATTCCTAGATAGTCTAATTTTCCTATCATTTATTTATGGAAATGGGCATTTGGGGTTAGAGTCAGGACTTGGGTTAGGGTTAGAGTGCTTGTTGATACTTAAGTGAAGAATCAAAAAGATGTTTTATTCAGAAGTTTGGTAGGAAAGTGGGATTTGCCTACTTTAGGAGGTTGCTGCAAGGCTTAAGAGAAGGGTACAGCTGGCCTCTAAACGTGTGCCCGAGCGCCCCTATACTGGGCATGTATGCCTCCCTCCTCTCCCAGTGACACCTGCATCCTGCCTCCCGCTGCAGTGGAGGAAGACAGAGCTGGGGGGGGGGGTGTCTTCCTTAAATGTCCCAAACACTGAATTCCATACCCATTAAAAGGCCCTGACCTCACTCAGCATAGGACTGATGGCACAAGCTGGAGTGGAGGTGGGGTGGGGCTTTGGGGGGCAGCTGGGATCAGGGCCAGAGCCCCAGGAAACAGCCAGCAGGCAGAAATGCAATGATAATAATGACTGAGCTGTCCAGAGATTCAGTTCAGCTTTTTTAGCTGAGTGAGAGATTATGAAAAGGAACACAAAATGTGCTTGGCGTGGCTCAAAATGCCTCCCACCTTGTTTTCCTTGGGGGTAGTGCTACCCAGTGTAAAAGCCAGCAGTGGAGGAGGGTTTAGGGCCTCCTGGGGGTGTCTCAGCAGGGCCATATACCCATACGAAGGAGGCTTACTTTTTGATTCATCATAATAAGCTGCTAGATCTACAGCAGGAACAGACCTAGGAGGCCTGCCACCCCAACCCCCTCATCCGACAGAGGGGGAAATAGAGTCCCAGGGTGGTGAAGCCACTTTCTCAAGGGCCGGCACACAGGACCACACAGTTAGAAGTGGAAGGGACTTGTGAGACTGTCTAGTCCAAGCCCATCTTTTCCCAAAAGATTATACTTTGTGGCATCATAAATACACACAGAAAACACACTCACCTGTTCCTAGAATTCCAATGCAATGTAAGCTCTTTGAGGGCAGGGGCTTGACTGGTTTTGGTTCTCTGTGTCTCTAGTGGCTGGTGTACAGCAGGTCGCAGGGTATGCCCTGACTTCTCTAGGTGTCCTGGGAATTGGATGGGGCTTATCTAGCCCCTGGCAGGAGAGCTTCCAGCCAATGGTATGGACCTTACCCGTGCCATCCCATTGCGCATGTGGCGCTCTCCTGCCAATTGTATGGAATTTACACTTGCTGTCTCCCACCCCCCACCCCCTGCATGTGTGAGTCTCGCTATTCTCCTATATGGCAAGGAAGAATACTGTGGCACAATGGAAACCCCTGAAAGTTGGCATTTAATGAATGCTTTTTGGAATGGAATGGATTACACCCTGATTCTGCTCTTTACCTAGATGGGAGCGAGTCACTCTCATGGTGTGGGCCTCAGTTTCCTTTTCTGTAAAGTGAGGGAGCTGGATGAGATGATCCCAAAAGTCCCTGCCAACTCTAAATCCTATGATACCATGACTGTTAGTCATGTTTTCCTCCAGTGAATGTCAGAGCTGAAAGGAACCTTAGAGACCATATAGTACAAAGGAAGAGATTGTCTCTTTCTCCGTTCTTCCTGCCAATTTGGGCAGATCAGTTGGTTTAGGGCTCCCTGAACGCAGGCCCAGCACTCCAAAACATCTGCTGCCCCCAGGGAACATCTTACCAGCCTGTCCAATTGTCAGAAGCACCCCCCTTTTTTTTTTCCTTAGCAGGCCTTCAGAAGTAACTTAGAGGGTACAGTCCATATACGGAAATCGTGGAGAGGAATGGGTCAGTTGGCCCTGCCTGAGTTTAAAAAAAAATCATTCAGCTGTCAGGATACTTTGGCAGAGGTCTGTTCATGATGCAAATGGGCAGTCACCTGCTGGTAGAGGCCAGTGATAAGCACGATTAAACAAACAATGCGAATGATTGCTTGGAAGAAATTCAGGTTGAAAGAACTGATTTGGATAATTTAGAAAGGCAGACAAAAATAACACAACCAGATTCCGTTTGGACAAGAGTATTTGTACACTAGATTCCTATAAGCAACTGGCATGGGTGACTCCCATGACTTCTTTCTAGCTATGTGATTTTGGGCAAGTGACAATCTCTTTCTGCCTCAGTTTCCTTTTCTGTAGAAGGAAGCTAACAATGGTGCCATGATGTCACAGGCTTGTTGTGAATCTTAAATGAGATAATATACTTTAGTTAAAGCAGTATATAACTAGCAGTTGTTATCACATTATTTAAACATAACCACAGGGACATCAAACAGAAAGGGAGAGGAGGTCTCAAATGTATAAAAGTATTTCTGGTAAGAAAACCTGGAAACAAAGAGGGTCCCCATCAACTAGGATATGGTTGAATAAATCATGAGATATGGATTTAATAGAATATAACAGAACTATAAGAAACAACTAATAAAATTCAGAAAAAACTTTGGAACCAATAATGAGGTAAGTGAAACCCAGAGGTCAATTTACACAGTGACCACAAAAATGTAGGCAATCTGATCAGGGCAGTGACACTTCTGAATTGCAAAAAGCATACAGAAAAATACACATATACACAAACACACATAGTTTGTAAACCTTCTATAGTTACAGAAACTGATCTGCTGAAATAGGCCACTTGATCAGGGCCATCAACCTACTTGCCAACAAATAACTCAGATTTCTATAGCATCTTAAAGTGTACAAGGGATTTTCTTCTGAGTAACCCTGAGAGGGCTATATATTGTTGTATATTGTGTATATGTATTATTATTCTCGTTTTATTACTCAGAGAGTTAGGCACTGGAATTCCGGCAATGGTAGCACCTCCCAGAGCACAGCCATTGGCCAGGAAATAAGTACATTCATTTCCCACCTCCACTCAACTGATAACCAACTGCCATCCACAGGGCAGGCAAGCCGGCCTTTCTTTAGCATCAGGGTATCCTGATGATCAGGGCAACATGTGCCAGGCAAATCAAACCATCACCACTGCCACTGCCTTGGCCATCATCTCTCTTCCCTCAGACTCTGATGGAGATAGCCCAGGACCCTGAATCTAAGACTCTTGGGATAACTATGTTTCCAGCCCACAGCCCTCAACTACCATCCCCTGTGGAGCTGTGGCCTGGACCTGCTCCTATGGGTGCTGAAGTCACAGCTCCTGAATGTGTGAAAAAAGAGAACCCTTCAATTTGGAATGATGCTCAAAAAAATTATCAAACTGTGCATACCCTTTGATCCGGCAGTGTTACTGCTGGGCTTATATCCCAAGGCGATACTAAAGAAGAGAAAGGGACCCATGTGTGCAAGAATGTTTGTGGCAGCCCTCTTTGTGCTGGCCAGAAACTGGAAACTGAGTGAATGCCCATCAATTGGAGAATGGTTGAATAAATTGTGGTATATGAAGATTATGGAATATTATTGTTCTGTAAGAAATGACCAGCAGAATGATTTCAGAAAGGCCTGGAAAGACTTATATGAACTGATGCTGAGTGAAATGAGCAGAACCAGATCATTGTACGTGGCAATAAGACTATACAACAATCAATTCTGATGGACGTGGTTCTCTTCAATAGTGAGATGATTCAAACCAGTTCCAATTGTTCAGTGATGAAGAGAGCCATTGACACCCAGAGAGAGAACTATGGGAACTGAGTGTGGACCACAACGTAGCATTTCCACTCTCTCTGTTACTGTCTGCTTGCATTTTGTTTTCTTTCTCAGTTTTTCTTTTCCTTCCTTCTTGATCTGATTTTTCTTGTGCAGCAAGATAACTGTATAAATATGTATACATATATTGGATTTAACATATACTTGAATATATTTAACATATATTGGACTACTCACCATCTAGAGGTGAAATTTTGGAACAGAAGATTTTGCAAGGGTCAATGTTGAAAAAATAAACCCATGCATATGTTTTATAAATAAAAAGTAATAATAATAATAATAATAATAATAATAATAATAATAATAAAGAGAAAAGAGAGCTCTTACTCCCAAAGTCCTTGCTACTGTCAAATTGTTCAATATCAGAAACTGATATAGGAGTGGAAATGACATTAATAAATATAGTCCCACTAGCTTTGCCATAACCCTAAGGACTGTGGGCATTTCTATCTGACTTGTAACTGAAACCTTCCATAGCTGCTGTCTCCCCTATTTAAAACATGTATTCCTGAAATAGTATGGCAAAAACTAGACATTGACCAACACCTAACACCCTATACCAAGATAAGATCAAAATGAGTTCATGATTTAGACATAAAGGGTGATATTATAAGCAAATTAGGAGAACAAATGATAGTCTACCTCTCAGATGGGTGGGAAAAGAAGGCATTTATGACCAAAGAAGAACTATGAAATGCAAAATGGATCATTTTTATTTTATTGAATTAAAAAGGTTTTGTGCAAACAAAATGAATGTGGCCAAGATTAAAAGAAGAACAGAAAACTGGGGGAAATGCTTACATTTAAGGGTCCTGATAAAGACTTCATTTTTAAAATATATAGAGAATTGACTCAAATTTATGAGAATCTAATCTAAGCCATAACTACTGATCAGAGAAATGCAAATGAAGACAACTCTGAGGTATCACTACACACCTCTCAGATTGGCTAAGATGACAGGAAAAGATAACAATAAATGTTGGAGGGGATGTGGGAAAACTGAGACACTAATGCATTGCTGATTGAGTAGTGCACTGATCCAACAATTCTGGAAGAGCAATTTGGAATTATGACCAAAGGGCTGTTAATCTGTGCATACCCTTTGATGCAGCAGTGTCTCTACTGTATCCCAAAGAGATCATAAAAGAGGGAGAAGTATCCACAGGAGCAAAAATGTTGGTAGCAGCCCTTTTTATAGTGGAAGGACCTGGAAACTGAGTGGATGTCCATCAGTTGGAAAATGTCTGAATAAGCTGTGGTATTTAAGTGTTATGGAATATTATTGTTCTATAAGAAACAACCAGCAGGATGATTTCAGAAAGGCCTGGAGAGACTTACATCAATGGTGCTGAGTGAAGCGAGTAGAACATCATACACAATAAGATTATGTAATGATCAACTCTGATGGACTCAGTTCTTTTCAACAAGGAGATGATTCAGGCCAATTCCAATAGACTTGTGATGGAGAGAGACATCTGCATCCAGAAAGAACTGTGGGAATTCAATGTGGATCACAACATAGTATTTTCACCTTTTTTTGTTATTATTTGCTTGCTTTTTTTCTTTCTCATTTTTTTCCCTTTTTGATCTGATTTTTCTTGTGTAGCATGATAATTGTGGAAATATGTATAGAAAAATTGCACATGTTTAACATATATTGAATTGCTTGCTATCTAGGGGAGAGCTCAGGGGGAAGGGAGAGAAAAATTTAGAATACAAGGTTTTGCAAGAGTGAATGTTGAAAACTATCTTTGCATATATTTTGAAAGTGGAAAACTATTATTAAAAAATAGAATATGCATTCTGCAGTGCAGGGACTGTCCTTTTATATTCACATGCCCAGCCCTTAGCACACAACTTTGCATCCAGTAAGTGCTTAATAAAAGCTTTTTCCTTCCTTCATTGAGAAGTAAAGAGTCTTGGCCATGGTCTAGTAAGTACAATGCCTAAAATTTGAATTCTAGACTCCTGACCTCAGCTCTAATATTGGCAACAGTACTATGTCTATCCCTTGTAGACTCCCTAAGTAGAAATGGGCCAAAAAAATTAGCTCCATGAAACAAGAGCCTGAAGAAGCAACTTCTTGGGGCCAAGAGTCTCATTGCTGATCTTTGCTCCAATTCTACCTTTCTGGACTTAGAAGCCTGTGGGCCAACTTGAATTTGCATTAGGCAACCAGAACCTTGGTGTGATTCTGGTGGTATGATTGAAAGAACCCCGGGGCTCTGTAATACACAAAAATCTGGGTTCAAATCCCGCCTGTACCAATTACTGGCTGTGTGACCACAGGTAAGTCACTTACTTGTTCTGGGCTTCCAGTAACTTGGCAATGCACAGCCTCCCTTTGTGACCCCTGGAGATCTCATCCAACTTTTGAGTTCCTGAACTCCTGGAGAGAGAATGGACTCCAAGTCACACATGACAGCCCTCCTAACCTTTTTGCATTTCCTCTCTTTCCCCTTTGTTCTATGTCAATGCCCTTCATAAGGTGTAAATAATTAGCTAAACTAAATACCAGGCTCCGGAATGAATGACTCTCCTATTACTTGTGCATGGGTTACCCAGGGGCCAGGGAGCACGTGCTGTCTGGGAGTGTTCTTTAACTTCTTCAATGTCCTCTCTCCCCACCACACCATTAACTCCCTGAGGCCAGGGACCAGTGGGGCTACAGTAGCTGGCCCAGGGCCCCAACTCATCCAGACACTTAATGGACATTCGCTGTTAATGGGGATGATGCCAATGATGATTAATGGGTGGCGGAATAGAAGGAGCTCTGGTGTGGAATCTTGGCTCTGGAAGGTATTTCCAAGTTTTGTGACCTGGGGCAAGACACATCTGTAAAACAGGAATCATAAGATCATGGGATGGGAGATTAGAGCTGGGAGGGGCCTTAGAGGTCCAACTCTCCTCTTTTTACAACAAAGGAACTGGAGTCTAGAGGGCTTAAGAAACTTGGCCATGGCCACACAGTTAATAGGTGGCAGGAGGGAAAACAATATTTATGTTACAGACATCATTGGAGTCTTATTTTCCTCATGACACCAGTACTAAACAGATCCTTAAATGGGGTATGAATGTGTTCTTGGTCCTTTAATAAAAATTATTTGTATATTTACAAATGTAATGTGAATAACTTATATTTGATAATTTAATAATAAATAACGTTTAACTATATATTGTAATTAATGAAATTTTTTTTCCAAAATAATTTTACGTCCTTGCAATGTAAATATTCTCCCACTGATTCTGTGTGCTTGTGATTCTTAGGTCATTATGCTCCCCAAAGAATCAAAGTTGCATGCATGTCATAGACTTGGAGAACTATAGATGTATAGGTGAGGGATGCTGCAAAGGTAGAAACAACCAGCCTTGGCAGCGGATCGGATGTGGAGTGAGGAGAAAGAAGGAGGAGTCAAGGATGACTCCTAAGTTGTGAGCCTCGAAGATATCAACATTAAGAGGGGAAACAAACCATTAAAAAAGGAGATAGTCCAAACATGGTGAGGAGAATGAGGGATGACAGATAGTGTGCACTGGTACCCACAAAATGCCAAGAGGAAGGCTTTCCATTTATTGCAGGAATCCTCCGTGGAGTCTATATGGAAGAAGAGAGGCAAGGAATGCATTGGATGAGAAGATGTGGCTGTGTTATGCTTAGCACCACAGGGAATGGTTGCATGATGAAACTGTGGCCCCATAAAGCATTAAGCTAGTAAGGTAAGAATTGTAGTTTATTATTACCAATAACAACAGTAAGAATATGTCTCTCTTTTAGAAATCAAGGACTGGAAGGAAATGAGAATCAAAGTTGGAATGATGGAAGTGTTCAAGATGTTTGAGACACACTGGGCTAGAGGAATGAAAGCTCTTCATTGTAGCATTCCTGATTATTGTTGTTGCTGTTTTGGGTGGTGGGGAGGGAGTCGCTCTTCTTCCAGGTTAACTGATGACTTTCTTACTTTGGAACATCCCTGTATATAGCAGGTTAACACAGAATCATCAAGTCCCTGAGTGTCAGAACTGGAAGAGATCATCAGGTCATAGCTCTAAACCTGAAAGTTGTCTAGTCAAACGTCTGCCTTTTAAAGGGAGGAAACTGAGACCTAGAGAGGGGAAGCCACTTGTCCAAGTGGCCTACAGGAAGCATCATGACCTCAAAGGAGTTTGAAGTTAGCCCTAACCAGCCCTCAGAGTCTGAAATATAAGGACAACCTGGATCCCTGCTGGGTTCTTGTAACAGTGTTAGCAATGACCTCAGGGTCTGTTGCCCTCTCCCTCCACCTTTCTTCATCACTCACCACTGCCCTCCTCTCTACATCTACTGTATTTGTGTCAGGCCCTTATTCCTAGTCATGCCTTCAACAACCACAGGTATCAGGAGGGCCTGACTCTACAGCACTTTCTCCTATAGAGCGTTCACTCCACCTGAATGCCTTCCACTTACAGAAAGGTTGAGTTGAGGTTCTAGAGCAAGGTTTCTTAAACTTTTTCTACCCACAACTCCTCTTCTCCAGAAGAACATTTACGTGACCCTGGGTATCTAGGTAAATAAAGGTATACACATCAAACATTTACTGATAATAAATCATAATTTTGTGACCTTCATATTCGCGTTCACAACCCCATTTGGGCTTGTGAACCATAGTTTTAGAAGCTTTGCTTTAGACTACATGTGGGGCAAGAAAGGATAATTTCCGTTTTAAGGGATATGAACATGGTAGGATAGACAGCTTCGAGTTCCCTAGTACCTATTTCTAGTTCCTATGCAGCTAATCTATGAATAACTAATGAGAGGTTTTTATGCTCCCTTGCATGCTTTTATGGTCATTTAACAGTTTTAAATTTACTAGTTCCATTCACCAACCACTTAAATGTCCTAGAGTCCTAATTTGTGAAAGGGACTTTGGAAGGAAGCTTAGAGGTCATTCATGTACTCCAGTGGCATCAAGCTCAACTATAAACAGTGACCACTAAAGGGCACATAAAGATCTCTGCAGGCACATATTGTCTTAGAAAATCACATACTGACATTATCTATGTTCTGTTGTACAAAGCAGAATTGCAGTAGCTCAAAAGAAATATGAGATGCACAGAGGTAGAGAAGCCCCGCCAAATGTTCACGTGGACTATTTGTGCCTGACCTGTGGCAGAGCATTCCCAGCCCACCTCTGTCTGATGGGTCACATTCAGATATACTGTACCTTGATCCTAACATAGTGATGGGCCTCTTTGACAATGAAGGACAATGTTCTGTTGATATTTTTATTGTTGTTATATATTTTCCAATTACCTTTCCATTTAGTTCAGTCTCCATCCACTTGGGCTTGTTATGAACTACAACATGGCCACTGTCTGCATGTGAGATGCTCCTGATCTAGTTCAGCCTTTTTCTGTAAAAAGAAGAGAATTGGACCTCTAAAGCCCCCTCCAGCTCTAATATCGGGTCCCTTGATCTTATGGTCCCTCTTTTACAGATGAGGAAACTGAGGCTCAGTGAAGTTAAATGAGCTCCCCAAGGTCAAACAGGTAATAAATGGAAGAGCAGGATTTTAACCCAGGTCTTTTGACTCCAAATTCAATACTTTTTCCCACTGTACCATGATACAACATGAACATGAGTATCTTTGTGTCTTCCAGACCTGTGATTTCACCAGTGTGGAGAATTTTCAGATGAGGAAGCTCACTCTACCAATGCAGGTCAGCATCTTCTCTGCAATTTAGATTCTTAGAGAATTGCCTAGAGAATTAAGAGGAATGACTTTTCCAAGGTCACACAACTAGGATGTATCAAAGATGGATCTTGAATCCAGGTTTTTCTCAATTTTGAGACTGAGGTCTATAGCCCCAGTCTATGCCATCATGCCCTACGTTTACTTGTCCCAGGCTTCTGCTCTTCCTGAAGAAGACTGTGGGAACCCCCCCACCTGATATAAGTGATCTTGGATCGGAAGGAATGGTGGAAGGAGGGAGAGGAGAAGGTACAATAAATAATTTTAATACAAGGAAAGTTGAGAAGGAAGAAAGCATTAGTGGAATGAATCGATCTTGGGGATCACCTTCACTAAGCCCCATCTAAACTTCTGATTTTGTAAAGGAAGTAACAATAGATCAGAATAAATATCAAAACAGCAACTGGAACCCACAAGATCTCTTGCCTGGGTATCTGTAGCCTGGAGAAGAGAAGACTCAGGGGACACATGTGATCTTTATGTATTTGCGTGGAAAACTTGTTGTGATTGGTCCCAGGACAGAACCAGGAGGGGTAACCAGTGAAGGGGGCAAAGAGTCCACTGTAGGTTTGAGGTCAAGGAGAACAAAAAACCATCCCAATACTTACACTGGTCTCAATATGGAATGGGTTGCTCTGAGAGGTGGTGGGTTCGTCAACCTTGGAGATCTCTGAGCAGAGCTGAATGACCACTTGATTGCTATGTGACAATGGAGATCCCTCTCAGGCATAAGTTGGACTAGTTGGCTGCTGGCGTTCCTTCCACAGTTCAATGACACTAGGCCGGCATTCTTTCCAAGTTATTGAACATGGCCTCTGTGATATGGTCAAGGCTCATTCTGAGACATTCTGAGCTGAGCACCAGCTTCTATCTCGTGGCACAATTGGCGCAGCTGAATGGGAATAGAGCTCCTTGGTGTCTCCCAGACATACTGGCTCCAAGAGCACTTGTATCAGGTGGGGGGTTCCCACAGTCTTCTTCAGGAAGAGCAGAAGCCTGGGACAAGTAAACATGGGGCATGATGGCACAGACTGGAGCTATAGACCTCAGACCCAGGTACTACCACCACTTTTCTTTCCTTTCCTGTTGGTCGCTCAGGAAACTGGGCCACCATTGTTTGTGGGCCACCACAGACTTTGTGGGATTTCATTCAAAGTGGGTATCCAGCCAGTATGGAACAGGGGAAGGCCTCTAACCTCTGACTCGACCCTAAATGCGCCTCCAACTCGAACCTTAAATGTACTTCCAACTCTATCATGTATAAAATGATGGAGGGAGTCTTGAATGAGTCGTATGGTCTAACTAAACATTCTAAGCCTAGGTGATCTCTCACACTTCCTGTGCCAGGCCCAAGCTCAGGGTACAGCAGGGCAGTTCTTACCATCTTGCAACCACACTGCCCCACAGTAACTCCACTTGACCACTGGTCTGCACTCTCACTTCTTCCTCAGATGATGAAAAGCCCTCTGAATTTCCCACCTTGGGACAAAATCTAGTCACCTGACTAGTTATGGCTCTGCCTGCAACTCAAGGCTCAAGCTGGAACCCAGAGCATTAGCATGTGCTGTGGGCATGCGTTTATTCCAAGACACCTTGGAATTGTTAATACTTTGTTGTTTGTTAATGTTAATGTGTTGTGTGTTAATGCTTTGGGTTTCTTTTTGTTACTTTGGCCTTGAGGAAGTAAAAGTTTTCCCACCCTCAACCAGGCTCCAAACTCTGAGCACCAAGGTGCCTTGGATTCAGAGTTAAAGGAATTCAAGTTCAAGTCCTCACTTTGTTCAAGAAGGTTTTTCTCCTGACTTTGAAGAAGTTATTTCACCTCCATGGGCCTTAGTTTCCTCCTCCAGAAAAGGACAGCAAGAGTATTTGCACTGTTTTCTCCGGGTTGTGATGGGCATTTTGGGTTCGTGGTTATTCTTAAGAGAGAAATTAGGGAAGATGTGTACTCATTCCAAGCTAGGTTGGAGGAGCGGAATGAGCCCTCTTAGAGAAAGAAGCCAAAGCTTCCCACCTGAACTCTCCCATTAATTTTGGGAAGTGGTTTTGTGAGCGACTTCCTTCACTGACTCAATGGGGACTTGGGAAAGGAGTTGGGAATATCTCTCATCAGGGATTCCCCTGGAGAAGCCCATCCTTTCTCTTTCTCTAAATCATGATAATCCTGGGTACCTGCCCTGTCTGCTTCTCCAGAACACACTGGCTTATGTGGCCACAGAACCCTCCTCTTCCAGGTTTGAAACTAATTCAATGCCAACTGTTGGAAACCAAGGCCAAGGAGCCATTGGCCAGAAGAGGAGGAGGGTTTCAGAATCTTTCCAAGCCTAGAAGCCAGGGACTGGGAGGCTAACAGATGCCATCTTGGGCCCTACTGGGGCCAAAATACAAATTGAGATTCTTCTCTAAGCTGTGTCCCAGAAACCACCAGAGCCACTGGTCCATTCAGTACAAAATCCAGGTCGCTCCCCACCCCCCACCACTGGACTGACCATTAGCTTGGGCAGCAACTGGCTGATCATCTGGCTGCTCATGATGTGTAGGGGCCAAGAGCAGAATGGGGCTCTGCAGGAGATGGGCCAGGATGTGAGGAGTACTGAGAAGGGACTCAGTGGCCTGGTAAGCACCAACACTTTAGTGCAAATGACATTATCCTAACCAGAGAGCCCCTGGCCAGGGTCTCTGTGAGAGGAAGGGAAAGAGGGACATTAGAAATCAATCGGCAAAAGACACAGGAAGGGGAAGCGGGGGCTGAAAAACACTCTTTTCCCCAACTTTCCAATTTGGCCCAGGGCCGGGCATCAGAACCTCCCAAGCCAGGAAGCTGGGCTGTCTTTCCAGCCTTCTTTTGGGACAGGTTCCTCTCCGGCCATTCTCCAGGTATCCCAAGAAGGGCACGTCGCCCTCCTCCATCCTCCCACCAGGCGGGGTGGGGGGGTGGGGGGTGGGGAGGGATTTAGCCACTGCAGGAGATGGAAAGAATGAAGCAGATCCCAATTAGAAAATGGAATATCATTCCATGTAATTAAATGGCTTTCTGGAAATGGGTCTTTTCTTCTTCCTGTCTGGCAGTTTTGCTAAGTCTGTGCTCTCACTAAGGAGGCTGACTTGCTTTTCTGCTTCCTGACTGTCTGTATACAAGAACGGGCTGCCAAGCAGAGACCTCAGGAAGTCTTTGGAGCCAGGGGGTAGAAGGAACCAGCCTACTCTCTGCTACAGAGGAGAGCAGGGCCAGGGTTTGGCCTCTTCCTCAAGGACCACAGAAACAACTGGACTCAGCAAATGGTTTGCAAGTCTATGGGGAGGGCCTGGGGGAGAAAACTCTCTCTACCAAAGCAGCTTGGGAAATTCTCAGCAACTTGGAGATTAAGGAGCTTCCTAGATATGAATTCTACCAGATGGGGTCTTCTTCTCACTGGGGACTCATCCCTGCTTGGCCCTGCCATGTTCCCTCTCTCAGACAGTCTCCTTCTCCTGCTATTTCAGGGTCTTCACTCATGGGCTCGGAAGTCCCAGGGGCTGTTTCTCCTCCACAGTATGTCACCTTGAAATCATGAGGTATCCGTCCCTAAAAAACTGAATTTATTTAAAAACAAAACAAAACACCTGAAACTAAGGCACTGGTGGTCCCTGTGACCCAAAATTGCTAGGTATAGCTCTGCAGGGGAGCCAAGTCAGAACAAACTTAGACCATGTGTCCCAAGGGGGTATGTGATTCCAAGAATGGCAGGTGATCGTTTTGGGAGGGGCAGGGGAACAGAGGGGCTTTCTCTGTCAAGTAACAGGGTCTGTTGAGCACTCAGACGCCAATTGGAAAAAGAGGAAGCCCAACCCTGGGGGGAGGGATTTCTCAGTTGGTGAAAGCATGAATCTATGGACTCAAGACTTCTGGATGCCAAAATAGTATCAATGACTACTCTCACATCACAAACCTAGAGCTGGAAGGAACAAAAGAGGCCACTAAGTCCAAGCTCCTTATTTTATAGTTAAGGGAACTGAGACCCCGAGAGGAAGTGATTTGCCGGAGGTCCCACAGGTAATAAGTAGCACAACGAGTCTCTTTGAGACAAAAATGCAATTTATAAATTATAGCAGTAAATTATGCTAAAATACATTTTCACAGTACTTTATGGGGGAAAAAAAAACTACAGGATTTAGAGCTGTTTGTGATCTTAGAGATCATCTCTTTTATTATATAGAGAAGGAAACTGGGTTCGAGAGATCTTAAGTCACTCGGGCAAGGCCACTCAGGCAGTGAAATTGTAATCCAAGTCCTCATTCCAAATCTCATACTTTTGCCACAAGGCTACAGGGGCTTCTAAGAATCAAAACTTTAACCTGGAAATTTACTCATCCCCAGGTTACCCGAAACCCCACTTAGGCCAGGTTTCCTTGGTTCTTGAGACAGGAAGTTCCACTCTAGAGACTCATGGTAAGCAAACTGTATTTTCTCATTGACCCCCACATGTGAAAAGCACAATCTGTTGCTGTGACTTCACATTGTCAAAGTCTCCCACATTTGGATCTGGATTTGGGGCTCAGGAAGCAAAAGTCAAGCAGTGACTGTGACAAAAAGGTCTTTCTTTCTAAACTGGAGATGATTACTATAGATGAAGAAGTCTACTTAGACCGCTCCAACCTCAAGAAGCTGTTAGCGGGCCAAGAAAGAGAACTCCAAATGAATCGGAGAATGAGAGCAGAAATAATAACAGCTGGTAGGCATAAAGCATCTTAAGGATTAGAGACTATTTCCAACACATTATTCTCACTTGATCCTCACATTACCCTGGGAGTTATCTGCTATTATTATCATTATTTTTTTTATTATAGCTTTTTATTTACAAGATTTATGCATAAGTAATTTTTCAGCATTGACAATTGCAAAACTTTTTGTTCCAATTTTTCCCCTCCTTCCCCCCCTCTCCCCCAGATGGCAGGTAGACCAATACATGTTAAATATGTTAAAGTATATATCATTATCATTATTATTCCAATTTTGCAGATGAGGAGACTGAGGTTAATAATAATAATGATAATAATAATAAAACTTAGCATCAAAATAGTGCTTTATGGTTTGCAAAGCACTTTATAACCATTATCTCCTTTGTCCTCACAACAATCTTGGGAGGAAGGCATTACTGTTGTGGTTGTTATTCAGAGACAGGAACTTGCTCAGTCACACAACTAGTAAGTATCCGAGGCAAAAGTCAAAGGCTCTCCCAACTCCAAGCCAGTCCATTTCTTTAAGAATAAATTGGGCCAGGTTGTAGAAGGCCTCAAGAGCCATGCTAAGGAAGAAGCATTAGAAGACTATTATGTAGGGAAGTATTATAAATTGTGGGAAGAATAAATGGGAATCAGGAGTCCTGAGTAGCTCCTGGCTCTGTCACCTGCTGATGTGATCATTTGCCATCTCTGGACTTTCAATTTCTCCATCTGTAAAAAAAGGTTGGACTGAATGAACCTACTAGCTCTAAACATTCTGTGATTTCAAAATCCCACGAGGAAGAAGATTCGAAGAGAAGGGGACAACTATAGCAATACTTTCCTTCTCAGGAGGATTGCTCTACTTACAAGTGCAATTCAATGGCCAGCTCCTCCATTTCCCATTTTGGTGCTCCCCCCAGCCCCTTCATTTGGTAACTAATTTCTCCCTCAGGCCCTCACACAGTACTTTGCACCTTTCCCATTTACTTATATGTAATTTTGTGTTTTAGCATTATTTGTATTTATGACTTATCCCCCCAAAAGACTACTTTGGAGCCAAATGAGGGCAGTGTCTGTATGTTAGCTAAACTTGGCTCTTCCCCAGTGCCAAACAAAATGCTTTCTGCACCACAAATTATGGTACACAAATGTTATGGAATATTACTGTACTATAAAAAACAAAGATGAGGAATTCAAAGAAGCATCAAAAAACTAATATGAATTGATGCAGAGCAAAGGAAGAAAGCCCAAGCAAACAGCATACGCAATGACTACAATGATGGAAATGGAGAAAATACAATAAAACTGAATGTGATAGAAATAAAATGATAAAATTTGGCCAGAAAAGGGATGAGCAGATGCCCCTCCCTCCTTTCATTTAGAAGTAGAGGGCTATGTGCGTAGAATCCTGTTGAAGATGTCAGCTATCATCAATATATCTGTTGGTTTTGCTAAACTGTTTTACAACTATATCTTAGGTAGATGGGGAGCTTTGATTGGTAGGGGTGGTAATGAATGTGATATGAACACAAAAGTTATCCATAAAAGTTTGTTCTTAAAAAAGCTCTCATGTCTCATGCTTGAATTCCTTTCTATTTCACTTTATTTTTCAAAGATACTTCTTGAGTTCAGATTCTTACATTTCAAATAAGCCCCTGTACTGCCAATAAAAGCTAGCCCTTGGGAACTTTACATAGTCATCTAGATGATGAGCATACATACCATATGTGTGTGTGGATGTATGTGTCTGTCCAGATTTGTGATTTCATTAGTATACGGACATCCTCATGCGTAATTGTCCTCCATTGACGCAGATGGCAAACTCAGATACAGGCCAGTGAGAGGTTAAATGACTTGCCCAAGTCACACGGCCAGTATGGGTCAAAGACAGGTTTGGAACCCAGTTCTTCCCTAGTCTAAGAAATCATTTTCCCCATGTCATAAACATACATTTCTTTTTTAAAAAGGCATGAAAAATAGCATATCAGGTAGTAATAGCTCACACACAGATAGACTTTAAAGTTGCAAAGGATGTACCTCCTATACATCTCATTTGAGCCTCATAGTAACTCTATGAGGTTGGTCCTAGAAGTGAATTATCCCCATTTAACAGATGAGGAAACTGAAGCTCAGAGAAGGATCTGCTTCAGAGAAGGACTCCAAGGTACATGCAGGGTCACACCTAAGGAAGTATTAACTGTGGGAATCAAACAAGGGTATGGCTCTGCCCTTTCCCCACACTGCCTCTTGTGTTTTCAGAATGTGTTTGCTTTTCCCAAACCCTCTATCTTCACAGTGTAGGTACAATGTTTTGTAAACTCTCAAGCTATAGATATGGGAGTCATGATCTCATCTTTGTCATCTTCTTCATTAAGATCTTGTAAGAGGTTCCAGGCTTCCCAGAGAGATCTTCCCTACTTTTCCCATGAGGTAGGAGGTGGGGATGGGGATCGTTTTGTCTTTTTCAATAGCTTGGGGTACAGATGAGGAACACAGTTCCCCAAGGGGCATGGCTGAGGCTGGCTATTCCAATGGGATCAGTGATTCCTCCTGTGCTAGGAAATCCAAACAATGGCCAGGATTCATGTTCCTACAGTAGCGATGTGAAGCTTCTGACCTAGGAGGTCACCAGTTAGGAGCAAATGGATATAGGAGCAAAACAAAGCTCTCCAAGCTCCCAAATTAGATGAGTTGACAAATGAGTTAATGATAAAACAAAAGGTTAGAATTCATTTCTAGGCTATAGCACAAATATGTGTATTGTCGAGCATCTGTGATTTTGATCAAAAAAGCTTGAAATCTGTCTATAACTTAGTAGGTTATTCTCACAAAATAGCCCAGGGTTTCAAGAAGGCAAATTACTTGCCCGGTGTCACAAAGTATTGGAGTCAGGATTTGAACTTGGCTCTTCCGTCTCCAAGGCCAGCACTCAGTCAGTTTTCCCCACAAATCCAAGATTATACCAAACCCTGCATTTGGTAGAATAACCGGAAGACTGTACTACATTTGGACACAAACGGCCTCATGGGCTGATGTGGCAGAATTAAGTTTTTTGAAACAATTCCGACATTAAAAAAAAATCATTCTGTTTGTGGCACAGCCACCCTCTGCTGCCTCTCCAATGCCAATATGAACGGCAAGCCATCAAATAATGGTTATCGTCAGCACAGCGCTTGCAGAGATTTGATGGGCAATGGGATGAGCGGTTACCAAGCTGACCTGGTGATGCCCTGACTGGGAGCCAAGACTCAGATCTACCTAGACGCCCATGGATGGGCTAGGACATAACCAGGGAAGACACACATGTGCGGTTGCTGTTATTTGTTTCCTGGGTTGAGATGTTAAGTTGTCTTAATCTCTGAGCTTTCAGTCAGCGCAAGCATTCAGCTTTCAACAGAGTCCCGGCCCCGCTGCTGAGACATGGCTGCCCGTGTAATTTTTATTATGGAGTTGAATGCTGTCTTGCAAATCTTGTCTGGACAGCCGCCTCCGAAACTCATTGGTGGTGAAGTAGTAGATGACTGGGTCCAGGCAGGAATTCAGGCTCGCCAGGCACAAGGCCACTGAGTGGAATATCAGAATCACCTTGCGAGCCCTGCAGCTTTGGATTTTGTTGGCTTTGACCAGGAAATCTAAAGGAAAGCTGAAATGATATGGTGCAAAGCAAATCAAAAAGACCGCTGCACAGGTTAAGATCATTTTAAGAGCCTTCTTCTTCTCCCCGAGGTCCTGGGACACTGGATACTTCTCCTTTAGTGATAACACAGTCTTCCAGGAACAGTAGAGAACAACGATGAGAGGGGTGATGAAGCCCACTAGCTCCCCCACTGTCACCATGACAATGGACTGTGCCAAGTTCACATTCCTGGTGGGGAGATCCACAAAGCACTTGGTGCGGTTGCTAGCCTTCTCGTGGTTGATGCGGAGAAAGGGGAAAAGGAGGCAGGCAAGGCAGATACTGAGCCAGCCAGCTACACTGATGTACAGGTCGCATTTCCTTTTGCAGTCTGTGAAGCGGAAGGGGTACATGAGGAACCAGAACCGCCGCACGCTAATGCACACCAAGAAGTAAATGCTGGCATACATGTTCACATACTTCAGGTAGAAGCAAAACATACAAAGGCCTTCCCCAAAAGGCCAGTTGTGATTCAGGTAGTAAAAGATCCTCAAGGGCAGGGAGAGTACTTGTAATAAGTCTGCGATGGCCAAGTTGATCATGAAGATCACAGCTCGCTTGGTTTCTTTCATATAGCCATAGAAAACCCACAGAGCTAGTATGTTTCCTATGAGACCAGGCACCAGGATGACTGTGTATGTGACCGCATAAATAAAGTACCGAAAATCTGTGTTGGCTATATCTGCTAGGGTACATGAATTGTTACTACTCATGTTTCTCTCCAGAGACTCTCTTTGGTCAATAAGTAAGTCTACTGCCAACTGCAGAGCTTTTTCAGTGACAGATAATGGATGGGCTGGGAAATCTAAAAGCATAGAATAATGTTCTCCTTTCATTACCTCTGCTTGAGCCCCTATACATGATTTGGGTGCTTTTCATAGAATTATGTGGACATTTGCCTTGGATTAGCATTTAGTATTCATGGATATGAAAGTGTAGTCTGTATGAGCCACTGACAGACATCCCTTCTTGCTGCTATGGTGGCAAGGCCTTCTGGGACATTATAACTGTTGGTTCCCTCTTTGTAGGATCCTGAATATATCACATAAGGATTCTTCCAAGCTCCACATGGTGACAGATATCTTTTGGCAAGTATTATCATGTGACACGATGGTAGGATGCTGTCTTAGGACTCTCTGGAAGACCCCCAAGTTTCTTAAAAGAACTTGGTTGCTTGTGACCTTGCTGGAGAAAAATACCATATTGGATACTGGTTTGAGGAAGTGGGAGAAAGCTCTGTCCATCGCACTTCAGGGCAAATTAATTTGGTCCAGGGCATGGCTATGGAGCTATTTCCATGGAACCTTTAAGGCTTGAAACCAGGCATGACAAGCAGACTGCAAGGAAAATAGAAAACAAAATATTAAATCATTTTGAGGACCATTTTGGGACGAGGAACACGGGAGAAGTGTGGAATATTAGAACTGGAAGGTTGCAATCCATTAATTTTACAAATGAGGGACCTGAAGTTTAGAGAGGACACGCAATTTACACATAGGCACACGATAAAACTCGAGCCCAGCTCTCCTAATTCCTAGAGCTGGGTTCTAAGCACTTGGTTCTTTCCAAAGGTTCTTTTCCATTTCATCAATCTTCTTTGTGTCTTTGTTCAAAATGTCACCTTCTTGAATGCTACCTCCTTGGTGGCCCACATCTATGAATCTTTAAGTCTTCCCCCCCAAAGGACTTAGCTTCTTCAAACACCACTTCCATCTTGCTATTCCCCCTAAAGCTGATTGTTCCTCTTGCTTAATCTACCAAGCCCTCTGGCCTGACTTTCAAGGCTTCTCATAATATGCCCCTACCCAGTTAATGGAATCCCATCTCCCACTATGGCCCCACATTCCCACTTTGCTTCAGGCAACTCCTATCTTTTCCAAAATAGGTGGTACCATTCACTCAAAGCATTTATTAAGCACCTACTATCGAAAAGTACTATGCTAGGCACTGGAGACAAAAAATACACCTTGCTCGTTCCTGCCTCTTTTCTCTTTGCTCATGCTTAACTCTAGCCCCAAACTTCCTTCCACATCCATTCTCCTTTGTAGTACTCTCAGCTACAGTCTCCGGACTGGATCCCCCTTCTGTGACTATATATATATGCTTATCATTCCCCTTTCCTAGTCCCATCCCTTCTACCCTCATTCCCTGTACCCATCTCTTGGATTAAATTGTGTATGTGGCCCAGCTCCCTCACTTTTTCCATTTAAGTAGTTGGGGGAAAATAAAGTGCCAAGTGAAAAGGACATGCATAAAGGCAACAGGAAAAGACTGAAGCAGAGAGAAAATAGGAAAGGTTTATGGAGAACAAGCAATGACAAGATGGGAAAAAACAAAGGACATGGGCAGTTTTGCCCTTATCTTAAACTGGTGAGATGGCATCAAAAGCCTGGAGGACCTTTCGGCCAGAGATGTGAGAAGTGAAATTTGAACTGAAGAGGTTCGAGTGAGAGAGACAGAGACAGGGACAGACAGACAGAGACACACAGAGAAACAGACAGAGATGTTACCATCTCTCCTCCCCAGCCCCAAGTCAACCCCCCCAGGATTTTGGGCCCTCAGAATATTGGGAACTCATCATTCCCCATTACATTATTTTCCCCCTTTGAATGAAACCTTCCCATTTCCTCCTGACATTGTCAAGTATGTGCTTACAAGGCGAGGGGAAATCTCCATATCCTGGGGATACTATGCATATGCTCTCTCAATTTTTTCTGGGTAGGATCTCTAAGCTAACAGTAAGGGAATCCCCCAAAATGCACATTGGCCCTTCTTTTCAGGAGTGCTGCAAGAACTACACAGGAGAGGCGGTGTGTCTCCTTAAGAGATCTATTTATTGCCTCAAAAGCTGCCTCTCCCCACCCTCCTGGCCAACCTTTTACTTCAAGGAAAACTTGGACTTACAGTAAAACTATGACTCTAGGCACTCCTGCACAAAGAAAACTCCTCACCATCTGAGCAAGGATGAATGTAAACAGTCCCTTATCTGTCTTTAAGGCAGACAAAAGACTGTGGAGCTGGTTTTCTAGGGTGGACCACTATTCTTTGAGGCTTTCCTTCCTCAGGAAAGCATCCACATTGTGAGGGACTCAGCCTGAATGAGATAATGACTTGAAGGAAGCGTCCCCATTCAAATAAGGAGGCACATTTTTTCCCTTGCTCTCCAGAGTTTTCCCTCATAAATCCAAACCTGCTTCTGCAACTAAAACAAAAATGGACCAAAACACAGCTTGGCAAGCTGGTCAGAAATCCCCCGAGGACTGAGCCGGTTCAGACTGAGCTGTGGTCAGCAGTTATGACTGTTAATTATTAATATTTATCGATCTCTTCACCTAAGTCTTCTAAAGTATAACTTCAATTGACTAATGCTCTGCTTCAATGGGATTATTAACCCAATTGCTAGAGCCGGGCTCCTGGCTGCCACTGGGACCCTCAAGAGGCTTCCTCATTTCAAAGAGCAGAGGAACCCCTGGTTCCAAAACACCATCTGTCACCCTGGATACCTATTGTCCCCTATGGTCAGGGAGTGAATCAGCTTTTTTGATGAGGTTTAGATTTGGGATACCCAAATGAAATTAGGGTTTCTGGTGGTCAGGGAGTTAAATAAGGTCTAGTGGCGGCGCAAGGGTAGGGAGTTCTGAGGATTCCCTTTCTGGCGGCGCAGAGGTCCTCTGTAAAGGAATTTACGGACCCCAAAACCTAGATTGATAAAAGAGGTTTAAATTATGGGGATTGGAAGTAATGTTAAAGTTAAAGTTAAGGAAATAGGTGAGAGTAAAAAGGCACTGGAAATAGTATTCCAGGGGGCAGAGACCCTTGGCGTGCCAAGTGTAGCATAGCATGGCATGTTTGGAATCTCTGCAAAGTGAGGGTTTTAGTTTAGCTCTTTTATAATAGGGGGGTTTGGTTACAAGCTGAAAGGGGCTCATGGGTGGGAGTCCCAGGTTGGCTCCTCAATGGGTTTCAGCCAGGGCTAGAATTTGAATTGAATTCAATAGGTTTCTGGACTGAGCCAACCCCACCCAGATAACAAAGATGAAGCTGTTTGTGCTTGGGGTGGACTCCCCTCACTGAGGCAGAGTCGAAGGAGGTTTTCTCCTTTAAGGATTTTCAGTTTTGGGGTTCCCTCTTCATTCTGAACTACGCTTTGTATACTATTCAGCAGTCTTTAGACAGTTAGCAACTGGAATAGAGAGGGTACTGACTATGGGAATCAGGACTGGTGTTCCAGAGGAGGGGACCTTTGAGCTGAGTTTTGGAGGAAGCTAGGTATTCTTTGAGGTGAAATTCTGGGGTCCTAGGACCACGTATCTCACAGATAGGGACACTGAGTGGCAGAGAGCTTGACTGACTTGTTCAAGGTCAGGACTAGTAATGCAGGTTCCCAAGATCCCTAGCACTCTGCCCTAGTCCAAGAGACAAGTTCCTCCCTATATGGCTTGAATGTGTGCATGAGAGGCTTGGATCATTTTTAGCACCAGCTGGGAGAGTTCCCTCCTTCTCGGAGTCATCCTAGCTATCTGAAATAGCACAGCGGCCCCTCTCCCATGACCCTAATTGGATATACCCTACAGATGGCTCTGATTAGAAAGGCTGAGCAATAATAATAGCTGACATTTACATAGGGCTTTAGGCATTACAGGACACTTTATATGCATTAGCTCATTTGATCTTCATAGCAACTCAGAGACAGGCTGACACAGGTGTTAAGCTTGCCCTTTTCTAGGGTCCTCATTTATGAAAAAACTGAGGCTTGTGGAAATTGGCTGATTTGTCTGTCAGAGCTGGGGTTTGAACCCATGTTATTCCTGAAGTCAGGTCCAGCACTGATTCCACTCACCCTGCTTGCTGCCTCTCCCCAGGGTCTATGGTAGCCTCCCTCTACCCATCTTAGGAAGGCGGTTTGGGGATCAGGATGGGCTTTTCTCGAACAGGGCCCCCTTCATCAGAGCTGCAAAACTGGCCCAGTTTGTACTTATCTTTTATCTTCTCCTTTCTCCTTACCCTAAACCAGTGGTCCTCAAACTTTTAAAATAGGGGGCCAGTTCACTGTCCCTCAGACTATTACTATTGGAGGGCTGGATGATAGTAAAAACAAAAGCTCACACTCGGTCTCTGCCCCTCAGCCCATTTGCCATAACCTGGCTGGCGGCATAAACGTCCTCAGGGGCCACATCTGGCCCTCGGGCTGTAGTTTGAGAACCCCTGCCCTAAACCCTTAGAAATCACTTCTGCCTTTCCATTCACTGGGTTATATATTTAGAGGCACAAGTTGTGGAAACTCGCTGGTTCAACTCATTACTTTTCTAGAGGCCTGACAATTGAGTGCCAAGGGGCTCTGAACATCAGGCTTCCGAGCCAGAATTAGGAGTGCTTTCCATTATGCCACTGAGGGTTCCCGCAGAGCCTTGTTCTTAACTGGTTAGTGTGTTTTCCTTCAGAGGAAAAATTTACATTTTGATAGGGGCTGAAAGATTCTTAATACAGGCATGAATATCTTGAGTGGCTGGTTTTCGGGCCCCAAAACAGGTTAGGTGTAGGGAGCAGAAATATTTTGGGGGAGGAAGGCAGGAGTTCCATCAACCATTCTTCACCTCATACCCAACAGGGGCTCGGCCAAGCCTCATCCCTAAATTCCAAGTAGTAATTTATTTCCCAAGGACCTTAAAATGAATGGTTGTTTAACCTTCAACAAGACCCCAGCAAGGTAGTCAGAAAGTAGGCATTAATATCGGAGTTTTATAGATGCAGGGACTCAGGCACAGGTGATGTCCACATGCCAACTTAAGATGTGTTGGCTTAAACATTAATGTACCTTTTGGTTATTTGTGAGGCTAACTGTTAGCAACTGAGGTGACCCCCACAACCCTCACGAAATGAAGAAAGATATTTATTTAGAATAAATGTAAGGGCTTGAGCCTTGGGACCATGCCATAAAGGAATGATGTTTTGCCTAGAAAAGACTTGAAGGATGGGTAGATGGGGGCTGAATTGGAAGATCTGAAAGGCTAGACCAATAAAGAATAATAGAGAAGATTCCAGTTTGGGTATGATTTTGATTTAATGACCTTTGGAGATTCCATCCAGCTCTAGCTCATTGGGACATCTGCCCATCCTCCTATTGGATTTGAAAAAGTGAAGGGCTTGTTTGCCCCGATCCCAACAGGTTAGCTGCCTACACCAAAGCCATCCCGGTCAGGATTTCCACACTCCCTTCTTCCCTTTGCCTGAGTAGGGGCAGCCTTTTCAGTCAATAGTAGAATCGGATAAATTCTTGCATTCACTTGGACAAACTAACCCAGGAAAATCCTGGATCCCATATATGGGGACTCAATTTAGTTTCTCAAGGGTACCAGAGTACAACACCAAGAGTACTGCATTTGGTACTGGGTGGGGACTAGGTGTAAATCTTGGCACTCCCTAGCTATGTGATTTGGGGAAGGTCACATTCTCTTCTCCTCAATCTCACCACCTGGACTTGATGTCTTTTCCAACTCTAAATGCATGAAACTCTAATCAAAGTCTGTTACTGAATGTGAATGAGAACACATCACCTAATACCTGTATTTTTACTCTCCTAAGAAGTGGGCAAGAATCCATTCATACTGTTAAACCAAGAAGCTTAAAAAACCATATTTGGGGAGTGGGTATAGTGCGAAGGATACTAAAAACAAAGAAGAAAAAGAAGAAAAGAGAGTCACTGGGACATTATCAAAATAAACAAAAGAGAAATCCATAAAGGTACACGTACAAGGAGGGCAGTGTTAGAACTATCATGTTAAATGTAGGAGAAACTTAAAAAAGAAACACACTGTACATTTGTTTACATGTATATAGTCATTTTCAGTCTTTTGTAAATGGAAGTGTTGTTCATGACTGAAAAAGTTTTAAAATATTTATTTTGAATAAAGAAAGAATAAACAAAGGTGTTTGGTCATGGAGCCATTTTTCATTCAGACCTCGTTAGATCCCAGATACTGAGCAAGATGCTGGGATACGGGGACAAAAATGGGAGGTTAAGATCATCTTGAGTGAGCAGAAAAAGAGTGTCAGTCAAGGCTCTGAGAAGAATGGAGGAGTAGAGGGTCTTGTTGGCTGAGTTCCTGTCCTGGATGTGAGAATCCTGGCAAAGCTTGGTATGGTAAAAAGGGATTTGTGGCATCAGCAAGAGTCGTGAGGATCACTCCAGGAAGACTTTGTGATTTGCCAGGATGTGACAATCTACCGTTTGACAAACTCTTCCCTCTTGTTTTGCTTTCTTTCCTTAGAAATCTTGGCATGATGTCCCCAAATTACAAAGAAAAATGCCACATGGGACTAAGGCTACATTGAGGTGGTAGGACTGATGAGATAAAATTTTTCTTTAGGATACTTCCCTTTACATCAAAAGAAGCTTTCCATCTAGCTTCAGAGTTAGCAGGGAGACAGCTGTGATATAAGAGGGATAGCACTGACTTTGGAGGGCCCTAATTCCAGCAACTTGATGGCCATCAAGTCCAACCCAAACCTGACAGAGAATTTCCTCTAAAACAAAACACACTGTCAACCGGCCTTGCCTTGGAATCCTAGCTTTGTTATTTCCTGTTTGGCCTTGGGCAAGTCTTTTCCCTTTTCTGAGCCTCAGTTTTTCTTCAGTGGCAAAGGAAGGACTAAGGGATCTCCAAGGTTTCTTTCAGCTTTGAAGCTGAATTTGAATGAATAATTTGAAGAGAAGTGAAGAGGTAGGAGTGGGAGTGAGAATTTTCCATGGAAAGGGCTCTGTTTATAATAGAGTTAACCATTTACCTGTTTACCGTGTGACTTGAAACCCAGTGAAATGGGTAACTTATGCCGTCTGCCTCATTTCCACCTCTTGCCAATCAAGAGACGTGGCAAAAAAATAATTTTGCGGCATATGCCAATCGGATGCTCAGCTGAATCAACTCAAAATACCACTTAGAAATGAAGGACTGATGCTTCACTGAGCCAAGAATGAGTACAACAGAGGGATCTTTTGGGGTGGGGCAGAGAAAGGGGGGCCTCAGGAATAACTATTTTAATCCACCTCAAAGCTCTGCTGAACAAACTCATTCTTCCATTTGTGAATGAGAGACCCATCACATGCCTCAGCAAGGCCAGAGGATCATTGATGAATTAGCATTCAACATCCTTCATTCATCCCCCAAACTACGCCTTCTATGCAATCCCACGATCTGAGAGCAAGAATAGACCTTCTGAAAGTTTTTAGTCCTGACCCCTGACCTCAGACAGAGCTGCCTGTTAACCTTGGTCACCTCTACAGATTGGAGGGCAGAGCTTTTTTCCCTTTTCAAGATCCCCGGGAGGGATAGCTCACACAATCTTTTCTTGGAAACCCATTCCAGCAGTTAAAACAGCCCTGAGGCAGTATGTACAGGATGGCGCCTAAATAGCCTGGGAAGCAATTAACCAGACCATGCCTCCTTGGGAGTTAACCAGCACTGCCCCGCTCACGAGGTCATCATAGTGTTTGTTCAAACAGGTCTGTGCTGCCTTTCTTGACCCAAACCTCCCAACTGGGGGGCCAATGGTCAAACCTAAGCAGGTTCCCAGCCAGTATTATTTTTAACACCTCCTCTAGGGCCCCATGGAGCAATGGAAAGAGGACAAAAAAGTGGGAGGTAAAACAATACAGTATTGTCAAGGCATCCCTTGTGGGACCGGAAGGTCTTCCATGTGGCTAATCTACATTCCACTGGCTACAGGCAAAAGCCATTTCCTCTCATTCCCTCCTCCTTGGGGAGAGAAAGAGTAAACATCTGGCCACTCTACTTGGTGTCATGAGCCTTACTGCACTAGAAGTCCGTGACGAAGTCATCCCTCGGCCTGGCATTGTTAGGCAAAATGCTACTGGACTAGCCTTACCCTTGCAGGATAGTATATTTTCCAATCATGGCAGAGTGAGTGGTATCGGGGAGGCTGCCATGACTGGATACCAGAAGTCATTGGGACTTGGAAATTGGCACACTGAAATGAATCTGGCCATAAGCTGCTCCTTTTCCTGGAAAGTCACCCCCAAGAAGTTGAGTGGGGAACTTAAAAAAAAAAGCAGGGGGTGGAGTGAGAAGGAGAATGATGAGGGCTCCTCTTATATGGACCCTACCCCTCCCTGCCTTTGCCCCCCTCCCATCACTGGATCACTAGGTAGGGCTCAATTTAGATTATTGTTGAGCATTACCTTTAAATTCAACTCTGCTACCTGAATGTGTGAAAAGCACACTGACTCTGGGGTTGGAAAGCTGAAGCTTAAATCCCCCCTTTAATGCTTACAACTTGGGTGACTTTGGGATAGTGACTTAATCTCCCTGTGCCTTGGTTTCCTTATTTGCAAAACAAGTTGAAGCAGGTGGCTTCTGGAGTGCCTTCTAGCTGGATCCCATGATCCTAAGATCTTGGTGGCAAGGCTCCTCCCGCTTTTGGGGGATGGAACAGTCCAATAGGGCAGAGCAGCCTCTTTTGAACATGTTGTTTTCAAGAGTGGAGGCTTATGTTCCACTGATATGGTGCCATTACTTCTGAGATTATCTGGGCCACCCCCCCCATTTTAACAAAGGGGGGCTAGTAAGTAGGAGCAGAGCCTCTCTGGACAGTGTGCTTTTCCCTCCATCACACTGCCTTGATTCTCGATTTTTTTCTCCTCTTTTTCTGCATTGTTGGCATGCCAGGGAAAGTACTGAGGTCAACCTATGAGACACTGAGGTAGATAGATTAAAACTAAAGGGAGCCAAATATTTGCTTGTCAAGGCACACCATATTTTCAAACCCCAGCGACTTGCTCCATTGCACTTGTGTGTGTGTGTGTGTGTGTGTGTGTGTGTGTGTGTGTTGTATACACACCAAATTTTGTAATGAATACTCTCTTCTTCGAGGACAGCTCACCTTGTCTGCCCCTTTTAAGTTTCAAGATTCCAGCCTTTTCAGTTTGGAGAAGCTGATGTAAAGATCACAAGGTCTGTTTACAGTGGGGAAAGTGTACATATTTCCTGTTCTCGGCCCTCCTGAATGCTCGCTTTATATCTGGGGCCAGACAGGAACGTTTGGACAAGAAGGGGGTTCTGGGGATGGGGGGGAATTATGAGCCTTCACACTTATAGAAAATAGACTTGCTTCCAAGATAATCGAGCCCTGTTGGTAGGTTTTACCTTTCTGTGGGTCTTCTGGGGCCTGTACTCCTGAAGTTACAGGACTCATCTGCTTTTAGTGGAGCCACAATACAGCTACCTCACCTGGGGAAGTAGAGGATTTTGAGCTGTGAATTTACATTTCTTTAGTACTAGACAAGTGATAGCCCGGTTTCTCTCTATCCAGCTGGAGGATTTGGTAGACTCCATTTCCATTTCCCAGAGGAACAAAATGAGCCATGACATTTGCAATGTCCCAAGGGTAGTGGGTGGGAGAGCTGGGGCTTGAGGCCAGGTCTTCTGTGCTTTGTTCAGGGGGCTTTTGGCTGGCCCTACGCTGACGTCCATCACAACGAATGCTATAGCAAACTCATGCTGACAGAAGACCACTGTCTTTTTCAAGGCCTTGGTCAAGTTTGCAGTTATTCACCACATCTGATGCCACCTCCCAGCTCTTCAAGCCCTGTATGCATTTCACAGCTGAGGACACTGAGGTTCTGAGAGGTAAAGTAATTTGCTCAGGATCAGGCAAGTAAGCAGAAAATAAGGGGTGAGATTAGAAACCAGAGCTCCTGAGGACATGGCCAGTGTTCTGAATCCTACATTCTGACTTCAGGTCTCAGAGTTGGAAGAAATGAGCTGGGGCACTGGAGCTGGGAGCTAAAAGGGCAGGGGAAACAGGGCAAAAACTCCAACAATGGAGGTAGTCTTTGGTGTTCTTCTCCAAGAGCCAGCTTAAGAATGAGACAGATCAGGCAGCTGTCTCCTGGTGGAATTTCAGGGGCCCCAAAGCCCCTCTTGTCCCCTCTCTCGTGCCTCCCTCCACCTGTTCAGTAGAGGCTTGAATTTTTTTTCACCTGGGGACAAAGCCATTCATTCCATGAAGCAGCCTTGAAATGCAAATACCCCGAGAGAGGAAACACAGGGCCTTACATTCACCCAGAGGAACAGATGCCAGCCTGGGGCTGGCTGGTTGAGTCAACAGTGTGAGGGTGGCAGCCAAAAATGCTAATGCCCCCTTGGGCCGCATTCAGAGGCTCAGTGTCCGGGCTGATGGTCCAGCTTGTCTTCTGCTGCTCTGGGCAGACCACGGCTGGAGGGCTGGCTTCAACTCTGGGCGCCACAGCCTAGGAGGGACGTTGATACTCTGGAGAGCATCCAATGGAGAGCAACCGGGGGAGGGGGGAGAAGGCCTTGAGCCTGGGCCATGCAAGACTTAGTGGAAGGAGCTGGGGATGGTTAGCCCCGAGAAGAGAAGACTTGGGTGGAGTGTGGTGGGGTGAGGGAAGACATGAGAACTGCCTTCAGATATATGAAGGATAGCTGTGTGGGATGAAGGACACCTATGTGGGACAGAGACCAGGCTTGTTCCATTTGGTCCCAAGGGCAGAAATAGGATCAATGAGGGGGATCTCAAGAGAAGCAGATCCAGGTTTGATGTGAGAGAAAACTTAAGAAGAAGAGCTGTCCCAATATGAAACAGGATGCCTAAAGATTTGGGGGTGGGGGAGGCTTCCCTGCAAGTCTTTAAGCCAAGTCTGGATGACCACTGTTGATATGATGTAAGGGGATTCTTGTTCAGGTGGTCTCTGAGAGCTCTTCTAATCCAACCCCCCAAATCATTCATGAAGCATCCATTGTCTGCAAGATATCAAGGTTACTTCTGAGATTCTGTGGCTTGGAGACTTTTTGAGAGGACAGGCTTTGAGAGCTGGGATCGAGAATGCTGCCCACAGACCCCAAGTCCTTGGAGAAAAGCTCTGTGATGGGAAGATGAGCTTCCTACAGAGTAGCCATATCAGGTTCTGCCCACTTCTGTACAGACTGGCCATCTTGGTCTCTATCTGATTGGCTCATCCTCAAGCTTTCATCATTCTTCTTGGCACTAGACAGAGGGACCACAAATGAAGCAAGGGACTAGTATTCTCCCGCCTCATTCTTTATCTTAGACATACAGTTAGGTCTACAGAAGGCCATAGGGGTTGGGCCCCACCATGAGATAGAACTCCAAGCCTCAAGCTCCTCTTCTTATCAAAGCAACCCGATTCTAAAGGGCCCTCTCATTTACAGCTATGGAACTGAATTTTAGAGCTGGAAGGGACATTAGACATCTTCTAGTCCAATGCTTTCATTTTTACAAATGGGGAACTTGAGTCATAAGGAAGGGAAGTCAATTTTCCAAGGTCACACAAAGAATAAGCAGCTGAGATGGAAGGGGATTCCAACTTTGTGTTCCTGATTTCAAATCGAATATCCTTTCTACTAGACCACAGCTGCTGCAATTTAAGGAAATAACGGTGTAAGGAGAGAGACAGCGGGTGAACAACTTGTCAGTGACAAAGCTGGGATTAGGACTCGGGTCCTTCTGATTTGGAACCAGTGACCCTACTGAGCCAAGTGCCTGCTAACAGCATCTTTTGACTCTTAGAGAAATCTTCCCCAACAGAGAGACCCCTGAGTATTCAGAACTGAAGCTAGGTGAGTCCTCTAACTAACCACCCCTTCTTAGCAGGCAGCCCAATTGATCATTCACAATGGCAGTGGCACGAGTAGAGAGTCCCAAGAAGACTTGGGCCCTTTCTTGTTAGGAAGAAGTGGCCAGACACTTCTAGGATAAATGGCTCAGAGGCTCATAAGTCTACATCTAAAAGAAATTTCAGAGGCCATCTAGTCTACTCCTACCCCAGCCCTACCCACGCCCATTTTACAGATGAGGAATCTGAGGCACAAAGACATACAAGCAGCTTGTGACTGAGCTGGGATTTGAACTTAACTCCTCAGAGCCCCAGACTGATTCTCTTTCCATTACATCACTGGAATCTTTGCTTCAAAGCCCTCAGGGAACCATGATTTCCTTGATATGAGGGCTCTCTCTTTCAATGACTGCTCAGGATCTCTCCATGTCTTAACAGACCAACTTCCTAGGCCTTCTTACACAGCTATAAGCAGCCTTCAAGACAAACAGTGGAAAAAGTTCTGTCCCCGCTGCAGCCAACTTGGTGCTGGGATGTTGTGCATTTTGCTAGGCTGGGCCTTGGACAAGAGATGCCTAGTCTGTCACTGACTGTACTGAAAGGCTTCCCAACTTAGTAGGACCTGCCTGAGCCTGCCCTCCTTTGGCATGGCCTTCAAGAGTCCAGGCTGCTCTTCATGCCACAAAGAGGCACCAGAGAGGGACAGCTAATGACAACTGTTGTTATTGGATATTTAGACTCAAGGTCAGGAGAAAGGCTAACTTATCGGGTACAAGGCATTGGCTTCTGTCCAGTTGGCTCCAAAAGTAGAAATGTATCTCCCCCTTTTGTCCATGTCTGTCATTCCTCCTATCCATTTTGAGGTGGAGGAGATAACTGAGAAGAGCAAAAATCTAAGCCACCCATTTCTATCCTGTGGGGCCCTCGAGTCATCATACTCAGCTGTTCCCAAAGAGGGGACCTTAGGAATTGGCAGGGACACAGCGACATCTTCCACCCAACCAGAAACTAAACAGAGAGAACAGAAAAAGTTGGACTATGATTAGCAATGAGTGTCAATATTTGGACTCAGAATATCTGAGTGGAAATCTTGCCTCAGACATTCAGTTGTGCAACCCTGAGCTAGTCACCTAAACTCTCCTAGCCTCAGTCTCCTCATCTGTAAAACTAGAATATTAATAGTACCTGCCTCTTAGGATTGTCATAAGGAGCTAATGATAATTAGCTTTGTAAACCGTACAGTACATACAAAGTGTTTTGCAAACCATATTCTATAAGTACTAGTTATTATTTTATTATTATTATTACTATTATTGCTACTAAAGTTGAGTCCAGCAATAATTCCAACCTCTCTGTGTCTTTTTAAACTACAATCACTCATTTCTAGTAATCTTTCCAAAAGAGGAGCCAGCGACCACTGGGGGACTCTCTTATCTAACTCAGGACCAGCAGAATGCCCTGGGTATAATAGCACTACCTTAACTTTCTTTCTTTCTTTCTTTTTAATAATGTTTAATGAGCAGAACTTCTCCTTGGAGTTGCCAGACCTCTATGCAGTTGTCTTTGTTCTCTATCAGACAATAGCCAAGCGCCAGACTCATTGTGGCTCAGTGTATTCTTAGCCCCCAGAGGTATTCAGTGTGAAAGGCACCTCTGTCGCCAGCTTGAAGGTCATTCCTCTTGTAAAACCCCATGATCGCACTTTATTTAGCAACTTCCCAGCTGTTGTTTTAATCACTGGTTGTCTGCCTTTGGGAGGCCCTGGGCCATGGTAGAGGCCACCTTCTTTGAGCCTTTTCCTCCCTTTTCCGCCCAGTGAGCAGGTTATATTCTGATTTCCCTGACTAGGCTCGTCTTTTTAAATGGGAAATTTGCTTTCCTTCAATGGTTATCTGCCAAAGGATAAAAATAAATGCAGATCTGGCTCTCATACCATTGGATTAATCAGGGCTCCCCGAGGGGCTTCTAGGTGGCTCTCCCACTGATAGGATCAGAGAATTTTGAGCTGAAGGGGAACTCAGAAGTCACCCAGTCCAATTACTTTACTTCACACAGAAAGAAACTGAGGCTAGAAAGGTTTAGGTAGCTTGCTGGAGGTCATCCAAGTAACAGAGGTGGGATATGAACCCAAGTAGGCCTCCATATTAATGATCGGGAATGAAAATCCAGACATTTAAAAGCAGACATAGGACAAGTCTCCCTTGCAAAGCTGTCTCCCACTTGCCCCAAGCTCTCTGCAATTCTGAATCCAAAGAGAAGCTGAAAGGCAGCTAGGTGGTGTTGTAGTGGATACAGTGCTGGGCCTGGTAGCAGAAAGATTCTTCTTGAGTTCAAATCTGGCCTCAGACACTTCCTAGCTGTGTGATCCTGGCTAGGGTCACTTCACCCTGTTTGCCTCAGTTTTTAAAAAGAACCCACAGAAAACATCTAGCATTGAGAGTAGGGCCTTGAAAGTAAGCTGCTTTTCATAAAAGGGAATGACTCCTCCCCTAGCCAGGGAATGAGCTAAGAAGACAGTCTGAAAGCCCAAAGATGACTAGTAGCCCAGTCAAAGGAAAAGAACGGAGGACCACAGATGGAGAGCTGGAAAGTATCTTAGAGGTCACCGAGTACACCCCCTCATTTAAAGGAGAAAAACTGAAGCAAGGAGAGAACAGGAGACTTGCCCAGGTCTCCCAAATAGTAGGAAATGTAGCTTTTATTAAGTGCCTTTTATGTGCCAGGAGCTGTACTAAGTGCTGAGCAAATATCAAGAGGGACAAAGGATACTCCCTGACCTCAAGGGACTCATAATCTAATGGAGGAGAAAACAGGCAAATATACACAAACTAGCCCAGAACTGTCTAACACCAAGTTTAGCATTCTGTCCATATATCTTGGATACTTTCTAGCTCTCCATTATCTTTTTAAAAAATATCTTGAGAAGGGGGCAGCTAGATGGTGCAGTGGATACAGCACACGACCTGACTTCAAATCCAGCCTTGGACATTTAAATCTTACTAGCTGCGTGATCCTGGGAAAGTCACTTAATCCCAATTGCCTCCTTAAAAATTTTTGAGAACCACATTTTAATATAATTGAAGAGGGGACCCCCCTACTCTGAAGATCCTTGGAGAAAATCTTCAACCCTGTCTCAATAAGGGACACTGCCCCAAGTCTTTTCTTTTTTTCTGAAATGAATTTAAGTTTTAACTGCTCGAGGGGGGAAATGATGAAGAAACTCCCAAACTCTTAAAATCTCTTCGGACTCTGCCTCAGGGACTCTGTCCCACCCCAAGCACTGTTTCCTCCTTATTTAAAAACCCATTGAATTCTATTAAAATTCTAACCCTGGCTGGAACTCAAGCCAGAAGCCAATCTGGGACTCCAACCCCAAGCACCTTCAGATTATCAAAAGCCCCCCTATTACAAAAAGGGCTAAACTGGAGTCCACTCTTGCAGAGATCGCAAACATGGCATCCTTTCTCCGGCCATGTCAGGATTTCTGTCCATTAGAACTGTGGTTCCAGTGCCGTTTTATCTCTACCTTCAACCTTACTAATTAAACTTTACTTCCAAACCCCACAATAAACCTCTTTTATCAATCTAGGTTTTCGGGTCTGTAAATTCCCTTACAGAGGACTCTTGTGCCGCTACTAGACCTCATTTAACTCTGTATCCTTGTGCCGAATCCAAAGGGGTTACAGGGGAGCTCTATTTGACTCCCTGTACCCCAAACCTGCCACTAGACCTCAATTAAACCAAATTTCATTTAGGTACTCCTTACTGATGAGTATTAAATGATGAGGAGTAAATTGAGGAGTAAACAGAGATGGATCAGTTCCTTTTCTCTCTCTCCTTCCTTCCCCAAAGTAACCAAGGGCGGGTTCGGCAGCAAAGGAATTTGCTACTTAATGCTGTATGGAAACATAGTCTTTATTGATTAGAATGGAAACACGGGAGAGCCGGTGGGCAAAATTGCTGCATGGTACAAGGCCATTTGCAAAGAGAAGATTCCAGTTCTCTCTTTTTATGCAGTGATGTAGGGAGGTTCCTGAGAGTGATGTAAATTAAGATAAGGACTCTCTTGTTATCTTTTGGGGACAGACAGAAGTCTCTTCCCAAAAAGGAATTTCCTGCTGGCATTTGGTCTATCTGAGCAGATTAGAATGGGGGCTGTAAAACCCCGGCCAGCTCAGATAGCCCAAACTAGTTTGACCAGATCTTGTATCAAAGGTCCAAGTCCCAAAGGAAGTTGGAGATATAACAAGGAATACCAAGGGGCTACCGCCCTCAACATTACCTAGTTCTCATCATAATTAGTTTCCTTTGTAATTCTAAGTATCTTATTTTATGCTACATGTAAAGGTCTTATTTTGAGAAGGGGTCCACAGACTTCACCAGATTGACAAAGGGAATCATGACACAAAACATTTAAGAACCTCTCTACTCAGAGAATCTAGTTAATCTAGTCTCTTAAATCTTAAACTGGAATGGGTTGTTCCAGATTACTGCCCCTCCTACCAAATTTCCTTCCTCTAAGAGTATTCTGGGAAAAATGGAAGTTGAAATGTGTTTGTCATACCCAAATGGTGCCAATACAGAAAGTGAGTTTTCTTGACTTGTGGATCCCTATATTTCACAGCCAAAAGAACACAAATAACACCCATACTGGTAGAGAAAGCTCTTAGAAGCTAGCTGGGCTGCTGAGACAGAATTTCTAGGGTATCACTCATTTGCCAAAGTTAAGGCCAAACTGACTGTCTTTGTGTTTCTGATAGATGGTCACCAAATAATTGCACATGACAGAACATCAGAGTTGAAAGGACTCTTAAAAGTCATTGAGTTCATTTTATAGAACAGGAAACTAAAGTTTGTAGAGGAGAGGAAAGGTCTTGCTAATAGACACACATCTAGTAAACATGTGGGAGCTGGGACTCTCCTGCCTATAAATCTGCTGCTTTTCCCACTATGGTAGGCTGCCCTCCTGGTACTTATGAAGCTAAGGATCAGCACACCCATCTCCCATCTGAGGATCTCCTTGGTCATTGGCTTGCGGACCATCAAAGCTAATCTCTGATTAGGCGCTGGTGGACACTAGTTTTCTAAGAGTATAAGTCACTTTCAAGGAAGTGAAAAATAGATAACCAGAAAGCCAAAATAAAGTTTATTTCAAATTAAGTTGAAATAGCTTTCCCCAAGCTGCTCTATGTTTAGTGTTAACACTACCTTCCCAATCTGCCAGGCTGGAAACCATGAAATCATCTTTGACACCCCCTCTTTACCTCCTCCCCCACATGTAGACCATCCTTAATTACCATTCTGCTGCTTCCTCTTTGGCACAGTTTCTCAGTTTTGCTTTTGCTTTTTTGATTGCTATGCAAACAGAGTCTTTTGCCTTCCTCGAACCCGCTCACTCTTAAATTGTGGCCCCAGTCTTGCCGCCTACCTCATCCATATAACCTACATTCCGAAGCAAATACCCACTCAAGGAAAACCCCTTCAGCAGAGAGGGTAAGGGGATTTCCCTGGGAGGAAAGCTCATCATTTGAGAGAGGTCATAACACCTTCCCTTCTGCCTCTCCCCCTCCCCCACAATATCTCTCTAGACTCTATCTTGTATGAAGAGAGCATATAAAATATGAAGTTTTTTTTTTTCAAAAAGATATACAAAAATGGAACGGAAAGTTAGCCAAATGACTATTTTCTCTTAAGGACTGCACAGAGGTTAAGGGTTAGGGTGAGGTGGGGGGGAGGGAGAGAAATGCATTATTGTTATTTTAGTCATGCTTCTGTTTTGCCAAACATGCAGTCTGGTGTTAGGGAGAAAGCACTTGGTTCAAATCTCGGTTCAATTATTCACTAGCTGTGTGACCAAAAATCAGGCACTTCTAACTGAGGAGGTTGAACTAAATTCTATGCTAACCTTCAATCTTACATGTTGGAGTGCACAGCATGCTGTTCTTGCCTTAGACACATGAGCTGTGTGGCCTGGGACATGTCGAGCACTGAGTGAAGGAGTTGGATTCAATGGGCCGCCAATGTTCCTTCTAGTTCTAACGCTGAGATTCTCCTTGGGAACGATTTTCAAAGGCCTCAGTGCCAATTTTCATTTTTGGATTTTGGAAATGACCAAAAGAGAGAGCAAATAAAGTGGAAATGTTCACATCTGGGGCCCCAGTAGAGTATATGAGGCAGGTGGCACAAAACATAGCCTTGGCTATAGGGGAAGAAGGAAGAACATCCCAGCTCATTGTCTGCTAGCCTCCTCTCCCAATTGACTATTCTTGTTTACTCTAGCTAAGCTCACTTAGAATGGTGAAGTGTCTTGAACAGAAGAAACTGGGAATAAGTAGCCTGATAATGAAAAATTGGGGGAGGGGGCATGAGAACTGTCTTCATTTAGATTAGACTTCTTCTGTTTATAGGGCCCATAATCAAGATGGACTGGAAGAAGCTACAGCAGCAAATTTAGACTAAATGTCAGGAAATGCTTCCTAATGGGTCATCTTGAGAGAGTGGATGACCTCTTGTCAAGTATCTCAGGGTAGACATTCATCCCTGCAGGAGATGGCTAGATGACCACTGGAATCACTTCTAACTCTCAGATTCGAGGACCACAACCAGCTGTCAACACCCCTGAAATCCAGCACCCTGAGCCAGAACCCTCTTTTCTCTGCTCTTAGAACTTCTTCTTCCTCTGTGAAATCAGAGAATTGACTAAACATTCTTGTCTGTAACATTCTAATTCAACTTCCAGGAGTCATAAGGGATTGGAATAGAATTAGATGGCCAAAATTTGACTACATACATATACAGATTAGAAGCAAGAATGCAATAGGTAGAAAAATAACCTCAAAACCAAGACCCCTCTCTAATTCTTATCAACAAACCTGAGTCTCAAGGCTAACAGTGGAACTATCTATGTCATCTACTCAAAGATGCTCACTTTCAACAGGGGAGCAATGGGTTGAGTCTCCACATTTTCTGGCATCCGCTCCAAGTCTGGGAAAGAGAAAACAATATTGCTGAAAAGTGGGCTTCATCTGGGCAGATCTGCATCCTTCCTGCTGGGGCCAGATCATGGCCTGCTCCATTTTATAGGAACATCCCTGGGAAGAGACAAACCCAGTAAGCATGCAGCAGGAGGTCCCTTAACCTGGCATTTACAAGCCTTTGCTGTCTGGCTCTAGCCTTGTTGCATTTTGGGCACTCTATGTTCCAGCCCAACTGGCCTTCACGCCATTTCCTATTCTGGGTATTCTGTGTTTGCAGAGGCTGAACCAGGACAATGCTCACTCCTGAGCTCTGATTTTTAGAATCCCTAGATTCCTTTGGAGGCAGCTAGGTAGCTCCATAGTGGATAGAATGCCAAGCCTATCTGGCCTCAGGTGCTAGCTGGCGGTGTGCCCCAGGCAAGTCACTTTACCCCATTTGCCTCAGTTTCCTCATCTGTAACATGACCTAGAAAAGGAAACAGCAAAACATTCCAGTATCCCCATTGAGGTCACAAGGAGTTGGACATGATTGAAAAACAACTCAACAATTTCCTGATTCTGAGCAGGGGACTCCAATCACTGCACCATCTAGCACCAACCTAATACACAGGGTGGTTGTGGAGGGGAAGAAGTGGTGACTTACTTCTTTCTCTCCACAACCACCCTGTGTATTAGGATCCCTATTTTATAGATGAGAAGACTGAGGCTCAGAAAAGGGAGTCAGTGTCACTAGGAGAGCACTACACTTGGATTCAATTCCAATTCAAGCTCTGCACCTTGGCTAAGTTATGTCATCTCTCGAGGCCTCATTTTCTTTATCTAAAAACCTGGATGATCTCTGAGCTCCCTCCTAACTCTACAAGCCATGTTTCCATGTTGGGAATCAAATGATGAGAGCACAAAGCTCTGCAGTTGAAATGACTTGCTCCACGCCTTCTCAAGAGAGGCAGGATTGTTGGCCGGGTCTCCTGACTCCATGTCCAGCAGGTAAGATCCCTGCATCCTCTGGACACTTAGAATTCACATGGAAGGGGACTGGAGGAAGTAGTTTGGAAGAGAATGGGCTACATGGAGGAGAGGAGAACTCCCTTTGCCCCTAGGAGTCTCCCTGTGTCAGAGTGCGCCTCAGGAAGGGGGAGAGAACAGGTAAAGCCCTCGAACATGGGGCAGCTGGAGGGTTCCTGGTGACTCACAAGGCCCTTGGCTACTCAGATTTACTGTAAAAGAATCCCACCCCACCCCTCAAATTCTCATTGTGACTGGAGGGCAACAAATGTGTTTTCTCAGTCAGGAATCTTTTTAGGAGGAAGTTCTCACGACCACAGCTGTTTCACTGCCTGTTGAGTGAGTGGATTAAGGCCTAGCAGCCTGTCAGTACAGCTGTGTTCCAATATATATTTTGTACCCCAAATATTCCCAGCCTGACGTGTGAACAGAAGAGGCAGTAGTCTGTGTGGCTCGACTGAAGGGTCACCAAAAGGTCCCCATGCCCACAAATATCTCCCCTACTAGTCTGGAAATCCCACCATTAAAGACTCATTTATTTGGGTTAAGGTTTTGTATCACCAGGAGGCCCCTATGAATTTCACCTTAGAAAGCAGAGATCAGGACCCTGAGACCATGGGATTCAAGGCTGGGGAGAGAAAAAAGCAGGGAAGAATAGTGAGAAATAGCCTAGTGGAACTGGGAATGTTGGACTTGGCTTCAGACCTGCCTTTAGTCTTGCCTCAGACACTTGCTAGCTATGTGATCCCAGGCAAGTCAATGTAATTCTCTAAGTCTCCGTTTCCCCAGTGTTAAATAGAGATAATAACCATTGTCCTTACCTCCTAGGGTGGCAAAAATCAACTTGTGAAGTTAACAAGCATTTACTAAGCGCTTAAAGTACTCTCTAGATGTCAGTTACAGCATCACCAGTGTGTGGTAAAACCAGACCCCTTGTCGCTCAGTAAAAGATTCGGCCATCCCCACAAAGATGACACTGGGGGAGTGAATCTGGGAAGAGGAGAAAAGCATGAAGGGGACGTTGAGCAATACCCAAATGGCCTACGTCTATATGGGAAAACATAAGCTCCTCTTTTTCTTGAATCTCCCAGCACATGGCACAGGAATGGGTACATAGCAGGTGTTTGCTAAATGGATATGCAGAAAATACTCAGCGTGGGGTGGGGGGCTACAGCCTTGTTATACTCAAAGAAGGCTCAATGCTAGAAGTCATTTTCCTCTAGCAATTTGTGAAAAAAAATCTACTAAAGGCATCAGGATAGTATGCCATGTGGCAAGGAAGGAGTGCCCTCACTGATGAAATGCCAGACCCTCAGAGAAATACCTTACCAAAGGAAGTTCTTTGGTCTTCTAGCTCACTTTCCCCCTTGTTCTGAGCAGAGTCTGAGGCATAAAGGGAAGCATGGCCGGGGGGTGGTGGTGAAGAGACTTACATTCAAGACCTGTCTCTGACCTGCGCTGGCTATGTGACTCGGAGAAAGTCACATGATCTCTCAGTGTCCAAGGCAATTCTCTAAGACCAGTTGTGTCTAACTCAAATAGAAATGGAGGCCACTGACCTGTACAGAAGGATCCCTGTGGGTCACAGATGAACTTCATCTTAAAAAGTGATTTTATCTTTGTTTTATTGTATTTGTATTTATTTTGTTCAATATTTCCCAATTACATTTTAATCTGTCTGGGCCAAACATGAGAGTGATGGGCATCTTCATGTGGTTACCTCAATTCCCTCACGGTTAAGTGGGGATAATAATAATCCCTGCCTCAAAAGGTTATAAGAATCAAATGAGACATTTGTAAAGTGCTTAGCACAGTACTTAGGACATACATTCTCGTTCCTCTTCCCTTCCTTTCCCCAATGGCCAATGAGTAGACATACATAGTCAAAGAATCGAGCCATTGCCCTGCAGAGTGGTAAAAGATTCAGAAGAAGTCCTCCGGATGGTTGTGTGGACCTCCTATCTAGGACTTCCATGAGGATATGGATACAAATCACCCAAAATACAAAGAGATGGACTGATTGTGATCTGTATAATTGGGAGTTCATTCATATCAGTCACTGAGCTTGCAACCCTGACCTGATCCAATCCAATAAGCACTTATTAAGTAGCTGCTATGTGCCAGACACCAGGCTAGGCACTGGGGATATAGAAGCAGAAATGAAATAGCCCTTGTCTTTGAGGAGCTTGGAGTATTGAAGAAGCATTTGCTCATGCTAGATTGTGGGGAAAACACTCAAACTGAAAAGTGCCAAGTGTTCCTTGTATAGAAACTATTCAGCTCTGTAGAAGGGCTTGGGCTACCAGGGTTAGGGCAAAAGTCCAGCTCTAATCCGGAACAACATGGGGCCCCTCAATGTGCTATTTGGAAAATTCAAGACCATAAAGACCATAAACAGCACTTGGCTCTCAATTCTCCTGCATATGGATTAACCATGCTCCCATGATCCTCCTTGCTCCTCCAGCTGCAAACCTTTTAACCATTTGGTCCCTCTCTGGCATCCCTCATAATAAGCCTAGCCAAGTGTGCTGTCCCTGTGTGCTGAAAGAAATCTTTCAGTTAAAAGGAAAAAAAAAGAGAGGGAAAGAGAGAGGGAGGGCAACAGTTGTTTCCCATGAGTTCTACTTTATAATTTGGTTTAGAATAACAGGTAAAAGACAGATGAATTTAGTTCAACAGATGCAACGGAACTCTCGGGGGTGCTTTTAAATGGATAAAGCCCAGTGTGCAACAGATCGGGAATTTGCACAGAGGCACACCGGCTGTGCTCCCCCACCCCCTTCCAACTCCCTCATGTAGAACAGAGGAAAGAGTGTTCGATTTGGAGTCAGAAGACTTGGCCCTGAGCCCCAGCTGGGATGCTCACTGACTCTGTGACCCTGGCCAAGACAGTTCACCTTTCTGAGCCATAAGGATGGACAATCCCCAGCTCTAAAATGGGGATAATGTAAGAATACTTACACCATTTGCCTAGCACTTAGACAGTTGGGAGGAAGGCACTTTAGAAAACTTATGGTTCTAAAGGAATGATATTTATTATCGGGAAAGAGATTTTAGTTTGACCCAAGGAAAAACTCCCCAGTCACCAGGGCTGTCCCATTGGGAATGGGCTGCTTTGGTTTAGGGAAATCTTTCAGGTTTGGTTGTGAGGTTTGATTGTGATTATGTTGGTAAAATGCTTTGCAGACTTTAAAATATAAATATCTGTTATTCTAGTGGTAATATTTTTGTCATTGTTTACCAGCCCTGTGTTTTTATAAAGGTAAGGAGCTCCAGGGATCAAATGAGCTAATATTTGTCAAGTGGTTAGTACAGTGGCTAGCACAAAGTAGGTACTTAATAAATGCATATTCCCCTCTTCTCCCTTTCTAGAAGAGGAAATCCCTTCTGCTAATTCAGTTAAGCCCCCCTCATGCAACTCATGGTCTTAAAGATTTACCCAGAATAGTGGGACCAAGCAAATAGAAAGGAGGCCATTAAACTGAACATATGGATCCTTGTAGGCTGCATATTGATTTAGAAATCAACTTGTTGATATCATCTATGTTGTGCTGTTTTTTTATTTAGTTAGTTAGGTAATACCCAATTACAATTTAATTTGATTTTGCCATACTTGGGAGTGTTGAGGGCTTAGACCACTGAGAGGTTCAATGATTTTCTTCTTGTTCTTGTTCTCCTTCTTTTCCTCCTCCTCCTTGTTCCTCTTTCTCCCTGTTTTTCTTCTTCTTCTCCTTTTTTCTCCTCCTCTTCCTTTTTCTTCTTCCTCTTCAACTTCTTCTTTCCCTTTTCCTATACACATTTTTACTATAGATGTAACTTTCAACCAGCAGATTAAAAGTCTCAAGGTAGCAGTGCAAGGATGTATATCAACTTGCCTAAAATAATGACCCTAAATCCTTACCCCAAACCTCTTTTGAGGAATTTGTATAATTCTTTTATTTTTTCTCTCTATACTCTTTCTCACTCTTTCTTCCTGTTGCTTCTTCTGGAAATGAAAGATTCCCTTTGATCTCATCTGGCTTCTTCTTCTAGAGCGAAACTTTGTCATTTGCCCTAGTCAATGATAAAATCCTAAGACTAGATTTGGGAGCATCTAGACTCCAACTTTTAAAAATCACCCATTTGAGATCAAAGCATAGTATGATCTCCTTTTGTTATTGTTGTTTGTTTGCTTGTTTTTTTTTCTTTCTCATGTTTTTTCCCTTTTGATCTGATTTTTCTTGCACAGCATGATGACTATGGATATAGGTGTAGAAGAACTGCACATGTTTAACCTATATCAGATTACTTGCTGTCTTGGGGAGGGGGAGAGGAAGAGGGAGGAAGAAAAATTTGGAACACAAGGCTTTGCAAAGGTGAATGTGGAAAGCTATTTTTGCATGTATTTTGAAAAATAAAATACTAAAATTTTTTTTTTAAAAAAATCATCTACTTTGTTAGCAAAAAGTGAGCCAACTTCTTCCAGTTGTGCCAGCTATGTGACCTCGGGCCAGTTACTACCCTTCTCTGGGCCTCAGTTGTTTTTTTTTCCTTCATAAAATGAGAGGACTAGACTATGTGATCTCTAAAGTCCCTCCTAACTGTGGCTTGAAAATCCTAATACCTCTAAGGCAAGAAAGCTGAGCTTTGATATATAACTTTTCTCTTCCCAAGCAATTCATCTTTCTCCACCACTTTTTAGCTTATAACAATCCTAGGAGCTTGATAGTGCAAGTATTACCATTCCCAGTTTACAGATAAGGAAAGTGAAGCTGAAAGAGATTGAGGGGCTTAGCTAAGTCACACAGCAAGTAAGTGATAGACTTGGAATTCAAATCTAGGTCTCTTGCTTCCAAGTATAGCTCTTTCTCCATTGTACTGGACTCCCTAAGACCAATGGTCATCTTTGCCTTACACTACTTCTGTCTTTATTGGGAACATAATAAATGCTTAATAAATGTCTGTTGGAGAGAAATAGACTGAGTTGGTATTTCAAGCCTATTTTTAGTTGCCAATTTCTTTTCAAAATTTAAGTAAACCTAACAACCATAAACAAAAGCAAACACGGAAAACAAAGGCTAAGATCTCGTCCAAATTCTTTGGCCTTTTGTAAGGCAGAACTGAAAGAATGAACAATAAATAAGCAAAAGAGTTCATCTGGGTCTGCAGCTCCTTCTAAGCTATAAGAAATTTCATCACTTGAACTCATTTTCTTTTTTTTCTTTCTTTCTTTTTATCTTTCTCTCCTTCCTTCGTCCTTATTTTCTCTTTTCCCATGGAAACTTCAAAAAATGTAGCTTCATGAGAGCTATGAGTCTATATGTTATATGTTGTTTTTAGTCATGTCTGACTCTTTGTGAGCCCATTTGGAATTTTCTTGACAAAGATACTAGAGAGCTTTGCTGTTTCCTTCTCCAGCTCATCTTCCAAATGAGAAAGCTGAGGCAGATGGGGTGACTCGTCCAGGGTCACACAGCTTGTAAGTAAGCTGATTTGAATTCAGATCTTCCTGACTCTAGTCCGATGCTTTATCCACTATTGCTGCCCTAAATGTCCTATGAGGATCAGCTAATGGATTTGGGAATACTTGGGCTGGAAAACATATTCAAAGGAAACCTGATAGATGTCCTCAAGTATTCAGAAGGGCTGTCATATGGAAGAAAAATTAAACTTGCTCTGTTTGGTTTCCTTTTCGGTTCCTTAATCTCATGGATCATCAGTGTGTATGAAGATCTATTTCTGCTTAATTCAAACAAGATTTCTTAACATAAGTCTTTATGAATTTCCTTGTGTAGTTTAAGCTCCCAGTTTCATAATTCAGGACAGATAATCAGGCAATAAGCTTTTATTAAATGCTTACTCTATGTTCGGGCACTCTTGCTAAGTGCTGAGGATACAAAGAAAAAGCAAAACCAGCCCCTATCCTCAAGGACCTTGCATACTAATGGGAGAGATGAGAGCTAAACAATTACGTATCTCTCAGATAGATTCAGAATAGATGGAAGGTAACAAGGCTGAGAATATGGGGGTAGGGCCACAAACAACCCCATGGATTGATCCCAGTTGATGCTGCTCTCTACCCACCTTTGATTATTTTCTTTTTACTTCTCTGTGCCCTGTTAGAATCTCCTTCAAGAATACAAGCTCTTTGAGTGCTCTCTGAATACTTAACAGCTAGCACAGTGCCTGGCACATAGTACCTGAGTCCTAAATATTAGAATTGAATTGGAATTTCCAAAGAAAGGCTGATTTCTGCTCAATGTAATGAGAATAATTCCCAACAACTGGAGCAGTCCCAAAATGAAATGGGCTGCCTTGAGAGGAGAGTGGGCTCCATTTTGCTGGAGGTCTCCAAATAGGGGCTGGAAAACCACTTGCTAGAAGTGCTGGAGTGGGGACTCCTGCTCTAGGAGATACTTGAGATGGAGGTCTTCCGAGTTCCCTTCAGACCCTTAACAGATGTCTAACTCCCCTGGCCAAGCCTAGTCCCATAGGGGCCCAGTGGGCTCCTTGCTAAAGCTGACTCTGCCTGTTGCTTCTAAGCACTGGGGTGAGATGGGGAACTATGTTATATGTTAGAGTAGACTAAAACAAATGTATTTCCCAAGTGAGATGAAATCTATACAACACAAAACAACTCTTTGTATCATGGTACAGTGGAAAAGAATACAATTTGGAGTCAGAAGGTTTGGGTTCAAATCCCAGGTCTGCTACAAACTAGCTGTGTCATCTCGGACAAGTCTCTCTATGTCTAGGGGCTTCTTTTGCCCCATCTGAGGTCCCTTCCAGCTCTAACTCAGTGATCCTGTGAAGCATTCTGTGGCCCCACTGATTGGTCCATATAATGCTGTACAATCAAATGGATGGAACTTTGGATCAGAGTGACCAACCACAGAGACTAGTAGAGCATTTGATGGAAGGGACAACAGAAGTACGGCAATGGCCTGGGCTTCCTTGCCCCTAGCTGCCATATCTCTGGAGGTCCATGCTGCTCATTTCATTTGAGGGCAGCTATGTGGCACCAGAGTAGATAAAGCATTATGCTTAAAATCAGGAAGACCTGAATTGAAATCTAGCCTCAGACCAGTACTAGTGTGTGACCCTGGGTAGGTCACTTAACCTCTGTTTGCCTCAGTTTCTCAACCGAGCTATATACAAATTCCTTTCCTATTTCTACCACCTCTTTGTATCTTTTCTGTGGTAATCTACTGCCCTCTAGTTCTCTCCTTCCCATCCCTTGATAGTAGCCTGTGGCTCACACTACCAGCTGTTGCCAGCTGCTTCACCCAGTTCCCAGGCTGGCACCCTGAGTCAGTAGACATAGTCACCAGCAGTGCCAGGGAGACCGGGTGGGCAAAGAAAAGCCCCTCCACATCACAAACCCTGAGAAATCTTTTCAAATGAGCAAAGAAAAACTTTGCCAAAAATCAAACCTGGCTTCCCAAATCAAGTTCTGAGTTTGGGAACTAAGTCCTGTTGGCTGTTGAAATTGCAAGGACCCTGATGTTTTACAGATGGAGAATATACTTTTTCTCAGCTCCTCCCAGGGCTACTTAGAATGAGACAGGGCAGCAAGCCTGCACTTATATGCTGCTACATTTGGCTTTAGGCTCCCAGATCCCGGAAAAAAGACCATTTTCTTGGGGGTTTAGGGGTATATTCCACATCTATTTCACTTAGCTTGAGGGTTCTTGCTAGCCTGGTCCCTTCTTTCTCTATTTGATCCTGGTTGATGCATGAAAGTCTCAAATATATGGTAGAAAGAAAAAGTGAAAAGGGGCTGTGTGTGTGTGTGTGTGTGTGTGTGTGTGTGTGTGTGTGTGTGTGTGTGTGTTGGGGGGTGAGCAACTGAACTCTGATTGTGCCCTTAACCAGGGAATTCAACTTGTAGAACTGCGTGAATTGGGAGTGGGGTGGGATCTGCTCATAACCTCCAGATATTGGCTGTCAGCCCTTTTAGCTATATTTTTTTAAAGCAAATGACAGTCAGGAAATAACTTACAAACTTGGGTAATTAGCCCTGCTTTTGCTCATAAGGCAGCTTAGTGTATTGGCCTTGGACTCAAGAAGATTTAGGTTTAAGTCCTTGTGCTACAAACTAGTTGTAGCATTCTGGGCAAATCACTTCCTGTGTCACTGCCCCCAGGAGATCCTGGGAGTTTGGAGGATGCAAAGTTACAGACCAGTATTTGGTGGAGGCTAGTTCCCCACTGAGAGTTTCACACCTACTTTCTCAGTTTTAGTGCATCTCACTCCCCCTTACAAAACACTCTCTGGTCTACCCAAACTGGTACTCCTACTGTCCCTTCCACAGCACAACCCATCTGCACACCTTTGTCTGGCTGGCCTCCACACCTAGAATGCTCTCCTTCCTCATTTCTGCCTCTTCAAATCCTTAGGTTTCTTCAAAGCTCAACTTGTGTGCCACCTCCCAGAATCACAAAGGCTTTCTGGAGCCTCCCGATTGCTAGTGTTCTCTTCTTCCAAATTACCAGGCATGCATTTTTGTAGATAGTGATACATGTACATATTGTCTTCCTCCAATAGAACATGAGCCCTACAATGTCAGGAATCACTTCACTTTTGTCTCTGCAAATGGCACAGGGCCCAACCTTTAATAAATACTTCTTGGTTGAGTGATTGATTGAATTGATTGAATTAAAAAATGGGAATCATGTCACAGAGATTTTCCATTTTAATGTTCCCAGAACCATTTTTCTGTTCCTTTTGGAAAGATGTAAATGGACACAAATATTTCTCCACATGGAATGCAATGATTTCTCCTGTACAGATGCTTATTACCTTGAAAGTCTGTGTGCAGTATGACCTGGGTCACACTTTATTTATTCTGAGAAACAGTGCTGTTCTCTGCAGATCACAAAATGTTCTCAAAGTTGTACCCAAGCCCAGAATTGGAAAAAGTTTGCTGGGTTCCCCTATACCAACTGGTCCTTCCTCATCTGGAAGTCTGAGCGATGTCTCTAAGCGGCCCCAACCTCCCCCTTCCTGAATCTTGTCCTTGTCTCAATCCAAACATTTCCACAGGGCTTTACATACATGATCACTTTTGAACATCTTCCATTCGCCCTGCCCACTAGGTAAGAAGGAGAGAGATCAGGGCTGGTGTTGTAGTTTCACTGGTAGAGAGAATTCCCTCTACCATGTAGGTCAGACCTTTTCTGCAATTGCCTAGAGCACTGGAAAGTGGTGACTTGCCCAGGGTCAAAAACAGTCAATGTGTCAAAGGCGGAACTTGAACCCAGGTCCTCCTAGCTTCTAGTCCAGTTCCCTAGCCACTATGCTTTTATGACTTCTGAGCTAGAGAATACAGGAAACTTTGATAGATGAGGAAATGAAGGCTCAGAGACCACACAGTTAGTATGGACAGAGGCAGGATCTTCCTGACATCAAGTCTAGGCACATCATGTACCAAATGGCAGACTATTCTCCCAACTATTTTAGCGACATGAGCAGATGACATAGTTTTCGACTCCATTCCATCTTCTCTCATCATCTCAGGGAGGTGCAGGATCTGTGTTGGTGACCTCTCATCCATTCCAAGCTCATGAATTCATCAGTTTCAACCTCAATGACATCTTTCTCCATTTCACCATGCCTGAGTCACAGTCACTCTGTATCTTCCATCTATCTCATGGAAGAGCTCCTCTCGTGTGGTCTCGTCTCATTTTGTCTTGTCTGGTCGCTTCTCTCCCCTCTTCTCGTCTTCTCTCCCATGGCCAAGAGCTTCGAGTATTCTCTCAGTATGGATGATTCTTACATCTAGAGCTCTACTCATCTCTGAGGCTTCAGACCTTTTATATCCAACTGCCTACAGGACATTTTCCCTGAATGTCATTCAACATGACACACATTCAACATGTCTCTAACATGTTTCCCCATCATTTCTCTTAAACTGGTTCTTTTTTCAGATACCACTGATTCTCCCAGCAGCACACCATTCTACTACTCGTCCTTGTCCAAAATCCAATGTTATCTCTGCCCCTTTCTTCTCATACTCATTCATTTACTAGCCCCTACCAATCCTATGTCTAAGGTCTCTCCAGTCTCCCCTTTGTGATTCCTTCCGCTATCACTCTAGAAGAGGGCTTTATTATCATTTGTTTGGAACACTGTAATACTCTCCTATCAAGTCTTCCTGCCTCTTCTTTCTCTCCAATCCAATCCAGGTTTCACATTGCTGCCAGAATCAGTCCCTCTATACATATATCTTGTGATGTCACCTGTCTTCTCAAAAGGTTTTGAAAATGTATTTTTTAGCAATTTCTTACTGTCTACTGAGAAAAATTCAAACTACTTTGCATGACTTTCAATGATCTCCAGAATCTACAGCAGAACATACTCTCTCTCCTCATCTCTGTCTCTTTGAATCCCTAGTTTCCTTCAACGCTCAGCTCATGTACAGGAATCTTTTTCTGATTGCCTTAGTTATTTAGTGTATTCCTTGCTCTTCAGAGGAGAACATCTATACTTATTTGTTTACATATTGTACCCCTTCCTTCCCCCACTGAAATTCAATTCAATTCAATGCTACATATGTGTGTATGTATAATATGTATAAATGGATGTGTATGTGTGTGTATGTGTGTGTGTGTGTGTCTGTGTGTATACACAGGCTTGTATCTATCTATCAATACCACGTAGGGGGTACTGCTTTGGACAGAGTGCTGGGTCTGGAGTCAGAAGACTCATCTTCCTGAATTCAGCTGTGACCTAAGATACAAATGTGTGACCCTGGTAAAGTCCTGTTTGCTTCAGTTTCCTCAGTTGTCAAATGAGCTGGGAAAAGAAGTGGCAAACTACGCTAGTATCTCTGCCAAAAAAAAAATCACGAGTCTGACATGACAGAAAACAACTGAACACACACATATCTATATATTTATATCTATACTCGAAAAAGGCATCACAAAGGGGGAGGCACTGGAGCTATATGTTGAAGAAAAAGTAGGACTCTAGAAGGGGAAGATGAAGAGAGAGTACTGTATATTCTAGACAAAAGAGGTACTTGTGCAAAGCTACAGAGATGGGGATGTCTATTTTGAATGGAATGAGAGTGCATGAAGAGAAATCATATGAAAAAAAATCAGTGGGAGCCAGATTTCAGAGGGATTTGAATGCCTGAGTTGAGAATTTCTGATAGAATATAGGCTTCTCAAGGTCAAGGGCTGTTTCTGCATTTTGTCTTTGAGGTTCCAGGACCTAGGTGAGTGCTATTTTTTAAGGTGGGTGTTTTGCATATAGCTTTATATAGTATAAAGCATATAGCAGTGCTTTAGAAACACTCAAAAGATTGAATTGTTTTACTATAAGACTATTAAGAGAAGAGGGAAAAGAGTGAAGGATTTTGAACAAGTTACCAGAAGGGCAAAGGGTTCTGTTCTTGGAAGTCAAGTGGATGATATCTTTGGTATCAAAGAAATAAGAAGTATCTTTAACTAAATTTTTTAAGTTTAAGAAGGCCTACTTGTAACCTGTTTTTTTTTTTTTTTTTGAGCATCCTCTGATATTTTATACAGAGTGATGAAACCATTTTCCTCCTTCTAATGAGGACAAAGTTGTGCTAAATTGCTGGATTGCCCAATTCCTGTTTCTAAGATGACCAAATGAATTGGATAATCCCTTAACTCTTGGAGCACTTTGGCAAATGTGAAACCAACCTCATTTCCGGCAGCATTAGCAGAGCAGCTGATGGTTTTTATTTTGCTAGTAAAATTTTAAAGCAGTTTTACTGCCCCATTGTGTTAAAGATAATTCCAGTACCCTTTACTGGGAAGGGGAGGAGTTGTTTACAAATCTGCACAGCAGCTCCTTGATGCTTAAACATCTACTAGGCCTGTCCCATTGCCAAATGTGCATTAGTCTCAATAGCTTTTGTCTTTTTGGAAGAAGACAGAGGAATCTTATTTTTTAAAATTCAGAATGAAAAAAAAATTTCAATGGTTTGGCAGAATTTTCTCATTAGGTCTCATTTAAGAAATCAATTTTACTTCCTGTCATCTGTTGATGAAAATCTAGAGTCAAGAAATAGTCCTAGGGCTGGAGGGGACCTCGGAGCAGAGAATATCATATCTGGGAGGGACCTTAAGGCAGAAAATGGAAGAGCTGGAAGAGGTCTTAGAATCCACAATGTTGTAGCTAGAAGGGACCTTGGAGAAATCTAGTCCTGCTTTCTCATTTTTCTAACAAGGAAACTGAATCTTAGAAGAAGGGAAATGACTTGTCCAAGGCCACCCAGCTAGGAACTGGTAGACTTAGAAGACATAGACTCTAGTCCTGGTGCTACCACTAATTAGCACTAGGCAAGAACTTTCTAAACTATAAAACCTTGGGTTTCACACTCAGCCTTGCCCGTTGGTTGGTTGGTTTGCTGGCTGCTGTTTTTCCTTCTCGAAGAGGATCAAAATGACATCACCATGTTAAAATAGAGTTAGTATGTTCCACTATAGCTGATCCAACCACTACAAGCTCAGAATGCTCCTCCACAGGTCAGACACAAGTCATCTCTATGAACATTTGGGGGGGGACTCTCTAACTTTGTGCACTTGCATTTCTTCTGAGCTAATTCAATTCTGCTTTGTTCATAGAGCACAGCACCTTCTCTGATGAGGATACGCCATGCTGGGAGGTCCTGTACCAGTGTCTCCCATGTCACACAATCACCTCTAAAGTTCTTAAGAGATACCTCTAGAGCGTCCTTGTATCACTTTTCTGACCACTTATGATCCGAATGATCCTGAGTAAGCCATTTCATCTCCTTAGTTGTAAAATGACAAAGACTGCATGAACTCTAAGAGCCTTTCCTTCTATGATCTATGACTAGAGGCACTAAGCGGCTCCTAAATCAGATTTCCCAAAGGCAAACCAATGAGGACTCCTAGGGACTGGGGACCCACTACAGGTTGCATAATGCTCTTCATTTCTCAGAGGAGTAAACCAAAGTTAAAGTCATTAAGGGTATGTGTGAGTCAGGCAGTTCAGAACCAACCGGACTTGGGGAAAGGATATCTGCCCTGGTCAGGACATAGGGCTGCCCCCTCAATCTCAATCTGGTATTTCAGACTTCCAGGGCTAGTAGAAATATAGAATCAAGCAGAGGAAACAATCTTCCTTCCTCCCAATCTTTGCTCACTTGATTACAAGGTGCTTGCCACCTCCTCCCCCTCAGCATGTATGGTTCCATCTGTGTGGGTGCTCTCTTCTCTGACACAGATTACAGCTCCTCTCTGTTGCCAGAGCTGGTTTTATGAGCAAGTGTCAATGAAAATTCATCACTTAGTGGCTGGATCTCTGGTGTTCGGTGGGACCTATGAGGCAGGCCCTTTATTGGCATACCCTTTGAAAGGCTGCCTTTGCCATGGGAACAGACACCGGAAGGAAGAGACAGCCAGTTTGGACATCAGGATATCCTTGAAAGAACATCAGTAGCCATATGGTCCAACCTCCTCCCTTTATAGATGAGGAATCCGAGGTCCATGGAGGTAAATCTCACACAGATAAGAAGTGGCAGAGGCAGAATTCCAATCCAGATAACCTGGCTCCAATCTCATATTCTTTCCTGCTATCACCAAAACCCTGCCCCTGAGCACATTCCTTCAAGGTTCAGTTCATGGAGCAAACACCTCTTATACTAGGACTGCCCTCATCCCTTTGTCCCTGGTTCTTAGTGCCCTCCTTCTCCAAATCGCTTCATCTTTATTCTGTCCAAATTTGGCATTATTCGTCTATGTCCATTCTACTCCCCACCCAAAGGAATGAAAGTTCATTGCAACCAAGTATCATTTCCTTTTTTGTCTTTAAATCCTCAGCACCTAGCACAGTGCCTGGCATACGAGACAGCCTAATAAATACTTACTGAATGAAGGGATGAAAGAATAGATGGATAGGTGGATGAATGAATGAATGGATTAACAGGAATGAAGGATGGCTGGACTATGGGAAGAAATCCCCCTATATTTAGAAATCATCCAGGGGTTTTTACAATGAGCTCCTTTCACTTTTCTTGATGAATATCATCTGAAAATCAAGATGGAGAACTGGAAGAAAACCTAGATGTAGAGTAATCCAACACCTTTAACTGTTTAGATGATGATACTGAAGGTGGAGAAATCACTTGCCCAAGGTCACATGGGTGGCAAGAAGAAGGGCAGTATTTGGAGCCAGGCTGTCTTGCCCCAGTACCATTTTCCTGCTTGTGGTAGGCAGCATAAGCAAATTTGTAAGTACCCTGTTTGAACCATGACTCTCCCAGATAACTCACTCTAGCCAAGTCGATCAATTTCCTTGGGCTTTGGATTTTCTAGATGTCAAGTCTAAAGGGCCATAGTGAGGAAGAAATGAAATTCTGGCTCTAAAAATAATGTCATTCAAGCAGAAATTGATATTGTAACCCAAAAGATGGGAAATTGCTCCTGGAGCTATTGGGCCTCCATCTCTGGCCTGATTCTCACAAGGGCCCTGGAGCAATTTCCCATCTTTTGGGTTACAATATCAATTTCTGGACTATCAGATACCAGGATGCTCATAGTTGCCCTTAGGTCAATCATTGGTATAAGGAGGAGAATTGTCTTCCTTGAGCTGGGCAGCCTCTGGGGCACCAAAATGGCATGGCCCTGTGGATAGGCAGCATGGTAAAGCATGTTAAAAATCCAGCCTCAAATACCGCTGTGTGACACTTAACCTCTCTCTGCCTTGGTTTCTTTACCTGTAAGTCTAATTTATTTATCACTCTTAGATTTTCAGCAGAAATTGTCCTCAAGGAACAGGTCTGATGACCACCGTCAGGATATGCCCCTTGGAGTAGACAACACCAGAGGCCACTGGTTCTGACAGAAGGGAGTCCCTGATGATTCCATCTCCAAGGTTTTCATAGGATTGAGAACTGGAGGAATATCATTAAATCATCTAGCTCATCACTCTCCTTTGATGGATGAGGAAAGATGCCTAAACTGGGGAAGTAACTTAGTCTAAGTCAGAATGTCAGGAGGTTGTAGAGCTTGGATGAGAAGCCAGGTCCCTTAGAATAGAGTCTTTTCAAAACCAAATGGCAGAACAATTCAGCTTCCTGCCTTTTGTCTCAGAGGACTGATTTTTATGATCAGAACATCTATCGGGTGATTGGTATTATACATCATAGACCTGGGGATGGACCGATGCTTATCTGTTTGCCACATATCTTTTTCCCACGTACCTGGGAATTCTTGTGGCTACCTTTTTGGCTCACTAATGTATTTAGCCCTGCTAACTGAATAGAATTGCAACAGCAACAATAGCAATAATAATAGGAATTGCTACAACTCACATTTATGAAGGTTTGCTATTTTATCCTTCTCAGGCAAGAATAGAAAATACTAACCAGCAGTCCTCACTTGGCCCAGTTGATAATGAAGCTGGAAAGGATAGGAGTGCTCTTGGGGGTTGGGGTGCAGCATTACTTCCTCCCAAGGGAGAAGTCTACCCTCCACTTTCTCCTATATGATGCAGCTCTCAGCCCCCATCTCTTCCTGCTTGACTCATTTGGTTTCAAATTAAAGGGAATTTTCATGGATAATTCTCTTGAGAAAACTAGTAAACTGACCCTTCTGTTGGGTCCAAACAAATTAAGGCTGTTTTAAGTGTTTGCAAGCTACAAACTGAAGCCCAATTCCTTCTATTCACTGTTGATGTTTTTTGTCCACTGCCAAATATTCTTCCAATAGATAAAGCTTATCTACAAAGAACAGAACAGCAGGAATCTGTCCTATTTCCCCTCTCTCTCATTATAAAAAATGGTTTGTTTGCGTCTTTATGCCCCCACCCTCCCCTTTTTTAAAAGCAGAATTTTACCAGCTAGCCTTGTGGAAAGCAAAGAGTTTTAACAATCCAAGTGTCCAATGTATAGGGTAGGATGTGAGGCGGCAGCAGCCATGTGGATCTGGGTCCCTAGACAATATAATTCACCCAATAGTTTTTCTTATCATAGATAAAAATCTGAGTGGGAAAAAAAGGAATGGATGAGAAAGTAGATAATACACATTAATTTACTCTACAGATGGCAAAAAGAAGAAAAGCCATAGTTACATCCAGCACTATGGACCAGAACTTGTCTTGCACGAGCATCAGCTCCCTATATGTGATACTTGGTCAGACTGCAAATAGCCACCTTGCTGGGGGAAAATCCATTAAGGCCGTTTCCTGAGCATCAATTGCTTGAGAACCACTGGGAGAAAAGTTAAAGAAGAACCCCCCAAAAGGCTAAAATTCTCATCTCCCCAAGGGCCCATCTACCCTTCAACAGCCACTCAGCCACCAGACTCACCCCATGAAGACAAATCCAGAGGAAATGATCTCCACCGCCAGTCCAGGATCAAGGTATTCCTCAAATGCCCCCAGGAGCTAATGAGCTGGGACCAGGGCCCTATGGAGGAGGCATCTTTAGCAAAAGGCTCGGCACGGCAGAAAATAAATGAGGTGCCTACCTTGTGACTTTCCTTGGCTTTCTTGTCCAGCGAGCCCTCCCCCCACTCCCCAAGGGCTCATCTGACAGCAAGTCCAACCTGACAGTCTGATCTGTGCATCGATTCTGGCTCCCCGGCTCGAGAGGTACTGCAGGTCTTCCTTCCCTCACCAGAAAAAAAGAAAGGAAGCTCACAGCTCTAAACCTCCTACCATGTTATAAAACATGGTAGGGAAATGTCAGAGTGAGATATACAAGAGACTGAGTGCACGTTGAGCATTTCCGTTTCCCAGGGGGCAGCTCCCTCTCTCTGATTAATGAGGCTGGGCTGTGCCCTGGGACCATGGGATGAGGCCATACAGCTTAACACTGGGGGAAGGGGGAAGCGGGGGCACAACTATCTTTTCTATTTATAAGGCCAGAGTGTATTGTCTTCTAAACTTGTGGTCACATTCAGTGTGGGTTTGTGGTATCGCCCAACCTCCTTGTTTCTGGGGATGGGCACTGTGGCTGGGTAAATTTTGGTATGTTCCACTGAGGGTACGCCAAGTTCCCAGCAACCCTCGGGTGCTTTGGGTTTCACTTCTCTCAGGATGAATAAGAAGTGACTCTCAAAGAGAAGAACAGCAGTGCTTGCTCCCTAAGTCAGGACTTAGAATGATGGAGATGGAAGAGACCTTATCTAGATCAGCCCCTTCATTTGACAGAAGGAGATGATGAGGCCCAGAGAGAAAGCAGCGCAGGCAGGATTCCTCTGGCTCCAAATTTAGCTCCCTTTCCCCTATGCTACCCTCAAGGGGGTCTCAATTTGGGGGCAGCAAAATATTTCCTCTCTTCCCCAAGACTGATTTAGAATTTAGTTATCCCTAAGGACAGCTTAGAGGGACCTAGACTGCTCTTTCCATCCCCAGGGCCCTTGTATCAGAGACTCAGAGTGGACGCCCAGCTCTCCCATCCTCCAGAAGTTACAGGTATAACTCAAGCTCCAATCTGCCTAACTTGAGACTTAGGAACATCCTAGAACTGAGAAGCCACCAGGCATGGTGCCCATGAGGAGGACTGCAGCCCTGGACTATGGGCCTCACGAGTCACCACTGTGACCCTCTAAGCCATAGAACAAAACATGGGGCATCTGGGCCCTGATCCTGTTCTTTGATTTCTACCACTAAGTTTGGAGAAGAAGACAGGTTTCAGAGGACTGGTTGAGGATGTATTGTTCAAGGCAGAGATGACCATATTTTTTAAAAAGGTTTATGCTGATATAGACCCCACTCACTAAAGTGTCCTTCCTTCCTTCCATCTCGCTCATCTCCTCATCCACCTGAGTCTCATGGTACGGTAGATCTGATCCTAGGTTCCTGAAGACAGTTCATGGAGTACAAGCCCAGGGTACTGGAGAAGCTAGGAGGAGGGAGTTAGAGGATTGGAGCTGGATTGTGGAGAGTTTTCAGAGCTAAGCTAAGGAATTTTCATTCTCTTCCAAGGGCAATAGGGAGCCCCTGAAGGCTTTTGAGCAGGGGAAAGACAGGGTTGTGTTTGAAGAAGGTGATTTTAACTGCTGTGTGCAAAATGGATGGAAGAAGGGAGGGACAAGAAGCAGGTAATTCACCAAGGATGTTGCTGGACCTTGATGTTGCTGGAAATCATGCTTTAGTGGAAAGTTTTCCTGAGCTGTTGTGGCCAGATAGTCTTATCACCTGGAAAATGCCACTGGCATCCAGAGGAAGAACTAGAGCATTTGAATGAGAATCAAAGAATACTATTTTCATTTTTGTTGCTGTTGTTCTTTTTTCTTTCTCTAGGTTTTTTCCTTTTGTTCTGATTTTTCTTTCACAACATTATTAATATGAAATTTTATTTTAAATGATTGTAATGTATAACCTATGCATCAGATTGCTTGCTGTTGCTATCTTGGGGAAAAGGGGTAAGAGGACAGAAAAAAATTTGGAACTCAAGATCTTATAAAAATGAATGTTGAAAACCATCTTTACATGTAACTGGAAAACAAAAGACTATATTAAGTTAAAAATAATTCCATGATCCTCGCGGCCACCTGCATCTAGTGAGGCTCTTCACCTTCAGCTGGATGGCCCTCCACAGATGACAGACAGAATCCATCATCAGGATGGAACAAGAGACCTTCCATCAGCTGAGCCTCTGAAAACCCAGAGTCTATTTGCACACTATGACCAAGATTCAATGTCACTGTATCCAAATACAATCCCTTCTCATTTCTGGCATGAGCTTGAGCCTCTGGTGAGAATTTGGTTCTGTGGGACGGCTACAACTTGCAGGAATTGGACATACCTTCTACATTATTACTGACATTTGTCCTTCATGTTCACAGAGGACCGACGACCTCACAGTGTTATGTCTTCACTTGTCCCTGAATTGGATTTCAGTGAGGCAGACCTGCACAAAGTCATCAGCCTCACTCTCTTTTCCAGAGGCATTGAAATCCAGTGGCAGGATGAAAGTCAGGATGATGGACAATGGCCCAGGTTGCAATGGAGAACCTTGACTCCTTCTGTGCTTGACCAAGCTCTAAGCACTCCACAGCACTTGCTTCAGCCACTTTCATTGACATTGAAACAAAAATGTTCTCATCCGCCTGGTCTGCTGGAAGAAGTCTTCACAAGCTTGGGGTGGATGTCCCCCTAACTCACTGATGGATTTGAGGCCTGTAGTTTATCCTCAGCATGGTTTAGCATCTCTGCTGAGATGGTTTTATGAGGGTATGGTGACGGCACCTTCTGTAGCTTCTTGTAGCCTCAGGTGAAAGTTGGGTGAAGATGGACACCAAAAATGGATGAGCAGCCCTGAAAAAGGCTCGGAGGCCCTCATATCTGAGGTGCTCGTACTCCCTGAATATCTCATATCTATGTTATGAGATGCCAAATGGCAAGACTTTTGAATTGGACTACGTTCATTAAACTATCAAAATCAAAGGAGTCTGGCTTGATTAGAGTTGAAATAAAGTGCTATCTACCTACTGGTCTTTGGCTCCAGTGTGCTCTGAGCTGGCAATATTGAGTCAGAGAGGATGAGAATTGGAGAAGATCTTACAGACCACCGCTCAATCTCCTTGTTTTTTTTTTTTTACAGTTGAGGGGACTGACACCCACAGACTGGAAAGTATGCAATGCCTTAGCGACCCGAGAATCTCATGTTTATGTGAAGTCAGGAGACTTGGTAAAGAGCTTGAGAGCTCTTTAAATACTTGATGACTTTAATCATGTCTACCCTAAGTTTTCTATCTTCCAGGGGCAGCTAGGTGGCGCAGTGGATAGAGCACCAGCCCTGAATTCAGGAGGACCCGAGTTCAAATCTGATCTCAGACACTTAACACTTCCTAGCTGTGTGACCCTGGGCAAGTCACTTAACCCCAGCCTCAGGGCAAAATAAATAAATAAATAAATGAAGTCTTCTATCTTCCAAACTCAACAGCCTGACTTCCTTTGACAAGAGCTTACATTAACATGGTTGCCAGTATCCTCGGCATCCTGGTCTTGAATCTCTGGATTGGCACCAATGTGTTAAGATCTATCCTAAAATGTGGCCCAGAATTGTTCATGGTACTTTTGGTGTGGCACGACCAGGGCAGAGAACAATGGGGCTGACACTTCCCTCATTATGGACACAAGGCTTCTCTTGCTACTGCCGAAGACTGGCTGTCATGGCACACCATTCGCTCATTATTGAATCTGTGGTCCACTAAACTCTCCAGAACTTTCTCACGAGAGCTGCCATTTACCAGTCACTGCCATCGCTTCGAGGCTCATGACAATTGCAAAATTGTGAGGTTTCTGCATGTATTGGATATCAAATCTAATCAGGTTTTGTCCTTCCCAGACAGGGCAGGGCAGAATCAAATGGGCATTGGGATTATACTCTTGGCTAATATTATTTACCAATTATTATATTTATGATAATTAATAATCACACAATATATTAACATATTGTACGTATATAATTATGTGCTTGTGTATATATATTTGTATGAGATATAGATGTATTATATAATATCGTCTACATAATAACATTAATTGACATTTGCCTTATATTTTGAAGATGAGATTTGATTCTCACAGCTCTTAAAGCAGAGCGTTCTTAACTTGTAGTCTACAGACATCCATCAATAGATTTAAGGTGGTCCATGAACTTGACTGAGAAAGCAAATAACATCTTCAGTTTTGCTAACTTCTCATTGAAAGTTGCATTTCTTTTCACTTAGGAATTAAAACACACACACACACACACACACACACACACACACACACACACACTGTTCTGAGAAGGGTCCATAAGTTTCACCATCCTGCCAGAGATGTCCATGGCACAAGAAAGGATCAGAACCCTTGCCTTAAAGGTAAGTATAATAATTTTTATTATCTCTATTTTATAGATGAGGAATTTGAGGCTCAGAGAGGTTGTGAGATTTACTCATAGTCACATAGCTAGTCTTGTCAGAGACAGGATTTAAAGCCAGTTCTTTACCAGTTCTAAAGCCAGCAAACTTCCCACTTCCCTATACTGTATACAAAATAAATTGTTTTACCTGATTTTTCTGGTTAAGCTAGGAAAGAAGTCAAAATTAGCCAGACCAGTTTGTACATGGACATAAACTGCATTTCAGCCCCTTTTCTTTATTGTAAGGCTGATGATAAAATTCAGCAGCATTTGGTGTTAAGAGTGCTGGATCTGGACTTGAAGTCCCTAGGTTGAATTCCAGCTTCTCTTGCTTAACTGTAAATTAACCTTATGACCCAAGTTCTAATCTCAGTCTGTTCTTGGCTGGAAGATCTTGGCCAAGTCTTTTCTTCTGTCTAACCTCAGCTTCCTCCTCTATAAAGTGGATGAAAGCCATGATGGTTTGGGGGTCGGGAAGGAGAGCTCCGCTTTTGGGAAGCATACAGTAGAGAGGACTAAAGAGGTAACCTCAGTAATAAACATATGGACCCAAGTCCACCTATGACAAATTCTTCCAGTGGAACAATGGGTAAATCCTTTAAGTTCTAAGGGCTCCAAGAAAGTCTCTAAGACTGTGAAAGATAAGGTAGTCAGAGATGGGAATTTATCAGAGCTCCTGCTGAAGTCAAGTCTTTTCTTTTCTCAGTTATCCTTTGAAGCAGTTTCATTCTAATGCCTTGCCCTAAGGAAATGGCTCAAAATTTAGTGAGTTTCATTTGTTGTTTTCTTCCCTCATTTTGGTCATACCACAGAGTACTGTAAATTTTCGTGATGCCTGTCAGGACCTCCGATATCATCCTCCAAAGCAGCCAGGCAGCACGGTGGATAGACTGCATGTGCACGGCCCAGCCTAAGGAAGACCTGAGTTCAAATTGGACCCTATATAAGTTCTGTGAAGCTGGACAAATCACTTAGCCTCTGTTTGCCTCAATTTTCCCATCTAGAAAATAGATAACAGCACCTACTTTTGCAGGTGGATTTTGAGGGTCAAATGAGATAATATTTGTAAAGTGCTTATTAGCACAGTCCCTGGCTAGCAGAGGGGCTAAGCCACGGTGAGGGTAACTGACAGGCTTCAGACTCCTCAGTGACTTAGGGAGATCTGAAGAATTTCCCTGGCAGAATGGGTGGATGAAAATAATTTGTTCCAAGGGCCATGGAGGCAGCTAAAGCAGGCAATGTGAAGCTTTTAGAACTTAGATGTCCAAGACACCAAGGTCATCCACTGCATCCTGGGCCATTACCAGTCATCTCTGATCTTTGTCCTGTCATTGGACTCCAATAATTCAGGAAGAGAGAAGGAAGGTGACAACTTCATGTAACTCCACCTTATTTAAATCCAATTCACTCAAGAGTCAAGATATCATTCCATGATGTAATTGGGCCTCTTCAAAAATGAAAGACAAACAACAAGACACTTAATAAATGCTTGTTTCCTTTTCTCATCTATAGCAATGTCTTCATTTTAAAGATGATGCCCAGAACTGGGGAAAGGACTTGGCTACCAACACAAAAGAAGAAAGTTACAGAGACAGAATGAAAACTTGGATCTCCTGAGTCTAACCCTCTTTCCATTGACTCAACAGTGATGCAGTAACAAAAGCAGTTTTAAAAATTATAAACAGAACAGAAATGTGCCAATTCAGAGATTATTCCCAGAGTGTTTCTTTGGAGTTAAAAATTGGGACTTCTCCAGTTACCCTAAGATGTAAGAGCATAGAACTGGTGGATCTTGGTTTTGAGGAAGCCTCCCACATTTCTCCTGCTCAATTCAAAGAGATCATCTAAGCCAGTTCACTGTCCCTCAGACTGTGGGAGGGCCGGACTATAGGAAAAACAAAAACTCACACTCTGTCTCTGCCCCTCAGCCCATTTGCCATAACCTGGAGAGCGACATAAATGTCCTCAGCGGGCCGCATCTGGCCTGAGGGACTGTAGTTTGAGAACCCCTGTTCTAAGCCAATGTTCCTCTGGATGCTTCTCCACTGCAAAGCTTTGGTTGCCATGGAATGAATGCAGGCAGGGCCCCTTCTGGAAGGAAGCTTCCTCTTATGAATTTCAAACTTGGAAAATTCATTAAAGTAAGAGTAAGGTCAGAAGAGATTGTCTACAGAGATCAGATGGGGAGAGAATGGGCAGCTGGAGTCTGAAGAGGATAATAATGAAAGAGGAGAGAGAAGGAAAGAGATTCGAGACGGAAAGAAACAATATTGACAAAGTGCTCATGCTACCTACCTCCTGACAAAGATGGCAGACTCAGGATGCAGAATGAATGAAACATACATTTCCAGGCAAAACAAATGTGGAATTTGTTTTGCTTGCCTAAGTATATTTATTATAAGAGAGTTGAGGGTTTTTAAATCCTATGTGAGGGTTTGAGAGGGCAAGGAGGGATAAGGACAGCGTAGGAAAAAAAGCAAAACTCTCTTCCTCGAGAAGAGAGAGAAAAGAATAGGAGGAAGGCCCAAAAGAAGAAACAGACAGGATGACTTTAATAGTTATAGGTTAGTCTTAGTATATACTTAAAAGGAAAAATCAAACTATCCATATAGAGATTTGCAGGCTCATGTACTTGCCTCTTTTCAGGACTACTAAGGTCAGAATAAAAAAATAAGAAATTAAAACTATAACAACCCCCCAGTGCTTAATGCATCTTCTCCTAATGCTGTGCAGGGCCGGTAAGATGAACCTTTTTGTCAGTCACTTCTCTTGGGCTCCCAACACCTATAGGACTCTGCAAACTGCAGAGGGCTAGAGTGGGTGGCTATTTTCATTACTTGTGAGCTCTGAACAGTGTGGAGGCTGTATTGAATCTGTGACTTGCTATTCTTTTTTAAAAAAAAAATTAGGTTAGTAACTTCAAAAATTAGGAGACAGTTGATAATAAACAACTTTCAAGTAAGTATCTTTGATCTAAAACAAATTAGAAAGCAGTCCCAAATGAGTCCCTCCTTTCTGCTGCCAAAGAGAATTCTTCTCTCAGTACAACTAGGAAAACTGCTCCAAAGTATGTGGGAACAGTCCCAGCTTTCAAAGACAGGGACAGATTGTGTACAACAGAAAACCTGTGTGGCCTCATTAGGGGAGTCCTAATGGCCAAGCTGGAATGGAATATTCCCAACTAACAGAAGGGCTCCAATCAATTTCATTTTCCCCCAACCACAGGGAGCAAACTTCAGCAAACTCTAGAGATCTGAGAAGGATGCAGCCAATTTAGCTCAGACCACTGGCCCCCAGGATGGACTGCTCCTTGTAGATTGGCCTTGGTTTGGAAGTATGTGTGTGTGTGGGGGTGTGTAAGAGAGACAGACAGAGACAAAGAGAGAAAGACAGAGAGAGAAGCAAGGAAGGAGGGAGAGAAGAGAGAGAGAGAGAAGAGAGAGAGAGAGGAGAGAGAGAGAGAGAGAGAGAGAAAGAGAGAGAGAGAGAGAGAGAGAGAGAGAGAGAGAGAGAGAGAGAGAGAGAGAGAGAGAGAGAGAGAGAGAGAGAGAAAACATATCTTGAAAGGACTTCTTGCATGGGCTGGTACAGTCCTACAAAGAAATAATGGGGCTTTATATTCATCACATTGCTGGCTCTTTAAGGAGGCCATGAGTTGGGCTGTAGAGCAAGGGCAGAGAGACCAAGTGGTCTATAGCAGAGAGCCCCTCCAGAGCCAAACTGCTTCTCTCTGGGGTTACTCAGCCTTGTCCCCGAGAAACAAGGCCAGAAAACCTGTTTGCTCCTCACTCTTATTAGACTAGGTGACCCAATGGATGGTTTTAGACTCAGAAGGAAGGTCAAGAAGACTGGATTCAAATTCTACCTCCAACACTTAGCTGTGTGCTCCTAGGCAAGTCACTTAATCTCATTCCATTTCATTTTTTTTTCTTTTCTTTTTTATGGATAATGCTTTTATTTATATTAATAGTTTTTATTTACCAGATATAAGCAAGGGTAATTTTACAACATTGACAATTGCCAAACCTTTTGTTCTAATTTTTCCCCTCCTTCCCCCCCCCCAGATGGCAGGTTGACCAATACATGTTAAATATGTTAAAGTATAAATTAAATACAATATATGTATACATGTCCAAACAGTTGTTTTGTTGTACAAAAAGAATCGGACTTTGAAATAGTGTACCATTAGCCTGTGAAGGAAATCCAAATTGAAGGCGGACAAAATTAGAGGGATTGGGAATTCTGTGTAGTGGTTCACACTCATCTCCCAGAGTTCTTTCTCTGGGTGTAGCCGGTTCAATTCATTAATGCTCTTTTGGAACTGATTTGGTTCATCTCATTGTTGAAGAGGGCCACGTTCATCAGAATTGATCATCATACAGTACTGTTGAAGTGTATAATGATCTCCTGGTCCTGCTCATTTCACTCAGCATCAGTTCCTGTAAGTCTGAAATCATCCTGTTGGTCATTTCTTACAGAACAATAATATTCCATCACATTCATATACCACAACTTATTCAGCCATTTGCCAGCTGATGGGCATCCACGTAGTTTCCAGTTTCTGGCCATCACAAAGAGGGCTGCCACAAACATTCTTGCACATACAGGTCCCTTTCCCCTCTTTTAGATCTCTTTGGTATATAAGCCCAGTATTAACACTGCTGGGTCCATTTCCGTTTTTTCATCTGTAAAGTGGGCATAATAACAGCATCTACTTCACAGGACAAATATGGTAATAAATGTCAAGTGGTATAAAAATAAATGTGGAAGTGTCCCAGAATTTCCCTCACTGGTCAGTGGCTTCAGACCAGACGGCTTCTAAAGGCTTTCCCCCACTCAGGCAGGCAGCCTCTGTCCCTCCTTATCCCGTGGGGGGGATGAGGGGAATCATCCCCCTCCTTTCTTCTTTGTCTGTTTCCTTCCCCATCTTGGAAAGCCAAACTCAAGTAGCCTGCCCAAATCCCTCTGGACCTCGTGATACTTGGACTGCACATCATCACTGCTTAGGTCTTCCCCTCTCTGGTGCAATCCATCCTCATGGGAAAGCCCTTCCCTGGTGCAGCTCAGCCGTCCTTTAGAGTTTGGAGTAGCTCTCTAGTCCCTTCCTTCTAATTCCCCATGGACTCTCCTCTTTTCTGTCCATAATCCCTTTTGGCAAAAAGAAAGGTTGCCTCCTCTGGTGACTCAGGGCCAGTCCCTCCCCCTAGTCTCCTTGGTCCCCAGGCAGATTATATAAGAAAATGTATGAGGTCTGCAACCCTACATGAACAGCAGAGAAGAGAAGTCATCATATGCAAGAGGGGAGTAGGCTGCACAACTGCAAAGAGGCAGATTTAAACTCAAGGAAAGGCAAAATTTTCAAACTACAATCGTAGTTGTCCAAAAGTGGGCAAAAGTATGGGTTCTCTCAACACTGAAGGCCTTTGAGAAGAGGCTAGGTGACTGTCCACATGTCTCAGATGCAAAATATGGGATTCCTGTTCAGGTATGAGTTGGCTGTAACACACTCCATGGTCTGGACTCCTGGAGTCTGTGAGTCTATGACTTCCTGTCCACTGTTTTATTTTAATTGGTCCAGATCTGAGATTCCATTGGGGAAGGAGAGGAGGGCGGTGGGGGTGGAGAGCTGCTCCAGTTGTCCAAAGTCCTTCCTTTCCTCTTCTGTCCAAGCAGAAAAGTGGTCCTGGAAGCATTCCCCAGGGCAATCTTCCTCTTCCTCAGAAAGAGATTGGACAAAGGGAACATCTGGCTCATCCTGAACCAGGAATAGAGCACGCATGATCCAGAATCTGAAGATGGAGAGCAGACCACACAAAGACTGGATTGGAGGATCTAGGCTTATTTAGTTGGAGAAGAAATTGAAGTGGGGGTGGGGTGGACGGAATCTTTGAGACAGATAACTCTTTTCAAGTATCTGAAGGCTTGGGTAAGAGCAAAATGAATCCTTTCTGTTCTCCTTGGCAACAGAGTGACAAAATGAGAGCAAAATGGATGGAAGTCCTTTGATTTCTCTGGGCCTCAATTGGTTCAATTGTATAATTTTTTCAACTATTGAGCTCTTGGTAATTTATAGGCCCAGAGAATAGCCTGAGGAGAGCAGGAGGATAAGGGGCTTACACCTCATCACTCAGGCAGTGTGAGTGAATGGGAACCTCTAGCTTCTGTGGATCTAAGGCGTTCTGCCTGTCCCCTACAGCAGCCCTGCCTCTTGGTAAGGAGAACATCCCCTCCCTTCTTTTCTTTGTATACTCATACAGTCTTACTTACCAAGAGGCAGAGTACAGTAAGTGACTCATAAATGTTTGTGGACTAAGTGACTTCATGAGGTTTCAATTGCATTATTCCAGGACTAGTGAGTTAAAAGGTGATTTTATTAGGAAAGATCAAGGAGAGGAAATGGCCCACACTAGTACCTGAAGGCTGATTGGCCATCTGTTCTGTGGCCTTGAGGAGGGCTCTCCTGTCTCCTACATATTTCCTTCATTCCTTGAAATATTCTGCCACTGGGCAGAAAATTCTGCCTTTTAGAAAATGGCCTAAAGCACCCTCCTGTTTTCTAATGCCAAGAGCCTATACAGGGCTGCTGTGGGATGGACATTTGGGGGATCTTTCCCATCCCTGTGATATGGCTCACTTTGGCAACTTGGTGAACCTCAGTAGCCCCTTCTGGAAGTAATGCCTTTAAATGCCTAAAATAAAATGCAAATGGAACCAGTTGTATTGAATAAATACAACTGTATATATATATATATACACACACACACACACACACACACACATATATATATATATATATATATGTGTGTGTGTGTGTATGTGTGTGTGTGTATGTATGTATGTATATTTTTTACCCCCCATCCAAAGTCATGAACCTCTTGAAATCTAGCCATAAATGCCAGGTTAAGAAGCCCAGATCTGGTGGTGAATATTTCCTCCTGGCACTTTGTGGCTGGAAGGGCTCCTTTTGGAGTATCCTGGAGGCTGGCTGATGTTCAGCTGCTCAAAGAGCTAGCTGCCTCTACACCCTGGTTGTCTAGGTGGAGGTGATTTTCACACTGCTCCTGATTGGAAGACCGATTTTTAACAAAGCACTTCTGTCCCAGGGGTGGTAGTTTACAAGAAATGCAAATTAAAAAAAAATCTAATTGGTAACAATAAAATAAATAAAAAGTAAGCATTGCTGAAGCAAGGTCCTTGTTTCCCCTTGGGAGTCTGGGGTTGCTGGTGTGGGGGACTCTGAACATCCTACAGTCAGGCCCATTTGCCCACTACATCACCACAAAAAGAAGAGAGAAATTGGTTTTGGTCTTGCTTTCTTGCCACTGGGCAATGATCCTCTCTCTGTGTCTTTCGGGATGGTGGTTGGTTGGATTTGAGGGGCTCCTCTCCCCTTCCCAAGAGGCAAAGAGCCTCATGCTTCGGGTGGAAAGAGAGTCTTGGCTTTGGAGCAGAGCACCTGGCTTGGAATCCTCTGTTGCTTCTCATATGACCTTGGATAAGTCCCTTAAGCCCTCTGGCTCTGGCTGTCTTCCTAGACAAATGAGGGGCTCATCTCCAAGGTTCCTTGCAGTCCCAGATCTTCAGAGCCCCAGTTTCCCATGCTCAGTTCTCAGCCTGGTTTCTGGCCACTGCCAATTTGGCCCCAAAGTCAATAAATTCCAAGGCTGATGTTCAGCCTTGCTCTCCTTCCACAGCTGTTGGCTGCTGTCTCCTCCATCTGATTCCTTTCTTTAGGGATTTGCACACTCACAGGTTGAAATCCCCTGCCCCCCACCTCCCATTCAAAATGTGCATGCAAAGCATTTTGTCAACAAGCATTTGATTGTGACTTTTGTCTGTAAGTGAACAGTTGTGATCAGCATAGACAAATACCACTGCTACTATTCACATGGTCTTATTTAAAATAAGGAAGACTGGAAAAAAAATCCCTAGAGCTTTGGGTTTTAGCCCCAACTCATTTGTTACTTATGAGACTCTAAACAAGCTACCTCTCTCTCGGCCTCAGTTTACTTAACTGTCAAATGAGATGTCCTTTGAAGCCCAGTCCAGCTCTAAATCTGTGCCTGGATGATCTCCATGAGCCCTTACAGTTCTCTAGTTGCTCCCTTGCTGTGACTAAAAGATCTCAGAATAGGTGCCCAGAGAGAGGAAGAAAGGGAGGACACTGAACACTGGAGGAAGAGAGGGTTTGAGGGGCAATGAGCTGCTGGAAAGAGGAAAAGGATCTAGAACTAGGATGCTGAAATGGCTACGGGGAGACAAGACTGCTAGTTTGTGGCAGGAGTTCAGTGCTTGGTAGCAGAAGCCATATTCTCAGTGCTGGAAATGCTGTTTAGGCCAGGCTTTAGGTTCACAAGGTCTATTTGTTAAGAAGGGTCAGAACAGACCTGTCCCAAGCTCAGGGTATATGGGATACTGCCCCAAGTGCTATCATTGAATTCTTTCCTCTGCAAAGGCCTTGTTTCTTTCCCTACACTTTGCCTCCGGGTCCTCTGAAGGCAACTAAGCTAGACTGCTGCCCTCTGTGTCCTGTTACCATGAAGCTCTATTCTTCAGGATATGCTTCTCATCTCCATCTCTCCTTCCTGTGTGCAAGGACCCTGGTGTCCAGAGGAGGGGCTGTCCTTTTGAAGCATGACTGTACCCACCATGGGGAGACTGTCTTCTGTTCCCTGGAAAGTTGCCCCCTACAAAGGTCCACTGACTGCCCCAGTCACTGTTCATAGCTAGCAACAGCTATGGGTCAGGGAAATGGCTTTTCCCTATGCTTCCCCAAGTCCACCATCCTCAGGAGTTGCTACTTTAGCTTGGACCCTTGAGCATCTGGAGTTGCCAGGATGATTCATGGGGGAAATGGAATTTCTACCTTGGTAACTATTGGTGTCATTTTTATAGGATTAAAAAAATCCAATTTCCAGGAATTTACATAAAGCACATAATGTCCCCTTTCCGGGGCATTTATTTGATTTCAGTTTATTACCTTGCAATAAAAATCTCCCTTATTTCAAGGGTTTAACATAAAGATTGAAGGCACTGAGTTTTTAAAATTTAATTGAATTTTATTTTCTAGACTAACCTCTTAGATCACATCTTGGAGAGTTCCACCAGTGGACTGGAGTTATGAATCTTTGGGTGAATGACAGTGTCTCTGATGTACTTTGTGTAGACATTTATCTTGGTGTATACGTGTTGTGTCTTACTCCATCCCCTCCTATTAGAATTCATTCCTTTGAGGCCAGGAATTATTTTTTAGGTTTTACCTTTATATTCTGAGTACCTAGCACAACGCCTGACACATGGTAGGAGTTTCATAAAGGTTTGCTGGATCATATTGAATTGAATCCCAAAGGGCATGGCTCATCTTTCCCTGGGCTGAAGCTGTCTGCCATGGACTTGGCTGCTCAGCCCCATACTGGGCAGTCTTGATGGGGAGGGCTGTGTAAATACAGGTGGCCCTGGCTGCTAGTGGGAATTTTGTTTCCACATTAAATTTATAGGTTTTAACTTTGAACGCCTCCCTGCTTTGGAGAAAAACCAAAAAGCAAATGAGTCCAAAGGATTTTATTTTTTCCTTGGCTCCTTTTTTTTTTTTTTTTTTCAAACAAGGATTCGCCTTGTTTTCCAACAAGGAGGGACAGCGTGGCGGGCGTAGTGGAAAGAACATTGGATCCGGAGTCAGGAGACCTGTATTCCAGTATTGGCGCTCATACTTCCTTGCTGTTTAACTTTGTGGGCAAATCATGTTGTTTCTCTGGGTCTCAGTTCTCTAATCTGTAAAATCTGTAAAAGAGGTATACTAACACTTACATTCCCTAACCAATAGTGTCACTGTGATTTAAATGTTTTACAAACCTAAAGCACTATAGAAATGAAAGGTGCAATTATTCAGTTTAGTTCAAACTCACCTGGAGTGTAATTAATTATTCAGTTTAATCCATGCTCATCTAGAATAAGTCTGATGGAGTCTGAGTTGTAACTTTGTGGTGATAGCACCATGAAATCCCCAATTCCCCAAAAAACATGAGATCTAACCATCCACACTGAGAAGACCAAGTGGATGAAGAATGCCTTTGATTTTTGACTATGATATGCAGTTGGGCAGATAGATCATGGAACTCATATATCAGTACATAAATCATTGGTACAACAAATCTTGGTAAATGGACAATGAGCTAGGACCCAAACTAAACAGGAAGAGGAGAGTACTCTGGACTTGGGAAAAATAATGCAATGCTTTTAATGACCATGTAACATTTCTTAAATGAAAGTTTTTTTTTTAACATCATTACTATTCCAATGATATTATATGACATGTGTCATGAAACTCTCTATTCTCAAAGAACTGAAGGTGAGAATCATCCACAGGGCAATAAAGAAGTGCATAGTGGGAATGAACAACTCCAAACTAGGAATCACTTAGGAGAAGTAGTAAAGGATGTGGTAAAAAGAAATAGAGACGAGTCCTATAATCTATCTGGGGAATTCCTGGAGAGGAAATTCCTTCCACCGATGCAGGTAGGTAGCTTCTTTGTCACTTTCAGTCTTAGGGATTCAACTAGACAGGGTAATTGAATTCTCCAGGGTCATACAGGCAGGAAGTATCAGAAGTAGGGCTTATACCTGGGTCTTCCAAGCTCTGAGGCCAGTTCTTTATCCACCACACTATATAGGCCTGTTCAACAAAGAAGATGGGCTAGTCATGTGATGATGAAAATGATTAGTGACAATCTATATACTCTGCTGGTAGCCTTGAGATATCAAGAGGGTGAGAGGAAGGACAAGGATCATTTGGAGGACCTCCATGGATGGAGGAAGGGGGGAACATGGACAAGAGCCACAGATGGTTGGTGACCTACTTATACTGATAAGATCACAAATCCATTAGACTGTTGTAATTCCCACTCTTCTCCACAGAAAAAAATCAAATGTTTTATTTACTAATTGGACACATTTCCATTGGTTCTTGGAGGCCTTCATAGATGCCTCAGTTCAGCATGGAAGCACCTAAGATCCTTCAAAGGCTATATCAATGAAGGGCAAATTCTAGCAGGCACTAGACCTGACTCCTGACCCAGATGACTGAGGGGTGGGTCTGTTGTCCAAGGTTCTGCCTAGCTAAGGTCAAAGAAGCTCAGCCCTGGGCTTATCGCGGGGTCTAGGATCATCGAGCGCCTAGTGACAGATTCTGCAGCTCTCCCACTCTCCAAGACTGTGAAGTCACTGGTAAGAAGCAATTTACATCACGAAGAGAGGACCCACCCCTAGGAAAGCATGGTGTTGCTTGATGAATTTCTATATCTCAGGTGATAGAATGGAGTGTGAATACCCAAACATTTAGTTGGCCAATCTAAAAAAATGGAATGCCTCTACAACAGGCTCATGAACCACTTATGTGTAAGAAATAATTCTTCTTTGTCTCTGACTCCACCCAATCAAGTTGATCTTTCTATTCTTGACCTCACAGGATCATGAGATTTAGAGTTAGAAATGGCCTGAGAAATCATCTAATTCAATTCCTTCATTTTACAGATGTGGAAAGTGAGCCTCAGAGACATTAAGTGACTTACCCAAAATCATTTGGCCAGAAGTGAGATGTGAACCCAGCTCTTCTGGTTCCAAATCTAACCTTTTTACCTAAACCCGGCTTCCTATCATTCTCTCCTCCATATGCCCACAAAGTCTATGGTCCTATACTGCACTGAATTAGTTTTTGTTGTTCCACGCACATTGATATGATCCCCCTTTTTAGGCTGTGAATCCGTTACTGGGCCTAGACTTTTGTTACTTGTTTTAGAGCCCGCACAGGCCCGGGTACCAGGCTAGGCACACCACACGAGTGCTACATAAGTTGAGTGATTGTGTCCCAGGACAAAACAACTAGCCACAGAATATGTAATATGGATATGATCTATAGAAGTTTTAGTTTTGAAATCCTCCCTGGAGTTGGAGAAAACCTGAAAAGCTAATGAATCTCTTTTATTAGACTATGTAAATGTCATGATTTATTTACAGGCAGATTCCCCTCAAGGGCAGGAGAATATTTCCCTAGTGACTGAAGAGGGATCATTTACCTAGGTTTGGGACCACTTGTGTCCCCAGACTTGATAGCTATGCAGATTAATGGGGTTCCTTCAGGATGGGGCTGGGGGGGGGAGGAATAGCCTCTTTCTAGCCAATTTACTGCCTCCCCTCTATGTCAAAAGCATATGAATGTGGAGAGGTGAGGTGGGCAGGAATACCAACTGGAATCGGATTAGGTGCTCTACCAGAATCCTCCCAGAGGCATCTAGATGGTTTCTTCAAGCTATCCTCTGGCCCAAGGGCATTTTTTAGCAGGGTAAATTCCCACCCCAGTGAGTTCACACATGAGGTTAAAAAGCCCTTCTTATATATACACTTTGAAGGCACTGTTTATTCTCTTAGGGGATTTTTGTTTTAATCAACCTTCTGAAGCCCAAGGAAGTGATGCCATATCCTGTTTTTGCCATTGGGTTATGTACAGTACCCAAAAGGCACTGGGCAGCCAAGTGAACTTGCTTGTCACCTGAAACAGGAGTGAGAATCTAAGCTGTTCAGTTGCCTTGTTGAAGCTTAAACAATTGGGAAAACAAGTCCTCTTAGAGCCAAGTGCCTTGGACAAAGCAGAATAACACTTCTGGCCTTCTCCCAGGAATGCTCCCAATTTCCAAGGGCTAGCATCCTAATTATTGATGATCATCCATGGTAGAATTGTGGAGTGTCACACCCAGAGGGAATAGATTTTCTGATCTTTGAGCTCATGCCTCTCACTGTCCAGAAGGAAAGAGATCTATACTGGCTCACCCAGGAAAGCCAGGGCCAGGCCCAAGTGCGAGATAATATTTGTTAAGCACATAACACAGTGCCTGGCCCATAGTAGGCACTTAATAAATTCTTGTTCCTTTTCTTTCTTCTTCTTGAGGTCCAACCTTATGTGTTTTCCATTAAGCTGCTGTGCCTCGCCAATGCCACATTGCCTCTCAGGTCTACCAAGAGGTCCCCTATGCCAAAAAACACGCCCAGGGCTACTCTCAATGTTTGTGTGCTCTGGTTAGATCCCATTGCTCTGGAAGCTAAGTGGAGTTCACCGAGTCCTGGGTTTGGCTTCTAGTCCCAACTGTGACACTTTCTAGCTATGGGATCATGGGCAATGGGAACTACCTTTCCTTAATGTTTGTGAGTTTTGTTTCCTCATCTATAATTCAAGTCAAAGCACTTCTTAAGTATATACTAATGGGCCCAGACTTAGCTCCGGGGGACACTGGGAGAAGAGCGCTATTATTTTTTAAATGGATAATTACCTAAGACTCAAAAGTTTTTAAAACACTTTTCGTGTATTATTTCATTCAAGTTTCATACCCAAATATCACAGATCTTTTCTCCATTTTGCATATGAGGAAAATGAGGCTTAGAAAAGTAAAGTGACTTGCTCAACATCACACAGCTAGTAAATTTCAGAGGCAAGACTTGTACCTATTTCTTCCTGACTCTAAACCTGACATAATATTGCCTCTCAAGGCATTACAGCTAGCAAGTGTTAAATGCAGGAAGTAAACTCAGTTCTTAAACTCAAATTAAATGAAATTTAATTTGTAAGAACTCAGTGTTCTTACCATTTGAAAATTATAGGGATTACACTTAGCATGATGCCTATAACACAGTAGGTGCTTAATACATTCTAGTTGATTTTGTGAAGAGAATGGATGGGAATTCAACAGTTATTATATGATACAATACGATAGACATTAATTAAGTGCCCACTGTATGCCGCGATGTGGTAGTTACTAGGGGAGATGCGAAATGTTAAACCAACTCTATTCCTGTCTTCAAGGAGCTTACAGTCTAGGAAGTGTTAAAGGTTAGAGAGGACCTGAAACTGAACAAGACTTACCCAAGAGAACTTTATTTACAGTTTGGTAAAGATAAGAAACTAAACTTTGAAAGTAATTTCTCATTGGGGGCAGGGAAGGTTTGGTAGAGGATTCTACAGTGCTTTAATCTTGTTACATCTCAGAAAATGGAAGGCGAAAGAGTGAAATCATTGTTGAAAGGCTTTTTGGCTGAGTTCAGAGGTACTTACAAATGAGCCCTGGCATTTGCTTTGCTTTGCTTTGTAGATCTAAGTAAGTGCAGAAGATGGGGCTTGGCAGGGCTCATTTGAAGCAGAGCAATAACTTTTGGCAAATCGGTACCATCGAGACTGACTGTTGCCTTCCATTCCATTAGTTATTTATAATGATCCTTATTGCCTAAGACTTCAAGTGCCTTACAACAAAGAAATTATGGAGCCTGGGTCTCTGGCCCATCTGAAATAGTAGGCTCCTATGAATCCCTTGGGAAAAGGGAGGAAGCAAATTTGTCAGCATGTGTGCATGAGTACTTATGTGCTCACACATACACACACTGTAACATGCACTAGAATGAGGGGCTGAACAAGTGTTCTTCAAGGCCCTTCACCTTGGCGTGCTTCTTTTATTTCAAGGCAGCACTTAGGACTGCTGCCTTAAGGATTCATTGAATCAGGGAGTGGGAAAAGAGTTTGGGGATCATCTGGACAAAGTTAGCTGAGAATGTGCCATTCTTTGGACCAAGTAACATTCACTTAAAGGGAAACAGGATGACATAATGGTTAGAACACTATCCTGGGCTCAGTCACAAAGTGCCTGTGTGTCCTTTCACAAGTCATGTGAAATGAGGGGGTGGAACATGGAGAAGGCCCTGCCCTCAGGAAGTTTACAATTTGGTAGGGTAACTTTCATTCCTTCATTTAACAGTCACTTACTGAAAATGCCTTGGTTTTTTGTACAGTTTATAAACAGTAAAGTTTGGATCAGCATTTTTGAAGAAGGTTTGGAACAGTACCTACAATTTTACTTTACCCTGATGGAAGTTTTAAAAAAAAAATCTCACTTTATAATACTTGTAAACATCTTTTTGTGATATTAGATTCCAAAGTAAGAGATTCCCAGGGTCTCCCAGCTAGGAAGTGTCTGAGTTCACATTTGAACTCCTATTCCAGTCTCTCGTTCTATCACTGCCATGCCATCTAGTTGCTCTGGACTAGACCTCTAAGATTCCTTCCCTCTCTAATACTGTGGAGAGATGGTGACTACACACTGAACCAGTTTGTTCATTGTTACTAAGCAGTCTGATTACTAGAAGTTTGGTTACCTCAACCAGGTCATGTGGCTTTGCTGAGAAAAAAAAATCCTAAACTTGGAGAGATAGGGAGAGTGTTCCAGGATCTCACCAAGTCTGAGGGCTCCCTTTCAAATCTAGAAGACACTGGCGCAGCAATAATGCCCCACAGAGAACCCTAGAGACCTGAGAGAAGGAAGACCACCTCTAAAGTACACACCTTATTGCCAGCCAGAGACTCATGTACTGGGAAAAAAGAGAACTTTCATCACTGAGTTGTTTGCCTTGAAATATCTACTCCTTCCCCACCCTCACCTCCACTTCCCTTCCCAGATTTTTTCTTCTCTCTGTGTATGTCTCTCTGTCTCTCCTCTCTCTGTCCCTCCCTCTCTCTGTCTCCCTCTCTCTTTCTGTCTCTGTCTCTGTCTGTCTCTCTGCTTTGGCAGGAGTTGGGGGGAGCTGCTGTCATTCGTATGAATGTCTCAAGGAGGATTAGTAATAAGTTACAATTTCACAAAATATGTGTCTGCTGCTTGTCACTTTGCTGAATCTCTTTTGGATTACCCAGCAGCATTACAGAAAATATCCTTTAAGATTAATCAACAAATTGACTGGTTCAGCTGGTACACAGGCCACTTGACTCGACAGCTGGTTTTAGGGTGAGGGAGAAATGTTGTAATTTGTATTTTCCGAGGGGCAATTGTTCAGACTTCTGGCTGTCACGGGGATAGCATTTCCACCCACTTTTTCTTCCTCTAAGACACCGTGAGAGCAGGTCTACAACCGCCATCCCACATTCCTCTTGAGTATGGCACCTGTTTTCATCTATTATAGTCATTTTTTGAAAGGAAAGTTCATTCTGGGAGTAGCCCAGGCAGGCCCAAACAGAGCTTTCAGGGTTTAGAAAAGCCCTTCCTCAGGGGCCATCTTTGGCATGGGCTGCTGCCTGCAGAGTGCATAATTTGGGGGCCTCCATGTGGTCCAATTCTGAGAAAAGAAAGGGACTGAAGCCCAGTTCTTGACTGGGGATATCTGGTCATTGGGCCAAACACCCAAGTCCCTTAGGTTTGAGGCACAAAATACATTATCCCAAGTTATCCTCATCACCCAGGAGTCTTGAACCCCAAGGGCTCTCTAGAGATCATTTGGGTATGTCTGTTTTCTCTTTGCTAGAGATGCACCCTGTTTTCTCTTGGGCTTTTGAAAGCTGTTTCCCATATCCTCTGCCCAGACAGGTGCCTTTTGGGTATCTGCTCAAGTGGAGGCTCCTGGTATGAAAATATTGGGGTGTTCTTGGAGTCATATACTTAATGGTTTAGCTCCAAAATGCATCTGACAATGCACAACAGAAGCTTAAGAGCAGCACCCAGCCCTTAATTTTCTCTGGCTATTTTGTTCAAGATAAACTCAGAAAAGAAGATGGCTAGGGTGGAGAATGGGAGATTTTGTAGCTTTCCTTTGCCAATTATACTGACACCTGAGCCTTCCTTTCCTTTGTCAGAGAAGTGAGTGCCAGGAAGTAGAACTCTTTCTATGGTGCCTTTCCTCCTTTCTTCCCTCCCCTCCTCCTTTCTTCCTTCCTTCCCTCCTTCCTTCTTTCCTTCCTTCCCTCTTTCCCTCCTTCCTTCTTTCTTCCCTTCCCTCCCTCCTTCCTGCCTTCCCTCCTATTTCCCTAGCTCAGTTGCTTGGCATGTCCAGTGTGGGCCAGAGAGCAGGCTGGTTTTGTTCAGAGCCCTGGAAGGCTGTATCTAACATAGCAAGGTACTAGTTGGGGGAGCCAAGTAAGAGTCAGTAATGTAGCCCCAGGATCATTACTTTGTATCTGGCACTCACTGTTCTCTCCTAGCTGGGTGTCCTTGGGCAAGTCTTTTCATTCCTAGGGCCACAGTTCCCTCAGTAAAAAGGAAGAATTGGCCGAGATGTCCCCTAAGGTCTCCAAGACGTGGTGCAGTGGATAGAGTCTTGGATTTGGAGTCAGGAAGTCCTGACTTTGAATCTTCTGTGCTCCCCACTTACTAGCTAGATGACCCTGGGAATCTCAGCCTCATCTTCTCATCTACATCACAGAGTTGTTATAAGAACCAAATGAGCTAATGTATGGAAGTGTTAAAAATGATGGTTATTATTTTGCTATTATTAAAATTATTAGAAGATCTTTAATTTCAGGAAATGGAAAGAGGACAGCAAACATTGGTCAAGTGCCTACTGTCAGTAGTTTCCATAGGATTTACTCACAGACTCAGGAGCATGGGACTGAAAGGGACCTTAAGAATCACCCAGTGAAATTAGAGCATCCTCAAACTAGAAGAGTGCTAACAGGGCTCCTAGCCTAACTTGTTTCCAAATGAGAATCCTCTCTGACCATATCAAGTAAAATGGAACGAACTATACTACAACGATGGGAACAGAACGTGGCAAAATTGGAATTCCTAAGCTCAGCCCCAAAGCAGAGATATGAGTAGATACCTTGGATCTTCCTTTGCAGAAGTAGAGGGCTCTAGGTATTGTCACACTGTATATACAGTATCAGACTTTTCCAATATGTCGTTGCTTCTGCTGTGCTGTTCATGTCCGTTTTTTATTCTTTGTTATAAGGGGGGCAGCTCTCTGATTTGGAGAGGGATACATTGAGAAATGTAGGTGACAAAACCAAAAAATAGCGATACAAATTAATTTTTAAATAAAGAATCTCATCTATTATATGTTCTAAAAGTGGTCAGCTGGATTCTGCTTAAAGAGCTCTAGTGATAAGAGAGGGACGCAGACAAGAAACAACTCAGGGTCAAGGTTGTCAAGTGTGATAATGGCTTACGGGAAGCCATAAAGACCCACTTAGCCCTTGAGAGGAAGTAGGGCTTATTGGTGATTTGGCATCAGGAAGAGCTGGATCCAAATCAAAGGAGGCAGTATATATGCAATCCTTTGTAGACCTGAAAGCGCTATGGAAATGCTAACCATTATTATTGTGTTTGCCCATATTATCATTAGTGTTGAAGTTCTGCCTCTGACACTTGCTGTGTGCCCATGGGCTTTCTGAGCTTAAATTTCCTTATCTGTGGTAAGTAGCATTTTTACCCAGGTCTATGTAGGGCTCAATTGAGAGCATGATTTCCAGGGATGAGGTTAAAGGCTGGACCTAGGATTTCATATGGACAAAAGGTGCTGGGGGAGGAAATTCACCCTCACTGCTGATTTTGTTGTATGCTAAGGGAACCTAATAGTATTCTGATTCAAAGCAGATTATCTGGGACTGGAGAAGGAAGGAACCTCAAAAGAAAAGGAAAAACAATACTACATATGGCTAAGTGGGGAAAGGAAGATAGAGACCAGGAGAAGTCAAATCACTTTAGTTTACAGAAGGTGAAACTAAGGACTGGGGAAGTGAAGTCCCTTGCCCAAGTTCACCCTGCCCTCCAGGAGATAGTCTACTCTAGATAGTCTAAATGAGATAGTCTAGTTGAAGGGAGGCATATGAAGGGGGTAGGGGGTAGGGTTCCAGTCCTCATTACAACCTCTTCCTTTCTCTTCTCTGCTGGAGAGGGGGCAATTTCCCCTGCTTCTCAGAATGGCTTTCGTTTGGTCTCAGCAGCTCTGCTTGTGCGTCTGAGCCGTGGGGTCCATGGAACACCAAGGCTCTGGCTCTTCCCCAGTCGAACTGCAAGAAGCTCCTCTGTGGGAGAGCTCCATGGCCTGTTCCTCGGGGGATAGCAGCTGCCCACCGGATGCCATGGAGCCTGGAATGTCTTCGGTTCCCTCCATGGCCAGCCAGCACATTTAAAAGAAGCTTTGTTCCCCAGGGTTTGGGAAACAAGGCCCCACTGTACGAGGCACAGCCCTATCCCTATATGTTTGCATAGAAAAAAGGTGTGGGGAAATAGCCTAGTCACCAGAGGGAGACCTTGCTGGGGATTTGTGATTTGACTCTCTCAGTGGAGAATTCCCTCTTCCTATGGAGATTCCTAATTGAGTGGGTCTGCCTTATTGTGGCAACTTCTCAGAAAAAGACTTTCTGATCCAGACCCCCATCACTACATGAAATAAGTCAAGTCACCCTTGCACTTCAGGAGAGCTCCATTCATTTAGAAGTGGAAATCTTAGGGTCCAGCCACCTAGATCATTGATCTTGGCCTCAGAAGAACAAATCCTAGATCCTAGCTGAGGTCATCTGCTCCAGTCCTTTTATTTTCCAAAGAGGAAAACTGAGACTTAGGGAGGTGAAAGGGCTTGTTTAAAGTCATACAGCTAAGAGTGGCAAAGGACCCAGATCATCTGTGCTCTTTCTCCGTCCATCCACACTCTGCAATCAATCCTGCGTCTGTCTCTTCAGCTTGTCCAACAAAAGCAGCATCAGTCATTACCAAATGTTGTTCAGTCAGTTTTTGGTCGTGCCCTACTCTTTGTGACTCCATTTGGAGTTTTCTTAATAAAAATACCAGATATGGTGTGTCCTTTCCAGCTCATTTTACAATGGAGGCAAACAGGGCAAAATGACTTGTCTGGGGTCACGAAGCTCCGAACTGAGACCAGATTGGAACTCGCATCCATCCTGATTCCAGGTGTGGTGCTCTATCTGTCGTACCACCTAGCTACTCTGCTTTATTGAATGCTTTGCTAAAAATCTATGGTCTTCCTTTGAATGCTTTGTCTAGCGTGTCTGTCCAAAAAGGAAATGAAATAAGCCTGCCATAAGCTGCTGTTTGACAAAGCCTCTCTGGCTCACCATAGTATGGAAGAGGGGGGAAAGACTGCATTTCTCCTCTCTTCCAGGTTTGACACAACTTGTGATAGGGCAAACTGCTACTTCTAGTACGCCTATGTTCTGAATATTGTTTTGAGAAAACAATAAACTTTAGGTATGGCTAAGCCACTGAACAGTCCCTTAGGATCATGGAAAAACAGATTTCAGTCTCACCTTTTCTAAGATGGCCCTGTCTTCCAGTGGTGCTGTAAGAATTCAATGGACACATGTCAAGTGCTTTACAAAACTTCAATGTGAGATAAAAATAGTAGCTATCAGCACCCCAAAGTTATATCTTGGGGTCCTTCAGGCTTTTCAGTTTCCCAGAGCCCCTGTGAGAGTTGATCTAGACGTCTGGGAGGGGAAAAACTCTAAATCATGCAGTCAAGCCCTCAGCAAAGATTAGTTGTCAGTTAGTGGGGACTAAAGTCCTGTGGGAAGGAGGAAGGCAGTGCTGGAGCTGGAGCACCACCAGGAGGTGGAAGATGGTGTTGGAAACACAAAAGGAAAAGACAGCAAAATCAAGGCTCACTTCCTTCTCAGTTTTTACCAGAGCCAGCCCTGCCCATATGTGGTACATTTTCTCTTTTCCATCTTCTCTCCCCTTCTCTCCTTCTATCTCCTTTCCCTCCTTCCTTTTATCTCTTTTTATCTCATCTTCCTTTCTTTCTTTATATGTCCTCTCCTTTCCCCTTTTATACTCTCTCCTCTCCCCTTCTCTCCCTTTATCTTCTCTCCCCCTCTTTTCTTTTATCTCCTCTCCACTTCTCTCTGTTTATCCCTTTCCTCTTTTTATCTCCTCTCCCCTTCTCTCCTTTTAATCCCTTTCCTCTTTTTATCTCCTCTCCCCTTCTCTCCTTTTAATCCCTTTCCTCTTTTTAATCTCCTCTCCCCTTCTCTCCTTTTATCTTCTCTCTTCTCACCTCTCCCCTTCTCTCCCCTTCTCTCCCCTTCTCTTCTTTGATCTCCTCTCCCCTTCTCTCCCTTTCTCTCCTCTTTTCTCTTTTTATCTCCTCTTCCCTTCTCTCCTCTTCTCTTTTCACCTCTCCATCTCTCCCCTTCTTTCCTTTTCTCTTTTTATCTCCTCTCCTCTCTTATCTCTTCTCTCCTTGTATCTTTTTTCTCCTCTTCCCTTCTCTCCTTTTCTCACCTCCTGTTCTCTCTTTTTACCTTCTCTCTTCTCACCTCTCCACTTCTCTCCCCTTATTTCCTTTTATCTCCTCTCCTCTTTTCTTTTTTATCTCTTCTCTCCTTTTATCTTCTCTTCCTCTCCTCTCCCTTTCTCTCTTCTCCCTTCCTCAACTTTTATCTGCATTTCTGTGCTATTAACAAGCCATTTTTCTGCACCTGGCCCCCTTTTCTCCAGGTTGGCCAGGTCACTTTTCAAGCACCCTAGCAGTTGAGGTGTGCTGAGGCGGAAGGTGAACGAAAGGAGAATGCCTCAGAGGTGATAGCAGTGACCGATGTTGGGCTCTGTCTATTAAATCAGACTCCCCTGCCCCCTTCATCTTTATACCTCAAGCTCTATCACATTTTATTTTCAGATCCCCTCAGACCCCTTCACCCTTGTTTTGTCCAGTAGAATAATTCCTTTTTTCCCCATAGACTTATCCAGTGCTAGAGCTTGAGAGGGCTTCAGAGATTCTACCCCTTATTTCACTCAGGAAGAAGCTAGAGCTGAGAGGAGGGAAGTGACATCTCAAATCCTACAGGTAGCAAGTAACAGGGCTGAGACTGGAAATGGAGTCTGGTGATTCCAAGCCCACAGCTCATGCCATTCCTCTCCCATGAGCATCAGCAGCTTAGCTGACATAAGACTATCAGTGGCAGAGACAGACAGAGATAGGGACAGAGACAGAAATCTTCCTCCCCACTGATAAGAGGCGAGCCTGGCAGAGAGCTCTGGTTAAGCCTTAGCTTCAGTTTGGAAGCTGGTTTCTCCTCTCCTACTTTCATGTTTCCTTGGAAACACTTTGTGTTTTCTCCTGGGTCACCATGGCCAGCAAGCTTTCTGGATTTGGGCAGCCTGAGTCCAACAGAGTTCTCACTAACCACCAAATGTGTCAAATGAGTCAAAAGAAGAGATCAGTGGGGAGGCACATTTACAGGTAATGCAGGAGAGGGATTTAAGTGAGAGCCAAGGTCTGTTTCCATGGAAACTCAGCACTAGACTCTGCTGGTAAATTGGCATCCCTCATGGAGATGGAGGACGCTAATGTACAGACGGGCCTTAAAACATGCAGAAGGAAGGGGGTTGGACAAGAAGAACCCTCTCTTGGGGGCCTTTAATGCAGCCCCTCCCTACTTGTTGGAAGGGACAAAGTGCTTCCACACACCCTTCCTGCCTCCCCCACCTCAGCTACTCTCTTGAGGTGGCATATGGAGGAGGCTGGGGAAAAGGCAAGGTCAAGATTGGGAGGGTTTAGGAAGAGGTATCCTGGGGAACCATTAACCCCACCCTTTTCCCTTTTCCCCTTCAACCTCAAGCTCTGATTATAGATATGAACAGAACAATACTTAAACCTTCCAGAGTGAATGTAAGGAAAAGGTCAGGCACTTGCCAGTAGAGACCTGAGCCCAGCACATGGCAGCCTAAGCTTGGTAAGAAGAATCAATTGCCTAAACTGGGAAAACATTTTTACAATTGAAGGTTCTGATAAAGGCCTCATCTCCAAAATATACAGAGAATTGACTTTAATTTATAAGAAATCAAGCCATTCTCCAATTGACAAATGATCAAATGATATGAACAGAGAATTCTCAGATGAAGAAATTGAAACTATTTCTAGTCATATGAAAAGATGCTCCAAGTCATTATTAATCAGAGAAATGCAAATTAAGACAACTCTGAGATACCACTACACACCTCTCAGATTGGCTAGAATGGCAGGGAAAGATAATGCGGAATGTTGGAGGGGATGTGGGAAAACTGGGACACTGATACATTGTTGGTGGAATTGTGAATACATCCAACCATTCTGGAGAGCAATTTGGAACTATGCTCAACATTACTACTGGGCTTATATCCCAAAGAGATTTTAAAGAAGGGAAAGAGACCCACATGTGCAAGAATGTTTGTGGCAGCCCTCTTTGTAGTGGCCAGAAACTGGAAACTGAGTGGATGCTCATCAGTTGGAGAATGGCTAAATAAATTGTGGTATATGAATATTATGGAATATTATTGTTCTGTAAGAAACAACCAGCAGAATGATTTCAGAAAGGCCTGGAGAGACTTACATGAACTGATGCTGAGTGAAATGAGCAGGACCAGGAGATCATTATCTACTTCAACAACAATACTGTATGATGATCAATGCTGATGGACGTGGCCCTCTCCAACAATGAGATGAACCAAATCATTTCCAGTAGAGCAGTAATGAAATGAACCAGCTACACCCAGCAAAAGAACTCTGGGAGATGACTATGAACCACTTCATGGAATGCCCAATACCCCTATTTTTGCTCACCTGCATTTTGGATTTCCTTCGCAGGCTAAATGTACACTATTTCAAAGTCTGATTCTTTTTGAACAACAAAATAACTGTTTGGACATGTATACATATATTGTATTTAATTTATACTTTAACATATTTAACATGTCTTGGTCAACCTGCCATCTGGGGGAAGGGATGGGGAGAAGGAGTGGAAAAATTGGAACAAAAGTTTTGGCAATTGTCAATGCTGTAAAATTACCCATGCTTATAACTTGTAAATAAAAAGATATGTGTGTATATATATATATATTTTTTTATATGTATATATATATATATATATATATATATATATATATATATATATATATATATATATATATATATATATTTTAAAAAGCATCGATTGCCTTCCTTCCTCCCCACTTTGGGCAGAACTTGGAAATAGGCCCATATAGCCTGGGTAAGATTCCCGGGAGTCAAGGGAACCGTCTCCAGGGATTGTGTTTAGCAATAATAATTATGAAAATTTCAGAGCTCACCCACAATGAAGTAACAAGGTCCCTGATGAGCAGATGGAAAGGGCAGCCTTGCCTGGGACTCTGATTGTAAGTCTCTGAAATGTGTGGATGGGCCCACAGAAGCCAGTGACTCCTTACACAGAGAGAGGACTTGTACTCATCAGGTCAGAGATGCAAGAGCCCTTAGGGCTCATCTAGACCAAGGCTTTTCAAAGTTTTTTCATTCACAATCCCCTTTCACCCAAGAAATTTTTATGTGACCTCCAGGTGTATAAGTGTATAAAATACGTATACAAATCAAACACTGACTGATGATAAAACATAATTTCAGAACCCCCACATTCAGTTACAAAATCCCATATATGCCAGCAAACCACATTTTAAAAAGCTTTGATCTAGAGCAGCCTCTTTGCTTTGTAATGGGGAAACTGAGGCCCAGAGCAGGAGAAGTAGCTTTTCCCATCTCCTCATTGGGAACTGGCTCAGATCCACATTTTTGTACTGAATCTGTTAAGAAAGGGGATTGTGGGATCAGGCCATCAGTTTAGCCACTCCTTTTAAAGAGGAACAACAGGACCATTCAGTGACTTGGCTATGATTCTATGGGTGGCATCCCACTGGAGCAGCCTTGGAGCATGTGCTGGGCTCTAGCAGGAGCCAGTGGCAGGGTCCCTTCCTTACTGATCTCACCCCTGTCAAGGGTCTTGCCTACAGGCCCCAGAGGAAGATTCCTCTATCAAAGTCCCAGACAAAGCTCTCTTCCCTGTCAGGAACATCCCTGATTAATCAGGCCCTAAGCCTCTGGATGTGGAGCTTTAACTTCATTGTGAAAAGATGAAAAGGCAAAGTGGGAGTAGCTATTTGGCCTTCTTAGGGGCTGCTGGAGAATCAATTCCAGTTAATCATTAAGTCAATGTGCATTTCTTAAGTGCTTATAATATGTCAGGTTCTTTGCTAAGCAATGGAAATACAAAGAAAAGCATAGCAATGCCATCTGGCAGTATGGAAATAGGGAGAATGTAATATCATAGCTGGCAGTGCCATCAGGCGGCTCCAGTGAGAGAATGTGGGCTTCACCAAGTAATGATGACAATAATAGTGCTGCTGATGAAGGTAGAGATGATACCGAAGATAATGATGATGATGATGATGGCTAGCATTTACGTAGTGCCTACTATGTGTCAGGCACCATGCTAAGAGCATTACCAGGATCTCATTGGATCTTCATGACAACCCTGGGAATGAGGTGCTATTTATCCCCATTTTACTGATGAGGACATGTGTGCTAATAGTAGGAGGAGGAGGCGATCTGAGACTAGTGTGGTATAATGGAGAAAAGAGTAGACTTAGAATCAGAGGACCCCGGGTACAAATCCTACCTGTGGTGCATGCTACTTGTGTGACTTAGAGTGAGTAAGCACTCAATTTCCTCATCTGTAAACAGGGAAGGTCAGACTGGCTGACCTCTCAGGTCTCTTTTGCCTTGATATCTATGATCCCATGTGTGACTAAGAGCAAGTTGCCAAACCCATCAGGTTTCTGTAAAATCAGGGCATTGGACTAGATGGCCTCTGAGGTTGCTTCCAGCTACAGATCTGTGACCCTGTGGGTCAGAACTGGGTTTGAATCCTGACTCCGACATTAACTTTCTTCAAGGTGTTAAGTAAGTCACTTCCTTTCTCTGGTCCTCAGTTTCCTCCTTTGTAAGATTGATTGCTTCCTCAGGCCCATCCTAGCACCAAAACTAAAACCCAACATATGCCCATGCTCTGGAAGACTTGGAGTGGGATACAGGGAAGGATAAATCCTGCTATCCCCAGATATCTGGTAGGAAGTCATGTGAAAAAGGGATTGGGATTGTTCTGCTTGACCCCAGAAGTTGCAACTAGGACTATTGGACAGAGTAGAGTAGATTTCAATGTCAAGGAAGAATTTTTCAACAAATAAACTCCACTCCTTGAAAATCAAATAAGTTGTCATAAGGTGGCAAGTCAATGTCACTGGGTGTTCATGTAGTCTTCAGGTAGGAAGATGGAAAAGCTAAAGAGCTATTATGGAGACTGGTTTGGCTGCTTTGAAGGGTTGGCTTAGGGAATATTTGAAAGGTATATAAAGTGTAGCAATGGAACAGAAGGCTGACAATAGAAGTCAGGCCTTGTGTGTGTGTGTGTGTGTGTGTGTGTGTGTGTGTGTATGTGTGTGTATGAATGCGTATATATGTGTGTAAGTAGAAGGGGCAGGGGAGCTCAAATGCCTAGTTAATGGTTTGGCCTTGATCTCATATGCAAACAATAGCTGTTACAATGTCCCATAGAGCAGTGATCAAGAACTCCTTCAATGAAAATATTTTGAGCATCTCTCTGAAATATATACATAGTGCTAATTTATAAATTATAGAAAGGTACTACTATGTTATTAAATATGCATAACAAAACACACAAAAAACAGGTCGTTAAAAGGAGAAGTTAAACATCAAATAATATTTGATCCTAGGGAGACAATAGGGTAGCTAAGTGGCACTGCAGTGGATAGAGTGCTGAGCTTGGAATCAGGAAGACCTGAGTTCAAACCTGACCTCAGACACTAGCTGTGTGACACTAGGTAAGTCACTTAACCCTATTTTCCTCTGTTTTCTTCTCTGTAAAATGAGTTAGAGAAGGAAACAACAAACCACTCTAGTATCTTTGCCAAGAAAACCCCAAGTGAAGTCAGACATGACTGGAAAATGAGTAAACAGTAACAGTAAGACAGGGAGGAAATAGGGAGTCACTTGCAGGTTATTGAGTAATGGAGTAACATGGTCAGACTTGTGCTTTAGGAAAATTTCTTCAGCGCCAAAACAATGGATGAATTGCAGAATGGAGAAAAGAGACAGGAAGCCATGTGGCAAATGGGACTAACTTTAGGTATTTGGAGGCCCCAAGCACTTGCTTCATCCATTAGATAAAATACATCGATTTCACTAAATAGCTAGGTGATCAAAATGATCTTGGCAACGGACATATATATATTTCCCACCCCCACAAATTACTTATTCCGGAAGATTTAGAGAAAAGAGAATGGCAGTACCCCTAACCATGCTAATGGAATAGAAAGCCAACCAGACTATTTTTTTTTCAGTGATCTTTCCAAATAGAATGTCTCTGGGCACTTACTTCCCTTTGGATGCTGGGCAGATCCAGAAAGTTGTGACGTCTAGAGACTTATCTTTGTAAGCATCCAAGAGTGATAGGTTTAGAGACGAAAGAGATTTTAAAGCCTAAGTAGTTCAGCATTCTCCTTTTCCAGAGCAAGAAAGTGAAGCCCAGAGAGACCAAGTGTTTTGCCCAAGGTTACAGAGATAGAAAGTGCCCCACCAGACTGAATATTCTTACCACTTGCTCTGTGCTTACACCACAAGAGCTGAGCCTTCTTGAAATTCTCTCCATCTATCCAAATCTTACCCATCTCCAAGTTTTGACTTAATCATCAGATTCTCCAGAAGTCTCTCTTCACTCCAGGCCCAACTTATTTCCTCCTGCCCTCAGGGAATTTATAATCCAATAAACAATAGTGCCTGGCACATAGTGGACACTTAGTAAAGACTTGTTGGATAGGACTGAATTGAATGTGGGTGTGGTCATATATATGAAAAAAATATCAAGAGCAATGAATAGATGCTAAGTACCTGCTGAGTAGACTTTACAGTGAATTCTAGAAGTCCTGAGGAAGAAATGACTTTGGCCTAGAGTGGTGAGAATATAGTGTTGACTTGAAACTTGGGGGATGGGTAGGTTTTGGATGAATGAAAACAATTTCAAGAGGGCTCATCAGCCTCTTGAGATACAAGCCTAGAGGAAGAACACTAAGGATATTCAGAGTCTAGTGAGGAAGTGAGTTTTTTTCTGTTTAGATGGAATCAGATGGTTAAACAGTCAGTCACACTTTATTGAGGACTTACTATGTTCCAGATACTTTACTAAGTGCAGGGGATAAAAAAGGAAGAGAAGAACATGGTCCCTGAATGGACTGTGACCTCTGATTGGCTGACACTTGTGACTGACTTGTGGTTAGATTAGGACAGAGACCATCTTCCTTTTGTTTTCCCGGGTGGGTGACCTGACAAGGGCTACTTGACCTTTAGCCATGGTTCAAGTATTTGCTCCCTGATTGCTTCTTATGTCAGTAAAGTGACCTGAGTGGCTAACCTTGGAGCCTTTGATGTCTGACCAAGCTCTAAAGTGCTCCACAGTGCCTGCCGCAACTGCCTTCATGGTCATTGGAACAAAGTGTTCTCATCTGTCACTTTTATCAAGGGAAGTCTTCACATACTTGGGACAAATACCCCCTAAGTCACTGAGGGGTTTAAGGCCCCGGATCATCACCAATTGTCTTGATTTTTGTCCTGTCACTAGACTTTGATGACTACTGTACCTCACTTAAATCCAGTTCATGTGCAAGTCAAGACGACCTATGATGTCACTGGTCTTCTTTGAAAACAAAGGACAAAGAGAACAAAGTGGCCTGACAGCCCTAAAGGTGTCATCATGAGATTCAGGAGCCTCAAAGGATGTTTTGGGTGAGAATCCGATTTGCCAGTTTCTCCTTTCTCTAGAATCAGCTGCTCACCAAGTACCTTTTCTGTCCTCAGCCAGAGAGGAGGGAGCTCTTTTTTCTTCACTCCCTAGGATAGGATTGCTGGACAGACAGAGATAGGCAGTATACATAGTAGATAGTAATGCTGGGGCTAGCGTTGGCAAGTCTTGAGTTCAAATGTAACCTCAGATACTTACTAGCCTTGTGAACTCAGGCAAGTCATTTGCCATTTAGTCTCTGTCTGCCTCAGTTTTGTCAACTCAAAAATGGGGATAATAATAGCACCTACTTCCCAGGGTTGATATGAAGATCAGATGAGATAATAATTGTAAACTGCTTAGCACAGTGACCGGCACATAGTAGACAGCATATAAATGTTTGTTCCCTTTCCCTTCCTTCCTCCAATGACCAATGAGTACACATACCAGAAAGAGAAAGCTAGGTGGCACAGTAGAGGGTTGGGCCCAGAATCAAGAAGGCCTGAGTTCAAAGTAAGCCTCAGACAACTTATGAGAACTGTGTGACTTTGGTCAAGTCATTTCAACTCTAGCTGTCTCAGTTTCCTCACTGTCAAATGAGGATAATCATAAAACTTACCCAACAGGATTATAGTGAGGATCAAACGCAATAATATTTGTAAAATGTGGATTGCATAGTGTTTGACACATATCTGTTATTGGGCCATTTCAGCCGTGTGACTCCCATTTGGTGTTTTCTCGGCAGAGATATTGGCATAGTTTGATGAAATGGCAAAGGAGATCTTTTCCAGCTCATTCTTCAGGTAAGAAACTGAGGCAAACAGGGTTAAGTGACTTGCCCGGGGTTATACAGCTAGTAAGTGTCTGAGGCTGGTTTTAGATTCCTGAAGATGAGTCTTTTTGATTCCCAGCCCAGTGTTCTATGCACTTTACCACCTAGCTGCCTGCTTGGAACATAGTAAGTGCTTAACAAATACTGATTTCGCAAAAAAATATATAAAAAAAATTACTGATTTCCTTTTCCTCCTCCACCAGTAAGATCTGAAAAGTAATTATCTAATACAGAACATATATCTTGATCCTGCCCTTCTTTCTGTCTCTGGCAGAATGAGAACCCATAAGAGTGGCTTTGGATTTGCCAATCCAACTCAAATCCAAGAATCGTTTATGGAACTCGGCTAAGCACAGGATTCTGTGCTAGGTACTAGGGACACAGAAGCAAATTGGGTTACAGCCCTATTCTGGGAAGCTTTGCCTGAAGAGGAGGCAGAATTGTGTATGAAAGAGAAAAAACATTGGCTTTACAGTGATGAAAATTTGGGTTTAAGAGAGGTCACATTAGTTGCAAATTTGGGCAAATATCTTCCTCTCTCTGGGGTATGATATGACCCAAATCTAAAATGAGAAGAATGGCTTAGATGGTCTCAAAAAACTCATGCAGCTTTAGCATTCTGAGTTTTCATCTTGGTAACATCATGTTGCTGAACCAGATGGTCCAAGTGCGAGAGATTCCAGGGACATGAAGCTGCAGTTCACAGATGCGGCCATAAGGTGGCAAAGTTGGCAAACCCATAACTACTCTCCTTGTGTTAATAGCTAGAGTCGGGAGAGATGGTGGTGGGGGCTTCTGGGTAAACCTAACTAATCACTGGATGGCTTAGGGGGACTGTACTTTTTTCATTCCAGTGGGCCTCCAAAGGAAAGATTAACATCTGAAAGTCTATTATAATCACAACGGGGAATACTGAGTGCTTTTAAAAGGAAAGAAGCAAGGTCCATTTCAACAGACATTTTCTTAAAAGCAAGGAGGAAAATCACCCATTTCAAGAGCATTAAAACAGTTTGGAACTCATTTCTTCTTCTGGAGAGATAAGTAATGGTTCTGGGAGTATAATTTTTTAAATAATTGATAAAACTAAAAATAACCAATGACTTGTGCTGGCAAGTGTGAGTCTTGGAAGCCAAGGGAAAATTTATTCCCAGAAACCCCAGGTGTCAACAAAACAACCACCCTTTCTTGTTATGTTAAGTGCTGTGGGGGCTTTGATATGACTCACCATTTCAATTTCCTGGGGTTTATGAAAAGATTTTAAGAAGCTGGGAAGAAAGTAATGGAAAATTAGACAAAGTCTTAATGCTTTGTTAAAAGTTGCCTGTGGCTCCTTTTTTTTCTTTCTTTCTAAAGTAATTCTTAACCCTTTTTTGGCAAACAGGTGCTAATGGCCAGAGTACTGGACTTAAGAATCTGGAAGACCAGAGTTCTGTTTTGCCCTGCAGTACTTACTAACTAGCTTGTGACCCTGGGCAAATCATATAATCTTTATTTGTAAAATGACAGGGTTGACTTGATTGTCTCTAAGATACTGCCCACTTCTAAATCTAGACCCTATGATCCCGTATGGAGAACTGAAATCAGAAACCTAAAATCAGATGTAGAGCAAAAGCTACCCACATCACTCTTCCTCACTAATGACAGCCATATTGAAACAATGAAGGGGGCAGGAAGCATGGTGTAGGGGAAGGGCTTTCAAACTGTGGTCAGTAATAGAATTGTGTGGTTAAAATACTACTTTGGCATAAACCCTTATTGTAAAATCTTCTAATAGTATTATTTTAATGCCTAATATTAAACCCGATAAAGCTCATTTTAAAAAAAGAAACTAAACTTGGGGGTGTTTCATAATTCCCAAGACTTAAATTTGAATTCTGGCTCTGCTTTTGACTAGCTGTATGACTGTGGTCAAGTATCTTCCCTCCAGCCTCACTTTCTGTACCTGCAAATTGAAGGGGTTAGCCTTGATGGTCTCAAAGACTTCTTTTCACACTGATTCTACATTTTAAAAAAAGACTCACTTTATATTTGGTTTCTAAATTGTACCTTGATTTTTAAAAGTTGCAGGAAAAGGTAGAAAAACAAAACGTATTTATGAAAAACAAGCATACCTACCTAGAAATCTGCAATTCTTTATTTTGCTCATGATAACATTGCTTAGTCTGTTCATTCATTCAACAAATATTTATTGAGTCTCTATACAGTGGAAAGTATTGTGCTTGCTACTTAGTAGGGGTGGGTAATACATGAATGAGGAAGACATGGTCCCAGCCTTAAAAAAATTATAATTTTGTAGGAAATATGGATGAGCTATATAAATGTGTCAGGGACTATGTACATACATACATACATACATACATATATATATATACACATATATATATATATATGTATATATATATATATATACACATATATATGTGTGTATATGTATATATATATATATATATATATCTCAATCATAAATCTTTAAAACCCTTAGAAGCCTTTGGTGCAGGAGAAAGATGAACAGCCTGGGTTCAGTAAAGAGAGGAGATCAAATTGTAAGTCACCATAAGCCAACATGGAATTGAAGAGACAGCAGCTTGTAAGATGCAAGAGGAGATGGTTCCTTGAGATCTCATTATTGTCAGTCCATGGGCCATAGAACCAGGGTATAAGAGAGACTTTCAGAAATGGGACATAACATCGGGGGGAGGGAATAGAGGGGGATAATTTGGAAAAATGAATACAAGGGATAATATTATAAAAATATATATATAATAAAAATTAAAAAAAAAAAAAAGAAATGGGACATAGGCTTCCAGAGATTCTGGAGGACAGGTGATTCCTTGGGAAAGGGAATAGACGCCATTTTCTGGGAGTAGAAGAGAATTGTAGGAAATATAAGCTAAAAGGACCCATTTGGGGACCGGCAACCAGTGAGTGACATTAGCTAAGAGTGGCAGGAAAAGCAACATTACATAGCCAGCCAGAAGAGCCACGACAGGGTGCACAGAGATGGAGGAACAATCACCAAGATGCCCATTGGAGCCCTACTTAAGGAGATACTGAAAGCCAGTGATGCCAATCTCAAAGAGAAACCAGAGTCCTTCTTGGGTTGCATATTGATTTAGTTTTTAAATGTAATGCTATCTATGTAAGCCTGGGCCTGGTTGGGGATGGGAGATAGGGCAGGATGGGTGCAGAGTAGAGTTGTTCACTTTCGGTTATTATTATTTTCTATGGATTTTGATGTTATTTTTGCTTCCCTTAACTTGTAAATAAATATGTTTATGCTTCAGACTTTGTGAACCTATGTGTTTGCAAGGGGAAATGATGATATCAGTCCCAGGATAGGGTAGGGGTTTGCAAGATGCTGAAGCTCTCAGATTATCTCAGTGGGGCTATGAACCAGAGAAATAAGTTCTCCAAAATGTACCTGTGACAAGTATAGAATAAGGCTCTAACATAAGAACTATACATACATATATACATAAATTTATTTATAGATATACTTATATGTATATGTGTGTATATGTATATATATGTACACACAATACACACAGAGCTATAACACAAGATGGAATGCAACAAGTGCAACAGCAAAGCACAAAGTGTTACTGGGTTCAGAGAAGAGTGAGACTAATTATGATCATAAAATAATGCTTCATGGAGCAGTTAGCACTTGAGCTAGCTCTTAAAATATGGGGTAGGTTTTCAGCAGCTAGATATGAAAAGGAAGAGTCCCATGCGGAGAGAGAGAATGGCATGAAAAAAGACACAGAGGTGTATGAATGTGTGTGGGGGGGGAAGTTTTGTTGAAGCATCAAGTGTATGAAAGGGTTTAGTGGAGATACAGCTGAAAAAATATTGGTTGGGGACAAATCATGAAGGACCCTTAACTTTAGCCTAAGGAGTTTTAATTTTGCTCATTAAGTAATAAAAAAATTGAAGTTTTTGAGTAGGGAAACCATGTGATAAGATCAATTCCTAAGATTCATCTGGCAACTACATGCAAAATGGATTAAGGAAAGAAATTCTCATTCTCTCTTTGTGTTTCTATCTCTCTCTGTGTGTGTCTCTCTCCAGATTAGTAAATATTTATGAACATAACACAAAATTTTGACTTTTTAAAATAGTACTTTCTAAGTAAAATCAAAGGGTGACAGTCTTTTTAAGTCAATCCTCATAAATGTGTAAAATTGAATATATTTTACTTGCTTATAACAGAATTAAAGTGGCTTGAAGTCATCCAGAAGCTCAAACGTAATGGTTTGAAGCTCCTCTTGTCTGCGATTAAAGCCAAAGTTGTTGCTACTGGATGTGAAACGGGACAGGATATTCATGAAGCCACGGGGTGACAACCGATCCCGAAACTCAGCTGTCATAAAATAATACACCAGCGGGTCAAGGCAACAATTCATACTAGCGAGGCACAAAGAAATGATATGGAAACACAGAATGCTTTTCATAAAGGAGCAGCTGGAAAAGAGGTCTTGTTTCAGCATCATGAAGATAGGGAAATTGATATGGTATGGGGTGAAACAAATGAAGAAGACCATGGCACACATCAGGACCATCCGCAAGGCTTTCTCTTTCTCATTGTTGTTTTGGGGGGGCATTTGGTAGTCTTGTAAGGATTTCATTGTCTTCCAGGTGCAAAAGGCAATGACACCAACAGGGATCACAAATCCTCCCAGTTCAGCTACAGTGATCATGGCGATGGAAGAAGTCATGTCAATGTGTCGGACTGCGAGATCGGCAAAACAGGTCTCACTGGAGGCGTTGGCCAAGCTGGCACTTCTCATGACGAGCAAGGGCAAGCAGGCAGCCCCCACGGTGATCCAGATGGTGGCACTGATGGCTATATCATACCTACGCTTCCAGTTTCGGGCCTTGAAAGGCTTGAGAAGGAAGAAGCATCGCTGCAGACTAATGCAAGTCAGGAAGCAGATACTCGCATACATGTTGAGGTACTTCAGGTAGAAACAGAAAAGGCACAGGAATCTTGGGAATGGCCAGTGGTGGTTGATATAATAATAGATCCGCAGCGGTAGTGAGAGAACATGGGCAAGGTCAGCAATAGCCAGGTTGATCATGAAGATGATGGCCTTGTTCTTTTTGCTGATGAAACGCCATAAGACCCAGAGGCCTGTACTATTGGCCAGAAGGCCTGGGATGAAGACCACAATATATGTGATAGCATACAGGGAGTACTGAAATGGCAGGTGAAGACCGGTGCAATTTACTTCTGTGCTGTTCCCTTCCATCTTGAATACTTATGCTGCTTTTGTAAAGAACGCATGAGAAAAAAGGTCTGCAGAAAACAAGGGGAAGGCAACATCAGTCCAGTGTATATATGTAGGGGTACCTATTCTGTCAAAACTGACTCCTCAAACACATTCAGGTTTCCAGTATACATGCATGAGGTAGGGAGTACAAACAGCAGTGTTCCCATTATTCAAGAGGGAAATGAGCTCAGACAGGATATAAAAACAGAGAAGTTTATTTTTATTCCATAGACACCACCCGACTTAGACTATACATTTTATTATAAGAGGTGAAGGATTTTACCCAGAAATCAGAAATGGTTTTTGCGTGGTTATTCTGTTTTATAAATTTTTTGGACTCATCATGTCTGTCCTCCTGTCATGCTGAAGCCAGTAGAGCATAGTAGAAAGAGGGTCAGAACTGGAGTCAGAGACACTGGTTTTGGCTGATAGTGTTCATGCAACATTAGGAAAGTTCTTTAACCTCTCTGTTTCCTCATCTGTAAGGTGAAGGTATTAGATTCAATGACCTCTGTGTTCCCTTTTTACTCTGTGAACTCAAAGGTGTCTCCCTTTACATCCTCACAGATCCTGGCAGGCCATCCCTTTCAGTATTTTGAGACAACCCTGGTTCAATTCAGTCAAACAGTCATGAGCACACTGAGGCATTTGGAGGCACTCCCCACCCAGAGAATTCCATATAGAAACCTTCCCCCACCATTCACACCACAATTACTTACAGGAGACCTCAGGAAATAGAGGAGTCAGGAGTTCCCTCTACTCTGTGAGTTTCCAGGGCAGTTTGGAACTTTATTACCTGCTTGGAAATTCTATAATGCTAAAACTTTTTGATCTTCAGAATGATACCTGCCACTATTTGTACAAAGGAGGCAGAATCTTTCTTGTTCCTCCTTCCCCTTCCACTGGCTGTTTCAGCACCAGTCCAGTCAGTCACGGGCTAAACAACCAATTAAAGTGACCACTGGCCAAGTGAGAGCTCAAGCAGCCAGTTACATTAATGTGTCAAACTACTATTGCTGGAGCTCATTTAGTAGGAAAGACTGCTCTACAGCTCAGAAACTTAGTGAGTTCCTACTATCATGAAGATGCCGGCCCCTAAGGCTTCTTTCTAGGTTAAGCACAGTTCCTTATAGAACGTGTTTGTCAACAGTTCTTGTAAATACATGATTATGAGTGTTTAGGGCCAGAGATAATGCCAATATTCTTCTTTGGTTCAAACTTGAAGGCCAAAACATTTTTACAGTTAAAGATTCTGATAAAGGCCTCATCTCCAAAATATAGAGAGAATTGACTCTAATTTATAAGAAATCAAGCCATTCTCCAATTGATAAATGGTCAAAGGATATGAACAGAGAATTCTCAGATGAAAAAATTGAAACTATTTCCACTCATATGAAAGAGTGTTCCAAATCACTACTGATCAGAGAAATGCAAATTAAGACAACTCTGAGATACCACTACACACCTGTCAGATTGGCTAAGATGACAGGAATGAATAATGATGACTGTTGGAGGGGATGTGGGAAAACTGGGACACTGATACATTGTTGATGGTGTTGTGAAAGAATCCAACCATTCTGGAGAGCAATCTGGAATTATGCCCCAAAAGTTATCAAACTGTGCATACCCTTTGACCCAGCAGTGCTACTACTGGGTTTATATCCCAAAGAAATACTAAAGAAGGGAAAGGGACCTGTACGTGCCAAAATGTTTGTGGCAGCCCTCTTTGTAGTGTCTAGAAATTGGAAAATGAATGGATGCCCATCCATTGGAGAATGGTTGGGTAAATTATGGTATATGAATGTGATGGAATATTATTGCTCTGTAAGAAATGACCAACAGGAGGAATACAGAGAGGCTTGGAGAGACTCACATGAACTGTTGCTGATTGAAATAAGCAGAACTAGGAGATCATTATGTACTTCAACAATGATACTGTATGAGGATGTATTCTGATGGAAGTGGATATCTTCAACATAGAGAAGAGCTAATCCAGTTCCAACTGATCAATGATGGACAGAATCAGCTACACCCAGAGAAGGAACACTGGGAAATGAGTGTAAACTGTGAGCATTTTTAGTTTTTCTCCCCAGGTTATTTTTACCTTCTGAATCCAATTCTTCCTTTGCAACAACAACAACAAAATTCGGTTCTGTACATATATATTGTACCTAGGATATACTATAACATATTTAATATGTATGGGAATGCCTGCCATCTAGGGGAGGGGGTGGAGGGAAGGAGGGGAAATATTCGGAACAGAAGGGAGTACAAGGGATAATGTTGTAAATAATTACCTAAGCATATGTACTGTCAAAAAATGTTATAATTATAATTATAAAATTAATTTTTAAAAAATGCAAAAAAAAAAACCAAACAAACAAACTTGAAGGCCAAGCTGTAACGACCGCAGTATTTCTCATGTTAGGAAAAGTAAATTTTATAGATCATATTGTATCAGCTATTTTGTATAGCTTAGTATTCCCATTTTACAGATGAGAAAACTAAGAGGTTAAGTAATCACCTAGAGTTCACACAGCTATTGTCTGAGACAGGATGTAAATTCTGGTCTTCCCGATTCCCAGTAATCTGCCACTGTACCTCTTTAATTTGTAGAAATAAAGGACATTAATACTTCCGATTACTTTCTATTGGTCACAAAGAGAATTCAAATTGGGTTGACTTGAAAAGAAAGTGAGACTGACTTAAAATGAGCAGGTCCTGAGATCTAGAGTTAACATACAGTCTGCATTAGCTCTGCTATGACTTGCCTTTTTTTTTTTTTTTTTTTTTTTTTGAGACGGTCTGAAGCTATGTCTGTCTACTTAGCAATTAGAGAGACTACTGAAAAGTGAACAATTCAGTGAGTCCACTGATTGCTCTAACCATGCCAATGGACCGAGTCTGTCTCCCTCTTAGCCTTCTCTGATGCATTTTGGCCTGGGCAGGGAGGGTCAGTCTACCAAGTACCTGGTAGAGCATGGCTAGTGGAGTATGAACTCAGGGACAGACCAGACCACCTGTCTATGGTCTGGAGGGGCTGATCCCCACATTGTCCCAAGGAGAATCAATTCATTCAGGGCACATAGTTACTCTGTAAGTTACCGAGCAAAGTTCCCAAGCAGACAGAGTCCCCAGTCATTCATTTCCCATATGAGCTATCTTCTTAGTCCCTGGGTAAGCGACCATCAGGGTATCTTCCCATTTAATGGCTAAAGCAAGTGAAAATCAGATGGTGAAAGGTACTGGCCCTAGGATCAGTAGAGCGGAGGCAAAGTCCAGGTTTGTCCTGGAAGGCAGGCTGTGCCGCCAGGGAGTTCTTAGACTGCTCAGCCTGGATTAATAGGGCCATTCAGGCAAACAGCCAGGCAATTCAGACAAAAATCCGGCCTGCCCAACTTTTTTTTTTTTTTTAAGGGAATTCACTATGTAACTGAATTGACCATTGACCAGGGATCCCAGAACATTCATTTAGTGTTTGGACCCCAGGGGTGTTACTAAATTAACCAGATTGCCCAAAGCCACAGTTCCCTCAAACCCAGCCCTGAAATGTTTTGTTATTTGTACTCTAAATAGAGAAGATTCTGTCATAGGGATTTTAAAGAGGAGCAAAAACTGCCATTGAACCAGGGGGAGGCCTGTGCTCATACTGTGTGTCCTCGCTGTGTGGCTTGCCTGTGGATGGAAGATAAGGCAGCGGGTAGGGAGTGCTGAGGTTATGATCAGTAAAACCTGGGTTCAAGTCCTGCCTCAGACACTGACTAGCTGCATGGCCTTGGACAAGTCACTTCATCTTGCTAAACCTCAATATGCTCAATATGTAAAATGAGAATAGCACTCCCTCTGGTAACAACTTTAAAAGATTGTCATGAAGCTTTATGGACAAAAAACATTTTGTAAACCTGAAGGTGCTATATAGATGCCAATTACATGTACTGCTGTTGTCTTCTAAAAATGGATGGTTTCAGAGAAATTTGGGAAGATTTGTATTAATTAATACAGACTGAAATGAACAGAACCAAGACCACTTGTTATACAATAGCAACAAAAATATGAAGAAAAACAACTTTGAAAGACTTCTGAACTCTAAAATAACACTGAACAATCCTTATTAATAATAAATAGCATTTATATTTTGCTTTAAAGTTGGCAAAGCACTATACATATGTTATCTCACTTAATCTTCAATGACAACCTTGTGAAGTAGGTGTTCTTATTATTTCCATGTTACAGATGAGGAAATCAAGGCACAGAGAGGTTCGATGGATTGCTCATGGACACACAGCTAACAAGTATCTGAAGCTGAATTTGAAATAAAGTCTTCCCATTCTAAATCTAGCATCTGATGATAAAGAGTGAGGCATCATAAGTTTTGAATATGGCTAATGTGAGGATGTTTTGCTTGACTTACTTATTGTTACAAGGTTTGGTTTGGTTATCAGTGGGATAAAGGGTTAGCTGGGGGACAAATAAAGACTTGTTAACTGGTAAAAAATAACACACAATACAATGATCCAAGACAACTCTAAAGGACTTAGGAAAAATGCTATCCATTCCCAGAGAAAGAACTAATAGAATCTGAATACAGAATCCAAGCATACTATTTTAAACTTTATTTTTCTTGGGTTTTTCTTTACTTGAGTTCCATAACATGACTAATATGTAAATATGTTTTGCATGATTGTACATGTACAAGCTATATCAAATTGTTTGCCTTCTCAATGAGGTGAGGAAAGAAGGAGAGAACTTGGAACTCAATTTTTAAAGATGAATGCTGAAAATTGTTACATATATGTAATTTTTTATGTTTTTATGTAATTGGGAGAAAATAAATTTAAAATTTTTAAAAGAAAACAAAAGAAAATTACATTTACAAAGGAAGAAGTTGATGATAATGCCTAAAGAAGAGCTGTCATATTTTCCAAGTGCCTTTTCACATACACATCTTAATTGTTCCCCACAAATGACCCTGCACAATGGAGGAGGCAGATATTTTGTCCCCATTCACTAGAGGAGGAAACCACAAGTCAGAAAGGTGACTGTTTTGGCCCTGCCAGCCAGTGTAGAGCTGGGAAGTCAATCCCCGGTCTTCTTCTAGTCCAGTGACCTTCCTGCTATCTCCATGCCTTCCTTACTTTGCCTGTGCTTGGACGATTCCTACTCATTCTTCAAGAACCATCTGCTCTGGACACCTTCCTGAATGAGCCTAATCCCAGTGATCTCATCATTGGCTGGAAGCCAGTAATGTTTATCATCTGTTCCCATCATTCTGCATTTATTCATACCTTGCTTTCTATTGCTATTGAACTGTGTGTGTGTGTGTGTGTGTGTGTGTGTGTGTGTGTGTGTGTACCTTTTCTTTCACTAATGTCCTTCATCCTCAGGTCCATGATGTCCCAACATGAGGAGGAGATGACTCAGGTCTCCAAGGCTCTGCTTCTGGGGCACATGCTTTCAGTAGGTCCTCCCTAGCTGGGAAGGCTTCCTGTCTGGGCTGGTGATGGGCTGAATGTCTGTCATTCGAGGATCAGCCTAGTTCAATTCAGGGCAGATTGGCTGCAGGATGATGGATATTCAAAAGCCATCTGCTCAGAAGGGCTGCAAACTTAGGCTGTGGAAAGAGTGTCCGCAGTGAGAAAATTCCAGACCCCAGATGGAAGTGTGCATGTCTAGCAGTACCTCAATTGGAAATTCACTGCCTCTAGGGATCACTTAAATGTCTTCAACTTGAAATCTCAGGATTCTAGACTTTTCAAAGGGGAAGAACATCTGGTTTGGGCACTGGTTCAAATCCTGGCTTTAGCGCACACTACCTATGTGACCTTCTTACCCACCCCCACACCCCGGGGCTCAGTTTCCAGATCTGTAAAACAAAGCTCTTACCAGGGCCCATCGCTGGGACTGACACTGAGGCTGTGACATTCTCTTCCCCTCTCTAGGTCTCAGTTTCTTTATCTTCCAAATGGTCTAGGTAAGCTCTCAATAAGCATATTTGTTGGAAGAATTAGGAATAAATGAATCTTGAGAAACCAAGTAGTGTATGGGAAAAGAATTTAAAGGAAGTGCCATTAAATGGTGCTTTCTGGATTGTCCACCAGATGTCACAAGTGAGCCATGATTCATTGGTCTCTTTTGGATCATTAAGAGAAGTCATCTATAATTCTCTAATAAAGGAGAAGTCATTTTGAGAAGTGCCAACGCCCTTGTAGCCACAAGAACAGAAGTTTTGCAGGGCATTCTGGGGAGTTTCTTTTCAAATCAACTCTTATTCATTTCTTTCTTTTTTTAGCAAGCTTGGCGGGTTGAGGGAAGGGGTGGGGTTGGGGGAAGGCCTAGACTTATGATTGTATTTGCAAAAGAAACTCCTTCTTCCATTGCAATCCAACACCTTCCCTGCAACTGACAATTTTACAGAATTGTGTGGGCCACCAAGAGTTTCAGTGATCTATCAGAAGAAGCAGGGCTTAACCACAAGCCAGTTCTTTAGCCACTAAGTGACACTGCCTCTCTAGTGTTTCTTTTGGAAATTCTTAAACGAATTTAGTCATTAACAATGCTAATAATACTAATCCATTAAACACAAATCTATTAGACACATAGTATATTTAAGGTATCATGGAAGCAGTACTGGGAGGAGTACAGAAATGAAGGCAACATCTCAAAGCCTTAATCTCTTCTCAGATATAGACACATACATATTTAAACTATGTATACACATGTACATGTGTAAATACTTCTATCTACATATTGTATACATTTCTCTCTCTATATACATATATGTGAGTATATATGTACACGAATGTATACACATGTACATGTGCATACACACACGAATATATACAGCATCACAGCCAAGTGGAGTCCCAAGACCTTGCTTTGAAGTTGCCTCAGCCACTAATTACCTGGTAACTATAGGAAAGTCATCCCTTTTGGAATATCAATTTAATCATGTGTCAAATGGGAGAACTGGAGATGAAACCAGGCCCTTTCAACGGTATGGTGCGAACTTTTCAAGTCACGTGGGGATGATTTCAGTTTTCCAAACACATCTCAAAGTCCAATTTTTGGACACTAACCTTGTTGGTCAAATGTTTTAGAACCTAGTGGCATGGGAATAAGTACAATGTATTAATAAGATGGAGATAAGCATTTATCATAGGCCATCAAAGCTGCAAGGGACGTGGAGATCAGCTATTCTATCTAACCCTTCCATTTAGTAGATAAATGGGGGGAGAAAGAAACTTGCTCAAGACACTGGTTCTTCTATTCAACTAACAAGTCTCACCACTTATATGTTTATCATAGATGTGCACAGATAGAATGGGCTGGATGTGCTTAGATATGGCTGTACCATAAAGGCAAGCTTTCCTGTTGATCCTTCGCCTTCCCAACTCCCTCCAGGGTCTACTGGTCCATTCAGCTCACCCTCTTTCTATGTTTGCTGAAGATAAACCAGAGCCCTTATCAAATCCAACTCACTTATGTAACAGCTAAGGAAATTGAAACTCAGAGAGGTTAAGAAAGCTTCTCATGAACAATCTCAGATATTAAAGGTTGAGGAAAAACTTGGCTCTGAAAACCTAAGGTTATGAAACCTGATCCCTATTTGGATGTCAAACTACCTCCCAAAGGCAGTCTTACTTGACTGCTCCATCCTTCATTTTCCCCTCTCCCTTCACCTATGACAGCAAGTAGAGTTTGTATGACATCCACCATTAAATGCTAAACTGTCTTGTACTAACATTATACCAGTACTGATCTTACCTCCCCCAAAAGTAAGCTTCTTGAAAGCAGACCTGAATCATACTCTTCTCTTGGACATCCTCACAGTACCTAACATGGGGCTAGACGTGTCCTAAGTACTGTAACTAAAAAGTACACTTAGAATCATAGCTTGGGATTTAGAGGCAGAAGCAATCTGGGAAACATTTAGTCCGATCTTCCTTCATTTGACAAATGAGAAAACCAAGGCCTGGAGAGGGGAGATACCTTACTCAAGGTCACAGTTAGCAAGTAGCAAAATTAGGAATGTGGATTGAAAAGCCCAATCTTCCCAAAGGTCTGTTTGACAGGCATTTCCAGGACTCAGTGAGCTGAAGACCTAGATTGAGAGTTCAAAGGGGTCATTTAGTAATTAGCTAGAACATTTGGGCATATCCTGGTGTTCTGTGAAGACAAAAAAAGCTACACAGATGAATTACAGGCCAAATATAATAAGGTGACATTTTATAGGTATAAGTATAAAAGTCTTGCACTTTTGGGGGGCAGGGAGGTGGTACTATAGTGGATAGAGCACAAGCCCAGGTCAGGAAGACCTGAATTTACATGTGACCTCGGACATTCAACACCTACTAACCCAGACACTGGGCAAGTCACTTAATTCGACTTAGTTCAAAAATAAAAATAAGAATAGAAGTCTTGAGCTCGGATGTTAAGAAATCGACTTCACAAGTACAAAATGGGAGAAGCCTGGTTAGAAGCAGTTTACTCAAAAAACAATCTGGAGGTTTTAGTAGACCATAAGCTCTGTATGAACGTGATGGGGCAAATAACAATGTGAACATCAGCTTAGAAGGCATAAGGTCTAGTGACCAGGATTGGTGGGAGGAGTCAGGGGTGTATCCAACTCTATTCTACTCTGGTCAAGATCTAACTTGAAGCACCACAGAGTAGGAAGGACATGGATACAAGCTGGAGAATGTCTACAGTCCGGCTATTGAGGGGATCGGCCCTTGGGCCATATGAGGATTGTTTGAAGGAACTGGGGATGTTTAGCTTGGAGCAAAGGAGGCTCAGAGGGAGGGCAAATGGCAGGCTAGGATTCATTCTAGGATCTATAATGTTGTCACATGTTTTGGAAGAAGGAGCGGTGGTGGTTGGCTGGGCCCCAGAAGGAAGAACAAGGAACAATGAGTGGAAATTGCAGAGGCACATTTAGGCTCCTTGTAAAGGGAAGAGAACCCCCAACTTAATAACAATATGAAGTGTCCCAAAGGACAATGGACTACTTCAGGAAGCAGTGAGCTCCTTGCCTGGGACGGCTATAAGTCAAGGCCAGGAAACACTGAGGGGAATACTGCTCAGGTATGGGGGTCTCTTCAATGACCCCTCACCTGGGTCCCTTGAATTCCTAGATTCAGGGAATATCTTTCCAAGCACAAAAAATCTCCATGGCATACAGGCCACATTCTGGGTGGCCAAGAACAATTCCAAAAAGAGGCTGCACTTCCTTCGTCAGCTATAACTTCAGAAGATCTTTGGCGTGCGTGCCTATAGATACGGGACCTGACAATGAACATCTCACTTATAGATCAGATTTGTGCCTGTGGAAACAGGAAAAGGAAGTCCTGGCAGGGACTGCTTCTCCTTCAATTTAATTTGCCAACCATTGTTAAGTGCCTACTATGGGCCAGACACTGTGCTATACACCGGGGCATACAGAGATAGAAACAACATGGTCTCTGCCTGGAAGCAGCTAGCTTATTCTTCTTAACCTTTGACAACTCTGCAACAGATTAGAGTTTAGGGTTGTGTGAGAGGGTCTTGAGTACTGGAAATCCAGAGTGAGGTTGGCACGGACAGTAGTAAATCTGCTCCTCCCCAATAGATAAGGAAATAACTTCTAGAAGGCTTCCAACCACCTCCTAGGCCCCAGGATACTGGAGCATTCCTTGCAGGTGAAGTTCCTGGAGTAGCCCTTGAGTTACAAGGACTGGATAAGTGCTTATTTCCTATTTGAAAAAGGCCTCAGTCTTCCCTTTTGTAATGTATGAATGTTAGACAAGGTGATCTCAAAAGGTCTCCTCCAACTCTAAATCCTTTGATTCTATGACCCTAGGAAGCTAGGGACTCAGAAATTCCTCTATTGTGTGGGAAGGGGAGGCCAATGAATGGGTTTATTTTGTGTATACCTCAGGGGCCCACCACTGAGGTTATGAGTCACATCAGAAACTATCTGAATAGCTAATGTAACTTACTAACTTAACTCACAGACTTCAGATTGCCTCTTCAATCCCCCTGTACACCATTCATCTGTGAAAACCAGAACCTAGAAATGTCAGCTCAGATACTCCATAACTAAGTTAGAGAAACCAAGCCTTTGTCCCACAATGCAATGCCTTAGAGAGCAAATATTGCAACTGAAGTCTTTGGACAGCATAGAAACAACTACAATTAGCACCTGGGTAGCAAACTAATGAGTTAAAAGAAACTACAAGTTAAAAGGGTGGCACTGCAGTGGAGAGAGAGCTGGGTCTGGAGTCAGAAGACTCATTTTCCTAAGTTCAAAACCAGGCTCAGACCCTTCCTAGCTGTGGGTCATTTCACTCTGTTTGCTTCAGTTTCCTCATCTGTAAAATGAGCTGGACAAGGAAATGGCAAGAAAACCACAAATGGGTTCACAGAGTCAGACACATACTTCAGGATGCCGTCCCTCGTCACTGCGCTCTTGGTGTACAAGCTAAGCAGCTTCCCCAGTAGGGTTTAAAGGTGAGACTTAGGCGACTTAATCCAGGAATAGAAAGGTCGAGTGCTGGCTTTGTGACTCTCCCCAGACATCCCAGCTTGCTCCCCACCCAGTTTCCGGTCTGTGTTCTCCAGGGTCTCTTCCCATGTTGAAAGCCCAATTCATCTCATCTGCAACATTCAGTCTCGCTGCAAATTAACTTCAAGCTAGATGGCAGAGTGTCTACATTGGAGCCCTCATCCTCTAATTTCTAGCCCTTCTCCAAGGCAGTAGAAGACTCTTTTAAAGAACCATCAGGCAGAACTCTGGACAGTTGCTCAGTACAGCTATCCAAAGGCCCATTGGGCACAGGAAGCCAATAAGTCTCCTGGCTGTTGCTTACTTATGCTGGGCCATCAGTTCCACTTTCATGAGAAGGAACAGGCTGTGGAGCTGCCACTCCTGGAACAATAACAACTTTCCCTTCCATTTCAGTTTCAGATTCATGATCTCAAGTAAGTTGCACCATAATAACCCTATGAGGTACAATACTGTACTTTGCCACTGGCTTCCATTTCTTTGGTGCTTTAGAATTTCTAAATGATTTTCCCTACACAAATGTTATTATCACCATTCTATGGAGGAGGAAACAGAGGCTTAGAGGAGTTAATTGACTTGGCCATGAGCATAAGCTAACACTCAAACTGGCTTTTCTCCTGATTTTAAGCCCAGGCTGGTTTCCATTATATTTCCATTTTGCCTCCCATTTTAAGGTTGAGGCAAAAGCACTATAGCACATTTCCTCTCCAGTGGGAAGGTGGTCATGTAAATATTAATGGACCATGATAAGTGAGAGAAGAGGGTCAGCACAGGAGCAATAAGGAGCTAAGACCATGGACTTCTGACCACAAGAGCAAACATGAAGACTGGGGACAGGGGCATGGAACTGGAAAGATATGCATCTCAGCTGGCTCCTCCATATTGTCTGATTAATTCCAAAATTCCAATAGAAAGTAAGCTTGTTGAAGCCAGGGACTATTTCATTTTTGTATCTGTATCCTCCACTTGCACACAGCTTGCCTGACTCATAGTAGGTGCTTAGTAATTTTTTAAAAATTGAATTGAATTCAAACAAGTGATCATTTAAGTGAAGGGTAGGGGTAGGAGAGTCAGATTCCAGTTCTGCAACTTACTAGCTCTGAGACTTTAGGTGGGTCACTTCCCGTCTTAGAGCCTTAGTTTCTTCAGATGCAAAATGGATACAGTAAGAACCATAATAATTAAAGTAACTGGCAAGGTTCTTTCTTGGCAAGGCGGTTTGTAAAATTCAAAGCATTCTTGAAATATGAATGACTATTCCCCAATTGGTAAATGGTAAAAGGATATAACAATTTTCAGATGAAGAAATTGAAGCCATTTTTTGGTAATGTAAGAAAAATTCTCTAAATTTCTATTGATAAGAGAAATAGAAATTCAAACAACTCTGAGATACCACCTTCCACCTCTCAGATTGGCTGAGGTGACAGGAAAAGATAATGATAAATGTTAGAGTGGATGTGGCAGAACTGGGACACTGATGCATTGTCGGTGATCTAACCATTCTGGAGAGCCATTGGAACTATGCCCAAAGGGCTATCAAACTGAGCATACTGCTTGATCCAGCAGTCTTACCACTGGGTCTGCATCCCAAAGAGATCATAAACAGAAGGGAAAGGACCCACATATACAAAAATGTTTGTGGCAGCCCTCTTTGTAGTGGCAACAGACTGGAAACTGAGGGGTGCCCATCAGCTGGAGAATGGCTGTATAAGTTATGGTATATGAAAGTCATGGAATATTATTGTTCTGTTAGAAATGATGAGCGGGCTGATTTCAGTATAACCTGTAAAGATTTACATGAACTGATGCTGAGTGAAGTTAGCAGAATCAAGAGAATACCATACACAATAACAGCAAGATTACATGATGATCACCACAGTGATCCAAGACAATTTCAAAAGAACTGGAATGGAAAATGTCATCTGCTTCCTTAGGGACAACTTATGGAGACTTAATATGGATCAAAGCATGGTATTTTCACCTGCTTTTGGTTGTTTGCTTTTTCCTTTGTGTTTTTCCCCTTTTGGTCTGATTTTATTGTACAACATGACAAATATGGGAATATGTTTAAAAGGATTGCACATATTTAATCAGATTGTTTGCTCTCTCGGGGAGGTGAAAAGTAATGGAGAGAGGGAGAAAAATTTGGAACTCAAAATCTTACAAAAATGAATGTTGGAAACTTTAGAAAAATTAACCACTATTGAAAATTTAACAAGAAATATGAATGACTACTTATTAGACCTCGGGGCAGCCACTCTATTCTGACCCGTATTTTTTTTTTTTACTTTTCTTTTTTTTTAATTTTTATTTTATTTTATAATTATAACTTTTGTTGACAGTACATATTCATGGGTAATTTTTTACAACATTATCCCTTGCACTTACTTCTATTCAGATTTTTTTCCCTTCCTCCCCCAACCCCCTCCCCCAGATGGCAGGCAGTCTTATACATGTTAAATATATTACAGTATATTCTAGATACAATATATGTGTGTAGAACCGAATTTCTTGCTGCACAGGAAGAATTGGATTCAGAAGGTAAAAATAACAGTTTACACTCATTTCCCAGTGTTCCTTTTCTGGATGTAGCTGATTCTGTCCATCATTAATCAATTGGAATTGGATTAGCTCTTCTCTATGTTGAAGATATCCACTTCCATCAGCATACATACTCGTACAATATCATTGTTGAAGGGTATAATGATCTTCTGGTTCTGCTCATTTCACTTAGCATCAGTTGATGAAAGTCTCTCCAAGCCTCTCTGTATTTCTCCTGTTTGACCCGTATTTTTTTAATCTATAAATTAAAACGGTTGAATTACTTGAGCCAACAAACCTCAGCTCCCTTTCTACAGTGTAGAATGCCTATAGGATAAAATTACTTTTTCCATGCTCCAGACTCACTGGAAGATCTGGTCCCTTTTGGGACCAAATAAACATACACGCACACATACATACACACATATACACACACACACACCTATATATACATAGACATGTACATATATACATGTGTATATGAATATACACACAGACACACATTAGAACAGGGGGTCATTGGATCCAAGTGAGGCCCAGAGAAGTAATGGGACTTTGCCCAAGATCATGTGAATAATGTCTTAAGTGAGATTTAAATCCAGTACTTCTTAACCCTACAACCAGTACTTGAACCTCTATCTGACATTGCATTTTAAAAGCTTGAGTGAGGACAAGACAATGCCTTAATTCAAAGGAATGACTAGCTATGGACATTTGGCAGCATTGCCCGGTGGAGAAAGGAATTATCTGGTTGCTGAGGACAACTTTCCATGATCCTCAAATCACCTGACCACCTATTAAGTGTTGTAAAAAACCAACCAACCAACCAACCAACCAACAAAAACAACATAAAACCCTTGCTGATTGTGTGGTTCTAGAGCTGGGTCATCTACATTCATCCTTAACTTGGACTTCCCTACCTTTATGTGCCCAACAGGATACATGGGCCAGCTCACTGTGATTCAGACAGAGCAAGAGCTGTACCACTTCATGCACTGCAGTTCAGAAGCAAACAGCTCTTCAGCCCCTTAAGAGCCCCCTTTCCAAAGCTGGGTCTGCCTACTTCACAGCTGCAGGAAGAGATAAAATCCAAGGCTCCCCACCATAAGCCTAGTGCATGGAATGTAATTACTTCCTTCTCACTCCAGGCCCACTGACCTGGGTCTTGCGGGCCATTCAAAGGGTCAATTCTATTCTCCTGGGGACCCACATGGATGAACTTGCATTGACCCCTTTTGGCAGTTACTGAGGCTTGCTAGCTAGCTATCTGTCCAGGTCTCTTTATAATCCAACCTGGACAGTCTGTCTAGCTACAGCCAGGAAGGAAGCAGGAACCCCGGAAAGGAGAGAGAAGGGAGAGGCCCCTTTATTTGTGGGTTAGGGGCTGCTCCTGAATGCCTGGGTATGCTACTTTCTCTGAATCAGAACAATGGAGGGAAGGCATTTGGGATCTAGCGGACAAGAACTTGGAATCTAGAGTCTGAGGACCTGGGTTCGAATCTCAACTATGTGACCTTGGCCAAGTTAATTACCCTCTCTGGGCCTCAGTTTTATCTTTTGTAAAATGATCAGAGGAGCTGGATCATAGGATTTAGATCTAGAAGGAATCTTAGAGATCATCTAATCCAACAGAGGAGGAAACTGAGACTCACAGAGGCTAGCAGTTTGTGATCTCTTTCTACTCCAAACCTATGTATAATGGGATATTGCATTGTTACAATTTTTAAGGTTATGTTTTATGTTTCTTCAAAGAAATAGAATTTTTCAGTGATTGCTCAAACTTCTCATTTTACAGAGGAGACTACGTCTCACAGTGAAGAAGTGATTCAACTAGGGTCATGCCAGCTAGGGCTACTCATTACAAGAGGGGGCATTGCAAGTCAGATTTCCTACCTGCAGTATCTCTGTTCCAGCCAATTAGCCCTTCATTATATTCTGATTTCTACTGTGGCTAATGGCTCCCCATCAGGGGGAGGCCCATGCCTTAGTTGCCGTGAAGCAGGGCTGGCCCTGAGACAAACCAGGGGTAAGGTAGAAGTTTGTCTCCTGCTCCTCCCCTCCACCAGGGGGCTGGTGTCCCGATTCCTAGCACCCTGTAGTGCAGAAGCAAAGCATGTGATGAAATCAACCCCCTGAGGGGCAACTGGCAGGACAGCCAGCTTCTTCCCTTTGCCTGTATCATGGATCCCTCTGGCAGTCAGCCTAGTAAAACCTATAGACACCTTCTCAGAATCATGTTTTTAGATGCATAAAATCAGACGAGTAGGTTTTCAAAGGAAACCAATGGTAATGAAATATTCTCCTCAATTCTATGATTGTTCTGTGGACCTAAGAATTTTCGATTTTAGTAACAGTCCCGGGGTTATCCTGAAGACTGGCTGCTCCTCAAATCACACCATGTAGGCAGCCACCTATAATACCTACTCAGAAGGCTGGCCTTGCTGAGCTGCACTAGGGGAAAGAAACGGTCACAGGGGAAACAGGACACAAAGGGCTTTTCTGTGCTTGCCTACCTGCCAAGTCCCAGGGGGACCCTTTGGAGAGCTCCAAAGTCTTGCAAACCAAATGCTGTTCTCTCTCTCATCAGGCCAGCTGGGCCAGCCACTCTTGGAAAATGGGTTTCTACTATCCTTCCATTTTAACTAAAGATCAGTAGCTCTCTTTGAAATATAATCACGGAAACCCCAGGAGGCCTCTCAGAAAAAAATACACTCTGTCTTTGTGATCACTGGACTGAACCTCCTCTTAGAAGAGAGGCACTGGAGCAAGACACTCAGGAAACAAGCTTTGAAAGCAGGGTGGCTTCATCCAGCTACTGTTGTTGCCCACCTGCAAAGTGCAGATGGTGGTCCAGGCTAATGCCAACAACAGACTGTGCTTCACCTCTGCTCGATGGTTCCGACTGGGGCTTAGAAATGGGCATGCAGTGGGCTGGAATAGGAAGTAAAGTGAATCTGGCTGCTCAGGAGTCTTGGGATCATAGATATAGAGCTCAAAATTCCCTTGGAGGCCAACTAGTCCAACCTTCCCGTTTTATAGACCATGCAACTATCTACAATCATACTGCTAGATCTGCAGCAGGATTCAAACTCAGCCAATTTAACTCCAAGTCTAGCACTTCATCTCTGAAACTACACTATGACTTGGACTCCCCCCCACCCCTACAACCCCCCCCATCAATTTCCAGCTGCATGACCTTGGGCAAGTCCCTTTCTCTCTCTGATCTGATTTCCTCTCCTGTAACTAGAAGAGGTTAGCTTTTCCTCCTGTGCAAACTTTCTAATTTGGAGAAAGCCAATGTAATCAACAATTGCCCTCCAAGGAATTGGTGACGATTTCCCAAGTCACAGGGGTCTGTACTTTAAAAAAAGAGGGAGAAGAAGAGGAGGATGAGGGGGAAAAGAAGGAAAAAAGGAGGAGGAGGAAAAGGAGGAGAGAGAGAAGGAAAAGGAAGAAGAAAATAAAAAGGATGAGAAGAAAGAAAAGGAGGAGGAGAAAGAAGGAAGAGGAGGAAAGGAGGAGAGAGAGAAGGAAGAGAAGCAGGAGATGAAGAAAAAGGAGTAGGAGGAAAAGGAAAAGATAGAGGAGGAGGAGGAAGAGGAGGAAGAGAAAGTGGAGGAGGAGGAGGAGGAGGAGGAAGAGAAGAAGATGAAGAAGAAGAAGAAGAATCAGAATTAGAAGAATTAGAATTAGAAGAAGAAGAAGAAGAAGAAGAAGAAGAAGAAGAAGAAGAAGAAGAAGAAGAAGAAGAAGAATTAGAATTAGAAGAATTAGAATTAGAAGAATTAGAATTAGAAGAAGAAGAAGAAGAAGAAGAAGAAGAAGAAGAAGAAGAAGAAGAAGAAGAAGAAGAAGAAGAAGAAGAAGAAGAAGAAGAAGAAGGAAGAGGAGGAGGAGAAAGAGGAGGAAGAGTCAGAAGAGGAAAAGGAAAAGAAGAGAAGGAGAAGGAAAAGAAGGAGAAAGGAGGAGGAGGAAAAGAAGAGAGAAAGAAAAGGAAGAAGAGGAGTAGGAGGAGGAAGAAGAAGAAAAATAAGGTAATGTTTACACAAAAGTAAAAGTCCTTGACCTTTTTAGTGTTAGGAAGTCTACAGAAGTCTGTGGGTTCCTTCTTAAAAATGTTTTTAAATACATAAAATATATAAGATTACAAAGGAAACCTACTGTATCCAAATCAAATTATTAAAATGGAGTTATCAACATTTTTTTTAAAGTTCAAAGACCCCAAGTTGAAAACCCTCTGCCCTAAAGAGATTATTCTTTAATGTTAGAATTTTAAGCACAAGGGCAGACATTTTGTTGCCCCTGAAATTATATCCTACAAACAGCTGCCTATAAACAGACTGCCCTTGCTGGAGAAATATGTTGACATGGTTACCCAGATACCACAGGTAAACATTCTTTTCCATTCTTAGCAAATAGCCTTGCCCAAGGAACATGGTCTAAAGGCAAAATGTTGGATCTAGAATTGGGCAACTTGGATTCAAGGAAAAATTCCGCCATTTTGGGCAAATCATGTCCCCTTGCTTATCCCCAGTTTTCCCCATTTTTATACTCTAAAATGAAGAAGATTGGATCAAGTGTCTTAAGATCTCATAGGAGAGCCTGGTGTAATAAAAAAAACAAACAAACAAACAAAAAAAAAAAACAGTAGATTTAAAAGCAAGAGGACCTGAGTGGGAATATTGACTCTATCACTTACACTAGTGAATTAGTCCATCTTGAGCAGATTATGTCTTCTCTATGAGCCTCAGTTTCCTCCTCTGTAAAAATGTTTGGCCTTTATGATCCCAAAGGGATATTCCAGCCCAAATTTGTGACCTACTTTAGCACTGCAGAAAACAAAGGATAAACAGTGTATGTGGCAGGGAAGAGTTGGGGGGGACTCCTTGGAGTACCTCTTCTGCAGGCTTAAGGATAGAATAGGTAGGAAACCCAGGCCACCTATAGGTGCAGACTAGGACAAGAAGCTCTTCTGGAGCCTTTGAGTCTGCTAGGCTGGGCCTTTTTTCCTTTGCTGGGGAAGATTCCTGGGGGGGGGGGGGCAAGGTTTGGGAAGGGCACTTTGCTGACCTCAGCAATCCCTCCGGATGGTGCCCGGAGGACTAGACCCTCCAGCTGCTCCCCAGCTTGATTGAATAGCTCTGAATCACCCTCAGATGGAGGAAGAGCTCCACCTGGACTTGTGGTCATAGAGATTAGGTGGAGCAGATTTCCAGATCTCAGATTTCGGGGGCCCACTTGGCAAAGGCTATGGTGCAGAGAGGGCGGCAGTGTGACTCATGCTCACATTGCACACAGCTGTTCTATTAGTATTGGGTTTCTGGAAGGCAGCTCTATTCCTTCCTTGATTCAACATTTGACCCTCAAATGCCAAATGACCCACTTTATTGTACTCGAATTGACTAAAAGAAAATTGAACATTTAAAAAATCTCCACAGTCAATTCAGAATAAAGATTCTGGGTTTTACAGCCCAATGGAAGGGACTAATCCCCTTATCTGACAGAGTAGGAAAGTGAGGACAAGAAGCATACTAGATTGGATTTGGAGGCCAGATTCAAATCCCAGGTCTCTGTCTAAGTGACCCTGTGCCTTTGCTCAAGTGCCTTTCCTTTTTGCCTCAGTTTCTTCTATTCATAAAACGAGAGGACAAGACGTGATGAGTTCTAAGGTCCCTTTCTCCTCAAGCTCTATGATCCTAAGTACTTGGAGGTCAGAGCTTTAGAACTAGAAGGAATTGAAAAGCTCATCTAGTTCCATCCCTTCTTTCAACAGATTGAGGAGACTGAGGCCCAGAGAAGATCAACCTCATCCAATTTATGAATGTCAGAACCACGATTTGAACCCAGGTCTTCTAATACAACTCCATGCCCATATCACATTTCCCTAACACCAGCTGCTTCTCATGAAAAGCCCAAAGTATGAGAAGGTTTCAGTGATCTTGCAATAAAGCTTGTTATTCCACAAATAGAACCATATATAATTCTGCATGCCCTATACCACTTGTGAATTTATAGTCACACTCCAAGCATGAAATTAGTGCTATTAAGAACAGACAGAGCCAGATTTGAATGTTCCCAGTATGGAAAATGAAAGGAATCTCTCATCAGAGGCAGGCAAGCCCTGGATTCTCTTCTGAAAATGTTTCCCATACTCACAATTTATAAATACAGGAGAAGAAATTTCTCAGGGTAAGCTGAGAATGAGCCCCACAGCCATCTGACAGCTGGGACTCTAAAGCTTGATGAGAATCCGTTCGATATTTGAAGCCCTGCTGCCCCACCCCAGAAAGCAGCCACTTCAAATGCCCTGGTGGAAGGGAAAATGCCGATCATGAACTTTCTGAAATGGCACAGTCTAGAAATGAAAATGGCTTTCGATATTTGAAGGCTTCTTCCTAAACATCAGATTTAAGTTTCTATGGGGCAGCTTATTCTTCTGGCTCTCAGAAAGTACTGTTAATCAACCATGCTCTCAAACTGAACTTGTTACATGGGCTTGTTAAAAGGAACAGTGTTTATTTTAACTAAGCTGGCCTCCTGGTCTATGTCAATTACATGTCAATTACATCGTAGGGAAAAGAACTTTTCCTCCAGACAGTCCCGTTTCCTTAGGCGAAGCATGCAGCCAGTATTAGTTGAGCATTTTAACCACTTGCGCTTACAGAGGGAATGTATTGCATGCATAGATATTACCTCCCTGGAGCCTCCAGTCTTCCAAGAGAAAATATCCCCCAGTAGGTAAGGAAAAGAAACCAGAAGGAAGCAGCAGTAACTAATCTATACTAGTTTCAAGCCACACAAGTTTAGGAAGGTCTATTTTTTTAAGGTATCAAGAGAAAGTCAAGAAGAGCCTTACCCTCTCTACACAGATATCCTGTAGGGAACTGCGGGCTTGTGCAGCTCTGAGAGGAAGTAACGTTGTTTATTCAGCAAAACAGGAAAAAAACCCAAACTGTCCACCTCGAATAGGAGGTAGAGAACTCTGTCAGCATCACTCAGTTGTCTGGGAATGCAATCGTCTCCGAGGTTATTGTGGGCAAGAGAACACCAATTTGGGCTTCGGATAAAATTCATAGTTTCCACGATTTGTGTATGCCTTCAATCAGAAACAGAGTATCTGACTGTTCCCTGCCACGTCTGAGCATTTATTCCAGTCTTGCCTCAGCCAAATCTGAATGGTTAGTGTGTATTAGTAAAAAGAAGAACTGTAAGAAAGATCACTTGATCTTTACCAAAAAACAAAACAACCCCTCCCTCCCCCCCCAAAAAAAATCCCCGAACCTAAATATATCCAAAATGCTAAACTTTTATAGCAAAGTAAAGACAAGTGAGCAGTGGTATCCAGGTTGATTCTCCAGAGTAGGTTTTCATCCCCTTACCTGCTCCTGGAACTTGGAGGACACTGGATAGTCCCCAAACCCCAGGAGTTTATGGGCCTCACTGAACTCTATAAGACTCTCTTGGGGCACACTAATAGTGAGCAGATTTTCTCTCCTTACCTACCCACATTCGTGTCATTCTCCAAAAGCTTCCACAGTTTGTGCTTATACTCCTTATTTGCTCACATTTACCAGTACTTTGCAGTCTGTGACATCCGAAATGATGAATCAGACAGACAGCTCTGAAAGAAAACCCATGACCATCAAAGACCAAAGGACCCACTGAAGCCCAGGCCACCTATATGCCAAGTGTTATGCTGTATAGCACTGGGGATTGAAACCGTCCGTCCACATATCATTATAGCCTTTTGGCGCAAGGGCTACTGCTTTGACTGAATGATGTAGAGTCATGTGTTTTGTGATGGAGTTTGGAAAGAGTGTGACAAAAACCCACAAAGCTTCCTGTAGAGTATAAAGCCATACTCGCTCATCTACTGTCTCTCTTGATTCTTCATGAATCAGACTTATTTTTTTTGTTTGTATCTACTTGCAGTCATTTAGTGCAACAGAAGGACTTTTAGTAGATGGCCCCTCTCCTCATGACTCTTCGACCTAGATTTTGAAATACCATTTACGTATAGCAATAAGGAGGGGAAGAAAAATGAGAGGTATGGACTTTGATCAAAAGGAGACAAATAAATCCCAATTTGGATACAGCATGATAAGGGTTCCTTTAAAAATCCCAAAGATTCACTAAATCAAAACAATACCTTCAGTATAGTAGTGATATAAAATAAAATCATAAAACATCAACATTTCTATACAGTACTACCAGAAACCAGGAGGAAAAGCAAGAAAGAGAAATTACAGCAACAATGACTATGAAATGTGAAGAATATTGAGGTGGCTGAGTGGTACAATGAATTGGTGTCATTGGCCTTAGTGTCAAGAAGTCCCAAGTTCAAATCCTGTCTTAATATACTAGCTATGTGACCATGGGAAAGTCACCTAACCTTTTTGTGCCTCAGTTTCCTCACCTGTAAAATGAGGACAATAGCATCTACCTTACAGAATTCTTGTGAAGATCAGAGCAGGTAACATTTAAAAAGGGAAAGAGCTTTGCAAACCTAAAAGGGCTATCTAAATGCTAGATATTATTATCTGAGAATCAAGAACCGAAATAAAAGATGTCATCAAAGAAATATGTGCATGAAAAGGAAGACAGGCTGTTCATTTAGTAAGAACAAAAGACAAGTGAAGGAATACAACTGGCATCCTCAAGAGGAATAACCCTTAGCATGCTGGGTTTCTTCCCTCTGTCCTTCCCATAGGAAGATATGGTGAAGAGGTACACAACACATTCAGGCATGGAGGAATTAGTCACCTTTATGTCCTGGATCCCTTCATAAAACAATGTTCTTAAATGCATAAAATAAAACATTTGGGATTACAAAGATCACCAATTATGCTGAAATATAGTTATCAAAATATTTTTTTAAAAAAGTAATTCATGGATGCCAGAGTCCAGAACTTATAAAGAATAGCCACAGCACTGAGACCTTCAACACATTTGAGTAGATGAGTGTCTGGGAGTCAACTTATACACTCAAGTCTTGTATAAACACAACTACAAAGCACCCTTTACAGAAACAAAAGAAGACTTACATATTTGCGGAGAAGTCATTGTTCATAATTAGATATCACTAATATAATACCTTATACGACCTGAATTATTTTTTAACTAACATATAGTGCCATACCAAATTGTCACATGATTGTTTTGTAAAACTAGATCATTTAAAAGTTCATGTGGAGGAACAAAAGGTCTCAAGGTATCAAAGGAAACATTCTATTTTTTAAAGCAGGAATGAAGGAAGGGTAGAGTGGAGTAAGATTACTAGTCTCAAAATATAATACAAAATAGTAATCATCAAAACTATTTGGTACCAGTTAAGAAAATTGGAAATAAAACCAAAAGAACTGAAACAGACTAGGTAAGCAAGTCCCATAAGTAATAGTATACAACAATTATTTGTTTTATAAATGCTGAAACACAAACTACCAGGGGAAGAGCTCTCCATTAGTCAAGAGCTACTTGGAAAACTGGAAGACGGTTTGGCAGAAAATGGGTAAGCATCTTACATCATATTCCATAATAAACTTCAAATGGATATTGGACTTAAATATAAGTGATCTCTTAAGGAGAATGGAAGGAGGTACTTTTTGCAATTATAGCTAGGGGAACTATTCTTAATCAAATAAGAGATAAAAGAGATAACAAAAGATGAAACAAATGATTTTGATTATGTAAAATTAAAAATAATTTATATGAATAAATCAATGTAGATAGAAATAAGAAAAGAAATGATCAAGTAAGAAAAACTTGTGTATCGAATATCTGATCATAGTCTGATAGCTAAGATGACAAATTTCAATAATAATAATAGCTAGTAATTATATAGTGCTTTAATGTTTACAAAGCATCTTACATTTAATGACTCATTTGATCCTCATAACAATTCTGGGATATAGATACTATTATTATCCCCATTTTTTAGATAAGGAAAACTGAAACACAAAGAGGTTTAGTGACTCACCCAAAATTACAGCTAGTGTGTATTTGAGGCAGGATTTGAATCCAGGTCTTTCTGACTCCAAGTCCTAAACTCTGTCCACTGCTCCACTGAACAATATTAAAGACAATGTGACATAATTACTGGCCATCAAGTCAGGTTCAAGTTCTGTATCTGACACATATTAGCTACCTCTGGCCAAGAGGCAGTCACAATTAACCTCTTAGTAACTCAAAAGATTCTCTAAGACTACAAATTTATTGTGAGTTGCTGATAGATTGGGAAAGGGAATTTCTGTGCTAGGAATCCTTCACAATGATGAAATCACAGGCCTATGGAAAGTAATCGAAGATTATCTATATGGACCTGTGACAATCATATACACCAATCACATCAAACCATTTATATTATTCATATCAAAGGATATGAAGAAACATTTTAAAAACGAGTTATGAATTCTCAAAACCAAAACTGTACCAAATCATTAATAACAAGAAAAATTAATTTAAAATGGCAAATTAAAAAAAGATATTATAAGACACAAGTAGTCAATGTTGGAGGAACTACATTGTTGGAGGAAGAGAAAGGGACACTAATACATGGTTTGTGAAGTTATAAATTGGTCCAACTATTCCGAAAAACAACTTGGAATTGTGCAAGAAAAACATTTAAAATGTTCAGTCTTTAACTTGGCAACCCCAGTACTGGGGATATACCCCAAGGAGGTCACAGGCATAGGCAAAAGTCATGCATATCCATAAATATTTATAACAGCACTCTTGTGGTAGCAAAACATGGGAATGGAAATGCAAATGAACACCCACTGACTGGGAGAATGGTGGATCAAGTTGTGGCTTAGGAATATAAAAAATAACATTGTGCTATAAAAAAGCAGAGAAGTATGGGAACTAATTAAGAGCAAAATAAATAGAATCAGGAGAGCAGGATATGCAGTATGTAAAGTAGTTCAGATAGGTTTTACTCTAATATAAATTCCTTATTCTGTAAGAGATTCAGTGCCTTTTTAATGAGTCTGTCTACACCAAAACAAATTTCAAACTCCTTTGCTGCATACAGCAAACACTTTATGTATGTATGTATTGCTCATTCCAAAGATATCTTTTATCACTGGATCAATTCCCAAAACATCTTTTATGTTGTGGAAGTTCAATTCTCCAAACATCCACATATATGGTCTCAACAGTAGATGGAGAAACAGGCTGCTGTGCAGATGGGTAATGATGTGAATAAAAGCAATACTGACTAGCAAATTGAACTCTGATTGTAATGGTCCAACTCAGTCCCAGAGAAGTAATGGTGAAATATTCCTTCTTTCTCTCAGTAGGGACACGGGGGATTATGGAATATAGCAGAATCTACTAGAAAAATCTGTGTCTAAATGTTTTTCATTGTTATGAGGAAGGGTTCAATTTAGGGATTGGCAGTGATGGGAGTGGGGTTAATGTTCAGGGAAAATGACTTTAATGTAAAAAAGCAAAGGGAAATAATAAACTTAAAAAAGGAAATTCAACAATAAAAAAGAAAAGAAAGGATGCTAGACTTAGAGTCTCTTGGCCCAAGTTTCTATTCTTACCTTTGACTCCAGCTAAGCTAGGCAGCTAAAAATGCTGGACTTGGGAGTCAGTACAATATGAATTCAAATCTAGCTTCAGATACTTACAAGTTGTGGGATGCTGGGTAAGTCACACACTCTCTGAGCCTTGGGCTCCTCATTTATGAAATGCAAATACTAATACTCCCGATCAGAGCTGTTAGGAGACCATAGAAATGGGAGCTGCTATTGTTCACTGCTGCGTTTCCTGCCTCCCTGGGTTATAGGAAAGCTCATGTGGCACGATGAATGTGAAAGGAGAAATGGAAGGAGTTGTTACTACTTTCAGTGTGAGGGGCCAAGAGAGGCAGCTGATATACCATTGCAGATGGCCTATAGCCTATTCCTTCCCAAGATCCCATACCAATCTCTGATGGTCTGTTACAAAACAACAACCAGGAGGCAGTCACAGAATGACAAGTGATGTCAGAAGCCAGTGAGTCCAACATGCATTTCCTCTACAATATCCCTTTCAAGTAATAAATTAGCTTTATTCCCCACAGGAATCAATTCTGCTTTCCCACAGGCCCAGTAAGAAAGTTCATAGGTTCCCCCACCCTTACATTAAGCCTTAATCTGACTCTTTGCAATCATCACCCAAGTTTTCCCCTCTAATGTCCAATAGAACAAATCTGATCCCTCTTTCATTTGCCAACTCAAACTATGTGAAGAAGGCTAGTGTGCGTGCTTCCCCTGCCCTAGTTCTTAGCTTTTCTAGGTTAAACATCATCCCCAGTTCCCTCAACCAGACTGCACATGGCCATAACCTTGATGCTCTTCACTGTCTCTGTTGCCCTCTTCTGGGTACTCCCCAGCTTAACAATCTCCTGAAATTGGTGGGTCCTGGAACTGAACATTTTGCTCCTAATGTGGCCAGGGCAGGGCAAAGGCACAGCAGACTCATTAGTCTATCCCCTAGTCCGGGACTCTACACTGCTCTCAAGGCCACTCAAGCTGGAATTCACTTTGTTGGCCACCTTTATCATACTCTTGACTGATAGGAACATTGCTTTCCACAAAAACAAAAAACAAGAAACTTAATACATTGCCAAAATTATCTGAGACATTGCATAGAGGGAATCAACATGACTGACTGGTTGTGGTAAGTGAGGGGAAGTCTGACTTTCAGCTGAGGTCACTAGCTAAATAAGGCTACTGGCAGAAATAAGGGGTGTGTGTATGTGTGTGGGTGTGTATGTATACACATATGCACACATGTGTGTGAGATGTGTGTGCATGTGCTCTAAGACTATAACCACATACTGCTATATACTATTTAGCATGAAATATGAAGTCCCATACATCTGAGGCACCTTTGAAATGGGGTTTTGGGGGTTCAATGATTGACTGAAAGTGAATTCTGGAGAATGCATGGTTCAGCCTCCTACCTGTAGAAAATTCCTTGCCCCCTGAGAAGGTATGAATGAGTCAAGCAGATCTGGCTTGAAGGAGGAGGCTTACTTATCATATGGAGGGCGGGGAAGCTAGGAGGGACACCAAGCTTACCTAGTCTCAGTGATGGTTGAGATGAGGATTTCAATAAATGCAATCTATAGGCACACAGTGCAGGGGGGAGCCTGGCCAGGGGCACCCAGCATTCATGTCTTCTTTTTCTCCCCAGTTTGTTCTCTTTGGCTTTGCTCTTCTCCCAACTAGCGGGTAAGTAGGGCCTCCCACTAAGCCTTCTCTTCTATGTTCCTGAAGGTCTGACTCAGTACTGCCCCCACAAAGCTGCTCCCTCCAGGCTGGTGATGATGGCTTCCAGAAGAGAACCCAAAAGGCCTCCATTTGGCATTTAAAACTGCAACCTGGCTCCAATCTCTTTCCTAACTGGTTTCAGGAATTGTTAGCTTCTGGGGATACAAAGTTAACCATGACAATGGTTCCTGCCCTCAAGCATTATGAGAGCATAGCAGTACAGTGTTCCCCATATCCCAGATTAGGAAGGATTTTGATTAGCTGAAGTTGTTCAGTATATATAGCGCTGGACTTGGAATCAGGAAGACTCATCTTCCTGAGTTCAAATGCAGTTTCACATACTTCCCAGCTATGTGATCTTGGGCCAGTTATTTAATGTCGTTTGCCTCAGTTTCCTCCTCTGTGAAATTAGGAGAAGGAAATGACAAATCATTCTAATATCTTTGCCAAGAAAAACCCACATGAAATCACAAAGTCAGATATGACCAAAAAACGACTGAACAACAATAATGATGATCCGAGGAAATGTCTAGAGAAGAAGAATTAGGCTAATGGGGGTCCGTGATCCGTTCATATCATGACAGAAGTTCTTAACCTGTAGTGATGGAGCCTCCAAGGGATCAGTGAATTTGGAAGAAAAAAAACTGACATCTTGATTTTTCACTCATCTTTACCTGAAATTTAGCATTTCTTTCGATGATTTCAAAGCCTGGTGCTGAGAATGAGTGTATTATCATCATGTGTAGAACATAAATGTGTAGAACAGAGATCACCCTTGTTTGGCTTGGCCCCAAAGGTCACAACCAGGAGCAATAGGTGCAAGTTTCAGAGGCAATTTTAGACTTGATGTTTTAAAAAGATCCTAATTTTTAGTGCTACCCATAATAGGATGGGCTGAATCAGAAATAGTGGGTTCCTCCAGTTTGGATGTCTTCAAGAAAAGGCTAGATAACCATTTATTGAGAAATTTATAGAAGGAATTTTTATTCCGATTGCAATTGAACAGCAAGAACCTGCTATGTGCTATTGGACTGAAGGGTCTCTTGGCTTTCTGTTACCTCTAGCAGTCTGTGAGTATCCACATCTGTATCTAAGTATAAATGTCACATTTCCCCACTATTTCTGTCCAAGCTCTGGGCAGAAACAGTGCTTCCACTGTGTGACTCACTGATATCCATTATAACTATTGGCTCACTTAGTATGTGACTGAAATTCACTCTGCCTTCCTCCAACGTCATTATTCCCACATTTTGAACACTGCTAAATCCTTCTTGGTGAGCTGCTATCCATTTTTAGGCCATTGTAAGGTTTCAAGTATAAAACAGGATACACCTGAAGGCTGAAAGACAAACTATGAATTTTTCCAAAGAAAACTTTGGTCTCATGCTAGGCTACAAATGGGACCAGCTGATGTTTTTTTCAGCCTTTAGTCTCATTGTAAAGAGGAAACCTCAGTTTCCTCCTTGCCTATACCTCTCGGACAAGAATGCAACTTAATCAGAGAATTGCCTCAGTGACCCCTGAGGTCTCTTGCACTGTTGGTAAATGGTTTTTGTTTCATTTTGTTTTGTTTTTTAGTTTTTCCTGTGGTGAGGGAGGAAGCAACTTGAACTGTCACTCAGCTAAGGGATGGGAGGAAGGGAGAGAAGAAAGGATGGAAGGCTTTTTTCAGTCTGCTGGCTGGAGTCATCTGGTGGAGAGAGCACTAGACTTGGAATCAGGAAGACTTGTGTTGAAATCCCATCTTAGAGACTATCCTAACTGGCCTCAACCATCACCTATAAAATAAGGCTAATAACAGTACCTAGTTCCCAGAGTTGTTATAAGGATTAATGGAAAAATATATTTAACGTACTTTGAAAATCTAATAATAATAATAATAAAAACAATGCAATCAAGAGTAAAAGGAAAGCAGAAAGCTAGGAAAAAATCATAGTAAGTATCTCTAATAAAGGCCTCATTTCTCAAATATATAGAGAACTGAATCAAATTTATAAAAATACAAGCCATTCCCCAATTGAAGAATGGTCAAAAGATTTGATAAGGCAGTTTTCAGATAAAGAAATCAAAGCTATCTATAGGCATATGAGGAAGTGCTCTAAATCACTTTTGATTAGAGAGAAGCAAATTAAAATAACTCTGAGGTAGTGTCTCACACCTTTCAAATTGGCTAATATAACATAAAAAGGGAAATGATAAATGTTGTCGAGAATGTGAGAAAACTGGAGTACTAACACATTGTTGGTAAAGTTATGATCCAACCATTCTAGAGAGCAAATTGGAACTATCCCCATGGGCAAGATTTTTGCTTCTGAGCTTCAGTTTCCTCATGTATCAAATATGGATACTTATCCTTGCATTGCCCACTTTCCTAGGTGATATAGCTTGAGGGTCACAGACAGTGGGGGAACTCTGGGTGAGGTATAAGACCCTTCAGGCCAGAGGGAACCTTCTAACAATGGCTGGTTCGGCTCCCCTTCTCCTCTAAGGGCTCTTGGCCTTCCTGAGAAGTGGGGGGGGGGAGTGGTGACAACCTGTGTTATCACTGAAGCAGAGTAATCCCAGATGGCAAACTATGTATACTAGCAAGTTGTTCATGTGGCCCCACATGCACAGTGTTGTTTTTGTTACGTTATATAAACAGACTCCATTTTTCCATCATCCTCAGGAGTCCTGCTTTATCACTTCTCCACTAGGAAGGTGTATTTTAATCACCCCACTATGGGGGCTCTAGAAAGCAACGCTACATTTTGTCACCCCAACTTGGGGGTTCTAGAAGCAAGACACAACAGTATAGTGCATAGAGCACTGGACCCAGAGTTAGCAAGACTTGAGTTCAAATTTAGCCTCAGACATTTACTTGATTTCAAGCAAATCACTTCATCTCTGCCTCAGTTTTCTCATCTGTAAAATGGGGATAATAATAGCACCTACCTTGCAGCATTGTTGAAAGGATCAAATGAGACAATATTTACAAAAAGTTTAGAACAACATCTGACACATAGTTGGCGCTTAATAAATTTTTCTTACCTTTCGGGGTCCTTATGCAGAAAATATCCTGTAAATCTTAGTGTGCTACAGACCTCTCTCAGCACAATGGGCAAACTAGAACAATTTCTTCCAACAGCAATGAAGGCAGCTGCAGCAGGTCCTGTAGAGATCTTAAAGCTTAGCAAAACAGCAAAGGTGCAATCCATGCAATCCAAGACTGCAATCCATGGCTTCATCAGTTGTCCAGATTTTTTGTCTTGTCAATGGATTTCGATGACTCTAGAAGAGAGAATGAAGCTGATGACTCTGTGCAACTTTGCCTCACTTAAATCCAATTCATGAGCAAGTTGAAACATCACTATATGATGTCATTTATCCTCTTTAAAAAGGAAGGGTGAACAACAACAGCTACACAAACCATTATTTTAGTGAAGAGCTTTTATTAACTGTTAAAATGCCAACACTTTTGGAAAGAAGCACCCTAAAATATTAGAGTACCCTCTTAAAGAGGCAGTGTGGTACAATGAAGGAAGCACAGGTCTTAGAGTTAGCAAAGACCTGGTTTGCATTTTTATGCCTAGCACTTAATCCAGGATCTGGCCCATTATACATGCTGAATAGATGTTTTTCTTCTTCCTTCCTTCTTTTCTTGCTCCTTTCTACCTCCTTTACTTCTTTCCTTTCTCTTTCCTCTAGTATTAACCAGTTAATGACTATAGGAATATCAAACTCCCTGGGTGCCAGATTCCTTCTCTGTAAAAAGGCAGGAGTGGGGGAGAGGAGAGATTAGCTGGTCTCTGGGGTACCTGGCAGGTCTCAATCAATGATCCTAAATATGACCTTGGGGAAGCCAGTTCATCTCCCTGAGTCTCAGTATCTCCCTCTATAAAATAAGGGGGATTGATGTGATGACATCTAGCATCCCTTTCAGCTCTACAAATGTGATTCTGTGGCTATTAAAATGTACCACATGTTGACTACCAGTGAGTTTATTAGAGTCCAGTCCTCCATCTGTTCCTGGTCAACATCCCCAGGGAAAATGAAGAGAATTACCAAAAGAGGGGGGGGGAAACTCTGGTCCTGATGGATTCATAAGAGTACTTTATCAAACTTCTAAAAAACTTATTTGAGTAAATAGCATTTCATTTTTTCCAATTACATGTAAAGATAATTTTCATCATTCATTTTTATAAGATTTGGAGTTCCAGATTTTTCTCCTTGCCTTTCTTCTCTCTCCCAAAGATGAAAAGCAATCTGATATAGGTTTTACACGTGCAAGCATGTAAACATATTTCCACATTAGTCATGTTAGGAAAGAAGAAACAGAATAAAAGGGAAAACCACAAAAATCTCTCCAAAAACAATAAAAAGTGAAAATAGGATGCTTTAATCCACATTCAGACTCCATAGTTCTTTCTTTACTCTCAAACTTTTAAAGAGGTTAGTACCCATACTTTACAAACTATTCTCAACAATTTAGGAAGAAAACAATTACCTAGCCTTCTTTTACAAGACAAACATAATTCTAATACCTACACCAGGGAAAGATAAAATATAGGAAGAAAACTATAGACCAGTATCATTAATGAATGTTACTCCAAAAGAAGTAGCGTTAAGTCCTAAATGAAACCCAAGGTAGTGTTCTTTTTGTACTTGGTTATATTTAACTCAAATTTGGAAAAGTCTGATAACAGGTCAGAAGTTGGTCAGAAGATAGAATAAAGATGGCCCAGTTGATTCGGCGTGTCTTTCAAAGAAATCTTTCTACTTCCCTGGGAGGGATAAGAAAGGATGTGATAAAATGTGGCTTCATTGGATAGGACCAAAGAATCATTTGATCAGTTTCCACTCAGTGTCTTAAAGGATCCAAGTTCCTTTCAATTACTTTTGTCTCTGAAGTTTCTGACTGTGACTCTAAGGAAGGACCTTGCTCTTCCTAAGATTCTCTCAGTTCTAAGACCAAAATTGGTCCTCATTGGAAATGGGACTATTTTAGCAACACACATTGATTTCACTGATGATAGCTTGACTGGTTGTCCAAGGTTCAGAAGATTACCTCATAAAAGCCAGCCCATGCTATTTAAATTGTTCTTTGTTTCTTTAAGGAGTATTTTGTTATTGAATCTCTAACTCTTTTGTGTTCTTTGGGAGGTCAATCCCCAGATATTTTATATATCTTGTAGTTATTTGGAATGGGGTTTCACTTTCCATTACTGCATTTTGCTTTTTATGAATCTTTTGAGATGGCTATGTGGTTTTTGGATGTTTTTATTTTTAATATAATTTAATTATAGGTATAAATATAGACATATTATATAATTTAATGTAATTACATTATTTTTCTCTTAACGCTGAACAATTCTTGCATACTTGATAAATCCCACTTTGTCACAATAAATGATTTCTTAGAAAAATTGCTTTATTCTGTTTGTTGATATTTCGCTTAATTTTTTTGAATCAAAACGTATTAATTAATTATATTGGCCTATAGTTTTATATTTTCCTGGTTTAGGTATAAAAACTATATTTGTCTCATAAAAGTATTTTACAGAGTGCTTTCTTTCTCAATTATGGAAAATAACTTGTGAAGTATGGGTTCTAATTTTACTTTAAAAGTATGAGAAAGGGGCAGCTAGGTGGTGCAGTGGATATTGCACCAGCCCTGAAATCAGGAGAACCCAATCAAATCTAATCTCAGATACTTAACACTTCCTGGTTGTGTGACCTTGGGCAAGTCACTTAGCCCCAATTGCCTCAGCAATGAATAAATAAATAAATAGATAGATAGAAAGATAGATAGATAGATAATAAATAAATAAATAAATAAATAAATGAAAAGGTTTGAAAGAGTGTGCATCTGAATCCATCAGGACCAGGGGTTTATTTGGTAGTTACTTTATAGCTAGATCTATTTCCATTTCTGAGATTGTGTTATTCAAAAATCTTTAAAAAAAAAAAAAAACATATGCCTCTAATGATAGTTCCAGTATATGTTTTTGAAGGTTTTTCTCTTTTTCTTTTATGTTCTCAGTTTTGTTAGTATATAACTACATTAAAATGTTCTGATTATTTTTATGTCTTCAGATTTTTGCCTCGTTATTTTATTGATTTGTTTTTTGCTCTCTTCTTTTAAAATCAAATTATCTAAGGGGTTATCAACTGCATTGGTCTTTTCAAAGGAACAAGTTTCTTATTTTCTTTACCATGGATTTTGTTTTCAATTGATCTATTTCTCCTCTAATTTTTAATATATCCTCTTTTGTGCTTACTTTTGGTTTATTTATGGTCTTTCTAATTTTTAAATGCATATTCATTAATCCTCTCTTTTCTATTTTGTTTAATGTTTGTTTGAAAGGATATAGTTCCTTCCTAGGGACTTCCTTAGCTCTATCCTAGAAATGGTATGTTGTTTCAACATTATAATTGTCTTTATGATTTATACTTTGATCCATTCATTAATTAGGATTTCATTGGTAAGCTTTCATTTTGGTCTGTATCTTTTTTGTGGTCCCTGGACTAATTTCTATTTTTATTACATTATACTCTGTAAAGGATGTATTAACTATTTTTCTGCCTTTTAACAATTGTTTGCAATATCTCTTGCACAGTCAGGTTTTGTCAAAGTTCCTTTTGGTATCAAGAAATAAATAATATTCATTTGATTTTCCTTTTGGAAGACACCATAAATCTTTTAAATCTAGTTTCTTCAGCAATTTATTCACTCCCATATTTTTCCTTTTTTATCTTTTTTAGACTTGGTAAAAAAAAAAACTTGAGAGAATATTGAAGTCTCCTGTTACTATTGTGTTACTATCTATGTCTTCTTGTAGCTTAGGTCATGTTTCCTTTATGAATTTGGAGGCTAAGGCATTTAGAGCAGGCAAATTTATTATTGAAATTGGCTTGTTGTCTCTTGTTCTTTTGAGCATAATATAGTTATGTTGTTTATCCCTTTTCATTTTTTGGATGTTTATTTTTGCTTTGCCAGTATGATTACAAATCATGCTTTTCTGGATAAATGTGATGGACAGTAAATTTTTCCCTCTCTACAATTTTATTTTGTGTTTATCTTTGTCTTTTAAATGTGTTTCTTATAAGCAACAGATTTTAGGGTTTTGTTTTCTTATCCAATCTGTCATTTGTTTTTCATTTTATTGGACTGTTTAATCTATTCACAATTAAGGTCATAAGAGTTGGATTTAAATTTTCTTCATTCACTTAACATTTTTTAAAGTTATGATTTTCCCCTCTTCTTCTGCAAACACAGTATTGTACTCCTTCAGTTATTTTACTTTAATCTTAAAAAAGGTGGCCCTATTCCCATTGACTCTCTTCCCCTCATCCCTTATCTCCTCTTATTTTTTTGCCCTTTTCCCTTTGGGGTTTTATTTATTATTTTCCTTTTTCCTCTATTCCTTATTTCTGGTTGTATATTTTTTCTCCTCTCCCTTTTTCCCTTTCAGTTAAGTGGATTTCCTCTTCTTCTTTTCCTCCCCTTCACTTAGTTCTGTTCATTAACTGTTGTTTCATTAGCTTCACTTTTTTTTTACTCCTTCCCAAAAAGGATTTCTATCATTCTCTTCATTATCAACCCTCTCTTTATTCTACACTTATTCTTTGATGTATGACCCCTATAATTATTTGGTCTCTCTTTTTTGTGTTCCTCACATAATCAAAGCTTCCAACATATTCATTCTAGGCTCTCATCTCTAAGTAGTTTCTGCCACTGCCTTGTAGAGCTTGCCCCCAAGAATTCCTCTTTTCCTTTTCCCTTCATTGTCAATTATTGTGGATGTCAGAGAGTACACTGCTCCATGGTAGGGTCCTTCCCCTACTTTAATACACAGTTCCCCATTAATCTATACCCTCTTCCCCATTAACTTTCCTCCACACACACATTTGTGTCAAAAGCTCCTCCCTGGGTCTATGTTCTCCCACTCCCCCAGGTACCAGTTGCCCTTATGTGTTCCAACTTGACCCCTCCCAATGTAGAATGGATAGTCTTTTCTTTTCTTAATTAAAGCATTTTTATTTTCAAAAAATATGCATAGATAATTTTCAATATTCACCTTTGCAAAACCCTGTGTTCCCAATTTTTTTCCTTCCCTTCTACCCCCCTTCCCCTAGATGGCAAGCAATCCAATATATGTTAACCATGTAAAATAATTCTATACATATTTCGACAATCATGCTACACAAAAAATTAGATCAAAAAGGAAACAAAAGAGAAAGAAAATAAAATTCAAGCAAACGACAACGAAAAAGTGAAAATACTATGTTGTGATTCACACTCAGTCCCTACAGTCCTCTCTCTGGGTGCAGATGACTCTCTTCATCACAAGACCATTGGAACTGGCCTGAATCACCTTGCTATGGAAAAGAGTCATGTCAATCAGAACTGACCATTGTATAATCTTGCTGTTAATGAGTACAATATTCTCCTGATTCTCCTCACTTCATTTAGCATCAATTCATGTAAGTCTCTCCAGGCCTCTCTGAAATCACCCTGCTGATCATTTCTTACAGAACAGTGATATTCCATAACATTCATATGCCCTAACATATTCATCCATTCTCTAAATGATGAGCACATAGATTTTTCAAGCATCAAGTTCCTCAGACCATATTCAGTATAAAATCCCCATCTCCTTTCACAGATGATTTCTCTTCACCCATAGGAGCATTCATCAATAATCCCTAGCATATCATACACTCTCTCTGTTTTCCTGGCCCCTTCTATCTCTTCCTCCTATATTGTAATGCAGTTCCACCAAAAAACATTTGATTCACTTACAGGTAGAATGTTGCCAGGTTCTAACACCCTAACCACCTCTTCACTGTTACCTATATCAGACTTTCACTTTCACTGTTGTTTCCTGGTGTACATTTAGAACTAAGTCTCTTACTGGTCACTCTGTTGGCATTGCTATTGTTGTTCTTGTCTACTGCATTTATTCACTTTCCTTGCCTTTCTGTTGTTCTGGTTGCTTGAGAAGGAAATAATCTCTTCAGTTCTGGTTTTCTTTAGAAAAAAAAAGTTTAAATGCATTTTTACTGTTGAATTTTCATCTTTTTTCATGTATGATTAAGCTCTGATTTGCAGGATAGGTCATGCTGGTCTGCATCCTAATCACCACAGCTCTTTGGAATACATTATTCTATTTCTTTCTACATTTTCTAGTGGATATAAAATAGTCTTATATTATTCTAATTTCCTTTCCTTCGTGTTATGTCTTGGAGTTTGTGTCCTACGTATATGTGTCTTGGAGTTTGCAGCCTTGTTGGGTTCCCCCCCCCCCGGAGGTGATGTATGAATTCTTTCAATTAATATTTCATTTCCGAAATGTAGAATTTCTGGGCAGTGTTAAGGATTTGGAGGCTGTTGTGTTCTTCAGGGAGACCTATGATCCTTAGATTGTCTCTACACATCCTGTCTTTGAGATCAGTACTTTTTGCTTGCATAATGAGAATATTTTTATTGTTAGTTTTTTCCTAGATTGTTCTTATTGTATTTGTTGGGTCTTTGCATTCCCAATCTATTGTTCCCCTTTTTTGTTTCTTTGGTGTGGCGTGCTATTACAGATTCCAGTTTTTGTATTGTCCATTATTTTTACTATTCAGGCCACAAATTCTGTTTTCATAATTTTTAAATTTTGTTTTGAATCCTCAGGTGCAGTATATTAGGATTCCATGTTCTCAAATTCTACAGAATCCTGTGTCTCGTCAAGTGTTGGATCATTTTCCTTTGTTTTGTAGTATTTATTCGTAGATGCCTAAACTCATTTACTAGATCTGGAGGCCACATTTCCTTCCATTATTACTGTTTTTCCTGTTGATTTAGCAGCTTATGTTCAAGATTTTTGAGCTTTCTTCTTCCTGAGTCCATTACTCCCCTTATTTTGCCCTATCACTCACTTTCTGACCCCCTCCCCTCTGCTTGTAATTTTTGGGGGGTTGGTCTAAATCTCTCAGGCTCCTCCCCTTCTATTTTCACAGTTCAGCAGTGTAGATCTCTGCACCAAATGACTTTTGGGTCCTCAGAACTAGCCCTAGCTACACATGCACACACAGTATCCTGCTCCTTCTGTTCCTTAGTGGTTCAGTACAGGTAGTAGAATCTGGAGCTTTCCAGTCTTGGTGTTACAGGATTATCATCCTTGGCAGGCTTTTGCTACATAGGGGCTACATTGCCTAGATATTTGTCCCTGTTGGGGCAAAGTCCTATAAAGTGAAGTTGAGGTCTCCATGGAACTGGAAAGAAGGAGGGGGAAAATACATTTAACGGTGTCTATTTTTGTAAAGGATCTGGTAGTGGCATGGGAGGTGGAGGAGGGTGCTGAGTAGGCTCAGGATTAGTAAGTGTTAGTTCATGGGATTTTTAACCTTTATTTTTGATTATACACGTGCTAGACCATCGAAACAGTTAAAGTTGTTTAAACTTTGGTGCATAATTTGTTTTGGAGAGGTCTGAGAGGTTATGGGGATTGGAGAAAATGTCTAGTCCTTCATCTTGTTCAAGTGACCTAGAAGTCCATATTTGGATAGTCATATGTAACTTATTTGGAGCACTGAGAAACGGTTAAGTGACTAGCCCAGGATCATATAACTAGTATATATCACAAGTAAATCGGAATCCAGGTCTTCCTGACTAAAAAGCTGTCTCTCTAACCACACTGTCTCTATACTTTCAAGTCTGAAAGGCATTTTCCATACATAGTGATATTCCAGATTTACAGCTAAGGAAATAAAGACTGAGAGAAATTAAATGACTGGCCCAGAGTTGTATCACTGGAAAGAAGCAGTAAGAAAAAGAACACAGGTGCCCTCTAAGTAAGTCTGGGCATTTTTTTGCTACCACCCCACTGTCTCTCCTGACAATACATATGATGATCATACCTCTATGAAACTAGTATTTTATCTTAATATTAACTAATATCTATATAGCACTTTAAAGTTTGCAAAGTTTTACAGGTTATCTCATTTAATTCTTATAAAAATCCTATGAAGTAGGTGCTAGTATTATTCTCATTTTACAGATGAGGAAACTAAGGCTCCGAGAGATTATGTGACTTCTCAGGGTCACATGGATGTGAACTCAGATCTTCCTGACCCTAACTCCAGCATTTCATTGTGTCTATCATGTCATCTGTGGACTCACTGGCTTGTAATGTCTTCACACCTGGACTTTCCATCTGTTGAAGCATAAGGAAGTGTTTCAATGGATCCTAGATGTAAAAGAATTTTGCCTCCAGAATGGAGAGCTAAAAAATGACAAGCAGCATTATAGTTGAAATCAAGATAGCCTTGACAAAGCTATGGGTACCATCAAGAAAAGCTAAGCATTGCCTTGCAGCAGTCTAGTTTACTGGCCATATTTTTAGGAGACAGGAGGTTCAAATCATATTTAAAAACCAAGCCTTTTTTGGAAAATGCACAAAAGATCCACTTTTAAGTTTAATCTACATTATCAGTATTTTCTCCATCACTTTCTTAAGTCTCAACAATCAATAAAATAATAAATCAAGCCCTGGTTTTTAGCATTTGCTGATTTCCAGGTATATATTCTCACAATGAAAATTTAACAAGTGATCATCAGGAGATCTCATAGGTTGGTTGGAGCTGGCTCTAACACATCTCTAGTTCTAGTGCTGGTCCTGCTATTCATGAACTGGGTGGCCAAGGAAAAGTTACTGCCCTGTTCTGAGTGTGTTTCTTTCTCTGTGAAAATGAAGATGGCAGGGTAGATTTGAAGCTCTTTAAACTATGTCTTAGCTTTAATATTCTCTAATTTTAGGGTAAATCTTTTGTGAAGTAGTGAGAAACTTCCCCTCTCAAGACTAATTGTATTGCTACACTCCTGGGAAATGACAAAGCAGCCTAAAAACCAGTGGTCACATGAAGCAGCCACTGATAAAGTGAAAAAAATACCAGCTCAGAGGTCACAGATTGTGGCTCAGACACTTCTAGCGACACATTCCTGGCCAGTCATTTCTCCATTCTGGGCCTCTGTTGTTCTTTCTATAAAGTGAGAAGTTTGGGCTAGACTCCTTTCTAGCACCAAATCCTTCTTCCAGTCTAAGAACTAGAAGGGGCCATTTTAAGTACAGATTAGTCAGAATTTCCTTTCAATTCTGCCCTCTCCCTCTAGCTTTCTCTTCATTCTTCCTTTCTCTGGTACATCATCTTTCCTTTGGTGTGGATGAGAAAGAGAGGGAAAAAGAGAAGCAGAAATATAAAGGGGGGTGTGTGTCCGTCTGTCTGTCTTTCACTATTTGGAGACATTGGCTGCGTGCCCTTCTCCGGGCTGGGCTGGGAAAGCATCTAGGCAGCATTAGAAAGGCCAACAATAATCCAAGACCAACCACACTGATGATCAGAAGTTAGTGACTCATCTTTGTGGTGTGCAAATGATATCTAAGAAGAAGCACAGCAATGGTTGCTTTAAGTAAGCCTTATTTTCCAAAAAAAATATCAAGCAAAACTCCTATCCATCAAACATTTTAGAAGTCTTCATCTCAAAGCCAAGAAAAAGGAGTTCCTGGGAAAAGGCAATTTGTTGTTTAGAACACCAGATCTAAAAAGATTATAAAACTCTTTCCTAAAATCTTTCCAGAACATTCAGCTCTGGCCTTGGATTTACCACATGTCCTGAAGGCACTGGGATGGCCCACATTTTAGAGCCTTGTCCCATTTTTAATTATGTCTGGACTCACAGCAATGCCACCCATGAACCTAGACAGGCGAGAGACTGTTGCCATACCAGTGCTCTACATTCTTCAAACTCCAATCAGGCAAGCACACTTAGCTTATTAAGTTGGTATCCATTTGATGCTGAAAGATGAATTGCAGATAATTTAGTGCCTCAATGACCAAAGACATTCTACTGTGAAATTTCAGTTTGCAGTCCAAATGGTGTCAACCAACTAAAGGCAGGTGTAGATCATGCATTTAAGAGACTGGCCAATTTTATTTGGACCAGCCAATTTTTGTCTTGTGCAAGTGTTTCATTGGACTATTTATGAATGACGGACAAGGGGTGTATGGTTAGAAGCTTCTTAACCTAAGATTTTACAGGGAAGTAAACAATTTTTTTCATTTAATTCACTCAAAAATACTTCTCTGCTTTGCATTTGAAGCTATTAACATTATTTTCCCTTGTTCATAATGGGACTATTGATTCCAAAGTGACATGTGTAGATGAGTTTGCCCACACTACTATTTTTTTTTGCCATCTAAGTTTTTTCTGCCATCCTATTTTGGGAAATGGGAGAACACTGTAGACTATAGTGGACTCAATTTGGAATTAGAGGATTTGAATTTAAGTTCTGGCCCTAATAATATCTGTGAGATCTTAGACAAGTCACTTTCCCTCTGGGTTTCTATCTTCTCTTTAAGTCAAATGAAGGCAGTGAAGCCAGTGAAGTTTCTTGAACACAACAGATCTGTATCTTAAGAAAGTGATTTTTGCAACTGTTTAGAAGATGGATTGATGAGGGGAGGCCTACTAGACACTACTATGTAATGGCCTAAGAATCAGTATTGGGGTAGTGGCTCTGAGTAGAGGACAGAAACAGATGCAAGAGATGGTAATAAGAAGGATGGTGGTACCCTCAACAAGAAAAGACAAGTTTGGGGGAGGAAAGGGTTTGGAGGAGAAAATAATGAGTTTTCTATCAGAAGAGTTCACTATAGTACATCCACATCGAGATGTTCAGCAGGCAATGACATAGTACTGGACATCAGGAGAGAGAATAAGGCTGGATATGTTGATTTGGGAGTCAATGGCATAGAGATAACTAAATCCTCTTCATTGGCTAGCTCTTTCAGCCTCTGTCTCACATAAAGAAAGGAAATATTTATTAAGCTCCTACTATGTGCCAGGCACTATACTTAGTGATTTACAAATATTATCTCACTCAAGACTCACAACAACCCTGAGAAGTGGGTGCTATCATTATTCCCATTTTACAGTTGAAGAAATTGAGATAAACAGAAGTTAAGTGATTTACCCAGAGTGACATTGTTAGACAGATTTGAAGTCAGGCCTTTCCAGCTCTAGAACTGTATCCTATGCAAAGGGCTACACAGATGCCTCTAGGCAGCACATGGCAACCCTTCTTTTTCCTAATGCAAACCCTTCTACATGCACCCTTAATCCCATCTTATGCTGTTTTCTCCCCTGGATTGTTCATTTTTAATGCTAACTTTCTCTTTTCTTCAATCTCTACCTGTTTAGTGGTTGCTTTTATGCTGCCTACAAATATGCCTATGCCCCCTGAATTCTCAAGATAAAATGTTTCACTTGATCTGACCACCCCCACCTATTATCCTGTATTTCTATTCACTTTTTTGTAACTAAACTCCTTGAGAAGGCCATATAATAATCAGTGATTGCTTCTCCTCTCACTCTCTTAATTCGCTACAATTTGGCTTCTGACTTCATCATTAAAATGAAACTGCTTGACCCAAAATTATCAATGATTCCCCTTTTTAAAATTTAGTTTTCTCAGTTACATGTAAACAAAAATTTTTATCATTTTTTTAAAAACTGGGATTCCATATTCTTTCCCTCCTTCATTCCTTTCTCTTCTCCTTGAAAAGGCAAACAATTTGATACAGATTATATACATAAAGTCATACAAAACATTTTCATATTAGCCATGTTCCAAAAGAAAACAGACCAAAAAGCCCCAAGAGTAATAAAGCATAAAAGTATGCTTCAATCTGTATTTAAACTCAGTTTTTTTCCCTGGAAGTGGATAACATTGTCATCAAGAATCCTTCAGAACTGTATCAGATCATTGCATTGCTGAGAATACCCCAGTCACTCACAGTTCATTATTGTACAATGTTGCTGTTACTTTGTACAATGTTCTTTTTATTTTACTCATTTCATTTTGTATCAGTTAATATGTCTTTCCAAGTTTTTCTGAAATCTGCCTGCTCATCATTTCTTATAGAACATTAATATTGTATTATATGCATATATTACAGCTTGTTCAGAATAGGCATCCCTTCAATTTCCAATTTTTACCACCACAATTATAGCTGTTTTAAGTGTGTTTGCGCATGGAAGTCCTTTTTTTTTTTCTCTTGGATTTCTTCGGGAGACATACCTAGTAGTGATATATGTTGTGTCAAAGGGTATGCATAGTTTTATAGCCCTTCAGGCATAGTTCCAAATTGCTCTCCGGAATAGTGGGACCAATTCACAACCACCAAGATTGATCCTATTTTTCCATATTTCCCTCCAATATGTGATTTTCCTTTGCTGTCTTATTAGTCAACCTAATAGGTATCAAGTATTTAAATTTAGTTCTCTATATTTTTTGAGAAGTGAGGCCTTTATAATAGAATTGCTGGAAAATATTTCCCTCAATTTTCTACTTTCCTTTTGTTTGGCTTCATTGTTTTTTTGTTTGTTTGTTTGTTTTGTTTTTTTTTACAAAATCTCTTTAGTTCAATGTAATAAAAATTATCCATTTATATTTTGCAATGATGTCTATCTCATGTTTACCCAAATTCTTCTTTTATCCATGAATATGACAGGAAACATTTTCTATGCTCCCCTAAACTTGTTTGTAACATCACCCTTTATCTCTAAATCATGTACGCATTTTGAATTTATATCAGTATATGGTATAAAATGTTGAGTCATAGTTTTTGCCAAACTGCTTTCTAGTTTTTTCAGAAATTTTTATTAAATAGTGAATTATTCAGACAATTTTCAGATGAAGATATTAAAACCATTTCTAGTCATAAGAAAAGGTGCTCTAAATCACTATTGATCAGAGAAATGCAAATTAAGACAACTCTGATTTGCTAAGATGACAAGAAAAGATAATGACAAATGTTGGACAGAATGTGGGAAAACTGGGACACTGATACATTGTTGGTGGAACTGTGAACGGATCCAACTATTCTGGAGAGCAATTTGGAACTATACTTAAAAAAGTTATCAAACTGTGCATACCCTTTGATCCAGCAGTGTTTTACAATGGGCCAGAACTCTAGAGAAATATACTTAATGCAAGTATTCTAAAAACAAGGTGTTAACTCAGTGGAATTGAGAAGATAATGGTTATCTAGTTTAGCATAGTGAGTTCTCTAGTTCAGTATAACTGATTTAATCTTACAATAAATAATGGATTCCTAGTGATATAATGATTGGCTTATACTCAGCATGATGAATAGATTTAATTGTAATAAAGTATTTAAGAGGTCAGAATCAGACCTAGAGGGGGACTCAAAGAGACTTGAAGACAGAGACCCTTGTGGTGGCTGGCCTGTCATCCTTCACTTCTCCACTGAGACCAAGGCCCATCTGAAGGTCCCCCAGAAAGCCAGCCCAGCCCCAGGTGAAGAAGACAGATTGTGAAGGAGATACTAAAGATTTTGGACTTTATACTTACTATTCTTGTGATTATTCTGCTGAAGCCAAGGCCCATTTGGAGGATCTTCAGAGAGCTAACCAGAACATTCTATTGGGTCCATATCTCAAAGAAAGATTACAGAAGAGAAAGGGATTCCACATGTGCAAAAATGTTTGTGGCAGCTCTTTTTGTAGTGGCAAGAGACTGGAAACTGAGTGTGTGCCCATCAGCTGAAGAATGGCTAAATAAGATATGGTATATGAATGTGATAGAATTATTATTGTTCTATAAGAAATGATCAGCAGGATGATTTCAGGGAGGCTTGGGGAGACTTACATGAACTGATGGTAAGTGAAATGAGTAAGAACCAGGAGATCATTGTACACGGCAACATCAATATTATATGACGATCGATTCTGATGAACATGACTCTTTCCAACAATGAGATGACTAATGCCAGTTCCAATGATTTTGTGATGAAGAGAGTCATCTATACCCAGAGAAGGGACTGTGGGAACTGAATGTGGATCACAACATAACATTCTCACTCTTTTTGCTGTTGTTCGCTTGCATTGTTTTCTTATTCGTTAACTTTCCTTTTTGATCTGATTTTCCTTGTGCAGCAAGAAAATTGTATAAATATGTTTACACATATTGGATTTAACATATATTTTAACATTTATAATATATAAGATTGCTTGCCATCTAGGGGAGGGAGTGGGGGGAAGGAGGGGAAAATCTGAAACACAAGGCTACGCAAGGGTCAATGTTGAAAAATTAACCGTGTATATGTTTTGAGAATAAAAAACTTTAACAAATAAGAAAATAAAAATAAATTAAATAAATAGTGAGTTCTTTTCCTCAAAGCTTAAATGTTTGGTTTTGTCAAACACTAGATCATTAAAATCATTTACTTTTGTGTGCTATGTGCCTAATGTATGCCACTGATTTACCACTCTATTTCTTAGCCAGTACCAGATTGTTTTGATGATTACTGCTTAATTTTATGGTTTGAGATCTGGTATTGCTAGGCCACTTTCCTTCACAATTTTTTTCATTGATTCCCTTGATCTTCTTGAACTTTTGTTCTTCCAGACAAACTTTATTATTTTTTTTCCTAACTCCATGCAATTTGCTTTAGTATGCCTGTGGATAAGTAGATTAATTTAGGTAAAACTGTCATTTTTATTATATTGGATCAGCCTACCCATATGCACACCTTATCCTGGATGCCTTGCCATAGTGGAGGGGTTTGGGTAGCTCAATGAAACTATAAGTATATACTTTGCATGATTACCCAAGACAGGTCATATTAGAGAATTCTGACAAAAGGTGATTCACTAGAAAAGGAAATGGTAAACTATTGCAGTATCTTTGTCAAGAAAACCCCAGGGATAATACTAAAATGACAAAAGAGATGGAAACAAAAGATGAGCCTCTCAGGATGGAAGGTGTCCAATACACTAGGGGAGAATAAATGAGGACAACCATAAATAATACCAGTACTAATGAAGCATCTGGGCCAAAGCTGAAATGAAGTATATATGTCGATGTATCTGGAAGCAAAAGGAAAGTCTGAAACTGTAAAGATCAATATTTCATAAGAACTTGGCATATAAGATATATAAACCATGATAAGCTAGATATGGTCAAATAGGAGATGGAAAGACTAAACGCTGACATCTTAGGCGTCAGTGAACTTAAAGGGATGGGAATGCGTGAGTCTAATTCAATTGATTAGATATATTACTGTAAGCAAAAATCCTTTAGAAGAAATGGAGTAGCTCTCATAGACATTAAAAGAGTGAGAAAAGATCATGAACTTCTTATTGAAAAATTCAGACATAAATTGAGAAAACGTGGAGGGAAACATCAAACCATATAGATATTGATTAAATAACATCTCTTAAGAATATGAAGGAGAAGTGTTGAATAGCTTTAAAAAATGGATATGTTATTATATATTTCAACAACAATACTGTATGATGATCAATTTTGATGGACGTGGCCCTCTCCAACAATGAGATGAACCAAATCAATTCCAGTAGAGCAGTAATGAACTGAACCAGCTACACCCAGGGAAAGAACTCTGGGAGATGATTATGAACCACGACATAGACTTCCCAATCCCTCTATTTTTGTCCGCCTGCATTTTAGATTTCCTTCACAGGCTAAATGTACACTATTTCAACGTCCGATTCTTTTTGTTCAGCAAAACAACTGTTCGGTCATGTATACATATATTGTATTTAATTTATACTCTAACATATTTAACATGTATTGGTCGACCTGCCATCTGGGAGGGAGGGGAAAAATTAGAACAAAAGGTTTGGCAATTGTCAATGTTGTAAAATTACCCATGCAAATATCTGGTAAATAAAAACTATTAATTTTTTTAAAAAATGGATATGTTAGAGTGCCTGAAGAATTGTGGAAGGAGGTTCACAATATTGTACAGGAGACAGAAACAAAAAAGAAGAAAAGCAAGAAAGCAAAAAGCCTCTTATGCAGCTTTACAAAGAGTTGAGGAAAGAAGGAAAGTGAAAGGTAAAGGAGAAAGGAAACTGTATACCCAACTGAATGCAAAATTCCAGATAATAACAATAAGGAATATGAAGGTTTTCTTAAATAAGAAACACAAAGAAAACAAAAAACATAGAATGTGTAAGATAAGAGCTCTCTCCAAGAATATTAGAGATATCAAAGGAAAATTTCAGTAAAAATGAACATGATAGCAGACAAAAAATGGTAGGGATTAATAAATGCAGATGAAATTAAGAAGAGGCAGCTAGAATACATAAAAGAATTATACAAGAAAAATCCTAACATCACCAATAACCACAATAGTGTGGTTACTGAACTAGAGACATACATCCTTGAGAATGAAGTCAAGTGCACCTTAGGAAATACTACTAACAATAAGGCTAGTCAAGGTGATGGGATTCCAGCTGAGTTATTTAAAATTCTACTAACTAATGCTGTTAAAGTGCTACACTCAATAGGCCAGCAAATTTGGAAAACTCAATAGCCACTGAATTGAAAAAGATCAGTTTATGTATGAATTCTAAAGGACAATGCCAAGGAATGTCCAAATTCCCAAGCTATTGCTAAGATTTCACATGCCAGGAAGGTTATACTTAAGATTCTGCAACCCAAGCTTTAGCAATATATGAACCAAGAATTACCAGAAGATAAGGCTGGATTCTGAAAAGGCAGAAAGACTAAAGACCAAATTTCCAACATTCACTGAATTGTGGGGAAAGCAAGGGAGTTCCAGGAAAAAACAAAAAACAAAAAAAACATCTACTTCTGCTTAACAGATAAAAGCCTTTGTGTAGACCATAACAAAATGTGGCAAGTCTTCAAAGAGATGGGAGTACTAGACTACATCATCTTACTTATCTCCTGAGGAACTTATAAGTGGGCCAAGAAGCAACAGTTAAAACTGAATATGGGGAAGTTCTGGGGACAGAGACAAGATGGCAGAGTAAAGCCAAGAAGCTTCTTGAGCTTTTCCAGTTTCCCTTGAAAACTATATGAAATCAAGCCTCTGAACAGTCTGATAGAATGAAACCACTCTCCAGCTCAAGATAGACTGGAAGGATTCAAGAAAGATCCATTTCATGGAGGTGAAAAGGGTGCTTAGCCCAGTTCAGATGGTGTCCAGGAAAAACGTAAGAGGCATAGTTTTTAGTTGATTCTTTAAGTATACTATGCTATCATTTGCAAAGCATGATAGTTTGTTTCCTGTTGTTTGTCTGTTCTAATTCATTCAACTTATTTTTCTTATTGTTATATTTCTAGTACAATATTCAATAACAGTGATGATAATGGGCATCCTTGCTTCACCCTGGATCTTACCAGAAAGATTATCCCTATTATAAATAATACTTGGAATGGTTTTAGGTACATACTATTATCATTTTAAGGAAAGCTCCATTTATTCCTATGCTTTCCAGCATTTTTAATAGGAACAAATGCTGCATTTTGTTAAAAGCTTTTTCTGCATCTATTGAGATCAACATATGATTTGTGTCGGTTTTGTTATTGATATGGTAATATCAATAGTTTTCCTAATATCAAAGTAGCCCTGCCTTCCTGAAATAAATCCCATCCGGTAATAATGTATGATCTTTGCAATATATTGCTGTAATCTACTTGCTAGTATTTTACTTAAAATTTTTGCATCAATATTCAATAGGGATACCGGCCTATGGTCTTTTTTCTCTGTTTTTGCTTTTGTCATTTAAGTATCAGCATCATGTTTGTTTCATACAAGGAATTTGGTAGAACTCCTTCTTAGCTTATTTTTCCAAGTAGTTTATATGGTACCAGAATGAATTATTCTTTAAATGTTGGGTAGAATTCACTTGTCAATTCTTCTGGGCCTGTGGATTTTTTCTTAAGGAGCTCACTGATAGCTTGTTCAATTTTTTTTCTATGCTTGGGTTATGTAAGTATTCTATTTCCTCTTTCATTAATCTGGACAATTAAATTTGGATTGTTAAATTTAGTTGCATAGCCCTTAATAGTTCATCATTATTAGTGGTGAATTCATCCTTTTCATTTTTTATACTGGCAATTTAGTATTCCTTTTTTTAAACCAAATTAATCAATAGCTTATCTCTCTCATTTTTTTTTCATGAAAATAGCTCCCAGTTTTATTAGTTTAATGGTTTTCTTACTTTACATTTTATTAATCTCTCCTAATTTTCAGGATTTCCAATTTTGTCTTGAATTGGGGATTTAAAATTTGTCTTTGTCTTACCTTTTTAGTTATACCCCCAGTTTGTAGATCTGCTTTCTCTATTTTAATGATATAAGTATTTAGAGATATAAAATTTCCCCTAAATACTTGCTTTGGCTGCATCTCATAAATGGTATGTTGTCTTGTTGTTGACATTCTTTTTAATGAAATTACTGATTGTTTATTTTTTATTCTTTGACTTACTCATTTGTTAGGACTATTTAGTTTCCAATTAATTAATCTTTCTAAAATTTTTTATTAAATGTAATTTTTGTTGAATCACAATCTAAAGAGAATACATTTAATATTTCTGCCTTTGATTGTGTTTTATATGCTCTTATACATGCTCAGTTTTTGTGTAGGAGTGCTTTACCACTGAGAGAAAAGTATATTACTTTCTATTCTCGTTCAGTTTCCTTCAGAGTTCTATCATATCTAACTTTTCTAAAAGCTATTTAACTCAACTTCTTATTTTTTGGTTAGATTTATGTAGTCCTTAAAGGGGAAGGGTAAAGTCCCCTATCAGTATAGTTGTTTTGTTTTTTGGTTTTTTTACTATTTCCTCCTGTAATTTAACTTTTTCTTTAAGAATCTGAATGCTATACCATTTGGTGCATATATCTTTAGTATTGGTATTACTTCACTGTCTATGATAGCAAAATGTAATTTCCAGCTTATGTCTTCTAATTAGATCTGTGTTTTTTGTTTTTGTTTTGTTTTGAGATCATGATTGCTATCCTTGCTTTTTTATGTCAGCTGAAGCATGATAGTTTGTGCCCCAGCCCCTTTCCTTTTGTCTGTCTGTATCTCTCTGCTTCAAGTGTTTTCCTTGCAAACTTCATACTGTAGAATTCTGATTTTTAATCCATTCTACCATCTGCTTCTGTTTTTTGGGTGAGCTTGTCACATTCACATTCACAGTTATGATTATTAACAATGCATATCTCTCCTTAGGACAGCTAGATGGCACAGTGGATAAAATTCTGGACCTGGAATCAGGAAGACTCATCTTCCTCAATTCAAATCCAGCATCAGATACTTATTGGCTATGTGACTCTGGACAAATCACTTAATCTTGTTTGCCTCAGTTCCCCATTTGTAAAAATGAGCTGGAAAAGGTCATGACAAATCACTGCATTATCTTTTGTCAAGGAAATCCCAAATGGGGTCACAAAAAGTCAGACATACCTGAAAAATGACTGAACAACAACAATATGCCAGGAACTGTGCTAAGCAATACAAAGAAAGACAGTCTCTGCTCTCAAGAGGCACCCAGGCATCCCAGGAGGATGATTACAAACAAATAACTATATGTAAATGAGATATGTACAGGATAAATTGGAGGTAATCAACAAAAGGAAGATACTTAGCATTAAGGGAGATTGAAAAAAGCTTCTTCAACTTGATATTTTATCTAGTACTTCAGAGAAGCCAGAGAAGTCAGAAAGAGAAGATAAATGCATTCTCATTGGCTGTTTTCCATGCCTGGAAGGTTCTTCATCCTTGTCTCTGAATTCTGGCTTCCTTCAAATTGTAGCTAAAATTCTACTTTCTGCAAGAAACTTTTTTTGATCCCTCATATTTTTGAAGTTATCACCAATTTCTCCTATTTATATACTGATTGTACGAATTTGTTTTCATGTTGTCTCCTCCATTTGCAAGATCTTTAAGAGCAAGTACTATCTTTTGAGATCCTCATGACAGTTCATTTAGAGAGGATGCCATGGATGAGGATCCAGCAAAAGAGAATGAAGAGGAGTAGTGAGACAGGTTTCGAGAAAACCAGGAGAAAGCAGGAATAGGAAAGTTGAAGGTAGAAGGAATCATTCTAAGTGTCCAAAACAACAAAAGGTCAAGAAGGAGTTTTGGTCCATGAACCTACAAAATTTATATATTTCAATATGCTCATGTGTGTGGTTGTGGGATGTGTATATGTGTGTGTGCGTGTGCGCACACATGCAAGCAAGTGCATATGTACCAAAACACTTGTGTTAAAAAGGAGGTATTAGTGATGACCAATCCTGGGGGAATTACATCTTCCTTTTGTTATGTGATTTTCATGATATGGTTTCATGATTTCCTTCAAAGGATTGTGTAGCTAAAAATGAATTGCTTTGGAATAATATTAATACTAATGATAATGAAGATATCAGTGCTCATTGAATCAAAGTGACTTGAATTAAAAATAGTTGCATATAAGGAATATTGTGGCATTCCTGTGAGTAAATTTGACAGGATTCTGAGGGGTTACACTAATTTATTTAGTCATAGAAACAGTATTTCAAAAAGGAAGTTATGCTCCTGACCAAAAGCTGACTTGATGCTCAACATGTACAAGCACGACTACAAACACTGTGCTTTATCAACTATTTAATGAAATATACATCGTGTTGTATCTTGAAACTGAATGTTAAAGAGCTTTCTAAAATGTGTACAAACCAAAAAGCAACCATTAACAACAACATACAATTAATTGAATATAATACATCACCACACAAAGTTGTTATTGTATTTCTTCACAATTTCTGCTTTATTATTCTAACCAATCAAAACGTGAGACTATCATAACAGGGTGATGGAATTCTGGAAGAGCTTCTTAGGGGAGATGTTGATGGGCATCTTGGGGATGCTAGATACCACTGGAACATTCTTGGAGAAATGAAACCAGGAAAGTCTGTCTCATCCTCGTGTTTTTCATTGTCACTGTCCTTTAACATACAGGCATCAGGCACTTCGTTGTTCATTCTACTGCCTTGAAAAAGCATTTCCGCTTTCTTAAGCTGTCATTTTACCCTTTCTAGCATAGCCACAAAGTAATGCAAGGTGCACATTTCTTTAAAAATATATGTATTTGCTTCCTCAGTTACTGCATTAGCCATCCTCTGCTGCCTTTTTTCAGGGTCAAAAAAACCAAAAACCAAAAAACAAAAACACTCAACCCTAAAAATTTGGCCTTGAATGGTGGACAAACTCAAAGCTTGCAGCCACAAAATCCAAAGTGTTTTTCAGCATCATCAAAAGTCCTCCACATCACTCTTTGCCATTTTAAAGGAGGTTCAAGAATGACTAAGTTGTCAAAAGCAGAAAATCATATATTTACATTACACGTGGAAGCAACTTTAGAAGTCACCTAGTTCAATACCTGCATTTTATTTGAGAAAACTGAGACCCAGGCAAGTTGTGACTTGTTCAAGGTCCCATAATATATTTATAAATACGTCAAAACTTATAAATCAAAATGAAAATCATCTTCCAAAGCCAATTATATCGTCCACAGCACTTATGGAGCTTCTTTCTCTGTGGGTATTTATCCACATCAGAAAATCAATCCCTTGTACAGGCAGGTAGATTACAAATGAGGAATGTTGCTTTGTCTTTTTCTTCTTAACAAAGGAGAATACTATCAGAGGAAGAGTAGTATACAAATGAATGAATGAAAAAGCATTTATTAAGTATGTATAATGTACAATATAGAGCCACCTAGGTGACTCAATAGATAGAATGCTGGGCCCAGAGTCAAGCAGTCTTGAGTTTACATCCAGCTTCAGACATTCACTCCATATCTGACTCTGGGCAAATCATTTAACTTCTATTTTCCTTAATGCATTAGAGAAGGAGATGGCAAAAACATTCCAGTATCTTTGCCAAGAACACCCTCTGCACAGTATTGAAATACTATGGTCTACAGGATCATGAAAAGTCAAACAGAACTAAACAACAATAATATGCACAATGCACTTCACTTTGCATATCAAGAAACGTTATTTTAAAAAAAACAAGAGACATCAATAATATTATATTTTAAAAAATGAAATCTCGTTAGTTATAGTCATATCACATGCCTTCTTTGGCCAGAAACTAATTTGTCTGTTATACTTCTGTCCTTGAGCTCAGTATAGTTGAGCAAATAGCTTTACTGTATAGGCCCCTCATTATATGCAAATAAGCATGTGTGTGTAGAGTGAGGGAATTAAGTCTGAGATATATCTGATTTAATTAAAATTATCTGTTTTTCTTTTTCATTTTTCCCAATTCAGGTTAATGAGCTTGACCCTTTGAGCCATAGTTTTATCCACAATTTGATGAAATACCTAATGGGCCATATCTAAAGTGAGATATCCCTTTTGAGGAATGGATTGCTTGAATCTTTAGGACACGATCTGTGAGCACTACAGCTTTGGATGTTATCAAAAAAGCTTGTATGTCTTGAGTCAGCTAAGAGACAAAGAAGCAGGTCTACTCCCAGAAGGACCAGTGCAATGACCACAAGCAAACTGATATATACCATTCAAGCCATACTCACATATGTTGACCCAGTTTTGGTCTGTGTCTTCATGGGCAAAGTGCTGGAAGAGCTGGATTCTCATCCACTGAATTGTTTCAACTAGATGAGATGGGATAAGCTTCAATCTCCTTTTTCTTCCTCCCAAAAAGGAACTAGGGGCCAAATTCTATCTATTGTTTTTCCCCTTTGCTTATCTTATCCTCACATCTACGAGACTGGCTTTTATCATCCACATTATATAAAAGGAAGGGAAAGAGCATTGGGTCCTAAAAAGTAATTCAAGATAGGCTTTTTTCTACAGAAAAGAAATATGTACAATGGAAAAAAATGTTTTAAAAAAGAAATATACCACTGGGTGAAATTATGACAATTTACTGAAAACATTTTCTGCACGATGGCAACAACTTTTCCACCCACAACATGTCAGGCTTTAATCTTGTTTTCGTAAATAAGAGTCCTCAATTTCAGAGCAACAAAAATAGTTCAGGCAAACAATACCTCTGCCTCTTTCTGTGAACATTGCCCCTATACTAAGCATTCAGTAACTCCATCTACAATTTGGCTATTTCTTCGGCTTTAGGTGCAAGCTAAAGAATATGAGAGAAAAGCAAGATTTTGAAGATAGGCTTACTTAGCTCACCATTGAAGAGCCACTTTCCCTACTCATAAGCCGGGATCGGATCACTGAACTACCGTGGCGGGAGAGTTGGTCACGGAACTCAGAAGTAGTGAAATAATACAAGATTGGATCTAAGCAGCAACACAGACTTGCAAGGCACAAGGAGAAAGGGTGTAAATAAAGTGTGCTTTGAATGATAGAGCAGCTAGTGATAACTTTTTCCTTCACCAAGGTATAAAAAAGGAAGTTTATGTGGTAGGGTATGAAACAAATAAAGAAGACGCCAGCACACATGAAGACCATTCGAAGAGCTTTCTGTTTCTCAGTGTCCCCTTCACAGGTCACACGTGGATGCTGCAAAGATATCACTGTCTTCCAGGTGCACCAGGTAATGATGACAACAGGAACCACAAAGCCAGCTAGCTCAGCCAATGTGATCACTGCCACTGAGGCTGCCATCTGCATCTGCCTGTATCCCAGGTCAGCAAAGCATTGGGACTTGTTGGTCAGGCTAACACTTCTCAGGATAGGAAAGGGCAAGCAGGCAGTTCCAACGACAACCCAGATGGTGGCACTGATGGCCACATCGTACCTGCGCTTCCAATTTCGGGCCTTGAAAGGTTTGAGAAGGAAGAAGCATCGCTGCAGACTAATGCAAGTCAGGAAGCAGATACTCGCATACATGTTGAGGTACTTCAGGTAGAAACAGAGAAGGCACAGGAATTCCTGGAAGGGCCAGTGGTGGTTTATGTAGTAATAGATTCGCAGCGGTAGTGAGAGAACGTGGGCGAGATCAGCCACAGACATATTGATCATGAAGATGATGGCCTTGTTCTTTTTGCTGATGAAGCGGCACAAGACCCACAGGGCTACGCTATTGGCCAAAAGACCAGGGATGAAGATCACAATATATGTGGCTGCATAAAGTGAGTACTGAAACGTTACATTTGTGTTACTGCAGTTGTTGACTGTATTGCTTGTGCCATTGCTGCCCATTTTGTCTGTGGATGTGTGTTCATTAAAGAGAGACTGGGTGTGATTCCTGCAGAGACCAAAGAAATATGTGTAAGGGCATTCATTCAACAACCATTTAAGAAAAAAAAAACTGCTTAAGTGCCTACTTAAGTATGCACAACCTTGTTCTGGATACTGAAAGAGATAGGCAATGCTCTTGTCTTCACTGAGCTCACAGTCCAATTGGGAGATGTGACACATATACAGATAACTATATTGCACACACACACACACACACACACACACACACACACTACATGATCAATACAAAACAAAATGCCATGTGATATCCAAATGGGAAGAACCTAGCTAACAAGGGGAATAAGGGAAGGCTTCATGCAGTTAGGCTTTAAGAGGTGGACAGGAATTCAACAAGCAAATAAGTAACACAAGAAATAGGGCAATCAAACACATGGGAGTGGAAGAGTGCCAAACAAAGTATTAATCAACACATTAAGCCCAACTTCACTCTTAAAACTTAAAATCATGCTGTATGTGAAAAAACTCATCACGTGATCATGTGATTAACCCAAGCTGATAGTTATTGGAACAGTTGAGATTTGAACCAGATTTCTTGACTCCCAGTTCAGTACTTTTTCTCTAAGACATCTGTGTCACTCTACCCTCTTCCAAAGTTGAGCAGGTCAGGTAAATGACCTGGTAAGAATTCCTTGCCTCATCCTACCTCAATTCTGGTTCTCATGACCTACCAGGTATAATTATTTGCTGGGAAAGAGGAACTCTGGTATATCCACAAACCTCTCCTCCAATGCCTCACTGTAGTGTGTTGATGACCCTGAGTTCTTAGAGGCCATGACAATGGAGCTCTGAGAGATTCTATCAAATGGGAGTGGCCATGAACATGGTGTCAGAAAGAAATGGTACCTACTGTCTGATAGACAACTTAGCTAAGTACAGAGAGATTTATCACTAGCAGACTGGCACCCAATAATGAATTATTTAGCCATGAAACAAAAGAAAATTACAAAATGGATCTCAGTCCTGTGTGTCCCCCTTCTGCTTTTGTAGTGATAATGACAAGATGGTGAAAAGGGATACAGAAGATACTAGGAATCTCATAGGTTTTGAGCCACATATAAATATTAATTATTATTGGTCCTCTAAGTATGAGAAGAACTGAGTCACAACAATATTTCTCTTCTCACTCTCAATGTAACCAGAAAAAGCAAGGAAACTGCAGCTAAATGGAAAGATGGCCCACAGGCTCACCTCACAAAGGGGAATGGAGGAGCTGGTACACAGAACTGGTTCCCTCATATGCAAACAAGAGGTCCATCTCAAATTATAATTAGTTGAAGTGTGCGTGCCAGCATCTCTCAGGAAGGATGGAGAAAGAGAGAACTTTTGAAGGATTTGATAAAAACCTCTGAACTAAAGCAACACACCTCGATACTTAATGATTTAAAAATGAATCTCTGAACAGATGAGGTCATTGACAAATAGGTTGGAAAATAACATTCAGAATAAGGATATTAAAGAAGGCAAAAAGTTGAAGTTTATATAGCCATCTCTATTCCATGAATATATATTTTTTCAAAGACAGAGGTCTGAAAAAGAATAAGTAAATACCAAACAATATCACAAAAAGAATAAAATTAACTGCATCTGTCAAACAGAAAATAATTGTTTTTTGAAATGGGAGTGATTTCTGAATTAGGTGCCTGTGTTGTTATAAAACTATTGACTAGTTAGAACAAAGATCTATATTAACATTAAACTGAACAAAAGGAAAAAGATGAGAAGATAATATTCTTAAAAAAATATGCCTCCGGCCTACTTAAAGAAACTTTTGACTGAAAAATGGGAAATGGATAAGTAAAGACATAAATTTTGATTATCACCATTTCTTAGAAAACGTTTGACTAATAAAAAAAATTCCCACAATGAAGAGACCAGAAGAGGCTAGAAAGCACCTCATTCAGCAAACATTTGATCTCCTTGTTGAACATAAGGTTTCTAAGGACAACACTGGTTTATCATGTAAACTCCTTTGTAAAGATATTACAGAGGAAGTTGGTAAAAGATTACAAGTTGTATCAGCTCTCAAAACATTGTGAAGTTGCAGAGGGAAAGATGGGACAGCAGAAAGCTTGATGTAAGACTCTACTAGGTGAGATCATCCCTATAATATTTCTGGATGAAAATGAAAGGATAACGAATAGCTGGAAAATGGAAGTGGCTCACCAGCATTCTATAGCACTTACTGAATTAAATTACATTAAATCAATCCTCATCATCCCACTGAGCACCCATTTGTTACATGAGAAATGAAAATAGTACTTAAGAGGATTGGGCTGCCTTTAAGGGAAGTGGGCTCTCCCCTCCTACTTACCCACTAGAGGTGTTCCAATAGAAAATGAATGACTACTTCTGAGGGACATTTGTATGCATCACTCCCATGCTTGAAACACTGTCACACCGTAGACACTAAATAACAGCTTGTTGATTGACTGAAATTCCTGCTTATTTGTGAGTCAGACTCTCTGGGCACTATTTGGCTGACAGTGGGTTGCCACTTTAACTGCAAAGTTGACAAACAGCGCCTTCCCCACAGCAACAATCACTATTGCAGAAATCTTTCTTTACCAGTTGCCCCAGCCTGAGAGGCATATAGCCCAACAGACTAAAAAAAAACAACAAAAAACCAAAAAACCAAAAAAACAAAACAATGTAGGATCCTCCTTCCTCTCCCTCTCCAGCTAAGTATCAATCTGGGAGAAGACTGAGAAACAGAATTATAATCAGATCAGAAATCACATGGCGCCATACATTTCCTACAGAGAGAAATCATGATGTCAAAGGTCTCCAAGTACCATCAACACTATAGCTAAGTATCTAGAAGTCCTTAGGATCTGCTTCTAAAGGTATCTAAGTTTCTTGTTTTGGTTGGTCAGGGGCCTGGATAGGGATCAGAAGTCTGCATTGTTTAGTCAGCAGCCAAATGGCTTCCTAGCTATCTACAATGTTTAAAGCCACCATTTGTCCAAGTAGAGGTAGGATCTCGTCCCTTGTGAGAAGAGCTGCCCAGAGGAAGGGATCCAGTATATACCCTGCTTCTTCCACAGAAGTTTCTCTAGTCCACAGAGATCTTCACTCATTAGGTAGTTAGGACAAGCTGTTCTGAGATATGTTCTATCAGTGGTGTTGACCCCAAACAGAATGTATTGTTATCTTACCTGAAATCAGAGGATAGGTTATTATAGACCCATTCAACTGAAAGTAACCCTAGAGATAATACCCTTCAGTTTATAAGGATAAAAGAACACAGAGAAGGAAAATGATTTCCTTTTCAGCCAATCTACACATATTTACTAAGTACCTGTGTCCTTAAAGTCACATATCTAATTAGTGACATAACCATCAGTAAAATCTAGATCTGTGGACTCCACTAGTTACAAGACCAGTACTTTGAGTTTTTTTTTAAACAAGTATTTGTTGAATGAATGAAAGAAAATGGCAGAGCTGGGCTCTTTACCTAGGGCTCTGACTCCATTTTGGTGCTATGTCCACTACCCTAGTCCTAACTCTAAAGTTAAAGAGGCTTCTTTGAACTTCCTGAACTATAAAATATGGATAATTACCATCTAGTGATAACACAGGGACATTCTGAGGAGCTTTGGAAATAATACTATATGCTTAAGTCACTAAGATCTATATAAACGGCAGCTATGAATCTGATATAATGGGTAGAGGGATTCTCTTGGAGTCAGGAAGGCCTAAGTTCAAGTTCCATCCATAACACATTGGCTGGGTGGTCCTGGGCCAATTTCTTAACTTGCCAGTGTCCCATGAAGCTCCCTAAAGTTAGAAGTTAGAGCCAACCTGCCTTAGGGGAGGGAATTTCTATACTGGGAATTCCCTCCTTACACTGATAAAGCCCACAAAAAATAAATGAAACACGAATATTGTGACAAACTTATCTTCTTGACTAGATTAAGACATCCCTGAGAAGCAAGACGTTGCTTTTATTTGGGGCTCCCATAGCATCTAACAAGGCTGAATATCAAGTGTGCAACAGATATTTGTTGTGGTTAACCAGCTCACATGAAGTCTGAACTCATGACCTCAGCATCATCAGTGCTGTATTCTAACCCACTGAGTTAAACAGAAGTAGCAGTCAGAATACAGAAGCAATTGGGGCCAAGATAAATGATAACCCTTGCAAATGGTGGCCCTCCAAGTTTTGCATTTCAGTCCCTGATCCTGTGGTTAGAAGCTACTGAGCCAGAGATTGAAAACAGAACTTATATTGAATGTCTCCAATTGCAGCTTTCTATTCAATTTAATAAATATTTCTTAAGCTCGTTCTATGTGCCATGACATTGTCCTAGGTAGAACAAAGAAGGGGGGAAATTGTCCCTGACCTAAAGGAGCTCACTTTCTAAATGAAAAAAGAAACAAAGATGGAGAGAGCATGCATCTTTGAAAGTCAAAAGTGCTGGGTTTGAGTCCTGTCACTAGTTACTAGCTACTAAGTCCTTGCCACTTACTAGCTATGTGGTCCCTTTCCCTCTCTGAGTCAGAGTACATCTATGTAAAATGAAGAGCTTGGAGTACAGGATTTCTGAGGTCCTTTCCAGCTCTGATCTTCTGTGATTCAATAAAATGGCAACATTGGGACCTCTTGTTGGCAGACCCCTGGGCTCAGAGTCAGCACCAAGGACAGTTGGTGCAGTTCCAGTATTTCCTCTTCCAGGAAAGGACAGAAACAATCACAATTCATTCGTCCTTTTCTAGTATTTTAAAGTTTGCAAGCAACAGTCTCAGGAGGTAAGCAATGTAAACATTATCATTATCTTTATCAGTATAGAAATATGTAACTGAAACTTGTCATGGTCCCATTCTGGGGTGTACAGGTAAATTTTGAGCTGAGGGGAAAGGAATACCAGTGAGAGCACACTTTGAACTTTGATCTACATCATTAATGGTTTGCTATCACTTTCTCATGTGTAATTTCTCAGGTAAGTGCTTTTACTGGTCAGCTCTTGCTAGGTTAGAGCTGGCCCCAGCACACCAGTAGCTCACACAACTGTGGCTGTTTGAGACAGGATGAAACCTAGGCTGCATGACTCCAAGAGCAGTATTTGGGCCACGCTTCCCCTGTGGCCTTAGAAAGCCCCAATCAGCAGGTTCCTCAGCATCCCTACCATGGCCTGGAGGCCTCAGGGCAGCTGTTTGCACCTGAGCCCAGCTCTGACTGAGAGGGAGCCACCCATGCCTAATCTGCAGCCAGTGTTCAACCAGCAACTGCTTCTTTTCCAGGCCTGGGCCCCAGAAGGTGTTTTGGGCTACAGATAAGATTTGATGGTCTGATGAGCCACAAAGTCATTTGCACCTGCCTTAAGTGAACTGCTCTCCAAACCACCAACAGACTTTTTTTTTAACTGATTCACATTAACATCCCAAAAATGTCCAGTCCCTTCTGGAGATCTGCAAAACCCTCATCTAACCACAAAGGCCTCAGCCAACTCCCATGCTGACAGTTATTAGACTTATCTAAATCCTGCCAGTCCTTTAGGGACAGCTCTCCCGGCCTTCTCTGATTGCTCGAGGCAGCAGCAAAATCCTAATTTCACCTTCTTCTTCTCTAGCTCTTCTCATATTCTTCACTCCTTACTTTTAATCACTTGGCCAGGCTGATGGAGTCTCTCTCCTGGCCTCACTGCCACCACCAGGCATCAGGACCTAGACTACAGTAATAGCCAGCTTCCCAAGTGGGCCACCTGACTGCAGGGGTTCCATTTTCTTTACCACCAACACAATCTGCCTGAGTCTTCTTCCTAAAGTATTGTTCTGATCATGTCACTGGTTTCTTCCAAAACTTTCAGAGCTTTCTATTTTCATCTGAAGAAAGTAGAAACTTCCCCTTAATGTGTGAATCTGTGATCCAAACTGTATTTTCAACCCGTCCTCTCTGGAGAAAGGCTATATTAGAGAGGTAGGCAGGATAACTGTGACTCTTTAGGGGGGGAGCATGGTATAGTGGCAAGAGCACAATCTCTGGAGTTAGAGGATATGGGTTTAAATCTCTGCCACTTACTGCCTTTTAGGACAGCTAGGTGGCACTGCAGTGGATAGGAACACCAAATTGGGAGTCAGGAAGACTCTTCTTGCTGAGTTTAAATCCAAACTCCTGCCCTTACTGTGTGAACCTGGGAAAGTCCCTGTGTCCTGTTAACCTCAGTTTCCTCATCTGTAAAAAGAGCTGGAGAAGGAAATGGCAAACCTCTCAGGTATCTCAATTACACAAGAAAGCCCCAAATAAGGTCATAAAGAGTCAGGCATGACTGCAAAACAACTGAACAACAGCAAACCTGAACATAGCTTGGGCTCGGTTTTCTCTATAAAATCAAAGGATTGGAATAGATGGCCTTTATTTGTGATCCCTCTAAGACTATTACAGTAGTCACTATACTCCCCACACTAACCTACTTGCTATCACCCAGCTCCCACCTGGTGAAAGTGATCACCCCCTTCTCAGATTTCTTAGAACAGTTTGGTTCTCTCCTTAATTCTTGCTGTGGAGATTTAAGTACCTCTTTTCTTATTGGGACCCAACTTCCTCCACTTTAAGAGAGGCCTCTGTATCTATCTGTCTCCTATATATCCCCTGCTTTGAGACCAGAGCCTTGCTCCCGTTTGGGTTTAGGTCAATGTTTGTTGAATGAATCACATCTCCCATCCAAGTCTTTCAAACTTTCTTTCTGTTCTCCTTTTGTGTCCTTAGTTACAGCCTCACCATCCAGGCCATGCATGACTCTGGAGCAACCCCCTATTTCAGCAGCCAGCCTAAGGCCACATGCAAGAGGCCCTCCTCAGTGGAGTCTTCCTCCTCTTGACAGCTCCGGCCCTTCCCCTTCACCCGATTCTTGCCCTTTGCTGAGCTGGGCCGAGCCAGACTTAGAGTCAGGGCCAAGGGGCGCCACACACCATTGTTTTCTGAGGGCTTCCTCTGTGTGTCTCTTTCCTCAACCAGCCTGTGAACTCAGGGAGAGAATAATGCCCAGTTCTTTGCTTTTCTTTCTTCTATAGACCCAGCACCCAATGCTGGGAATAATTCAGCACTGAGGGAAAGCTTCCTCTTCCCCTTCCCCCCAACCCCCAAGCCATTTCAGTAGGGGCTAGTGACTTCTCCCTCTTCTATCTGGCTTCTCTATCTAATTAGAATAAGAATGCCACACTATTTCCCTCACTTTCTTTATATTTTATAAAGTGTGTAGCACTAGGGAGGTATATTGTCACATCATCACTATTATTATGAATAATGAATTGTAACTGATGATTAAGTAAAAAAAAAAAATCAAAGGAGTCCCCAGGACAGCAGAGTAATAGAGCTGTTGTTGGTCAGTTATGTCTGGCTCTCTGTGACTCCATTTGGGATTTTCCTGGCAAAGATCCTGGAAAGAGCCTTTTCCAGTTCATTTTATAGGGGAGGAAACTGAGGCAAACAAGATGAAGTGACTGCCTCAGGGTTACATAGCTGATAAGTGTCTGAGACTGGATTCAAACTCAGATCTTCCTAACTCTAGGTCTAGTTTTCGCTACTTTCTAGCTGTAAGTAAAATTCTCATCCCCCTTCTGAGGTCCTATTTCACAATTTCTCAAAGTAGGGGTTTGCTGCTGCCTTTCAAGTGGCCTCTCATGATCCCATGACCTCCCACAGGAGCTTGAGGACTTACACATCAGCTGTTGCATTCTAGGAAATCAAGGAAAGCAGAGGCTGACCAAATCCTAAAATGGGAATTACAAAAGGCTGAGTGATCAGTTGACAATGGGAATATTCTGACTGTAAGATACAGGGATACTATGGGAAGAGCCCCACTTTTGGAATTAGAATATCTGAGTTTGAATCATAACTCTCACATAGTTATTCACTGTGGAGCCCCAGGCTAGAGATTTCCCTTTTCAGAGCCTCACTTTGTTCCTTTGTCAAATGGGAATGATGATACCTGTGTTACCTACTATACAAGATTGCCGAAGTAGAACAGAAATGGACTAATCACTGCAGATGGGGTCTTCGAGACCACCTGTTTTGACTATCAGATAGCTTCAGCCTCATGGAGAAGATCCAGAAATATTGTGATACTATGGATACTGGGTGTGGAAATGCATGCGTACCCCCTCCCCCAAAGCATCACATTTAGGAAGCAAACTCCTCAGGCACAGAAGAGAGAGTTTCTAAGTGTGCTGGCACAAAAATCACTTTGTGATTTTATTAAGGAACCACTAGTTTTTTAGGCATAGATAGACCTGGGGTCTCTGTCTTTACAAAGAGAGGTCCTGTGGCTTTAGAAAAGAAGAATGGTAGAGAGGAAGAGTATCAAGTAGACCCTAAGCCTAAGTCTCAATAAAGGCTTTCACACTTGGTTGATGAGATCTTGGCAAAGTGCTCACCAAGAAAACAAGAGTTTCAATTCCTCGATGTGTCCAAAGCGAGATACCTGGTCCCTCTGAGCCTCGGTTTCCCCATCTCTCCTATCCTCATAGTGATCCCTAGTTGCTGAGAGGAGTGCTACGTAAAGGATAAATCATTGGAGAAATGAACATAGAACTAGAGTGAGAAAAGGACCTCTGAAGCTATGTAAGCCAATCCCCTCATTTTCCATAGGAGGAAATGTCCAAGAAAGTGAAATGAGGTCTCTGAGGGTGGATTTGATCCTAGATCCTTGGATCTCAAAACCAGTGCTCCTATCATTGTAATCATAAATAATGGACCCATTCTAGTCTTAAGAGGACTCCAAAGTTTCATCTCCAAAGTTCTCTGGGTTCATGGTTAATGGACCATCACTTGCCGGCAGCTTGAACTGCAGGAAGGCTTTGGAAACAAGAGGCCACCAGGGGTCAGTGCTGTGCAGAGCACTGTGGGGAGACTTGGGAGAGAGATCAGAGCAGGAAGGGATCTTAAACCTCATGGAGTCCAAAGTCTATTTTTACAGAGAGGAATACTGAGGCCCGGCAGGCCTGTGGACATCTGAACTCATGTCTTCTCACTCGTGGTCTACTGCTCTTCCTGGTGTGCCTCAGCTACCTCCAGAGTAGGAGGCTGCTTCAGAGGGGTAGGCACCCCATCAACAAGTGTTCTTCCATACTTTCTTCCAGGTTCAGGTTCTCAATCAGAGATACCATATCTAGGACCTGTGGCCTCCCTGGCAACTAAGCTGGGGCTGGTACTCACTGCAGCTGATCCCTGTGTGGCACCATAATGTGCTCCCCTGCTAATGCTTGAAATTTCACACTTAGTTTCACTCCTCTGGATTAAGCATTGCCCTCTCCAGTGCATCCTCTTTTTAAAACCCAATGCCCTTAAAACAATTAAGTCACTGAGCAGTCAGTGGACTTTCTTTCTTAAACTATCTTTTGTTACAGGAAACAAGTAGGTGTGCCAGAGAGCTGGGCCTTCTTTTCCCTTTATCTGGAAGTGTGCACTTAGCAACTTTATCAGTTTGGGGAGGGGAGGCAGCAGTAGGAGAACCTCTCCCCCTTTTTCTCCTACTTTCCCCATGGCAAGAAAGGGAGTTCTTCCCTCTTTTATTTGTGATGCCAAAAGGGACCCCGAGGGTAGGGATATGACTTGCTTGTGGACACACAGTTAAGTGATAGTGGCAAGAGTCCGATTTTCCTCTCACGGGTAAAGACCTCTAAAACCATCCAGCTCAACGTCCTCATTGAACAGGGGAAAGTGAGGCCCCAGGACAGGAGTGACTTGGGAGTCAGACTCCTGGCTCTCTCACTTGTGGCCTCTGTGATCATAGGGGAGTCTGGTTCCCTCTCTGGGCCTCAGAGGGACTTTGCAGCTCCCAATCTATGAGCCTCTGATCCTTCATTTTTCAAAATAAACCCTGCAGGAAGTCACAATTACAGACTAATCTGGAAAAACCTTATGAGGCTAGACCATATTCGGGTGTGTATGATAAGTTAAGAGAAAAATCCTTTTTTAGCTTTATAATTGATTTTAACTGCTGGCTCCCAGCTTCCACTTCCAAGAAGATACATGTTCAAGTTAAATTTTGAGCTATCTCTTCATCTAGCCAGAAGGAGCCATAGGGATCACTCTCTTTAATCCCCTCATTTTCCAGAGGATATTTAGGTGAAGAGAAGGAAATGGCCATGCATCCCCCAGAGTCACACAGCAAGAGTGGCAGGACCCAAGTCTACTGAACTCAGAACAAGGACCAGCTGACTTTTCCCTAAGGTCAGAATTGCCAGATGCTCAAAAGCAAAGAGAAGTTCAGCTTCCAGAAAGCACTTGTGCTTGGGTACAAAAGGGCCTCCCTCAGGTTCGGGGCGATCTAGTAGTTTCTCATGCTCAGTAGCAGTGGCACTTGTTTTTAATGAATTGGGTCCAGGAAATTCAGACCAGGAGGTGTTAAACCTCTCAGCTAAAAGGCAAGTACCTCAATCCCTCCCTACCCTCCAAGCTTGCAACGTGGATTTTAGAACTTCTGGGCTGCTTTCCTTTAGAGTAGCTGAAAGCTGTTTTTTTTCCTTAGAAAAAAAGAGAAATTACTTACAAAATGTTTGCTTGTGGTCATGAAGCTGACGTTCTGTTCTCAGAGGGGGATGGTAGGACAAAAAATGTCCAATGTCCTTTAAGGAATGTGTCTGGGGTTCTGCAGGGCTTGGGCCTCATCATCACTCCTGTTTCCCTAGCTTCAAAAGTGACCTTGGAAAATAGCTCTGGGAACAAGGGATTCTCATCCCCACCCTCATTTTGCAGAAAAGGACACTGAGGCTTAGAGAAAAGAAGTGAAAAAAGGGCTGCCCCCTCAGGGGCCCTCTAGCCCCCTCTAATTTCATCTCCCCAAAAACTATTTTCTCTCCTGCTCCCAAGACCCTCATCTTAGCTGTACAATGATTCTGAAACATATGGCACCAGGCAAGGATGAATAAATATCTCAGAATAAATTTGTTCCCCTGCCCATGGCCAGATCAGGCACACTGACATCTCTCCTGGAAAACAACCAAGATGGATAATGGAAAAAATGCCGAGCTGGAAGGCAGAAAATCGGGACTCTTTGCCTCAAACTCACTGCAGGACAGCAGACAAGTCACTTCCCCTTTCTGACCCACAAGTTCCTCATCTGAAAATAACTGTGTTTTACAAATTAGATGAAATTGGACTAGATCAGGGTTTAATAACCTGGAGTCTAGGGCTTGTTTTGAAAAATACTTTGAGAACTATATTTTGAAATGGCAGGTTTCTTTTGTAATCTTACAGATTTGATTTTGTGCATATAAGATGATTTGGAGAAGGGATCCCCAAGGCTTCCGTGACCTGCCAAAGGAGTCCATGATATGAAAAATGTGAATAGTTCAGCTGGACCAAGTGATCTATCAGGTACTCTTCAGCGCTAACCTTCTACACACCAGGTTTCAACCCTGCCTCCTGGGAAACTATGCTTTGCCACAGCTTCATTTTATTCTGTTCCTTTGGGCTAAATTCAAGCTGAGCATCCCTTGGGTTAAGAGCTGCTGTTGTGATCTCTCAAAGGTAGCCAGAAGAAACTTCCCCTCAAATGCTGCCTTCCACCTGGAAGTCATGTAGCTTGACATTCGAGCCGTCTATACTACTTGAGTTGGGCAACATTCCCAGGTGAGCCCAAGAGGGAACTCCCTGAGGCTCAGAAAGGTGGAGACACGTTGCACTTGTCTGGACTGGAAATTTTTCCTTGCTTATATTTCCCAGCTGTTGTAAAGGCTATCACCATGAATGCTTGCTACATTTCTAGCAACATCTCCTGCCATCCTCTATCGCTAACAGTCACACCACGCTCCATATACTGAGAAGTTAAAACAAAACAAACAGATAATAAAGGTAGAAATTATACCTGGTGGGGGTCTGGATAATGTAAAAGAAACGTGACTTAAACCTTCTAATGCCTCATGACCAGATAGCTACTCCCAGAGGCAACAACAAAACCTGTTCTTATTCTCTCCCAACTGGTCATGGATGGCTCTGACAGACTGGGCACAGCTTACTTTCAGACGTAACTTCTTTTGGAATCACCCTGTAAAGCTCTTGGCTAAGACCCTGAGAAGTGCTACCATTCAAAGATTTGGAGCTAGAGAGAACTCAAGATAGCTTCCCAAGCTGGGATAGAGGACAAAAGCCCTAGAAATTTTCCACTCTCAAACAAAGTGCTTCTAGAACTAACACACCACCACCACCACCACCACCACCATGACACTCCACTCCCAGTGATGTTGCTTGATAGACTCCCACACAGCAGAAACCTACAACATGACATTTCACTTCTCCAAATCACTAACTAACCAGCCCTCACTTCTCTATGGTTTGGCACAAAAACTTTTTTGGAACACAGATTCTTCACCCCAAAATATGCAAACAGAGTCTTTGTCCTTGTCCTTTGAGAGGTAGGAAAATCAAGTCACTTCCCTTCTTTGGGCCTCATTTTCCTCATCTGTCAAACGAGAGGCTTGAATTTGTCCTTGCTAGCCAGGAAGTCTATGATCTGAGGTCTGTTCGCTCACTGAGTGCCCAGAGTAGGGCTCCATCTGGGACCCCTAAGTGCCAAGGGCTGGGAAGAGGCTACCTGTTGCTTGGCCTTCTGAGCCTAGGCAGCTCCTTCCTCTCTGTGCTCTTCGGCAGCTGCTGGGGTCGTTTCCCTACTCTGGTAGAAGAGCTAGTCTGAGAGAAGAACTCTCAGGAAAGCTTTCAGATCCCAGGTTTGCCAAGGCCCCTCCTCCTCCCGTGGCCAGCCTCTATGGCTGAACTACTGGGTGAGATCGGGTTCTGGCTAGACCCCATATGGCAACACTTACCCTGAGGCTCACCCTGGACTGGCAGCTTGGTGACACAGCATGAAGCCTTGGGAGCAGCAGGGCTGGGTGACACAGTAGCTTGCTGATAAAATGCACAGTGCTGTTTGAAGAGGAAGTTAAACGTGCGTGGTGTCTCACCACAGAAACGAGCTCAAGGTAGGTGCCCTAGATAGGTGATGTCATCAACCCTTATTTCTTCTTTGTTTACTTGGTGCAGAAGAATTCACGAGGCCAGAGTTGTGTGTTAGAAGACACGAAAGCAGCGTCCCCCATGAGGCTCTTTCCCTAGCTTTCCTGCCCTACACAGGAGCCCCTTGGAAGGCTGAGTCAAGTTTGGGAAGTTGAACAGCACCTTAGAGGCCAACTGGTTCAACTTCTCCCTTTTGTAGGCAGGGAAGCTGAGACTCAGACAAAGACCACCTAGAACCAGGGAGCAAGATCAGGAATTCTGGTGCTGTGGACCACAGGAGGGAGGTTTAGAGCTCCTTGAATCCACTCCTCTTATTTTATAAGAAATTGAGGTCCAGAGAAGACAAGCAACCTGTTCCCATTCGCACAACTAACAAGCAGGAGAGTGAGACTTGAATCCAGATTCTCTGACTCCAGAGAATCAGACTCTTTCCTTTACATTTCCATTAGGGGTCAGAAACTGAGAAGGACCTAAGAGCACGATCCAGAAGATAAAACCCAAACTTGTTTGTCATTTAAAGCCCTTGAATTGTAACTCTAATCTTTACTTCCAGGCTAATTTCCCATTATTCCTCCTTATACTGTTCCCCATAAATGACATTCCATCTACTGCCTTTGTGCCCCTATGCTTGCAATATACTTCTTCCTCACCTCCACTTCTGGGACTTCCTAGCTCCATTCAAGGCTCAGCTCGAGTCCCTAAAATGAGGTCTTTCCCATATTTGCCCTGCCAGTTGTCACCATTCTTCCATCTCCCTTTCCCAAATTATTTTGCTTTCTTTAGAATATTTAATATGTACTATAACATGTACTGCCTACAAGTTCTTCCCAGAAGAATGGAAGTTCCTTAAAGGCAAAGACTTTTCACTTTAGTTTTGAAATGCTCAGATTCAGCTTGAGCTCTGCCATATAGTATGCACTTAATAAATGCATCATTGAATGGAAGTTGAGAGAAGTTCAGCTCAAAGTTCATAAATCATAAGATTATGGATTTGTGGGAACACCAGTGTGCCCTACTTGAGCTCCAGACAAATGATTTTGTGGGGAAAAAAGGTTATACTAGGAGGCCTCTGTCTTAGAGAAGGAAAGACACAGGGCAGGGTGGGAGGGGTGTCAAAATCTGGAGGAAGCCTCCTCTAGGCTTCTCCTATGGGCACAGAGGCACAGATTCTAATATGTGTGAGTGAGGTTCTGTTATCTAGAAAGGCATAGAGAACTTCACTGGTATCAGGAGCAGGGTCAAAACTAGAACCCAGTAAGAGGCCATCCCTCCTTGCCATGAACTCTCCTACTATCCTGGAGCTTTCAACACAACTTTTGTACTCAAATTCTACTAATTTTTTCCTGTGTCTGTGATTCAAAGCCCTCCTGAGCACCTTAAGGGAAAGGCCCATGCCTTTTTCCAGTGCAGCCCTTTGTATACCTTACCTAGAACTCCGTACCCAGCAGTTACTTCAAATGTATTTGTCCAGCTGAGCTCAGGTGAAGCCAGGGCTGGGGTCCCATCCATTCTTCTGACCAACCTGACCCAACCCCACTCCCATCCATAACTGCTTGGCTTTATAGAGAAGAAATGGGAGGCCACAGCGGCCTGTAAAAGAGGAACAGAAAGGTCTCCTTTTGTTTTGGCAAAGCCAAGCACTCTCCAGCTGGTGGCAAGATACCTCACAAGTGCAGGATTCTGTTTCCTTACCTGTAAAAGGAATGTGACAGCTCTTTTCACAGCTTTAGAAAAACTGACAATGATGAAGCCTAAAGGGCTGATTTCTCTTGCCCACCTTATTTCTGTATAGGATAGATACATTAGGCTAGATGCATTATGGAACTGTTTCATGGATGGAGATCCACCCTCCTCCTCTTGAGCACTCCTTTTTCTCTTGTCTGTTGTAATGCCCACACTTTAATCTCTCCTGTCTCCTTTCCTGCCTGTCTGACTGATCCTTCTTAGTTTCCTTTAGGGAATTTTCATCCAGATCATGCCCATTAACTGTAGAAATCCCTAAAGTTCTATCCTGGGCCCTCTTCTCTTTTTCTGATGATGCCATCAGTTCTAAACATCCAGCCCAGTCTCGCTCCTAGCTTCAGTCTCACATGACCGCCATCTCAAACTGGATGGCCCACAGGCATCTCACATGTAATATGTCCAAAACAAAAGTCATTATCTTTCCCCAGCCCAACACATTACTCTCCCCAAATCCCCCATTTCTATTGAGGGCACCATGATCTTTCTAGTCACCAATGTTCATAACATGAGAATCATTCTTGGCTCTTCACTTTCCCTCAACATCCAGATCCATTCAGTCTTGTTCCTTCAGTGTCCACAATATCTGTCACATGGACCCTCTTCTCTTTACCTACACAGTCACCAGCTTAGGTTCCAGCCTTCATTACTTCACCCAGAGATTACTGTAGATCCCCAATTCATTTCCCTTTTATTCTGGTTTCTGCTTTTGTCAATCCATCCTGCACTCAGTTACCAAATTAATATGTAGAAAACGATCAATCCATCAGTCAAACCATAAGAATATATTAAATGTACCAAGTACTATGATACAAATAAAGGCAAAAGCAGTCCCTTCCTTGCCTTCAAGAAGTTCACATTCTAACAGAGAAGGCATCATGCAAATAATTAAGCATATATAAAATATCTGTTACAAATGGAAAGTTATCTCATAGGGAAAGCATTAACAGGGGGAAAGGAGGCTGGGAAAGGCCTCTTGTAGAAAGTGTAATTTGAACTAAATCTTGAAGTCAGGGAAGTTAAGTGGCAGAAGCAAGGAAAAAGGACAATGAAGAAATATGGTACAACCAGCAAAAAGGCACAGAATTTGGCAATAGAGTAGTATGTTATGAGGAAGAGCAACAAGGCTGGAGTCACTGGATTGTGACGTGAATGGCAAAAATTTAAACAAGTAAGAATTCTGAAAATGTAGGAAAGGGGCAGGTTGCAAAGGGCTTTAAATGCCAAGAGTTTATATTTGATTTTGAAAGTATTAGAAAGCCACTGGAGTTTATCAATTAATTAGCGGAAGGGTGCCACAGTCAGACTTGAGCTTTAGGAAAATCATGTTGGCAGATGAGTACAATGGATTTCACTGGAGAGAGACTTGTGACAGGGAGACCCGACAGAAGACTATCAGTTCAGGTGGAAGGTGGTAAAGGCCTACATAGGGAGGTGGCTATGGGAGTGAGAAGAAGGAGGCCTATATGAAATATGCTGTAAAGGCGAAAATGACAAAACTTGACATTGGAATGGATACATTGAGTGGATACAGTGGTGAGCCTGGTGATTCTCGAAGCGATTGTTTGAGTGATAGAGAAAACAGAGGAAAGTTGGGAAGGAGAATTAGGGGAAAAATAATGAATTCCATTTTGGACAATGTGAGATCTCTAAGAGACAGTTGATATACGGGATATAGGAGAGACATCAGGGCTAGATTGATAAAGCTGCAGATAACAGAAGATAATAATTGAGTCCGGAGTAGCTGATGAGATCACCAAGTGAAATAGAATAGAGGGAAAAGAGAAAAGGACTCAAAAACACCCATGAAGCTTGAGGAGTATTCAGACAGGTAGGAAAAGAATGAAAAGAGAACAGTGTCAGAAAGATGTACAGAAGAGAATCCTACAGGAGATGGTGATGTCAAAAGTTGCAGAGAGATCAAAAAGGATAATGACAGAGAAAAGGCCATTTGATCTGACCATTAAGAAATAGTTGGTAACTCTGAAAAGAACAATTTCATTTCGATGATGGGATCTGAGGTCCACTGCAGAGGATTTAGCAGTAAGTGAATATGAGTAGGGAGTAGGCGTCCTTAGTGCAGATGGTTTTCTTAATTTGTTGAACCAAGAAGGGAAGGAGAGATAAAGCATCACAGCTATTAGGGATGGGTAGGATCAAATGAAAGGTTTTTTTTTAAGGATGAGAGAGACATGGTATGTTTTAGGCAGCAGGGAGGAGCTAGTAGATAGATATTGAAGAACAGAGAGATAATAGGGAGGACAAATTGCTGGAAAACTTGGCAGCAAATGAGATTAAGGATGGTAGAAGCAGCAGTAGGGAAAATACAAGAATGCAACCAACGGTATCTAAAGGGCTTTGCTTTGACAAGGAGAAAGGCTCCCTCCTCATGTAAGATTGATGTGAAGGAGGATGTAGTGGAGGAAGAAGTCGGAGTGATGTGAGATGGGGAGGAAGGGAAAGAGGGAATTCAGAATATTCTCAATTTTTTCAGGGTTAGTGAAAATGTTGCTATGGGAAGTTTGAAGAAGGATGAGAAGATCTGTAACACATACTCCAGTGAGAATCATTATCTGACCATGTTCTCCCTCTCCCGACTAAAAACATCTTCAATAGCTTCTTATTGTCTCTAGGATAAAATACGAAAATAATCAACCTGGCATTTAAAGCTCTCTACAGTCTGGCTCCCACCTACCTTTCCAAGTGTTACTTTATATTACTCCCCCTCACAAACTCTCCATTCCAGTAACCATATGTGCTATTAGTTGTTTGACGTATTGGTTAGTTTTGTTGAACTACTTTTCCCCCTCTCTTTTTTACCCTTTGTTAAAGAGGTGGCTCTCTGGGGAAAGAAAGGAAAGGGAAGGGAAGGGAAGAGAAGGAAGAGAAGGGAAAAACAACTAAGCATTTATTAAGCACTTGCTATTTGTTAGCCTTTATGCAAATAATACATATGCAATAATACAATTATTATCTCACTTGATCCTCACAATAACCCTGGAAGGTAAGTGCTGTTATTATCCCATTTTACAATTGAGGCAATTAGGGCAGTCAGAGGTTAAGTGACTTACCCAGAGTCACACAGCTGGGAAGTGTCTAAGAAGGGTATTGAGATAGATTTGAATTAGAAAATAAAACAAAAGATATCAATAAATATTTTTATGTTATAAGCAATTTCAGAAGGCAGACATATGTCTTTGTTCGCCTAGCAGAATGTCAGCTCTGTAAAGGCAAGGATTGTTTTATTTTTGCCTTGGCATCCCCTATAACACAGATCCTTCCACACAGGAGGCACTGAATAAATCCTATTGCACTGATTGGAATGTCAGCCTCCTATTCCTCAGTTGCTAATGAAATATGTTTTGAAAACCTCACCTTTGTCTCAGATGGAATAAAAGGAAGAAGGCATTTGGGACATCAAAGCTACTATATCAAGAGGAACCTAGGTAGTCCAAAGGCAGAGCACAAACAGGGCTGGTGATGACAGTAGGGAGTGAGACTCTGAGATTCAGGCCTATAAGAGCAGAGGACACATCGGGGTGGGTATGGAGCCCAGCATTGCAAGATGGGTCCCCCTCCTAACATGTGTGGTCCGATTTTTCTCCCTTATAGCTTGCTGTCTGTTTCATTCTTGTGTGTGTGTGTGTGTGTGTGTTTTTACCAAATACCAATATTTTATAGTCCATTTATCTTCCTTCATTTCCTGATATTCTTCTTATCTTCTCTGTTTTCTTTCCTGAAACCAGTTTTGTCCCATTTCCACACATAGCTCCTTCCACTAAACCTCCATTTCTCAAAGTAGAGGAAGAGTTTTTTAGGACTACATGGAGGAAGACAACAGAAGTAAGGTAGGAAAAATATAATGGAGGAGGCGCCTAACCAGCTCCAGGTGAAAATACTAGTAAAGCAGGTTGGGAGCAGAACTCAGACCTGCAGGTATTTCTATATATCAATGCACTGAGCACAGAAACCAAGAGAGTAAATGTGAAATTTACTGAAGAAGGTAAACAGGACATAGTTCTCAGTGACACTTAGCAAGATGAGATTCATGATTGTCATAAGATAACCATGGAAGGACAGACTTAGTTCAAGAACAAAATAATAACTCCCATTTCTCTGGCTCTGAGATTTACAAAGTATTTCCCTGATCCCTGTGAGACAAGGGATGCAAGGACAAATGAAATATAACTGGGATAAATGCAGGCAGCTGAAAAGAACTGATTGTTACATGTTAGTGTATTAATCCTTCAGAAATTGGCAAAAATTCTAAGTCAGTCCTTGATTTATTATTTCCTTGATGGTCTAGAGTTCAGAAAGTAATAGAGAAGCGGTTAATGCAGGTTGAATTTAAAATATTTCTTGAGGAGGAGGAGGAGCGCAGCAGCAAGCAGTTAGCACCAGTAGTAGTAGTGGTAGTGGTGGTGGTGCTAGTAGTAGTAGTAGTAGTATCATCATTATCATCATCACCAGTATAGTAGTAGTAGTAGTAGTAGTAGCAGCAGCAGCAATGATGTTGGTAGTACTAGTAGTAGTAGTGATGGTAGTAGTACTTAGTGGTAGTGGTAGCAGCAGCAGGTAGTGATAATAGTGATGGTAGTGCTGGTAGTAGCAGCAGTAGCACTGGTGGCAGCAGCAGCTCTGGTGGTGGTAGAAGCAGCAGTAGGTGAAAATACAAGAACGCAACCAAAAACATGATCCTTGCATGTTGTGGAATAGCTTTCACTTGTGCTTTGGGCCCACTGATAGGCAGCTCAATTATCACCATACATTCTGGTCCTTGTAGGTTTCTAGCTCTTTCAATTCTTGAAACACAGGATGGGTGCATGGTAATGTATTACAAACACAAGACATTATGTATCATAAATGTTTGGGCTCGGCCTAGGAGGAAATGGGTAAAACAGATGCGTCAGAAGTGAAAGAAACTGAAAGAAGTTGGTTAAGCTACAAGCCTCATGCTTGCTGAAATTTGTTTGGCCTGTTTAGACTCAAATCTGGAGCCATGCTCCACAGATTTGCTTCTGTGGAAAACCACATCAAATGTGCAATGAATCCAAGAGTTCTTGGGGGATTTTTAAAATCTTGAGTGGGGAGAGAAGAAAAGGTGAAGAAGAAGGGGAGGAACAGCCCAGCTCAGGGGATTTCTTGAAGTTGTAGAATCTAAAGAAAAATTCCAGCTGATGAACATTTCCTAATATATCTCATTACAAACTAACCAAAAATCTACTCTTCTATAACTCTTGCCTGCTGAAGCTACACAGAATGTAGTTTTTGTCTGCCACAGGGTTATCATCATCGTATCTTCTCTCAGACTTCCTTTTTCAAGATTCAAGGTTAACGAGCCCTGGGATGATTTATGATCCTCATATGACGGAGCTTCTCAACTTCTAACAATGCCCTGACCTGGTCTCCCTTCCTTGGACACACTCTACTTTGACAGTATCACTATTAAAGTATGGCACCTAGCACTACATACAGTGCTCTAGAGGTGCTCTGACAAAATGCAGGTGGATATTAGATTGTGTGAGGCTCCCCTGCATCCCTTCCCACCTGAGCACCCTGGAGTTCATACCACATATGTGTCACATAGTGCTGAACTATAATCTGTGTGTCCTAGGTGAGTCACTGGCCTTCCCTGGGCTTCAGGACCTTCATGTGCTTGCACTGGATGATTTCTGAAGTCCCTTATCATTCAGAGTGTTCAGAGGTATTTTAAAAAGAGAACAGAAGGGCTCATGGGGGGGTATAGAGTTGAAGGAAGAAAAAAAAAAACCATAAACTCTAACTTGCTCTGCAGAGAGGCACAGGCCTCTGGGCCAGAGTTTCATACAGAGACAAATTTTTTCACTAATATTCTTGGTGAGCAAAATCTACAGAACCATCTGAGGCTCTCTGCCCAACTCAATGCCTTGGCCTTCCCATCTATTAAACCGAGTCCCTTCTTCTAAAAATGCAGCATCACTTCTACCTTCTGAGCCTCAGTTCCATCATCTGTAAACTGGAGTAAATATGCTTCTACTACTTATCTCGTGCAGTTATTGCAAGTTTTACAGCACTCTAAAAACCTAATTTCTCATCATCACTATTAACAGTCACTTCTTTATTTCTCTCTCACACCCAGACCACAATATACTCATACATCCATAGAAAGAGATATATGGAGGGATGAGGAGAAAGAGAGAGATAGACAGTGAGAAAGAGATGGATAGATGGATGGACAAACAGATGGATGGCTAGAGGGATAGGAACTAGACCTATTCTTCTTTGGTGAAGGGAACTCCGAAATGAAGACAGATCCTACTGATGCAGGGTGGTACTTTCTATTGAACTTACTGACTGTGAGCATTAGGTAGAGTGCTGAGAACATCATGTAGCCCACACATGTGAGAATGCTTCTTAAATATACCAGCTCTCTTTCTACCCACCTTAATACCTCTATACAACTTCCCATATTGATACTTATCCTACTGTAACCGGGGAAATTTGGGCATCTCCTTTTCCATCACAGAATCATAGGATTCAGCTTAAAGAGATTTTGTAGACCGTACCATCAAGAGCTCAAAAGGACCTCAGAGATCATCTAGTTCAAGACAAAACGGAAGCCTAGGGGAGGGGAAATGACTTGCCCAAGGTCACACTGATCATAAATATCAGAAGCAGAACTAAACCCAGTTTCTCTAACTGCAAGTCCAGTAAGGAGGAAGTAAATATCACTTGTATCTGTATTCATATTAATAAATAACATGAAAGTTTGCAAAGTGAGATATAGAGGTCAATTATGTATCGATACATGCCTAGACAGATGGTATCCCAAAAGTCTGGATGCTACTTTAATCTTTAATAGTTTAAACTAGACCTTTGACTACTCTGTACATACATTATCTCCTTTATGCCTTACAATCATTCCCTGAATATGTACTGTAAGTACTTTCCACATTTTACAGATAAGGAACCTGAGACAATATGGCCTATTGGATACTGTGTGGGTCTTGGAGACAGGAAGATTTGGAGTTAAAGGCCACCTCTGTCACCTCCTAGCTGTGACATCATGTTCAAATCACAACCTCTGAAACTTGATTTCTTCTCTTATAATATTTGTAAGTACCTACATAAAAGGGTTATACTGAAACTTAAATGACTATAAATTGTTTTTCAAACTTTAAGATAAAATAAATGTTTACTATTGTCATGAAGTGACATGACCAAGATTCCCATAGCTAACTGAATTCATTAGTGTAAGGATTTGATCTCAGGTCTGACTGCCAGTCAAGTACTCTATCCACCATGCCACCCTGAAAAAGGCAGGGCCCACTTCCCTTTAATGAAAATAGTGTTCCAAAAGTCTCAGTGTAAGCTATTGAAGCTTAAAACTACACTTAGACTTTTGAGACACCTTCTAGCCACTAAAATGTGTTTCATCAGCCTAACAGGGCAACATTTAGGATCTTGTTTATGGAAATTCATCTGACTCACGTTGCCCTGTATTTGGAAGGTTGGCACATATTGCCCTGGGTGCTGGGCAGAAAGTTCCTGGTGAACCTTGAAATGCTATATAAATGTGGGTACTTAATTGCCAATCACTTCTTTAGCTGCTCCGCCCTCCCCACATTCCAATTATTTTCATCTAAATTTCTCCAATTTGGTGAGAAGTGCTGCTCCAGGAATGTCAACCAACAGTTCCCCATGGTACTTAGGACAGCTCACTGGTCTCCCATCCCTCCTCACTCCCTCTAACTTCACTTTCCCCCCACCTCAAAGCAGAAGGAAAGGTACCTTTTAATCAATATCTTGAGACAAATAATGCTCCAGGAAGGGTGGGAAGGGTGAGGAGAACCCTTGGTTCGCAGGACACATGGCTTGGAGGGAAAAGAAGTCCCAGAACCCTGCCCTCTATGTGGAGCCTCCAGGACACCTGAGATTGTTGCTAGGGGGGTACAATCCAGATCTGGGAAACGGGACCAGGATTTCAGATGTAGTGTATGGCTTGGGGAAAGGGGGCAGAGAGAAATGTGTCATCTGGGAGCTTCTTAGTTTAACTCCTTATTCTTTCTAAGTAGATGCTAACAACTAGTTCAGCTATTTCTACCTAGTGCAGAGGGTCTGCAGGTACAAGTACCAGATGCCATAAACATTTCAGCACTGTATGACTATGTTTTTCCAGACCCAGTCTGTGTATGGTAGAGGCCCTCAACACAAAATTGACTCTTTGTGGGCAGTCCAGAAGGCAGAGAAATGCCTCTCACATTTCTATAGTGCTCACAGCCACTGGTGTCATATTTCTATAGCTCTAACTCAGATCCAGGTAGCCAAGGGTGTCCCGGCCCCTCTGGCTATTCCCTGACTTCCAGGCTCCAGTGTACAAAGGGAGGCTCAGAATCTTGCCACCAGCTTAAGATAACCCTTCTGCATTTGTTTCAGAACAGATGCCCAGTTGGGCCTCCTGGCTCCAGGGCTGGAGTTCCTTCCATTGCACCTGCTCAGCTCTTACACTCAGGCATTGGGCCAAGTACAAAGTCTCCATTGCCACCGGAAGGGCTGGAAGGGGTCTTCTATGGGCCTGGTCTTTAGAGTTCTGTCTCCCAATTTTCCTCTGGCAAAGAAGCAGAATTATTGGCCTCTGGTCCAGCTGTCATTTAATGAATTTGTCAAGCCTAACTCATAATCAATCATGTCTTTTGTAGACTTTGGTAGGTAAGACCTGAGAGTCACAGTAGGTAGACCTCAGTTCCTCTTTTGGCAGACAGCTATTAGCAGAGAATGGTGTTGACTCCTGACTCCGCCACCCAGGGCAGATATCCTGCCGAGTTCCTAGAAAGTTTTGTGTAAACTACAGTTCTTATCTCATTGGCAGCAAAGTCCTGTTAAGTAAATATTGATCTTTGCAAAGCAACCTTCAGGCTTTGGCTAGCTCCCCAGCATTTCCTCTACCTGGTCCAGAGGAAAGTGTTCCAGCATGAAAGCAAAAGGCCCAATGGGTCTGGCAATGACAACATAGTCTAGAGGAGGACCGTGCCCTGAGCCCAGAACCAGGAAGAACTGAATTCAGATCTAGCCTCAGACACTTACTAGCTGTGTATGCCTGAGCCAAGTCACTTACCCTGTTTTGCCTCAGTTCCTGCAAGTATAAAAATGTATAATAATAGTACCTATTTCCCAGGGCTATGGAGATCAAATGAGATATCTGTAAAGTGCACAATGCCTAACATATAATGGGTGCTATATAAAGGCGAATTACAATAATTATTATTATTTACTGCCTGGCAAGATAACCTTGGGCAAGCCACTATTGGCTAGAGAGATTGTTTCCTCATCTGTGAAGTAGGATAGTCTGAAATGGGGAAATTGCAACAATGCAATGTGGTATTTCATAAGAAAGGGGTCATCCAGTCCAACTCTATCACTTAACAGCAGAGAACTGTGACCATATGAGCACTTGACCAAGAACAAACACAAGGCTTTTCAAGAGAAGGGCAGGAATTTGAACCCAGTGAAGAGCCAAGTGGCTTTGGAGTCAGTGAAGCCAGACTTACTTCCTACCTATATGATCTGTGCCAACTAATGTACCCTTGCTACATTCCAGCATCTTCATTTGCAAAGAGAGAGGAGGAGTGGGATAGAAGTATTGCTAAATTTCTTCCCAATTGCAAATCTTGCATCCAATGACTTTAGACCCAGTGCTGTTTGGCCTATGCCAAAGGGTAAAAGTACTTGAAGGTTATTAAGCGTGTTTTCTTTCTCTCTCTCTCTCTCTCTCTCTCTCTCTCTCTCTCTCTCTCTCTCTCTCTCTCTCTCTCTCTCTCTCTCTGAAAGATAGAATTAGATTCTGTTTATTGAAAAGTTTCAGATATTCTGTTTCTGTGTTTAGATCTTTTCCAACAAAATCAACTCATGGCAATATTTATTTGATTGACACGGCCCTATGCCTTAGTTTCCTCATCTGTAAAATGAAGATGAGCAGATTATAGTATTTAGAGCTGAAAGGGCTTTTGGAAATCGACTCTAGTCCTATTTCTCATTCTCTGAACAAGGAAACTGAGTCTGAGAGAGGTGGTGAAAGTGACATGGTAAAGGCAGAGTGAGGATTCAAATCCATCAGACTTTCTGATTCTATATCTCGTGCTTGTCCCATTGTACTCCAGGTTTCAATTCCCAAATAATTATCATTCTTTTATTCAGAGAGAGAAGATTATTCTCAATATTTTCAGTGTTCTCCATTTTCATTCACTGCACTTAACGATACATTTTAATTATTCAAGTGATTTTTTGTTTTTAACTAAAATCCGTTAGCATTTTCATCTTTCCCATTATTTTTACTGGTCTCCCTTTACATTGAAACTTTTCTTATTCTTTTATCTAACTCCATTTTCCCCACTGATGTTTGGCTGGGCATTTTATCAAATTCACAAATTAATTTGGGAGTGTAGGCATTTTTGCTACCTTTCCTAACCAATGGCAGCTTATAGTCAATTCCATGCAAGAAATCTTTATCAAGTGCCTTAGGAGGTAGAGACAATTATTCAGTTCTTCCTTTATTTCTGGGGCAATTTTTTTACAATTGACTTTGCAACTTAGTGCAGCTTGATGCAAATTATTATATCATGATTATAAATAGACTTTTATTTCTTGATTATGTTTAGTAATAGAATCTATGGACTTATCTCATTTAGAGAATCAGATATTTGAAACTGCCAGGGACCATAGAGGTCATCTAGTTCAAGCATATCAATTTACAGATGAGGAAACTGAGGCGCAGAGATGTCAAATATGTTTTCCAAGATCACGCAGGTAATCATTGTCACAGCTGGGAATCAAACTCGGGTCTTCTGACAGCAGACATAGCTCTCTTTCAACTGAATTACCCTTAGGTATCTGGCTTGTCTCTATAAGTCCTATCTGGCCATTGGATCCAGAGGGCTCTGGAGGTGAAAGTGAGGCAAGTGACTTTGCATAGCCCTCCCTCATCTCTATACAATTCACTCATTTGCATGTCACGGAATTACCTCCTTGACATTCTGAAGTCCTCTTCTAGAACAAAGGACAAACAACAACAACCAGTAATACCCTAAGGGCAAGACTAGGTTATAAAGCACCGGAGGCTATAATCACACAGAAGAAATGTGGACAAGAAGTTGAGGAAGAGCCCAGAAGACCAGAGGCAGACCATCTGCCTGAATGGCCTTGGCCAAGTCACTTAGCCTTTTGGACCTGTTTCCTCCAGTGTATGTATTTTGGAGGTAAGGCTTGTGGAAGAGATATGAGAAAGGAGATAGTGACAGTGATGCCCAAAAAGAACATAATGATAATTAAAAATTACAAAGAGAGCAGAAGGAAGTTCTGAAGGGGATATATTGGGGGATAAAGAGAGGGAAAGAGGTTCATATATATCAAATGTTTACTTTTTCAGAAAAGGCTAATAATGTGTTTTTCATTAGAATACCAAGAAAACATGGTTAAAAGAAACTTATTTTAACAGAGTATGATATCTCTAGAAAATGTTTGTTCCACAATACTAAATCTCCACTAAAGTCCTATGCCTGTGTCTCATTTTGGTGTGCGATAATCTCTTCTTTGACACATATGATCTCTTTTTTTTTCAATTCTCATTGCATTTGACACTGGTGACCATCCTATTTGGATATTCTCTCCTCTATGGATTTTTCTTTCTTTCCATCTTTCTTTCCTTCCCTTCCTTCTCTCTCAAATCTTTCCTTTCCTCCTTCCTTCATCCTATCTTCCCCCCACACTTGTCCAGGCACTAATGGTCCTGAGCCCATTACTGTTCTGCAGGCAATTCACCTTCCTTTAGGCAGCATGGTGACATGTCCCTTCTTCCCCTCCCCATTCCCAAGGGGCTACCGTATTGGAGATAGACTTGGTACAGAGATCCAATTAGCTTTAGAATCTGAGGGATCAAGCAGCTTCAGCCTTTCTAGTAGAAGGCAATCTCTAACCTGGTCTTTGGGGATTTTTATAACCCTACTGACTCCTGGTGTTCCTCCTCTATGTCTTTTGATCTTTCATCATTCATATCATAGGCATTCCCTAAGGTTTTGCAAGAGGCTCTCTTCTCTTTTCTCTATATACTCTTTTTCTTGGTGGCCTCATCAAGTCCCATGGGTTTAATTCTTATCTCTATGCTGATCTACATATTCAGCCCCAGTCTCTCCATGAGTAGAATGGCATCACCAACTGCCTACTGGATATTTAAAACTGGATTTCTGAAGGTATCTCAAGCTTAGCATATCCAAAATAGAGCATCTAGCACTTAATACCTGGCATATAGTAGGCATTTAACATATGCAATGGAATCGATACAAAAGTGAGAGCACCTGATCACCCAGTAGCTTACATTGTACTGGAAAGATACGACTTGTTGATAGGCTAACGATATAAAGGCAGTTGATGGATTGAGCAGTGATCCAGAGAGTGGCTCGCTAGAATATCAGGCTGGGAGGAATCTTGACTCCTAGCATGTTGGGCCTAGATGGGCCCTGAGAGACTATCTAAGCTGAGCCATTCATTTTGAAATGGAAGCAGTGACAAAGTAACTTGGCTCCTAACTCTGCCAGGGGCTCTTCTTCTTTGACATATAGCCTAATACAACACAGAAGTGCTATCGATTCCAGAGAGAAAGCTGGAAATACTGAGAATTCTAAGCCAAGCCAAATTTAACCCTCATTTTAATTTTGCTTTAGAGCCTCAGGACAAAATGAAGACTTCCATAGTTCAAATGCTCTCTTCCTTCCCCCTCAAAAAGAAGCAAAGAAAATGGGCATAAAGGGCTTCCAAGTTGATCAGACAGCCAGAGCTGTGGATATAACTGCTTGACAGAGGATAATGTCTGATAAAACCAGTGGATTTCAAAGAAATCCCAAATTTATAAGCAACAGTTATGTGTGGTTTTGTCACACTGCTCACCAGTGCAGATAAAAGCCCAAAGAGCTCCTTCCGTTGTCTTGATCTCAGGAAAGCCCTCACAAGTCCTTTTGGGCACATCTTCAACTCAGTTATGATAGTCCCACCTCTCTTTCTTGAACTCTGCTCCCTTCTTATACTGAATCTTCCAAAGAAGTCCCATCCTGGGACTGTCATCCTTCAAGGAGCTAAAGAGATTTCTGGTTAGTGGTGTCTTTGCCTCAGCTCTCTTCCCACTTCCATTCATCCTCCACTCAGCCACCAAAGTGATTCTTCTAAAGTGTAGGTCTGACTACATCGTCCCCATCTCCCTATAACCTGTAGGATCAACTATAAAATCTCCATATGGCTTTTAAAACCTTTCATACACTGGCCCCTTCCCAAACTTCCTGTACTTTACTCTCTTTGACACACTCTTAAGACTCAAATACCCTGGCCTCCTTGTGGATCCTCCCATATAAAACTCCATCATCCAATCCCATTTTCTCTCCTACCCCACATCCTCTATACCTAGAATACTCTTTCTCCTCACCTTCACCTTCTGGTTTCTTTCCCTGGCCTCCTTTAAGACACAACTCAAATCCCACCTTCTGCAAGAAACCTTTCCTGGTCGTTTTTAATAACAGTGCTGTCCCTCTAAGGTCACCTGCCTTTAAAACTGTATACATCTTAAATGCATGGTGTTGTTTTCATGTTGTCTTCTCCATAAGATTGTGAGTTCTTTGAGGGCAGGACTTTTTTTTATCCCTACCTCTTAGCATACTGTCTGGCAGATAGTAAGCACTTAAATATTTATTGACTGATTAATGAGATTTCCCTTTGTTTTTTCTTCACTGTGGTTTCCTTTTTCTCAGGCAGCATTTATTGGACACTCTCAGACAGCCCTTCTTGGACAGAAATGGGAGCCATTTTCATGAGTTTTGCTGGAATAAAAGACTGTGGGTGGAGGAAACCAACAATCTTCAAGTCCTTGAAGGACCTCCACGTTCCTCCCTGCTCAAAATCTGCCATCCTGTGACTTAGGACTTAGGACTCCTAACAGGAGGAAAAGTGCTAGTTGGAAGAGCTCAATCACCACAAGTTGAGCCACCATCTGTTTATCTTGAGATTTCATCAGATGTAAAGTAATAACCACCACCACACCTGGTCTCCAGTGGTGTTCAGTTTTCCTCAGCTATCTTGTCCTGGATGGATGTTAACCACATTTTCCAAACTGTGAATCGTCTGATCATTTGCAAAATCTTATTAACAATGCGCTATTCCCAAAATTGAAACTGTTAACAGAAAATCCAGGATGCACTATCATTGCACCAAATTTCTTCTCTTCTTGTCTCTAGATAAAGTTGAAGCTTCATGGATCTAGAATTTGAAAGGATTTCAGAGGCCATCTAGTCCAACACCATTATTTTACAAATAAGGAAACTGAGGCTCAGACAGGTGAAATGGTTCTGTTTCAGGAACCATCAGAGGCAGGATTTGAATCCTCTAACTCAAGAGCCAGTACAGTGTTCTAAAAAGGAACATAAACAATAGCAATAACAATAGCAACAGCAGCAGCAGCAGCAACAAAAACAAAGAGAAAACCACAACAGACCACCCACCCTAGTTTCTGGAGCTCTAAATTTTAATCGGAACAAAACGAAAATCTAGACCTAGATTGGCTTTGACGGCTAGAGTCGCCCTGGGCTAGAAAAGCTGTTTGCTATTTGTCTCTCAAACATTCTCCTTGGATTTTCCATCCTGCACTTGCCTGGCAATCCTCTTTTTGACTCCTTCTAGGGATTTCCATGGCACCTGTCCCAAGGAAACCCATTCTTGTCTCTAACTTCATTTTCTCTTCAGGGTGATTAGTTTATTCACTAGCCAGCTTTTAAAATTAGTTCTACCCTTAGATGAAGAAGCTTGGCTCCTTTTCCTGTTGTTCCAGGCCTAGTCCCATTAGTGGCTGTGTGGCCTTTCCCTGGAAATTTTTCCAAATGACATCAGTTTCCTCCAGCATCCAGAAGCATCCTCTGGGGATGGAGGCATGAGTGGACCAGACTTGTCAGAAGGAGAGCCTACATGGCATTGTGGAAAGAGAGCTGAACTTATCTTATCCCCTCAGTTCCAGCACCAGCTCTGCCAATAACAAGCTTTAAGACATATTACTTCTCTAAGTCTCAGTTTCTTCCATCTTAAAAAGGGGGAATAGTAAAAGCCCATGTTTTTATACATGGTGGCATAGTTCCTCTAGTATTTTAAACTTTCTAAGATGCTTTTCTTATCATAACCCTGGGAGGACGGTGACGTTTCCTTGATATGGCACGACTTCTCTGGACCCCCATCTATAAAATGGAGGGTTGGTTTAGATTACCTATAATAGGTCCTTTGCAGAGCTAGATGTATGATCTAGTAAAGAATTGTTTTGATTTTACACATCATTTGAGTTTACACATGAGAAAACTGACAGTTAAGTGACCTGTCCATGGGTCTTCTATTGGGCAGATTCAAGCTACAATTCAAACCCAGGTCTCCTGACTCTTGCTGCACCTGTTTCTCAACAGTAAGCAAATAGAAGGGACATTGGTCACTGATAAAAAATCAACATTTTGGGTAGTACCAAAGAACTGCAAACAAAGGAGGTGCTCATCAAGGACCCAAGTCTAGCCTTGCCTTCCATAGTTACCATCCAAACACTGATGGGGTTAAGATTGTCCTGTAGTCTCATTCCTTCATGAGCACAGACATCAAACTCTCAGTTCTGTTGCTTTTTCCTAAAGTCCTATTGTTGCCTATGATATTGATGGAAGCGTTGCACAATAAGGCAGAAGCTCTGGGGGCTTTCCAAGCCATAAATAAAATGGGTGGAGTGGGGGCAGGGAGATGAGAAAAAGAATTCCCCCAGGAGATCTGAGCATGACTGGTTACCTCACCAAAAGGAAGGGACCAGGTTTGGTACAATCAAGGTCCAGTGGTCTATACAAAGGTAACACAATGGAGATCCATGGCAGACCCCTAGGGACTGCAGCTTAGGCCCTGCTATTACTGTACCAATGGGTCCACAGTGAATTCACAATACTCCTTTCAAATATCCAGGGTTAAACTTTCTTGGACACAGAACAAAAAACTCAATTGCTTGGGGCACTATCTTTATTCTGGCCTAATTTTTATCAAGGAATAATTGTCCAGTGTGTCAATGTAGAAAACATGGTGTAGACTGGACTTAAGAGCCAGAGGAGCTGGGTTCAAATCCCTACTCTGTTACTTCCTAGTTGTGTGAGGTTAACTAGTCACTTTCCCTGAGGCCTCAGTTTCCTCATCTGAAAATCTGGCAAGATTTCCAATCTATAAACCTGAAAATAGGGGATTTGACTAGATGACTTCTTGGTTCTCTTTCCACATTATAACGGATCAGACATCCAAGGTCCACCGAATCCCTCCTCTGTCCCCAACTTTCCCTGTTATTGTCAAGGGCACCACCATCCTCCCAAACACCCAGTCTTGAAATCTAGATGTCATCCTTGACCCGCCTCGATCTTTTTCATGGCCACTCCCATCCAATCTTATCATTTCTACCTTCAATAAATTTTGTACCCTTTGTTCCCATGCCTAGCACATTCTCTTCCTTCCTCCCTTCTACCCCCTAAATTCCCTCACTTCCTTCAAAACTCAGGTCAAATCCTACCTTTTGCAGAAGGTCTTTCCCGGTTCCTCATCCTCCCCTGCTCCCCCTCACTGCCAGTACTTTGCTTTTAAGATTAGCTTTCATTTATGCTGTACGTACATGTACATTATCATTATCATATTGTCTCTCCTGTTAGAATAGCAGCTCCCTAAGGGCAGAGGCCATATTTTTGCCAGTGCCTGACATACTGTAACTGCTGAATAAATGTTTGTTGGCTGACTAATCATATAGCTCAAAAAGCCTTTCCAGATCAAAATCTTGAGCCTATGATATGAAATGTTTAAACCCAAACTCCTAGGAGATCTTGTTATCATCAGTTTTTTGGGATGACTGATTTCAGTGTAATCTCTGGGTAGAGCTTTTTTATAGTAGCCCCTCGGAAGACACTGATTTCTCTTCACCAATCTTGGCATGGCCCACCAAGCTTGTGTCCACTTTTACCAAGATAAAAGAAAGATGCACTTTGTGTTTTTCTGGTCATTGCTAGAAAAATAATCCCATGTGCTTTGAATACTGATATCACCCATTTTCAAAAACCCCTAAATAGTCCATATAAATGTCACTGAGACTTAGAGACTGACAGATATACTTCCTTTTTAAAAAAATTTTCCCCCTTGGTTGCCCCATGGCATATGATGATGCCAGGCAATTCCCTTCAGTTTTCTCTTAACAAGGGTTAAAAAGCTATGAAAAGCTTAGCTTAGAGTCAAGCTCTCTGTATTCTGAGGCACATATAGAATATTTTAAGTTTTCAGTGACATATAGCATAAAAGGAGAGGCAAGAATGTCCATGCCATTGAGAACGCTATTGAGAATAGGCTTTTGAAATATTTACAACTAACTAAAATGATAGGGGTGGGAAAGGGAAGATGGAAAGAAGAGGGGATTTCTTGGGCTAGGGATCCATTAATGAAGTCATGTCAGTGTCTGCATAGATAGAAAGGATTCCTCCTCTGGTGGTTAGAAATCCACCAAAGGGCCTCTCAACCCCCTGTGGGGGTAGGGGGAAGGAATATAGAAAGGAAAGGCTTGGGGATGTAGATGAGTGACATTAGGAGAGCAGATAAGGATGCCTTTGGTGCCTGATTAGTTAATTCTTCCTGAGTGTAGTCAGAAAGATTGATGGAACACAATGCCGAAGGCTTTGAGATAGGTCACTGATGCTCAGAAACCATACATACAACACTCGGCAGGAAGGGCCCCTCTTGACTATTAACTGTTAAAACTAACTGGAGAAAGCTGGAAACCCCCTAATCTCCTGAGGGCTCTTGTGAGGCTCTGTAAGTAAGAAACAAGGTTGTTAAAACAATAAGCCTGACTGATTTATTAAACAGGGACTTTGGGTTTCAGTTTTGAGTGCCTTGTTTTGGTTAAGAAGAGTTTTTAGATGGAGCCTCTCCAACATTTTTTTGTGTGGGAGTGAAGTCCATCCTTATAAAAGCTCCCAGATTGAAAGGGCCAAACACCTCAAACCTAGAATGGGCCTGGGAAACAGATGGAACAGGCTCGAGTCAGTGGAAACTGTGTGATGGGACTGGTCTGGGACCAAAGCTTTTTGGAAGCCAGAGCCTTTCTGTCAGAAAACAGAAGAGGCTTGATGAGCAGTAACTGGGATGCTTTTGTCCATGACAAAGCCATCTGTTCCTTAAGAGTATTTGGACCAGCTCACTTATTTCTGCAGAGTAGTAACCCACCAGTCACCAACTAGTAATGATTTGTCTCTGCTGAATGCTACACTTCCCACATTCTCTTGCCAATTCTTTATAGCCATTCAGGCCCTTTCCATTCTTCAATCAAGCAAGGATTTGAGAAGCTGTTCCCTGTCCAGCCTCAAGCATTACTAGAGAGACTGTTATAGTTAACACATTTAGCTTTAACCAGCCCTTGTCCTGTGGACAACGCGACGGAAGAATTCCAGAACCAAGACAGGGAACCTCAGAGCTGGACCGAGTCTCAGGGGAGCAGAAGATATGGATTTAGAGTTAGTCAGGCCCTTAGATGTCCAATATCTTTATTGTTTAAGATACAGAACTGAGTTCCAGAGAGAGTTAGCTCACTGGGAAGCCTTTCCAGAACACTATCAACAGTCCTTTCAGCTGCACTGTATCTTAGGCCCTTGCCTTCTGCATGCTTTAGTTTCGTTCTCTGGATGATAATGGGGTTAAGGACACAGGACCTCCAAGGTACTTTATAACTCTGAAGTCTCAAATCCTAGCATCTGCTTCTCAAACCAGGGCTGGCTGGGATGGCAAGTGTTTAACAATCATTTCCCCAGGAAAAAAATGTGCACAAGATACACTTTTAATACGCATCATTAATAATCTGCATTATTAACAGCATTTCCATTCCTTTATCAAATCTAGACAATCAACAAAACAATAAAGCATGCCCCCTTATGTAGCATTTGCCAGTTTTGAGATGGAAATGCAGCTCTCCCAGTTCAAGTTTGCTCCAGATATACCCGGCAGTCTGAGACCTTAGAGATCTAAGGGTTTAGAGTCAAAAGGGATTGCCAAAGGGAGACACTACAGTGTAGAGAAAGATTTATATTTGGAGGAGGACCTGGGTTCAAATCCACCCTTATGGGTAGTACAAAGGCTGAGCCTAAGGTCTAAACCTAATTCCCATTAAGGTCTTAGTAATTTATCTTAAAACAAGAGCTAACATTCATATAATACAATATATCTTATTCGAGCCATATAACAAGCCTAGAAAGCCGGTTCTATCATTATCCCAATTTTATAAATAAGGAAATTGAGGCACAGCAAAGTCAAGTAGCTTAAATAAAACTCATTCGGCTATTAAGTGCCTGTGGCAGGATTCAAACTCAGGTCTTCTAGACCCCAAGAACAGCTCTCTAGACCATTCCACTTGAAAGGCTACCATCTCTGTAACCCTTTTAGACTTGGAAAACACTTCTCACAGATTCTTTTGTTTGATCATGGCCAAGATTGACAAGAGTAGGGCTATCTTAGAGCACCGGGGGTAGAAATCCCCTCAGTTTGCTCTCCTCCCATAAAAATGTCTCTTCTACAATCTTGAATCTACAGAGAGAGATTGTGATTCTTAGTCCAGCAGAGGACAATGGACAACATGGTGAGCTGGGAATCAGAAACCCTTGCTTGGGAGCTTGCCTCTGCCATTTACCATCGGTGATGATTATGAGTAGTCACCCACCAAATCTCTCAGATTCCCAGGCTCCTCATCAGTAAAATGAAGATGCTAATAGTACCTCCAATGCTTATCTCAGAGTTGTTATAAGACTCAGATGAGATCATGTTATCTATGTACTTTGTAAATCCTCAGCTATTATTGATTCTGATTATTAGTCATGAAAAAAGGCCACTTCCTGACCAGCTCTGCCACATGGCATGGATACCCCTCCCCTTCCTTTCCTGAAGGTGAGGGAAAGAGAAAAGGAGAAGACATGGTGAAATTGGCTGAAGAGGAGAAATTATTCCAAAATCCCTTTTTAGTGGTAGGATTTCAAGCTAGAGAGAGACCAACCCAATCATTTTGTAGGAGAGTAAATTTAGGCGAATTAATCTGTCCAAGGTCTTACTACCACCTGTCAGCATTAGCTACCAAACCCAAGATCTCCAACTCCAAAGTCAGCTCATGGTACACTACTTACTGTACTTCAAGAGTTGGAAATAACTCCTCAGCTCCCCCCTCCTCACAAAATATCAATTCACAGAGTGTTAGAACTGAAATTAAGCTTTCAGATGATGCCATTTCACAAATGAAAAAACCTGATTCCAGAGCTTTTAGAAATCAAAGAAAGAACTTTGGCTAATTTTGCAATCAGGGCTGATATTCCAGTGGTGTCTGCAGTTTCATTCCTACCCCAGTGGGTATTTCTTTACACATCCTCTAATCAGAATGACTACTCCTCTTTCTTTTATCTTCCTCTTCTATGCCCTTCTGGTTAATCCATATTTAACTGCTTCCTGTTGTTATTCAATCCTGTCCAACTCTTCCTGAAACCCATGTAGGATTTTCTTGGCAAAGATGCTAGAGTGGTTTGCCATTTCCTTCTCCGGATAATTTTACAGAAAAGAAAACTGAGGCATGTGATTAAATGAGTTACCAATTAGGCACAGCTAATAAGTACCTGAGGCTGGATTTGAATTCAGGTCTTCCTAACTCCAGGCCTGGCATTCTATCCACTACGCCACCTAGCTGCCCCTGCCCACCCTTATCTCCACCTATCTCTACTTAACTCAACATTTCTTTCAACAATTAGATATAGTCTGCTCTCATTTTCATTCTGCTTTTCGAACTTACTAGCTTGTAATACTGGGCATGTTGCTCTTTGGGGGCCTCAGTTTCCTCATTTGTAAAATGAGAAGACTTCTAAACCTTTTTGTGTCAAAGACTCCTTTGGCAAAGTAGTGGAAAACTATGGACAATTTTTTTTTCTGAATAACATTTTAAAATAACTGAATGAAATGCTAAATTTCAGTTAGAGATGAGTGTGAAAATAAAGATGTGAGGCTCTTTCCCATTCGGTTCATGGAATCCCTGAAATCTATCAATAAAACCCCTTCAGGATTCAAATTAAGAATAGCTGAAGTGGATGACCCCTACATTTCCTCCTAGATTTAGGTTCTAAGCCTCTCTCACCCTAGAAGTATACTAGTCCTTTAGAATTCTATCACCTCACAGTAGCTAGCAAAATGTTGGGCATAAATCCTAAATTCTCAGGATGTGATGGGGGAGATGAGGCACATAAACAGTTCAAGAAGGTTCTAAGACTTGGACTCTGCCTCCAGTGAACTTAATCAGGAGATTGATGAATGAAGCAACACTGATGCATTGCCAAACAAGTGCTACAGAAAGGAAGAGCTCTGAGAGCTCAGAGACAGAGAAGCACTTTAGTAAGTGGACCTTAAAGACTGGGGACTACAAGAATAAGCAGAAATAGGAAGCATGAATGTGAGGGACAGTAAGCAGACCTGTTAGGCTAGACTAAAGGATTAAATGGGAGATAAAGGCTGGAAAGGTAGTCCTTGAATGCCGGATTAAGAAATCCTATGATCAAGTCAACAGCATTTATTAAGCCCCTTCTATGTATATACAACAGAAAGACACAAGTCAGTCTCAAGGGGCGCACAGTCTAACGGGGAAAGCAACCGTGCAAACAATTAGATGCAAAAATTGTCAATGATCAATGAGATTTATACTGTCTCTGTGACAATCCAATCCTTTCCCTTTTCCTGTCCTCATTTTCTTCCTCCATAGACTGAAGGCTTAGACACAATGCTGATTCCCTCTAAGTAACATCTTACTTCTCCCCTCCAATTCTGTCTAAACTCCTTGAAGCAATCTACAATCAGTGCCTCCACTTCCTTTCCTTTCACACTTTTCTTAACTTGTTGTGGTCTGGCTTCTGACTTCATCACTCACCTAAAACTGCTCTGTTGATCAACTCTAATAACTTTTTTCTCCCTCTTATCCTTCTTGACCTGTCTGTAGCCACTGACACTATGGATCAAACACTGCAGCCAGTAATACTTAGAAATGCAATTGAGGCAGATTACAATATTGGGAAGTATTTCACAAAATAAATAAAAATAGAACAAAACATATATAATGATAATCATTTGTGGATTTCTGAGTCAATGTGTTCCAGGAAAGACCCTGTTTTTCTCTGAGTTACCACAGTAAGAGCAGCTGTCTGCTCCCAATGTGACAGCTGGGCTTCTAGAGAACTCAGGGAGGGTGGGCAGGCTCAAGAGAGGATATATGGCTGTGGTTATTGCCCTGGGCCCATCAGAACAGGTTGTAGCAAAAGTCTTATGTGTCAAAAAGCCACCAAACCCGACCCATTCCCACAGTCACCATCATCTGTGAAAGTCCCTTTCTCTCCTCCTGCTGAGCTGAGCAAGGTTGAGCCCAGGATCTGGCTGAATCTGAACTGTTCAGGCAGGATTCAAGCTGGGCCCTCCGGGAAGGGGAGCCCCTGTCCCCACCCCAGACTCCTGGCCTGGCCTATGTAACCTCAGGCAGCTCTTGTTGGACGTTTGCCAGCCGACAGAAGTAGAGATAGCACAGCCCTCCCCCTGGCAGGCCAACTTCCAGGCATTGCCTGGATGACATTTCCTCCCTGGGTGTTCCCACCTTTCTTCATGTCTGGTACATCTCAGCTCACCAGCAAACCACAGCACTTGGGCCCCACTTCTTCTGACATTTTAAAGAGCTGGGATGTGTATGAAGATGGGGAGAGGCGGGGAGGGGGGGGGGTAGAGTACTTGAGCTAAGGAGAGCATGCTTTTGCAATGTGCTAGAGTTAGGAAGGCCTATAGAGGGTGGCCACCTGAGTGCTAATCCCAGGCCAGACACCAACCTGCTGTGCGACCTCAGGTTATTTCCCATTTCTGGGCCTCAGAAATCTCTCCTCTATAAAATGAAAGATTTGCACTAGATCAGGGATCTTTAACCTGGGCTCACAGATTTCTGAGGGCCTGTGAACCTGAATGGGAAAAAATGATAATTTTATTCCCATATCATTGGTTTCCTCTGTAATGCTATTTATTGTATTTTATGCATTTAAAAATATGATGCTGAGAAGAGGTCTGCAAGTTTCACCAAAAAGTCAAAAGGATTCAGGACACAAAGAAAGGCTAAGAGGCCCTGAATGATATCTAAATGATCTAAATGATCTCAAAGCTTTCTTCCAGCTCTCACAGTCTCTTACTGTGGCTATAATTGGGGCTTGTGAAGATAGCATAACTCCATGGGGGAAAAAAAAACACAACAAAAATCTGTGGGAAAGGAAAAATGTCCTTTCTTCCTCCCCAAACTCAAATAAATAAATAAAAGATAATATCAGAGCAATTTATATCTTTTTTGGTAACACAGGTAAAACTGTGTCACCAAAACACTGAATATGAGAGTTTGGATCTGAACAACCCTTGGTCCAATGCATACTTGAAAAAATCCTCATGGAAATCCAGAAGACACCACCCTGTGTCCACTGGCCTCCCCTAGAGACCTTCCCCCAGTCCATTTCACCTCTGGACAGCTCTGACTGTTGAAAAGGTCTGCTCAGCTTGACCAACTTGGCTGGTTTAGCCTTGGCTCATTTTCCTACCATCGAGCTCAAATTCTCTCCCTTGTCATTTCTACTCATTGCTTCTGGTTCTGCAAGAAGACCAGTCCAGCAGCTGAGCGATGAGCACTTTGGTTGTCACTCAGCGCCTTATCTTTGGGAAATCAGCAATTCTTTTTCACCCACAGCCTCAGGTAGATTCAGGCAGGCGGTTTAGAAGCCAGTCCTCTTCCAAGGTCTTTGGAGAGGCTTCATGTGAAGGCAGATGCCTAGCTGGGGAGTAGGGGAATAAGGATCAGACCCCCAGGCTCCAAGCACCTGAAATTCTCAGATTAAAGCTTCATTCCTTGGGTTTAAAACACTTCTACATCAAAGAAACTTCTGTTAAAATACAAATCCTGCTCCCCAAACCATACCCCAAAACAAGCCCCTTACCCAACAAAACATCCCCAGCTTCTCTAATCCTCAAATTTCCACCAACTGTTTTCTAGCTTCCAATACACTCCAGGCTCTCCTGGTTTCAAAACCAAACAGAACTCAAACAGCACAATTACACTGGCCCTTACTCTGACTTTCTTGCTCCCATCCAATTTCTTCTCCTTTCTTCACTGCCAAACCCCTTGAACCTGAGCTCTACACCCACAGGCTTCACAGTCTTAGCCCCTCCAGTAAACCAATCATTTATGCTTTGACCAAAAACCCTGAGGGTCTTCCCCTCCTGTATTTATTTATTTAGATTTTTTTGGACTAGGTGAAAGAAGAGATTCTTTGCCTCATTTCTTACCTAATCTTAATCATTGAATGGATGTGGCCTCAGTCAAACTGAGATTTGTTGAAGACCTCAGCTTAAAAAGGCCAAGGCCTTCCACTGCATCCAGGGCCATCTCCAGCCCTCTTGATTTCTATCAAGCCACTAAACCCAGATGGCTCCGGAGGGGAAAGGGAGTCTGGTAACCTGGCACAGCTCTCTCTCACTTCAATCCAATTCACTCGCATGTCATTGGCATCACCTCCCTGATATCATGGTCCTCTTCAAGAAAGAAGGACAAACAACAACAACCTACCCCTCCAATCTGCTTTCTCTCCTTCCTTGTCTTCTGGGATTCAGCATGTTCTCAAACGAATTCATTTCCTTTTCCCCCTAAAACTGGCTCCCTTTCCCAACAACCTCCCATCAAATGTCAACTTCTGGAGGTGAGGGTCGGCAGGAGGGCTATTTCCGTTTTTTGTCTTCATATTTCCAAGGCCCAGCACAGAGCACAGATAAGCACAGAGAGTGCTCTACTTCCTAAAGGTTCATCAAACTGAATCCACTGAGCCCACCTTGTACTGAGAGTTTCCCAGTGCTCCGGACTACAATCCCATAATGATCTGCCTACACCAGATGTCCTCACTGTGGTGATGCCCCTTGGAATTGCTCACCCTTTTCTGTACTTGAGGCCACTGTTCTCTCTGCCATCACCCAATGTTATACCACAACAACCTCCCTGATTTCCTGGGCCGTAATGATTACCACTAACAGATGAATTTTCCTAAAACACTGCTGTCATTGCACTATTAATTTGCTCAAGAACCTTCCCCTGCTCCCCATCTTCTGTAAGCAATCTGAAGTCCTCTGCTAGACTTTCTGTCTCTCTTTTATTCTCTTTTATTCAATACATCTCACACTGCAGTTAATTCCAACCTCCTAGCCTTCATTCATGCTGTTCTTCTGCTCTCATCTCATCCATAGTGACTTCTCTGACTACTCCATCCCACACTCAATTTCCCCTCCTTGGAACTCTGGTATACTTCCAGTGGGTACCAATGACTATGCTGTCATTGGAATTGTTTCTTGCTACTGGACAATGGTGTTCCTTGAGGGTCAGATTGTGACTTCTGATTGGTTTTGTAGTTCTACAGCAATAACCACAGTGCTAAACCTATCCCAGAGGAGAGACAAGAGCAGGCCCCAGAAGATACAGCAAGGATGGGAAGGGGGTATGTATGAGTTGGCTGGTGGAAGTCCAAGACTACAGAGAAGCGAGTTAATAGAAGACAGCAGGGAATGGAAGGAGATCAGCCAAGTGAGAAGATGTAGAGCTGGAAGAGACAACAGGAATCATCTAGTTCAATGCCCTCATTTTGGAGATGAAGAAACTGAGGCAATGAAAGAAGTAGTGACTTGCCCAAGCTTATACAGAGGATAGTAGAAGAGTTAGAAACCTATCCAAGGTCCTCTGATTCCAATCCACTGGCTCTTTTTATTACATTACTATTGAGAAAAGAGAGATCAGTAGGCTGGAGGACAGCTAGGATGTGGGTTAGGGAGGATTTCAGGAAGTAGGACACCAAGGAAACTACAGACTTTATGATGAATTGCTTCTTTGTGCACTAAAGCTGACTACCTGGTCTTGACTAAGAAGTTGGTGCTGTTCTCACATGAGGGAGAAAAAGGCACCATTCTAGACTGTCATGCCAGTTGGACAATACCACTGAGCAGCTCCCAAGGTAATCATTTCCAATCCCATCAAAGACAAAGGTGGGGAAAGTTCCATGTCTGCTGCCACTAGACCTAGACAAATTGCTATGGGGCTCAAGAGACTCCAATCTGCCCTTCAAACAAAACCCGAGTCTCAAATTGTTCCCAAGCAGTGGCTGGGGATGAGGTAAACATAAGTGAGCACATGTACACACATTTACATACACAAATTTAAAACTCTGCCCTTATTTTAGCTCTGATGCTTTTTAAAATTTATTTTCAATATTATTTTAAAAACTTGAATTTCTAATTCTCTCTCTTCTACCCTTCCCTCATCCACTGAGAAGACATCCTGCAAAACATATTTCCAAATTAGCCAGATTTCAAAAAAAAGGTAAGAAAAATAAAAAGTGAGAAAGTTATACTTCAATTTGTATTCAGAGTTCATCAGTTCTCTCTCTGGAGGTGGATGGCATTTATTCTTTATGAGCTCTTTGGAAATGTCATATTACACTGATTATCCTTGATCTTGATCTCATCCTTACAATATTGTTGTTACTGTATACAATGATCTCCTGATTTTTCTCACTTAACTTTACATGAGTTTATATGTCTTCCAAATGTTTTCTGAAAGCATCCTGCTCATCATTTCGTATAGCACAATAGTCTTCCATCATAATCCTATGTCACAACTCATTCAGCCATTGTCCAATGGATGAGTTTCCCTTTGTTTTCCAATTTTTGGCCACCACAGAAAGTTAGCTCTGACTTTTCAAAGTCACAAAATACAAGAATCTCTGAACTGACTTGGAATTCTAAAACCATGGGATCTTACCCCATACCTTACCATACTTGGCTAAAGAGCCTCTCTCTCTAACATTCTCAACAAGAGGTCAACTAGCCTTTGTTGCAAGACTTCTTGTGAGGGTGAATCTCTTTTGCTTTGGATATCTTTTATCACTATGCCCTAGAATCACCCTGGACACATTTATATCTCCTGCTGGGGGGCAGAGTGGTACTACAGTTCTCCTGCACTCCCAATCTAGTTATCTCCTAGTGAAGCCCTGCCTAGCCCAGGTGGTTAATTTTTTTTTACACACTTATTGAAAGATTGATTTCTGCCTCCTCCGAGCATAGGTTTGGTCTGAAGTCTGCAAGCTAAGGTGAACAGCCCATCTGGCAGAATTCCAATGTCACTCCCATCCCAGGGATGTTGACATGGAAACAGGTAGTTTGAATCCAGATGGCAGAGTAGGTGGGGATCTCTGAAAGGGGGTAATTTTAGGGGCTGGTAAGCCTAGCTCAAAAACATTTCCCCAACACTCCCTGAAATTCCACCTATTAAAGAGTTTGTCTGGGCCTTTTCAAAGATAAAATGTCCCTGGAGGGTTTAGTTTCTTAGCTTTAGATAAATTAGTTCTTAACACCTAGTTTGGGGATGGGAGGAAGGGAAGGAAAAAAGGAGAGGTGTTTTTGGAACACATAGGCATTGATTGCCATTGACAGCAAAAACAAACTTTTGAGGATTTCAGTTTTTCAGGAGTAGAAATGACGCAGCAAGCAGTCCCTGGACCAACAGTGTCGCACACCTAGCCAATGGCCTATAAGAACATGGTCACCATGCCTATAAAAATAGGGGCACTCACCCTAGAATTGATTGCATCACAAAGTTGGTGTAGGGAACACAAAAATGCTATAGAAATATGAACTAGTAACCTTATTTATTATTATTATTATTGGGAATATGAACTCACCTGTAGTATTTTTGAAGTACAGAAGCATGAACTGTTATAGAACTTCAGAGCTGGAAAGAATCTTAGCCATTGACAGAGGAGAAAACGAGATTCAAAGAAGGAAGGAGACTTGTCCAAGACCCCACAGCTGGTCTGGAATAAAGCTAGAACTAGAACTCTTTACATGACCCCCAAAGCTATAACAGCAATGCCTTTTTATCACTGCAGCCCCGGGGAGAGAGTACATGTAGTAGGAAAGGAAGGCTCGGAGAGGTTCATTTACTTGCTGAGAGTTAACTAGCTAATATGTTTTGGAGGCAAGATTCAAACTTAGAGGCCCTTAACATGCCAAATCAAGGCCTCTTTCCACAACATCACAATGCCTCCAAACTAAATAACCTTTCATCACCTATTTCTCCCTGCCTGAAATAGTAATATCTGCTACCTAAATAAAGCCCATTCCTGCTTCCCCTTTCAAAGCATCAGTTGGCAAATAGACCTTGACTTCCTGTTTTGAAGAGACAAGATTTATTGGCTTGGAGATCTCAGTGGAGCCACAAGAACATAGCCATGGGGTGACAGTCCTCCCCCCAACCTAGCAACATTCCACACCTGCTCCCAAGCTTCTCTGAAGCTGAGCTTAAAAGGAGTGGGAGCTGGGAGGTGGGGGTGGGGAAAGAAGAACAAAGATGGCTACGAAGAGAACAAGTAAAGCTCTTGGGCTGTATGTTTGGTTCCCTGGCTTCATTGTTGCCAGCTGCTATGCCCTCCCTCTTTCTGACTTCCCTCCCCCATGCCAATTTAAGCCTTCTTATGCTACCATGAAACCAAGAAGATGGATCGGATCTAAAGGTCTTGGAACTTTTGCTTTCACACTCCATTTTGGATGTATAATATTCTCTCCCCTCCTACTCCCACTGATCTCTCTCATTCCCATTGCCAAGTGCACCTTGTAGTTCTGATGCACTTGGTTGCTCACTTCCTCCTACTTACTGCCCTTGCTTCTATATCCGTGCCAAAGCACTATATATTGTAACAGAAAGAAAAAAAAAAGGTAAAGACACTGGCTCTCTACTTTCCTCTGCTTGTGGGCAAATCACTTCCCCTCTCAGAGACTCAATTTCCTCCTCTATGTTTTCTCTTCTGTATAATTGGGATAATAAGATTTGTACTACCTACTCTACAGGGTTCCTGGGAGGGAAAAGTTTTTGAGATTTCTGATAAAACTTTGAGGCATGAGCAAGACTTAGGGGGTTTGGGTAGGGGGAAGAGAGGAGGCCTAATCTGGCCTGCTCTTTACCACAGGAATGCTCCTTGTTCATACGCAGAGTAGATAACTGCATGTATGGTATGTGTTCAGTGGTGCAGGTGTGGCACCCCAGTCCACTTATCTCCCCAAATAATCTCTCATGTTACCTAACCCTATAATTCTTGTTATGGGTAGTAGTAGGGTTTTTCACTGGCTACAATGTAACTTTAAAGTGTGTGTATGTGTGTTTGGGGGTGTAACTGCTGATGGATTTGTACAATAAAGGTAATAATAAAAGTCAAGTGGGTAACAGACAACAGCTTCGAACTCCTTTTCTTAGCTTTTGTTCTGGCTCAAATTCATTTGTATGCCAGCTCACAGACAATCTTAGTTATATCAGTTGTTTGAGATTGGGCCCCAGACACAGAAGGCTAAAAATGTTTAATCTTCTCTCTGAAGCATTCTACTGACTTTTGTTCAGCAGCCTCCTTAGGCCTATAACCTCTAGCTATAATAAAAGGGATACCAACCTGTCCTTATTAGAGAAAGTCTTATCTAGTTACTCTTCCCCAGAAAATGGGAGCTGAAATAGCCAGAAGATGGTACTGAAGGATAAAGTCCAGGAGCTGGTAGCAGAAAGAAACCTGACCACGCACAGGACAGAGATGTTCAGCAGAGACAATGTACACACCTGGAAGCAAACGTAAAACTAACAACCACCAAAGACAGTGGAGTAGCATGCTCAGTGCAGACAGCGCAATGATATCATCAGAAGGCATCAGTATCCTGAAACCTAAGAGTCATGGCTTGCCCTGGCTCATATGTTCTCTGGCTCCATGTCTTTCATATATGTGTGTCTCAATGGATGATTGCTAAACATGCTAGCTCTTCCTACTAATGATAAATGTATTTGTGGATGAATACAACCTAGGTTAATGAAAGAAATGTTCTATTGACACTTGTCTTACTATACTATTGCATTAAATGTCTTTGCTTTAAACTAATTGTGTCTTCTGGGTGATTAAAAAGGTAAACATACTGGTAAGGGATTCGTGAGCAAAGGTCTTGTGAGGCTGCCAACCAATAGATCTGGGGTTGCCATCTAATAAGGAACTGACATGAAAAAAGGGGTTACCTAGAGCTATAACCATCTTCCTTTAGATCTTGAAGCTTTATCTGGCTTCTAGAGTTGTCAGTAAAAATGAAGATTCCCCCGGGAAAGTGAGAAATGACTTAAGGGTAAGAATTAACTGACTGCAATTTTCACCTTTTTTGTTGTTGTTTGCTTGCTTGCTTGCTTGCTTTTTGTTTTCTTTCTCATTTATTTTTCCCTTTTTGATCTGATTTTTTGGTGCAGCATGATAATTCTGGAAATATTTCTGTTTAACTTATATTGGATTAGCTGCTGTCCTAGGAGAAGTAGTGGGGGGAAGGGAGGAGAAAAAATTTGGAACACAAGGTTTTGAAAAAGTGGAGTTTAAAACTATCTTTGCATATATTTTGAAAACAAAAAGTTATTATTTAGAAAAAGAAAAATCTACAGTTAGACTCCTTAGAACATGAGCTATAATGTAATAATTTTTCCATTTTACCTTTATTGGTTTTCTGAGAATTTTTGTTTAATAACATAATAAACGGCACAATATTTTTATTTAAAAAAGAATTAACTGACTGCAGAGAGCAAAATGGATAGGTTGGAAACCAGATTTAGGAAAGGTGGTATAATAATGATAACAACTGACATTTATATAGTGCTTTAAAATTTTCAAAATGAGATTATATATATATATATATATATATGTATGCATATACATATATATGTATACATACCTACATGTATGTTCTCAGTTAATTTTCATTACCCCCAGAGGTAAAGGCTACTCTTGTCCCAGTTGTACAGATGAAGAAATAGGCAGAGAGAGCAAAGGTTGAAAATAGCAGAGGCAAAATTTGGACTCAAGTCTTTTGTCTTAGGATCTGGATTCACATCCCAGCTTGACTAACTTGTTATATGACTTTGGCTAAGTCATTTCCCCTCCCAGTGCCTCAGTTGCCTCCTCTATAAAATGGAGGACTTAGATTAGATCAGAGGTTCTTAACTTTGTTGTGTCAAAGATCACCTGGATGGTCTGGTAAAGCCAAACCTGTTTTCAGAACAATGATTCTAAATGCATAAAATAAAATACAGAAGGATACAAAAGAAACCAACGATACTGAAAAAGTTATTAAAATATTAAAAGTTCTAAGTTTACAAACTCCCTCCTCCATGAAAAGTATCCACAAATTAGAGGGATGTGGAGTCCAGGTTAAGAACTTTTGACCTAGATGGCCTCAGAGATCCCTTAAGCTCTAACATTCTATGACCTAATCTCATATTCCCCATTCCCTGCCAGAACAAGGAAGCAGAATCACAGAGGTGAGAATACCCATGACTTGCTGAGGAAATAATTCTTAGATCATATTCATGAGGTTCACTCATCTATCCAGACACACCACCCCCTCCAACTTCTTGCATCTCACATTTTGCCTCTGCTTTCCTCCCTTTCTTCCACAAGGTGGCGATACAGCTGCACTGCCATACTTTTAGGTCAGTGGCTCAACTGGGAAATGAATATACTATTGCTACTTCTTCCCAAAATAACATACACCCTCAAATGATATTTTCCCATAAGCCACACACACACACACACACACACACACAAATCACCACTGAAGATGAAAACACCTATTACCATTTTCTAGCATGTTAAAAAGTTCACAAAATGCTAGCTTTTTGGCAACACTATCAGGTAGAGGTATTATCCCTATTTACAACTGAGGAAACTGAGGCTTTGAGAGAGGAAGTAGATGGAACCTGGATTTAAATTCATCTCAATTATGGACAATATTGCCGATCCTTGAGTATTTCTTTACTGTGTACTGGATAGGCCAGGGAATACAAAGATACAGTCCTTGCCTACCAGGCTATTGGGGAGTTTTTGGTACAACATCAGGGACAAAACATATATGCATGGTAAATATAAGCACAAGTGAATGGCATAAGTGGGATCAGAGCTCAGAGAGGGAAGTGGCTATGATTAAGAGTAGTTAAGGAGAGTGATGGAGAAGCAGGGGCCTGGTTTACACGAGCAGAGAAGCAGGTAGAGATAACTTAGAATTCAGAGCATGGGAGGGATTCCAGAGATTTCATTCAATTCTCTCATCTTTTAGATGGGGAAACTGAGGACTACAGAGGGAAAATGGCTTGCCCCAGCCAAGGTTACACAGCTAATAATAGTTAACATGGGTGTTCTGATTTCAAGTGCAATTTTCTTTCCACTACTGCCTGTTTGGAGGTAACATTCGTTGACTACAATGAAGTTCCTTTTGGAAATATCATAAGATCATAAGATAGGAGAGGACAGTGGAAACCAGATTATGGAAGGTCTTCAAGGATAAAAGGATAAGGAAAAGGTGAAGGATAAAAACACCACTAATAAAATAGAAATATTTCCAACAAGCAGCAAGGTCGTGACCATGTGCTCTGTGCCCAGAACTGTGTGGGACTATTTGGGGGAGAGTATTGGTATCTGATGTCAAGAAGTTGGAAGGCTAGTTATGGGGAAAAAGCCAGGTACATGAAATAAACAGAGTAGTACGTGATAAGCCTTAAGCTTATGCTACTGTATGTGATAGAGGATTCGAAAAAGAGCAAGCTTAGTGAAGTCTTGATTTATCAGGGAGAACTTTGTATAAGGGCCAAGCAAAGAACAAAGGGCAAAGAACAAATCTTTGATGCATGGATAGTTCTCCAAAACATCAAGAGGAACTCCCAGTTCAAGTCAACATTTACCAAGTGACTGCAAGATATAAGCCATTGTACAAGGAACCAGAGACACAAGGATGGAAAATGGCCCAGTCCCTGTCCTTAAAATGCTTCTAGTTTACCAGCAAGATACCAATTTGGGAGTCAGAGGACTTAGGGCCAGGTCTGGGCTCTGCTCCTATTCACCTTTCTATTACTTGCAAGCCTATTTCATTAGATGAGTGTGCATTTCTTTATGGTATATGCATCATCCTTTAGGTCCCTTTCATCTCTCATAGATTTATGACATGCGGTGTATTATTCAAGATCTACAGTGTATGCCAAAATAAACATATAATAAAGTAGCCTGTTATGGGCAAAGGATATAGTGATATAATGATTCAGGGAAATGTGAGGAGAGACACATTTCAGTTGAGAAGATTGAGGAAAGTTTTATGGAAGACATTCCAAGGGAATTTTTATGATCAGGACCACTTCAACTACTTCTACTAAATGCTTTCCCTTTGGCTTCCCATCTAAGTAAGTGATTTCCTATACCCTCACTTGAATGGCAAAACCCTTGGGAAAGAGGAAGCAAACTATGGCACTGATAGTTAACATCCCAAAGAAAAACAGAAGATTCTGACCTTGATCTTCTGGGTCCCCACATTCCCTTCCTGGGCACCCAGTGTCCTTAGTCCATTCTCCCAGGGACAGCAGAAAGAGCCCAAATTGAGAACTGAAAAATCTGGGCTAGAAGTCTGGCTCTCTGTGACTTTGGGCAAGCCCCTCTGGATGACCTCTTGGGAGGCCACAGGACTAAATGATTTCTAGGGGCCCCTTCCACTTCTAATCTTCTCATTAATGTTTCAGGAGACCTTTTCTCCTGTCATCTCTGTGGGTATTTCCCAAACCTTCCCAGTCTCCTCATCCTGTCTCCATGACTTCTCCATGTCTTTCCACAAAGCCTTTGTCTCTTTCTACTGGCATTTCATATATCAGAGGGGTTGGGGGGGGGGTAGGGGACCTTTCTTTGATCTTCTTTTTCCCTGGGGGAAAGTCACTCGGAGCCACCCCCCAAAAAGGCTGGGAGCCCTCTAACATGGCAGATTACATGTGTCTTGTCCTTGGATTAAGTCTCCCTCTTTTCTGTGCTCTGAGCTCTTTCTCATCGTTGCCTATATCTTTAGATTGCCCTGCCCCACCAAGGGTACTGCTAAGCCCTGAAGGGCATCAGTACTAGGAAGGTAGCTGATACCTATCCTTGTAAGACTTTGCAGGATTTGGAAGACTAGTACTCACTACTAAGCTTCAGCTATAATGAAACATCCCATATAAGTAACAAACACATCAGGGCCCAACCATCCAGTGCTCCTCTGGTCACCTATAACAGCCCCCTTTAAGAATCACTAATATAACCTGTGCAGTCATTGTTGACAGTGCAGTTCCCATAGTTCACCAAAGCTATCCAGCCGGCATGGTCTCACCCCACAGCCATCTGTGCCATTCAATGCAATAATCGGCAAACTGGTCCCAAAAGCTCTGCCAGACCCAGCTCACATTTCTGGGAATTTCCTGCACTAGACTCAAATCTATGAACAAAACTCTGTCTCTGTTTCTAAGGAAGATCTTGGAACCATTAAGAGTCAGGGCTATGTTTCAAGTCCATAAGGAAACCCAGATGGCTTTTTACTCCAAACAGTTCTCCCAGCCACATTCTCCCAGGCCGTAATTTGGCTCTTCATTGTCAGAGGCACAACCTCCAACTGACAGGAGTAGAGGTGTTTAAGTGATTTTGCTGGCCTGTCACTGAGATGGCTGTTCCTGTAATGTTCTCTCAAATAATCAGGAGTTTCCTTTTGAAATTCTAACAGCATTGCTTAGTGGGAAGAGTGCTGGCTTGGGTACCAAGAGACCTGGATTTGAGCCCTGGCTCCAACCATTACTGCCTAGTTGACCTTGGATAAATCATATGACTGTGCCTCTCCAGCCTTGGTTTCCTCTGTGACAGGGGAGCAACACTTTTACTTTCTAGCTTCCAGAATTGTTATGGCCCATGTAGGGATTGAAACTTGGTCTCATTAGTGATGCCAAACTCAAATAGAAACCAGGACCACTAATCCACATAGAAAGACTTCTTTGGGCCACAGAATATATTATCTATGTTTTTATATTTTATTTATTTTCTTACATATTTCCCAATTACATTTTATCTGCTTTGGACCCCAGTCAGGAGTGTTGTGGGCCACAGATGAGTAACATCTCTGCTATTACCAACTGATCTAACCAGTCAAATATTAGTCAGACCATGGAGAGCATACTATCAGGGAGGGGAAGAGAACAAGCATTTACATGGCACCTACTCTGTGCCAGGCACTGTAATTTACAAATATTATCTCATTTGGTCCTCACAACCCTTTTGGAAACAGGTGCCATTATTATCCCCATTTCATAGATAAGCTAACTGTCACAGAGCAATTAAATGACTTGCCCAGCATCTTACAACTAATAAGTATCTGAGACTGGCCCAGTGCTCTTTCTGCTGTGTGATATAGCTGTCTCATCTATTCAAAATATTTTTTTAAAATCCACCCTGCAGTCTATAATCCATGTCAATAGTTCCTCTCTATATGCTGGACTTTATCACTCTGGATAGCTGATGTACAATGATACCACGCTAGTATAAAAGCACTATTCTTGCTCCTATGATAAATGACTCTTTCCCCTCCAAATACTGAAAGTTATTTTAGAATAGGCTTTAAACTTCTCAGGGCCTTACTGGGGGGAAGAGTTAAATCACAGAATCACAAGAGTTGGAATGGTCTTCAGAAGCCATCCAACCTAATCTGCACTAAAATAAGAATCCCCTCTTTAGACTCCAAACAAATGATCATCTGACCTCCTCTTGAAGATCTCCAGTGAAAGGAATTCCATGAACTGCCTTGGCAGACCAAATTACTCTTGGGTAGCTTTACTGCTTAGTAAGATTTCCAGGGATGTCCAAAAGATGTCCAGGGAAAAAAATATTCTCTAAGGATATATTAATCTCTCTGCCATGTGATAACCCTTCAAATACTTGAAGACAGCATTCAGCTTGAGGACCTACCTCGATCCCGTAAGACACAGTACCTCTCCAGCAGAAATGTCTCTAGTTCCTTCAACTGATCCTTACATGGCATGTTCTTGAATTCTACCACTCTCCTAGTCACCCTGTTCTGGCTGCTTTCCAGCTTAACAATGACTTCCCAGAATTGAATACACAATATTCCAGATGTGGGCTGAACAAGGCAGAATACAGGAGAAGCAACACCTCATTCCCGAATGCTAGACCTCTCATTGTGGCCCAAGATCACACTGACTTTTTGGCTCCCATGTCATACCATTGGTCCATATGGAGCTTGCTGTCTCAGAGGAGCCAAAATTGAGCAAGTTGCCTAAAGGTGGGCCATGCTTCATGATCACATCGTGTCTGAACAAAGAATCTGGATCCACTACAAGCCTAAGGCAATGAGAAAAGCTCCATCAAAATTAGGCTTTGGTTAAGCTCCATTATGTGGTGTCAAACAGACAAGCAGAAGTCTTGTTTTGTTTTTAATGAATTTTCCCAGTCTTTCAAGTCATTTTGTTAGATGTGTGAACACGTAAGGGCACACAATGGGGATGAAAAGTTCCCATAAATATTAGCTTCAACCAAGAAGCTGTGGACAAGTGCCCATAGCACACTTCTGTGTGCTTTGTGGTGATTATAACTAATGTCAACAGGGCAAGATTGCTATAGATACCAAAAAGATGACACTGCATAGTCTGGAGAACTATACTTAAGAATCAGAGGACCTGGATTAGAATCTGAATCTCTTGCTATTTGTGCAGATCTGAGATCAAATAATTAATTCTTCTGGGTTTATCTTTTCTTCTGCAAGGGAAAGGGATTCCACTAGACCAGGGCCTAGATATTCTCCATCCAGGCACTAGACAATCACTAAGGTCCTCTTTAGCCCTGTTTTTATGATTCCATGGTTTCTGCTTTGGCGTGCCTTATGCCAGCAGTGTCCAGCATGTGGCCCACAAGTGGCTCACAGCCCTCAAGCCCACAATGCTTCCAAGTGCCACTGAACCAGATTAAAATGTAACTGGGAAATATTTAACAAGATAAATAAAAATATAATAAAACATAATTAATATTACATTTTAAAACTAAGTCAACAAACAATCCTAAGGGATTTTTCTATACAGTTTGGGTATACTATTCCTATTTCAGTTTGGTACTCTGCCTCATACCACTTGAGCTTACTCTTACTTATATGTAGCACAGGTTCAGGGCCTGATAAATTATGAGTCATCTCATTTCAGAGCTTTTACTATGTTTTTATTTTCCTGAGGCAATTGGGGTTAAGTGACTTACCCAGGGTCACACAGCTAGGCAGTGTTAAGTTTCTGAGGCCACATTTGAACTCAGTCCTCCTGACTTCAGGGCTGGTGCTCTATCCACTGCACCATCTAGCTATGCTACTTTTACTAAATCTTAGTTACAGGATCTTAGCTTTGAAAGGGGCTTCAGAAGCTTTCAAGTCCAATATAAGAAGCTAAAGATCTAAGGAAATGAAACTTCTTTTGTTTGGCTCCAGAGGGAAGAACTAGGCAAAATGGACAGAAATTCCTTCTGTGAATATAGGTCATCCAGCCTAAACTTAAGGGGAGCCCACCACTTTCTGAAGCAGGCCATTCTACTAACTGTCAGGAAGAAAATGGAAATCTGCCTTTTAGCAACTTCTATCAATGTCACCATATTCTGCCCATTCTGAGGCCAACCAAGTAAAAGAAATCCCTCTGGCACAGGATTCTCCTTCAAATACCTGAATACAGCCATCAAGGGGGAAGGAACATGATACAAAGGAATGAGCCCTAAATTGGCAGTAGAGAACCTGGGCTCAAATCTCACTTCTGTCATTTACTACATGTGACAATGGACAAGTCACTTAACCTCTCTCTGGGCTTCAGTTTCCTCATCAGTATAATGATGGGACTGAATTAGATGGTCTCTAAGCAACCTTCCAGATGTAAATGGATGATTCCATAACATTATGATAGTCTTCTTCTCAATGAGCCAAATATCACTAATTCTTTTACCATATTCTCTTCTGGCCCAAATCGGTTGCCCTTCACCTTCCTGGCTGCCCTCCTCTGGATCCTCTTTGGCTCATCAAGGTGCTTTCTAAAATGTACAATATTCCATCAATAGTCTGACCAGGGCAAAGTACAGGACTCTTACTTCCTTATACTGGAAGGAAATGGCTTCTCTTAATGCAATCCAAGACTTGAATACTTTTTTATTGCCCTATCAGATGAATGACTCAAATAACAATAACAGTTCACTACCCCTGTCCCATACTTTTTTTATGCTGCCAATTTTGGAGTCCCACTTCCCCCATTTTAAGTTGTTATGTTGCCAACCTATGTTGTCATGGGAAACCTCTGCCCCTCTGTGGAATTCACTGCTTTCATGTATAAGGTTGCCATCAGGACACTTCCACAGATATTTTCTGTCACTCTCATCAAATGTGACCTCTCAGTCATGTACAAAATTGGAAGAGAATTTGATGCTTTCACTGCCAATAAGATATTAATGATTAAAATGGCATTCTAAAGAGTTTAAAACTGATTGGGAATGCATAGGATCATGGATCACTCATGGCAACTGAAAGATCATCTTGTCTACTCTAATCACTTTTTAGATGAAGAAACAGAGGCCCGGCAGAGGTTCCAAACATGGCAGCCTTACCCCTGACATGCCAAGGATCTCTGTCCACTGGAATCCTGTTTCCGGTGCCCTTTTATCTCTACCTTCACTTTTTACTAACTAGACTTTAACTTTACTTCCAAACCCCAAAATAAACCTCTTTTATCAATCTAAAAAAAAAAGAAAGAAAGAAACAGAGGCCCATAGAGGTGAAGTCACTTGGCCAATGTCACACAGAGAATACAGAGCCAGAATTCAAACCCAGCAGCTCTTCCTACTGTATCTTATCACATTTCAGACATGTTAACATGGATAATGGAAATGCCAGAGTGGTATATGACAAATATAATGATATATGGGTGTTACTATAAAATAATAAGACTGTTTTTTTTTTTCAAAAGAGGGAAAAAATTTCAATTCGATTAAACAAGCATTTATTAAGTATCTTCTAAGTATCCGGCAACCATGCCAGGCTGCTCTGAGGATACAAAGGTAAAAGAAAATAACAACATCAAGAAGTTTACATTTCTATTGGGGGGAACAGTAAGGAAATAGAAAATAGATCAGAAGCACAAAGTCACTTTGGCAGGGGAGGGAACAGTGAAATTTTCTTGGAGCACTTCTTTCTTAGCACTGAAGTAGGGCCTTGAATGAAGGCAGAGTTGTGAAGAAGCTGATTCCAAGCAAAGACTCTGAGGTGGGAGAAGGAATGCTGGCCGATTTGGTTGGAATGTCGAGTACGTGAGGGGGAGTAACATGTCATCAGCCTGGAATGAGTGATCTGTGAACATCTTCCCAAACCCCAGGGTCTCACTCCTACTGGGGGAAGGGAACTGGCTAGGCTCCAGCTGCAGGCTTGCCTCCTTCAAGATTTTTGCTCCAGGGCTTGGAGAGACTCCTGGAACACCAGTTGAGTTTTGAAACTCAAATACAACCCACTGTCATGGCTCCTGATGCTGAAAATTGTGCCTGCTATATCAATACCATCTTTCAAAGTAATCTTGTGAAATTACACACAGTAGACAGCCACTGTGTTGGTAAGGGGGAGATCCAAGAAGGCGATCACATGATCAAAGTTTTGTAAAATGCATTGGGGGGGGGAAGGGAGGTCAAAAGAGTTACAAAGAATCTGTTACAATATGCTGCCCAGAGATGGTAAGCTCTGAACCCATCTGGTAAGAGTGGAGCAACAAAATATGTATAGAAAGAGACTAATGGAAGAGACACTATGAGGGAAGAACAAATAGGACCTGGTAACTGTAGAGAAAAGAATCAACGGTGAGTGAGAATGATGGAACCATTAACAGAACTAGAGAAGTCAGAAAGGAAAGTAAGCTGTGCAGGAAAGATAAGGAATTTAATCTTTTGAAAATGGAGTCAGAGGAAAAGCAGAACACCTAAGAGAAAATGTCCAGAGAGCATCTAAGATGTTGGACTGTAACTGAAAAGAGTGTTCAAAGCAGGAGAGGGAGACCTGGGACTCATCCACATAGATGATAGAGAAGAAGGAGAAAATATAGAAAATAAAAGAAGAAAGCAGAAGCCTGAGGCTAGAACTTTAGGGAATGGCCACATTAAAATGGTACAAGGAAGAAGACTCAGGAAAGGAATTATAGGATGATGCTCCAAATGCAGGAGGATACTTACGACAATTCAATGTCATGAACATTACCAGAGAAGAGACTTTTAAGGAAGGGCTGGGTCGTCACAGTCAAGGAAAATGAGCCAAGAAAAATTCCCTGGATTTGACATGGATGAATTTCATGGATGAATAAATGAAGTCCTGGGTTAGTATGCCTAGAAGAGGGAGGAGTTATTCAGATGCCAGGGATCAAAATAACTGGAGCCTCTTTAGAACATTGCTCTGGGCAGTAATTCATTGCATATGTCCAAGAGAATCCAAAGCCAGGCCAAGAAGACTCAATTATAAGTGTATGGCTAGTTCCGTAGGAAACACTTGGCACATGTTCTAAGTGAAATGCAGGTGTGTTAATTGCTCTCCTAGGAACCCAGCCAGTGTGGGCAGTTCCTGGAGGGACACTTGGGAAAACGTTCAGAAAGCTCACTGTTTGAAAAAAGCCAGGTTGGGTTTCCATTTCCTGAGCACTGTTTGGTTGTTGCCATTCTATCTCATTTCCTAAATCATTTTTTTTCCACCTGGACCATCTCCTTCTACCCAACCCTAAAGAAAATGCACAATAAAGAAGAATTTCCAAGGCCAGTGATATCACAGTATGTTTGGTTAAAAATTGGTGGTATAAGTCAGTGACAGAGGTGAATTATACTTTTTCTTCAAATATGGCATTTTCACTGGAAGACAATAACATCCAATGGCAGAAGTGTATAAATCGGTGGGTCAGAATGTTAGAGCCAGAAGGCCAAGAGTCAAGCATAGGTCTTCAGATCCCAGATCTAAGACTCATCAACAATCTAAATTGTGTGTTAAAACAATATCAGTTTTGTAGGCTACAAAGGCTAGTTCTCAGAGGAAAATTATATTAGAAAGAATACTGGATCTGGCGTCAAGAGTCTTGGATTCAAATCCTACCTCTGCTGTTTACTATATATCTAGGTAAATTTACACAAGTTCTGCCCCATCTCAGGGCTTAAAAAAACAAAGGGATTATACTAGCCAGTCCCTAAGACTCCTGGGAATTCTAAATCCAATTAATCAATGATCTCAATTTCCTTAAGTAGAAGGCAACCTCCCCATCACAGGAAATAAATCTTAAAGGCAACTTAAAGTTCACGTAGTCCTGCCCCTGCATTTTGCAGATGAACAAACTGAGGCTGGGAGATCGCACAGTGACTTGCACAAATGTATCCAGCTTATAAGAATCCAAACCAAAATTAATTTAAGCCAAGTGTCCTGACTCCAGGGCCAGTGGCCCTTTTTCCATCTTGAAAAGAGGAATGAGGCTGGCTAAAGAAGAAAATTCATGAGGAAAAGGGCAGAATCTCCCCAGTGTGGTCCTCATTAAGCTCATTCTCCAATGTTAGCAACCCCTCTCTTTGGTATGCGCTGCTCTGGAGATGCATAGTGAACAAGCTTAGGATAGCCATTAGTATGCAGTGTAAAGAGAGCTGGGCCCACACAAAAGGCAGCCAGACAATGAACAGACCCCACAAGTCCTGGAAAGGTGAAAAGCAAGCTTCTGGCCAAGAGCCACTCATAGGAAAAGAAAACAAATTCAGAAAAGAGTCTTTCTCAAAGTCCCTAGGAAAAAAGAAAAGGGGGAGGGGGAAGCAAATAAAGGAGGACTCCCAAGGCTATGGGAGAGTGAATCAAGGTTTGTCCTTTGAAAATTCTTTTAATGTGCATTGTTTTTTATGCCACAATCACTTCCTAAAAATAGCCCCTCACCCCCAGAGTATTCTCCTTTAGGAAAAATACCAGTTAAATGAAATCTGTTCCAAAGAGCTAGCACAACTGAGATAAAGTCCACAGTACTTTATATCCACTCTGCCACAACTCCACAGAGAAGAAGTAATGTCCCAACATCTGTCATCTAGAGCCAACATTAGTCACAGAATGACAAGAATGTGAGATACCTCAGCAGCCAGCAGTGCAACAAGAAATCCCCACTCTAACCCACCCAATAGCTCCAGCCTCTGCTTGAGGACCTCCAAGGAAAGGGAACGTCCTACTTCTCAGGGAAGCCAATTCCACTTTGGAGGGTGTATTTAAGTTTTTTTTTTCCTAAACTTAAAACCAAAAAAAAATCCATTTCCATTCTCGTATAAGAATACAAAAAGCAGCTTTTGGAGTAAATTGTGAATCTCCATTTCATACCACTTGCTTTTTTTAAAAGTGTATAATAAATTCTATATCTCAAAACTGTCCTGCTTATCTGACTTTTCTTCTGAACCTCCTGTTCTCTTCTGTATATTAAAAAAATTGTAACTATGGGTTTTCTTTTTGGCATCACTATTGCTAGCCCTTTCCCCCCACACCCTCCCCCAATCAATTAAAAACAAAGACAAAAGAAGAGAAAAATACCCCTGCAACAAATAAGCTGAGGTAAACAAAATAAATTCACACAGTGACCTTGTCCAAAAATGTCTCTTTCTGTGCTTGTGTCGATCCCTTTTCTGTTATAGGAGATAGATAACATGCTTTGTTATTGGTCCTGTCAAGACTGTCAGTCACTGATCAGAATTCTATGGAGTATTCAGGAGGACCACAAGCCCCTCTGGTTTCGAAGGCTTTGGCTGCTTTTGAGCCTTTTTCAGACACCTTTAGAGTGTAACCCATCACCAAACTCTCACCTGTGGCTTCAAGAAGCTACAGCATATATACTTCAGCCACATCCTGATTAAAAACAATTTCAGATGATGGGCTAAGTCAAATTGTGGATAACTGACAGGCCTCAAATCTATGAGTGGGTTAGGGGATGGCTACCCCAAATGTGTGAAGACTTCCTTCAGAAGAATGACTGGATGAGGACAATTTGTTGAAGGTGCCTGAAGCAGGTTCTGTGGAGTGCTTAGAGCTTGAGCTTGGCTGGGCATCAAAGACTCCAAAGTTATTCACTGCATCTCAGGACATCACCTTTCACCCTGACTTTTGTTTTGCCACTGGACTTGAATGACTCAGGAAGAGAGAATAAGGCTGACAACTTTGTGCAACTCTCTATCTCACTTAAATCCAATTCACGAACAAGTCAAGATATTACCCCATGAAGCCATTGGTCCTCTTCAAAAAAAAGGACAGACAACAAGAATCATTGATCATAATGTTCTTACCCTTGTGTAGCCTATTCTCCTGGTTCTGATCACTTCACTCTGTGTCACTTCAGACAATACAGGAGTCTTTGAATTTGTCTCTTTTGTAATTTCTTAAAACACAATATTCTATTACCTTCACATACCAAAATTTATTCAGCTATTTCCCATTTGTTTAAGAGGTAATTTAAGGCACACCCTCAGATTCCAGTTATTTGCTTTTATTCCCACCTCCTTAATTTTTAATCCCCTCTTCAGGATCAAAGTTCGTTTTATTTGTGATTACTTCCTCTCTGACATTATCCTCCCTTTATACCAGTTCTTCCCCCTTCCTCCTCCCACCCCCACTTATTTCCTCAGTTCTTTTTATTGTATTTCCACACCATACTCTGTCCTTTGTTCCTTTTGACAAGAGTGAGACTTAAATGATGCCCACTCCTCACCAGTCTTCACACACACAATACAGCATGAAGACACACACACACACAGAGCTCAAACACACACACAGACACACACACTTTTTCTCATAAACCCAATTATAAGAATAGTAAACAACTCTAACCCTTTCTTCCTCCTTTCTATACTAGTATATTCCTTTTCTTCTCTTCAAAAATATAAAAGAACCAATCTTCCCCTGTTTTTCTTATTTAACTCCCTCAATAAACTTTAAAAACATTACATTTCTGAAGGATCACTTGTTTCTTCTCTCCCTGTCACCTTTAGAATGTTATTACTATAGCATTATACAGATCCTTTCAATTACTCAAATTATCTTACTAAGTTTCTCTGGATTCTTGGTTTTATATTTCGGAATTGCTACTCATCATCTCTGGTCTTCTCATCAGAAATGTTTATAAATACTCTATTCCATTAAGGATTCATTTTTCCCCTGTAAGATCATGCTTAGCTTTGCAGGGTGAGTTATTTTGCTTGTAAGCCAATACCTTTTGCCTTTTGAAATAATAATAATGATAACAAAAATAATATTAGCAGCTAACATTTATATAGTACTTACTATGTGCTAGGAATCATGCTAAGACCTTTATAATTATAATCTCATTTGACCCACACAATAATTCTGTGAGGTAGATGCTATTATTATTCCCACTTTACAGATGAGGAAACTGAGGCCAAGAGAAGACTAGTGACTTGCCTGAATATAGATACTTACACAACCATCAAGTATCTGAGGCTGGATTTAAACTCAGTCCAAGATCTCTTCTCATTTATAATGAAGCTATCAGGTCTTATACAAGTCTGACGGTAGTTGCTTGGTAATTGAACTTCTTTTTTTCAGGAGACTTGCAGTATTTTTTCTTACAATGCGGGAACTAGAGACTTTTGTCTATGACATTCCTGGAACTTTTCCTTTTGGAGTTTTTTCAGCAAGTAATTGTTGGAATCTATTTTCATTCTACTCTCTGATTCTAAGACATACAGGACATTTTCATTTATGGTTTCTTGAAAAATGATGCCAATGTTTTTCTTTCTTTAATGAAGATTTTCAGGATCTTGATTGATTCTTGATATAATTCTTTTTTTTATTATAACTTTTTATTTACAAGATACATGTATTGACAATTGCCAAGCCTTTTGTTCCAATTTTTCCCCTCCTTCCCCCCACCCCTTTCCCTAGATGGCAGGTTGATCAATACATGTTAAATATGTTAAAGTATAAATTAAATACAATATATGTATACATGTCCAAACAGTTATTTTACTGTACAAAAAGAATCGGACTTTGAAATAGTGTACAATTAGCCTGTGAAGGAAATCAAAAATGCAGGCGGACAAAAATAGGGGGATTGAAAATTCTATGTAGTGGTTCATAGTCATCTCCCAGAGTTCTTTCGCTGTGTGTAACTGGTTCAGTTCATTAATATTTTGGAACTGATTTGGTTCATCTCATTGTTGGAGAGGGCCATGTCCATCAGAATTGATCATCATACAGTATTGTTGTTGAAGTGTACAGTGATCTCCTGGGCCTGCTCATTTCACTCAGCATCAGTTCATGTAAGTCTCTCTAGACTTGATATAATTCTTGATCGATCTGATAGTTCCTTGACCTGATTCTCATGCCAGTTGTTTTCAAATTAGGTATCTTATATTTTCTTATAAAAAATTATCAAAACCATAGTAATAGGGACAGGGACTGGATCTATCTTTCACTGGCATAGGAAATTTCCTCCTCCAATTCGGGCTAGCATTTTCTTTGAAACTTAGAGAACTGCCCAGGGTACTGAAAGGTAAAGCAATGTGCCCAGGATCACACAACTAGGATGGATCAGAGGTGAGAAATGGATTTAGATCTTCCTTATTACAGAACAGTTTTCATCTACTATGGCATGATGCATCTCATATGAATATCATATTCATCTTACAAAAGGAGTCTGAGAGAGTACTATTTTATTGAGAACAACTTTTGAGAACAACTATTGAGAACACGCATTAACTGGTCTTTTTATGTTTAATAGAATTAACTTTTAAATCCTTCTGGGATTTCTCCTCCCTTTTTTATAAGATATAATTGATCAGGTCCTTAATTTCTTATTTGCAACTAGATTGTCAGAACTGGCAAGGACGGTAGAGTGGAAGAAAGCAGTGCAGCCCAGCTATGGAAGCAAAAATAAAAAAGAACCAGGCTGAGTAGTGATTAAGAACCAAGAAGAAACTACACTAGGGTCCTTTTTCCATATCAGATCATCATGGGGATATAACGAGAGACCTAAGGTCATCACAGATGAGTCTATCCAGGAAGGCTCATGAAGAAGCCTTCCAGCTTTGGGATCAGGGCTGGAGCCTGCAGCTATGTATCCAAGGCATGGAGTTCTAATGAGAGGCAATCTTTTAGTTCTGTCAAGCTAATCTGGCATAGTCTTCAAGGCAACAATTAGATTGCACACTAAATCAGACTACTTAGTGCACTAAAAGTTTGCAGTTAGCAGATCTGAGCTGGCCTGAGCTGCCCTTGGGGTCCTTGAAGAATCAAACTTTCAAATCTTGGAGGGAGAAGAGACAAGACACCAGATAACACAATTTATAACTAAACAAAGTCCCATCACTCTCTCCAAAATACCCAGATACTGATCCTGACCCAAGGTTCCAACTCATAAAGATGATATCAATGATAAAGAAATATTATGGATCCAGGAATGTTCAATACACAAACCTAGAACAAGAGAATAATTCTATAATATGCAACATTTATAATAAAAGCCCTAACCAAAACACAGCTTGGCCACAAGGTCAACTAGAATTCCTGGAAGAAATGAAGCAAGAGTTAAAGTTGAAAGTTCCAGAGGAAAGACTTAGAAGGAAAATAAACATCTTAGGAAAACAGAAGCAAAATTTTACTAAAGTGACAGACTCCCTGAAAATTAGAATGGACCAAAGAGAAATCAATGATTTTATGACATGATGAGAAATATTGAAACAAAATCAAAATAATTTTAAAATAGCAAAAATGTATTTTCCATCAAAAACAAGTGCCCTAGAAAACAGGCTAAATAGAAAAAAAAAAACTAAGAATCATTGAATTACCTAAAAACCATATTTCAAGAAATCATGAAAGAAAACTGCCCAGAAATGAGTATGAACTACATCATAATATTAACACTCTATTATTGTTTGCTTGCATTTTTGTTTTTTCTTCTCAGGTAATTTTTACCTTCTTTCTAAATCTGATTTTCCTTGTCCAGCAAGATAACTGTATAAATATGTATACATATACTGTATTTAAGATATACTTTAACATATTTAACATATATGGGACTACCTGCCATCTAAGAGAGAGGGTGGAGAGAAGGAGGGGAAAAGTTGAAGCAGAAGTTTTTGCAAGGGTCAATATTGAAAAATTACGCATACATATGTTTTATATATATAAAAAACTATAATAAAAAGATAATATGAGGAGGAAGAAAGTAATAACATCTAAAAGAATTAGGAAAGAGTTCCTTTAGTAAGTGGCCCTGGAATTGAGTCTGGAAGAAAGTTATGAATTCAATGAAATAAAAGTAAGGAGAGGAAGATATTCAATGAATAGCAATAGTTCATATAAAAATAAAGCCAGGAGACAGAATACTGAATTCAATACATAGCAAATAAGTCAATATGACTATAATATAAAGTACGTGAAAAGAAGTGATATGAAATAAATTGGAAAATTGATTTAAAAAAAAAACCTTCCCAAACTGGAAAATAGTATGGCAGAAATTAGATATGGATCCACACTTAACACCATATACCAAGATAAGATCAAAATGGGTCCATGATTTAGGCATAAATAATGAGATCATAAATAGATTAGAGGAACAGAGAATAGTCTACCTCTCAGACCTGTGGAGGAGGAAGGAATTTATGACCAGAGGAGAACTAGAGATCATTATTAATCACAAAATAGAAGATTTTGATTACATCAAACTAAAAAGTTTCTGTACAAACAATACTAATACAAACAAGATTAGAAGGGAAATAACAAATTGGGAAAATATTTTTACAGTTAAAGGTTCTGATAAAGGTCTCATTTCCAAAATCTATAGAGAATTAACCCTAATTTATAAGAAATCAAACCATTCTCCAATTGATAAATGGTCAAAGGATATGAACAGACAATTCTCAGATGATGAAATTGAAATTATATCCACTCATATGAAAGAGTGTTCCAAATCACTACTGATCAGAGAAATGCAAAGTAAGACAACTCTGAGATAACCACTACACACCTGTCAGATTGGCTAAGATGACAGGAACAAATAATGATGAATGTTGGAGGGGATGGGGGAAAACTGGGACACTAATACATTGTTGGTGGAGTTGTGAAAGAATCCAACCATTCTGGAGAGCAATTTGGAACTATGCCCAAAAAGTTATCAAACTGTGCATACCCTTTGATCCAGCATTGCTGCTATTGGGCTTATATCCCAAAGAGATACTGAAAGGAAAGGGACCTGTATGTGCCAAAATGTTTGTGGCAGCTCTTTTCGTAGTGGCTAGAAACTGGAAGATGAATGGATGTCCATCCATTGGAGAATGGTTGGGTAAATTATGGTATATGAAGGTTATGGAATATTACTGCTCTGTAAGAAATGACCAGCAGGACGAATACAGAGAGCTTTGGAAAGACTTACATCAACTGATGCTGAGTGAAATGAATAGAACCAGAAGATCTCTGTACACTTCAATGCTGTATGAAGAGGTATTCTGATGGAAGTGGATATCTTCAAATAAAGAAGATGCAACTCACTTCCAGTTGATCAATGATGGACAGAAACAACTACACCCAGAGAAGGAACACTGGGAAGTGAATGTAAACTGTTAGCGCTACTGTCTATCTACCCAGGTTACTTATACCTTTGGAATCTAATACTTAACGTGCAACAAGAAAATTGGATTTACACACATATATTATATCTAGGTTATACTGTAACACATGTAAAATGTATGGGATTGCCTGTCATCTAGGGGAAAGAGTAGAGGGAGAGAGGGATAATTTGGAAAAATGATTACAAGGAATAATGTTATAAAAAATTACTCATGCATATATACTGTCAAAAATTTTTTTATAATAAAGTGACTTTGTTTTCAAAAAAAAAAAAAAACCTTCCCAGGCCTATTATAACCAAAGTACAAATAGAAGCCACTGATCATCTCATGAAAAAATAAAAAATATGAAGAAAAAAAAAGAAAACTTAAGAGGAAAAAGGATGATGGAACTTATCTCATATATACAGACTTCACAAGAAGATTAATGATATAAACATGGAGTAAAAGGAGAAGAGGTGTCAATTGAACTGCATTTTAATCTGAAATAGACTAAGAAGGGTAAAAACACCCACAGAGTTTGGTGCATAAATACATTCATGTCAACAAAGAACAAAGGAAGGAACTGGAAGAGAGATGAAGAGGGAATAAAAGAGAGAGGAGAATCAAGTTGAGATTAGTCATATGCAGAACAAACTCTTAATTTGGGAGGATGGGTTTAAAAGGGGAAAAAAAGAAAGAATAAGAACCTGTGATTGGAGTCCGAGTTCAGGGAAGAAAAGAAGTGCAGGAGAGTGGAAGCAGAATGCACCATGTAGAGATCACTAGTTATATCATATTCCTCTCTAACTTTCTCTTCTTTGTAAAGAGCAGGATGGGGAACAAAGAGAAAAGAGGATAAGGACATAGAATGAAGGAAAATAAACAATTAACAACCACAACCATGAATATGAATGACCTAGAGAAAGTGAAGATGATAAAAGAATGAACTAGAAAGCAGAACTCAATAGTATGTTGTTTATAAGAAACACATTTGAAACAAATATTCAGAGTGAAAATAAGGGGATGGAAGAAAATATCTTTTGCTCCAAATGAATTCAATAAAGTAGGGGAAGGAACCAAGATCTCAGACAATACAACAATAAAAATTATCTTGATTTAAAGAGAGAAAAAGGTAAAGTACATAATGAGAAATGGCAGAATAATTAATATCAATTTAATAAATATGCACTGGATGGCACAGTCTCTAAATGCTTAATGGAAAAATTAAACCATTTACAGGGAGAAATAAAGAGTGAAACTATAATAGTTTGGGGACTCAACATACCCCTCGCAGATCTACACACATCTATCCAAAAGACAAATAAGAAAGAAGTAAAGGATGTAATAGAATTCTTAAAAAGTTAGATATAATAAGATTTCTAGTGATTACTGAGTAGGAATAGAAAAAAAAAGTATACACAATTCTCAGCAGCACTTGACACCTTTAAAAAGAATGATCATACATTGAGGCATTAAAAATCTTACAAACAAATGCAGAAAAATAGAAATATTAAACACAACCTTTATTGACTATAATTCAATAAAATTATAGTCAATAAAAGATCTTTTTTAAAAAGCATAGAAAATAAATTGGAGACAATTTAATACTAAGAAATGAACAGGTCAAGGAACAAATCACAGAAAAATAGATAATTTCATTAAATATAATGACAATAATGAGGTAATACTGAAATGTAGGAGATGCAGCTAAAGCAATCTTTAGGGGAAATTCATATATCTGAAAACTTTCATCAACAAAAAAGAGGAAGAAAAGATCACTAAATTGAACATACAACTAAAATAACTAAAAAAGAACTATTTGGGGTACCTAGGTGGCTCAGTGGATACAGCACCAGACTTGAATTCAGGAGGACCCGAGTTCAAATCAGATCTCAGACACTTAACACTTCCTAGCTATGTGACTCTGGGCAAGTCACTTAATCCCAGACTCAGGGGGGAAAAAAAGGAACTATTCAAAAAATAACTAAACACTAAAACAGAAGTTCTGAAAATTAAAGAGATGAACAAAACTGAATTTTAATTAATAAAATTAGAAACTAGGTTTTTTTAGGGGGAACCAAAATAGATAAAATTCTAATACATGACAAAATCCAAATTGTCACCATACAAAATAAAAAGCATTCATAAATGATGAAGAAAGAAAATTATTAGAAACTATTTTGTACAATTATATGTCAATAAAATTGACATTGATACATATTTACATCATATAAAATGTCAATATTAATAGAACAATTAAGTGAGCATTTATATAATCCAATTTCAGAAAAAAATTGAGCAAACCATAAGTGAATTGTCAAATCAAAAAAATACAAAAATGAGATGAACTTAGAAGTTAATTCTGTCAAACATTTAAAGAACAATTTCAATATTACATAAGCTGTTTACAAAAAGAAGGGCTTTTGCCAAATTCCTTCTAATTACACAAATAAGTTCTTGAAACCTAAACTAACAGAGTCAAAAGAAAGAAAATTAAAAACCAAAATTCCTAATGAACATTGACACAAATTTTTAAGTGTATTAGTAAAGAGATTACAGCTATATTTAATGTATAATCAAATGTATACATATATATAATCAAAATCAAAAATATTATTACCAGGTTGGATTTATATAAGAAATACAGGGGGGTGGAGCCAAGATGGTGGAGAAGATACACATGAATTTGTAAGCTCCTTTCTTCCCTCATTACCAATTAGTTAAATCAGCTTCAAAAATAATGCTGGAATGATAAAAACCACAAGGATTAGAAGCACAACTTACCAGTTGAAGAGAATCTGGAATTTTAACAGAAAAGGTCGGTTCTGAGGGGAGGAAAAAGAAAGGCCAGCACAAACAGGGTTGGGTGCTAGCACACTGTGCCGAGTGGGCTGGGGAGAACTCTGGGATCAGAGAAGCCACTGAGATAGAGGAATCTGACACAGGCTGTTAGCTCTTCTCTGCTTATAAAACAGCAGTTCAAAAGAGAAATCAAGCCACTTTAAAATATAAAGCCACATCCTAGAACTACCCCAATCCAGAAGTGACCTAATAGATCTCGGCACAGTTATGCAGATGCCTTCTGCTGCCCAGGGCTTCTCCTTGGGGTAGTTGAGAGCCTGAACAGTGGGGACACAGCCCGAGGCAGCCTCTAATCCACATAGTGCGAGGCTCAGCCTGAGGCAGTGGAATTCTAGCAGCCTCGGAATTCCCAGAGAAGCAGAACTCCCAGAGAAGAGGAACCTTTGAAGTAGGAACCTCGGTTTCCGGGCAGACACTTCCGGTTTGAGCGCAGGGGCTTTTCACATCAGCTGCTGATATCCATGGCCCATGGGAGGCATTGGCTGGGGTTTGTGACGCTTTCACTGTTCAGCCTTAAACCTCAGGGCAGTTGGTAGGCCACACAGAAAGGTCCTTCACTGGGCATTCCTCACAAGGGCAGCCGTGCTAACCACCTCTGAGGCATTTCTGGGGAGGGGGAGGGGAACTCTCTCCCAGAGCTCTCTCTTAGCTCAGGCACAAGGTTGTTGAATTCTACCTCCGGTCTGGGAAGAAGCTGGTAAATAAATAAATAAACTTCTTACCCCAAGGGCAAACCCCAACAGATTTTTAACAATGATTAAGAAGCTGAAGAGAACAATTGACACCTTCTACATAGAGAAAAAGCGGGTATCCAACCCCAAGGAAGCTAACACCAGACAGTCTCCAGATAACACCCTAAAGGGGAATGATACCTGCCCCCCATCACATAACTCTCTCCTAGAAGAGACTATTAAAAAGTTAAGAGAGTTTGAAGAAAAATGGGGAAAGGAAAGAGAAGCTATGATAGAGAATAACAACGTCCTGAAATTTCAGTTTGAAAAAATAAAGAATTCACAGGAGGTGCAGGGAAACAAAATTTGTGAATTAGAAAAGGTTAAAAAATCACATGAAAGTAGGATTTCTGAATTGGAAAAAGAAAATAACTCACTAAAAAAAATTAGTGAAATGGAAAGAAATTCAACAGAGCAAAATAATTCATTTAAAAACTCCATTGGGCATATACAAAAAGAACTTAAAAATGTGAATGAAGAAAATGACTTATTAAAAATCAGGATGGAACAAATAGAAATGAATGATTCATTGAGAAACCAAGAATCAGTCAAACAAAACAAAACAAAAAAAAATAATGAAAAGCTGGAGAGTAAAGTCAAATACTTATTAGGAAAATCTATAGACCTGGAAAATAGATCTAAGAGAGATAATCTGAGGATCATTGGACTTCCGAAAACTCTGTATGTATCTCCCTGCTTTAAGTGTGTTTTCTGTAAACAACATATTGTAGGGTTCTGACTTTTGATCCAGTCTGCTATCTGCCTCCGTTTAATGGGAGAGTTCATCCCATTCACATTACAGTTAAAATTACTAATTCTGTGTTTCCTGCCATCATAATATCCTCATATTATGCATATATATTGTCAAAAAAATTTATAATTATAAAATTAAAAAAAAGAAATACAGTATTCCATATTAGGAAGATTATAAACTTAATGGACCATATTAATAATGGAAATAATAAAAATCAAGTAATTATATCAAATTAAGAAAATGTTTTAGACAAAATATAATACTTTTTCTGTTATAAACACTAAAAAATTAATCAAGTAGTTGTTACACACACTGTATGCCAGGCACCTTGCTAGGTTGTGGGATACAATACAAATAATAAAACAATTTCTACTCATAAGGAACTTATTTTCTAATGAGGAAGACAAGAAATATATACATGCATATAAAGTCAATAAATACAAATATACATAAAGTTATTAATTACAAGATAGTTTGGAAGGGAGGGCACTGGCAGTGAAGGGCTGGGACCTACAGAAGAAGACGGAGCTTGAGCTGTATCTTAAAGGAAGAAATATACCCTGTGAGGCAGAAGTAATGAGAGGGTGAATTTCAGGCATGTGTGAAACGGTCAATAAAAAGTCATAGAGATGGAGTGTAGTGTGTGAAGGACAGAAGGCCATTTTGGCTGCAGTTCAGAGTATTTTAGGGGGAATAATGTCTAATGAGACTGGAAAAATAGGTTGGCATCAGATTATGTGGTATTTTCAAAGCTAAAGATATGAGTTTATATTTTATCCTAAAGCTAATAAGAAGCCACAGAAATTGAGTAGGGGATTCACCTGATCTGATCAGTGTACTTAAGGAAAATTACTTGGGCAGCAGTAGATGGATTAGGGTGGGGAAAGACTTGAATCTGGAGATGAGTCATATGGCTGTAGTAATGATCAAGGCAAGAGGTGATAAGAATCTGAAACAAAATGGCAGGTGTGTAAGGAGAGAGAAGGAGTGGAAAGCAAAATATATGAAAGTAGGTCTGAAGGAGAGAGAGTCTAGGCATAATGATGAGGTTATGAACCTGGAAGGGAACTTCTTCGTAGAAATAGGGAAGTTTGAAAGAGGAGAGAATTAAGCAAGAAATATGAGTTGTCAACCCAGAAATAAATGGACTTTTCCTTAATATAATAAACAGGATCTATTTATAATGAAGATTCAGCATTATATGTAATGGGAATAATAAGATCGGGGTGTATCAAAGATATGCATTATTATCCCTATTGTTTGTTATGCTGTTTTGAATGCTACTTATGGCACTAAGATTTTTAAAAAAGAAATTAAAGGAATAAGCATAGACAAGAGGCAAATTTTTACAAAGGATATGATGATCTTCTTAGAAAACTCTAGGGAGTCAAATTAATTGAAACCATAACTTCAATAAATAGTCGGATATAACATAAATCCACATAAATCATCAGCCTCTCTGTGTATTACCAACAGAACCCATCAGAAAGAGACAAAGAAATTCCATTTTAAATGACCACAGAATATATAATGTATTTTGGAGTCTCCCTGCTAAGGAACATACAGGAACTATATAAATACAACTACCAAACGCTCTTTATAGAAATAAAAGCAGAACCAAATCACTGGAGAAATAGTAATTGATCACAGGCAGGCTGAGCCAATATAATAAAAATTATAATAATACCTAAATTAATTTACCCATTTAGTGCCATACCAAACTACCAAAAGATTACTTTCTAAAACCTAAAATAAATTGGTAATAAAATTAATTTGGAGGAATAGAAGGGCAAGGATCTCAAGGGGAAAAAAACTATCCTGATAGAAGTGAGTGCAAGGGATAATGTTGTAAAAAATTACCCCATGTATATGTTCTGTCAATAAAAAGTTATAATTAAAAAAGAAAGGAAGCTACAAACTCTTTTGTGCACTCCTGGCTGTAACTTCTAGATACCTGAGACAAGAGATATTGTCATGTGCACAGCAGAACATGAGAAGATTTAAAATATAAAGCAATCAACTTCCATTTCAAGAAAGCCTATATAATAAAAAATAAATACTACACATAATGTTTTAAAAAAAAACTATCCTGTAAGAAATTATGGGGGGGAGCCAAAATGGTGGAGTAAAGGCAGGAATTTGCCCAACCTCTCCCCCAAACTGCTCTAAATTCCTTCAAATAATGACTCTAAACAAATTTTAGGGCACCAGAACATCCAAAAAGACAGAGTAGAAAATTGTCCAGTTGAAGGCAACTTAAAGTTCAGCAGAAAAGGTCTGTGACACCAGGGTAGAAGTCTAATGTGCAGTCCTGGCACAGGCCTGGCCCCAAAGTCAGCAAAGCAGGACCTCTGAATCAATGGCTATACTGGTGACTTCCAGACCTCTCAGCCCAGACACACCAAAGAGGACTTGGAAGGTCAGCACAGGCCAAGCCAGTGCAGCCACAGCCCTAATCCAGGTTCCAGTTCCAGCCACAGCCACAGCCCTAGCTCCAGCCTGGCTCTGACCCTATCATCAGAACCTTTGAATAGGCAGAGATGCAGATAGATGCCTTCTGGACTTCTTGGCCCAGACACAACAGAGAAGACTTGGAAGGTTAGTTATTAGGATTCTTACAAGGTGCTAAGTCACTGGAATGAATAGAGACAATAATTATCTAATTCAGCATGATTTATCTGACCCTACAAGATGTTTCGGGCCAGAACTTGAAACAAGGTATTAAGTGGAATTGAGGAGACAATGGTTAAATGTAATTTAGCTTTGATTTAATCCTACAACAAATAATCGTTTCCTCATGATATAATGATTGGTGTATACTCATTGTGGGACATATAAGCGAAAAGCTCTCAGAACTTCAGGAGAACTTCAGAAAACTTCCAGGAGATTCAAAGCCCACCCACAAGCCCACTCTCTGGGAGGAGATTCAGAATCAAGATTCATTCCCACTTCCACGTTTGTCTGGCTGGAGACATTTGGACAAGAGCTCTTGGGAACCAAGGAGAGAGGAAGGCCTCCAGAAAGCAAACCAGGCCCAGGAAAAGATTCAGGATTTTGAAGGACGCAATAAAGGATCTGGATTTTAACTCCTGCCTGCATTTTGGGATTATTGAAGTGAACTGAAACTAAGGCTGCCTCCAGAAGCCCCCCAAGAAACCTGCTCACAGAGAACGATTACAATTTAGAGAAGAGAACATTACAGTTAGTGAAGAAGGTCTGTGACAACAGGGTAGAAGGCAAGTGTGCAGTCATAGCAATAGCAGCCCTGACTCCCAGCCCCAATCTCTGTGTTAGCAAAGCAGGATTTGATTGTTTTAGCACACGAGATCTTACAGTTACAATGTGTCCAGGACACTCTTAATAAAGCAGAAAAAAGGGCTTTAAGAAGGGCTTGTGGTAAGATTCTTAGAGGGCTCTTTGAAAACAGCTCCACAAACCCCCTGAAGCTTGGAACAATGCACCCTCTACCCTGGAAGCAGTGTCCTACTTTAACAAAGAGTTAAAAGCAGAGTAATAGGCTAGGAAAATGAGGAGTCAAAAAGTTTCTGACCACAGAAAGTTACTAAGCTGACAAGGAAGATCAAAACACACAAAAAGAAGATGAAGTCGAAGTTCCCACATCCAAAGCCTCCAAGAAAAATAAGAATTAAACTCAGGCCATGGGAGAACTCAAAAGGAATTTTGAAAATCAAATAAGAGAAAAAGAGGAAAAATTAGGAAAAGAATTGGAAATGGTACAAAAAGAAATACAAAAAGATAATGAGGAGAAGGATGCTTCAAAAAGCAAAATTGGCCAACTGGGAAATGAAGTACAAAATCTCACTGAGGAAAATAATTCCTTAAAAATTAGAATTGAGCAAATGAAGCTGACTTTATGAGAAATCAAGGCACAATAAAATAAACCCCAAAATAGGAAAAAATGTGAAATATCTTGTTCAAAAAACAACTGACCTGGCAAATAGATCCAGGAGAGAGAATTTTAAAATTATTAGTCTACCTGAAAGTCATAATCAAAAAAAGATCCTGGACATCATCTTTCAAGAAATTATCAAGAAAAACTGTCCTGATATTCTACAACCAAGGGGTAAAATAGAAATTAAAAGAATCAACCAATCACCTCCTGAAAGAGATCCCAAAATGATATTTTTTTAATATTTGAATGTATATTCCCTTGATCACTATAGCCAAATTCTGCAACTCCCACTTCAAGCAGAAAATATTGCAAGCATCCAGAAAGAAACAATTCAATAAAGTAGAGCCACATTCAGGACAACATAAAATTTAGCAGCTTCTACATTAAAGGACTGGAAGGCTTGAAATATGATAGTTTGGAGAGTAGTAGACTAGGATTACAACCAAGAATCACCTACCCAGCAAAACGAGGCATAATCCTTCAAAGGAAAAGGTGGACATTCAATGAAATAGAGGATTTTTAAATATTCATGATGAAAAGATTTTCAAATACAGGGCTCAAGAGAAGCATAAGGAGGGAATCAGGAAAATGATGTCATAAGGGACTTAATTAGGCTAATTTGTTTACATTCCCTACAAGGGAGGATGATACTTGTAATTTATTAGAACTTCATTATGGCAGTTTGAAGGAATACACACACACACACACACACACACACACACATACATATATATATATAATATATATACATATATTATATATATATATATGTATGTGTGTATGTGTGTATATATAGACATAGATATACATATAGATATAGATAGATAGATATAGATAGATAGAGGACACAGGTGTGAATTGATTATAAAGGGGTAATACCTTTTAAGAAATGATGAAATTAAGGGGGGGGAGATATGAATGTACTGGGAGAAAGGGAAAGAAAAAAGTGGAACATTGTAAATTATCCATCATAAAAAAGAGAGAAGAAAAAGCTTTTATAATGAAATGGAAGAGAGGGAGGAGAGAGGGGATTACTGAATTTTACTCTCATTAAAATTGGGCTCAAAGAAGAAATAACATACACACTCAATATGGCTATAGAAAACTATTTTACCCTGCAGGAAAGTAGGAGGGGAGGGAAGGGAGGAGGGTAATAAAAGAGAGGCCACATTGGGGAGAGGGAGTGATCAGTAGCAAAATGCTTTTGAGCATGGGTAGGGTGAAAGAAGAAAGAGAACAGAATAAATGGGAAAGAAATAAAGTTAGCTATAGTATTTGAAAAACAAATTTTGAAGCAAGTTTCTCTGATAAGACCCAATTTCTCAAACATAGAGAGAACTAAGTCAATTTTTAAAAAAAGAGCCATGCCCAAAGGGCTATAAATTCATGCATATACTTTGACTTAATACCATTATTAAGCATGAGCACCAAAAGAGGTTTTTAAAAGGAGGAAAAAGGTAAAAGGACCTATATGTACAAAATATTTGCAAAATATTTGTAGCAGCTCTCTTCTCAGAACAAAGAACTGAAAACTGAGGGGATGCCCATCAACTGGGGAATAAGCTGAATAAATTGTGGTATATGATTGTCATGGAATATTGTTGTTCTATGGGAAGTAATGAGCAAGATGCTCTGGGGAGGGCCTTGAAAATATTCTGTGGACTCAAGGAAAGTGAAATTACAAAGTAATAGCAATGTTCTAGGACAATCAGCTATAAATGACTGCTATATCCTCAGTATTACAATGATCCACAACTACTCTGAAGGATTTATGATGAAAATCCACACCCAAAGGAGAAACTTGATTGTGTCTGAATACAGATTGAATCATTTTCCCTCTCTGTCTCTGCCTGTCTCTGTCTCTCTGCCTATCTCTGTCTCTCTGTCTCTCTCTCCTCAACTTTATTTTTCTTGAGGGTTTTTTATTAGGGTGGGAGATCTATGTTTTCTTTCACGATATGACTTTTATGGAAATGTTTTGCATAACTTCACATGTGGTTTCTTAATGGGCACTGGGGTGCAGATAAGGGAGAAAATCTGGAAGTCAAAAGTTTAAAAAATGTAAAAAAAAAACTGCTTTAAATGTAACTGGGGATAATATTAAATAAATAAAAGTTTTTAAAAAAGAAAAAAAAGAAATTATGAAAGGGACATTTCCAGAGAAACCAGAGAAGACTTTTAGAATAAAATTCTTTTCCAGAGGGCTAATGATGAACCCCACTACCCACCTCCTGACAGAGATATGATGGACTCAAGATGAAGAATGAGACATATATTTTTAGATATATCCATAAAAAAGGAAATGGAAAATTTTTGCTCAATTGTGTTTTTATTACAAGAGTTTTTGTTTGTTATTTCTTTTTATTGGGGGAGTGGGTGGTTGGAGGGAACAAGACTCTGCCTGATTCTCTGCCCCAAATCAACCGATAGTAGAAAGAAGGCTAAAAGAAATCACAGGCAAAGAGGGCATCTTTTAAAGTTACATGTTTTGTTTTTTTCCTTTTGGGTCTGATTTTCCTTGCATCACATGACAAATATGGAAAGTTGTTTAAAAGAATTGCACATATTTAACATATATCAGATTACTTGCTGTCTTGAGGAGGGGGGAAGTAAGGGAGGAAGGGAGAAAAATTTGGAACACAAAGTCTTATAAAAACCAATACTGAAAACTATCTTTACATGAATTTGGAAAATAAAACATTGAAAATTGTTTTTAAAAGTTACATGTTAAAGTAAAGTCTATATAATAGATTTATAGTTTTAAATACAGTTCTTTCCTTTTGCTTTATATATAAAAATGTTCATTTTATTTAGTGTCTGTTAAGTTTAAAAGAGGAAAATAAAATAGAGAAACAGAACTTTTTAAATAAGGACAGTCCTGAATAGTTGAAGACATTAATTGCTCATGATTAGGTCATTTTAATATAATAAAAACAACAATACCACCCAAGTTAATTTACTCATTAAGTATCATAACAATCAAATTGTTAAGGGATTACTTTATAGAACTAAACAAAATAAAACAAAATAACCAAATTCAGCTATTTGAAAAAAATGCTTCAAATCACTAATAATTAGAGAAATACAAATTAAAGTAACTCTGAGGTTCTACTTCACACCCATCAGACTGGAGAAAATGAGTTTTTGAAGGGATTGTGAGAAAACAGAAAAATTAATATCATTAATTTTAACTAATTAATTTTAATTGATATTTAATTCATAGAGATGTAAATTAGTCTGGGAGGGACTTCAGCCATTATTGAACCCAATATATACCTGAAAAAGAATTCCTGCTATAGTACTAAAGAGGGAACATGCAACAACATGACCAGTGAGGGGAAGCTGCTACCCCTGCAGCATTTTTGCCTTGGGACAGCCACAAGTTAGAAGTTTCCCCTTGCTTCAAGCTAAAATCTGCATCTACAATTTCCAGCCATTGCTTCTAGTTCTGCACTTTAGAGCCAGAGAGAACAAGTCTGATCCCAGTTGCACATGACGGCCTTTAAAATACTTGAAAATTGTTAGCATCTCTCCCCCAAGATTTTTCTTGACCAGCTAAATATTTCCAGTTCCTGGAACAGTTCCACAATAACCATGAAATCAGGCCCTTCATGAGTTGTCTTCCTCTGGACCATGTTCAGATGTTTTTCAGTCCTGTCCAACTCTTGGTGACCCCATTTGAGGTTTTCTGGGCAAAGACACTGGAATGGTTTGCCATTCTCCAGCTTATTTTATAGAAGAAGAAACTGAGATAGTCAAGTGACTCGTCCAGAGTCATACATCTAAGAAGTGTCTGAGGCCAGATTTGAACTCACTAGGATGAGTCTTCCTGACTCCAAATCCAGCACTCTATTGTATCACCTAGCTGGCCCCTTCCTCTGGACATTCAGCTTATCTAAAATGTGGTGCCTTAGTGCCTCAAACGTGTGGCTCAACACAATGATCTGAATGTTGTATGACCAAGGCAGAAGGCAAAGGCTTTCCAAGTCCTGGAAACTATACCTGTCTTAATGTGACCTACTATTCCATTCACTTCCTTGGCTACTGCCACATCATTGTGCTGACTCATGAGCTTGCAGTTCACTAAAATTCCCAGGTTTTTTCTAACTGATGTCTAGCCAGGCTTCTCTAAGCTTCTACTTGTGAAGTTATTATCAGAACCCAAGTATAATATCTTCCTGTTAGCCCCAGAAAATTACATCCTCTCCTATTCAGTCCAATGTTCCAACCTATTGAGATCTTTTTGAATTGCATCTTCTAGTATCTTCAGTATTCTTCCCAACTCTGTGTGACTTGCATAGTTGATCAGTATGCCATTAATAATATCGTTAGTCAAGTCACTGATAAAAATGCTGAACAACACAAAGTCAAGGTCATATTTTTTGGCAGCCCACTGCAACCTCTTTCTAGGCTCAAGTGAAGACATTAATGAATACTCTTTCAATCCAATCATTCAGCCAGTTTCAAGTATACAGTACTTACCTCTGCAATCATCTAGCCAAATCTCTCAATCTTTTCCACAAAAATAGCATGAGAGATTTTATCAAATGTTTTGCTCGAATCTAAGTAGGCTATTGTTACTAGCATTGTGACTGGCTGCCCTTCTTCCAGTCTTTCCCTTCCAGACCTTTTTCTTGTTCAAAATCAGCCTCCAGGTCAGTTATTATTTTAAATAATAAATAGAATTTTATTTTCAAAATAAATGGAAATATAGCTTTCAACATTCACCCTTGCAAAACTTTGCATTTTAAAATGTTCTCCCTCTCTCCCTGCTTCCCCCTTCCCCTGGATAGCAAGTAATTCAACATAAGTTAAAAATGCAATTCTTCTAAACATATTTCCATTAGAAAAATCAGATCCAAAAGGGAAAGATGAAAAGCAAGTAAACAAGAAAGGTGAAAATACTATGTTGTGATTCACATTAAGTCCCTATACTTTTCTCTCTGGATTCAGATGGTTCTCTCCATCACAAAGAGCCAACCTAGACTGAGATTCTTAACCATTTTTGTGTTGTGGACCCTCTCTAGAAATCTGGTGAAGTCTATAGATGCTTTCTTAAAATAATGTTTTAAATAACTGAAGGAAATGTTCTATTTCAGTTATGTGTACATAAAACAGATCTATTTTCCCATCCAAGTTCTTAAACTCCCTAAAATTTATCCATGGATTTCTTGGAAATTAAGAATTTTGCTGTGACCTATTTATCCTGGCTTTAAATAAGACCCTTTCCAAGCTGACTTTAGCCTTTCTTTCTGGCCTTCTTGTACTTTGTTCTCTTCACAAAATTCATGTCCCAAAAAAAGCAGACAATAAAATGTCTCTGTATGTTTATAGAAGCCACCTCTTGTTCCTTTCTCATCTCACTATTCAAAATTCTCCTTCAATAGGTCACACTCCATGCCGTATACAGAGCTCTGGATAGATGCAGCTAATAGACTGTGTGTGTATGTGTGTATTTAGCTGCATACAAATCATGTCCCCCATTTAACTATAAGCTCTCTGAGGGCAGAAGCTTTAAAAACCATTTGTCTTTGTGTCCTAAGCACCAAGCACAGTGCCTGGGCACTTAGTAAGTACTCAACTGATATTTGCTGTGTTAAATTGCTGAATTAGGCTTTACTACTAAAACTGCCTTATAAGAGCCATATAACCATGAGCATGTCACTAATTCTGTTATTTGTAAAAACAGGGATGTTCCTCCTTGCCCTATCTACCTGATTTGGTCATCATGGATCACATGGAAATGCAAGCCATTGGTATTGTCCTCAGATGCCAAGTTTTGGATTAGTCATAAATCATGGACTAAGATGTTCATTAATCCTTTTGCCACCAATCTCTATATCTCGAATTCATGAATAAAAGTTACAGGACAGTTAGACTTATCTTATATAATAAGAGGTCCCTTTTCCCCATCTCTGGATCACCTTCTTCCAAACTGAATGGTTCTCCATTTCTAGGACTTCTCCCTTGGGCAATCCTAAAGAGAAACTAGTCTAGAAATCAGCTGACTTTTGAGTTTAAATCTGCCCTAATCTAAAGATATTTGTCCTGTACCCCCTAATACTGTCCATTGTGTTAAATTTAAACTCCACTTCTTAGCTTTTCAGATCTTCTCTAAACTGGCCGTGATCATACTGCCAACACTCCCCCTACTATTAGACAACAAAGTCTCAGCTCTAGGTAGGTCAATTTCCTTTTTGTCCCACATGTTTCCCATGTTCACATCCACCTCCCTAGTACGGCTGCAGCTGTTCCTTCAGCCTGGAATGCTTCCCCCTCACATTCTGTACATTTAAATTCTACCCATTATTGAAGACTTCCATGTCCTGTTTCCTTGACAAAGCTTTATACTGATCTATTCTGATTCTCGTTCATCCTCCCTTTCCCTGAAGACCTCTTATACTTAGAGTCAAAGCCAAAGGCTTTATGCTTGAGGTCTACTAGGCTTTCCTCCTGGGAACAGAGCAGAACAAGGCCTTATACTACTTATTTTATTCATGCCCCTTGGTAAGTTAGCACAGTGCTGATCAAATAATAGGAACTCAATGAATATTTGTTGAATGATTTTAAGTCTCTCCTTCCTGCAACCCTAGACAAGTCCTCTGTCACCTATGTGGTTGGCAGTCTCCCCCTGCCACATGTTTGTTGCACTCTCATCTCTGTTTTAGAATCACTTCTAGCCCTTGCCAAGTCCCAAGGTTCCAGCTGCTTCTGGCAGAGCTCCCTGGTACCAAGCACCTCTGTAAGGAGGCCTCATCTGTTTTGTACTCCTTTGTCTGTCTAACACAGGGCTTTCCAGTCCAAAGCTCTAACAGATGTTTCTTTATTTAAACTGTATTCACTGAGAGGAAGGAAAGAGAGGCAGACACACACACAAGGAGGAAAGAGGTCTGGGTCAGAGAACCACGTTTCTTTGGAGGCTGAGGCTGCCGGGCCAGGAAAAAGGTGCACAGCAATTGTAATTTGTTTTTTCCGTTTTATTTGATTTTTTTCAAACAGGAATTCCTTGTTTCCTTAGATACTAATTAAATCTCAGTTGCTGAGCAGCAGCCAAGGGGCTTTCAGTGCTTGGGTAGATAGCCAAGAGGTGGATTCTGTAGAGCTCCTTAGTAGGAAATTTGAGAGGGAATTGGGTTTTCAACATAGTGTGTAAGAAGCATACATCTGACAGGTTGTATTTTGTGAGGCTTCACTGAGGGGAAAGAGGAGTTATTTTCTGATTTCAGTAACACACATACACACAAAGAGTTTCATAATTACCAAACTAACATATTTGTAGAAGAGAAAAGAGTGCTACATTGTAGATCCTGTAGATCCTGCTCAGCTACCCATCTCTTTGAGCCTGTATCTCTTCTTGGGAGAATATAGCCTTGCTTAAAGCAAGTGCTATGGAATGGAGCAAACACATGACATGGAAACATGAGAACTGGAGCTGAATCTGGGAGAATTACTTCCCCTTTTGGAACTAAAGTTTTCTCATCTGTAAAATAAGGGAGTTGGACTAGTTCATCTACAAAGTCATTCTCTAGGATTCTATCTTTTTGGAAGGATAGAGAAGAGGAGAGTGCTGTCTAGACCTATGATTTCATCAATATGAGGAACTTCTGATGTGAAAACCCATTCTCCTGCAACCTGTCTATGATTGATATTTCTAGAGATTTTCTGGGACTGATATTTCTAGAGAATTGCCTGTAACAATCAAAGGGGAAATGATTTGCTAGTAAATATCAGAGGCAGAACATAGCTGCCCTAAACCCTTCTGTCCATTAGTCCACACTGCCTCTTTTTGGTCTATTATACTACTTATCCCTTCTCTGGGCCTCAGTTTCCTTATGTAACAAATGATCAGTGGATCCCCATTGGCTTCTACTCCATGCCCCTTCATATTCAAAATCCTATGATTAAAATAGTTGTTTGACTTAATTCAAGATGAAAAAATGTTTTAGTGATTAGAATAAAATTCATTTTCTGAGCTGATATGATTAGCTAGGAACTGCTATAAAATACAAAGCCCCAAAGGACTAAAGAGACTTGGCAGTTCCCTGAAAGGCTGGCCTTTAGCCTGGGATGGGCCCAATGTCACAATTCTTACTTAAGCTAACTGTATCAACTTTAAAGATTGGCTAAATATAGAAACTGTTAAAGTATCTACTAACAAAGAAACCAAGTAGGACCACACTTTCTTTAAAGTTTGTCATCTTTCTTTTCTTTTTTTGAACAGATATATTACATTATAAAAATTTCTTAGAGAAAAAAAATATTTAGACAAATGCTCTCTCAGTTCTAAGTTCTGCCTCTGATATTTACTAGCAAATCATTTTCCCTTTGATTCTTACAGGCAATTCTCTAGAAATATCAGTCTAAGTGTGAAGATGCCTCAGAGGGCACTACCTTTTACACAAGCTCCCACAAATGATCCTCCTGCCACTGCACAAAGCTTCAGTGAAGGGAAAGTCATTCTCTCCCAAGGCAATTAATTGATCATCATAGTATCATCATTTATAGTGAACTGAAATCTCCCTCACAGTTCCTGATTCTGAGTTAAGGGCCAAGCAGGCACACTCTCAGGTAGAGTTTTCCTAGTCAAGTCTTCTCCCCTTCCCTTCCTCTATCAGTTCCAAATCATACTCCTCCTTATTACTCCCCAAACTCAACCCATAGAGTTCTTTCTGTACTTTATATAAACTATATCATGAAGTTATTTGCATATTCTCTTGTAATTTTTCTTTTCTTTTCTTTTTTTTCTTTCTTTCTTTTCTTTTTCTTTTCTTTTCTTTTTTTCTTTTTCTTTTTTTCTTTTTTTTTTGAGGCTGGGGTTAAGTGACTTGCCCAGGGTCACACAGCTAGGAAGTGTTAAGTGTATGAGACTAGATTTGAACTCGGGTCCTCCTTAATTCAAGGCTGGTGCTCTATCCACTGCACCACCTAGCTGCCCTGTAATTTTTCTTGTATTGTTTCATACATGTGTTTCTCATCTTTCTCAATTAGATAATAACCTACTTGATGGCAGGGACTATAACTAATGTTTCATCTTTATCCTCCATATTTACTGGATTATAAACTCAGAACAGGGATTTTAGATGCTCATTTATTCCCATTCCCTCATTTTATCATTGAGGAAACTAAGGCATGGAGAAGTTATGTAATTTATCCAAGTTCATACATGTAGCAAGAAATTGAAGGCAACATTAGATAGCAATCTAGAAAAAGATCGAAAGGAGTCAATAGACCTCAACCTCAAAAGGAGTCTATTTTGTGATATGGCAGCCAAAGAAAACAATGTAATCTTAAGCTGCATAAAGAGAGCAGGACTGCAAACCTGGATCTTCCATTTCCAATCTCTTCTCTACATCTTAAGCTTTCTAAGACATAAGTCTAATCATGTCATTCTTTTGCTCAAGAAGATTCAGTGGCTCCCCATTGGCTTCAGGATAAAATATAAAATCATTAGCTTTCACTACTGTTATTTAATATTGTGCTAAAAATGTTATCTATAACAAAAAGAGAAGAAAAAGAAATCAAAGGGATTAGAATAGGTAATGAGGAAACAAATCTATCACTCTTTGTAGATGATATGATAGTATGGTTGGGAAATCCTAGAGAATCAATTAAAAAATTAGTTGAAATAATTAACAACTTTGGTTAAAGTTGCAGGATATAAAATAAACCCATTTTTATTTTTATATATACATTTATATGTACATATATATGTGTGTGTGTGTGTATATATATATATATATATATATAATTTTATTGTTTCCTGATGTCTCATAGACTTATTAACTTCTACTTGCCCTTCTTAAGTTAGCTTCTATACCTCCTTTCCCATTTGACCAATTCTCCTTATTAAGAAATTGTTTTCTACCAGTAAATTTTTCTATATCTTTTCCCATTCTTGTGCCTCCTTTACCAAGCTGTTGACTCTTTTTTTCATGATTCTCTTGAATCATTCATTTCTTTTCCCAATTTTTCCTCTCCTTCTCTTATTTGATTTTTAAAATACTTTATATACATATATATGTATATATGTGTATATATATTTATATATGTATATATATATATTTATATATGTATATGGAGAGAGAAAGAGAGAGCGAGAGAGAGAGCGAGCGCTAACAAAGTCAAATAACAAGAGATAGAAGGACAAATTCCCTTTAAAACAATTGAAGACAATATAAAAGTACTTGGGAGTAACCTACCAAGACAAACACAGAAACTATATAAACAGAATTACAAAACACCTTTCACAGTGAGGTTAAGAAAGTGGAGTAAAGACAGGTACTCACTTGAACTTTTCCAAATTCCTCTCCAAACAACTTTAAAATAATACCTCAAAACAAATTCTGGAGTGGCATAACCAACAAAAGAACTGGATGAAACAATTTTCCAGCCCAAAACAACTTCAATTCAACAGGAGGGTCTGTCTCATTGGGTTGAGTGTGAAGCATAGTCCAGCACAGATGGTGTTCCAGCAAGATAGGCCTTGGATGCAACTGAATCAGTGGCAGCAATTTATGGACCTCTCAGTCCACAGGTAGTAAAGGGACCAGACAACTAGTCAGAAGATTATAGGCAGGCCTTTGCTGGCACAGGGTACAGGACTTTGCATGGCCCATTTCCAAATCACAGTCCCAGGGCAAGGAGGAACATTAGCAAATGAGAGCTCACAACCTCGGGAGAGCAGGGATCCTGGTCACAGTTCCATTGTTGGAAAAGCATGCTTGTGGTCACTTCCAGACCAGAGCACTGGATAAGAAAACAGTGACCACACCTCTCTTTGGATCATACCATCTTGGAGGAACTGAAAACATACAGACCTCTTAGAACTAGCTCTGAAAAAAGCAGCATAAAAAACCTGAAGCTTGAGACAGTGTCCACCACAGCCCAGGTGCAGAACCCAACTTTAACATGAAGTTACAAATCAAGAAATAGACTGGAAAAAATGAGCAAACAACAAATAAAAAACACAAACCGCAGAAAACTATGGTGACAGGGAAGATAAAAACACAAACTCAGAGGAGAATAACAATGGTAAAATGGCCACATGCAAAGCCTCAGTCAAGTCCCAAATGACTTCCTGAATGAGCTCAAAAATGATTTTAAAAATCAAATAAGAGAAGTAGAGGAAAAATTGGGAAAAGAAATGAGAATGAGTCAAGAGAATCATGAAAAAAGCATCAACATCTTGGTAAAAGAGGCACAAAAAATGGGAAAAGATATAGAAAAATTTACTAATATAAAACAATCCCTTTATAAAGGAGAATTAGTCAAATGGAAAAGGAGGTACAAAAACTAACTGAAGAAGGGCAAATAGAAGTTAATAACTCCACAAGACATCAAGAAACAGTAAAACAAAAGAATGAAAAAATAGGAAAAGTATGAAATATCTTAATGGAAAAACAAGTGAACTAGAAAACAGATTCAGGAGAAATAATTTAAAAATTATTGTATTATGTGAAAGCCATGATCAAAAAAGAGTCTAAACATCATATTTCAAGAAATTATTAAGAAACACTGCTCTGGTATCCTAGAACCAGGGAGTAAAATAGAAATGGAAAGAATCTACTGATCACCTCCTGAAAGAGATCCCAAACTGAAAACTCCCAGGAATATTACAAATTCCAGAGCTTCCAGATCAAGAAGAAAATACTGCAAGTAGCCATAAAGAAACCATTAAAATATTGTGAAGCCACAGTCTGGATGATACAAGATTTGGGCTTCAACATTAAAGAATCAGAAGGCTTGGGATATATTCTAGAAGGCAAAAGAGCTAGAATTACAACCAAGAATCATGTACCCAGCAAAATTGAGTACAATTCTTCAAGAGGAAAATGGACATCCAATAAAATTGAGACTTTTCAAGCATTCCTGATAAAAAAGCCAGATCTGAACAGAAAATCTGATTTTAAAATACAAAACTCAAGAGAAACATAAACAAGTAAATGGGAAGGAGAAATCATAAGGGATTCAATAAGGTTAAACTCTTTCCATTCTTATATGGGAAGATATTTGTAACTCCTAAGCATCTGGGCCACAAATACAAGCAAGATAAAGTCTGCTCTCAAGGAGCTAGACAACATAAGGGGGGAAGCTAATAGAAGAGTAATTTCAGGTTTGGCTTAGTTTGGCAATGCCTGGGAAGCATAGTATAGAAACATAGGCAAGATAAGGCAAAAGTTCACCTATGAGAGCTCACTGTCTTAGGCAGAGTCCACATTTCTGTGCAACAGGGATGAGGAGGATAAAAAGGCCAATCAGAGCATAAATGGCACGTTTTGGAAGTACTCTATTTGCAGTTACCTTGACTTCAGTGTCCCCTGCTGTAAAATGAAAGATTTAGACTAAAAAAGGTTCCTTTCAGCTCTCTGTCTTACGGTCCCCTTTGTCTTTTTTTAAGTCAAGGCAGGCTTGGATGGGGAGAAGGGGAGAGACTTAAGAGGGCCTTAGAATGAAAATGGGATATGAAGCTGAAAAAACTGAAGAGCAAGTAAATCTCATACATTTTTCCAATTTGGTGCTTTTGCCACAGGTGGAAACTAAATTATGGGTATGAGATCCTCAAAAGTAATATCATGTACACTGTGTGGTCTCTCACCCAGAGGTAAATACAATATAATCCTACAGTATAGAGGAAGAAGAGAAGGAAACCACTAGCCAAGTTGTTAGACTTGATGTGGCCATTATATTTCCAAACTCCACCCCTATAGAGTAGCTCTAAGGGCTATCTGACAGACTTGCTGTGCTGTGCCTCATGCCCCAGGCCAACTTGGTCAGTGCTAGGGAGAGTTGACCTCACTCAGGGAGTCCAGGGCTTCCTTTCTCTCACAAAGCATTCTATCTTAAGCAGAACTGAAGGTCAACTCATTCTGCCAGTGGCCTTTTAAGTAATATTTTCTGAAGCTCTCTTCTAGGCATTGACTGTTAAAAAGAGTCCAAGTCTGAGCCACCTGCTGTCTGGCCTATCTTGATCACTTCACTTCCTTTCAGAAGTGATATGACAGGGCTGTGTTTCTAAAGCAACATAACTTTCAGTTTGCAGCTCTGGCTGGGTTTCCCGTTACACAAGACACTTTTTGGTGTGTTGTGTGCTTTTAAAAACATCCAAATTCAAGATCTAGTTCAGGAAAAAAAAAAGAAAAAAACTGGGTTGTAAGGACTTTTTTACTATTTCAGGAAGGAGTAACTGTCATTTCTTCACAGAGCAACAGTTTTGGGGCCTAAATGATCAACTAGTATAACCTCATATTTTAAAGAGAAGGAAAATGAAGCCCCCAGAAGAAAAAGGACTTGCTCATACAGTCATACAGTCAACATGGGAATCAAACCCTGATCCTCTTAGTCCAATGGCCCTCTTGGTAGAGCCCTCCAGTATTCAGAAATACATACCCTAATTTATACTAGTCCACTGGATTACACCACCACTTTGCAAATAAAGAGATTATTTACTCAAGGCTAGTTTTTCATAAATGCCTTCATCATATACATCATCCAAATATAAAGTCAGGGACTCTATTTGGATGTGAGGGTTTTTTTTTTGGGGGGGGGGAGAGAAGAGGAGAGCGGGGATGTTGTAGAATCTGTCATTATGTTCCAGTCCAAGCAGACTTTTGGGGAAAATTGATAACTCTTCCAAGTTTGCCCTGGGAGCCCTCTGCCTGTGCCCTGGGTCCCCTTTCCTCAATAGTCTCCTTTCTACATTCCCAAAGTATACTTTCCCAGGGCTCTTCCCTATGCAGACCACAGGATTATAAATTTAGAATGAGAAAAGACTTTACAGGACATGTCACTGAGGTAGGTCTTCAGTGTTTTGACCCGAAAGATGCTGATAACATAAAGGCATTTCAGGTCTCCTAAAATGCAAAGGAGGAAATATAACTGGAGTCAGATGGGCATCTTGGAACTCAAAAAGTCATGACAGGCCCCATCTCTTTTCCAGAATAAAGGAGCTTGCTCTGATATTCAGATACATGGCCAATTGTGGCTTAGGCAAGAGTTATCAAAAAAAGTTGAGCAGCGAATCTGCAGAGTAAATGTTGCCGCTCCATCCAGTGACATCAGTGGGAAGGCTTTTAGGGGGATGGGCTATTTGGAAGGGCTGGGCTTTTCCCTGCCTGCAGGCAGAGGGCTGGATTCAATAAGCTCTGGAGACTCCTTTCAGTTTTTGCATTCTATGAATATTAGCTTTCATTAAGTCCAAGAGTTTACAAATGTATCATTTCTTGGCTGAACTCTTAGAAGCCCTTAGCACATTCTGCTTTGTATTATGGTTTATTGTCTTTGTCTTACTGCCCCTACTAGACTGGAAGTGCCTTCGGAGGCTCCCTCACCCACCACCCAGTGCCCAGCACTTAGCCTCAGGCCACAGAACCAATCAACCAAAAAGTATTTCTGAAGACCCTAACATAAGACAAGGTATTAGGTATTGATAAAAACCAAGGAAACAATCCCAATTCATAAAGATGTTACATTTTGAAGGTAGAGACAACAAATACCAACATATTACCACAATTGCAAAGTGAATAAACACAAACATATCAAAGGTGATTAAATCTAGATAGTTTGACAGAGACAATATGGGGGGGGGGTAATCAGGAAAGGCTTCATATAGAAGGTGGTATCTGAGCTACATCTTCAAAGAAGAGAGGCTCTGTATGAGGCAGCTATAAGTTGGGAGTGCATTCCAGGTAGGGGGTGAGATGGCCAGTGCAAAGGGAAGGAGATAGGAGATGAAACAATGCATGAAAGAACAGAGAAGACCAATTTGACTGGATCATAATGTGGGAGGGGAAGAGTATTAATATGACATGTCCCAAGGCCACACAGACAAGTACAGAACCAGGGTTCAAATCTAGCTATTCTGAATTAAGAAAATAATAAAGTTTACATTATGTAGCTCTTTGCCATACCAGAGCCTGACAATAAGATGCCCATGAGGTCAGTACTACAGGGATGATAAGGCTGCATAATGACACCAGGCCCCACACTACCCTGTCAAGCCAGAGTTGTCCCGAGCACATGTATTTGCTCAATGAATCACTCAATAATTAGATATTTTTGCTGAAATGATCAACAATAACTATGTATTGAAAAGAAGGGAAGAAAATAAGAACAGAGACAGGTAGTTGGGTAGGTAAGGAGGTGGTCATCTTACATTGAGTACAATGGACTGTGCCTGCTACTGAAGCTTCCTCATAAGCCTCTTCCTGACACCAGCCGGCAATGGGAAGCCCTGTCTTCTCACAATATCCTCTGGGGCTTGGCACAGGCTTAACCCAAGGCTTCCCATCTGGCAGGGAACCTCAAATTTTTTCCCAGTGGAAAAATCCTACAGTTAAAACAAAAGTCTGGAAGAATATTGGTAGTAAAATCCTTTAAAATGATCATCTGTTCATGCCTAATATCAAATCACAGATGTCTCTTTCAAAAACAAACTAGCCTTGGGGTGCTTCCTGGTATCTTAGAGCTCAGTCTAACACAACCACAGGAATGGTGCCTCACCTACCATGCCCTCCTCTGACTGCTGAATTTGGGAGTTAGCCATTCTCTTCCTAAAAATAAATGCTTTTCTAGGAACAGAATTTTTAAAAAGCACAAAGAGGCACTGAATAGAAATGGGGGCAAGAGGAAGAAAGGAGCAAGAGCTTTGAGTTCTAATCTTCCATGCCCCATTGATACAGAATTCAAAAAGCAAATCTTTTGAAAATATTTCCAAAATAAGTTTACCCTGGTTAACATCAGGACTTTTTATTTACTACTTATGTGTCCATAGGCCAGACATGTCAGGTTTCTGGGCCTCAGTTTCCTTCTCTGTAAAAAGAAGACTTTTATGTACCTTTCTGTGGAAACTCTTATAATCCTTCTAAATTCTACTGAACAATTGGACTTATTTTTACATTTAAAATAGGGGAGCAGTTGTCTTTAGACCTTAATAACCTTGATATGCTAGAAAAACAAATATTGGTTACACCCTGAAAGACAGCCACTTCTGATCTAAGGGACTATACAATTCAGTTGTGTTTGTAATGACAACTACAGATTCCACAAGGGACTGAGCAGCAATCCAGAACTTCAGAGCTGGCAGATACCTCAGAAAGCATTTATCCTAACCAGTATCAGATTGATGATCTCTTCAATATCATTCCTGAAAACTGGGCATCCTACATTCCCATGAAGGCTCCCAGTCTGGGGTATGCTAGAGTCAGCTCTAATAAACTTGAGAAAAACTGAACATTAATTCCACAGAAATGAGCAAATGCTATCAGTCTAGGCTTGATTTGTTTTCTTGATTGTCTAAATTTAACAAAGTGTACATGTCTGACCTATATTGGATTATTTGCAGTTTAGGGGTATGGGGGGGAAATGGGAAGGGAGAGAAAAATTTGGAACAAAACTTTTGCAGGAATTAATATTGAAAGCTATCTTTGCATGTATTCTGAAAAATAAAAAGCTATTATTACAAAAAAATAAGGTGCTAAAGAAAAATGTTAATGCAGATTAAACTTAAAAGATGTTTACTTTTTTTCCTTTGGTTTTTTTTGAGAGCTGGTTATTAAATATTTATTAGCACATTCCTGCTTCCATTCTCTCTAGATATAGTCTATTCCACTTATTGATGGCTCTAAGTTTTAAACTACAAGGTCAAGCAGAACAAGTCTAACTCTCTCCCCATGATGGCCAGATTTTCAGATGTTCAAAGGCACAGACTGAGCAATAATAACAACTGACATTTATACAGCACTTTACATACATTATTTCATATGAGCCTCAGAACAATCCTGTAAAGGGATTATGAGTATTATTCTCCCATTTTAGAGACAAGGAAATCAAGTCTCACAGAGGTGAACTACTTAGAAGTAATTCCTACTTGTCCAGAGGCACATAACAAATAAATGGCAGAGGAAAGATTTGAAAACAACTAAATCTAACACATGGCTACTATATTATAATGCCTCTTCTTTCATTACTTTATAACTCAAATAGTTCCTTCTCATTGATTCTTCCCAGAAGAATCTCTCTCTAATGGGGGTTACAGATAATTTGCCTAGAATGAAGTATAAAGTTTCAATAGCAAAGGAAAGTACAAGATAAAAAGAAAGAAAGGGTACAATGATTTTGAATTTTAGGCAGTCAAATGTGTTTTGGTCTAAATTATTCAAATAACTGAGAGGAATGAAGATTATAGAATCCTGAATTACATGTTAGTAAATTATACTGCCTCCAACTCAATGGGCAGTTATATTTGATCATATAGTTACACTCCTATCACACAGTTTTATTTTATACTCCCTCCATAGTTTTATTCTAAACTGGAGGTGAGGTATGAATGATACAGACATGTGGACACTGGTCTGCCAGAATTTCCAATGATTTTTGGTGGGAGGGAGATATAGCTATGTTCTCAGGAAAAGTTACCCAAGATTGAAGAGATGTCCTAAAGTGAAATGGACTATCTGGAGCGGGTATTAAAATAGGTATTACACAACTATGGGTTAGCCTAGATGTCCTTGGAAGGTCCTTCCATTCCTATGCTTTGATGATTTTGAACTGTCATGATTATCCTTAGAGTTTTTCCTCCTTTTTCATAAAGAACTGTGATGAAACCAAGCAATGGCCAAAGTGATTGCAAAATGCGATTCAAAAATGCCATCTTCTTGATAAGGAACTGGAAACTGAATGGCTTATTGTTCTATAAGAAACGATCAGCAGGATGATTTCAGAAAGGCCTGGAGAAACTTACATAAACTGTTGCTGATTGAAGTGAGTAGAACCAAGAGAACATTGTACACAGAAACAAGATTATCCAATGATCAATTCTAATGTACGTGGCTCTTTTCAACAGTGATGTGCATCCAGAGAGAAAGGCTGTGGGGACTGAATGTGGATCACAAAATAGTAATTTCATGATTTTTGTTGTCATTGTTGTTCCTTTGCTTATTTTTTTTCTTTCCTTTTTCCCCCCTTTTGATCTGATTTTTCTTGTGCAGCATGATAAATGTAGAAATAGGTTTAGAAGAATTGCACATGTTTAATCTGTATTAGATTACTTGCTGTCTAGGGGAGAAGGAGAGGAAGAAGGAAGGAGAAAAAATTTGGAACACAAGGTTCTGCAAGAGTGAATGATGAAAACTATCTTTGCATGTATTTGGAAAAATAAAAAGCTATTATAAAAAGTGCTATCTTCTTAGCGCTATGCTATAGGAAAGATCACAAGGATGTTTTATGTGTTTTGTTAAAAAGAGCATTTAGGATTTCCTTTCCCTTTACATTTCAGATGTACAGTCTCTGGTTTCTCAAAATAAAATTGGAAGTGCTTTAGGGTAAGAACATTCTGGTCTCTTGCCCCCATAAGGAGAGAGACAGATGATCATAGTCTATTCAAACAAGAACTAGATCTAAAGTCAAAGTAACTGAACTCTACTCCTGCCTCTGCTATCTAGAATCTATGTGATCATTCCCTAGCCATTCTAACTCACTGGGCCTTAATTTCTTCATCTGACTAGAGATTCTCTAAATCTTAATAATGACAAATAGATGGATGGGAAATTAAAGAATGAGTTTTTCTCAGCCTTCTTTCCTTCAACTTCCTCTTCCAGTTGCCCCAGCTGTCATGCCAGTTTTCTTAAATGCCTCTCCTCCACTGAAAAGCCTTCTATTTCCAGTTATATCATGCTTAGTCTCCACTGAAATCCTTCTCCAATGAGTGATCTAGGTAGAGAAGAGATTTATGGCAGCAGAGTCCAAGTCCCAACAGGTTGTGCAAAGGCAGAAAGGCTCCCAGGTCATGCTCTGTCATAGACTGAGTATGGATGAACTGAATATCATTTGAGGCTCAGCCTAGCTAAGTGTGAAGATGTTCCTTAGGGTTGTGGCTGAAAAGAGACAAACCTGGGGACCACAACAACTCCCCCTAACCATTATGTCCACTACAACATGGAGGGGTTGATTTGTGTCAGTGGCAAACCTGAAGAAAGAGTCAAACTCCAACTATTCAGATTCATTCTAAGAAGCTTCCACAATAACCCACCTCCAACCTGCCTCTTCAACTTCCCTGAATCCCATTTAAGAACCTTCAGTCCCTGTCCTGTTGGCCTTCCTTCCAGTCTCACTATGAGTTGGTCCCTCACACAAGTTTGTCCCACTGACACCTTTCAGCTTTGGCTCTGGTCCTTTTCTCTACCTGTATTGGCCTCAGGTCTATTTAAAATGTACATACCTGAAGGCTTACTCAGGTCCCACGTCCTCCTCCAAGGAAGGCTCTTTGCTGCTATTTCAGTTCACCTCAATCTCTCTCTTCAGAATTTAAATGGTACTCAATGTCTACAATACTTATCTGGATAGCACTTGGCAGATGGACACCTTTTTGAAGGTCTTGTATTATTTCAAAGACTAGTCTCTCCTGCCTCCTGAGGTTGCCTATTGCACTTTTGAATACCTCTAGTTGTTAGGAAAAGCTTTTTATGTCAAGTTAAAATCTGCTTCATTATGGGGTTTGGAAATAATATTTGAGGGGCCATTGCTCCCTTCCCATCATTCTGTACTATTTGAAACTAGCCTCAGTGTGGAAAGCAGCAAAAGCCAGAATATTGTTGGCCAACCTGCCCACAGGACAACTAGCTCAACCATTTTCTATTTCATCCTAAGTATTCAAACATCTCTATTTTGTGGCCTACTCAAGCTGGCCTAGACAGCAGCAGCTGTTTCCAATAAATGGCAGACTGAAGAGATGGGAGATGGAAATAAACACACTTACAGCACTTCACACCTACAAAGGTCCTGCCAACTTGTGGGAGAAGACAGAAACAACAGGAGTATACAAGGCTGTTTCGTAAGCTTATTTCAGAATATGGCTTCTGTGAGGACTCAGCTCAGTGGAAAACCCAGTCTAATGAGGCCCGGAAACTCTTGGTTGATTAAATATGGAGCAAACATCAAAGTCCCCCAAATAGATGGTAAACACACTGAGACTTGAAAGTTTTTCTCTATGAATCTGACCTTGTCCTGTCAAAGGTATAGCTCAGATCACCAGCCAATGCTGGCAAGTTCAATTAAGTTCCATTCCTTTAGCCTGAAGGCTTGGTTTTGTCCCCTTGCAAAAAGGGGTGTATTTTCCCTTCCTAAGCCTCCCCTCAAAGGCCCTGTGGGGATTCCAGATGATTTCAGGGTTCAAATCCCAATAGAAATACAGTGAGGTCACTTGGGACTCCCCAAAGAGGACACAAAGAAGATTCTGAGACTAAGGCTGGGTCTTGTCACCATGTATGGCATTAAAGAGAGAAATCCAGTGAAAGAAATGAGTGGTTTTGTTTTGGTTTCTTTACATTTAAAGCACTCCAATCATGAACATGACCAGTTTAATTTTGTCTTTCTTGATGACAAGAACTGAATCAATGAGACGAAACTCCAACAATGGCTGTTTATAGAGCACTTTTTAGGTGTCAAGCACTGTGATAAGCATTTTAACAATTATTATTTCGTTTGATCCTCACAATCATCATGGGGGGAAGCGCTATTATGACCCCCATTTTACAGTTAAGGAAACAGGCAGACAGAGGTTAAGTCACTTGTCCAGCATCCCACAGCTAGTAAGTGTCCAAGACTGCATTTGAACTCAGGTCTTCCTGACTGTAGGCCCAGCCAGTCCCCTCTCCACTGCCACCTAACTGATGCCAAACAGAGACAAGGCCACTATACCACAGCGGAGAATTCTAACATGCATGCATACTGATGCTGAAAACCACATATTAACATTTTCTTTTTCTATTATATTTTGAATTCTTTTGTGAAATATTTCCTAATTATATTTTAATCTGGTTCTCTTTAACACACACACACACACACACACACACACACACACACACACACACACACGCACACTGGAGTCAGCTGGAGGCATATTTGATAACCTTTGGACTGGATAAAGACCAAACTGTCATAACTTACTGGTGGTTTTGATATCAAGCAGACAAACTCCATGAGAATAATGAGTGAAGTGCTGTGGGCCCAAAGGCCCAAGTGGATTATCTCATTCTGTATCATGTCATTCTCAGAAGACCAGGGTTATTCTACTAATATTTATCAATGATATGGTATACCACATGGATCCCAAAAGAGTCTTAAAGGTCTCAGATGTTGGGGGCAACCACAAGATAAGTCAACTCATGTAATCAACAGAAGACTAGACTAGTAGTCTCTAAGGGCTTCTCTAGTTCTGAGATTTTCTAAGTTACAGAGGAGGAAAAGGAGTCCCAGAGAAGTGGAATGAGTTGTTCAGGGAGCCTAGGGCACATTTCAGATCTTCTGTTTCCATATACAATGAGTATTCCACCTGCTTTCTGGGACTTCTTAAGCTAATGCACTATCTTCAGAGCTGCTCTAATTCAAATAGATAGGGAGACTGTTACAGTTTTACTCATAGGTTCAATGATTATCTGAGCTGGAAAAGATTTTAGAAGTCACCAAGTTCTACCAAAGCCCTCTAATTTTACAGATGAGGAAACAAATTCAGAGTAATTAAGGGGTCACAATGTACTGTAATTATTGGGAGAGTAAAGCCTTGAATCAAGACTTCCTGACTTTTAGTTCAGTGTTATTCTCACTATATACCACATTGCCCACCAAAGTGGGATATCTGCATTTTACCCAAAAATGCTGCTAGAAACACAACACAACAATCTTTGCATTATAGAACAGAAGATTTTTTTTCTATACAGTGCTAATGGCCTACAGAGGGATAAATTAATCAAGGACCAATTAGAAAAAAGTGAAAGTGAAAAGGTTTTATTCTTTAAAAGAGAAATAAAAATATTAAACACCCACTTTGAAAATTAAAAACAGTGAGAATAAAATTCTGTTCAATAAATAAAACAAATAATAAAGCTTTCATTTCAAATTTCTATCATAGCCAATTGTAGGCAAAAGAGGGAGTAGGGCAAAAAATAGAAGAAATGAAGGAGAGCAGGAAGAGAGAAGGAGATATGGCCACTATGCAGGTGCATGAGCGAGCACACAGGCACATATACATACCTGATCCACACACATACACTGTTTACACAAGTGACCCAAAGACAATAAAAGAGTGGGATTTAATGATGTCCAAAGTCCTTTCCAGCTTGAATCTTCTATGTCTTTTTAAGTACATACATTATACACACACAAAACATACACACATAGTGTACATATATATGTATATACACATACATACAAATATATATGTTACAAATATGTACTGAAGAAGAGATGGCAAAGACATATTCATGTAGTATAAAGTTCCAATATTGCAACTTTTTGAAATTTGTCCAAAATGTTTTCAGAACTGTAGGCACGTGTAGAGATGTCACCTCTTGGTATCTACCACATGACCAGATGGCATAAGACATGGCTCAAATTTATCCCAGGAGCTAACCTGAAGGGGCTCTAAGCCTCTTTTTATGTTTATGGACCCCTCTGGAAGCCTTCCTGAACCCTATGGACAGCCACTCCCCATTCTCAGGATAACATTTTCTAAATAATTGAGGAAATTGCTCAATTTCACTTAGACATTAGTGAAAATAAATATGTAATATTGTTTCTCTAAGCTCATGGACATCTTTCTACAGAACTCAGTTTAAGAATCACCAAGCTAGTTTCCTTTAACCCTGTCTTAGCCCAAAGGAGCCATTCTAATGGTGAGAATTTTAAGCACTGTTGAATTGGACTTGCTGAGGTTTGCTGGAGACACTTATAACTGGCCTCAGAAATTGGCAAAAATTATAAAAGAAGGCTTGATTTGTTGTTTTGTTGATTGTCTAGACTTAAGTAATGAAGAAAATGTTGATAATGCAAATTATTATAAAACAGAGGCCGCTAGGTACACAATAGAAAAGAATACTTAGTCTGGAGATCAGCTCTAGCCTCAGACATGTACCAACTTTGTGGCCTTGGGCAAGTCATATAACCTGTCTGTTTCAGTTTCCCCAAATGTAAAATGGGGATAATAATAGCACTTATCTCCCAGGTTTGTTGTAAGGATGAAATGAGATATTATAAAAATGCTTAGCACAATGTCTGGCACATAGTAGGCACTATATAAATTCTAGATGTTGTTGATAGTATTATTAGACTAAATAAAAAGGTATATCATGGATATACTTAAGAGAGCCAGCTGTTAAACACTTACCAGCACATCACTGTTAGAGAGAAGTAAATAGAAACAAGGAGGTGCTTTGGCATCTCTATTATACTGCATCAATAGATAAACATTTACTCCACCCAAACTATGACCATTCTTGAATAAACTGCAAAGTTCAGCTGGAACTTCTTAAAGCTAAACTATTACTTAGATTACTAGATATTAATTCACTTAACTTCTCATTCACTTAACAGGGACCAATCACCCAATTTATGAATTTTCTGTGCCTTCCTACTTTGTATCTCCTGGTCCAGCCAGTTTTCATAACTTATTTGCACTTCTGGAGCAAAGTTAAAGGGAGCTTCATTATAGAAATTCTTGATTTCATTCATCTACTCTGTAGCCCCCTCCCAATCATCATCTTCCATCTCTTGCCTCAGTTTCTTTGCACAAATGGGTCTTCCTCATTTGAGCCTAGTAGAATCCTTAGCTTCCTTTACAGGAGAGCTCAGGTGCCCCTTCCTCTAGAGAAACCTATCCTGACCCCCCCAATCCCAGTTCTTAAAATTACTTTGTGTTATTTTCCACATACTTTAGACTGACTTGTTTACATGCTGAATACCCTAGAAGGGGATCAGTTCCTGGAGAGAGGAGCTGTTTCCTTTAAGCTTTTGTATCTTAAGCCTAGCAAAGAACTCTGCACATAGTAGGCACTTAAAAGTTCCTTGACTTAAATTGAATCATGAATAATCAGAAGATAACTCCAACAGAGTAAACTCTTTGTATACTGACATGTGGAATGTTAGGATGGAATTTAAATTTCTTCTTAAAAGAACCTACTGTGTGTATCACATCCCAGCCAAAAGATATCCATAGTACAAGAAAGATGCTTCTGGATGTAATACACGAGCAATGTAATATATGGCCAAGAACAAAATATATGTTGAAATGTCTCAAGAAGAAGAGCAGTTCCAGCTCTTTTTAACTCCAAAAAGGAAAATGACAACAACAAACTAATTGTATTTCAAGCTCCTGGCCTGGAATATCCTTGGAGAAGATACATGTTTGTGGAGGTATTTGTCAGTGTGACAGACGCATGATTCCTTTGCTATTGGGCATTCCCAAAAAGCAAACTCCTTCCTTCAATGCAAACCTGCCCTAGTTGTTCCGTTGGACAGTTAAAAGTACTTGAGGCCTGGGAAGCCAGTCTACGTCAGAAGTGGAGCCTGAACCCCAACACTTCTGTCTCTAAGACGAGGGCTCAATTTCTCATACCACACTACTTCTCAACTAGTTTATAACTACAAAGAAATCCTGTTAATTTACCAGGGGTGAGGAGGCTGCCAATATTGGCCAAATATGCAGACTGCCCTTCTGGAAATGGCTCATGCCATATTTTTTTTCTAGATTTCCTAGGCAATTCCTTCTAAATGTGGACCCTACATGGAGAATAGGCTTTATATTGAACTTTCTAAATCTCCCTATCTCAAGTGTAGCCACTGGATCCAAAAGATGATATTCCTGGCCCTTCCTCATGAGCATATGTGTACTTTAGTTTTTCATTTGGCTCCGTGAGACCTTCCTGCAGCACCATCTCTGTCATGATGCTTTGGAGAACTAGGTCTCATTTCTCCTTTGCCCCATCATTCCCTGACTTCTATTGTATGCCATTTCCTCCCAGTAGAACATAATTTCTTAAGGACAGGAATTGTTTCATTTCTGCCTTTGTATCCTACTCCCATTCCAAACTTTAGTGCCTAGCAAAGTACCTTGTACTTAAGAGTAACTTAATAATTGTATATTGAATCCATTCCTTATTGTTTCTCAAAGAAATGGAAAAAAGGAATGAATATATAAGGAAAATGATGCACACATGCCTCAGGAAGCTTGAAGGCCCTGATGAAGAACTTCAAGTAAACATAGGAATCACTAGACTCACATTTTGTCCAATTAGATTACCATTCATTGTAGTCTCATCTATTTAGAGTTGGAAGGGACTTTGGGGTCCAACTCCTTCAGGTAGAGAAAGTAGTTGGCCAATGTAAAGGTCCTGTCGTCTCTAAGTTATAATCCTTCTCTGGGAGGAGATCTCTTTTCTGTAAAATCTTTTCCTCTGTGAGATTTCTTGGGAATCTTCTGGAGCCTCCAGCCAGAGTGAAGGTAGAATCTTGAATCCTCTTCTTCCTGAATCCTGGCTCTGAATCTCCTCGAGCTTCCCTGAAGTTTTCCTGGGAATCTTGTTCTTCTCCCAGTCTAGACTCTCCTTCCAGACCGCGGTCTAAACTCAATCTCCCAGTATAGACTAACTCCTTGCCTGACTGCCCTCCTCTTTTACCCTAGCAGAGATTAGGCTAGTGAGAACTCAGGGTCTGCGGGAAATACTTCAACCAATGAACTTGCTCCTCTTAAAGGTGCAAACTCTTTTAAACATGTAAAGTCCCCCCCCCAGAAGTCCAAAAGTGCAAACTCCTTTCAAAGGCCTGAACCAAAGGTGTGAATTCTGAGCCAGAGAATTGTTTAGACAACCTGAGTTATCACCTTGTAATCCTAACAGGCCAAGGCTCCCAAACCTAGTAGGTATCAGAGGCAGAGTTTGAACCCAGCTCGTCCTTATTTCAAATCCAGCATCCTATTCCATGTTGCCTTTTGTTTAGTAACTTAAAAAGAGAAAGACTTTGAGAAATACATATGTTTAATTACTGCCTAGCAAACTTTGAAATTCTAAAGGCCCATTGCAAAATTGTTACTGGAGTGTGGAAGACTGGAATAGAGATTAGAGAGGCACAGAACACCAGAGCTGGATGGGATCTCAGAGTACGAATTTTAATCCATAAAATGATGTAGCTGGAAGAAGTCTACAAGTGTGAAATGTAGAGTATCAGAGCTGGAGGGTACTTTAGAATATAAAATGTCAAAGTTGTGTGAAAATGGCATTTAGATTAATGCAAGAGCTAAAAGGGTCATTAGAGCATAGGAAATTACTTTGCATGTAATGTATGTGCAGTGGCCACACCCAGGTAAACCATATTGGCTGACAGGCTAAGCCAGATTGAAGGTAACTGACAGGCCTGAAATTTATCAATGAGTTAGAAGGATGTTTACCCCAAGCAAGTGAAGACTTCCCCTGGCAGAATGAGTGAGTGAGAACAATTTGTTCCAATAGCCATGAAGACAGCTGAGGCAGGTGCTCTGCAGCACCTAATGCTTGGTCTGACATCAAAGGCACTCACTACATCCCAAGTCATATGATGGCCTGTCTCAACTTTACTCCTGCCCCTGGACTTTGGTGACTAGGAGAGAGTGAGGCTGAGGACTCTGTACAACTCTGCCTCACTTACAACATTCACTTGCAAGTCAAGACATCACCCCAACTCACTGGTCCTCTTCTAAAATGAAGGACAAACAACGTGGAAATCCAATTCACTCACAAATAAAGACAACCCTCCCTGACAACTGCGATCTTCTTTTGATACAATGGTGATGCTGTGAACAACTGTTCAAATTGTCGATTTATTCTCCTCTGACACTGCTATATTCTGACCCTTAGATCCATTAACCCCTTCCCAATATTTGATGGTAGAGAAAGTGGCTATCCATACTGCTGGAATAAGCAGGGAGTAACCCATGACAGCCTTTCCGGTAAGATGGCAGATCATTGGGCCTTACCATAGGCCTGCCCTTGCCATGATCTTCTGGCCCTGACCATCCATCAGCTCCTTGCATTTCTAGGTATTGCCATCTGACCTACCATTGAATCCTAGGGGCCTTACCATCTGCCCCACAGTCTAGTCCTCCTTTGTGTGTTGTCTACCCTAATCAGGATATGAGTTCTTGGAAAGTAAGCACTGTCTTACTTATCTATTTATATCCTTGATACTTAGCACAGAGTTTGGCACATAATAAGCCTTTAATAATGGTGATGTATCTCTATTCCATCCACTTTGGGTTAAACTCAGTGGGAAGAGAAAGCATTTTGCTTCTTTCCAGGGCCATTCAGCCTCTCTTACACAAGACTGGTGTTTGACTGGCTGCAGAGCAGGGCCCTCCTGATACCCTGGGGGTAAGGAGCACGGTATGAGTATGTGTAGATATCAGGGTAACTTGGCAACCTGTCAAATGAAAGGGGAAATAAGGGCTAGATGATTTCTAAGGTCCCTACCAGCCTCTAAGCCTCTGGGAGAATAAAGGGGTTTGTAAAAGCAGAGTGGGCCGGCTCCAAGCCTGGCAAAGAGCTAGCAGAGCTATGATGTCCAAGTGGCAACAGAGCAGCCCTTTAGTCTCTGAGGACCTCCCTGTGACTTTCAGTCCGACATCTGTTTCTGAGAGACAAGCCTAGTCTCTGCAAACAGAAAATGGGAAATTAAAGGAAACAAATGATACTAATTAAGTTTTCTTGCTGGCAACCAGCAGGGCTCTCTCGTCATGAGCATGCTGCTGCAGTCTTATGATCCCCTTTCAGAAGGAGTCCGACGGATGAGAACAACTTCAAAAGAAGTGTTGTGTGATCTTTTCACCTCTGGATGTTAAATGATGTGTTACCCCAAATCTGGGCCAAGGGGCTCAATGGAGTGCCTTGAAGGAAAAGGGGCCTATTCCCATGGAAACAGTCAGATGCTTCACTTCTGTGATGTGGTTTGGGTTGAATTTTTCAAAACCAGTCTAATACACTGGCTTTAATGGCCAATTTTCCTCAACATAATTACATGTGGAGTTTTTGGGAAAAGGCATCAAAACATAAACCCAAAGACACAAGCATTGATTTCATGAAACTCTGACCAATTCTCATGATACACAAATGCAGGTGAACCCCAACTATAAGAAAGATCTACAGCATGGGGATCTTTTTTTAATTGTAGTACAATATCACTATTAAAAATCATATACTCAGCTTATAGAAGTGGAGATGAAGCAGTGACATACCCAGCATCTCTAGGAAGAAAATCAGTCAGCCATAGCAGACAGAAGTCAGGAAAAATCTGAGTTTAAATGCTGCCTCTAAAGTTACCATTGGGAAATCATGGAACCTCTTCTAACCTCAGTCTTTTCCTTGGTAAATTAAGGCTAAAAGGACTAAACCTGCAGATTCTTGCCTACCAGGCTTGTTCTGAGGACCAAATGAAATAGCATATAGAAAGTGCTTCATAAACTTAAATCAAATTTAAATGTCAATTATTAATACAATGAACAATAAATCCGAAACATTCTAAACATAGTAAAGAATAAAAGAATCTCCCCTAGAGAAATCATTATTCATTTTCAAAAAGGTATTCTTGGCTATCTCTTCAGACTGACCCCAGCCCTACCCCGTTATTCCTCAGAAGCTCCCTGGATCCTTCTGTGCCTTTGTCTTTTTGTTTTGTTTTCATGGGGATTAGCAGAGGTTTTTCTAGGGGGAGAGTTTGGAATGTCTGAGATGAGGACAAGTATTAAGAGAGTTAGCTAAAAGACAATTGCTGCTTACTGGTCATCTAAGCAGAACAAAAGACCTGTGAAAAATTCAGTGCTGCTTGTGCCTTTCTCACTCCATCTGTTGTTTGACTTTCACATTCCAGTGCCACTTTTCAGTTTTACAGAGGACAGTTCCCACAGATGTGATGTTGGGGGTCAGAGAGAGGGTAAAAGGACGGGATTCCCCTGAAGGTTCAAAGTTGTACTGTACTCTCTCCCCCACATGATTTTCTAAGCAAGAGGAAATATTTTTCATATTGTACCTCTCCCACCAATTATTCAGTAACACCTGAAAGCCGGGCAGTGAGGTGTCAAAAATGGCAAAGAACCAAGCAATAAGTTCCTACCATTCTGGGGCTAAGGATGATAACCAGCGTCCCTTCATTTCCAAGAAAACTACTAAGAATCAGGTAAGAAATCAGTGAAAGGGATACAGATAGCAGTTTCTCAATGTGGGAAAATGTACTATGAGAGAAAATGAGTGACTGCTCCAAAAGATAAAATAGATAGGTTCATTTATATATAATTTTAAAGTTTTTGCACAAACAAAATTAATATAAGAAAAGAAATAGTTGACTGGGGAAAAATTAGCATCGTATATCTCTGATGAGTCTGGTATGTAAGATATATATATATATATATATACACATATATACATATGTATATGTATATATGTATATATATATAGGTATATGTAGCACAAATATATGTACAAATCCCATTCATTCATGGATGAAGATACTGGATATGAGTAAATAATTCTCAAAAGAAAAATTAACAATCATAAAAGATTTCCCTAAATTTCTAATTATAAGAGAAGCTAATCAAAATAACTGAGATTTCATTTTATACCCAGAAAATTGGTAAAGATAACAAAAAGAAAGTTCTAATCAATGTTGGAGGAAAGACAATGCTGTGGAAAGACAGGAATATTAATACACTACTGATAGAGCCGTGAATTAGTCCAGTTATTCTTTAAAACAGGAATCATGCTGAGAGAACGAGAAAAATGTCCATACCCCTTGACCCAAAGACTCAATCTATAATCTTATGAGATGGCATTCATCTAGGCTCTAGACAGCTAAGTATGTCGGGCTTAAAGTCAGTAGGACCTAACAGGTCCCAGCTCTGTGCCTCTGTACAAGTTATGTCCTCTCTCACTGTGTCCCCTTCATCTCCCTAGGACTGAGCTAGATTAAGGCAGAAATAAAAGTTAGCAATATGCCAGTGGAAGCCATGGGTCCTTCCCATAATTCATAATCACAGAGCAGCTCTTTATAGGGAGATTTCAAATTTAGGTAAACATTGCAATATTTGGCCTTGTAAGAAAATGTACATTATTGACAGTATACTGTCCAAATTCCACAGGCAGAAGACAGCATGTACAGGAGCTTCTCAGAAGTACTTGGCAGTCAGTTCCTTGGAAGCAAAAAACAGCAAACAAAGCAGGGGGAAGAAGGGTTCCTACACCCTGTCTGGGGCTTTTGTCCTCCATGTCTGGATCTTAGCAAAGCCTCTCATTTGATCATTTCAATGCAGGCTCCATTGTCTTCCCAGTTCCAATCCTGTCCTTCACTTTAAAAAGAAACTTGTGGCCATTCTTTTCTCCAGGCAAATGGTGACATTTGGGTTCTTTTCAAACAGAGGAGGAATCTGGGAGGATCTAACTTCTCAGTTCTCCCCTACCCCCACCCCTAATTGAGGGTAGCAGGAGTTTGCAGTTTCTTTTAACATTCATAAAGGTCTGACTCCACATTAAAGGCTCATAAAAAGGCTTCAAGGGAAAATGCTAACTAGCTGTCTCAATTTCCGGCTCTCAGCCCCCAGATGACCCCATCTGCACACCAGCTTACAGCTCAACCAAGCCCCAGGCCCCTTCTCCAAGCATTTTAAAACACTTACTTATACTTTTAACCAGGTCTCAGCAGTAGCAGGCCAATCTTGGCCTGGCTCTCTGGCTCTTGGGAAAGGAGTGTCAATGTCAGCACCGAGGTCAGAGAGGGGAAGTTCATATTACAACTAGCCTAGCAATCAGGAGGATAAACTGAAGCTATGTGTCACTTCCCCCATTCACCCCAGCTTCTGGTGTCTACTAGCTGGAGAAGCAGCCACCTGGAAAAGGTAAAGAAGCCACCATCTGAATGGCTGCAGGAGAGAAGGCCAGCCAGGGCTTCCCATCCTCTCTAGGATGGAAACAACTCAATTCGGAGAGCAGCAGCCCCATCATCATACTGGGAAGCAACAGGGAATATAGCAGATGTAGAAGAGGAACCAACTCAGAAGAGTGAGGGCAACTTCCACAAATGAAGTCACCTGGGAGTGAGTGGCAGAGGCCATATATGAACTCAGGTCTCCTGACTCCAGAATCAAACCTCTTCCTTCTGCTCCCATGTCTTTTCAGGCCCAGGTTTCTGATCATGTCAGTTCATTACTGGAGAAGCTTTAACGGCTCGCCACTGCCTTGAACTAACAAGCCTACCTCTTCCAAGTGATTCCCATGATTGTTCCCCTGACACATCCATACATGACATTTTTTTTGCTGTTATCCATACATGACATTCCATGTCATCTTTGGTCTATACCTTTGCAATCCCTCTTTCCCACTTCCCCAAACCTGGAAGTCTTTCGCTCCTCAATTCAGGAATTCTGCACTCCCTTCAAGGCTCAGCTCAAGGGCTCCCTCCATCTGGTCTTTTGCTTGATGTTCCCAGGCATAATGCACTCCTTATCTCACTAGTTTGTATGAGCTAGGTCACTGCTAAAAATGTCATTGTGCCTATGCAAGAGCTATTATTTCTGACTATCAAGGGGAAATAGGTATTTTGTTGTGTTCATAAAGAAATGTTCCAAGCCATTCATTCATAACCATTTGTTTTCACTCAGTTTACCTCTTGAGCAGCTAGGTGTTAACCAAGGTCACCAACACAGACTTCACTCAAAGCCAGGGATTCCTGATAGGGGATCTGTGCATTTGTTTGTCAAACAAATAAAGTAACTATTTCAGTGGAATTGGTTTCTTGTGTAATCCTACATATTTTATTTAATACATTTAAAAACAAGATTCTGAGAAGGAGCTCTGGAGTTTTACTAGACTGCTGAAGGGGTCCATGACACAAGTCTTTATGCCCTTCTCTCCCAAGAGCCTGGAACGATTTCTATTGTCTGGTCAAGTCCAAACTTTCAATTGAACACATCACCTAGTTGTATCCAAAACTCAGCTGATGGTCCACTTTACAATCTGTTATGTACAATCTGTATCTCAACTTTATAATGAAAGGATTCGATCAGATAGGCTCAGGTTCCTTTCAGCTCTAAACCTGTGATCTTATGGGTAACCCAGGAAGCCTTTTGGGATGATTTCAGTCCACAATGATTTCTCTGAATTCCTATAGTTTATAAACTGTACAATTTAATTTAAAACTCCATTACATATTATATTGCATTATTTTATATTGTTTTACATGCATATATCTTGTCTAGTGAAAGACCATGAACTCTTTAAAGATAAAAAATATGTAATTATATTTCTTTCATAGTTCCCAAAGCACCAAAACCCAGTTCTTTAAAACAAGTATTTAAAAAATAATTTCTATATTGCTTTTGCTTCCCAGTGACCCAACAAAACTAGCTCACGTAACAAAAATATATAATTAGGAAGAACAAACCAACATATTGGTCACATTTGGCAACTGTAGTCTACCAGCACTCTGTTTGAAAAGGATGAGGTTTGTTTTACCATCTTTTCTCTAGTAAAGCTCATTGCTTTCATTCAGCTCATGCTATCATTGCATGCAGTCATCAATGATAGTTCTTTTTAAAAACTACATTTTATTGATACCTTTTGTTTCACATTCTCTAAATTTCCCCCTCTCTATTACCTTCCCAAAGAGCCATTCCTTAAAACTATTTTAAATAAGGAGAAAAAAATCAGCAAAACCAATCAATATGTTGAATAAATCTGACTATGTGATATTTTACACCTAAGAACAATGCTTCCCCCCAAAGTTGGAGATATATATTTTTTCTATATACTTTGAAACCAAGCTTATTTTTTATAATTTTGCAACATTCACTTCCAACCTTCCTTTACAGTGTTATAGCTGTTCTATCTGTTGTTTTCTTGGTTCTGCTTACTCCACTTTGCATTAGATCATTTAAGTCTTTCTATGTTTTTCTATATTCACATATGTTGTTCCTTGAAGCACATTAACGTTCTATCACATTCACATACCACAATTTTTAGCTGTTATCAATTAATGGACATCTACTTTATTTCTAGGTTTTGTTATCACACACCTCAAAAAATGCTGCTATAAATATTTTGGTATATATGGGGGGTCTTTCTCTCTGAGGTTTTTTAGGGCCATTTTCATTTGCATTACTTTGGTCATTATTCTCTTGGTTTTGCTTATTTTGAATCAATTCAGAGTATTCCCAAGTTTCCTTGGATTCTTCATATTCATCATTTCTTAGGGCATCATATTTCATCACATTCATATGTCACAATTTGTTCAGCTATTCCCCAACTGATGGACCCTCCTTTTTATTATTAGTATCTTCCTGCTCCCAAAAGTGCTGCTACAAAAATTATTATCATCTCTGGTACTTTTCCCTTTGTCTTTGTCCTTCTTAGGATTTGTGCTCTGTAGTCATATTGCTGAGTCACTGCAAATGAGCAATTTAATGATTATTCTAGTATACTTTCAAACTACTTTACAAAACAAATATCAAGATTCTCCCTGTGATATCATATGTCTGAGAATCAAAAGGGTATCATAAACTCAGAAGAACCCTAATTGCTTGTGACCCCAAGGACAATCAATGAAAAAGCAAATGGCGGGTCTATATAGGCTGAAGCATATTTACAAATGGTGATTTACACATAAGAAGTGTTTTAAAAGATGTCATTAAAGACATATATGACTTAAAAACAAGGAAGGCTACTCTTTTAGTGAGGATAAATGATAGTAAATGAATAACCAAGGTACCAATGCCAAGGTAGCATGAACTATTCTAAGAACTAGAGGAAAGTCTCCAGATCTTGGATGGCTCTTCCTTGGAGTATTTATAGAAAGACATGAATAAAGAATCATACAATGATAAAAATGTCAGAAGGTTGTGATCTATATTATCAAAGGGTGTACCCAAATCAGTAAGATCCTAGTGTATGGTTAAAAAAAAAAAGAAAAAAAGAAAAAAAAAAGTCACACCAGAAGCTTTCCATGCTGACAAAATCACAGATATTTCTTGTAATCATGTAAGGAAAAATTATTCCTTAATACAAATCTGTTTGTCTTTCTTTCATTAGACAAGTAGGACTTGCTAACACCTACTGCTTGTGGTGACCAGTGGATGAAGTTCTTTTAACATTCCTGGGCCTTTTAATATTTCTTTACCTTGCTTATCAAAAGTATAATGCTGAAGCTGAGAACAGCCCTTTAATACTGAGACATTTATCTATATGCCAAAACGAAATTCTGTAGACTGGGGAGGAAGAGTGGCATAGCCCTGATAGAAAGGTCTTGGCGAGTATACCACAAAAGAAGTTTTAAAAGCCAGCAGCAACAGTAATAATGTATCTCAGATCCCAGGCACAGAACAGGGCTTCATTTTTAGCATCAGACTTCAGAGGAATAACCAAAGCAGGAATCCCAGACCAAATAGAAGCCTACAATTCTGCCATTGAATCAGCAAAGCCTCCCAGGTGACTGAAAGGGGCAGAATCTAGCAGCACTCTAATCTTCATCAAACCTCAACTCAGGTCAAGAAATTGCAGAGCTCAAACAAGAGAAGCATCAATCTTTGGGGACTATAAAAGCTTGGTGGTCTCCAGCTTGTTCTTGAGATCCTGAAATGCCATAACACTTACTACTCCAAGAAAGCAGCAGTAGGATCAAATCAGATTTTTCCTCCATAATTGCCATAGCCCAAACATCAAATCCAAAATCAAGAAGAATTAGCAACCAAGAAAACAAACAAAAGAGAATTCCACCATAAAGAGCAATTACGGTGACAGGAAAGCTCAAGACACAAATGCAAAAGAAAAGAACAACTCAAAAATGTTCTACAAGTAAAGCTTCAGAGGACACACACTGGGCAAAAATTCAACTAAAATTCCTGGAAGAGATGAAGCAAGAGTTTTTAAAAAGAGTTTTAAATGTTTTTATAAATGAAAGGAGAACACTTGAGGGAAAAAAATTGGAAAAGAAATAAGAACTACGGCAGAAAGAATTGGAAAGGGAATTAACAGCTTAGCACAAGCTTGTCCAGGCAACAAAATTAGAATGAACCAAATGGAAGCCAACGACTCCATGAGGCAATAAGAAATATTACAACAAGGTCAAAAAACTGAAAACAAACAACAACAACAAAAAAGAAGAAAACATAAGATAAAAATTACCTTTAAGATGTAAGCAAAAATGAAAGACCTATAAAAGAAACTGAGGAGAAAAAAAATTAAGAATTATTGGGTCACAAATATCATGACCAAAAAAAAAGCCTAGAGATCACCTTTCAAAACATCTTAAAAGAAAACTGCTCAGATCTCTTAAAACTAGAGGGCAAAATGGAAATAAAGATTCCAGCGGCCATTTGCTGAGAGAATACTCCAAATGAAAACTCCAGGAACCTCAAATCTAAAATCCAGAGTTTCCAGTCAAATCCTGAGTAGATTAGAAGAATTCAGGTGCCAAAGAGCCACAGTCATGATAACAGGTGATTTAGCAGCCTTATTATAAAAGAATAAAGAACTAGAAATACAATATTCCAGAAGACAAAATAAATGGACTTATTGCCAAGAAGAACTTATCCATAAAAGCTGAATAAGGTGCTACAAAGGAGTGGGGGGAGATATGTCTTTAATGATTTAAAGTACTTCTAAGCATTCCTGATGAAAAGACCTGAGCTCCATAGAAATTTTCAAATTCAAACACACAAGTGAAGAGAAATATAAAAAGGTAAATGTGAATAAACAATGATAAAGGATCAAAAAACCTTTATTTTCATATATGGAGAAATGAGATGATATACATCCTATTATCAGGGCCAGAGATGGTATACAATTACATGGGAATGCTTCTGTTATGTCTTGATAATCTTGAGAGAAGACTGGAAGCAGAATACGTGAGAGTGGATAAATAAAGGAAAAGAAAAGAAAGCTAGGGAAAATTATCTCACAGAATCAGGGTACAGAACCAGGTATGTATAAACATCTAAATATACCAAGAGGAGAGGGTTGGGGGGAATGGCTAACACTTGAATCTCATTTATCTGAATTGGTCAAAAGAAGGACACCTACACACACCCATACCCACTCATACACTTATGAAGCAGATACAAAAATGTATTTCACTCAACAGGTAAATAGGAAGGAAAGGCAAGAATAGGAGAATATATACACACACACACACACACACACATATATATATATATATATATATTTGTACATATGTAAGTGTGTCTATACATATATATAAAGGAGTAATACCTTGCTGGTCTCCTAATCAGAGTAATGATTAAGCATGATTCCAGAGGACTAATAATGAAACATACTATTCACCTCATGATAGGTGAAAGATTCAGAGTACAGAAGAAGACAAATGGGGTATTTCAGGACATGGCCAATGTAGAAATTTGTTTTGATTGACTATACATGTTTGTAATGCCTCTTGTTTTTCTTATGTTCTCAACTGAGACAAAGGAGTGAGATGGGAGGGTAAGAAGTCTGATTTTGGCTGCTTAAAATAAAAAAGAAATTTCGTATTGGTGGTGGGGAAAGTAGAGCAGGAAATCAGACAGCGATAAGTCCAATAAGGAGTTTGGTTACTCATAGTAAATTCCAAAGCTCATTTACCTTTCAATGGTACTCTGAATTTTGGAGGGAAAAGGCACGCAGCAGAATTATACAAAGTAACCCTGCCAGGAACCCCAAGTTCAATTCTCTTCTAGGTAGAAGTGAGAAATTGATTGCTGTTATTTTTCTGCATTTGTTCATGTTCCCCACCCCTACTCAATAACAATACTGTACACTGAGTTCCTATGTAGAAGTTAGGGACTTTGACACTCAAATTTGGGACACCCTAGACATAACTAAGCTTATTTTGGAGACTTCCTTGGATTAATTTAGGGAAAACAATCAGCCAAAGGAAGAGAAAGTAATCCTTTCTGGTCAAGCCTCAAGTCAATATTCAAACAAGGGTAATGAAGCCTCTAACTCCTGAAGAGTCACTCAAAGTACTCAGTATTTATCTGGTATGGAATAGTCTATTTCACAGCACTAAAAAATGCATAAGAAACGAAGGATCCACAGGAACCATTTACAATCTGGTTAGAATCTTTCTTTCTGGGAGTATTACTCTCCCTGAAGTAGTTCAGCCCCTCAAACTCAAAGCATGTTTTCTGTTCCTCATATCTAACAGTCAGTGCCGTATACTATCTCTTTAACTTGGCAAAACAGCCCCTTACTTCTGCTTTTTATAATCTCTGGCTTCCTTCAAGGCTAAGCTCCTATGCCACCTTTTATGAGAAGCCTTCTCCTGTTCCCCTAAGCTGTAATGGTACTCTCCTTCTCAAATCTTGAATTGTCTTCTATTTCCTGTTTATGGCTTATATGTCTCAGCAATATAAAAGCTACTTTATGAAGGGGATCTACTTTTCACACTTTTTTTCCATCCCCAGATACACCTAGAGGCAGCTAGATGGTGCAGGGCACTGGGCTTGGGGGCAGGAGTATCTGAGCTCAAATTCAGTCTTAGACACTTATTAGCTGTGTGATGCTGGGCAAGTCATTAACCTCTGCCTTTTCCTCAACTGTAAAAAGGGGGATCATAATTGCATCTATCTCCCAGGGTTGTGAGGATCAAATGAGATATTAGTAAAGCATTTTGCACAGTGCCTGGCATATAGGAGACACTTACTAAATGCATGTTCCCTTCCTTCCTTTCCCAGTGCTTAGGATAGCATATTGAAGAAAGACAAGAACATATACATTCTTATTGTCTTGGAAATAACACATTCTTCCTTCAGCTTTTCTTTGGATGTTTAGTGGTCCCACTAAAGAAGACCTCTTTCTTCCATTCTGCAAAAAAATTTTGGTGGGAAGATCCTAAGGCCTGAAAAAGGAATGGGAGTGGAGATTCCAAAAAGAAAAAAAAGGCATAATGTTCTACCACCACATTCAGGTTATCAAGTTAATCATCTATTCACCACTCACAAGTCCCTTCCCTGACCAACCAGAATTAATCATGTGACATGATTTAAAAAGGAATGCAAGATAGAAATGTCAACTGTGAAATGTGAATACTTACTGACACCATCCATTTCCTTCATTAGCTAGTGATTTTGCAACATGGCTAGAAAAAGTCATAGCTCCATCGAGAGTACATGAGAGTACTTAAATTTTCATAGCCTCCTCAACAATTGTGATTTTTCTTTTTTTGTTTTGTGGCCATTGTGACCACACTGTGGCCAATCTAAGATGTATAAAGTTGAACCTCATAGTTTAATTTGCATTTCTGTCATTATTAGTGATCTGGAGCATTTTTTTTAAACTATAGCTGCTAATAGCTTGGATTTCTTCCATTAAGAACTGCCTATTTATGTCCTTTGACAATTTATTCATGGGGAAAATGAATGCCGTTCTTACATGTTTGAATCTCTTCTTTACCTAGATATGTTCTCTTAGAAATGAAATTTTTATCAATGAAACTTACCATGAAGATTTCTTCTCAATTAACAACTTCCCTCCTAATTTTAACTGCATTGATTTTGTATGTGCATAGAACCTTTTCAGTTTTGTATAGTCAGAACTGTTCATTTTATTTTGAATGACCCTCTGAATCCCTTTTTCGGTTCTTGAATTCTTCCCCATTCATAGTTGCAAAAGATACTTTCTTCCTTAAGCTTCTAATTTGTTTATTCCATGACCTTTTAAATATGGGTCTGGAATCTATATGTAATTTGTTGTGAGATATGGTGTGAGATCTTGATGTAAATCTAATTTCTGCCAGACTGCTTTTTAGTCCTCACAGTACTTTTTGTTGAATAGTGAGTTCTTTCCTCAGTAGTTATTTATTTCCCAAACTACAACCTCCTAAACTTTCAGAGAATATAAGTTGGGAGTACTCTAGTGCCTGCTTATTATGCTTGCTTATCAGTTTGACTAATAAAAGAAGAAAAATAGGTTTACTCTTGGCATTCCATCTTGCTGCTATAAAAGAAGCACATCACAGCAACCTACAAGAGACAAAAGGGGCATTACCAACTGTCTCAGCAAAGGGTCATGAATATCAATATCTGAAAGGCATTGCATTTCAGCACCAGAACTATAAAGACTTGAAGTCTTATGACCTGGAAACATCAGGACTGTCCATCTGTTTTCCCTCACCTTAACTACAAGATGGAAACCATATTAGGGAAGATGGATGCAATGGTTGCTGCCTAACAGGAAAAAAGGAGAGCTTTCTAGTAGTAACAGCAGGAATTGGGCATAGATGCACAGTAGCTTTCTAGCATTGCATTCATTCTCTATTTCTGTTGCATTGCCCATGGTTTTCTTGAGAGCTTGTGCCCAGCCTTCTACTTAGAGATGTTCTCCCCCAAGCAGAGACCATACAGGGATTGAATCATCACCTACTATATTTATACAGTTTTGTGTGTGATATATTTGTCAATGAGAATATATTCTTCCTCCAAATAGATACAAAGACTATGCTTTTGGGACAGTCCTGATTTAAAGGAAATTTTTGCAAAAAAAATCTTTTTTAGACTACACATCTTGATTTTTTATTTGGAAGACACAGCATCCAGAAATAGTGGAAACTGGGATAGATTAGGGCTTTTGACTAAGGTAAAACATTGCTGTCACAGGCTTTTCTCTCACAGAACAAGAATGTACCTTAGTGATGATGAGATCATAGATTTAGTGCAATAAAGAACGTCAGAGATGATCTAGTCCAACTCCTTCGATATAAAAATGAGGAAACAGAGGCCCTGAGAGGATAAGGGACTTGCTCAAAGTTTGTCCATGTAGTAATTAGCAGAGCTGTACTTTTAACCCAAGTCCTCTGATTCTAAATCCTATAATCTGGCTATCACACCATCCTGGTACAACACCTCCAGTGTGTAGAGAGCTTCTGCAGGAAGGGGAAAAAAGACTCTAGGAGACAGACCCAACAGTGGATAAACCAAGATAGCTATTTTGCTATGCCTCAGAAATATATCAGAATGCTTTATATACATTAACTGAAAATTGACCTCTGTTGAGAAATAAGCAGCTATACATTGTCCACATAAATTCTGACTGTCCATTTATGTCCATTTACATCTTCCCACCCACCACCAAATCCCAGTCCCTTGGCTCAGAGAAGAGATTTTTTTTCTCCCTGAATGCACAATTGTTTATTTATGTACAAACAGACATTTACTCAGGCTACCTGACCTAAGAAGGAAAAACAGTCCCAAAATGTCCTAACATATGTGAGAGTTGGTCAACATGATCTTCATATAATTTATAAGGTATTAAGTTTCAAAATAATGGATCTTTTCAGTTAGCATCTTGGCAGATGATGATAGCATGGCATTCTTCTGCAAGAAGCCACCACAGCTCTCTCCCAGCAAAACTGCAAACAGAAAATTGTGGGCCTTGGCCTGAGTTGATCCCCGAAAAAGACAGCCATTATATTCTCTCACAATTCAGCTATGTATGGGCCACCTGGATACCATCCAATCACATAGAGCTTCCCTACCCTCACTCCCTTTTTCTTCTTCTTTTTAAAAACATTTCCTTGCAAAGGCTAGACAGTGGTTTCAAGGTAAAGAAAGAGCCAACAAACCAGGAGAATGTGTCCTGAAAGGAATGAGAAGGTTGTTTTATTGTTTTGTTTTTCAAGATTGCCAGTAATAAGATCTGCCTCTGTAATCAACTTTATGTGACATGGTATATGACTTGAAGGCTCCGGTCCAACAGTGGACTCAGTAATCCAGGCTACTGCCAGAAAGGACAAATTAATTGAGGGTGAGAACTGCAGAGGGAAAGATGGAGCTGTTTACATGTGGCCTGAATATAGCTTAAGAGGTTGAATTAAGCACAGAGCTTGCCTTCTATGTTTTTGGCCTCCCTTTCCTATTGGAAGTGATATTTAGGGGTTCCATGCTTCCTCTCCACCATTACCACCATGAAAATAACTATTGAAAGAGCTTCTTGCTTACTTGTTATATTCTAAAATACATTTCCCTCACTCTGGCATTCAGACTTAAATATCAAAACAAGCAGCTATTTCTATACAGAAGAGCTATTACACTCCTAGGAGATTTAAAAAAACCCACCCCACTAGGAGGTAGTGTGGGGTAGCTGGAAGAGCAGTGGACTGAGAATCAGAAGACCTGCCTTTGAATCCTATCTATCAATTACTTACTAGCTATATGATCTTAGGCAATTCTGCCTCTATAATCCAATTTTTTTCATCTCTAAAATGAGGAGGGTTGAATTAGATAATCTCCAAAGGCCCTTTCAGCTCTAAAGGCATGATTCCTTCCAGTTTTAAATTCATGCGGTTCCCTTGGCCCAGGGCCAGCCTTATTAACAAGTATGGAAGCCAATCACCTACATGGTATAATTTCAGGATTACTTGGGAAGCCCCTGTTCCCCAAACTATCTCTGCATCTCTCCCTTACACCTGAAAGCCTAACATTCTGACTTGAGGCTTTGCTTTCTGTTAAAAATAAATTCACACTGAGCATGATCAATCATTTGTACTTTACTAATGAGTTTTATATCCTTTCTAAAGTCAGGTTATGTTAGAAACAAGGATATAGGATGAGGACATCAGAGGCTAATAGTTGGGAAAAGTGCATACCCCAAGGGATAAAGAGGATTAAGTTGTGCCTGTAAGTTGACAAACTTATTTGGGCAAGATTCAATTCCTACCCTTGTGGAATTTATGAAAGAACAATAATTGATAATTTTGGTGCTTTGAGGCTTATAAAGTATTTTCTTCACCATGGCACCATAAGATAAGTAATACAAGTGTTGTTATTACTCTTATACAGATAAGAAAGCAAAGACTCAGAGAGGTAGTGACTTAGCCATGATTAAACAGTTGATCAGCTTAGGTGTTTGAATCCTGATTTCCTGACACCCAGTCCAGGAGGGAGTCCTGACCCACTCTTAGATACAGTGCTTCCTAGATTAGGTTGCTGATATGACAACTGGAATACAAATAGCAATCACATCAAATAGTGCAGAATATCCCCCAATTCACATTTTCTCCATGAGCATCTTGGACTGGGGTAACTCAGGCCTAGGTTAGAATCCATGGGATTCCTACTGATGGGAACGACATAAGGCATTTGTTTCCTGGGAGACAATACAGTGCAACAAGGACTCACTGCATTTCGGATCCCAGGTTGGAATCCTATCTCCCCTACTAACCGACGGCCAAGTCAGTCCCCCTTTTCACTGAATGTCAGAGTCCAAATGAATCCCTACCTGAACAAAATCCTCTTGACAACATCATCTGTCAACTAACCTTTGCTTCAAGATCTTCAGTGAGTCCTCCTAAGGCAGACTTTTGGAGCTCATTTTCTTTTTAGACAGCATTATCAGTGATTTTCCCCTCACTGGCAGAGGATGTGCCAGTGGCAGCTCAGACCTGCTCCAAAAAAACAATTGTTACATTTTCAGTGTGAGTATTTACAACTCAGAAATTGGGCAGAGAACTAGGTTGGGGCAGTGAAAGGGAAGAGGAGCATTTAAGAAAGAGATTAGATTTGAGGAGGAAATGGCCACAAATAAAACAAATTTCAGTTTGCTGTTGTTCATTATGAAGTAAAGATTAAAAAAAAAAAAGAGGGAGGAAAGGCTATGTCCTAGCCAATGAACTGGCCCTGAGCAAATGTGGGAAGGACAAGTAGGATCAGATCATCCCAATTATAGGTTACCGAGTGTCCATTTCATTACTTTTCTTTCTCTACCTTCTTTGCCTCTGTAAAGAGGAGATTGGGAGACAAAAGTAGGAAAAGAAAACATACTGAAAAGGAAACAGCCATAATTGTGAATATTAATGAGATGAACTCACTTAGGACATAGAGGAACATAGGAGAATAAATTAGAAAGCAGAATCCAACAACATATTTATGAAAAATACAAAAGAAAAAAATTAACATGGAGTTAAAACGAGGAGTTGAAATCAAATCCCCAAAAGCAAGTTTTGTCACTTTCCCCAAGATTCTCATGATTTCCATACAAGCAACCAGTTCCATCTTGTTTCTGAGAATCAGGTTCAGAAAAGCAGTTATCTTCATTTGTTTCTCCCCCTTTTGAAGGATGAAATTATCCTGAAGGCAAGTCGGGAATTTACTAGCTGCTCTGTTTTTGGCAGAGAGAAAACTAGCAGATGTCCATATATGTGAATTCCCCTATCATGACTATGGAAAGGCAAAGTGATATATTGGAGAGAGAATAAATCCAAGTCAGGAAAACTAGGGTTCAAGGCCCATCTCTGACACATCTAGGGTGTGTAACTTTGGACAAGTTATTTAACTTGTCAGTGTCCCCAGACAATTCTCAGACCATAAAGTTGAAGAACAATTGCCCATGTGTACCAAGAGGAGGAATCTCCTCACCAGGAGCGCCCTGAATTTACTGACACAAATAATCTCTCCTATATCATGCTTCTAAAATAGCCTTGTTATCTGCTCCTCAAACTTATTTTTAATTTTTTCTCTCCAAGGGTAGTAGGGGTTGTTTCTACCTTTGTGGATGTCAAATTCGGTAGGGGTATCCCATAGGGCCATCCCATATGACAAATTGTGCTATTTTTTAGAAAAGAAATCAGCACAATTGATCAAAATAATGGAAAGTTTTAAAATATGTAGCATTTGTGTACCTCTCACCCCCACAAAGGGGTAGGTGGGGTGTCTTCATATAGCTCTTAATTCAAATTCCACTTGAACTTTATAATTTTTTTACATTTACTTTTGAATTTTTGGTACTTTCCAAGTATACTGTTGTAGTTATTGTGTATATTGTTTTCTTGGTTCCACTTGTGTCACTTTGCATCAGTTCATAGAGACCTTTCCAGGCTTCTTTGTATACACGTTATATCAATTTTTACAGAAGAGTAATATTCCATTGCATTCATGTATCACAAGTTGTTTAATCACTCCCCAGTTGATGGGTTTCTATTTTGTTTCCAATTCTTAGTTATCAAGAAAATGCTGCTATAAATATTTTAAATCTTATGGGGATTTTCTTCTTATTGAAGTCCTCCTTAAGGTTTGAACCCAGTAATGAACTCCAGTATGGACATTTTAGTTACTTTATTCACATGATTCCAAATTGTTTTCCAAAACACAAATAAAGTGACTAAAATGTCTGTACTCTTGAACAATAGTCAACATTTATGTACTATTTTAAGGTTTGAAAAGCACTTTACAAATATAATCTCATCTAATGGGTACTATTATGATCCCCATTTTACAGTTGAGGAAACTGAGGGAAACAGAGGTTAAATGACTTCTGTTTAAGTGTCACCTAGCTGATAATTGTCTGTGGTCAGATTTAAATTCAGATCTTCCTAACTCTAGGTTCAGTGCTCTATCCACAAAGTTAACAAAAAAATATTCATAGCGACTTTTTTTTTGTGGTAACAGCTGGGAAAAACGATGTGCCCATTAAAGTGGAATGGCTAAGCAAACTATGTTATATTAATAAAATGGAATATTCTTATGCCATAAAGAATGGCAAATTGGAAGAATTCAGGGAAACTTAGGAAGGCTTGAAGGAAAGCAAAAGAACAGTCTCCACAGTGACAGCAGTATAAAGACAACAAAATGCTGGTGAAATAACTTGTTATCAAGTACACACGGTTCTATTCTATTAAACAATTCACCAACTTAAAAAATGGGAAATATATCCATCATAGTCATATTGTTGGGTGGTTTGCGCAGAATGTTAGGAGTGAAAGGTTGTGTAATGCAACATGAACCTGAACAAGAATCACCTCCATAGGTCAGGAGAGTGCTGGTATATTTTTTTAAATAACCAGCTCTCTTATTTAAAAAAAAAAAAAAAAAAACTTTTAAAAGTTTAATCACTTTCTTTATTGCTTTATTAAGTCTAATAAAATAATCTCTTATTTGCATTGCTCAGGTTCCAAGCTATAAATGCTCACATTTAAAATTTAACATTTGGTTCTTGCAAACTGGTTCAATCTGATATATTCCTGACCCTAGGCTTCTTAAATTCTCTCCACCATGTTTAAGTTTTTTCCTCCGCTTTAATAGCAAACTTCTCATGAGTTTTTCTAATTTTTTAATACTCTTGTAATATGTTTTGTTATACTACTGAATTCTAGATTCTGTTTGTTTTACTGCTGTTTTCAGAATCTTCTACTTAGGTGAGGCTTCCAACCTTCCAGTTTTAACTAGTTATTTTCCTTACAAGTACTCTAAATTCATTATTTTTAAACTTGTTTTAATTCTGCATTTCTTCCAAGTGTTCATGGACTACTTATGGCCAAATCTTTCTCTTTTTCTATTTGTGATTAATATGAAATTATTTCCTTGTTCTGGAATTGTATCTTGGGACTAATTTAGCCCACAGTATTTCTTCATTTTATTAGAAGTCTCCAGCCTCTATACTTTGTAATTCTGGCAAAGGTCCCTCTCCTTTACTATTTATTTATCAATTTTCTTGGCTTTACAAATTCACTGTCTCGTGCCATAGCAGGGGCTGGAGCGAAGTTTGGCAAGAAGTCAAGCTAAGCTTTTGGTCCTCCACAGGTACTTTGGTACCCCTCCCCCCACCTCATCAGGCATTTCCGGAATCCTAGGTAAGGCTCCACACTTTGCAGAGTTACCCTGAGGCAATTTGGTAGTTGAGACCAGTTTCCCTCCCCTACTCTGCATCCCTGACCCTGAAGCTGTCAGGAGACAGGTAAAAGTCTCCTTCCAGTCTTCTCACCCCTGAGGTACACCCTAGCAGCTCTTATGCCCTACCTGACATAGGAAGCCAACACAGGAACGTTGGTTGTCTAGATTCACACCCCGTCTCCTTCCACAGTCTCAAAGTGGAACTGCACGAGGCTCGGATACCACACTGCGGCTCCTAACGCGGTCCCATCAAGTCCATACAGGTTGCTGCACGAGGCTATGACCCTCACAGGCCATCTCCTTCCGGAGTCACAAGTCCCAACAGGGACCTGCAGGAGACACCTTCACACCTCGTCCCCTTCCGCGGACCCAACAAGTCCCAGCAGGGACCTGCACGAGGCTCTGAACCTCACACCTCGTCCCCTTCCGCGGTCCCAACAAGTCCCAACAGGGAGCTGCACGAGGCTCTGACTCTCACAGGCCGTCTCCTTCCGGAGTCACAACAAGTCCCAACAGGGACCTGCAGGAGACACTGAACCTCACACCTCGTCCCCTTCCGCGGTCCCAACAAGTCCCAACAGGGAGCTGCACGAGGCTCTGACCCTCACAGGCCGTCTCCTTCCGTAGTCACAACAAGTCCCAACAGGGACCTGCAGGAGACACTGAACCTCACACCTCGTCCCCTTCCGCGGTCCCAACAAGTCCCAACAGGGAGCTGCACGAGGCTCTGACCCTCACAGGCCGTCTCCTTCCGGAGTCACAACAAGTCACAACAAGTCCCAACAGGGAGCTGCAGGAGACACTGAACCTCACACCTCGTCCCCTTCCGCGGTCCCAACAAGTCCCAACAGGGAGCTGCACGAGGTTCTGACCCTCACAGGCCGTCTCCTTCCGCGGTCCCAATAGGGAGCTGCACGAGGCTCTGACCCTCACAGGCCGTCTCCTTCCGCGGTCCCAATAGGGAGCTGAACGAGGCTTTGACCCTCACAGGCCGTCTCCTTCCGGGGTCCCAACAGGGAGCTGCACGAGGCTCTGACCCTCACAGGCCGTCTCCTTCCGGAGTCACAACAGGTAGCAGCACGACGTTCTGACCTCACGGCCAGTCTCCTTCCGGGGTTCCAACCGGGAGTTGCTTGAGGCTCTGACCCTCAGGCCCCGTCTCCTTCCTCGGTCCCAACAGGGAGTTGCTTGAGGCTCTGACCCTCAGGCCCCGTCTCCTTCCACTCGTAAAGGACAGGTAGGCTTCAGCGCGGTCGGCCTTCCACCACAAGTCTCCACTCCACCTAGAGACTAATGGAGTAGGAGCACGGGGTCTCTCAGCGCTGCCCTTTCCTAGAGCCTGACAAAAGGAGAGAACGGTCCGGTCTGTCTCTCTCTGCTAGCTCCCTCTCAGTCAATGGGGATGGGCCTTTTGGATCAATGGGCCGGTGAGGCCTCTAGCCACCGACCTGTCACTCAGGCAGCCCCACTGAAAGGCCAGCCATCGAGTATGCCTGCGTGTGGCCTTGCCCGGCCTCAGCGCCTCAGGCTCCTCAGAACGCCCTTCCCCCTCACGACTCAGCTTGCCTCTTGCAAGCTGCTCTGCGTAGTTCTTGAGGGAATTTATGAGGAAAGGGGAGGCATGCTGGGCTAGACCAGGCTGGGGCAGTTAGGCATTTTGCCCAGCCCCTGGGCCATTCACTTTGTCAATAATAACCGCTGCTTAATTATCCTCTTTTGCTTTAAATCAGTCACCCTCCCGAGGGCTCCTAAAATTGTCTTTGAAGTGCAGCAGTTTCCCGATATGTATCTTCCTCTAATGCTTTTTATCAGTCAGTCAGCAAGCATTTACTCCCCCACAGTGCAACACTCTGTACTAAGAATAAAAAGATAAAAAAGTAAAAAAGAACCAATCTCTGCTCAAGACCTTTAAATTGTATAGGGGAGAGAGATGTTCATATAGTTAATCATATATATGTAATCTATATTAGAGCTTCCTAAACTTTTTCCACCCATGTCCCCTTTTCACCAGAGAAAATTTTACATGGTCCTGGGTATATAAGCAAATAAAGTAGGTATACAAATCAAACATTATCAAATGATAAAATTTGGATCCCCAAATTCAGTTATATGACCCCCAAATAAGGTTGCCACCCACAGTTTTAAGAAGCTGAAAAATACAGAAATAAATATATACACATATACATACGTACATATGCTTATATGTACATGCATATGCATATATATATATTATGTATATGTGTGTATGTGTATGTGTATATATATATATATATATATATATATATATATATATATATATATATATATATATATATATATATATATATAGTGTTTACACATAGCAGGTTTGGACTATATGGCCTGGCTACATACTTAGCCAGTACTATCTATACATGGTAATATAAATTAATTTTGGAGTTTGCGCAGCTAGGGGTCGCTGCAGTGGATAGAGCTCAGGACCTGGAGGCAGGAAGACTCCTCTTCCTGAGTTCAAATCTGTCCTCAGACACTCACTAGCTATGTGACCCTGGGCAACTCACTTCATTTTTGTCTCAGTTTCTTCATCTGTAAAATGAGCTGGAGAAGGAAATGGCCAACCAGTCCTATATCTTTGCCAAGAAAACTTCAAAGGGAATTACAAAGAGACCAACATGAGTGAAAAAGGACTCAACAACAATAATAATGATAGAGGACTAGCGACACTTAAGTAGAGGCTTGAATGAAACAAAGGATAGAATTGAAGTGGGAGGTATAGCGGGCCAGTCACTGTGGCTGTTTCCTCCTTGTTGGTTGAAGTCTGTTGTATACTCACAGAAGTATCATTCTTTTGGACCATTCTCCTTGCTTTCTTTTACCCTGTGGTGTTTCTTCATCATAATCGGAATTCTTTTTTGCTATTTATTATTTCAGTTCCAGTTCTGGTTTTTCTGACAGGCCTTTCTTTCTCCTCTTCATTTTTTCTTTTCCTTTTTTGGGTCTATTTGAACTTAAGTTTGTAAGCTCCAAACCTTTTTTGATCATCAGAATAATATTTTCCATATTCTGGGGTAGCTCTCCTTTTGTCCAAAGATTGCCAACAAAAACTCGGAATGTAGGCAACAAGGATTTATGAATTACTATGTGCCAGTTTCTGAGTTCAAATTGCATTCAGAATACAGAGAAAGGCAAAAACACAGTCCCTGTCCTTAAGGAACTTGCATTCTAACAGAGAGACAACATGTAGACAGCTATGTACAAGGAGATTATATATAGTATAACTGGAAGGTAATCTCAGAGGAAAGATACTAGCAGTGGTGTTCAGAGGCCATTTGCAGAATGTGGAATTTTAATCCTGAGTATTGAAGGAATTCAAAGAACCAGGAAAAGGAGATGAGGAAATAGACTATTCATCCCATAGATGCAAATTGGGATATAGAGGGTATCCTATAAGGAACCGCCACTCTCTTCTTTTTCTTGTAATCAAACTCTGTGGTAGTTCTCCCACTGACTAAAGATTGCCAGCAGAATCTCAAAACCCAATCTGTGGTTAATACTTGAGCTCAGTAGAGAGACTAGAATTGGCAATCAATGCAGACATGATAAGAAGTAGCTAAATAATGCAGTGGATAGAGCCCTGGACCTAGATTAAGTAATCTGAGTTCAAATTCAACTTTTTGTATCTATGTGACCCTAAACAAGTCACAACTTCAGTTTCTTCATCAATGAAATGAGGATAGTAAGTCATCTGCCTCCCTGGTCTATTGTGACAATAGAATGAAATATTTGTAAGTCACCTTTGCAAATAAAGTGTTTTATAAATGCTACATAGGTAGTTATAGCACCAGCAGCAACAAGCAACAACTAATAGTAGCAGCAACAGCAACAAGAATATGAGTAATAGCAGCAGCAGGAGGAAAAGCAGCAACAGCAGTGATAGTAGTAGTAACAGCATTACAAAGAAAACAAAGATTTTTTTATTAAAGGTTTTTATTTTCAAAACATGGGCATGGATAATTTTTCAGTAGTAACCATTACAAAATCTTGTGTTCCAATTTTTCTTCTCCTTTCTCCACCCTTCCCCTAGATGGCAAATAATCCAATATATGTTAAACATTTAGGGTTAGGGTTAGGGTTAAATCCAATATGTTAAACATTTAGGGTTAGGATTATTTGTTAAATCCAATATATGCATACATATTTGTACAATTGTCTTGCTGCACAAGAAAAATCAAATCAAAAAGGAAAAAATGAGAAAGAAAATAAAATGCAAGCAAACAACAAAAAAAGAGAAAATGCTGTGTTATGATCCACATTCAGTTCCCACAGTTCTCTTTCTCTCTTCATCACAAGATCATTGGAACTGGTCTGAATCACCTCATTGTTGAAAAGAGCCACGTCCATCACAGTTGATCATCACACAATCTTGTTGCTATGTATAATGTTCTCTTGGTTCTATTCACTTCACTCAGCATCAGTTCATGTAAGTTTCTCCAGGCCCCTCTGAAATCATCCTGCTGATAATTTCTTATAGAACATAATATTCCATAACATTCATATACCATAACTTATTCTTCCATTCTCCAACTTTTGAGCATCCATTCAGAAAAAATTGAAAGTTAATGAAAGTAAAGATATGTTTTTTTCACATCCAAGTTATTGGCCCCTCCAAAATCTTATCTGCAGACATCCTGGGAGTATATAGGCCCTAGGCTTAGAAAACCCTGATACAGAAAAAGAAAAGAACTCAGGACAGAGTCTTGAGGGACACTTAATAGATGTGACCTGGATGAAGATCTTGAAAGGGAGTCTCAAAAGAGCAATCAGACAGATGGGAAGAGAACTAGGAGACAGTAAGGTTGTACAAACCTAAGAGAAGAAATTTTATCCAGGAGGAGAGGCTGATTGACAGGGTCAAAGGTTGCAGACAGTTCAAGAAACATGAGAATTTGGAAGCGGCCATTGTATTTGTTATTAAAATTTTCAAGGCAACTTTTAGACATGGCAGTTTTAGCTTAATGAGTTCTTTCCGTTCCTTCGGACAAAACTTCTCAAATTGTGATTCTTGACTATACATTGGGTTACATAACTGAATATGGGTGTCAAACAATTATGCTTTGTTATCAATGTTTGATCTGTATACCTAATTTATATACCTCTATATCTGGGATGGAGCAAAAATTTCTTGGGTGAAAAAATTGAAAAAGCCCTGCTCTCAGCATGTTGGAGTGACCTTAGTCAGGAGCTGCCAGATTATTAATCCTGTCTCAGACACCTAACTAAACATGTATGATCACAGGTGTGTTATAACCTCTTTGAGCCTCAATTTCTTCATCTCTAAAGTGAGAATAATAATAGCCACAGAACCTACCTCACATAAGGAGAAAATGGGCAGATGGGTGGCACATTGGATATTGGGCTTGGAATCAGAAAGACCTGAGTTCAAATATAGGATCAGACACTTAATAGTTGAGTGACTTTGGGCAAGAAACTAAAACTTTGTCTCTCTTAATTTCCTCATTTTTTAAAATGGGATAATAATATCACCTACCTCCCAAGATTGTTCTGAGGATCCAATGAGATATTTGTAAAAAGTGCCTGACACATAGTAAATAATGTTAGCTCTTACCATCATCATCAAAATATATGTGTAAGTCAAGTTCCACATAAATGAAAATAATTATCATTGAGGGAAGCTAGATGCTATTACCATCTTCTCACTTATTTCCTCCCTCCCCACAGGATCACTCTAAAGCTGCCCATCTTCTCACTGTGCTTATCTTTCTACAGGCTGGCTTCCTGTCTCTTTCAACTGAAACTACCCTCTGTAAAGTTACCAATGATCTCTTAATTGCCAACTCTAATGACCTTTTCTTAATCTTCATCCTTCCTGACCTTTTTGCAGTTCTTGACACTGTCAGTGACCCTCTCTCTTCTCCTTCATGTTCCCTTCTTTTGAGATTCTCATGATTCTCCTCCTAGGTGTCTGATCATTCCTGCTCTATCTTCTTTGCTAGAACTTCAGGTCATACCCATTAACCAAGGGTGTCCTCCCTAGCTCTGTCCTGGACCCTTTTCTCTTCTTCCTCTATACTGTTTCACAGGTAATCTCATCAAGTTCCATGAATTCAATTATAATCTCCGTGCTGAGGCTTCTGAAATCTTATTCAGAATCTGATGATCTCCAGTATTCTGTCTCCATTTATTGGACATCTTGACTTAGATGTCCTATAGATATCTTAAAGTCAAAATATCTAAAACTGGACTCATTATCTTTCCTTTCCAACCCCCCCTTTCCTCTTCCTAAATTCCCTGATTGTCAAGATCACTGTTCTCCCACTCATGCAGTCTCCCAACATAGATGTCATCTTCAGCTTCTCACTCCTTTTTTACTCTTCCCCGTATGTAATCTATTGCCAAACTCATTGATTTTCCTTTGTAAAGTCTCTTGTATATGCCCCCTTTTCTCCTCTAACACTGAAGGCCCTCATCTGACCTACTACAACAGCCTTCTGGCTGTTCTCCTTGCCATAAGTCTCTCCCCACTCCAGTCCCTCCTCCACTCAGCTGTCGATGTGATTTCCCTAAAGTCCAGAACTTTTTTCTTTTTAAATAATAATAATAATAGTTTTTTTATTTTTAACAGTACAAGCAAAGATAGTTTTCAGCATTGACCATTGCAGTACCCTGTGTTCCAAATTTTTCTCCCTCCCTCCCCTCTTGCCTAGACAGGAAGTAATCCAATATAGCTTATACATGAAGCAGAGAACTTCTTAAAAATCTGACCATGCCACCTGCTCTATTCAGTAAGTACCAGTAGCCCCCATCACCTTCAGGATGAAATATAATCCTCTTGTAACCTGCCCCCTTCTTTTTTCTTCTTGCACCTAATCCCTTTCCCACAACCACATTCCCTGAAATTCAGTGACACTGGCTTCCTTGCTATTCTTCAAACAAATCACTGTCTTCTGACTATAGGCATTTTCACTGGCTGTCCCTAAGACCTAGAATGTTCTTCCTGCTCACCCACTACTTCCTAGCTTCCCCAGATTTTTTCAAATCCTTGATAAAATTTCACCTTTTGCAAGAATTCTTTCCCAATCCATCTTAATTCTAGTTCCTTCTCTGACAATTATATCCAGTTTTTTGCCTTTCTTTGTTTCCCTAGCACATCTCACAACTCCTGATACATAGTAAGCTTTTAATAAATATTGACTGTACATTTGTATTTCAACTTTCAGTTAACCATTTTATTTGATATTTCTCTGTCCAAATATCATTCTTCTTGGCAGAGAAACAGAAGCAAAGTAAAAATTGGAATGTTCTCTCTTCTCTCTCCCTTGTCGGTTAAAATTGTCCCATCCATCCCATAAAAAAGATCCTTTATCTTCTTTTATCTTCCTCTTATCCTGAACATAGTTAGGATGCCTTTTCTTCATCTGTGCCATTAAGTAAATCTCAGTTTCTTCATCTGTAAGAAGAAAGGGTTAAATTATATTATCTCTAAGTTTCCTTCTGGTTCTAAAAATGTTCTGAAGTCCCTCCCAACTCAGACATTCTGTGTCCTGAAGTTCCTTCTATGGCTCTAGGATCCTAAAAGTCTTCAGGAATGTGGCATATTGAATAGCAGTTAGCTGGCAGTTCCTGAGCAACCTGATAAATCATCCCTGTTTTTCAATTACTTTGTCTGAGAAACATGGAGTAAACATGCTCCTTGACAAACATGGAGCAAAGCTGGTTGCCAGGGTCATTCATAACATCTCATGCTCACCACTCTCACAGCTGTCACCCCGGCAGCTCTCTGGAGAGGCTAGAAACAGGGGTCATCTGGTTAAATGTGTTAAGGATATTGTATGGAGAATTTAAGGTCGGGTATGGGTTGAACTAGATGGCTTTTGAAATCATTTAAAACTCTGAGATTTTGTGATTCTTTTAAAAGATTAGAAGAAAGATGTTTCCCACTCACCATTAAACAAAGAAGCCACAGAAAGGCTACCTTTATTGCTTCTGTATACCCTTTTTAAGCACCTGATTTTGCTGTGTGCTGCTTCTTTGACTCTGGTACATAGCCTTAGGAGCCATCTCCAGCTGTCCTCATCTATATCTCGTTGTTGAGCCCAGATGTCTCCAGAGGAGAAAGTAAGGCAGGTGACCTCGCACAACCCTCCCTCACTTCAATCCAGTTCACTTATATGCCATGGCATCACTTTTCTGATGTCATGGTCTTCTTTGAGAACAATGGACAAACAACAACTTCGTTTTTGAGTTTTGATATTCTTAGCATTTATTACAGGCTGCTACTTTGGTGTTGGTCTATTCTCTTGATTTCTGGTATTCCAACTAATTCCCTAAGTCCTGCAAACCCTGACAACTCGAATGGGGTCCTGAGAACCCCAACAACTTGGGCAGGCGTTAAATTTTGACCTCATGATACCTCATACTTCCAGTCATTGGTAAGTAATTCTGTTCTTCAACTGAATCTACCAGAATAAAGAAGTTATTTTATTTTGAAGTATTTTTCTTTTATTATTGTTATTTAAGGATTTTTATTAATAAACTCACATTTATAGAGCTTTTTCATTATAGCAATGAAATAAATAGTTCACATATTATAATATGGATGAAGAAACCAAGGCTCAGTGAGTTTGTCCACCACATAGGTAGCAAATAAAAGAGTTGAGACATGAGTCAGTCTCCTAACTGCAAATCCAATCCACTTTCCACTATATTAGCTTTCTTTTTAAAAACTATCAGATAGATTGGTGTTTTCAATAGCTCACATTTATAAAAATGTCTTATGTCATGGAGCTGAAGTTAACAGATCTGTGTTGGAATCCTTTCTCTGGCACTTGTGAGCTGAATGCCCTTCATTTGTACTGGGTATCACATGCATCTCTCCCCTTCTTTTCACTCTCAGACCTCAGGCTCCTACAAGAACCTTCTAATTGGTCTCCTTGTACCCAGCCTTTCCTCTCCAATCTTTGAAGCTGCCAAGCTGGTATTCCTCTGAGACATATTTGACCACTCTTCTGGTTAACAATTTCATTGGCTCCCTACGGCATTAGGATAAAGTACCAATTGGCATTTTAAGTCCATCATAATCTGACTCCAAGCTGTCTTCCCAGATACTTCCAAACTGATTACTAATGACTCCCCTTCTCACACTCTATATTCTCAGCAAACAGGGCTTCTTGCTATTGTGTGCACATGATTTCCCATTTCTTTCCCAACACCTTTGAAAGGCCTGGCATGCACCTTTTACTTAGCTATGTGAGAGCTCCCTGGAAGCCTCAATTCAAGTGTTGCTTCCTGCAAGAAGAGAGGCTTTTCTCTATTTCCTTAAGTGTTAGTGCTTCTCCTACTTCAAAAAATTACCTTGCATTTATCACATAGAAATTTTACTTTTAATTATCAATGTTCAGGGACTTTTTTCTTCTTTATATCCCCAGTGTCTGGCACAGTTAGTATTTTTTTAATGCCCATTGAAATGAATGTCAAATGAGGGATTTGGAGTACTTATAAGACCTCTTTTAGCTCTTACTCTATGATCCTTTGGAGCAAAGCTTCTTAAACTATGCATTGAAACCCCCATAGAGGGTCTCATAACTGAATATGGGGGTCACACAATTATGATTTATTATCAGCAAATGATGACTTATTTTATATACTTAGATATGCAGGGTCACATAAAAATTTCTGAGATGAAAAGGGGTCATAGTGGAAAAAGTCTAAGAAGCACTCTCTTGAGGACGTATTGGAGCCAGCTGGTAAAGGACTCAAGAGAACTAATTGTTAAATTTTCAGTGTGAGCATTTGCACCCCAGAAATCAGCAAAGATTGATTTATTGTTCATTTGATCATCTAAGACTTAAGATGTGATAGAGAACATATTAAAATATAGATTAAATTTAAAAGTGTGTGTACGTAAATCTCTACCTGCCCCTCAACCAGTTGTTAAATAGCAGCAGCTATGTCCATTTTATTCTCATGACATATCTAGCAAGTATATAATGCAACATAAGGAATCAGAGGTCTAGAATTGTTTAGTCACTTGACTATAGGGGCAAATACAGTTAATAAAGCTAAAATTCAAACCCCAAACTTCCAACTCTAAGCTACATGAATTTAAATTGTAACATTTATTCCAAGTAGGTGTCTGGTTTGATGATGAATAGGACAGGTAGGCTTTTGAGCCAGAGGGAGGGGCTGTGCAAGTAAGCATTCTACCCACTAGAGACAAATGCAAGTACCTTATGGGTGAGGGAGGGGACCTAAGTGGGAAATAAAAATGACAGAGCTGAAAGGAGCCTTAGTTATCCTCTGGATCAGGGAATCTTCACCTTTGCTGTGTCGTGGCCCTCTTTGGCAGTCTAGTTAAGTCTATGGACCCCTTCTCAGTCACATTTCTAAGTGCAGAAAATAAAATACATATGATTACAAAGGAAACCAAAGATTATTCCCATATTCACATTTTTCCCATACAAGTTCATGGACTCCCTGAAATCAGGATTAAGCTTAAAGCCCAGATCAAGTTCAACCTCCTTACCTTACAGAGCAAGAAATTGAGGCCCCCAGAAAAATGCAACATACTGAAGATCTCACAGATAAACAGCAGTGACAGGCCTTGAACTGTTCCAACTCCAAATCTTGTACTCCTTCCATTACACCAAAATGTTGGCCAGATTTCCTCCCTAACCCTTAGCTAAAATATAAAGGAGTTTTGGGGTAGATTGTAGAGCCTCAGAACGGTAAGGGGAGAGAATGAAATAGATGTTGAGGAGGGCAGGCATTACACTAGGGAATTTTTGGGCAGTCAGAGGGCAGCATGAGGGCACAAGACACCTGGTGGATGGAGAGGAGCAAAAAGGAAAATCAAGATGATATTCATTTAGATAGTCCATCAATGTGGCAACCTCATGTAGGACCCTGATGGATGGATTCTGGCCTTTGGTTTAGTCTGGCAGGTTGCAGAAAGAAAGATGGGAGGGCAAAACAAAACAAAACAAATTTCCTCTGCTTCTAAATGTTGCCCAGGGCTAGCCATTAAAGAAATTTTGAGTTCTCTGTCATCTGTAGCTAATATGGAATGTCCATTTTCTAGATTCCTCCATTTAGTTCCCTAACTGTCAAAAGAAATCAGTGAGTTTATCAGGAATTCACTGCATGGCCCTGCCCTGTGACCACCACCTGTTCTAGCTATTGATTTATCCAGCCAACTGGCTCCAACCATCTCTCATTGTTGTCAGATGGTCTGCTTGTCCACATTTTCCTGGATCCTGGAAGGCTGCTGCATGGTGCCCTGTGAGTCTTAATATACATTCATCAAGTCCTGGAAACTAGATTGAAAAGTCAGTTTTCTTCTAAACCCCAAATAAATCAAAGCCAGCTTGGAAAAAAGGATTTTAATCTTTTGACTTGATCCCTCAAAAATTGCTTAGGGATTTGCCATTTGCCAATTCTCCAGGAGACTTTAGATAGAAAAATGAGGTGTTGGATTTGGTGTGAGCTCAAACCTATACTAACAACTTTCTTTGAGGGGATGAAGAAAATGCCTTTAGGGTTTATTCAAAGGAAAAGCAACAAGAAACTGAAGCAGTTGGCTAATTCAAATGTGTTTTATTACATCAAATTAACATTTAAAATCCAAGTCAGTCTAAGCAGAAATTAGAGGTTAAGCATCTTTTTTATTTTCATGCGTAATTTAAAATTCCATTTGCTATATAAATATACATTCAGTCCATTGTCAATGGTTGGTTACATTTTTATTATGGACACATCATCAGGTCACTGGGGCAAGAGCCACTGCAGTTACTTCCTCACTGCCTAAAAAGACTCTGTATTCATTATCTGTGTCCTTTTCTCTCATCAAATCCTTTCATGCCTAGGCCATACAATTTCATGTGTTTGGCCCAATGGACAAATACACGCTCATTTATATACATATATATATATATGTGTCTGTGTATATATATGTATATATGTACATATATGATATAGGTTTCATAAATCTGAAAGAAATGCATATTGAATAAGTTAGTTGCAAAACAAGCAGGCATGTGGCAAAGAAACAAAGAAAAGTCCAACTTGGCTTGGTTTTTTTTGCTCTAAAAGTAGTAGGAGAGATGCATGTCCAGTCAGGTATATTGCTGTAAATGGAAAGAGCAAAGAAGATTTAGTTCTATCTGATTTTCTAACTTAGCTGCTATCTATATGTTTAGTGCCTATATTTACTCTGTAGCCGAGGTCTCCGTTAGATAAGAAAATGAAGCATACTGGCCAAGGCTACAGATCATGCAAAGATACAATAAATGTATGTTTTAAGAATGTTCTTTTAATATGATTCCCCCCTCCCCTATCTCCCACTTAACCCCTGCTTTGAGCACAAATTCAGATGATGTTCAGCTATAATGTGCTCAGGTTTTCAATCTGAATGTTGCTAGTAAGAAAAGTACACAAATATAAAGGTAAAATAAACATGCACTTGAATACACCGGCATGTACTATGGTTTATATTGCAAGTATTCTGATCAGAAGAGCCAGTTACTTTAATAACTCTTCTTTCCTGCTCTTACACAAACACAACCTTTTTTGTTTTCACATATACACACACAGAGACATACAAGCCAAATTTAGCTGGTCTGTGCCTTGCATGTAGTAGATATTTAATTGTTATTGAACTGAATCTGTGTTCCCATTCAAATATTTCAATGAAAATAAAACTTAAAAATATATTCTTAGAGTCAGTTTGAAGATTGATGAAAACTGCTGATTTGATCTCCAAAAAACAGCCATTCAAAATGAATATAGGAACCACTAGCCTTTGTAGAGAAAGGGGGAAAACTAGCATGTAGCTATGAGTAGTAAGATGATAAGCTTGATTTTCCATTTCCTAACTCAATTCTGTGATTCCAAGTCCAATTGTGTTGTTCCACTTAACATTTGAATGAAAATCACTAGATAACAAAGATTTCCCCTACTCATTCATTTCACATAGCAAAACCTGAGGAGAGCAAAAAATCTGGTACTCCCTCTGGATGTTATAATGTCATCAGACCTGTAGGTATTGGGAAAAAATGGTGTGAGTTACTCCAAGAATCTGGGTCCTCCTTGAGGCAGGCAGAGTGTCACTAGTTTCTGTGATATTAGACCAAAGCTGTTGCTCAGGATCTCAACATTGGAAAGCTGTTGTATGACATGGAATGAATGCGAGATCTGTGGCATGGTTAGAGGTTGGATTCCAACATGAGTTCTCCCCCGTTAGTCATTGCCTGCTCACTGAGTTCCTCCTGGATTGCTGGAAGAGAAGTTTTCGCTGTCAGTGGTGTTTCAGTCTTGAAAAGCGACTCCATTTTGATCTGGGTGTTAATATAGAGAGACTTCTGAAAGGACTCCAAAGTGAAATAATAGATGAATGGGTCAAAGCAGCAATTGAGTGTTGCAATGCACAGTGTAATGGGGTACATCGTTTTGGCAAACCTCTCCAGGGAGCAGTTGGTTATGGCTTGGGAGCGGACCAGAGCATACAGGAAGAGAATAGAGTTGTATGGCACAAAACATACAATGAAAATGGCCACATGCACAATGATCATCTTCAACACTTTTTCTTTGTTGGTTCCAATCTGGGAGAGTGTTGCAGGTTTTCGGAGGGTTCTCAGTACCAAGGAAGAGCATGTGAGATTCAGGAGCAAAGGAATGATGAAGCCTACCACTTCAATGAATATCGTAATCTTGGACAAATAGGTCTTCCAGATGCGCTTGGAAAACCCCTCAAAGCAGGTTGTTGTGGAGTTGGAGACATTGGTTGTGGAGAACAAAGAGGCAGATATCCCACCACTGAGGACCAGTATCCACACTCCTGCACACACGATGGCAGAGTTTCTTCTTGTCCGGATAGTACGAGAGCGGAAAGGATAGACAATAGCAAGGAATCTGTCAACACTGATGCAAGTGAGGAAGAGCATGCTTCCATAGATATTGGTGAGAAAAGCAGTCCCAGAAATCTTGCAGAGGGTGTCACCAAAAGGCCAGTGTCTGTTGAAGTTATAAAAAATCTTAAATGGCAAGGTAAAAACAAAGAGCAGATCAGAGAGGGCCAAGTTGGTGATGAAAATGGCAGTCTCGCTCCTCATTTTCATCCGACAACAGAAAACAAAGAGGGACGCACAGTTTGTTATGAGACCCAGGATGAACACGATGCTGTAAACTGCGCCATTCAGATTGTACTTAAAAGAGTCATCAGTGAAACATGTTTGATTGGTGCTGGAGTTTCCCATTCCAATTTCAGGCTGGGCTTCTGGAAGCTGCTGCAGTGGAATTCTGTGGTGTCCATACACTGATCAGGAAGCCTTGGGGGAAGCTGAGGAGGTCAAGTGCCACTTGAACCACCTGCCTGGCAAAAAGGTAACTCCTCTGGGACCTGAATTTTGCAGAAAGATATTTTTCTCCTATATAAGACAAAGTGGAACCAGTTAGCACAGCAACTGATCACCTGGATTTCAAGTACTATTGCAGGAGAGAAAAAGATAAAATTCCTATCTACCCAGGTTTGAAGAAAACATTAGCCAAGGCACTCATAAGTAATGGGGGTTCTGGTCTAGTTGAAAGTTTGAGCACAAATATTCTTTATTATCACTATTAATAATAATCATCCTTTATAGTTTCAAACACTTAATAGTTTTCATTATTTAACTTTATCAAATCTTCCCAACAACCTTGTGCAAGTGTTATAATTTTTTCTTAACAGATAGGAGAATGGAGCTTAGTTCAGAGACTTCAAATGATTTACCCAATTCCACATGACTAATTAGGAGCAGAGTTGGGGCCAGAACTTAGGTCTCTGGACCTTTCAGGATAGCTTTTTTCCTTCACTGTGTTTTGCTGCCCTTTCTAAAATATGTTTGCCTCTGGCCTTCTTTAGGTCAGTGTACTAAACAAAACTAAATCATCAATCATTGGGGAAACTATACAGCCTCCAGATCTTAGTATCAATGCCCACTGTGCAGGACTTGACATAGAGAAAGCACAGCAATTGTATGGACAGACCCTGTATTGATTCTAAGATGCATTCTGGAAGTAGCAATTTTGTTATTCTTTTTTTTTTTTTTAAACTAAATCCTTGCCATGAGTTTATAGTCTTGTCACCTGGCTTTCTCCTCAAAGTTAAGTCCTACTTAATTAGGGATTCAGATTGATTGACATTTAACTACCGCCATATCTCCTTGGTTTTCTTTTTACTGGTCCAATATTGTACATGAGAGATACCCTAAAAGACTGAAAAAAGGAGGTGTTCTAGCCAGGATGTGAAAGTGAGCAATGATATTCTGGGAATGTCATTGCTAGTGTACTACAAGGCAATGGTGAGCCAAGGAGTGCTCAAAGAGAGAAGTGAAATCCAAGAGTCCCATTGTCTCCACCAACTCTGGGCCATTCATTGAACCTGTTGGAGTTTCGGTTTTTTCCTATGCACAATGGGGGGATTGGACTAAATGGTCTCTGAGAGTCCTTCTAGCACTAAATCTCTGATCCTTTGACTCTCTCAGCTGGTCTCCCATACCTACAATATCTCCCTACTTTTTGCTTTTGCAGTGTCCCCCTCCTTCTGCCAGCCTCTAAACTGAGTTCACCCTAGCTGAGTAAAATATAGAGGCTGATCCTCTGTGGACATTCATTCCTCAAGCTTCCGCCTGCACCCTGCTTCCCTCAGGAAGACTGCTTCTTCATAGGGAAGTCACTGACTCAATCTTCATTGCTCAATAGCTGTACAGATTTTGGGGGAAATGTTTATATTTATGAACTGTCTTAGCTTGAGAAGTGCTAAGGGAAGTGCTCCATGAGGTACTGTGTGCAAGGAGTTAGTTTTCAAGCCTTTGAGATGAGAAGCCTGTAGAAGAAAAGTGGTCTCTCTGTCCCACATAGAAAACAAATGGATTTCACATGGATACCCTGATGGTAAAAACCATTCCTTTGAAATGTCTCTTTCTTATATTAATGACCAGAGAAATTTGGACCATAGACATTAGATCTAATCTAAATCTTTGTGTTGTGTCCTCTATCTCAAGATAAAGAAACTGAGACTGGAGGGCTAAATCACCTGATTTAGCTAACATCACCCAACTACTAAATGTCAGAGAAAGGTTTGGACCCACATCTTCTGATTCCAAATCCAGAGTACACTCCATTATATCATAATGTTCAGTCCCAAAAACTAGGTTAAAAGGACTTCTGCAGCTAAGCCAGAATAAAGGGGGGAAAAACCCTTGCCTGGGCTACATAAGCCCACATTTTCCTAAAAATCAGTGCCCTATAGTTTGCATTGTCACCACCACACATGGAGGCTAAGACAGAGGATGAGATACTCAGCAATATAACCCACAAGGTAGCGTCCACTGTCTGGGAGGATTCGATTTTGACAGACAGCAGGATTAGGGGACTCGGGTATTATGATGGGAGAAAATATTAGTGGGAAAGCAGAGCTCCAGACCAAGGGTAGCCAAGAGTGAGGCAGCCCCAAACCCAACATGCTTCTGAGTGAGATAACATGGCAAAACAGGTAACTGAGGGAGTAGCCTTTTATGCTTAGGATAACCAGTGGTCTTAGCAAGAACTCCCAAGGCATTTGTGCTTCTGTACTTTTATACTGGGGTGTAGCAGAATTAGGCCTGGATTCAGTCAGAAGTCTCACGTTCAGATTTCTACCACTTGCTACCTGTATGACCCTAAGCAAGTGACCTTACCTTAGTAGCCTTAGTACAATAGAGGTAATTGGACTAGGAAACTTTTAAGGTTCTTTCCTTCCAGCTGTATATCTTCCCAGTCATTTCTAAATCATACTACTTGCATTTCAGGTATTCCCCTCCCACCTGAACCTTGGCTTCTGATCTTGGGATTTTGCCTTCTCCTTTTCAGGATTAGGTCTCCACACTACTTCTGACCTTTTCCAAAGCATGCTTAAGCATCCGTATTCTCCCCCTTTTACTTCTTTTTAGCTCCCCTTTATGTTTTGTCTTCCCTTGTTTTCAGAAGAGTTCCTTAAAGGCAAGGACTATCTTCCATGCTCATGCTTACATCCTTGGCACTAGCACAGTGGCTGACACCTAATAATCACTTAACAAACTGCTCTGTCATTCACTCATTCTTTTGGGCAGGTGTTTAAACCTGAAACTCTGGCCCACCTTCTTCCTCCTCTCCAAATTGCACCTTTCCACTTCCTTCCAAATGATTTCGTCCAGAAAGGAGACTGAATCCCCTTCACCTTTCATAAGTAGCTTTCTTCAGTTAATGCAGTAACATTTTTTCCTTTTATTCTTTGATTCTTCTTCTAGGAAGAGACAGAGACACACAGACAAGAAAGGTGTGTAGTAGATAGAGAGTGGGGGGTTAGCCACTTCAGCTCTCAGACTCCCCAAAGAGTTGCTAAACAAGTCTTAGTCTGCATTAGTAGAGAGAATTTCCTTTGGTCCAGACCAAAATCAGCAGAAATATATTACTTTGCACTTACTAGGCTGCATTCACATGGGGATACCCAAAGCATTGGCTCCAGAAGGGCAGGGTCTTCTACTTTTGCACACCCCAGATTGCCTAGTAAAGGGTTTGGCCTGGGAAGGCACTCAACTAATATTTGTTACCTTGCTAAATTTGTCCTCTAAGTAATCAAACCCTATAAGAGAGAAAAGAACACAGGCAAGAAAATAGTCTTTTCACAATTCTGAACTCAGAAAATGGGAGGGACACCCATCTGCCAGCCAGCCTCCTCTCCCTGCTGCAGCACATAGCACCTTGTCTGTCTAGCAGTAAGAGCGTGGTCTTGGGATTTTACCCAGATCATTAGCTGAGTTCTATTTCTGACTCAGTATGTAACTTGGCTATACCCTTCTTCTCCTCTGGATACACACCACCTATGTCCCCATCTTAGAGCTGGGCTTGAAAGGATTTGGTCAGACCTGTGGAAAACTTAGAAACCTGACAGTGAGCAATACTACGCAAGTAACATTTTCTAAACCTTCCCTGACACAACTGAACACTTATGTTGACATTTCCTTTGCACCTCTGTCTCAATCCAAAAAGACACCATTATTCTTCAGCCTTCTTTCTACTTAGAAATCCTGTCTTTGAGTTTCTGCCAAAACTAGGATCATGGGATTTTGAGCTCATAATGCCATAGGGGTTTATGAATCCAACCTTGTCCTGAGTCTGAGGAAACTGGATCTCACAGAGCAGAGAAATAACTTGCCCAGTGGTCACACAGGCAGTAATCAGCAGAACTGGGACTAGAACTTCAGGCTGAGAAGGATTTGAAGTTTTCTTCGAGGTTGCTTTTGGACTGAGAGGATATCAACCATTTCTGAAGCAGCTATCATGTACCACTGGGATAAGCGATTTTCAGATAGCTCATTTGACCTCGAGGAAAGCCAAATTCAGTGAAGACTGAATTCCCCAAAGGGTCCCTGGGATCTTTAGGGTGAGTCGGGGCTGGAAACAGAGCCTGTGCAGCAGCTGGGACTTCATTCTGTCCTCAGCACCTGTCCTGGATTAAACCCATGTTCCTGGAATGGCTTGGGATTGAAGAGTTGTTTCAGCATTAGAAGAATAAGCTTACAGAGGCTTCTCCCTTCAAATACTACATTCAGAGTCTCCACCCTTGATACTATATTTGAGACCAGGGCACATTTGAGCTAAGGGACCTTTGAGCTAATTTAGTCCAGCAGAGGCAACTTGACATCCAGACAGGATAAGGGGCTTGCCCAAAGTCACACAACCCATTAGACAAAAATTGAAAGCAGCCCTCTGGGCTTTTTCTAGCCTTAGGGAACACATCTAAGCTAACTGAACAGAATGGAGCAAGAGTCAGGTTCTCTTGTATGGTTTTGGAAAAGACTTGTCCTTGTAGCTTTGGCACTTCTCTGAAATATCCCACAGCTATGGAGAGCCCAGAGAGACCCAAAGGTGCCTTTATTTGAAGCCCAGCCCTGCCAGCCCATGATGCTCAGTGATGTTCTCTGCTCTACCAGGCTTCAACTCTGCAGATGGAGAACTGTGGGAGGAAGGGTATTTATTCACCTCAGGGAAAAAATAAGGACTCTATAAGCTGAATTCAAGGAATGGCTTTTGCTTATGAAAGAGGTAGAACATAGTTACCACTAGGGCTTTTCATAAATGGTTAACAGATTGTACAGCGGACAGAGGCGATGGGCCAACATTTGTGCTTCACATGAGTTGCAAAAGAAAAAAAAATTATATGCACACATACATTTTTGCCCTGTTTTTACAGCCAATTATTCCCATGATTAATCACTTGGTGAGTTCAGTTCATCAGAAAGATGCTTTTCTATTGACAATGGGCAGGAAGCAGGTCAGCTGAAGGTGTACCAAGAAAATCCAACCCAAAATGAATCTTTAACTTTGACCCACACATATGGACTCAATTCAGGCAGCTCATTGCAGGTACTCCCATTTTCCACTCTTTCTTTTGATTTTTAACAATAATGAAGTATGCTAAACTTGGGATCTCCCCAACTCCTGCAGAATATTTAGCCTCTTGGCCCTCCTCAGTTAATAAATCAATCTCTGCAGTTTACAGGGTGGGAACTTTCCAAGGGGTACCTTAAAAGCAAAGTTTTCTCCCGCTTTACTCACAGGGTTGTGATGAGGAGAAAATGAGATAATATTTGTAAAAAGTGCTTAGCGCAATATCTGGCACACTGTAGGTACCATATAGAAGTGATTATTCCCTCCCTCATTACCTGCACACAAAGTGCCATGAGCAGAATTAATCAGAGCCTGGGAAACCAAGTCCCAGAAGGTGGAGGAAACCTGAAGTCTCTCCCACTGATTCATTTTGAATAGCATTTGCTCAGCTTTGAGTGGTTCAGCTCTCTCCAGTATTTCCTCTTTCTAATCTGGTGGAAGTGTATGAAACTTGACACAATAGAGTCCAGCACTTCCTCTGACACCATTGTATTCTTGCCTATAAATACTAAATAGTGTTGGGAGCTAAGGAATACCCAAACGCTGTGAAAATCCAGGGAGTTCCACATGATCCTGGACAAGGGATGGATAAGGCATCAGGAACAGTAGAAAGCTGAAAACTGACATGATTAGGACATTTCCCAGGTCAAACAAAGCCAAGGCATGAGTGCTACTGAAGTTCAGGTTATATTATTCTTTGGTTGATATTTCAGAAGAATATCTCCAACATGGTCTAGTTATATGTACAACACAGCACATGGAGAAAACTGCTAAAGGTTTCAGTTCACAATTGAGCTAGGATCCCTATCAGCTCAAATTCTAGGCAGCTCATTTTGTGCTAAATGCTTCACTTGTTCAACCTGGTTTCTATGTTCCAGAAGATCTCCTGGGAGATTGCTGAGAGGTATTTCCTGTACATGGTGGCTTCCCCAGGCTAGATCTGGTTTGCATTGCCCTCCTGGCTCTTCTCCCTGCCTCGCCAAATCTATTTTATTTAACTAGAGTGCTGGACTGACTGGGCCCCTGATCCAATCAGATTCTATCTACCCTATCCCAAAGGCCAAGCTGATTTTCTCTCCTCTTTTGACCAAAAGTGGCTTCACTTCCCCAATAACTCTTCACCCACTGACCTGGTCCATCACTTGGAAAAGAAGAGGGTTGACTGCTCCAAAGCAGTGGGCCAAAGAATTGCATCAGCCTCCTTTCAGTAATGTAGTCTTTTGCCCCAACTTGGTTAGGAAGTCAAGTGATTGCTCAAGCTACAGCTTTAGCATTGTCTTGGGCCTTGAGACTTGGTATCTCATCACAATAGAGGGGCTAGAGGCTTTAGGGGAATTCCTGGACTCACTCATTTCCAAATTCTGCACTCTACCTCTATATCAGCTGGGAATTCTGCTTTGTTTCTTACCGCCTCCAAACTGTCCAGATAAGCTTAACGGTTTTTCATTTGGACACTTAATTATTAAATATTCATATGCACTGATGCAAGGGGACATGAGTAGGGACTGAGAGAGCTGAGACTCCAAAGATGTGAGTACCCTGTGTGTGTATGTATGTATGATAGCAAATTAGATCGAGGAATCAAGATTTAGAATAATACCTCACATTTCTATTAGTTTCATTAACTGAATCACAAGAAACAATAAGATCATTTTGTTCCATCCTGGGTCTGGGGGTGGCATTGCCTTTAATAATTCTGAATGGCTGATTAAGGAAAAAAGGCAGAGAATGACATGGAGAATTTGGTAAGATGCCAAATAAGAAACTGGCATCACCAGAGTTTCAGCCCACTGTAGGTACCAGTTGTTACAATACTTTGGCAAGTGACCTAAAACCCTAATGATGTGCAGGTACATCTGTAAAATTGTAGGAACTGTGACTAGCAACACCCTCTGAGGAGTGCTGTGAGGTAAATGAGGGAGATTCCCTATCTAAGGTGAATTTGCATTTTTCATAGATGTTATTGACTTATAATGTATACATTACTGTGGGCTCTCATTAGTGTCTGAATATGTGTTGGTCATTTTTTAAAAATGTTGCTTTTGGTCCCAACCTGATTTCATCCTTGTGAGAAAGTCTTAGTATGGAAAGTCCCTCTACTGCTGCAGAACAATAAATCTTCTGTAACTTCAAGTTATAGAAAGTTGCTTGGGGCACAGAGAGGTTCAGTGAGTTCCCAGGGTCATCCAGGCAGTGTGTGTGTCAAAGGCTGGGATGGAAGGAACCCAGGCCTTCCTGATTCTTACAGTACTACCTGCACCAGGCTGCTTGTCAGATGACAGAGCACGGCCTAATCCCTACAATGGGATTCTTTTGTTCGCTCGGATGTTCTCCTCAGTACCCTTGCTGTGCTGTGAAGATGACCCCAAGCGCCCGAAGGCTCATCCTGCCCAGCTGGAAAAGCCTTAAGTCTGGCTCTGGAGCTGAGCCATGTGTTTTTTATCAGAGGACCAGCTGGATTTAGTGCTGGCTCTTGATCAGATTAGCTGAGGAGTGGTAAATTTGGGCTATACCCCCCAGGTGGTGTGACAGGGCAGAGGGTTGGGATCTAAAGCACTAGTGGGAGTGGGCAGCTACTTTGATGAACAGGTTCATCTGTAAGATTCAGAGCCAAGAAAGACATTAGATATAATGCAGTCCAACCTTCTCGTTGTACAGAGAGGCCCGAGGAGGGCAAGTAACTTGACCAAAGTCATCCGAGCAGCCAAGTGGCAGGGCCCAGATGGACCCTCTGACAGCACATGCCCAGATCTGGCTCCCTTTCTGCTGCCTTGGAGATTGCCTAAATAGCCTGTTTGCCACAGCCACTAGGATGCACCATGGTCAGCTCCTCCTCTGGCCAAGGAGTTATACCTGAGTCAGAGTCAGGGCTTTATAGTCAGCTAGGACCCAGAACAGAAGGCAGAGTTCATGTTTACAGGGCTTTAATCAAAGAGAAGAATTACCGTAGGGATCCAGTAAGACGTGGGGACCCTCTGAGTTGTTTGCTGCAGAAGCGAAGGATGTTCGGGCAGGTTCTCCAAACCTGTTCACTTCAATAGCTGGGGCTGTATTGGCACTCAGGCCTTGGCTGAAGATTCTAACAGTTCTTGGCTCTAAAGAATCTGAAATTTTTGTGAGAAATACCCAGTGAAAAAGAAATGCACGAGTAGTTTTCTTGGAAATTCACATCTTTTAAAAGTGCCATATTCCCTTTCACACTGACACCCCACAGAGAAACTGTATTATAAATCCCCCCTTTTCTCCTGATGTGAATTTGCTGGTTATAGTAATCATTCCTGATCTCCCTTTCCCTCCAACACATGTTCTGTTCTAGCCATATAGAGATCTAAGTGTGAGGAGAGGAAGGAGAGCCAACTTAGGTGAAGGAGAAAGTGGGGAGGAACAGGCTGTGCTGGAACCCCCATGGCCCATCAACCCCAGGCCTGATTTCTTCCTGCCACATCCCCACATGGAAAGAGTAACTGGTCGTGAAGAAAGAGTATTCCAGGAAGGGTCCAAATTGTTACTTGAGTTTACTGATGTGGATATTTCCTCCCACAATGTAACCTAGTCTCTCTGTACATGTTCAGCCTGCTCAACTCTTGTCCATATCCTCCCAGAAATTTGCCATAGGGGTCTACCCATATGCTGAAAATCCTTCCCTGTGTTTTCTTGACATTACAAGAATATCATAGAACATATAGTCTATCTAGTCGCCTGCTATCCTTCACTCTTACCACCTAACTAATAGACGATTCTAATTTTTAAAAATTGCGAGCAATTGTGAAGCCTCAGTTAACAAGAATATTAAATTTGCCAGAAGACCCCATTTTGGGATGACTTCAAATATTTGGGAAAAGACACGGTTTAGTAAAAATAACTGGCTCAGAAAAGTTTTATTCCTGGTTTGCTCAATGACACTTCCTTTCTCTGGTCCTCAGTTTCTTTATCAGTAAAAGGTGGAGGTTGAACAGGATGATTTCTAGTCTCTTCTAGCTCTTGATATATTCTAGGTTCTAGTTCTAAGGTTTCTTCTGGCATTGACATTCTTAGCTATTGTATGAAGACCAACTGGAAAAAAAAAAAGTGGGAAAGAAGAAGGGAGGGGAAAGCCGCACCCTGCCATGGGATTAGCACACTATTCCTCCCTGCAAGAGAATGTAAACCTCTAGAAATGTTCAGATTCCCAGGTGAGTATAAAGATTTCTTCAATTCTTAAAAGGAGTGAGGTATATGCTTCCCTTTACACCATTGCTGACCTAAATGAACCATAAAAAATGAATGGGTGATTGCATGCTCCACAATTAATATTGTACAACTTTCTTTGGAGCTTTTAAAAATATATATACTTCCAAAGTGAGGTGATTACTTGAATTGGGTTGATCAGAATAGATTTGTTTTTAGTCCCTGAAATCCCAGTCTCAGAAGTGCTCAAGACTATATATATATCATAATGTGTAAGGGCCTCCTTCCTTTCTCTTCCTTAGAAATACTCACCATTCCAATACTCCTCTGGTTATAGAAACTAGGCATATCCTGGTCATTCCCCACAAGACACAACAAATATTTATGTGAGTGTCAATTGTATACAGAGAACAGTTGTAAAAATGAGTATCCTATGGGAAGAGCCCCATAGCTAAGAGTCTATACTGATTTTTAACACATCTTAGTTGTATCAAGGTTGGTGAGGCAGGACTTCTTAATTACTTTCTGTCAGTGGCCCACTTTAGTAGAGGATGCCTTGAAGGCTACGTGTTCCCTCCTGCCGATTCAGGAAGACTAGTATTGCTGTAAATGAGGCTTAAGACCATATTTGAAGGTTTTTTTTTCAATATGCAAAGCATTTATTCATCAGGCCAGATATCACCACATGGACACTATCGTGTCATAAACATGAAGATTACATCCTTCTATGTCCCAGCCACCCAGAGAAGCTTCCCTGGGGACCAAGCCACTGAGAATCATTACTCAAAGCCTAAGTCTGCTTAGCAGCCAATAATCCTTTTGGTGAAGAATTAATCTAGTGAGAACAGCTCATCAAGTAGCCAATTTACTAGTCATTTAATTCTTTCCAAAGAGGTGACACACTCCTTGTACAGAGGGCTCCAGATTGGCTATTAGTGAGCCAAAGAGATTAGGCTCACAAACTGCTTTATCTAAAATTCCTTCTCTAGCATGTGTATAGACTCTAAAAAATGAGGAGGAAAACCATTTTTGTCAAATAAGACACAAAAAGCTTGTCTGTTGTATTTTATCTTGAAGAGTATTCCAGCTGTCTACAGGATACTCTTTCAAGACTCTTTGACAGTCTGGTCCTAACTACTCACCTGTAGAAAATCTCTTTCAGCCAGGCTGATTTCCTTGTCTCCAAATACTTTTGTTCATGCTATTTTGCTTAGAATTCCCATAACCCAACCCACTTCACCGGATCAACTTCTATCCATTTTTAAAGATCTAGTTCAAAGTGCTATTACTGAGCACCCAAGGAACCTTCCTTGATTTCTTCAACCATAGAATTTCAAGCCAGATAGAACCTTATAGATAATCTACCTTTACAGTGGATTTACCAGAGTTCACAGAGTTAGTATAAGCAGCCATGGCACCTTGGGATTTGAACTATATTTATTACAGTGATCTCCCTCTCTGCCTCCTTCCGTGTCCCTCCCTCCTTGTCTGTCTGTCTCTCCTCTCCTTTTCTTCTTTCCTTTCAGTTCCTTAAAATCTTACATCTATCATCATTCACATGGTTCTTACAATTTTATATGAGTATAATTTGCTTTTCTTTCTAGAAGGTAAGCTCCTTGAGGGCAAGTAATTTATCATATTTATCTTCAGGTCCTCCCTCATAGACTAGAAGTTTTGACTTGATTACCTGATATTCTGACTCTCTTAAAGGTCCTGTTGATGATGTAAGGCCAGCAGCCTAGCAGTCAGAAACTTTGTAAGTTATCTCCATGTTTGAACTGTATACCATTCTTATCAGCTCCACTAGCAGCAGACTTGCCCCTGTACCTGGACATGTCCTTCATCTGTCCAATCTAGTACTACTTTTCTTTGTTCATAAGTCTCCAAATCCATATTAGGGATCCTTTTGTTAGCAACCCTTCGAATCTAAAGATCTTCTGTCTTCCAGAGAATCTATCACCTTCCTTCAAAAGATGAAGTCACTCTTCACCCACTCTGAAGTAGACAAAATAGAGCAAACCCTTTTACAGAGTAACTAGTAAAGATTTTTAGACATTATCTTTTGAAGGATGCTAACCCCTTTCTCTCTTTGCCAATATTCACCCACTGAAGTAGGCGATCTTAGTTATCTCTGTTTTAAAGAGATGAAGGGATTTGCCCACAGACATTAACCGTAGAGAGACAATGTGGAATTATGGAAAGGGCCCTGGATTTTCATTTGGAAGCTCTGAATTCAAATCCTGACTCTGCTACTTCTTAGCCATGTGGCCTTGCTCAAGCCACTCTTTCCCTCTAGACCTCAATGTCTTTCCTTGTAAAATGAGGGATTTGGATTAAATCATCTTTAAAATCCCTTCCAGCTCTCAGCCTCTGCTTCCAAGGCTAGGGTTCTTTGTTTTAGACCAAGCAGCCTCCCTGAAAACTGAGCCGAATTCACCCCCCCAGGTCAGTGACCAAAGCCTGAGCTTCTAGTTTTCACAAGTCTCATTCTCCCACACAAGTCAAGGGCATGAACATGTGGACATGAGCAGTATGGTACTTACACACTTGTGGCCCCGACTTCACAGCCGCCACCACCACAACAGTGACAGCAACCACCCAAGCTTCCCTCAAAGAGGGAGCCATCTGACTTCGGATTTGTCTGGGTATTTTTGGACTCCCAGCCCCATCCTTCTCTGCTTTTCGAAGGCTGCCTTAAAATCTGGAAGCTAGTGATTTTATCAGCTGACCAAATACCCTCCCTAGCAGGGATCTGATTTTTAGCCTATGACAAGTTAAATGACTTCATTGGGTGTGTGAGTGTGTGTGTGGGGGGGGGGGGAACTACTTTTGAATGTGTCTTGAGCTCCCTGAAAGGGCAGAGCTTTTGGCTCCGATCTCTAGTTGTCTTTATGCTAGTTAGGAAGGAGGGATTGGTATGACGAGGCTGGCTCAGATGGTGAACGAGCCCACCAAGCTTTGAGCTGCCTCTCCATAGGGATTGTTTGGCACTTCCCCCACTGAAATCTTGCGAATTAAATGGCCCAAATGCCCTGCAAGCGAATCCGGGAGAATGCAGATCGACTAAGAAGGAGCTTGGCCTCGAAGAACGGTAGAAGTAAAAAGCCAGGAGTGATTTTCTCCGAAAGAGTAATACCTGCCCCATCCATTCCCCAGGCTCGGGCTTTGTTCTTGAATTAGGCATCTATTCATGTCATTCCAAACAGCTCGTCAGATTTACCCAAAACACAGGTTTTCATTGGACACCCGTATGAGAGCGTATTGATGAATAATTCGATTTGCTGGCTGTCCCATTCCCATAAATCCATCGGCCAGCTGCTAGTCTTATGGACAGAAATCCGAAAAGAGACCTCTTCCCTTCGGAGGCAACTTCTGAGCTTGAGAATCAAAAGAGGCCCGTCACCCAGAGCAACAGGCGTTTTTAAAGTGCTAGCCACGGAGATGCCTTTAATCCTGCTGGCAAGGTACATGCTGTCTTCATTCCTAGGCAACTAGCAGCTTCCCGGGCCATCTGCGTGCCCTTTAAGCAGTCCTCCGAACCCTAGGGTGGTTTCATTCCATCCCCGCAGAAACGAATGAAACCGATCGTTTGTGGCAGGGGCGCCCACGGGGCCCTGCATGCTCCCGCTGAGCACGCCCCCCCCCCCCCCCCGCCCAGCCCCCCTCCCGAGAGGACTTACCCGAGAAAGGAAGGGTGTGCTAGGTAAGAAAGTACGCTCCTGGCTGCGGACAGCTAGCTAGCAAGCTCGAGGTGCCCCGCTCCCGCGGCAGGCTCTTTCAAAGTGCGTGCCTTTCTCCATGTCCTCCGGCGCAAAGCAAAGAACGCAGGCAGCCCGAGCTGGGTCGGTCCCAGCTTCTCAGCGCCGAGCGCTCATCCCCGGAGTGGGCAGGCGGGGGCGGGGGCCATGGCTCACCCAGCCTTTGTTTAGGCACCGAGGCTCCGGAATGCCAGAGCCGGCATGCCTTTGGCAAACAGGACACAAGAAAGGGCCCGGTGTCTGGGGAAGAAGCCGAGGGGCCGGGGAGCACTTGGGGGTCTCAATAGGAAATGCTTGCCATTGGCTCCGGCGCTCTCGTTGGGAGCCCTGAGCCCGCCCAATCCCCGGGGCTGCAGCCGCGCTCGGCTCCGCTCCCGAGTCACCAATCACTGCGCTGCGGATCTCAGCGCGCTGGCCTCCCTGCTCCCTGCCCAGGAAAGGCCGGAATTGGCAGCTTAAGTGCCACTTGACAATGGCTAAAGCTTCTTTCCCGGCCAATTAATGGGCAGAGAGAGCTTGTGTCCCGTGCGACGAGGTTGCCTCATCCGGAGCAGCCTAATGAGGAGTGAGGAGCGAAACGATTGAGAGAGAGCCGGGAGGCTGGACGGGGGTACTTACCAGCCTGTCTCTTCGGAAAGAAAGAGGGAGGAGAAAGAATGAAAGAGAAATAGAAAGCACAGAAAGGAGAAGAAAGAACACGGAAAAAAGCGGGGCAAAGGCCACAAGGACAAAACGCTCCAGGGGGGAAAAAAAACCGCAGAAAGATTGAGGGGAGCGGAAGGGGCCACGGATGAAAGAAAAGGGGGAGGAGAATCTAGGAAAAGGGGGCGCGAAAGAAGTTTTGATGGGTACTTACCGTCTTCAACTTGGGAATATCACCGTTGGAAAAGCACCTCGATCCCTGGGGCCACATGGACACCTTCTCCAGGAAAAGTGCTCAGATTCTGAGGCCGGAGGAGGGCCACCCCTCCTCTTAAGTAGTTGGCTGAGAGGAAGTCTAATTAGCCGAAAGGCTCAGGGGCTTGCTAGTGACCAAAGTAAAGGGGACAGATGAAACCTGTTTATAATGGAATGATCTCCAACTATATACTTCCTCCCCTCAGTATTTTCTGCTGCTATAGGTTGCTGACTGGGTCGCCCACGCTTCTAATGTTATCCTCCCACCTCCTTTCCTTCCTCCTTCCCTCCTCCCTCCCTCCCTCCGTTCCTCCTTCCCTCTCCCTTCTGCATCCCCCCTCTCGCTTGAACACTGTTAGAGAACTGTACCCAGCCATCTGCGACTTCATTTCTAGCCTGTCCCTCCACCAACCTCAGCACCCCTCTCCCCTCCCCTTTCTCTGGCATGAAACATTCCTGCCAGGGGTAGGATGCTTTCTTTCCTTCTCTGGGTAGATCCCTGCCCCAGGAGCATTGGGAGGGAGAAATCCTCTATCTGCTTCTCAAATCCAGCTTTGCCAATTAGCTGCCTTCCAAACAGGACATATTTCTCTTTGTTCACTCGGCCTTTTCCCGAAGCTCTCTTGGGTCTGTTCTCACTGGGAGTCAAGGCCGGGTCCAGAAGTCATTTTCAGTGAGACTGACACTAACTCCACACCTCTTGACTGATGATAGAAGGCACTGTAAAACACTCTGTCTGTCCCTTGCTCCCTCTGTCTTACCCTCTCCTCCACTTTCCATTTCTGTCTCTAACTTGGCTTATATCTTGTCTATCTCTTGCTCTGCCTCCTCTCAATTTTTCCTTGGTGTTTACTATGTATCTAGTCCTATTCTCTGTGCCACAGTGTACCCGAAGAAGAATAAACCATAGTCTCTGCACTCCCACAGGCAGCCCAGAGTAATGATACAGTGCATTTGGATCCAGAGGTTGGGGGTTTGAATCGATGCTCTGCTACTTACTCCCTTTGAGAAGTTAGACAAATCACTTTCCCTTCCTGAACCTCAGTTTCCTCCTCTGTGCAAGGTAGATATGGAATTCAATGACTTCTGATCCCTCCTAGGACAAAATTCTATGTGCTATCAGTGTGACCAAGGTTTTCTTACTGAGCTTAGGGAGAAGGAGACAGCATTGTGCTGGGCGAGAGCATACAGACAGGAAGGGGAGGCAAGAGACTTGGGTTTGAGTCCCAGCCTTGTCATTTACTGTCTGTATGACCTCATTCTCATCCGAGTCACATTACTTGAGCCTTACTGTCTTTCTTCACCAGTGAAGTAGGGGCATAAGATGTTCAGGTACTGTGTAACCTTAAAAACCACTTTAGAATTGTCCTCCCAGTTAACATGTAAAGATAGTGTTCATCATTCCTTTTTGTAAAATTTATCTCCCTCCCTCTCTTACCTCCCTTCCTCCAAGACAACAAGCAAAGTAGGTTATACATCTACTATCATTTTTATATGTAGTTTTTAAGTAGTTTTTATCTACAAGATATATGCATGGGCAATTTTTCATCACTGACAATTGCAAAACCTTTTGTTCCAATTTTTCCCCTCCTTCCCCTCACTCCCTTCCCCAGATGGCAGGTTGGCCAATACATGTTAAATTTGTTAAAGTCTATGTTAAATACAATATAGGTATACATGTCCATACAGTTACTTTACTGTACAAAAAGAATCGGACTTTGAAATAGTATCTACAATCATTTTTAGCATCTTTACATATTAGTCATGTCGGGGGAAAAATAAGAACAAAAGGAGAAAACCACGAGAAAGAAAAAGTGAACAAGAAAGGTAAAAATAGTATGATTTGATCTACTTCCAATCTCCATAGTTCTCTCTTCAGATGCAAGGAGCGTTTTTCATCACAACTCTGTTGAAATTGTCTTGGGTCACTATATTGCTACAAAGAGCTAAGTCTCTCATAGTTGATCATCACATAATCTTGCTGTTTCTGTGTATGGTGTTCTCTTGGTTCTGTTCATTTCACTCAGCATTACTTCATGTAAATCTTTCTGGGCTCTTCTGCTATCAGCCCACTTATCATTTCTTATAGAACAACACTATTCCATTACATTCATATACCATAACTTATTCAGACATTCCCCAACTGATGGGCATCTGCTCGATTTCTAGTTCCTTGCCACCACAAAAAGAGCTGCTACAAATTTTGTACATGTGGGTCCTTTCCCCTCTTTTTATGATCTCTTTGGGATACAGATCCAATAGTGAGACTTCTGGATCAAAGGATATGCACACTTTGTTAACTCTTTGGGCACAGTTCCAAATTGCTCTCTAGAATGGCTGGATCAGTTCACAACTCCACCAACAACGTATTAATGTGCCAGTTTTCTCACATCTTCATCAACATTTATCATTCTCTTTTCCTGTCATTTTAGCCATTCTGATAGATATGACGTGGTACCTCAGAGATTTTTTAATTTTAATTTCTCTAATCAATAACCACTATAGAAATATAAGCAATTGTTGCAATCTCAGAGGCAACTGTGGCACAGTGGGTAGATCATTGGGCTTGTATTAAAGAAGACCTGGGTCCAAATCCTGCCTCCGATCTCTAGTAGCTCTGTGAAATTGTAAAGTCAATTCAAGTTTAATAACTGTATGCCTCCATAAACTTCCTAGGACTTATGTGCTATGTTGCATCTCCAGGAGAGGGAGCTATAGCTCACCCAGGTAATTTCCTATACTGATGAAATCACAGGTCTTCCTTATTATTCTTACTACAGCTTCTTTAGCACATGTATGTGAAACAGAAACTGGTGTAATTGCAAATCGGCAAATTATGCAGGTATTAAGTGGAGTGGAAATGCATAGCTTTGTGGATCTAGCAAGATCAGTGTGCCCTGGAATAACGAGAAATTTCAGGGAGGAGCTACTAGAAGGAAAAAATGAGCATGACTTTAGAAGGGGACATGAGGAACTGAACCTCTCTAATCCTCTTTATTTTTGTTAAAGTCCAACCTTAAAGATTATCTAGGGACCTTTACAGAGGACAGAATTAAGACCTTAAGGGTAGAAACTTGACCAAGACCACTCATTTAATAAGTAGTAATCCACAAAATTGAACCCAGGTCTTTTGGTTCTAAAGCTAACCATCTTTCAACTATAATAGCTTATCTCCCTACCTCATTAGTTACTTTCATTCTTGAGACAGGGAATCTTTCTTAGTCTTTCTGTACTGTGCCTCTCTGGCTTTATGCCCCTCTGTCATGGGCTTCTATCCAGTGGGCTCAAGTAATTATTTTTTAATCTTTTTCAAAATATCTTAAAAGTATTATGGCAGTGCCCCCGAGTCATCAGCTCTTGTTGGCTTGAGGACAGGAATAAAGAGAAATCTGACAGCTACATAATTTGGTCTTTATTTTGCTGAAAAGTCTATATATGCTGCTAGATATGCATGAAAATGAGAGCCCTTATCCCAAGCAGTGTGTCCCTGTGGGCTTCCTCTGGAAACTCAAAGCAAAAAATCAGTATGCTATAAGTTTTGCAACCTTGGACCCCCAAAAAATTTAGACCTCAGTTGTCTTTCTTGTAAAATAGGGAGTTGCGACACACCAAGAAATAAAGATTTGACCCATAGTCATGAAAAAATCATTATTGATTAGAGAAATGCAAATTAGAACAACTCTAAGGTACCACCTCATACCTATTATATTGGCTAGTATGACAGAAAATGAAAATGACAAATGTTGGAGGAAATATGAAAAGATAGGGGCACTAATACATTTTCAATGGAATTGTGAACTGATCTGACTATTCTAGAGAACAATTTGGAACCATGCCCAAAGGGCTATAACACCCCTTGACCAGTGGTATCATTACTAAGTCTGCATCACAAAGAAATTTTTTAAAAAGGAAAAGGACCTATATACACAAAGATATTTATAATAGCTTTTTTGTGGTAGTAAATAATTGAAAATTGAAGGGATACCCATCAATTGAGGAATGGGCGAACAAGTTGAAAGATAGGATTGTGATGGAATACTATTGTGCTATAAGAAATGATGAACAGGATAATTTTCGAATCTGGGAAGACTTACACAAATTGATCCAGAGTAAAATGAGCAGAACCAGAAGAACAGTATATATAGTAATAGCATTGTTGTATGATGGTGAACTGTGAACAGCTTAGCTATTCTCAGTAATACAATGATCCAGTACAATTAGGAAGGACTCATGAGAAAGAATCGATGCAGTCCACATACCGAGTGAAGCATACTTTTAAAAGCTTCTTTCTTTGTTTTGTGGGGGGGTATGCATTTTCTTTTGCAACATGACTGATAGGAAAATGTTTTGCATGACTGCACATGTATAATCTGTATCAAATTGTTTGCCTTCTCGGGGAGGGGAGGAGAGAAGAGAGAAGGGAGGGAGAATTTGGAACTCAGTTTTTTTCTAAAGGCTAAAGAATGTACATGTAATTGAGAAAAATAAAATAAAAAGGTGTTAGAAACAAAAAAAAAATAGAGAGAGCTGAAAGGAACCTTAAAAACCAAGGAGGTCAATTCCCCCATTTTAAAGTGGAGGGAAGTGAGCCTCATAGAGGACAAAGGGGACTTATCCAGAGTCATACAGGGTAGTAAGGAATCAAACCCAGGTCCCCGGCCACCACATCTGCTCCTCTTCTGGCCTACTTGAGTACTAACATCTGTTCCAGCTCTAACATGCTCTAGTCCTAGGGAAATAGTGATGGCCAAAGAAATCTTCCCTATATTTATGTCCTCCTCACTCTGGCCAACTCTCACAGCTCCTATAGTGCTTTCTGCTGAGTGTTGACCTTTGTTTTGCATCCAAAGAGAATTCTTAAAGTGGGAATTCTGTTGCTGCCCAACGGTCAATATTTACCTCTTGAGTCAATAAGTCTAGTGCACCAAGATTCAGTATCTGTTTAGTCCCAGATTCATATTCATGCTTTTCACAGGCTCACCATTCTTCTTCCTTGTCCAGCTGAAGTTGCAAAACTGTGCCCATGTCCACATTGCTCCTGAGAGCCTGTGCTGTCTCTTCCATTCAGAACTGCACTGGGGCGCAAGTCCCAGGCCAAAGAGCAAGAAGGAAGCTTTCCCAGCTAGAAAGGTCCAAAGCTGACCCTCAACTAAAAGAAGCCCTCAACTAAAAATCAGCTATTCAGGTTTGTCAATCTAAAAAATGTCTCTGACACTGAAAAGGGGCATTCAAGAACACTTGGGAAACAGCAAGTATGTCATTTTGTATGTGTATGAAAAGGAAGTCAAATGACTGTCGGACTGTCATTGCACTCTCAAATGAGCACTTTTGAAGCCTTTACTCTCCCCTCCAAACCAAAATCTAATGTCCTTTCTACCAAAAGTATGGGCTTCATCCCAGTTGCCAAACATTCCCCCAGAAGTCTAGTGCAGACATAGCCAGAAGCTCTTTATTTTTGCTATTGATTTGGACCCAGGTATTAGCTGGAGAGCATATGAAGCCATAGGATCTTTCAGCTAGAAAAATAACAATCCTATTTCTATATGCTCTTGAATGAAAACTGGGGAACTCATTCATCAGAGCACATATCTGGGACACACACTGAATATAGACAATAAACTGGGCTCAGATTGAACAGAAGGAGTAGATTAGTCTGGATTGCCTTTGGGAAATCATGTAGTGCTTTTTAAAAGAAATAAATACATTTTATTCATATATTTTATTTTTACATCAACTACATTTCCCAATGTTTCCCCCCCCTCCTTCTCCAAGAGAATCATCTGTTATAATAAAGAATAAAAAGGTTAAAAGTTAAGCAAAGCTAAACAATATATAAAAATTCTAAAATGATATAGAATGCTCCCCATCCATAGCCCTCCATTTCTGCAAAGAAGGAGATAGAAGTGCCTTCTTCTTCAGGGCAAATCTGCGACATTATAATTTGCAATTTTGGTTATTTTGTAGTTGTTTCCATTTACATTATCTTAATTGTGAATAGAGTTTTCTTGGTTCTACTTCCTATCATTTCTTCTAAGTCTTCCATGCTTCTCATCATTTTTTCTTTCAGTAAAGTGATATTCCATTACATTCATGTATCACAGTTTAGCAATTCCCTAATCAATGGGCATCTACTTTGTTTCCAGTTCTTTACTACTACAAATATTGTAATACATGCAGGGACTTTCTTGTTATCATTTGAGGGATATGTCAAGCAATGCACTCAGTTTTTCGATCTGTAGTTTGAAGAAATTAGACTGATTAGAGAGTGGGAGTGATGGTGGCAGTGGTATATGCTAGCCCTCAGCTCTGTCTGTGTTCCTTTGTTCCATATTACTGATCATATACTAAGAGCAAACCCACTATCAAGGAAAAAGGGAAATGAGAAATGAGGCATTGGCTTGTTTAGGCTTGTCCAGCCAGAATTCCAACGCTGTTCTTTGTGCTAACAACTAAATGTGTTATTTCTCTCAAAGAAATTCATACTTTAGGAAGATTCAATGCTTGTCACAACGGAATGAAACAGTAATGGTGGAATTTCAGGCAGCATGGTATGTGATCAAGGATATTATTATTATTATTATTATTATTATTATTATTATTATTATTATTATTATTATTATTACAGAGGCAATTGGGTTAAGTGCTTATACAGACAGGATCACATAGCTAGGAAGTGTTGAGTGTCTGAGGTCAGATTTGAACTCAGGTTGTCCTGACTTCAGAGCTGGTGCTCTATCCACTACGCCACCTAGCTGTCCCCAAGGATATTATTTTTGAGTGGTGGGTGTCCTCAGCATTTCAGCCATAACTCCAGGTACATAGTCACCTTTTAATAAGTGATCTCTGCACTTAGGTAGATACAGCCTGAAGTTTTCCTCTGAATCCAGTTAAAAACTTGTTTCACCAGATTTTACTCCCCATCTTTAGGGAAGCAGCTCACAAGTGTTTTAGCCTTTTGATGCCTTTTTCTAACATGGATGCCCCACCAGTCTGGCTCACATTGTCATTCCAGTGGAGGTACTCACTTCAGCCAAAATCCTCAATCACTAGTATTTGAATTTAGGCCTGCTTTCTAATCCCTTGTTGTATTAGATTGGTCTGACTTGGCACCTAGTGGTTATAAACTCTGGCTGATATTTTGTATGTTGCAATTGCATAATGGAAAATTAAATAGTATCCAGATTGGTGTTGTATGCCTGGAAACTCTAAGAAATTGTCTTAAAGATGCTGGTGTTTTTCTAGGTCCTGAATTTTAACATAACACAGGATTGCTATTCAAGGAGTTTTAATTGCCAGAGTTACCAGTAGGCTTATGTTGCGATATGGCCTCATCAATAGCATAAATTCTTGGCTCAAGACACTAGAGCACTATAGATTTTTATACTCACCAAACTAATTGAGGTATTGTAGCAAAAAAAAAAGAGCTCCATATTTCTTTGCTTTCTGTAGTACTTTCCAAATTGGAAAAACACTTGCTTTGAAGCAATGCTTTGAGGGAAGAAGTTCAGTATTAATGTCCCCATTTTATGAATAAGGAAACTGAGGCTCAGTGAGGGGGAGTGATTTGCTCAGGGCCACATAGATAATAAATGTAAGCACTGAATAAGGTCTTGTGCATGCATCCCAAACCAGAGTACTTTAGTACTATACTACCTAGCCTGTTGGCTTACAAAAATACAAAAACAAAGAACCAATCCCCTACATCTCAACAAGTGCTCCTAAATCTGATATCCTGTTCTGTCTGTCCTGGGAGCTTTTGGCCATGGCCTCATCCAATAGTTCGCATTTGACAGAGGTGGTATTATACAGTTGTAGAGTAATTGACTGTTAGAGCTGGGAGGGACTATAAAGATTATCTTGCCATTTTCCGCATTTTATAGGAAAGGAAACTGAGACTCAGAGATGAGAGGGAATATAAGCAAATTCACATAGCTGGTTAAAGACCAGGCTGGGAACAGATGCCAGGCGGTCATATGCTCTCTAAATTATGAAACTGAAAGCTGTAGTTGATCCAGGGTGATTACAGAAAAGATGAGCAAAGATTTACAACCACAAAGATAAAAATAATATGAACACACTTAGCTCTATCAACCCAGGCTGCTCTATGATAAGTGTTCTGATTAACAGAAAGGGACTATATAACATAAAGATTGCCTGTTTTCAACACTAAAATATTGCTAGATATAATTGAACCTTTGTTTGATGATTCAGGTGTCTTGAGTATCTTGAACACACTTTGTTGCCTTGAAGAGTTACTCTGAATGTTCATTTACATGTTCAACAAATGCTTATTGAAAAACCAATGTGTACAAAGCACCATGAGTGAATGAAGATACAAATGAAGTATATACCTAGTCTTTATCTTCAGGAGGGGAAACAAGATATATACCTAGTTATAAAGTTCTCTTGATTCCACCTCTGATATTTAACCCATTCCTTAAATCTAAGCAAGGCCATGTAATAGATGACTTGATGGGTATAAGAGTATGACATAGTCCTATAACAATTATGTGAGGAGTGAGGATAGCTAAAGACAACAGAAGGGGAATTTTTAAAACTACTTTGGGAGAAAAGGAGGATCAAATGCAAGGAACTGTGCTTGGAGTAGAAAATATAAGGGTAACTAATGAGAGAGAAGGAAGAATTATTCAACTCTTATTTTATTCCTTTTTTCATCCGCTACTTTCCTTTGCAGTGGAAATTACAAAACAAAAATGACAGCCTGGGAGTTAGTACTTAAGATAAATAAAGAGATACGAAAAGAGCATGGAGTTTTCCCTGATAGTGTGGCTCAGATGAGCTACATCCTTGGCTACTAAAAGAACTGGTAGATGTGAATGTTGAACTAATGTCAGTGATATATAAAATTATTATTATTTGAAATATAATATTTATTTTTGTTATCATGAGCATAAACAGTAGCAAACATGAACATTTCAAAATTTAAAAGGGAGATCATATATGAAAATGGGGACTTTATTATATAAAGGTTCTTTTTAAAAGTATATAGTAAATTCAACACATTAGTTTTTAAAGCTGACCTGCTTATCTGGCTTTCCCTCTGAACTTCCTTCTATCAGTGATATTAGAAAAAGCATAAATTGAATAGAGAAAAGCAAATGTCCCAATTTTCAAAAGAGGGAAGGGAACAGAGATTACAAACAATCCACTGACTTTGATTTATTAGAAAATTACAAAATGGATCATTAAAGAGATGTTTGTTAACTGTCTAGAAAGGAAAGCAGTGATTGGAAGGAACCAAAGTGGCTTCATCAAGAACTGGTCATATAAGACTATCCTTATTTCATTTTCTGACAGAATTCCTGAACCAGTATATGAAAAGAATTCTGTGGATAGAGTTTGCCCAGATTTTTGTAATATTTTTGGTCAAGTGTGTCCTGTTTTTCTTATGAAAAAGATGGAGACTTGTGGATTAGGTGATAATACAAGTTGGTAGATTCAAAACTCTTTGAATGGTCAGACTGAAAGAACAGTTACTGGTATTTCAGTGCCATAATGGCAAGAAGCCTCCAATAGAATAACGCATTGATTTGTGATTATTCCTACTGAGCATTTTTATCAATGACTTGGATAAAAGCATAGATGGCATGTTCATATGATTTGCATTTGATACAGGAGAGAGAAAGACAGACAGACAGAGACTGACAGAGAGCGAGAGCACTAACATAAGGTACGAAAGTATCAAGATCCAAAAAGATCTTGACAGATTATAGCATTGAGCTAAATATATTCAGATGAAATTCAGTAGGGCAGTTTTACTAAAACTAAAAAAAAAATTAGCTTCACAAGCTCAAGATGGGGAAAGCATGACTGTGAACCTCTTTATCTGAAACAGATCTGGGTGTTTTAGTGTTTTAGTGAAGCTCAATATGAGTCAACAGTGTGCTGTGGCTGCCAAAAAAAACTAATTCATCTCAAACTGCATCAGGAGGGGCAGAACTTCCAGGAATAGAGAGGTCATCATCCCCTGCCCCTAGCCTGGCCAGACTTTATCTGGAATACTGTATTCAGCTCTGGATGTTACAGTTTAAGAAGGATGTAAATGGGCTGGAGAGTCCAGAGAAAGGGTAACCACTATGCTTGAAGGACTTGCAGGTTGAGGATAAGTTGAAGAAACTAGGCATGTTTAGCATAAAGAAGAGAAGACTGGGGTGGGGGAGTATTAGAAGGGAACTGGTAGGGGTGATCCATGAGAGCCATCTTTAGCTGTCTTCAAGTATTTGGAAGGCTATCTTGTGGAAGGAGGGGTTAAACTGCTTCAGTTTGTCCCCAGAGGGTAGAACCAGGAGTTCTGGATAGGAGCTTTTTAGGTAAATCCAGGCTAGATATCACTTTAACAAAAGGGGAATGACTTGCCTCAAGAGGTGAAGGCTTCCCCTCTCCTTGAGCATTGGCTACAAATAAAACAACTACTTGTATATTCTTTTGCATATGGGTTGGACTGCCAAGTTCTCTTCCTCATCTCAAATTCTGTGATTGTGTGATCTGGTCCACCTGACTCTTTACTGCTAGTGGTACGGCTTCCTCCCTACTTTGTTCCATTGGCGCATGTTGAATGGATACATGTACCACCTTAACTGATCCTCCTGTACCCCTCTCTACATTGCTACCCAAGTACTCATCCTAACACAACTGTGATTGCCTGCCCTCTTCCTTACTTAAAAGCTTATATTGACTCCCCATTGCTTTCTGACTAAAGTATAAACTGCCTCCTCTGGTATCCAGGGGCCTCTGCATTCTGGTTCCATCCTTCCTTTGTAGCCTCCATTCATACACTCAATTGCAGACAGTTTATTCTTCATTCTGGTTATTGCCTTGCCTTCTCCTCTCCATGTACCTTTGCTCATTCCTATCTAAAATGGACCCTCCTGCCACCCCCATCTATCTATTCCTTCTGTCATCATAGTTCACCCTTCTATAGAGCTTTGGAGACCTTGTCTTGTTCAGACATTACAACAACCTAGTGAGCCAGGTGTTTTTACCCTTTTATACATAAGCAAGAAAACTTGACGGCAGCCAAGGCTACACCCAGAGAGTCTTTAGAAGTTCAGGTCTCTAATATGATCAATCAACCGAAAAGAAATCAGATGGCAGAAAGGGATTACAATTGGGGAGAATACAGGCTTTTTAACAGAAGGGCAATGTCCAGTACAAGCAGCTCCAATGTAATTGCCAGGTGATGAGGAGAGCTCTAGAAAGTGGTGAATGGAAGGGACCAGATAGGTTAACTGCCTGGGGCTGGGCAGCTTCCTGGAGAGCCTTTCAGACTGGCCTTGGTCTCAGTGGGGGAAGTGCAGGAGGCCAGTCACCATGGTGGTGTGAGATGAAGTGAATCTGTCTCTGAGTCTCTCTGAGTCTGAGCCTGGCTGAGTTTATCTCAGCTTATATGCTCTATTCTAATTATGTTATCATAGGTGTGAATCTTGTAGAATAGGTGTCAATCTTGTGGAACTATATTAAATACTAAGTACGTGTACTGAACTAGAGAACTATTACTACCATGCTAAACTAGATAACCATTGTCTTTATCAATTCCACTGAGTTAGCACCTTGTAAGAATCCTGCTTTCAGAGTTCTGGCCCATAACAGAAACTGAGCTTCAGAAATACTCAGTAACCCCTCTAGGCTCACACAGCCAGTAAAATGGCTGAAGAGGTATTCGAATCCAAGTATTCCTGTCCCCAGAACCAGTGTGCTGCCCACTGAGCAACGTTCAAGGTTCAGCTCAGCTCAGTCATCTCTCAGCCTGACATTGCCAACTCAAAGTGCTATTTCACTCCTTAGATCAGAATTGTCCAGAGGGGATTGGCTGCCTCAGGAATAAGTGGGTATATGCTCCCTAGTGATCTTTAAGTGATTTTCCAAAAGTATAGGTGCTACCCTCCTCAACAAACTCCAGTGGCTTCCTGTTACCTGCAGGATCCAATATAAAACCATCTAGTTGGCATTCAAAGCCTTTCCAAACCTTTACCCCCTCTGCACGTTTTTTGGTATAGCCATGCTGACCTCACACACAACACCCCTATCTCCTCTCTCTCTGCCTTTGCATTGGCTGTCCTGCATGCTTGGAATGCTCTCCCTCTTCACCTCTACCTCCTAGTTGCCATAGGAAGCTTCAAGATGCAGCTGAAATCTCAACTTTTGCAAGAAACTTTTCCCAGCTCTCCTTTCCTCATGGTCCTTCTCCCCATTCACTTCCCTTTGAGATTCCCTTCTGCTTGCACCGTATTGATCTTGTACATACTTACTTGCCTGTTGTCTTCCCTCCTGGAATAGGAACTTTCTGAGGGCAGAGAACATCTCTTGTGGCTGGCACATCTTGAGAACTTAATAAATGCCTGTTGACTAATGGGGCTGGATGACCAACTTTTTAGATATTTTAGGGGAGATCATAGTTGAGGTATAAGTTGGAGCCTCTGAGGTCTCTTCGGACTCTGACATTGTGATTCTATGATCTCTTCCCTGAACTGTGGTAGCAGTTATTGTCTATACCATAACCTCATCTAGCATTTAGCATACAGTCCTGCGTTGAACTGTCATTGAAATGTTATTTCACATTTCCTGAGTATTTTGTATGTCATGTCTCCCCAACTGGACTGGGAAGTTCCATGAAGGTAGAAACTGGCTCTTCTGGATGTCGGACCCTGGTCTGGGGATGAGCACAGGATAAGTGTTCCACCAGTACTCATTGGCTTGGTTTGAAAAACACTTCACACATCAATAAGGGGACTATCAAAGAAAGTCCATGTGCTGTATGTCTTTAAAGCCTGAACCAAGCAATGCAGTCACTTGGCACCTTCTGCCAACAGGAAACAAGGATTCATTTGTAGCCTCTGTGTACCAGTGTGACTTTCAGATTTAAACTTGCTGTGAGACTGAAAGGGAGTAGACTTTGGGAGCCTCACACCATTACCAATCTTTTGGACAGCCTCCTGTATGCTTTCTGGCATCTGTCTATCCTGGCCTCATCTGTTACAGTGATTCCGCTTAGGCTGTCCAAATAGGCATCATTAATTCATTCAACGCCTCTGGTTCTTCTCCACTGAGGGCTAATTCATCTTCGAGCTGAGCAACTTGCTTGTGAGTCATTTTTCCAGTTTAGTTAGGAAGAGTTTCCAGTCCTTCCAGACCAGATGGAGCATCCAGTGCCATCACACCAGAAGCCAAGAGGGGGTTGCACTTGGAAAAATCACCTCAGTCCTCCAGACACATACTTTGTGTTGTTTTCTCTGAATAGGTGCAGCTAAGATGCAACTGAATGAATTCCCAAGACTCAGGTTGAGGAGAGGAAGGAAAGGGAGGTGGGAGAAGAGATGAGGGAAACATGCTAGGAAAGAACCAAAGATTAAGGTAGAATTCAAGTGGAGAAATGTTACAAAAGGGAAAAAGGGAAACCTTGCCATTTTAGGGGAACAGCTCTTTTCCTTTCTGCTTCCCTGTATAGCCTAGCCCTGTTAGCATAATCCATACCCCGAAAGTGCCCCTTGCTACCAGGAGAGAAACCTTATCTCCTCCCCTCTTCCCAAGGAGCAGGTGTTTCCCAACAAAGCTTTTTCGGGGGCAGGTGGAGCCTCTGGCCTTCAAAGAGGATTTGCTGGTTTCTTTATTGCAGTATAGAGGAGAGGAAGAAAAGGATAGAAGAAGGCACTTTTTCTCTGGTAGACCATTGTATGTCTGAACAATGCTGGGCCCCCAAGGCCCAGTGGAAAGCAAGAACCCAGGGTTTCTGAAGGAACTTGATCTTGGGGTCTCTTCCACTGTCAGGTAGAGTGATGACATCTAGCAGCCAGACCAGATTTCCAGGAAGTGGTAGACCAATGACATGGTAAACTGATCTCTGCCCTATTCTGGGGCATAATTACAAAGGAGAGGAAAAAGGGGCTGGGACCACAAGAGTCAGAAAAAAAAAACAACCTTACTATTGTGAGCCTGTCAGAGGATTTAGAGCTAAAGTGTAGTTTAGAGATCATCTGTTCCAATCCCCTCTTTTTACAGAGGAGGAAACTGAGGCATGGAGAGGAGAAATAATTTGTGTAAGGTCACATAGTAGTAATCATCAGAGGCAGAAGTGAGAAACTAAAGCAGAGTTTGTATTCAAGTCTTCTGACTCCAGATCTAATATTCTTTCTGTTATACCACAATGCCATCAGCTCCCTAGGTTCCAAACCCAGGGCCTCTGAATAAATTTCAAGATTGCATCAAAATGTTGTGCTTTAGAGCAAAGCAGAAAAATGAAGAAACAGTATCCATGACAGATAAGAAGTTGGGAAAGGGCTACAAGGAGTCCCTTCTCTCTTAAACATGATGTTACTCTAGCCAGTTAGGCACCAGAAAGGAAGCCATCTGGTAGGAGGGAGACAAGGAACTAGGAGTCAGAAAATCTAGGTTCTAGTCTTTATTTTGGCACTACCTCTGGTGGTCCCTTTAAGATGGACCCTTGGACCCTTTGGTTCCTGTGTAGTGCAATACTATTTTAGTATAAGATTCTTCAAAATGAATATAGATATGTAAATATGTAGCAAATGACTGCCAGTGCTCCCCTGCCTGTGATTCTAAATCAGGAATTGGAGGATGGTAGCATGGCAGTAACTTAACTTGCTCTCTGACCCTTGGTTGGAAGCATATCTAGGGCAGGTAAACTGCACCTCTCCCAGGTTCATACCTGAGGTGGGCACCACACTAGCCAGACCTGTGAATACACCCTACATGTATTTACATGCAAACCTCTCCACTCAACTTCCCACACTAAGAATATTCCCATCTCTGTGTCTTGGTTCCTATTATTTCCCTAGTATACAGGGTCCTTAATCCCTCCTTTATATCTAGTCAAACTCTTCCCATACTCCAGGGTTCAGCTACGACTCTAGTTGATGAAGCTTTCTGCCCACAGTTCTAGCCTACATTGATTTTCACCCTTTGAAATTCTGTGGCACTTATTAGAATGGTAGAACTAGAAGGGAATTTATGGAGAGTACCTAAGTTAACCTACAACTGCCTGAATTATATTATAGATAAGAAACTGAGACCCAGAGAGGTTAAGTAATTTGCCTAATATCACAGAGGTGGTAAGTGGCAGAGGCAAGATTCAAACTCAGATTTTTGAATCAACATGGTGGAATAAAGGAGTCAGGAGGAACCCAGGTCTTCAACCTCTCTCCCCCCAAATTAATAGATAAAATATTACCAAATTGAAAAACAAATATTTTTAAAAGGACAAGGAGAAAAAGGAAGGGGAAAAATTAGAGATCCTCAAAAGATAAGAGAACAAGGAAATGTGCATTCAACAGAATAAGTCATTCAGCAATGAATAAATCCCATGGATTTAAAGATCCTGAAGAGAAGCCAGCAGAAAGAAAAAAAAAAAAAAACAAATCACCTTAGCCAGTAGCCCAAGAATGGAAGCTGGACCTAACACAAGAAACATCAAATAGGATAATCTTTAAAGGAAATTAAGTGGGATCTAATGTTAGTAAAGAAAGTTTTGGTGCTGATAAAGAAAGATCTGGTATTTGTAATGAGAAATGTATCATTGGTAAAAACAGAAGGAGATGCATTCATAATAAAACTCACCAACTTGGAGAAAGCAGTGGAAAATTTGAATAAAAGAATGGAATCCAATAAAATTCTCATGCTGAAAAGCCAACCAGCAGAAGCAGCTGGAAATGCAGCACAACAAGATCAAAAGACAGCTTAACTAAGAAAAAATAATCTTCAAAAATTTTCAAGCAAAAGATAGAACTGTAAGACAAAGCTCAGATAATCTGATAATTAAGTTGTTGACTTAATAATACAAAATAAGATCAAGAAGAAAATGGACCTCAAAAACCTGGAACAAGTAGGGTATAAGAAAGTGGTCCTAAGGACATTATTGGCTAAAGTAATAGATTCAAAACTGGAATGGGATCCAAGAGGCTCAGAGAGGTTAGGTGATTAACCTTAAAGGTCATTTAGTTGAATCTTCTCATTTAATAGAAGAGGAGAATGAGGCACGGGTAAGGAAAAGGACTTGCCTAAGGTCAATTACACTATGACAGAATTGGGAGAGGTTGAGAAGAAAGGAAGCTTTGAGCTTTAATATGTGGGGAAAGCTATAAAGTTAATTGAATCAACATAGAAACTGGGAGGAGAGGGTGTTAATTCTGGGTGGGTGTTGGAATAGTTCCTTTAGGAGAGGACTAGGGAGGGGAAAGTATAAACATTTTTTAAAAGCTCCACTAGAACTAATCTAGAAGCTAAAATTAGTCCAGTGGTTGTGTTTGTAAAGATCTGTATTTAATTATATCTGGAATAGTTGGAGTGTAATCAAAACTGGAATTAGACTAACCAAAGGGAAGCAATGCAGAGAACTGCCCATATCCAGGTGTAATGTCAGAAGAAGAGCCAGTCCATTTCCCAGAGTCTGACTGTAAACTTCAAAGTTGACAAAGTTCTCATCAGTGAGAGGAAGCTAGGCCTTAGGAGAAGAGAACCTTGATGCTTGGCTCCTCAGGTGGTGGCATATGGCAACTTTAGTTTGGGAAATGGAAAATGTCTACCAGATGGTCTTCTCTTGCTAGCTGTAGCTTTGGAGGTAAAGGAGGTCTTTTATTTTACTGGTAAGACAAAAATTCTGTCTCCCACAGTGCTTAGAATTCAAGTGGATAGCTAAGAGGTGACCAAGATACAGTTGGTATCAGACTACTTCAGCAATAACATGATAGCCTAGGCCAAAGGTTTAAAATTTTCTGGTTTGTCACGAACCCCTTCTCAGAATAATGTTTTTAAATTATCAAAAGAAAATACTTAGGATTAGTAAGAAATCAATTTATTGAAAGAGGGTTATCAACATTTTTCCAAAACCAAGTTCATGAACCTTAGGTAGTAACTGTAAGAAACCCTCCCCCTTTTGTTCAAGTCTCCAAATTCCTGCTCCCTATTCTTTGCCTTGAGGGGACCAGCAAAGGTTCCAGGGAAATCCTTGTAATCACTAAAATCAGAGATTGAAGGCAAAGAACAGATGCTGCCTGAGATTCTCTCCTTTCTCTGCATTGTAAGGGAAAGAGAGAACTTAGAAATGATCAGGGTTATGGCCAGAAGAGGACTTTCCCCTGAGAATCCTGGAATAATCAAGGAGAAGAAAATCAGATATTTTGAGTCTGTCTATGCAAATCATCAGACTTTAGTGATCTGTTTCCCAAGGGCCTAGAGAATGATGATTATACTGAGAGGTGGTGGGCAAAGAGCTTGAAAAATCTGAGGAATACCAGAGATGTGAATAAACAAAAGGGAAAAGGGAGTAGCAGCCCCTTCCAAATAAAGGAAAAAGGCTGCTGACGGATACCAGCTGGCAGGTAACATCCCAGGGCAGAAATAAACAAGTCACCATTCCACAAGGGATATCTGAACCATCAGTAACAAGGAACACAGATTTACCAGGGGCCTATCATACCTGGTCACACAGATCACTCTATCTGGAACAAATGAAGAAAACTCGAGTATTGCTGAGTTTAGGTGAAGAGCTCAGTAGCACTTCTGAGATCTAAAAACTTTAAAGCATGTTAACCAAAGAGTATAGGAGGACTTTGGTCGTAGCAGTGCCAAAGAAACCAGCATGGGTCATTTGACAATTTGCTTATTTTTATTTGAAGAGAATCCATAATTTCTCTCATGGACTTTTCCGGCTTTGCTTTCCTTAGGTCATGTTCAGTGTTGATGTTTATTCAGGGAATGGCTCCTCAGACAGGGGATGGAAAAGACTTTAGAGCAGGGATCTTAACTTGGGGTCCACTGGAGTCCGTGAATAGATTTCAGGAAGCCCGTGAACTTAGAAAAATTCTATTTTAATTTTCACTGACTTTTAACTGAAGTTTAGCATTTCCTTCAATTATTTAAAAACATGATTCTTGAAAAGGGGTCCATGACACAAAATAGGCATAGAAGTCCTGCATTACAGTATAGAATGTCAAAAGCATATAATATTAGATCCAGATTTTAGGCCCTTCTTTTTGCAAATGAGGAAACTGAGGCTCAGAAAAGGAAAATGACATGCCCAAAATTTATCTGTGAGTTAGCTGCAAAGCCAGGAGTAGAATTCTAACCTCCTACCTGCCAACCTAATCACTACTCTGTCTACTAAATTGTACTTCTGAATTTCCTTAGCCAATTGAGATATGGGTGGGAGGTGGTGGATAATACTCAATGAGACAGTTTCACAAAGTGGTCAGCCTCACTCTGTCTTCCAGAGTCATCAAAATTCAGTGTAGACCAAGAGTCAAGACAACTGGCGATGGGGCCCAGATTTAGTAGATGACCCCAAGTTGGCATCTTGGATGTCTGATGATTATCGTGACTCCTGATGTGTGAATTCCCCTTTATCAGATTTGACCCATCTATTGATTTAGTAGATAATTCTTAGCAGACTATCTAAGACAAAGCTTCTTAAATTATGGGTCTCGACTCTATAAGCGGTCGCATAACTGGATGTGGGGGTAGAGAAAAATCTGGCAACAGTAAAAGGGTTTTGAATACAATCAAAAATTAATTCAAAATTAAATGTGTAATGAATCCAAGGTGTTTCTGGCAATGCTTGCCCATGTTGCATCGTCTGACTTCATTGTGACCTTGATTCTGAACACACCAAATGCGCACTTTGCATCGTACTGCCAGAAATGTCTCAGCTGAGATTAGAAAAACTTCTTGAACAAAAAGGGGTCACAAGGAGAAAAAGTTAGAGACCTTGATCTAAAGCAAATGAAGGCTCAATAACTTGTCCTGCATTGCACAGCTAATATGTGCCAAAAGTGAGATTCACACTTAGGTCTTCCTAAGCCAATAATAGCTTTATCCAGAGGTATGCTGAAACCAGTTCATGCTGGTTCATGAGAGCCAATTGTTAAATTTTCAGTGTGAGCATTTATACCTTAGAAATTTGGTTCTATAAACCAGGATGATCTATTGTTATTAATTGTTTAGACTTGAGAAAGTAATGGAGAAAATGTTAATATTGCAGATTAAATTAAAAAGTGAATCTAGCACACATTTTCCCCCTCAAAAAACTGGTAATTAAACATTTTCCAGCAGATTCCTGGCTCTGTCAGCTATGGCCACTGCCATTGCTCTTACTCTTCCAATATTCCCTTGTCCATTATTATTCAATTAGAAAATAAAATCAAAGGAGAGAACCTAGAGAAGTTACTAGTCTACTGCAAACATTTGAGTTTAAGGAAATAGTGAGTTTGCTGAGTCATTGCTGATTCTCCCTTTCCTTCTTCCTCTCCCTCCATCTTCTCTCTCTCTCTCTCTCTCTCTCTCTCTCTCTCTCTCTCTCTCTCTCTCTCTCTCTCTCTCTCTCTCTCTCTCTCAGCTCATTTTGGCAGCAATTGATCAGGTCTGTTCATAGAAAAAGCTGTCAGAGAATAAATCTTTCAAGTACTATAACTTTCACAGAACCTCGAAGTTCACTTGCCCAGTTAAACTGACTAAAGACCCACAATTAGAGGATCATAGTTAAGAGAGTCAGAACTGGAAGGAACTGCAGGGACCAAGTAGTCCAACTTCTTATTTTACAAAATGAGGAAACTGGGGCCCAAGAAGAAGAAAATTGTCTATGGGGTGGGATTTGAATCCCCTCTTCCTCTGACTACAAATCCAGTACTGTGACTGTGAAAGTCCTAGTAAAGTCAAGATATTAATAGTCCAAAGGGAAGAGGGATGATAGAGGGCTTTTATAGATGCCCCAGTCTGCTACAATGCTTCCTCATGGAACTCCCTGGAAACTCAGAACAGATAAGCCCAGCAACACACATAGGAAAAACTCAAATAGATGAAGATATCATATTGCCTAGTTCATGGTGCATGTAAAAGGGCAGTCCATTCAATTAGTCCATCTGTAATCCATGTAGACCAAGGATAGGCATTGTAGATATTTGTGAGCTAAACCTCAAATTAAATAGCAGAGTGGGTTGGATTGCACTTGGGAAAATCCAGAGCCCTATAAGTGCCTCCCAAGTGCAAAAATCAATTTAATTAGCACCAATATTCTCCCAGTGGTATTATATGACTGTGAAACATTGGGTATTATGAACTTGAAAGGCTGACAATTGCACGTAACCTGAGAGCAATGCATGAAGTATATCACCCTAAATGATTAATTGAAAGAAGTGATATAAAAGGCATCCTTAAGGATATGTCACTGGGAAAGGAGATGGATTAATCAGGGATTCCATTTGTATTAGTATTCGCAAAATATCGGAAGAATATGTATATGACTTTCTGTATATTGGTTGGATCCTCTTGAGACTTAAGGGAACACATGGACCAGGATCCCACAGGTTGAGAAGGAATGGATATGGAGCCTTCTTCACTGCAGCCCAGGATAATGTTTCCATACCCATGGAGCCACTGAAGCATTTGAGTATTGCTAGCCATTTTGAACAGCAAGAGAGATTGAGTCTCTATGTTATGTCATTTGATGGAAATAATGGTGTCATTCAATAAGAGGTTGATGCCTCAACCCTTTCCTGGTCACTAATCTGGCTCATTTTCAGCATGACAAAAGCTTGTGGAAATGGCCTGACCTTCATTGACATGCCAGTGTCTGAAGTCCAGTTTTTCTTCTTGTTCAGAAATAAAGGCTGAGGATACACCCTATCAGATCCTTGGTTATATCTGGACCTTGATTGAAAATGAACTCAGCCCCTGGGAGCAGTCCTCAGCCAGTTAGATTTTACTTTTGGCCTTTGTCTCCTGTTCTTTCTTTCTCATAATGTTTATATCTCTGCTCACTCTTTCTATACCCAAGTGTTTGGCTTCTTACAGATCATTTAATCCCCAAATACCTTTCACCTAGAAGAAAGAAAGTCTCTTAAATAGCTCACATGGACAGAAAGAGACACGTTATACAACCTGTGTCCTTTAATATAGTCAAGGGGTGGAGTAGGCTGCACCTAAAAAATGCTGGCTATGATTTTAAGAAATGCAAAAAAAAAAAAAAGTTTACAGGAATTATAAAGAAATGCCCTGAGGTGGCAAAGAATTAGCATTGGTAGGCCAAACTGAGACATATTCTTAGAGATACTTTTAATTTAGGAAAATTCTATGCCTGACTCAGTTTGGGGAATGGAGGATTAGGGACCAAAAGATAGTTCTCCCGACTATAGACTTACTATTTTTCTCCTCTAATGCAACTAGACCCTGTTTCACATCTTTCTTAACCTCATTACCACCATATATATTCATACAGGACCTTTTCCTGGTTTACTCAGCTTAATATAATAAAAGAATGTTGGTTTTAGAGTCGGAAGACCTGGGTATGAATTCTGACACTCTTATCATTGTAACCTTGTGCAAATCACTTCCACTCTTTGAGTCTCAAGTTTCCTTATCTGTAAAATGAAGGAATTAGACTAAATGATTTCTAAGGTATTCTTAAGGAATTTCTGCCTCTAGATCCTGATTCTGAAAGGGAGGAAGTGTCTGGAGGGATAAGTTACCTTTCCTGCCTATTAGTCACTATGGAATGATGTGTGATTTGTTGCTAAGAATTCTAGGATCTCTTTTCCAGAGGTACATTATAGATCAAAGGATTTCTCTTTTGTTGTTTAGTTGTTTTTCAGTGATGTGCAACTCTTCATCACCCTGCTTGGGGGGTTCTTGGCAGAGATACTGGAGGGGTTTGCCATTTCCTCTTCTAACTCACTTTTCAGATGAGGAAAGTGAGGCAAATAGGGTGATGTGACTTGCCCAGAGTGACACAGCAAGGAAGTATCTGAGGCCACATTAGAACTCAGGTCTCTTGGACTTGGTACCTGGAGGTCTCCACAGCAGCGCCCCCTAGTGGTCCTAAGGATTTATCTAGACAGTCCCAAATCCCTAGGTATAATAGGGAAGGAGACTGTCATTTGAAAGGAAGACCCATTCTTAAAGATGTACACATTCTCACTGTAATTATCATCACCGATGCTTTGCTTTCTTCCCTCCATCTTGTGGGATCCTTAACTTCTTTCAAAGCTCAGCTCAGATGCTGTCTCCCATACAAGGCTTTTCTTGTTCACTGTCCCCACACCAATTATTTCTTTCCCACCTTGACATTACTTTTGTGCAGATTTTATATTTATTGATGTACATGTTATATACCCCAGGTATGATGCAAACCCTACCTTGTGTGATATAATGCAAACCATTTCACTCATCTTAGCCTCAGTGTCCTATTTATTAAATAATTAAATTATTTAATTAATAAATATTAAATAATTTGAGTCTATGAAATGGCTGCTGATGTCTCTTTGAGCTCAAAATCGATGATTCTGCAATCTTCCGGAGCAGAAACAATTTCATTTTTATCTCTGCATCCCTAGTGCCTGGTGTTTTTTTACACATGGTAGGGGTTTAATAATGACTTGTTGAATTGAATAGCAGGGTCTTCTCATTTAGGAACTAGGAGATTAGGGGGAGGAGAGAGTGGGTGCAGAAAATCTATATTGCAGCTACACTTCCAAAGGTTTCAGGGCTAGTTCTAGAAACAGAAAGAACAACTTTACCAGACAGACCAAGGACACCTACTTCAAAGGGAGCCAGTGAGTCTAGTTTTCAAGATTATATGAATGGGGAGAAACTACCTGAAAGACAGGGTGTTTTAATAGCCAGGCTGGAAACCTTTTCTGAGTGATTTAAAGGGTTCTCCAATGAACCATGGCCAACTTGGGATTAAAATCAGAAATAAATTCTGAACTCAGACAAAGTGTTCTCTCAACTGCTTGCTTTTCAGAAATCTGTCATTGCTCTGATTTGACTCTAGTGGAGACCCAACCTGCTGTGCAGTCAAGGAGATGACCTTTAAAGAAGTAATTTGTGATTAAGTAAAGACTTGGGCTTTGCATTTCAGCTCTTCCCACTCCCCAACCTACCTCTAAGACCTCAGTAAACTGGCCCAGTTGGTAACATTATTTTAATGCCTCGAAAATAGAGAAATCAATATGTTTTGCCGGACAAGATGAATGCATTCAGTTTGGGTTTTTTTTCCTTAGAAAAACATGCAGAAGTAGAGCACCAGAATGGTAAGAAGACTGGAGGCCATGTCATAGAAAAAAAAAAAAATATATATATATATATATATATATATATATATATATATATATATATATATATATATATATATATATATATATATATATATAAAGAACCAAACAAGCAATCCCATTTTTAAAAAATTGTTATGCTATGTGAAGAGGGTTTCACCAAAAGCTTCAACAAACCAGTAAAGCACAGAGCAGTAGACCTGTATTATCTCAAATTTTAACTTACACCAGCCAAAGTTCAGTGTCTAAAGCAAAACAGACAGACAGGGACAGCAATGGACGAATAGCAACATTTCAGAAGGAAGAAAAGGAACTCAAGTGATTATGGTCCTTTGGGGGAGGAAAAAAAAAACTTCCCTTGGATTTAGTACAATCAACTCCACTGAGCTCTCTAGCACTCTTCTTTCTTTAAAATAGTATTTTATTTCTCCAAATACATGTACAGATAGTAGTCAACATACATTTTTGGAAAACTTTGTGTTCTAAGTTTTTCTACTCTCCTTCCTCACCTCTCTCCCCACCCAAGACAGCAAGCAATCTGATAGAGGTTAAATCTGTGCAAAACTTTGGACCCTATTTCCATATTTATTGTGTTGTCTATTACTCTTAGCTGGAATATAAGAGTGTAGGATAGTATATTCCAAGGTAGAAAGTACCTTATGGTTCTAGTCCAATCCTCTGCCTACAAAGGCAGAACCCTCTTCACTGGCAGGTCATGGAGGTCCTTACTTTTATAGGTCTGAAGCAACAAGGCCTGACGATGTATGCCAACCAAGATGGTTTGCCTAGGTCCCTTTTGGGGAAATCTGATCTCTTGTTAGAGGATTACGCTAGTGCTCATTCTCACACTCATTGGCTCAATAACAACCCCTTCCCCAGTGTCCTAAGGACATGCTAATTACTGTAAAAGTGAGGGATCATGTCTTGGGTCACCCCAGAAGAGGAAAAAATAAAAGTTACCTAAGGTACAACATAAATCAAATATAGGACAAATGATTTGTTTCAACTTAACAAAGAAGGAATGCCAACCATAAGAATCATAGCCTACGTTAACCAAAATGATTTCAACTGGATTCATTAGTTTAACCTACAACTATACTAATAGTAAGCAGGGAGGATGGAATTTAAACTTCAAGCTACAGAAGAATTTGAAAAGCTCCTAATTAGCCATTTACCACTTCATCTTGATTAGTATTGTCCAATCACTTTTAAATACCTGTTGGTATAATAGCCAAGTTACCTATTCCTCTTTTTTGCTAATTTCTGACTATTCTTTTCCCTCCAAATCAATTACTGCCACTCAGATGGATGGAACTTTCCCTGTTGGAAGATGTCCTTGTCATTGAATCCCAGACTTCTAGACTTCTTGAAACTCAGTTTCCGCCTCAAAAAAAAAAAAAAGGAAGTAAAAAAGGCAGGAGTTGCCACGGACCCCAACACAAAATTATCTATTTGTAGCCCCCACACCAGAGGCCACATGAGCAGGATTCAGAACATTGGGGCCAGAGAAAGGACCCTGTCCGTCCTGACCACTCAATGAGGAGAAGAGACATCATTATACCAGAAAATTGGGGGAGAGCTGAGAAGAAGTCTGCAATAAGGGAGCATTATGATTCTCAAAGAAGCCCACGGGCTTTAGGTCTTTCTTGGGATAATCTAAGGCTGATTCTTCTAAGACTTTGTTAAAAATATATTCTAGATAATGTTGTAGAGAGTACTGTTTGAACACATGCTTTTTAATATCCCTAAACTTGTCCCTGACTTTAAGTCTGAGTTTGATTTTTTCCCCAGTTTTGGTCCATTATTCTTTTTATATGCCTTTGGTTACTTTAACCAGGGGAGTGGTTCTATGAATTTACCAACTCCTCTAATAATTACAGCATATAAGCTTTTGTAGGTGTTTCTAATTTTCAGAGCCTTCTAAGAGAGTAGCCACTGAAACTCATGGCCCCTCAGGACGTAAGAGAGATAGTACTGTGCAAGGAAAAACATGCTCAACTTGGAGTCAGAAGCAATCAGTCAAGAAGCATTTATTAAGCACCTACTGTGTGCCAGGCACTGTTTCAAGTGATGGGAATAGAAGCACAAAGAATGAAACAATCTCTGATCTCAAGGAACTTACATTCTTAAAGGGAGGGGCTAATGAGTATATATATATATAATATATATATATATATTAATACATTCAGCACAAATATAAAATAAATATATATAAGGTAGATTAGGAAGGATGGCATTCGCAGTTGGGAGGATCTGGGAAGATTTCACGAAGAAGATGATGCTTCAACTGTATCTCAAAGGAAGAGAGTGACTTTGAGACAGTCATATAGCTTTCAGGCAGCTATAAGGAAGGAGTACATTCCAAGGATGTGAGATTGTCAATGCAGAGGCACAGATATGAAAAAAGGGTGTTGCATGTGATGAAGGGAGAGAATGGCCATTTTTGTTGGATAGCAGACTATAATCCTGGGGAAGTAATGTCTAGGGAAGCTGGGGAGAAAAACTTGCACTAGGTAGTGAGGGACTTTAGGGGAGTTTATATATGCTATTCTAGAGGTCACTAGAATTGATTGAGTAGGAAAGTCACATGATCATATCAATGCAAAAATGGCATGATCATATCTGTGCTTAGGGAAAATTACTTTGGCAGCAACATGGGGGCAGACTAGAATGGTGAGAGATTTGAAGCAATGATACCAACTAAACTGGAGTTTGTTGCAATGATGTCAGCAAGAGGCTATGGGAGCCTGACTTAGGTGGTAGCTGTGGGAGTAGAGAGAAGGGCTTGGTTGTGAAAGATGGGGTGAAAATAGAAATGTCCAAGATTTGTCAACTGATTATATATGTTGGGTGAAGGATAGTTGGGAGGCCAGAATAATGCTAAGGTTCCAAACCTGAGAGACTAACTAGAAAGATGGTGGAGCCATTACCATCAATCAGGGGTGAAAGACAAAATAACTGAGCAAGCCAAGCTTCCAAGCATATTGATTTATGATTATTTCTAAATTCCCATAATACTCTCATGTCCTAGACAGAAATAGAACAGTTTGGAAATGGGCACAATTTGGGGGGAGAGATAATTAATTTAGTTCAAATCTGCCGATTTTAAGATATCTCCAGAACTCCCACTTTGTTGTGTTGGCTATCACTCTTAGCTGGAATATAAGAACTTAGGGAAATAGTTTCAAATGTCCAATGTATAATAGATGATGCAGGACCAAAGCTCAGGAAAGAGAGACTGGGACTGAAAGAATTATTTGCATAGAGATAATAGTTAAACTGTTGAAAGTACAGAAAATACAGAGAAAAAAGAGAAGAGATCCCGGGCAAGATTCTTGAGGAACACCCACAGTTAGGGCATGTACTATGGAGGATGATCTAGCAAAGGAAATCAGGGACTTGAGGCTTAACTCTGGCCCCAGTTCACTGCTTTGAGCTGCAGCTTTCTCATCTGTAAAATTTGGATAATAAGACTTTTATTGCCTATCTTATGGACTTGCCATGAGAACCAAATGAGATAAAAGTGCTATATAATTATGAAGTCTCACATAAAACTAAGCTATTATTAAGTAAGTTCTCATTAGAGATCATAGGATTCAAAAGAGATGATTTCTGGAACTCAGTTTCTTCATCTGTAAAATTAAGGGATTGGCTTCTAAACTTCTGGTCCAAGATCTAGTCAAAACCTCTCATTTTAGAGATAAGCACATTGGGATGCAGAGAAATTATGCAGCTTTCTCAAGGTCACACAAGCAGCAGAACCGCAGTTGAAACCTCAGCCCCCTGATAGCAAAAACCGGCATCCTTCGTCCTTTGTCACACTCCCTCTTGTTGTCTTTTTTTCCAATGGGATAAGTTAGGGAATACTATTCACAGTCTGTCAAAATGGCCTGAATAAAAGCAAATAACTTGTTCTTAAATCTAGGTGATTGGAGAAAACATTCTTGATGGTGTTCTCTGCTAGAGAAGCCCTATCCATCATTGACCCCTTGCTGCCATCCTACTACTACTTTTGTTTTTGCTTTTGTAGACAGTTTTTCTGGGGCACAACCCAGCATGAATACCACTCTGCCTGAAGAACAGCTAATAGGCCTGGTTGTTTACTTGAGAAACACAATAGCCCTTCCCTACCTTCCTTTCTTTAGATGAACTTGGAAAAATTGTGGCATCTAACCTTTGGCATCTAACAATGAAAAACTAACAATTTTTGCTGTTTTTCAGCAGTTTTACAATGCAGAATTTTAGAATTAGCAGCTGAACTTGTTTTAAACAGATCTGAGAACAATGGAATTATTGGAGCATTCTAAGTGAGGTAGTACAATATCATAGCAAAAACAATAGTTTTGGTTTAGGATCATGAATAAGTCAGTGTTCTGATTCAGGGTTCAATTTACTTCTTTGTTAAATAAGGGAATTTGATGCAATGATTTACAATGTGGCTTCCAGCCTTAAAATCCTGTGATCATATGAAGCAACATAGTCCAAAGTCTTCATTTTTTTTAAAGGGCAGAAGAGATTGTGCAAAATCTCATAGTTTCAAAGTGGTAGAGATAGAATTCAAACTCAAATTTTCTGACTATTTTAAACCATATCATCTGTCTTCCTTGGTCTCGATTTTTCTTTCTCTTTGACTTACACCCAGACATAGCCAATTATTTCTCAGGCTAAATTTGCTTGGGCATTCTCCCGCTGGACCATAGCACTATAATTTATGCAACAGCATCCATTTTCCTAGGCAAAATTGTGTTCTCATTTCAGTGAGGCTTCCAACTGCTTTTGTCCCCTGGCTATCCAGCTTTGGGTGGGCACAGTGCTTGCAGTGCTTCTTTTAGCTAAATGGATAAAAATATAGAAATCTATATTCTAGAAGAAATGATCAGGAGTATGATTTTAGGGAGGCTTGGAGAGACTTACATGAACTGATGCAAAGTGAAATGAGCAGGACCAGGAGATCATTATACATGTCAACATCAGTATTATATGACAATCAATTCTGATAGATGTGACTCTTTCCAACAATGAGATGATTGATGCCAGTTCCAATGATCTTGTGATGAAGAGAGCCATCTAGACCTAGAAAGAAGACTGTGGGAATTGAATGTGGATCACAACATAACATTCTCACTCTTCTTGATGTTGTTCACTTGTATTTTGTTTTCTTACTCATTTTCTTTCGTTTTGATCTGCTTTTTCTTGTGCAACAAGAGAATTGTATAAATATTCTTATGCATATTGGATTTAATACATATTTTAACATGTGTAACCTATATTGGGTTGCTTGCCATCTAGGGGAAGGGGTGGGGAGGAGGAGAAAATCTGAAACACAAGGCTATTCAAGGGTCAATGCTGAAAAATTATCCATATATATGTTTTGAAAATAAAAAGCTTTAATAAAAGATAAGAAATATAGAAATATATAATTAAATGGGTATAAATCCTATAAATAGAAAAACTTATATTTCATCTTCAAATTTTAACAGAGGCTGGTGCTTAGGTACAATATGCAATTCTCATGTCAAAGAAATTGGGGAGCCTGCTACCGGAATGATATAATGCTATATAGTAGAAATGCTCTACTCCCTAATTTGGAACATATTCACCTGCTAATAATCAAGTGGTTAACTGATGAAATGATGTAACCATACCTGTGTGTGAATCTGATAACCATCACATATTTACATTATAGACTGTTGATAAAGGACTATTGGTTGAAAGTGTTGAATAAATTGGAATGGTCTAACTAGCAAAAGCAAAGCATTGCTTTGGGCTGCCTCTTCCATCCTATCTCCTGTTCAGGTCATAGAGATGCTGATATAAGAGGATGAGCATTGGAATCCCTCCCCATTTGAAGCCAATATGTTACCTGTGAATACGAGTCTTTATTCTTTGCTTCTTTTTATTTATTCTGTCTTGTTTTTAAATGAAGGAGAACTAGAGTTAGCTATAACTTTGTGAACTTGATAAAGTAAGGATTAAGTACCTCTTCAAAAAGATCTAAAAATGAAAACTCCCAGAAATATTGTAGTCAAAGCTCCCAAGTCAAGCAGGAAATATTGCAAGTAGCAAGAAAGAAACTCACACGCATGTCCTCTCTCTATGTATATGTAGTCCTTTTAATTGCTTTAATAATGAGAAATTTCTTAAGAGTTAACAAATATCATTTTCCTATATAGGAATGGAAACAGTTTAACTTTATTGAATCCCTAATGATTTCTCTTTTCTCTTTACCTTTTTTGTGTTTCTTTTGAGTCATATTTGAAAATCAAATTTTCTTTTCACCTCTGCTATCTTTTCATCAAGAATGTGAGTTGATTATGATAGGATGACTTTCTAAAAAACCAAAAATGGAATGAAGCTTTAAAAAAGAGGGGTGCACTCAAAGAAGGGGGAAGGAAGAGATAGAATGCGTAAAACCATTTAATAAGTAAAACTAAGAGCTAGTTTTATGAAAAAACCCAATAAAATAGGTAAATCATTGTTTAATCTAATTTACAAGAAAAGAAAGAAAATTACAAGTATCAAAAATGAAAAAGGTGAATTCGTTGCCAGTGAGTGTGAATTTAAAGCAACTTTTAGGCACTATTTTCCCCAATTATATGCCAATCAATCTGACAATTTAGGGGAAAGAGATGAATATTTACAAAAATACAAATTGTCCGGGTTAACAGAAGAGGAAATAAATTATTTGAATGGCCATGGCCAGATCTTAGAAAAAGAAATTGAACAAGCTATCAATGAGTTCCCTAGGGAAAAATCTCCAGGTCTAGATGGATTCACAAGTGAATTCTACCAAACATTTATAAAACAATGAATTCCAATAGTATATAAACTATTTGGGAAAATAGGCAAAGAAAGAATCCTATCAAACTTCTTTTATGAAACAAATATGGTGCTGATACCCAAATCAAAGAGAAGAAAAACAGAGAAAGAAAACTACAGACCAATTTCCTTAATGGATATTGATGCAAATTTAAAAAAAAAAATACTAGCAAGGAGATTACACACAAAGATTACACACTATGACCAAGGGGGATTTATGCCCAGGAATGCAGAGCTAGTTCAATATTAGGAAAACCATCAGTATTACTGACCATATCAATATCAAAACCAATAAAAATCATATAATTATCTCAATGGATGCAGAAAAAGCTTTGGATAAAATACAGCATTCATTCCTTTTAAAAATGCTAGGAAACATAAGAAGGAATGGAGCTTTCTTTAAAATGATAAGTAGAATATATCTAAAAATGTAAGCAAGCATTAATTGTAACAGGGATAAGCTAAAAACCTTCCTGATGAGACCAGGGATGAACTAAGTATCACCACTATTATTCCATATTGTACTAGAAATGCTAACTATAGCAATAATAGAAGGAAAGAAAATACATTGAAAGAATTAGGATAGACAGTGAGGAAACAAAGCCATTTTTCTTTTCAAACCATTATGTTGGTAGAGTCATGAAGTGATCTAAGCATTTTAGAGAGCAATTTAGAATTATGTCCAAAAGGCTATAAAACTTTGCAGAGCCTTTAACCCAGCAATACAATATCATCACTAGGTCTGTATCCCAAAGAGACCAACGGAAAAGGGGGAAAAACCCATATACATACATACATACATATATATATATATATATATATATATATATATATATATATATATATATATATATATATATATATATATGTATGTATTCAACTCTTTTTGTCATAGCAAAGAATTGGAAATTAAGGGGATGTCCATCAATTGGGCAATGGCTGTACAAGGTGTTATTCATGAATGTAGTGGAATCCTATTGTGCTATCAGAAATGACAAGCAGGATCCTTTTAGAAAAACCTTGGAAGACTTATATGAACTGGGCAAAAAAAGAACATTGTACATATCGACAGCAATATTATATGATGACCAACTGTGAATAACTTAGCTTTTCTCAGCAATACAATGATCCAAGACAGTTCCAAAGGACTTAGGATAAAAAAAAATTCTATCTTCCTCCAGAGAAAGAATTGATGGCGTCTGAATGCAGATTAAAGCATATTTTTTTTAATTTTCTTTTTCTTGTTTGTTTTTTTTGGTCTGCATTTTCTTTTGCAACATAGCTAACATGGAAATATGTTTTTACAATACTACACATGTGTGATCTATATACAGTTCCTTGCCTTCTCAAAGGGAAAAAAGAAGAGAATTTGGAACTCGATGTTTAAAAAAATGTTTAAAAAATTATATGTAATTGAGAAAATTATAAGATTTTTTTTATTTTAAATTAAGAAAAAGAAGTGCCTTTCTATCTTTGATCATCATTGGGAGAACAAAGAGAACATTTATGGATGAAATTCATCAAGGGGAAAATCCAAATAAAAATATATGGAAAAAAATAAGAATGAGGAGAGGTAAACTATAAAAATAGAAAGTTACAGGTACAATCAGTAACAATCATTACATTAAAAAATTCTGCTTAATTATTCTTTTTAATATGAAAAAATACTATGGATGCAGGGGAATGTTTATTAGGAAATGACTAATTTGTCAAAAACAAATGTACCCATAAAAATTTTAAAACAAAAACCTTAATGGGAAATTGATATAAGACTAGACATCTACATGTGGGTTATTATCATTTCCTATAGAAGTTTAATGTGAATGAGTCACCCCAATATTAAGGCCAAAGGAGCCTACAAAGCATCTCAGCCAGCAAACACTTAATCTTCTTGCCAAGTAGAGAGATGTGGCAGCCAAGGACGACAGCAGTTTAAAATATAAATTCATTTGGAAAACCTTACCAAGGAGGATGACGCAATATTCCAAGGAGTATCACCTCATTAAACAACAAGAAGCAGTGGAAGGAAAAACAAGATTGCAGTGAGTTTGGCATGAGACCCAATTAAGTTAAATTATTCCAAGGTCATTTAAATATTAAACTGGAAGAATAACAAACATGAAAATCTGAAAAAATCTCAATTAACTTTTCATTGACAAACTAATTTCATCAGTTTCATTGGAGTTAACAACATTTGGACTGATATTGGCCACCAATATCAGTCCTCAATGTGCTGCATGAGGAAATAGAAATGACACTAAAGAAACCAAACCAAACCAAGTATACACAGAGGACGTTTGTGTTGAAGGTGACACAAGTTGGATGATGTTGGGAGAGAATTCGCAATATATCTACACTCGATCTTAGCCAAAAGACAATATATTTAAAAGAGAGGAAGATAGTAAAGGAGTGAACAAATTGTGAATGATATTAGTGCCTCTCCCAAAAGCTATAATTATTCATCTATAAGACTACTTTCTTACCCCCAAAATATCTTCATCAGAGTTCTTTAAGAATATATTAAGGGGATTTTTAATGTAAGCATGAAAAGAAAACAGGCAGATAACATTTTTTAGTAGATGACATCTTTATAGTCACAGTTAGCTGGAAGATACAGAGAATACTGTTGTCCTTATTGTTTACGATAAAAGATTTAATAAAGCAAAATGGAGCCTTAAAAGAGCTACTGCAATATAGTACTCATGTGTATGTTCAGATCAATCTATATTGCTTGGCAGAGATGTTTGTTTTTTTTTTCAGTAAGCCTCTGATTATTAGTATCAAGTGAGACATAACAAACAGGAAGTTGTATGCTCACTAGAGGTCTAAGACGATATCTAGTAAGAAGGGATTCTCTATAGATAATGAAATCTTCCAGATTCTCGTTTTCTGATGATACTATGCTGATCATAACAAACCTTGAAATATTGTAAAATCTCCTTTTAAAATTTTATCTGAAACTTAGTCCATTGGTGTGGGAAATTTCCAGTGTGGAAGTTTCCTCCATTGATATAGATCAGCAACTTATCTATAAATTATTGCCTTTGAGAGTTGCCAAGAGCCACTGAGAAATGAAATTACTTGTCCAAAGTCATACTGCTAGTATATATCAGAAGCAAGGCTTGTATCCAGATCTATTTGATTCCAAGATGATCTGTCTCTCTACTGATGTTTACTGGCTCTATGATCACGAACACAGGATAAATGTGTTAGAGATGACATATGTTGGAGAATATTGGGAGATAATTGTCAATATATCTGAAAGAGCAGAAGATATTGAAAGATTTAAAAAAAACCTATGAGGGGCAGCTAGGTGGCGCAGTGGATAGAGCACCAGCCTTGAATTCAGGAGGACCAGAGTTCAAATCTCATCTCAGACATTTTTAACACTTCCTAGCTGTGTGACCCTGGGCAAGTCACTTAACCCCAGCCTCAGGAAAAAAAAAACAAAAACAAAAAAAAACAAAAAAAAAACACCTATGGCTAATATTACTACCAAGAAAGTAACAACTCTTTTATATGTTTACTTTCTTAAATATAAAAGATCTTTATCAGAATTATCTATAGAACTTATTGAGGGCATCTTTGATGAAAGCATGAAAAGGAAACAAGTAGGTTACTTCATCTCCCTGACCCTCAGTTTTTCTACCTATAAAATGGAGATTTTAACTATACTATCTATTTTGCAGAGTTATTGTGAAGGCAAAATGAGATAATGTTTACAAAATACTTTGTGAAATTTAAAATTCTATATGTATCAGTTATTCTTAGGCTAGTGATCAAAAA